>NC_092387.1:730658-2067581 GCF_030028105.1 Mobula birostris
TTTGCAGTAAGTGCTTTGTAGTAAAATTGAAATGTATACTATTTGTATTGTCTAAGCATTGCATTCACTGAGATAACAACTTTTTTCTGTTGATGTGTACAGCCATGAAACAACTTTCAAACTACTCATAATCATGTGGAAAGTTAACCTAAGGTGCTTCCATTAGATCTGCAGTAAGTGCTTTGGTGTAAAATTGAAATGTATACTATTTGTTTGTAAAAGCATTGCATGCTCTGAGAAAACAACTTTTTTGTCTTGATGTGCACAGGTATGAAACAACTTTCAGACATCTCAGAATCATGTGGGAAGTTAATCTATGTTGTTTCCATTAGGTTTGCAGTAAGTGCTTTGGTGTAAAATTGAAATGTATACTATTTGTATTGTCTAAGCATTGCATGCACTGAGATAACAACTTTTTTGTGTTGATGTGTACAGCCATGAAACAACTTTCAAACTACTCATAATCATGTGGGAAGTTAACCTAAGTTGTTTCCATTAGTTTGCAGTAAGTACTTTGGTGTAAAATTCAGATGTGTAGTTCTTTAATGTCAGAGCATAGTAGTACTGAGAAAGTAACTTTTTTGTCTTGATGAACTGAGGCATGAAACAACTTTAAACCTAGTCATATTCATCTGGGAAGTTAACCAAATGTGTTTGCATTAGGTTTGCAGTCAGGACTTTTGAGTACAATTCAAATGTATACTGCTTTTATGTCAAAGCATTCTATTCACTGTGAAATCAACTTTTTTGTCTTTATGTGCACAGGTATGAAACAACTTTCAGACATCTCAGAATCATGTGCGAAGTTAATCTAAGTTGTTTCCATTAGGTTTGCAGTAAGTGCTTTGGTGTGAAATTGAAATGTATACTATATGTATTGTAAAAGCATTGCGTGCACTGAGAAAACAACTTTTTTGTCTTGATGTGCACAGGTATGAAACAACTTTCAGACATCTCAGAATCATGTGGGAAGTTAATCTATGTTGTTTCCATTAGGTTTGCAGTAAGTGCTTTGGTGTAAAATTGAAATGTATACTATTTGTATTGTCTAAGCATTGCATGCACTGAGATAACAACTTTTTTGTGTTGATGTGTACAGCCATGAAACAACTTTCAAACTACTCATAATCATGTGGAAAGTTAACCTAAGTTGTTTGCATTAGTTTGCAGTAAGTACTTTGGTGTAAAATTCAGATGTGTACTTCCTTAATGTCAGAGCATAGTAGTACTGAGAAAGTAACTTTTTTGTCTTGATGAACTGAGGCATGAAACAACTTTAAACCTAGTCATATTCATCTGGGAAGTTAACCAAATGTGTTTGCATTAGGTTTTCAGTCAGGACTTTTGAGTACAATTCAAATGTATACTGCTTTTATGTCAAAGCATTCTACTCAACGTGAAATCAACTTTTTTGTCTTTATGTGTACAGGCATGAAACAACTTTCAGACATCTCAGAATCATGTGGGAAGTTAATCTATGTTGTTTCCATTAGGTTTGCAGTAAGTGCTTTGGTGTAAAATTGAAATGTATACTATTTGTATTGTCTAAGCATTGCATGCACTGAGATAACAACTTTTTTGTGTTGATGTGTACAGCCATGAAACAACTTTCAAACTACTCATAATCATGTGGAAAGTTAACCTAAGTTGTTTGCATTAGTTTGCAGTAAGTACTTTGGTGTAAAATTCAGATGTGTACTTCCTTAATGTCAGAGCATAGTAGTACTGAGAAAGTAACTTTTTTGTCTTGATGAACTGAGGCATGAAACAACTTTAAACCTAGTCATATTCATCTGGGAAGTTAACCAAATGTGTTTGCATTAGGTTTTCAGTCAGGACTTTTGAGTACAATTCAAATGTATACTGCTTTTATGTCAAAGCATTCTACTCAACGTGAAATCAACTTTTTTGTCTTTATGTGTACAGGCATGAAACAACTTTCAGACATCTCAGAATCATGTGGGAAGTTAACCTAAGGTGTTTCCATTAGGTTTGCAGTAAGTGCTTTGTAGTAAAATTGAAATGTATACTATTTGTATTGCCTAAGCATTGCATTCACTGAGATAACAACTTTTTTGTCTTGATGTGCACAGGTATGAAACAACTTTCAGACATGTCAGAATCATGTGGAAAGTTAACCTAAAGTGTTTCCATTAGGTTTGCAGTAAGTGCTTTGGTGTAAAATTGAAATGTATTCTATTTGTATTGTAAAAGCATTGCATGCACTGAGAAAACAACTTTTTTGTCTTGATGTGCACAGGTATGAAACAACTTTCAGACATCTCAGAATCATGTGGAAAGTTAACCTAAAGTGTTTCCATTAGGTTTGCAGTAAGTGCTTTGGTGTAAAATTGAAATGTATACTATTTGTTTTGTCTAAGCATTGCATGCACTGAGAAAACAACTTTATTGTGTTGATGTGTACAGCCATGAAACAACTTTCAAACTACTCATAATCATGTGGGAAGTTAACCTAAGGTGTTTCCATTAGTTTGCAGTAAGTGCTTTGGTGTAAAATTGAAATGTATACTATTTGTATTGTAAAAGCATTGCATGCACTGAGAAAAGAACTTTTTTTGTCTTGATGTGCACAGGTATGAAACAACTTTCAGACATCTCAGAATCATGTGGGAAGTTAATCTAAGTTGTTTCCATTAGGTTTGCAGTAAGTGCTTTGGTGTGAAATTGAAATGTATACTATATGTATTGTAAAAGCATTGCGTGCACTGAGAAAACAACTTTTTTGTCTTGATGTGCACAGGTATGAAACAACTTTCAGACATCTCAGAATCATGTGGGAAGTTAATCTAAGTTGTTTCCATTAGGTTTGCAGTAAGTACTTTGGTGTCAAATTGAAATGTATACTATTTGTATTGTCTAAGCATTGCATGCACTGAGATAACAACTTTTATGTGTTGATGTCTACAGCCATGAAACAACTTTCAAACTACTCATAATAATGTGGGAAGTTAACCTAAGGTGTTTCCATTAGTTTGCAGTAAGTACTTTGGTGTAAAATTGAAATGTATACTATTTGTATTGTCTAAGCATTGCATGCACTGAGATAACAACTTTTTTGTGTTGATGTGTACAGCCATGAAACAACTTTCAAACTACTCATAATCATGTGGAAAGTTAACCTAAGTTGTCTGCATTAGTTTGCAGTAAGTACTTTGGTGTAAAATTCAGATGTGTACTTCCTTAATGTCAGAGCATAGTAGTACTGAGAAAGTAACTTTTTTGTCTTGATGAACTGAGGCATGAAACAACTTTAAACCTAGTCATATTCATCTGGAAAGTTAACCAAATGTGTTTGCATTAGATTTTCAGTCAGGACTTTTGAGTACAATTCAAATGTATACTGCTTTTATGTCAAAGCATTCTACTCAACGTGAAATCAACTTTTTTGTCTTTATGTGTACAGGCATGAAACAACTTTCAGACATCTCAGAATCATGTGGGAAGTTAACCTAAGGTGTTTCCATTAGGTTTGCAGTAAGTGCTTTGTAGTAAAATTGAAATGTATACTATTTGTATTGCCTAAGCATTGCATTCACTGAGATAACAACTTTTTTGTCTTGATGTGCACAGGTATGAAACAACTTTCAGACATGTTAGAATCATGTGGAAAGTTAACCTAAAGTGTTTCCATTAGGTTTGCAGTAAGTGCTTTGGTGTAAAATTGAAATGTATACTATTTGTTTGTAAAAGCATTGCATGCACTGAGAAAACAACTTTTTTGTCTTGATGTGCACAGGTATGAAACAACTTTCAGACATCTCAGAATCATGTGGGAAGTTAATCTATGTTGTTTCCATTAGGTTTGCAGTAAGTGCTTTGGTGTAAAATTGAAATGTATACTATTTGTATTGTCTAAGCATTGCATGCACTGAGATAACAACTTTTTTGTGTTGATGTGTACAGCCATGAAACAACTTTCAAACTACTCATAATCATGTGGGAAGTTAACCTAAGTTGTTTCCATTAGTTTGCAGTAAGTACTTTGGTGTAAAATTCAGATGTGTAGTTCTTTAATGTCAGAGCATAGTAGTACTGAGAAAGTAACTTTTTTGTCTTGATGAACTGAGGCATGAAACAACTTTAAACCTAGTCATATTCATCTGGGAAGTTAACCAAATGTGTTTGCATTAGGTTTGCAGTCAGGACTTTTGAGTACAATTGAAATGTATACTGCTTTTCTGTCAAAGCATTCTATTCACTGTGAAATCAACTTTTTTGTCTTTATGTGCACAGGTATGAAACAACTTTCAGACATCTCAGAATCATGTGGGAAGTTAAACTAAAGTGTTTCCATTAGGTTTGCAGTAAGTGCTTTGCTGTAAAAAAGAAATGTATACTATTTGTATTGTCTAAGAATTGCATGCACTGAGATAACTTTTATGTGTTGATGTCTACAGCCATGAAACAACTTTCAAACTACTCATAATAATGTGGGAAGTTAACCTAAGGTGTTTCCATTAGTTTGCAGTAAGTACTTTGGTGTAAAATTGAAATGTATACTACTTTTATGTCAAAGCATTCTATTCACCGTGAAATCAACTTTTTTGTCTTTATGTGTACAGGTATGAAACAACTTTCAGACATCTCAGAATCATGTGGGAAGTTAACCTAAGGTGTTTCCATTAGGTTTGCAGTAAGTGCTTTGTAGTAAAATTGAAATGTATACTATTTGTATTGTCTAAGCATTGCATTCACTGAGATAACAACTTTTTTCTGTTGATGTGTACAGCCATGAAACAACTTTCAAACTACTCATAATCATGTGGAAAGTTAACCTAAGGTGCTTCCATTAGATCTGCAGTAAGTGCTTTGGTGTAAAATTGAAATGTATACTATTTGTTTGTAAAAGCATTGCATGCACTGAGAAAACAACTTTTTTGTCTTGATGTGCACAGGTATGAAACAACTTTCAGACATCTCAGAATCATGTGGGAAGTTAATCTATGTTGTTTCCATTAGGTTTGCAGTAAGTGCTTTGGTGTAAAATTGAAATGTATACTATTTGTATTGTCTAAGCATTGCATGCACTGAGATAACAACTTTTTTGTGTTGATGTGTACAGCCATGAAACAACTTTCAAACTACTCATAATCATGTGGGAAGTTAACCTAAGTTGTTTCCATTAGTTTGCAGTAAGTACTTTGGTGTAAAATTCAGATGTGTAGTTCTTTAATGTCAGAGCATAGTAGTACTGAGAAAGTAACTTTTTTGTCTTGATGAACTGAGGCATGAAACAACTTTAAACCTAGTCATATTCATCTGGGAAGTTAACCAAATGTGTTTGCATTAGGTTTGCAGTCAGGACTTTTGAGTACAATTCAAATGTATACTGCTTTTATGTCAAAGCATTCTATTCACTGTGAAATCAACTTTTTTGTCTTTATGTGCACAGGTATGAAACAACTTTCAGACATCTCAGAATCATGTGCGAAGTTAATCTAACTTGTTTCCATTAGGTTTGCAGTAAGTGCTTTGGTGTGAAATTGAAATGTATACTATATGTATTGTAAAAGCATTGCGTGCACTGAGAAAACAACTTTTTTGTCTTGATGTGCACAGGTATGAAACAACTTTCAGACATCTCAGAATCATGTGGGAAGTTAATCTAAGTTGTTTCCATTAGGTTTGCAGTAAGTACTTTGGTGTAAAATTGAAATGTATACTATTTGTATTGTCTAAGCATTGCATGCACTGAGATAACAACTTTTATGTGTTGATGTCTACAGCCATGAAACAACTTTCAAACTACTCATAATAATGTGGGAAGTTAACCTAAGGTGTTTCCATTAGTTTGCAGTAAGTACTTTGGTGTAAAATTGAAATGTATACTACTTTTATGTCAAAGCATTCTATTCACCGTGAAATCAACTTTTTTGTCTTTATGTGTACAGGTATGAAACAACTTTCAGACATCTCAGAATCATGTGGGAAGTTAATCTATGTTGTTTCCATTAGGTTTGCAGTAAGTGCTTTGGTGTAAAATTGAAATGTATACTATTTGTATTGTCTAAGCATTGCATGCACTGAGATAACAACTTTTTTGTGTTGATGTGTACAGCCATGAAACAACTTTCAAACTACTCATAATCATGTGGAAAGTTAACCTAAGTTGTTTGCATTAGTTTGCAGTAAGTACTTTGGTGTAAAATTCAGATGTGTACTTCCTTAATGTCAGAGCATAGTAGTACTGAGAAAGTAACTTTTTTGTCTTGATGAACTGAGGCATGAAACAACTTTAAACCTAGTCATATTCATCTGGGAAGTTAACCAAATGTGTTTGCATTAGGTTTTCAGTCAGGACTTTTGAGTACAATTCAAATGTATACTGCTTTTATGTCAAAGCATTCTACTCAACGTGAAATCAACTTTTTTGTCTTTATGTGTACAGGCATGAAACAACTTTCAGACATCTCAGAATCATGTGGGAAGTTAACCTAAGGTGTTTCCATTAGGTTTGCAGTAAGTGCTTTGTAGTAAAATTGAAATGTATACTATTTGTATTGCCTAAGCATTGCATTCACTGAGATAACAACTTTTTTGTCTTGATGTGCACAGGTATGAAACAACTTTCAGACATGTCAGAATCATGTGGAAAGTTAACCTAAAGTGTTTCCATTAGGTTTGCAGTAAGTGCTTTGGTGTAAAATTGAAATGTATTCTATTTGTATTGTAAAAGCATTGCATGCACTGAGAAAACAACTTTTTTGTCTTGATGTGCACAGGTATGAAACAACTTTCAGACATCTCAGAATCATGTGGAAAGTTAACCTAAAGTGTTTCCATTAGGTTTGCAGTAAGTGCTTTGGTGTAAAATTGAAATGTATACTATTTGTTTTGTCTAAGCATTGCATGCACTGAGAAAACAACTTTATTGTGTTGATGTGTACAGCCATGAAACAACTTTCAAACTACTCATAATCATGTGGGAAGTTAACCTAAGGTGTTTCCATTAGTTTGCAGTAAGTGCTTTGGTGTAAAATTGAAATGTATACTATTTGTATTGTAAAAGCATTGCATGCACTGAGAAAAGAACTTTTTTTGTCTTGATGTGCACAGGTATGAAACAACTTTCAGACATCTCAGAATCATGTGGGAAGTTAATCTAAGTTGTTTCCATTAGGTTTGCAGTAAGTGCTTTGGTGTGAAATTGAAATGTATACTATATGTATTGTAAAAGCATTGCGTGCACTGAGAAAACAACTTTTTTGTCTTGATGTGCACAGGTATGAAACAACTTTCAGACATCTCAGAATCATGTGGGAAGTTAATCTAAGTTGTTTCCATTAGGTTTGCAGTAAGTACTTTGGTGTCAAATTGAAATGTATACTATTTGTATTGTCTAAGCATTGCATGCACTGAGATAACAACTTTTATGTGTTGATGTCTACAGCCATGAAACAACTTTCAAACTACTCATAATAATGTGGGAAGTTAACCTAAGGTGTTTCCATTAGTTTGCAGTAAGTACTTTGGTGTAAAATTGAAATGTATACTATTTGTATTGTCTAAGCATTGCATGCACTGAGATAACAACTTTTTTGTGTTGATGTGTACAGCCATGAAACAACTTTCAAACTACTCATAATCATGTGGAAAGTTAACCTAAGTTGTTTGCATTAGTTTGCAGTAAGTACTTTGGTGTAAAATTCAGATGTGTACTTCCTTAATGTCAGAGCATAGTAGTACTGAGAAAGTAACTTTTTTGTCTTGATGAACTGAGGCATGAAACAACTTTAAACCTAGTCATATTCATCTGGGAAGTTAACCAAATGTGTTTGCATTAGATTTTCAGTCAGGACTTTTGAGTACAATTCAAATGTATACTGCTTTTATGTCAAAGCATTCTACTCAACGTGAAATCAACTTTTTTGTCTTTATGTGTACAGGCATGAAACAACTTTCAGACATCTCAGAATCATGTGGGAAGTTAACCTAAGGTGTTTCCATTAGGTTTGCAGTAAGTGCTTTGTAGTAAAATTGAAATGTATACTATTTGTATTGCCTAAGCATTGCATTCACTGAGATAACAACTTTTTTGTCTTGATGTGCACAGGTATGAAACAACTTTCAGACATGTTAGAATCATGTGGAAAGTTAACCTAAAGTGTTTCCATTAGGTTTGCAGTAAGTGCTTTGGTGTAAAATTGAAATGTATACTATTTGTTTGTAAAAGCATTGCATGCACTGAGAAAACAACTTTTTTGTCTTGATGTGCACAGGTATGAAACAACTTTCAGACATCTCAGAATCATGTGGGAAGTTAATCTATGTTGTTTCCATTAGGTTTGCAGTAAGTGCTTTGGTGTAAAATTGAAATGTATACTATTTGTATTGTCTAAGCATTGCATGCACTGAGATAACAACTTTTTTGTGTTGATGTGTACAGCCATGAAACAACTTTCAAACTACTCATAATCATGTGGGAAGTTAACCTAAGTTGTTTCCATTAGTTTGCAGTAAGTACTTTGGTGTAAAATTCAGATGTGTAGTTCTTTAATGTCAGAGCATAGTAGTACTGAGAAAGTAACTTTTTTGTCTTGATGAACTGAGGCATGAAACAACTTTAAACCTAGTCATATTCATCTGGGAAGTTAACCAAATGTGTTTGCATTAGGTTTGCAGTCAGGACTTTTGAGTACAATTGAAATGTATACTGCTTTTCTGTCAAAGCATTCTATTCACTGTGAAATCAACTTTTTTGTCTTTATGTGCACAGGTATGAAACAACTTTCAGACATCTCAGAATCATGTGGGAAGTTAAACTAAAGTGTTTCCATTAGGTTTGCAGTAAGTGCTTTGCTGTAAAAAAGAAATGTATACTATTTGTATTGTCTAAGAATTGCATGCACTGAGATAACTTTTATGTGTTGATGTCTACAGCCATGAAACAACTTTCAAACTACTCATAATAATGTGGGAAGTTAACCTAAGGTGTTTCCATTAGTTTGCAGTAAGTACTTTGGTGTAAAATTGAAATGTATACTACTTTTATGTCAAAGCATTCTATTCACCGTGAAATCAACTTTTTTGTCTTTATGTGTACAGGTATGAAACAACTTTCAGACATCTCAGAATCATGTGGGAAGTTAACCTAAGGTGTTTCCATTAGGTTTGCAGTAAGTGCTTTGTAGTAAAATTGAAATGTATACTATTTGTATTGTCTAAGCATTGCATTCACTGAGATAACAACTTTTTTCTGTTGATGTGTACAGCCATGAAACAACTTTCAAACTACTCATAATCATGTGGAAAGTTAACCTAAGGTGCTTCCATTAGATCTGCAGTAAGTGCTTTGGTGTAAAATTGAAATGTATACTATTTGTTTGTAAAAGCATTGCATGCACTGAGAAAACAACTTTTTTGTCTTGATGTGCACAGGTATGAAACAACTTTCAGACATCTCAGAATCATGTGGGAAGTTAATCTATGTTGTTTCCATTAGGTTTGCAGTAAGTGCTTTGGTGTAAAATTGAAATGTATACTATTTGTATTGTCTAAGCATTGCATGCACTGAGATAACAACTTTTTTGTGTTGATGTGTACAGCCATGAAACAACTTTCAAACTACTCATAATCATGTGGGAAGTTAACCTAAGTTGTTTCCATTAGTTTGCAGTAAGTACTTTGGTGTAAAATTCAGATGTGTAGTTCTTTAATGTCAGAGCATAGTAGTACTGAGAAAGTAACTTTTTTGTCTTGATGAACTGAGGCATGAAACAACTTTAAACCTAGTCATATTCATCTGGGAAGTTAACCAAATGTGTTTGCATTAGGTTTGCAGTCAGGACTTTTGAGTACAATTCAAATGTATACTGCTTTTATGTCAAAGCATTCTATTCACTGTGAAATCAACTTTTTTGTCTTTATGTGCACAGGTATGAAACAACTTTCAGACATCTCAGAATCATGTGCGAAGTTAATCTAAGTTGTTTCCATTAGGTTTGCAGTAAGTGCTTTGGTGTGAAATTGAAATGTATACTATATGTATTGTAAAAGCATTGCGTGCACTGAGAAAACAACTTTTTTGTCTTGATGTGCACAGGTATGAAACAACTTTCAGACATCTCAGAATCATGTGGGAAGTTAATCTAAGTTGTTTCCATTAGGTTTGCAGTAAGTACTTTGGTGTAAAATTGAAATGTATACTATTTGTATTGTCTAAGCATTGCATGCACTGAGATAACAACTTTTATGTGTTGATGTCTACAGCCATGAAACAACTTTCAAACTACTCATAATAATGTGGGAAGTTAACCTAAGGTGTTTCCATTAGTTTGCAGTAAGTACTTTGGTGTAAAATTGAAATGTATACTACTTTTATGTCAAAGCATTCTATTCACCGTGAAATCAACTTTTTTGTCTTTATGTGTACAGGTATGAAACAACTTTCAGACATCTCAGAATCATGTGGGAAGTTAATCTATGTTGTTTCCATTAGGTTTGCAGTAAGTGCTTTGGTGTAAAATTGAAATGTATACTATTTGTATTGTCTAAGCATTGCATGCACTGAGATAACAACTTTTTTGTGTTGATGTGTACAGCCATGAAACAACTTTCAAACTACTCATAATCATGTGGAAAGTTAACCTAAGTTGTTTGCATTAGTTTGCAGTAAGTACTTTGGTGTAAAATTCAGATGTGTACTTCCTTAATGTCAGAGCATAGTAGTACTGAGAAAGTAACTTTTTTGTCTTGATGAACTGAGGCATGAAACAACTTTAAACCTAGTCATATTCATCTGGGAAGTTAACCAAATGTGTTTGCATTAGGTTTTCAGTCAGGACTTTTGAGTACAATTCAAATGTATACTGCTTTTATGTCAAAGCATTCTACTCAACGTGAAATCAACTTTTTTGTCTTTATGTGTACAGGCATGAAACAACTTTCAGACATCTCAGAATCATGTGGGAAGTTAACCTAAGGTGTTTCCATTAGGTTTGCAGTAAGTGCTTTGTAGTAAAATTGAAATGTATACTATTTGTATTGCCTAAGCATAGCATTCACTGAGATAACAACTTTTTTGTCTTGATGTGCACAGGTATGAAACAACTTTCAGACATGTCAGAATCATGTGGAAAGTTAACCTAAAGTGTTTCCATTAGGTTTGCAGTAAGTGCTTTGGTGTAAAATTGAAATGTATTCTATTTGTATTGTAAAAGCATTGCATGCACTGAGAAAACAACTTTTTTGTCTTGATGTGCACAGGTATGAAACAACTTTCAGACATCTCAGAATCATGTGGAAAGTTAACCTAAAGTGTTTCCATTAGGTTTGCAGTAAGTGCTTTGGTGTAAAATTGAAATGTATACTATTTGTTTTGTCTAAGCATTGCATGCACTGAGAAAACAACTTTATTGTGTTGATGTGTACAGCCATGAAACAACTTTCAAACTACTCATAATCATGTGGGAAGTTAACCTAAGTTGTTTGCATTAGTTTGCAGTAAGTACTTTGGTGTAAAATTCAGATGTGTACTTCCTTAATGTCAGAGCATAGTAGTACTGAGAAAGTAACTTTTTTGTCTTGATGAACTGAGGCATGAAACAACTTTAAACCTAGTCATATTCATCTGGGAAGTTAACCAAATGTGTTTGCATTAGGTTTTCAGTCAGGACATTTGAGTACAATTCAAATGTATACTGCTTTTATGTCAAAGCATTCTACTCAACGTGAAATCAACTTTTTTGTCTTTATGTGTACAGGCATGAAACAACTTTCAGACATCTCAGAATCATGTGGGAAGTTAACCTAAGGTGTTTCCATTAGGTTTGCAGTAAGTGCTTTGTAGTAAAATTGAAATGTATACTATTTGTATTGCCTAAGCATTGCATTCACTGAGATAACAACTTTTTTGTCTTGATGTGCACAGGTATGAAACAACTTTCAGACATGTTACAATCATGTGGAAAGTTAACCTAAAGTGTTTCCATTAGGTTTGCAGTAAGTGCTTTGGTGTAAAATTGAAATGTATACTATTTGTATTGTAAAAGCATTGCATGCACTGAGAAAACAACTTTTTTGTCTTGATGTGCACAGGTATGAAACAACTTTCAGACATCTCAGAATCATGTGGAAAGTTAACCTAAAGTGTTTCCATTAGGTTTGCAGTAAGTGCTTTGGTGTAAAATTGAAATGTATACTATTTGTTTTGTCTAAGCATTGCATGCACTGAGAAAACAACTTTATTGTGTTGATGTGTACAGCCATGAAACAACTTTCAAACTACTCATAATCATGTGGGAAGTTAACCTAAGGTGTTTCCATTAGTTTGCAGTAAGTACTTTGGTGTAAAATTCAGATGTGTACTTCCTTAATGTCAGAGCATAGTAGTACTGAGAAAGTAACTTTTTTGTCTTGATGAACTGAGGCATGAAACAACTTTAAACCTAGTCATATTCATCTGGGAAGTTAACCAAATGTGTTTGCATTAGGTTTGCAGTCAGGACTTTTGAGTACAATTGAAATGTATACTGCTTTTCTGTCAAAGCATTCTATTCACTGTGAAATCAACTTTTTTGTCTTTATGTGCACAGGTATGAAACAACTTTCAGACATCTCAGAATCATATGGGAAGTTAAACTAAAGTGTTTCCATTAGGTTTGCAGTAAGTGCTTTGCTGTAAAAAAGAAATGTATACTATTTGTATTGTCTAAGAATTGCATGCACTGAGATAACTTTTATGTGTTGATGTCTACAGCCATGAAACAACTTTCAAACTACTCATAATAATGTGGGAAGTTAACCTAAGGTGTTTCCATTAGTTTGCAGTAAGTACTTTGGTGTAAAATTGAAATGTATACTACTTTTATGTCAAAGCATTCTATTCACCGTGAAATCAACTTTTTTGTCTTTATGTGTACAGGTATGAAACAACTTTCAGACATCTCAGAATCATGTGGGAAGTTAACCTAAGGTGTTTCCATTAGGTTTGCAGTAAGTGCTTTGTAGTAAAATTGAAATGTATACTATTTGTATTGTCTAAGCATTGCATTCACTGAGATAACAACTTTTTTCTGTTGATGTGTACAGCCATGAAACAACTTTCAAACTACTCATAATCATGTGGAAAGTTAACCTAAGGTGCTTCCATTAGATCTGCAGTAAGTGCTTTGGTGTAAAATTGAAATGTATACTATTTGTTTGTAAAAGCATTGCATGCACTGAGAAAACAACTTTTTTGTCTTGATGTGCACAGGTATGAAACAACTTTCAGACATCTCAGAATCATGTGGGAAGTTAATCTATGTTGTTTCCATTAGGTTTGCAGTAAGTGCTTTGGTGTAAAATTGAAATGTATACTATTTGTATTGTCTAAGCATTGCATGCACTGAGATAACAACTTTTTTGTGTTGATGTGTACAGCCATGAAACAACTTTCAAACTACTCATAATCATGTGGGAAGTTAACCTAAGTTGTTTCCATTAGTTTGCAGTAAGTACTTTGGTGTAAAATTCAGATGTGTAGTTCTTTAATGTCAGAGCATAGTAGTACTGAGAAAGTAACTTTTTTGTCTTGATGAACTGAGGCATGAAACAACTTTAAACCTAGTCATATTCATCTGGGAAGTTAACCAAATGTGTTTGCATTAGGTTTGCAGTCAGGACTTTTGAGTACAATTCAAATGTATACTGCTTTTATGTCAAAGCATTCTATTCACTGTGAAATCAACTTTTTTGTCTTTATGTGCACAGGTATGAAACAACTTTCAGACATGTTAGAATCATGTGGAAAGTTAACCTAAAGTGTTTCCATTAGGTTTGCAGTAAGTGCTTTGGTGTAAAATTGAAATGTATACTATTTGTATTGTAAAAGCATTGCATGCACTGAGAAAACAACTTTTTTGTCTTGATGTGCACAGGTATGAAACAACTTTCAGACATCTCAGAATCATGTGGAAAGTTAACCTAAAGTGTTTCCATTAGGTTTGCAGTAAGTGCTTTGGTGTAAAATTGAAATGTATACTATTTGTTTTGTCTAAGCATTGCATGCACTGAGAAAACAACTTTATTGTGTTGATGTGTACAGCCATGAAACAACTTTCAAACTACTCATAATCATGTGGGAAGTTAACCTAAGGTGTTTCCATTAGTTTGCAGTAAGTACTTTGGTGTAAAATTCAGATGTGTACTTCCTTAATGTCAGAGCATAGTAGTACTGAGAAAGTAACTTTTTTGTCTTGATGAACTGAGGCATGAAACAACTTTAAACCTAGTCATATTCATCTGGGAAGTTAACCAAATGTGTTTGCATTAGGTTTGCAGTCAGGACTTTTGAGTACAATTGAAATGTATACTGCTTTTCTGTCAAAGCATTCTATTCACTGTGAAATCAACTTTTTTGTCTTTATGTGCACAGGTATGAAACAACTTACAGACATCTCAGAATCATGTGGGAAGTTAAACTAAAGTGTTTCCATTAGGTTTGCAGTAAGTGCTTTGCTGTAAAATTGAAATGTATACTATTTGTATTGTAAAAGCATTGCATGCACTGAGATAACAACTTTTATGTGTTGATGTCTACAGCCATGAAACAACTTTCAAACTACTCATAATAATGTGGGAAGTTAACCTAAGGTGTTTCCATTAGTTTGCAGTAAGTACTTTGGTGTAAAATTGAAATGTATACTACTTTTATGTCAAAGCATTCTATTCACCGTGAAATCAGCTTTTTTGTCTTTATGTGTACAGGTATGAAACAACTTTGAGACATCTCAGAATCATGTGGAAAGTTAACCTAAGTTGTTTGCATTAGTTTGCAGTAAGTACTTTGGTGTAAAATTCAGATGTGTACTTCCTTAATGTCAGAGCATAGTAGTACTGAGAAAGTAACTTTTTTGTCTTGATGAACTGAGGCATGAAACAACTTTAAACCTAGTCATTTTCATCTGGGAAGTTAACCAAATGTGTTTGCATTAGGTTTTCAGTCAGGACTTTTGAGTACAATTCAAATGTATACTGCTTTTATGTCAAATATTCTACTCAACGTGAAATCAACTTTTTTGTCTTTATGTGTACAGGCATGAAACAACTTTCAGACATCTCAGAATCATGTGGGAAGTTAACCTAAGGTGTTTCCATTAGGTTTGCAGTAAGTGCTTTGTAGTAAAATTGAAATGTATACTATTTGTATTGCCTAAGCATTGCATGCACTGAGAAAACAACTTTTTTGTCTTGATGTGCACAGGTATGAAACAACTTTCAGACATCTCAGAATCATGTGGGAAGTTAATCTATGTTGTTTCCATTAGGTTTGCAGTAAGTGCTTTGGTGTAAAATTGAAATGTATACTATTTGTATTGTCTAAGCATTGCATGCACTGAGAAAACAACTTTTTTGTCTTGATGTGCACAGGTATGAAACAACTTTCAGACATCTCAGAATCATGTGGAAAGTTAACCTAAAGTGTTTCCATTAGGTTTGCAGTAAGTGCTTTGGTGTAAAATTGAAATGTATACTATTTGTTTTGTCTAAGCATTGCATGCACTGAGAAAACAACTTTATTGTGTTGATGTGTACAGCCATGAAACAACTTTCAAACTACTCATAATCATGTGGGAAGTTAACCTAAGGTGTTTCCATTAGTTTGCAGTAAGTGCTTTGGTGTAAAATTGAAATGTATACTATTTGTATTGTAAAAGCATTGCATGCACTGAGAAAAGAACTTTTTTTGTCTTGATGTGCACAGGTATGAAACAACTTTCAGACATCTCAGAATCATGTGGGAAGTTAATCTAAGTTGTTTCCATTAGGTTTGCAGTAAGTGCTTTGGTGTGAAATTGAAATGTATACTATATGTATTGTAAAAGCATTGCGTGCACTGAGAAAACAACTTTTTTGTCTTGATGTGCACAGGTATGAAACAACTTTCAGACATCTCAGAATCATGTGGGAAGTTAATCTAAGTTGTTTCCATTAGGTTTGCAGTAAGTACTTTTGTGTCAAATTGAAATGTATACTATTTGTATTGTCTAAGCATTGCATGCACTGAGATAACAACTTTTATGTGTTGATGTCTACAGCCATGAAACAACTTTCAAACTACTCATAATAATGTGGGAAGTTAACCTAAGGTGTTTCCATTAGTTTGCAGTAAGTACTTTGGTGTAAAATTGAAATGTATACTACTTTTATGTCAAAGCATTCTATTCACCGTGAAATCAACTTTTTTGTCTTTATGTGTACAGGTATGAAACAACTTTCAGACATCTCAGAATCATGTGGGAAGTTAATCTATGTTGTTTCCATTAGGTTTGCAGTAAGTGCTTTGGTGTAAAATTGAAATGTATACTATTTGTATTGTCTAAGCATTGCATGCACTGAGATAACAACTTTTTTGTGTTGATGTGTACAGCCATGAAACAACTTTCAAACTACTCATAATCATGTGGAAAGTTAACCTAAGTTGTTTGCATTAGTTTGCAGTAAGTACTTTGGTGTAAAATTCAGATGTGTACTTCCTTAATGTCAGAGCATAGTAGTACTGAGAAAGTAACTTTTTTGTCTTGATGAACTGAGGCATGAAACAACTTTAAACCTAGTCATATTCATCTGGGAAGTTAACCAAATGTGTTTGCATTAGGTTTTCAGTCAGGACTTTTGAGTACAATTCAAATGTATACTGCTTTTATGTCAAAGCATTCTACTCAACGTGAAATCAACTTTTTTGTCTTTATGTGTACAGGCATGAAACAACTTTCAGACATCTCAGAATCATGTGGGAAGTTAACCTAAGGTGTTTCCATTAGGTTTGCAGTAAGTGCTTTGTAGTAAAATTGAAATGTATACTATTTGTATTGCCTAAGCATTGCATTCACTGAGATAACAACTTTTTTGTCTTGATGTGCACAGGTATGAAACAACTTTCAGACATGTTAGAATCATGTGGAAAGTTAACCTAAGGTGTTTCCATTAGGTTTGCAGTAAGTGCTTTGTAGTAAAATTGAAATGTATACTATTTGTATTGCCTAAGCATTGCATTCACTGAGATAACAACTTTTTTGTCTTGATGTGCACAGGTATGAAACAACTTTCAGACATCTCAGAATCATGTGGGAAGTTAATCTATGTTGTTTCCATTAGGTTTGCAGTAAGTGCTTTGGTGTAAAATTGAAATGTATACTATTTGTATTGTCTAAGCATTGCATGCACTGAGATAACAACTTTTTTGTGTTGATGTGTACAGCCATGAAACAACTTTCAAACTACTCATAATCATGTGGGAAGTTAACCTAAGTTGTTTCCATTAGTTTGCAGTAAGTACTTTGGTGTAAAATTCAGATGTGTAGTTCTTTAATGTCAGAGCATAGTAGTACTGAGAAAGTAACTTTTTTGTCTTGATGAACTGAGGCATGAAACAACTTTAAACCTAGTCATATTCATCTGGGAAGTTAACCAAATGTGTTTGCATTAGGTTTGCAGTCAGGACTTTTGAGTACAATTCAAATGTATACTGCTTTTATGTCAAAGCATTCTATTCACTGTGAAATCAACTTTTTTGTCTTTATGTGCACAGGTATGAAACAACTTTCAGACATCTCAGAATCATGTGCGAAGTTAATCTAAGTTGTTTCCATTAGGTTTGCAGTAAGTGCTTTGGTGTGAAATTGAAATGTATACTATATGTATTGTAAAAGCATTGCGTGCACTGAGAAAACAACTTTTTTGTCTTGATGTGCACAGGTATGAAACAACTTTCAGACATCTCAGAATCATGTGGGAAGTTAATCTAAGTTGTTTCCATTAGGTTTGCAGTAAGTACTTTGGTGTAAAATTGAAATGTATACTATTTGTATTGTCTAAGCATTGCATGCACTGAGATAACAACTTTTATGTGTTGATGTCTACAGCCATGAAACAACTTTCAAACTACTCATAATAATGTGGGAAGTTAACCTAAGGTGTTTCCATTAGTTTGCAGTAAGTACTTTGGTGTAAAATTGAAATGTATACTACTTTTATGTCAAAGCATTCTATTCACCGTGAAATCAACTTTTTTGTCTTTATGTGTACAGGTATGAAACAACTTTCAGACATCTCAGAATCATGTGGGAAGTTAATCTATGTTGTTTCCATTAGGTTTGCAGTAAGTGCTTTGGTGTAAAATTGAAATGTATACTATTTGTATTGTCTAAGCATTGCATGCACTGAGATAACAACTTTTTTGTGTTGATGTGTACAGCCATGAAACAACTTTCAAACTACTCATAATCATGTGGAAAGTTAACCTAAGTTGTTTGCATTAGTTTGCAGTAAGTACTTTGGTGTAAAATTCAGATGTGTACTTCCTTAATGTCAGAGCATAGTAGTACTGAGAAAGTAACTTTTTTGTCTTGATGAACTGAGGCATGAAACAACTTTAAACCTAGTCATATTCATCTGGGAAGTTAACCAAATGTGTTTGCATTAGGTTTTCAGTCAGGACTTTTGAGTACAATTCAAATGTATACTGCTTTTATGTCAAAGCATTCTACTCAACGTGAAATCAACTTTTTTGTCTTTATGTGTACAGGCATGAAACAACTTTCAGACATCTCAGAATCATGTGGGAAGTTAACCTAAGGTGTTTCCATTAGGTTTGCAGTAAGTGCTTTGTAGTAAAATTGAAATGTATACTATTTGTATTGCCTAAGCATTGCATTCACTGAGATAACAACTTTTTTGTCTTGATGTGCACAGGTATGAAACAACTTTCAGACATGTCAGAATCATGTGGAAAGTTAACCTAAAGTGTTTCCATTAGGTTTGCAGTAAGTGCTTTGGTGTAAAATTGAAATGTATTCTATTTGTATTGTAAAAGCATTGCATGCACTGAGAAAACAACTTTTTTGTCTTGATGTGCACAGGTATGAAACAACTTTCAGACATCTCAGAATCATGTGGAAAGTTAACCTAAAGTGTTTCCATTAGGTTTGCAGTAAGTGCTTTGGTGTAAAATTGAAATGTATACTATTTGTTTTGTAAAAGCATTGCATGCACTGAGAAAACAACTTTTTTGTCTTGATGTGCACAGGTATGAAACAACTTTCAGACATCTCAGAATCATGTGGAAAGTTAACCTAAAGTGTTTCCATTAGGTTTGCAGTAAGTGCTTTGGTGTAAAATTGAAATGTATACTATTTGTTTTGTCTAAGCATTGCATGCACTGAGAAAACAACTTTATTGTGTTGATGTGTACAGCCATGAAACAACTTTCAAACTACTCATAATCATGTGGGAAGTTAACCTAAGGTGTTTCCATTAGTTTGCAGTAAGTACTTTGGTGTAAAATTCAGATGTGTACTTCCTTAATGTCAGAGCATAGTAGTACTGAGAAAGTAACTTTTTTGTCTTGATGAACTGAGGCATGAAACAACTTTAAACCTAGTCATATTCATCTGGGAAGTTAATCAAATGTGTTTGCATTAGGTTTGCAGTCAGGACTTTTGAGTACAATTGAAATGTATACTGCTTTTCTGTCAAAGCATTCTATTCACTGTGAAATCAACTTTTTTGTCTTTATGTGCACAGGTATGAAACAACTTTCAGACATCTCAGAATCATGTGGGAAGTTAAACTAAAGTGTTTCCATTAGGTTTGCAGTAAGTGCTTTGCTGTAAAAAAGAAATGTATACTATTTGTATTGTCTAAGAATTGCATGCACTGAGATAACTTTTATGTGTTGATGTCTACAGCCATGAAACAACTTTCAAACTACTCATAATAATGTGGGAAGTTAACCTAAGGTGTTTCCATTAGTTTGCAGTAAGTACTTTGGTGTAAAATTGAAATGTATACTACTTTTATGTCAAAGCATTCTATTCACCGTGAAATCAACTTTTTTGTCTTTATGTGTACAGGTATGAAACAACTTTCAGACATCTCAGAATCATGTGGGAAGTTAACCTAAGGTGTTTCCATTAGGTTTGCAGTAAGTGCTTTGTAGTAAAATTGAAATGTATACTATTTGTATTGCCTAAGCATTGCATTCACTGAGATAACAACTTTTTTCTGTTGATGTGTACAGCCATGAAACAACTTTCAAACTACTCATAATCATGTGGAAAGTTAACCTAAGGTGCTTCCATTAGATCTGCAGTAAGTGCTTTGGTGTAAAATTGAAATGTATACTATTTGTTTGTAAAAGCATTGCATGCACTGAGAAAACAACTTTTTTGTCTTGATGTGCACAGGTATGAAACAACTTTCAGACATCTCAGAATCATGTGGGAAGTTAATGTATGTTGTTTCCATAAGGTTTGCAGTAAGTGCTTTGGTGTAAAATTGAAATGTATACTATTTGTATTGTCTAAGCATTGCATGCACTGAGATAACAACTTTTTTGTGTTGATGTGTACAGCCATGAAACAACTTTCAAACTACTCATAATCATGTGGGAAGTTAACCTAAGTTGTTTCCATTAGTTTGCAGTAAGTACTTTGGTGTAAAATTCAGATGTGTAGTTCTTTAATGTCAGAGCATAGTAGTACTGAGAAAGTAACTTTTTTGTCTTGATGAACTGAGGCATGAAACAACTTTAAACCTAGTCATATTCATCTGGGAAGTTAACCAAATGTGTTTGCATTAGGTTTGCAGTCAGGACTTTTGAGTACAATTCAAATGTATACTGCTTTTATGTCAAAGCATTCTATTCACTGTGAAATCAACTTTTTTGTCTTTATGTGCACAGGTATGAAACAACTTTCAGACATGTTAGAATCATGTGGAAAGTTAACCTAAAGTGTTTCCATTAGGTTTGCAGTAAGTGCTTTGGTGTAAAATTGAAATGTATACTATTTGTATTGTAAAAGCATTGCATGCACTGAGAAAACAACTTTTTTGTCTTGATGTGCACAGGTATGAAACAACTTTCAGACATCTCAGAATCATGTGGAAAGTTAACCTAAAGTGTTTCCATTAGGTTTGCAGTAAGTGCTTTGGTGTAAAATTGAAATGTATACTATTTGTTTTGTCTAAGCATTGCATGCACTGAGAAAGCAACTTTATTGTGTTGATGTGTACAGCCATGAAACAACTTTCAAACTACTCATAATCATGTGGGAAGTTAACCTAAGGTGTTTCCATTAGTTTGCAGTAAGTACTTTGGTGTAAAATTCAGATGTGTACTTCCTTAATGTCAGAGCATAGTAGTACTGAGAAAGTAACTTTTTTGTCTTGATGAACTGAGGCATGAAACAACTTTAAACCTAGTCATATTCATCTGGGAAGTTAACCAAAAGTGTTTGCATTAGGTTTGCAGTCAGGACTTTTGAGTACAATTGAAATGTATACTGCTTTTCTGTCAAAGCATTCTATTCACTGTGAAATCAACTTTTTTGTCTTTATGTGCACAGGTATGAAACAACTTACAGACATCTCAGAATCATGTGGGAAGTTAAACTAAAGTGTTTCCATTAGGTTTGCAGTAAGTGCTTTGCTGTAAAATTGAAATGTATACTATTTGTATTGTAAAAGCATTGCATGCACTGAGATAACAACTTTTATGTGTTGATGTCTACAGCCATGAAACAACTTTCAAACTACTCTTAATAATGTGGGAAGTTAACCTAAGGTGTTTCCATTAGTTTGCAGTAAGTACTTTGGTGTAAAATTGAAATGTATACTACTTTTATGTCAAAGCATTCTATTCACCGTGAAATCAACTTTTTTGTCTTTATGTGTACAGGTATGAAACAACTTTGAGACATCTCAGAATCATGTGGGAAGTTAATCTATGTTGTTTCCATTAGGTTTGCAGTAAGTGCTTTGGTGTAAAATTGAAATGTATACTATTTGTATTGTCTAAGCATTGCATTCACTGAGATAACAACTTTTTTGTGTTGATGTGTACAGCCATGAAACAACTTTCAAACTACTCATAATCATGTGGAAAGTTAACCTAAGTTGTTTGCATTAGTTTGCAGTAAGTACTTTGGTGTAAAATTCAGATGTGTACTTCCTTAATGTCAGAGCATAGTAGTACTGAGAAAGTAACTTTTTTGTCTTGATGAACTGAGGCATGAAACAACTTTAAACCTAGTCATATTCATCTGGGAAGTTAACCAAATGTGTTTGCATTAGGTTTTCAGTCAGGACTTTTGAGTACAATTCAAATGTATACTGCTTTTATGTCAAAGCATTCTACTCAACGTGAAATCAACTTTTTTGTCTTTATGTGTACAGGCATGAAACAACTTTCAGACATCTCAGAATCATGTGGGAAGTTAACCTAAAGTGTTTCCATTAGGTTTGCAGTAAGTGCTTTGTAGTAAAATTGAAATGTGTACTATTTGTATTGCCTAAGCATTGCATGCACTGAGAAAACAACTTTTTTGTCTTGATGTGCACAGGTATGAAACAACTTTCAGACATCTCAGAATCATGTGGGAAGTTAATCTATGTTGTTTCCATTAGGTTTGCAGTAAGTGCTTTGGTGTAAAATTGAAATGTATACTATTTGTATTGTCTAAGCATTGCATGCACTGAGAAAACAACTTTTTTGTCTTGATGTGCACAGGTATGAAACAACTTTCAGACATCTCAGAATCATGTGGAAAGTTAACCTAAAGTGTTTCCATTAGGTTTGCAGTAAGTGCTTTGGTGTAAAATTGAAATGTATACTATTTGTTTTGTCTAAGCATTGCATGCACTGAGAAAACAACTTTATTGTGTTGATGTGTACAGCCATGAAACAACTTTCAAACTACTCATAATCATGTGGGAAGTTAACCTAAGGTGTTTCCATTAGTTTGCAGTAAGTGCTTTGGTGTAAAATTGAAATGTATACTATTTGTATTGTAAAAGCATTGCATGCACTGAGAAAAGAACTTTTTTTGTCTTGATGTGCACAGGTATGAAACAACTTTCAGACATCTCAGAATCATGTGGGAAGTTAATCTAAGTTGTTTCCATTAGGTTTGCAGTAAGTGCTTTGGTGTGAAATTGAAATGTATACTATATGTATTGTAAAAGCATTGCGTGCACTGAGAAAACAACTTTTTTGTCTTGATGTGCACAGGTATGAAACAACTTTCAGACATCTCAGAATCATGTGGGAAGTTAATCTAAGTTGTTTCCATTAGGTTTGCAGTAAGTACTTTTGTGTCAAATTGAAATGTATACTATTTGTATTGTCTAAGCATTGCATGCACTGAGATAACAACTTTTATGTGTTGATGTCTACAGCCATGAAACAACTTTCAAACTACTCATAATAATGTGGGAAGTTAACCTAAGGTGTTTCCATTAGTTTGCAGTAAGTACTTTGGTGTAAAATTGAAATGTATACTACTTTTATGTCAAAGCATTCTATTCACCGTGAAATCAACTTTTTTGTCTTTATGTGTACAGGTATGAAACAACTTTCAGACATCTCAGAATCATGTGGGAAGTTAATCTATGTTGTTTCCATTAGGTTTGCAGTAAGTGCTTTGGTGTAAAATTGAAATGTATACTATTTGTATTGTCTAAGCATTGCATGCACTGAGATAACAACTTTTTTGTGTTGATGTGTACAGCCATGAAACAACTTTCAAACTACTCATAATCATGTGGAAAGTTAACCTAAGTTGTTTGCATTAGTTTGCAGTAAGTACTTTGGTGTAAAATTCAGATGTGTACTTCCTTAATGTCAGAGCATAGTAGTACTGAGAAAGTAACTTTTTTGTCTTGATGAACTGAGGCATGAAACAACTTTAAACCTAGTCATATTCATCTGGGAAGTTAACCAAATGTGTTTGCATTAGGTTTTCAGTCAGGACTTTTGAGTACAATTCAAATGTATACTGCTTTTATGTCAAAGCATTCTACTCAACGTGAAATCAACTTTTTTGTCTTTATGTGTACAGGCATGAAACAACTTTCAGACATCTCAGAATCATGTGGGAAGTTAACCTAAGGTGTTTCCATTAGGTTTGCAGTAAGTGCTTTGTAGTAAAATTGAAATGTATACTATTTGTATTGCCTAAGCATTGCATTCACTGAGATAACAACTTTTTTGTCTTGATGTGCACAGGTATGAAACAACTTTCAGACATGTTAGAATCATGTGGAAAGTTAACCTAAGGTGTTTCCATTAGGTTTGCAGTAAGTGCTTTGTAGTAAAATTGAAATGTATACTATTTGTATTGCCTAAGCATTGCATTCACTGAGATAACAACTTTTTTGTCTTGATGTGCACAGGTATGAAACAACTTTCAGACATCTCAGAATCATGTGGGAAGTTAATCTATGTTGTTTCCATTAGGTTTGCAGTAAGTGCTTTGGTGTAAAATTGAAATGTATACTATTTGTATTGTCTAAGCATTGCATGCACTGAGATAACAACTTTTTTGTGTTGATGTGTACAGCCATGAAACAACTTTCAAACTACTCATAATCATGTGGGAAGTTAACCTAAGTTGTTTCCATTAGTTTGCAGTAAGTACTTTGGTGTAAAATTCAGATGTGTAGTTCTTTAATGTCAGAGCATAGTAGTACTGAGAAAGTAACTTTTTTGTCTTGATGAACTGAGGCATGAAACAACTTTAAACCTAGTCATATTCATCTGGGAAGTTAACCAAATGTGTTTGCATTAGGTTTGCAGTCAGGACTTTTGAGTACAATTCAAATGTATACTGCTTTTATGTCAAAGCATTCTATTCACTGTGAAATCAACTTTTTTGTCTTTATGTGCACAGGTATGAAACAACTTTCAGACATGTTAGAATCATGTGGAAAGTTAACCTAAAGTGTTTCCATTAGGTTTGTAGTAAGTGCTTTGGTGTAAAATTGAAATGTATACTATTTGTATTGTAAAAGCATTGCATGCACTGAGAAAACAACTTTTTTGTCTTGATGTGCACAGGTATGAAACAACTTTCAGACATCTCAGAATCATGTGGAAAGTTAACCTAAAGTGTTTCCATTAGGTTTGCAGTAAGTGCTTTGGTGTAAAATTGAAATGTATACTATTTGTTTTGTCTAAGCATTGCATGCACTGAGAAAGCAACTTTATTGTGTTGATGTGTACAGCCATGAAACAACTTTCAAACTACTCATAATCATGTGGGAAGTTAACCTAAGGTGTTTCCATTAGTTTGCAGTAAGTACTTTGGTGTAAAATTCAGATGTGTACTTCCTTAATGTCAGAGCATAGTAGTACTGAGAAAGTAACTTTTTTGTCTTGATGAACTGAGGCATGAAACAACTTTAAACCTAGTCATATTCATCTGGGAAGTTAACCAAATGTGTTTGCATTAGGTTTGCAGTCAGGACTTTTGAGTACAATTGAAATGTATACTGCTTTTCTGTCAAAGCATTCTATTCACTGTGAAATCAACTTTTTTGTCTTTATGTGCACAGGTATGAAACAACTTACAGACATCTCAGAATCATGTGGGAAGTTAAACTAAAGTGTTTCCATTAGGTTTGCAGTAAGTGCTTTGCTGTAAAATTGAAATGTATACTATTTGTATTGTAAAAGCATTGCATGCACTGAGATAACAACTTTTATGTGTTGATGTCTACAGCCATGAAACAACTTTCAAACTACTCTTAATAATGTGGGAAGTTAACCTAAGGTGTTTCCATTAGTTTGCAGTAAGTACTTTGGTGTAAAATTGAAATGTATACTACTTTTATGTCAAAGCATTCTATTCACCGTGAAATCAACTTTTTTGTCTTTATGTGTACAGGTATGAAACAACTTTGAGACATCTCAGAATCATGTGGGAAGTTAATCTATGTTGTTTCCATTAGGTTTGCAGTAAGTGCTTTGGTGTAAAATTGAAATGTATACTATTTGTATTGTCTAAGCATTGCATTCACTGAGATAACAACTTTTTTGTGTTGATGTGTACAGCCATGAAACAACTTTCAAACTACTCATAATCATGTGGAAAGTTAACCTAAGTTGTTTGCATTAGTTTGCAGTAAGTACTTTGGTGTAAAATTCAGATGTGTACTTCCTTAATGTCAGAGCATAGTAGTACTGAGAAAGTAACTTTTTTGTCTTGATGAACTGAGGCATGAAACAACTTTAAACCTAGTCATATTCATCTGGGAAGTTAACCAAATGTGTTTGCATTAGGTTTTCAGTCAGGACTTTTGAGTACAATTCAAATGTATACTGCTTTTATGTCAAAGCATTCTACTCAACGTGAAATCAACTTTTTTGTCTTTATGTGTACAGGCATGAAACAACTTTCAGACATCTCAGAATCATGTGGGAAGTTAACCTAAGGTGTTTCCATTAGGTTTGCAGTAAGTGCTTTGTAGTAAAATTGAAATGTATACTATTTGTATTGCCTAAGCATTGCATGCACTGAGAAAACAACTTTTTTGTCTTGATGTGCACAGGTATGAAACAACTTTCAGACATCTCAGAATCATGTGGGAAGTTAATCTATGTTGTTTCCATTAGGTTTGCAGTAAGTGCTTTGGTGTAAAATTGAAATGTATACTATTTGTATTGTCTAAGCATTGCATGCACTGAGAAAACAACTTTTTTGTCTTGATGTGCACAGGTATGAAACAACTTTCAGACATCTCAGAATCATGTGGAAAGTTAACCTAAAGTGTTTCCATTAGGTTTGCAGTAAGTGCTTTGGTGTAAAATTGAAATGTATACTATTTGTTTTGTCTAAGCATTGCATGCACTGAGAAAACAACTTTATTGTGTTGATGTGTACAGCCATGAAACAACTTTCAAACTACTCATAATCATGTGGGAAGTTAACCTAAGGTGTTTCCATTAGTTTGCAGTAAGTGCTTTGGTGTAAAATTGAAATGTATACTATTTGTATTGTAAAAGCATTGCATGCACTGAGAAAAGAACTTTTTTTGTCTTGATGTGCACAGGTATGAAACAACTTTCAGACATCTCAGAATCATGTGGGAAGTTAATCTAAGTTGTTTCCATTAGGTTTGCAGTAAGTGCTTTGGTGTGAAATTGAAATGTATACTATATGTATTGTAAAAGCATTGCGTGCACTGAGAAAACAACTTTTTTGTCTTGATGTGCACAGGTATGAAACAACTTTCAGACATCTCAGAATCATGTGGGAAGTTAATCTAAGTTGTTTCCATTAGGTTTGCAGTAAGTACTTTTGTGTCAAATTGAAATGTATACTATTTGTATTGTCTAAGCATTGCATGCACTGAGATAACAACTTTTATGTGTTGATGTCTACAGCCATGAAACAACTTTCAAACTACTCATAATAATGTGGGAAGTTAACCTAAGGTGTTTCCATTAGTTTGCAGTAAGTACTTTGGTGTAAAATTGAAATGTATACTATTTGTATTGTCTAAGCATTGCATGCACTGAGATAACAACTTTTTTGTGTTGATGTGTACAGCCATGAAACAACTTTCAAACTACTCATAATCATGTGGAAAGTTAACCTAAGTTGTTTGCATTAGTTTGCAGTAAGTACTTTGGTGTAAAATTCAGATGTGTACTTCCTTAATGTCAGAGCATAGTAGTACTGAGAAAGTAACTTTTTTGTCTTGATGAACTGAGGCATGAAACAACTTTAAACCTAGTCATATTCATCTGGGAAGTTAACCAAATGTGTTTGCATTAGGTTTTCAGTCAGGACTTTTGAGTACAATTCAAATGTATACTGCTTTTATGTCAAAGCATTCTACTCAACGTGAAATCAACTTTTTTGTCTTTATGTGTACAGGCATGAAACAACTTTCAGACATCTCAGAATCATGTGGGAAGTTAACCTAAGGTGTTTCCATTAGGTTTGCAGTAAGTGCTTTGTAGTAAAATTGAAATGTATACTATTTGTATTGCCTAAGCATTGCATTCACTGAGATAACAACTTTTTTGTCTTGATGTGCACAGGTATGAAACAACTTTCAGACATGTTAGAATCATGTGGAAAGTTAACCTAAGGTGTTTCCATTAGGTTTGCAGTAAGTGCTTTGTAGTAAAATTGAAATGTATACTATTTGTATTGCCTAAGCATTGCATTCACTGAGATAACAACTTTTTTGTCTTGATGTGCACAGGTATGAAACAACTTTCAGACATCTCAGAATCATGTGGGAAGTTAATCTATGTTGTTTCCATTAGGTTTGCAGTAAGTGCTTTGGTGTAAAATTGAAATGTATACTATTTGTATTGTCTAAGCATTGCATGCACTGAGATAACAACTTTTTTGTGTTGATGTGTACAGCCATGAAACAACTTTCAAACTACTCATAATCATGTGGGAAGTTAACCTAAGTTGTTTCCATTAGTTTGCAGTAAGTACTTTGGTGTAAAATTCAGATGTGTAGTTCTTTAATGTCAGAGCATAGTAGTACTGAGAAAGTAACTTTTTTGTCTTGATGAACTGAGGCATGAAACAACTTTAAACCTAGTCATATTCATCTGGGAAGTTAACCAAATGTGTTTGCATTAGGTTTGCAGTCAGGACTTTTGAGTACAATTCAAATGTATACTGCTTTTATGTCAAAGCATTCTATTCACTGTGAAATCAACTTTTTTGTCTTTATGTGCACAGGTATGAAACAACTTTCAGACATGTTAGAATCATGTGGAAAGTTAACCTAAAGTGTTTCCATTAGGTTTGTAGTAAGTGCTTTGGTGTAAAATTGAAATGTATACTATTTGTATTGTAAAAGCATTGCATGCACTGAGAAAACAACTTTTTTGTCTTGATGTGCACAGGTATGAAACAACTTTCAGACATCTCAGAATCATGTGGAAAGTTAACCTAAAGTGTTTCCATTAGGTTTGCAGTAAGTGCTTTGGTGTAAAATTGAAATGTATACTATTTGTTTTGTCTAAGCATTGCATGCACTGAGAAAGCAACTTTATTGTGTTGATGTGTACAGCCATGAAACAACTTTCAAACTACTCATAATCATGTGGGAAGTTAACCTAAGGTGTTTCCATTAGTTTGCAGTAAGTACTTTGGTGTAAAATTCAGATGTGTACTTCCTTAATGTCAGAGCATAGTAGTACTGAGAAAGTAACTTTTTTGTCTTGATGAACTGAGGCATGAAACAACTTTAAACCTAGTCATATTCATCTGGGAAGTTAACCAAATGTGTTTGCATTAGGTTTGCAGTCAGGACTTTTGAGTACAATTGAAATGTATACTGCTTTTCTGTCAAAGCATTCTATTCACTGTGAAATCAACTTTTTTGTCTTTATGTGCACAGGTATGAAACAACTTACAGACATCTCAGAATCATGTGGGAAGTTAAACTAAAGTGTTTCCATTAGGTTTGCAGTAAGTGCTTTGCTGTAAAATTGAAATGTATACTATTTGTATTGTAAAAGCATTGCATGCACTGAGATAACAACTTTTATGTGTTGATGTCTACAGCCATGAAACAACTTTCAAACTACTCTTAATAATGTGGGAAGTTAACCTAAGGTGTTTCCATTAGTTTGCAGTAAGTACTTTGGTGTAAAATTGAAATGTATACTACTTTTATGTCAAAGCATTCTATTCACCGTGAAATCAACTTTTTTGTCTTTATGTGTACAGGTATGAAACAACTTTGAGACATCTCAGAATCATGTGGGAAGTTAATCTATGTTGTTTCCATTAGGTTTGCAGTAAGTGCTTTGGTGTAAAATTGAAATGTATACTATTTGTATTGTCTAAGCATTGCATTCACTGAGATAACAACTTTTTTGTGTTGATGTGTACAGCCATGAAACAACTTTCAAACTACTCATAATCATGTGGAAAGTTAACCTAAGTTGTTTGCATTAGTTTGCAGTAAGTACTTTGGTGTAAAATTCAGATGTGTACTTCCTTAATGTCAGAGCATAGTAGTACTGAGAAAGTAACTTTTTTGTCTTGATGAACTGAGGCATGAAACAACTTTAAACCTAGTCATATTCATCTGGGAAGTTAACCAAATGTGTTTGCATTAGGTTTTCAGTCAGGACTTTTGAGTACAATTCAAATGTATACTGCTTTTATGTCAAAGCATTCTACTCAACGTGAAATCAACTTTTTTGTCTTTATGTGTACAGGCATGAAACAACTTTCAGACATCTCAGAATCATGTGGGAAGTTAACCTAAGGTGTTTCCATTAGGTTTGCAGTAAGTGCTTTGTAGTAAAATTGAAATGTATACTATTTGTATTGCCTAAGCATTGCATGCACTGAGAAAACAACTTTTTTGTCTTGATGTGCACAGGTATGAAACAACTTTCAGACATCTCAGAATCATGTGGGAAGTTAATCTATGTTGTTTCCATTAGGTTTGCAGTAAGTGCTTTGGTGTAAAATTGAAATGTATACTATTTGTATTGTCTAAGCATTGCATGCACTGAGAAAACAACTTTTTTGTCTTGATGTGCACAGGTATGAAACAACTTTCAGACATCTCAGAATCATGTGGAAAGTTAACCTAAAGTGTTTCCATTAGGTTTGCAGTAAGTGCTTTGGTGTAAAATTGAAATGTATACTATTTGTTTTGTCTAAGCATTGCATGCACTGAGAAAACAACTTTATTGTGTTGATGTGTACAGCCATGAAACAACTTTCAAACTACTCATAATCATGTGGGAAGTTAACCTAAGGTGTTTCCATTAGTTTGCAGTAAGTGCTTTGGTGTAAAATTGAAATGTATACTATTTGTATTGTAAAAGCATTGCATGCACTGAGAAAAGAACTTTTTTTGTCTTGATGTGCACAGGTATGAAACAACTTTCAGACATCTCAGAATCATGTGGGAAGTTAATCTAAGTTGTTTCCATTAGGTTTGCAGTAAGTGCTTTGGTGTGAAATTGAAATGTATACTATATGTATTGTAAAAGCATTGCGTGCACTGAGAAAACAACTTTTTTGTCTTGATGTGCACAGGTATGAAACAACTTTCAGACATCTCAGAATCATGTGGGAAGTTAATCTAAGTTGTTTCCATTAGGTTTGCAGTAAGTACTTTTGTGTCAAATTGAAATGTATACTATTTGTATTGTCTAAGCATTGCATGCACTGAGATAACAACTTTTATGTGTTGATGTCTACAGCCATGAAACAACTTTCAAACTACTCATAATAATGTGGGAAGTTAACCTAAGGTGTTTCCATTAGTTTGCAGTAAGTACTTTGGTGTAAAATTGAAATGTATACTATTTGTATTGTCTAAGCATTGCATGCACTGAGATAACAACTTTTTTGTGTTGATGTGTACAGCCATGAAACAACTTTCAAACTACTCATAATCATGTGGAAAGTTAACCTAAGTTGTTTGCATTAGTTTGCAGTAAGTACTTTGGTGTAAAATTCAGATGTGTACTTCCTTAATGTCAGAGCATAGTAGTACTGAGAAAGTAACTTTTTTGTCTTGATGAACTGAGGCATGAAACAACTTTAAACCTAGTCATATTCATCTGGGAAGTTAACCAAATGTGTTTGCATTAGGTTTTCAGTCAGGACATTTGAGTACAATTCAAATGTATACTGCTTTTATGTCAAAGCATTCTACTCAACGTGAAATCAACTTTTTTGTCTTTATGTGTACAGGCATGAAACAACTTTCAGACATCTCAGAATCATGTGGGAAGTTAACCTAAGGTGTTTCCATTAGGTTTGCAGTAAGTGCTTTGTAGTAAAATTGAAATGTATACTATTTGTATTGCCTAAGCATTGCATTCACTGAGATAACAACTTTTTTGTCTTGATGTGCACAGGTATGAAACAACTTTCAGACATGTTAGAATCATGTGGAAAGTTAACCTAAAGTGTTTCCATTAGGTTTGCAGTAAGTGCTTTGGTGTAAAATTGAAATGTATACTATTTGTATTGTAAAAGCATTGCATGCACTGAGAAAACAACTTTTTTGTCTTGATGTGCACAGGTATGAAACAACTTTCAGACATCTCAGAATCATGTGGAAAGTTAACCTAAAGTGTTTCCATTAGGTTTGCAGTAAGTGCTTTGGTGTAAAATTGAAATGTATACTATTTGTTTTGTCTAAGCATTGCATGCACTGAGAAAACAACTTTATTGTGTTGATGTGTACAGCCATGAAACAACTTTCAAACTACTCATAATCATGTGGGAAGTTAACCTAAGGTGTTTCCATTAGTTTGCAGTAAGTACTTTGGTGTAAAATTCAGATGTGTACTTCCTTAATGTCAGAGCATAGTAGTACTGAGAAAGTAACTTTTTTGTCTTGATGAACTGAGGCATGAAACAACTTTAAACCTAGTCATATTCATCTGGGAAGTTAACCAAATGTGTTTGCATTAGGTTTGCAGTCAGGACTTTTGAGTACAATTGAAATGTATACTGCTTTTCTGTCAAAGCATTCTATTCACTGTGAAATCAACTTTTTTGTCTTTATGTGCACAGGTATGAAACAACTTTCAGACATCTCAGAATCATGTGGGAAGTTAAACTAAAGTGTTTCCATTAGGTTTGCAGTAAGTGCTTTGCTGTAAAAAAGAAATGTATACTATTTGTATTGTCTAAGAATTGCATGCACTGAGATAACTTTTATGTGTTGATGTCTACAGCCATGAAACAACTTTCAAACTACTCATAATAATGTGGGAAGTTAACCTAAGGTGTTTCCATTAGTTTGCAGTAAGTACTTTGGTGTAAAATTGAAATGTATACTACTTTTATGTCAAAGCATTCTATTCACCGTGAAATCAACTTTTTTGTCTTTATGTGTACAGGTATGAAACAACTTTCAGACATCTCAGAATCATGTGGGAAGTTAACCTAAGGTGTTTCCATTAGGTTTGCAGTAAGTGCTTTGTAGTAAAATTGAAATGTATACTATTTGTATTGTCTAAGCATTGCATTCACTGAGATAACAACTTTTTTCTGTTGATGTGTACAGCCATGAAACAACTTTCAAACTACTCATAATCATGTGGAAAGTTAACCTAAGGTGCTTCCATTAGATCTGCAGTAAGTGCTTTGGTGTAAAATTGAAATGTATACTATTTGTTTGTAAAAGCATTGCATGCACTGAGAAAACAACTTTTTTGTCTTGATGTGCACAGGTATGAAACAACTTTCAGACATCTCAGAATCATGTGGGAAGTTAATGTATGTTGTTTCCATTAGGTTTGCAGTAAGTGCTTTGGTGTAAAATTGAAATGTATACTATTTGTATTGTCTAAGCATTGCATGCACTGAGATAACAACTTTTTTGTGTTGATGTGTACAGCCATGAAACAACTTTCAAACTACTCATAATCATGTGGGAAGTTAACCTAAGTTGTTTCCATTAGTTTGCAGTAAGTACTTTGGTGTAAAATTCAGATGTGTAGTTCTTTAATGTCAGAGCATAGTAGTACTGAGAAAGTAACTTTTTTGTCTTGATGAACTGAGGCATGAAACAACTTTAAACCTAGTCATATTCATCTGGGAAGTTAACCAAATGTGTTTGCATTAGGTTTGCAGTCAGGACTTTTGAGTACAATTCAAATGTATACTGCTTTTATGTCAAAGCATTCTATTCACTGTGAAATCAACTTTTTTGTCTTTATGTGCACAGGTATGAAACAACTTTCAGACATGTTAGAATCATGTGGAAAGTTAACCTAAAGTGTTTCCATTAGGTTTGCAGTAAGTGCTTTGGTGTAAAATTGAAATGTATACTATTTGTATTGTAAAAGCATTGCATGCACTGAGAAAACAACTTTTTTGTCTTGATGTGCACAGGTATGAAACAACTTTCAGACATCTCAGAATCATGTGGAAAGTTAACCTAAAGTGTTTCCATTAGGTTTGCAGTAAGTGCTTTGGTGTAAAATTGAAATGTATACTATTTGTTTTGTCTAAGCATTGCATGCACTGAGAAAACAACTTTATTGTGTTGATGTGTACAGCCATGAAACAACTTTCAAACTACTCATAATCATGTGGGAAGTTAACCTAAGGTGTTTCCATTAGTTTGCAGTAAGTGCTTTGGTGTAAAATTGAAATGTATACTATTTGTATTGTAAAAGCATTGCATGCACTGAGAAAAGAACTTTTTTTGTCTTGATGTGCACAGGTATGAAACAACTTTCAGACATCTCAGAATCATGTGGGAAGTTAATCTAAGTTGTTTCCATTAGGTTTGCAGTAAGTGCTTTGGTGTGAAATTGAAATGTATACTATATGTATTGTAAAAGCATTGCGTGCACTGAGAAAACAACTTTTTTGTCTTGATGTGCACAGGTATGAAACAACTTTCAGACATCTCAGAATCATGTGGGAAGTTAATCTAAGTTGTTTCCATTAGGTTTGCAGTAAGTACTTTGGTGTCAAATTGAAATGTATACTATTTGTATTGTCTAAGCATTGCATGCACTGAGATAACAACTTTTATGTGTTGATGTCTACAGCCATGAAACAACTTTCAAACTACTCATAATAATGTGGGAAGTTAACCTAAGGTGTTTCCATTAGTTTGCAGTAAGTACTTTGGTGTAAAATTGAAATGTATACTATTTGTATTGTCTAAGCATTGCATGCACTGAGATAACAACTTTTTTGTGTAGATGTGTACAGCCATGAAACAACTTTCAAACTACTCATAATCATGTGGAAAGTTAACCTAAGTTGTTTGCATTAGTTTGCAGTAAGTACTTTGGTGTAAAATTCAGATGTGTACTTCCTTAATGTCAGAGCATAGTAGTACTGAGAAAGTAACTTTTTTGTCTTGATGAACTGAGGCATGAAACAACTTTAAACCTAGTCATATTCATCTGGGAAGTTAACCAAATGTGTTTGCATTAGGTTTTCAGTCAGGACATTTGAGTACAATTCAAATGTATACTGCTTTTATGTCAAAGCATTCTACTCAACGTGAAATCAACTTTTTTGTCTTTATGTGTACAGGCATGAAACAACTTTCAGACATCTCAGAATCATGTGGGAAGTTAACCTAAGGTGTTTCCATTAGGTTTGCAGTAAGTGCTTTGTAGTAAAATTGAAATGTATACTATTTGTATTGCCTAAGCATTGCATTCACTGAGATAACAACTTTTTTGTCTTGATGTGCACAGGTATGAAACAACTTTCAGACATGTTAGAATCATGTGGAAAGTTAACCTAAAGTGTTTCCATTAGGTTTGCAGTAAGTGCTTTGGTGTAAAATTGAAATGTATACTATTTGTATTGTAAAAGCATTGCATGCACTGAGAAAACAACTTTTTTGTCTTGATGTGCACAGGTATGAAACAACTTTCAGACATCTCAGAATCATGTGGAAAGTTAACCTAAAGTGTTTCCATTAGGTTTGCAGTAAGTGCTTTGGTGTAAAATTGAAATGTATACTATTTGTTTTGTCTAAGCATTGCATGCACTGAGAAAACAACTTTATTGTGTTGATGTGTACAGCCATGAAACAACTTTCAAACTACTCATAATCATGTGGGAAGTTAACCTAAGGTGTTTCCATTAGTTTGCAGTAAGTACTTTGGTGTAAAATTCAGATGTGTACTTCCTTAATGTCAGAGCATAGTAGTACTGAGAAAGTAACTTTTTTGTCTTGATGAACTGAGGCATGAAACAACTTTAAACCTAGTCATATTCATCTGGGAAGTTAACCAAATGTGTTTGCATTAGGTTTGCAGTCAGGACTTTTGAGTACAATTGAAATGTATACTGCTTTTCTGTCAAAGCATTCTATTCACTGTGAAATCAACTTTTTTGTCTTTATGTGCACAGGTATGAAACAACTTTCAGACATCTCAGAATCATGTGGGAAGTTAAACTAAAGTGTTTCCATTAGGTTTGCAGTAAGTGCTTTGCTGTAAAAAAGAAATGTATACTATTTGTATTGTCTAAGAATTGCATGCACTGAGATAACTTTTATGTGTTGATGTCTACAGCCATGAAACAACTTTCAAACTACTCATAATAATGTGGGAAGTTAACCTAAGGTGTTTCCATTAGTTTGCAGTAAGTACTTTGGTGTAAAATTGAAATGTATACTACTTTTATGTCAAAGCATTCTATTCACCGTGAAATCAACTTTTTTGTCTTTATGTGTACAGGTATGAAACAACTTTCAGACATCTCAGAATCATGTGGGAAGTTAACCTAAGGTGTTTCCATTAGGTTTGCAGTAAGTGCTTTGTAGTAAAATTGAAATGTATACTATTTGTATTGTCTAAGCATTGCATTCACTGAGATAACAACTTTTTTCTGTTGATGTGTACAGCCATGAAACAACTTTCAAACTACTCATAATCATGTGGAAAGTTAACCTAAGGTGCTTCCATTAGATCTGCAGTAAGTGCTTTGGTGTAAAATTGAAATGTATACTATTTGTTTGTAAAAGCATTGCATGCACTGAGAAAACAACTTTTTTGTCTTGATGTGCACAGGTATGAAACAACTTTCAGACATCTCAGAATCATGTGGGAAGTTAATGTATGTTGTTTCCATTAGGTTTGCAGTAAGTGCTTTGGTGTAAAATTGAAATGTATACTATTTGTATTGTCTAAGCATTGCATGCACTGAGATAACAACTTTTTTGTGTTGATGTGTACAGCCATGAAACAACTTTCAAACTACTCATAATCATGTGGGAAGTTAACCTAAGTTGTTTCCATTAGTTTGCAGTAAGTACTTTGGTGTAAAATTCAGATGTGTAGTTCTTTAATGTCAGAGCATAGTAGTACTGAGAAAGTAACTTTTTTGTCTTGATGAACTGAGGCATGAAACAACTTTAAACCTAGTCATATTCATCTGGGAAGTTAACCAAATGTGTTTGCATTAGGTTTGCAGTCAGGACTTTTGAGTACAATTCAAATGTATACTGCTTTTATGTCAAAGCATTCTATTCACTGTGAAATCAACTTTTTTGTCTTTATGTGCACAGGTATGAAACAACTTTCAGACATGTTAGAATCATGTGGAAAGTTAACCTAAAGTGTTTCCATTAGGTTTGCAGTAAGTGCTTTGGTGTAAAATTGAAATGTATACTATTTGTATTGTAAAAGCATTGCATGCACTGAGAAAACAACTTTTTTGTCTTGATGTGCACAGGTATGAAACAACTTTCAGACATCTCAGAATCATGTGGAAAGTTAACCTAAAGTGTTTCCATTAGGTTTGCAGTAAGTGCTTTGGTGTAAAATTGAAATGTATACTATTTGTTTTGTCTAAGCATTGCATGCACTGAGAAAACAACTTTATTGTGTTGATGTGTACAGCCATGAAACAACTTTCAAACTACTCATAATCATGTGGGAAGTTAACCTAAGGTGTTTCCATTAGTTTGCAGTAAGTGCTTTGGTGTAAAATTGAAATGTATACTATTTGTATTGTAAAAGCATTGCATGCACTGAGAAAAGAACTTTTTTTGTCTTGATGTGCACAGGTATGAAACAACTTTCAGACATCTCAGAATCATGTGGGAAGTTAATCTAAGTTGTTTCCATTAGGTTTGCAGTAAGTGCTTTGGTGTGAAATTGAAATGTATACTATATGTATTGTAAAAGCATTGCGTGCACTGAGAAAACAACTTTTTTGTCTTGATGTGCACAGGTATGAAACAACTTTCAGACATCTCAGAATCATGTGGGAAGTTAATCTAAGTTGTTTCCATTAGGTTTGCAGTAAGTACTTTGGTGTCAAATTGAAATGTATACTATTTGTATTGTCTAAGCATTGCATGCACTGAGATAACAACTTTTATGTGTTGATGTCTACAGCCATGAAACAACTTTCAAACTACTCATAATAATGTGGGAAGTTAACCTAAGGTGTTTCCATTAGTTTGCAGTAAGTACTTTGGTGTAAAATTGAAATGTATACTATTTGTATTGTCTAAGCATTGCATGCACTGAGATAACAACTTTTTTGTGTAGATGTGTACAGCCATGAAACAACTTTCAAACTACTCATAATCATGTGGAAAGTTAACCTAAGTTGTTTGCATTAGTTTGCAGTAAGTACTTTGGTGTAAAATTCAGATGTGTACTTCCTTAATGTCAGAGCATAGTAGTACTGAGAAAGTAACTTTTTTGTCTTGATGAACTGAGGCATGAAACAACTTTAAACCTAGTCATATTCATCTGGGAAGTTAACCAAATGTGTTTGCATTAGGTTTTCAGTCAGGACATTTGAGTACAATTCAAATGTATACTGCTTTTATGTCAAAGCATTCTACTCAACGTGAAATCAACTTTTTTGTCTTTATGTGTACAGGCATGAAACAACTTTCAGACATCTCAGAATCATGTGGGAAGTTAACCTAAGGTGTTTCCATTAGGTTTGCAGTAAGTGCTTTGTAGTAAAATTGAAATGTATACTATTTGTATTGCCTAAGCATTGCATTCACTGAGATAACAACTTTTTTGTCTTGATGTGCACAGGTATGAAACAACTTTCAGACATGTTAGAATCATGTGGAAAGTTAACCTAAAGTGTTTCCATTAGGTTTGCAGTAAGTGCTTTGGTGTAAAATTGAAATGTATACTATTTGTATTGTAAAAGCATTGCATGCACTGAGAAAACAACTTTTTTGTCTTGATGTGCACAGGTATGAAACAACTTTCAGACATCTCAGAATCATGTGGAAAGTTAACCTAAAGTGTTTCCATTAGGTTTGCAGTAAGTGCTTTGGTGTAAAATTGAAATGTATACTATTTGTTTTGTCTAAGCATTGCATGCACTGAGAAAACAACTTTATTGTGTTGATGTGTACAGCCATGAAACAACTTTCAAACTACTCATAATCATGTGGGAAGTTAACCTAAGGTGTTTCCATTAGTTTGCAGTAAGTACTTTGGTGTAAAATTCAGATGTGTACTTCCTTAATGTCAGAGCATAGTAGTACTGAGAAAGTAACTTTTTTGTCTTGATGAACTGAGGCATGAAACAACTTTAAACCTAGTCATATTCATCTGGGAAGTTAACCAAATGTGTTTGCATTAGGTTTGCAGTCAGGACTTTTGAGTACAATTGAAATGTATACTGCTTTTCTGTCAAAGCATTCTATTCACTGTGAAATCAACTTTTTTGTCTTTATGTGCACAGGTATGAAACAACTTTCAGACATCTCAGAATCATGTGGGAAGTTAAACTAAAGTGTTTCCATTAGGTTTGCAGTAAGTGCTTTGCTGTAAAAAAGAAATGTATACTATTTGTATTGTCTAAGAATTGCATGCACTGAGATAACTTTTATGTGTTGATGTCTACAGCCATGAAACAACTTTCAAACTACTCATAATAATGTGGGAAGTTAACCTAAGGTGTTTCCATTAGTTTGCAGTAAGTACTTTGGTGTAAAATTGAAATGTATACTACTTTTATGTCAAAGCATTCTATTCACCGTGAAATCAACTTTTTTGTCTTTATGTGTACAGGTATGAAACAACTTTCAGACATCTCAGAATCATGTGGGAAGTTAACCTAAGGTGTTTCCATTAGGTTTGCAGTAAGTGCTTTGTAGTAAAATTGAAATGTATACTATTTGTATTGTCTAAGCATTGCATTCACTGAGATAACAACTTTTTTCTGTTGATGTGTACAGCCATGAAACAACTTTCAAACTACTCATAATCATGTGGAAAGTTAACCTAAGGTGCTTCCATTAGATCTGCAGTAAGTGCTTTGGTGTAAAATTGAAATGTATACTATTTGTTTGTAAAAGCATTGCATGCACTGAGAAAACAACTTTTTTGTCTTGATGTGCACAGGTATGAAACAACTTTCAGACATCTCAGAATCATGTGGGAAGTTAATGTATGTTGTTTCCATTAGGTTTGCAGTAAGTGCTTTGGTGTAAAATTGAAATGTATACTATTTGTATTGTCTAAGCATTGCATGCACTGAGATAACAACTTTTTTGTGTTGATGTGTACAGCCATGAAACAACTTTCAAACTACTCATAATCATGTGGGAAGTTAACCTAAGTTGTTTCCATTAGTTTGCAGTAAGTACTTTGGTGTAAAATTCAGATGTGTAGTTCTTTAATGTCAGAGCATAGTAGTACTGAGAAAGTAACTTTTTTGTCTTGATGAACTGAGGCATGAAACAACTTTAAACCTAGTCATATTCATCTGGGAAGTTAACCAAATGTGTTTGCATTAGGTTTGCAGTCAGGACTTTTGAGTACAATTCAAATGTATACTGCTTTTATGTCAAAGCATTCTATTCACTGTGAAATCAACTTTTTTGTCTTTATGTGCACAGGTATGAAACAACTTTCAGACATGTTAGAATCATGTGGAAAGTTAACCTAAAGTGTTTCCATTAGGTTTGCAGTAAGTGCTTTGGTGTAAAATTGAAATGTATACTATTTGTATTGTAAAAGCATTGCATGCACTGAGAAAACAACTTTTTTGTCTTGATGTGCACAGGTATGAAACAACTTTCAGACATCTCAGAATCATGTGGAAAGTTAACCTAAAGTGTTTCCATTAGGTTTGCAGTAAGTGCTTTGTAGTAAAATTGAAATGTATACTATTTGTATTGTCTAAGCATTGCATTCACTGAGATAACAACTTTTTTCTGTTGATGTGTACAGCCATGAAACAACTTTCAAACTACTCATAATCATGTGGAAAGTTAACCTAAGGTGCTTCCATTAGATCTGCAGTAAGTGCTTTGGTGTAAAATTGAAATGTATACTATTTGTTTGTAAAAGCATTGCATGCACTGAGAAAACAACTTTTTTGTCTTGATGTGCACAGGTATGAAACAACTTTCAGACATCTCAGAATCATGTGGGAAGTTAATGTATGTTGTTTCCATTAGGTTTGCAGTAAGTGCTTTGGTGTAAAATTGAAATGTATACTATTTGTATTGTCTAAGCATTGCATGCACTGAGATAACAACTTTTTTGTGTTGATGTGTACAGCCATGAAACAACTTTCAAACTACTCATAATCATGTGGGAAGTTAACCTAAGTTGTTTCCATTAGTTTGCAGTAAGTACTTTGGTGTAAAATTCAGATGTGTAGTTCTTTAATGTCAGAGCATAGTAGTACTGAGAAAGTAACTTTTTTGTCTTGATGAACTGAGGCATGAAACAACTTTAAACCTAGTCATATTCATCTGGGAAGTTAACCAAATGTGTTTGCATTAGGTTTGCAGTCAGGACTTTTGAGTACAATTCAAATGTATACTGCTTTTATGTCAAAGCATTCTATTCACTGTGAAATCAACTTTTTTGTCTTTATGTGCACAGGTATGAAACAACTTTCAGACATGTTAGAATCATGTGGAAAGTTAACCTAAAGTGTTTCCATTAGGTTTGCAGTAAGTGCTTTGGTGTAAAATTGAAATGTATACTATTTGTATTGTAAAAGCATTGCATGCACTGAGAAAACAACTTTTTTGTCTTGATGTGCACAGGTATGAAACAACTTTCAGACATCTCAGAATCATGTGGAAAGTTAACCTAAAGTGTTTCCATTAGGTTTGCAGTAAGTGCTTTGGTGTAAAATTGAAATGTATACTATTTGTTTTGTCTAAGCATTGCATGCACTGAGAAAACAACTTTATTGTGTTGATGTGTACAGCCATGAAACAACTTTCAAACTACTCATAATCATGTGGGAAGTTAACCTAAGGTGTTTCCATTAGTTTGCAGTAAGTGCTTTGGTGTAAAATTGAAATGTATACTATTTGTATTGTAAAAGCATTGCATGCACTGAGAAAAGAACTTTTTTTGTCTTGATGTGCACAGGTATGAAACAACTTTCAGACATCTCAGAATCATGTGGGAAGTTAATCTAAGTTGTTTCCATTAGGTTTGCAGTAAGTGCTTTGGTGTGAAATTGAAATGTATACTATATGTATTGTAAAAGCATTGCGTGCACTGAGAAAACAACTTTTTTGTCTTGATGTGCACAGGTATGAAACAACTTTCAGACATCTCAGAATCATGTGGGAAGTTAATCTAAGTTGTTTCCATTAGGTTTGCAGTAAGTACTTTGGTGTCAAATTGAAATGTATACTATTTGTATTGTCTAAGCATTGCATGCACTGAGATAACAACTTTTATGTGTTGATGTCTACAGCCATGAAACAACTTTCAAACTACTCATAATAATGTGGGAAGTTAACCTAAGGTGTTTCCATTAGTTTGCAGTAAGTACTTTGGTGTAAAATTGAAATGTATACTATTTGTATTGTCTAAGCATTGCATGCACTGAGATAACAACTTTTTTGTGTTGATGTGTACAGCCATGAAACAACTTTCAAACTACTCATAATCATGTGGAAAGTTAACCTAAGTTGTTTGCATTAGTTTGCAGTAAGTACTTTGGTGTAAAATTCAGATGTGTACTTCCTTAATGTCAGAGCATAGTAGTACTGAGAAAGTAACTTTTTTGTCTTGATGAACTGAGGCATGAAACAACTTTAAACCTAGTCATATTCATCTGGGAAGTTAACCAAATGTGTTTGCATTAGGTTTTCAGTCAGGACATTTGAGTACAATTCAAATGTATACTGCTTTTATGTCAAAGCATTCTACTCAACGTGAAATCAACTTTTTTGTCTTTATGTGTACAGGCATGAAACAACTTTCAGACATCTCAGAATCATGTGGGAAGTTAACCTAAGGTGTTTCCATTAGGTTTGCAGTAAGTGCTTTGTAGTAAAATTGAAATGTATACTATTTGTATTGCCTAAGCATTGCATTCACTGAGATAACAACTTTTTTGTCTTGATGTGCACAGGTATGAAACAACTTTCAGACATGTTAGAATCATGTGGAAAGTTAACCTAAAGTGTTTCCATTAGGTTTGCAGTAAGTGCTTTGGTGTAAAATTGAAATGTATACTATTTGTATTGTAAAAGCATTGCATGCACTGAGAAAACAACTTTTTTGTCTTGATGTGCACAGGTATGAAACAACTTTCAGACATCTCAGAATCATGTGGAAAGTTAACCTAAAGTGTTTCCATTAGGTTTGCAGTAAGTGCTTTGGTGTAAAATTGAAATGTATACTATTTGTTTTGTCTAAGCATTGCATGCACTGAGAAAACAACTTTATTGTGTTGATGTGTACAGCCATGAAACAACTTTCAAACTACTCATAATCATGTGGGAAGTTAACCTAAGGTGTTTCCATTAGTTTGCAGTAAGTACTTTGGTGTAAAATTCAGATGTGTACTTCCTTAATGTCAGAGCATAGTAGTACTGAGAAAGTAACTTTTTTGTCTTGATGAACTGAGGCATGAAACAACTTTAAACCTAGTCATATTCATCTGGGAAGTTAACCAAATGTGTTTGCATTAGGTTTGCAGTCAGGACTTTTGAGTACAATTGAAATGTATACTGCTTTTCTGTCAAAGCATTCTATTCACTGTGAAATCAACTTTTTTGTCTTTATGTGCACAGGTATGAAACAACTTTCAGACATCTCAGAATCATGTGGGAAGTTAAACTAAAGTGTTTCCATTAGGTTTGCAGTAAGTGCTTTGCTGTAAAAAAGAAATGTATACTATTTGTATTGTCTAAGAATTGCATGCACTGAGATAACTTTTATGTGTTGATGTCTACAGCCATGAAACAACTTTCAAACTACTCATAATAATGTGGGAAGTTAACCTAAGGTGTTTCCATTAGTTTGCAGTAAGTACTTTGGTGTAAAATTGAAATGTATACTACTTTTATGTCAAAGCATTCTATTCACCGTGAAATCAACTTTTTTGTCTTTATGTGTACAGGTATGAAACAACTTTCAGACATCTCAGAATCATGTGGGAAGTTAACCTAAGGTGTTTCCATTAGGTTTGCAGTAAGTGCTTTGTAGTAAAATTGAAATGTATACTATTTGTATTGTCTAAGCATTGCATTCAGTGAGATAACAACTTTTTTCTGTTGATGTGTACAGCCATGAAACAACTTTCAAACTACTCATAATCATGTGGAAAGTTAACCTAAGGTGCTTCCATTAGATCTGCAGTAAGTGCTTTGGTGTAAAATTGAAATGTATACTATTTGTTTGTAAAAGCATTGCATGCACTGAGAAAACAACTTTTTTGTCTTGATGTGCACAGGTATGAAACAACTTTCAGACATCTCAGAATCATGTGGGAAGTTAATGTATGTTGTATCCATTAGGTTTGCAGTAAGTGCTTTGGTGTAAAATTGAAATGTATACTATTTGTATTGTCTAAGCATTGCATGCACTGAGATAACAACTTTTTTGTGTTGATGTGTACAGCCATGAAACAACTTTCAAACTACTCATAATCATGTGGGAAGTTAACCTAAGTTGTTTCCATTAGTTTGCAGTAAGTACTTTGGTGTAAAATTCAGATGTGTAGTTCTTTAATGTCAGAGCATAGTAGTACTGAGAAAGTAACTTTTTTGTCTTGATGAACTGAGGCATGAAACAACTTTAAACCTAGTCATATTCATCTGGGAAGTTAACCAAATGTGTTTGCATTAGGTTTGCAGTCAGGACTTTTGAGTACAATTCAAATGTATACTGCTTTTATGTCAAAGCATTCTATTCACTGTGAAATCAACTTTTTTGTCTTTATGTGCACAGGTATGAAACAACTTTCAGACATGTTAGAATCATGTGGAAAGTTAACCTAAAGTGTTTCCATTAGGTTTGCAGTAAGTGCTTTGGTGTAAAATTGAAATGTATACTATTTGTATTGTAAAAGCATTGCATGCACTGAGAAAACAACTTTTTTGTCTTGATGTGCACAGGTATGAAACAACTTTCAGACATCTCAGAATCATGTGGAAAGTTAACCTAAAGTGTTTCCATTAGGTTTGCAGTAAGTGCTTTGGTGTAAAATTGAAATGTATACTATTTGTTTTGTCTAAGCATTGCATGCACTGAGAAAACAACTTTATTGTGTTGATGTGTACAGCCATGAAACAACTTTCAAACTACTCATAATCATGTGGGAAGTTAACCTAAGGTGTTTCCATTAGTTTGCAGTAAGTGCTTTGGTGTAAAATTGAAATGTATACTATTTGTATTGTAAAAGCATTGCATGCACTGAGAAAAGAACTTTTTTTGTCTTGATGTGCACAGGTATGAAACAACTTTCAGACATCTCAGAATCATGTGGGAAGTTAATCTAAGTTGTTTCCATTAGGTTTGCAGTAAGTGCTTTGGTGTGAAATTGAAATGTATACTATATGTATTGTAAAAGCATTGCGTGCACTGAGAAAACAACTTTTTTGTCTTGATGTGCACAGGTATGAAACAACTTTCAGACATCTCAGAATCATGTGGGAAGTTAATCTAAGTTGTTTCCATTAGGTTTGCAGTAAGTACTTTGGTGTCAAATTGAAATGTATACTATTTGTATTGTCTAAGCATTGCATGCACTGAGATAACAACTTTTATGTGTTGATGTCTACAGCCATGAAACAACTTTCAAACTACTCATAATAATGTGGGAAGTTAACCTAAGGTGTTTCCATTAGTTTGCAGTAAGTACTTTGGTGTAAAATTGAAATGTATACTATTTGTATTGTCTAAGCATTGCATGCACTGAGATAACAACTTTTTTGTGTAGATGTGTACAGCCATGAAACAACTTTCAAACTACTCATAATCATGTGGAAAGTTAACCTAAGTTGTTTGCATTAGTTTGCAGTAAGTACTTTGGTGTAAAATTCAGATGTGTACTTCCTTAATGTCAGAGCATAGTAGTACTGAGAAAGTAACTTTTTTGTCTTGATGAACTGAGGCATGAAACAACTTTAAACCTAGTCATATTCATCTGGGAAGTTAACCAAATGTGTTTGCATTAGGTTTTCAGTCAGGACATTTGAGTACAATTCAAATGTATACTGCTTTTATGTCAAAGCATTCTACTCAACGTGAAATCAACTTTTTTGTCTTTATGTGTACAGGCATGAAACAACTTTCAGACATCTCAGAATCATGTGGGAAGTTAACCTAAGGTGTTTCCATTAGGTTTGCAGTAAGTGCTTTGTAGTAAAATTGAAATGTATACTATTTGTATTGCCTAAGCATTGCATTCACTGAGATAACAACTTTTTTGTCTTGATGTGCACAGGTATGAAACAACTTTCAGACATGTTAGAATCATGTGGAAAGTTAACCTAAAGTGTTTCCATTAGGTTTGCAGTAAGTGCTTTGGTGTAAAATTGAAATGTATACTATTTGTATTGTAAAAGCATTGCATGCACTGAGAAAACAACTTTTTTGTCTTGATGTGCACAGGTATGAAACAACTTTCAGACATCTCAGAATCATGTGGAAAGTTAACCTAAAGTGTTTCCATTAGGTTTGCAGTAAGTGCTTTGGTGTAAAATTGAAATGTATACTATTTGTTTTGTCTAAGCATTGCATGCACTGAGAAAACAACTTTATTGTGTTGATGTGTACAGCCATGAAACAACTTTCAAACTACTCATAATCATGTGGGAAGTTAACCTAAGGTGTTTCCATTAGTTTGCAGTAAGTACTTTGGTGTAAAATTCAGATGTGTACTTCCTTAATGTCAGAGCATAGTAGTACTGAGAAAGTAACTTTTTTGTCTTGATGAACTGAGGCATGAAACAACTTTAAACCTAGTCATATTCATCTGGGAAGTTAACCAAATGTGTTTGCATTAGGTTTGCAGTCAGGACTTTTGAGTACAATTGAAATGTATACTGCTTTTCTGTCAAAGCATTCTATTCACTGTGAAATCAACTTTTTTGTCTTTATGTGCACAGGTATGAAACAACTTTCAGACATCTCAGAATCATGTGGGAAGTTAAACTAAAGTGTTTCCATTAGGTTTGCAGTAAGTGCTTTGCTGTAAAAAAGAAATGTATACTATTTGTATTGTCTAAGAATTGCATGCACTGAGATAACTTTTATGTGTTGATGTCTACAGCCATGAAACAACTTTCAAACTACTCATAATAATGTGGGAAGTTAACCTAAGGTGTTTCCATTAGTTTGCAGTAAGTACTTTGGTGTAAAATTGAAATGTATACTACTTTTATGTCAAAGCATTCTATTCACCGTGAAATCAACTTTTTTGTCTTTATGTGTACAGGTATGAAACAACTTTCAGACATCTCAGAATCATGTGGGAAGTTAACCTAAGGTGTTTCCATTAGGTTTGCAGTAAGTGCTTTGTAGTAAAATTGAAATGTATACTATTTGTATTGTCTAAGCATTGCATTCACTGAGATAACAACTTTTTTCTGTTGATGTGTACAGCCATGAAACAACTTTCAAACTACTCATAATCATGTGGAAAGTTAACCTAAGGTGCTTCCATTAGATCTGCAGTAAGTGCTTTGGTGTAAAATTGAAATGTATACTATTTGTTTGTAAAAGCATTGCATGCACTGAGAAAACAACTTTTTTGTCTTGATGTGCACAGGTATGAAACAACTTTCAGACATCTCAGAATCATGTGGGAAGTTAATGTATGTTGTTTCCATTAGGTTTGCAGTAAGTGCTTTGGTGTAAAATTGAAATGTATACTATTTGTATTGTCTAAGCATTGCATGCACTGAGATAACAACTTTTTTGTGTTGATGTGTACAGCCATGAAACAACTTTCAAACTACTCATAATCATGTGGGAAGTTAACCTAAGTTGTTTCCATTAGTTTGCAGTAAGTACTTTGGTGTAAAATTCAGATGTGTAGTTCTTTAATGTCAGAGCATAGTAGTACTGAGAAAGTAACTTTTTTGTCTTGATGAACTGAGGCATGAAACAACTTTAAACCTAGTCATATTCATCTGGGAAGTTAACCAAATGTGTTTGCATTAGGTTTGCAGTCAGGACTTTTGAGTACAATTCAAATGTATACTGCTTTTATGTCAAAGCATTCTATTCACTGTGAAATCAACTTTTTTGTCTTTATGTGCACAGGTATGAAACAACTTTCAGACATGTTAGAATCATGTGGAAAGTTAACCTAAAGTGTTTCCATTAGGTTTGCAGTAAGTGCTTTGGTGTAAAATTGAAATGTATACTATTTGTATTGTAAAAGCATTGCATGCACTGAGAAAACAACTTTTTTGTCTTGATGTGCACAGGTATGAAACAACTTTCAGACATCTCAGAATCATGTGGAAAGTTAACCTAAAGTGTTTCCATTAGGTTTGCAGTAAGTGCTTTGTAGTAAAATTGAAATGTATACTATTTGTATTGTCTAAGCATTGCATTCACTGAGATAACAACTTTTTTCTGTTGATGTGTACAGCCATGAAACAACTTTCAAACTACTCATAATCATGTGGAAAGTTAACCTAAGGTGCTTCCATTAGATCTGCAGTAAGTGCTTTGGTGTAAAATTGAAATGTATACTATTTGTTTGTAAAAGCATTGCATGCACTGAGAAAACAACTTTTTTGTCTTGATGTGCACAGGTATGAAACAACTTTCAGACATCTCAGAATCATGTGGGAAGTTAATGTATGTTGTTTCCATTAGGTTTGCAGTAAGTGCTTTGGTGTAAAATTGAAATGTATACTATTTGTATTGTCTAAGCATTGCATGCACTGAGATAACAACTTTTTTGTGTTGATGTGTACAGCCATGAAACAACTTTCAAACTACTCATAATCATGTGGGAAGTTAACCTAAGTTGTTTCCATTAGTTTGCAGTAAGTACTTTGGTGTAAAATTCAGATGTGTAGTTCTTTAATGTCAGAGCATAGTAGTACTGAGAAAGTAACTTTTTTGTCTTGATGAACTGAGGCATGAAACAACTTTAAACCTAGTCATATTCATCTGGGAAGTTAACCAAATGTGTTTGCATTAGGTTTGCAGTCAGGACTTTTGAGTACAATTCAAATGTATACTGCTTTTATGTCAAAGCATTCTATTCACTGTGAAATCAACTTTTTTGTCTTTATGTGCACAGGTATGAAACAACTTTCAGACATGTTAGAATCATGTGGAAAGTTAACCTAAAGTGTTTCCATTAGGTTTGCAGTAAGTGCTTTGGTGTAAAATTGAAATGTATACTATTTGTATTGTAAAAGCATTGCATGCACTGAGAAAACAACTTTTTTGTCTTGATGTGCACAGGTATGAAACAACTTTCAGACATCTCAGAATCATGTGGAAAGTTAACCTAAAGTGTTTCCATTAGGTTTGCAGTAAGTGCTTTGGTGTAAAATTGAAATGTATACTATTTGTTTTGTCTAAGCATTGCATGCACTGAGAAAACAACTTTATTGTGTTGATGTGTACAGCCATGAAACAACTTTCAAACTACTCATAATCATGTGGGAAGTTAACCTAAGGTGTTTCCATTAGTTTGCAGTAAGTGCTTTGGTGTAAAATTGAAATGTATACTATTTGTATTGTAAAAGCATTGCATGCACTGAGAAAAGAACTTTTTTTGTCTTGATGTGCACAGGTATGAAACAACTTTCAGACATCTCAGAATCATGTGGGAAGTTAATCTAAGTTGTTTCCATTAGGTTTGCAGTAAGTGCTTTGGTGTGAAATTGAAATGTATACTATATGTATTGTAAAAGCATTGCGTGCACTGAGAAAACAACTTTTTTGTCTTGATGTGCACAGGTATGAAACAACTTTCAGACATCTCAGAATCATGTGGGAAGTTAATCTAAGTTGTTTCCATTAGGTTTGCAGTAAGTACTTTGGTGTCAAATTGAAATGTATACTATTTGTATTGTCTAAGCATTGCATGCACTGAGAAAACAACTTTTATGTGTTGATGTCTACAGCCATGAAACAACTTTCAAACTACTCATAATAATGTGGGAAGTTAACCTAAGGTGTTTCCATTAGTTTGCAGTAAGTACTTTGGTGTAAAATTGAAATGTATACTATTTGTATTGTCTAAGCATTGCATGCACTGAGATAACAACTTTTTTGTGTTGATGTGTACAGCCATGAAACAACTTTCAAACTACTCATAATCATGTGGAAAGTTAACCTAAGTTGTTTGCATTAGTTTGCAGTAAGTACTTTGGTGTAAAATTCAGATGTGTACTTCCTTAATGTCAGAGCATAGTAGTACTGAGAAAGTAACTTTTTTGTCTTGATGAACTGAGGCATGAAACAACTTTAAACCTAGTCATATTCATCTGGGAAGTTAACCAAATGTGTTTGCATTAGGTTTTCAGTCAGGACATTTGAGTACAATTCAAATGTATACTGCTTTTATGTCAAAGCATTCTACTCAACGTGAAATCAACTTTTTTGTCTTTATGTGTACAGGCATGAAACAACTTTCAGACATCTCAGAATCATGTGGGAAGTTAACCTAAGGTGTTTCCATTAGGTTTGCAGTAAGTGCTTTGTAGTAAAATTGAAATGTATACTATTTGTATTGCCTAAGCATTGCATTCACTGAGATAACAACTTTTTTGTCTTGATGTGCACAGGTATGAAACAACTTTCAGACATGTTAGAATCATGTGGAAAGTTAACCTAAAGTGTTTCCATTAGGTTTGCAGTAAGTGCTTTGGTGTAAAATTGAAATGTATACTATTTGTATTGTAAAAGCATTGCATGCACTGAGAAAACAACTTTTTTGTCTTGATGTGCACAGGTATGAAACAACTTTCAGACATCTCAGAATCATGTGGAAAGTTAACCTAAAGTGTTTCCATTAGGTTTGCAGTAAGTGCTTTGGTGTAAAATTGAAATGTATACTATTTGTTTTGTCTAAGCATTGCATGCACTGAGAAAACAACTTTATTGTGTTGATGTGTACAGCCATGAAACAACTTTCAAACTACTCATAATCATGTGGGAAGTTAACCTAAGGTGTTTCCATTAGTTTGCAGTAAGTACTTTGGTGTAAAATTCAGATGTGTACTTCCTTAATGTCAGAGCATAGTAGTACTGAGAAAGTAACTTTTTTGTCTTGATGAACTGAGGCATGAAACAACTTTAAACCTAGTCATATTCATCTGGGAAGTTAACCAAATGTGTTTGCATTAGGTTTGCAGTCAGGACTTTTGAGTACAATTGAAATGTATACTGCTTTTCTGTCAAAGCATTCTATTCACTGTGAAATCAACTTTTTTGTCTTTATGTGCACAGGTATGAAACAACTTTCAGACATCTCAGAATCATGTGGGAAGTTAAACTAAAGTGTTTCCATTAGGTTTGCAGTAAGTGCTTTGCTGTAAAAAAGAAATGTATACTATTTGTATTGTCTAAGAATTGCATGCACTGAGATAACTTTTATGTGTTGATGTCTACAGCCATGAAACAACTTTCAAACTACTCATAATAATGTGGGAAGTTAACCTAAGGTGTTTCCATTAGTTTGCAGTAAGTACTTTGGTGTAAAATTGAAATGTATACTACTTTTATGTCAAAGCATTCTATTCACCGTGAAATCAACTTTTTTGTCTTTATGTGTACAGGTATGAAACAACTTTCAGACATCTCAGAATCATGTGGGAAGTTAACCTAAGGTGTTTCCATTAGGTTTGCAGTAAGTGCTTTGTAGTAAAATTGAAATGTATACTATTTGTATTGTCTAAGCATTGCATTCACTGAGATAACAACTTTTTTCTGTTGATGTGTACAGCCATGAAACAACTTTCAAACTACTCATAATCATGTGGAAAGTTAACCTAAGGTGCTTCCATTAGATCTGCAGTAAGTGCTTTGGTGTAAAATTGAAATGTATACTATTTGTTTGTAAAAGCATTGCATGCACTGAGAAAACAACTTTTTTGTCTTGATGTGCACAGGTATGAAACAACTTTCAGACATCTCAGAATCATGTGGGAAGTTAATGTATGTTGTATCCATTAGGTTTGCAGTAAGTGCTTTGGTGTAAAATTGAAATGTATACTATTTGTATTGTCTAAGCATTGCATGCACTGAGATAACAACTTTTTTGTGTTGATGTGTACAGCCATGAAACAACTTTCAAACTACTCATAATCATGTGGGAAGTTAACCTAAGTTGTTTCCATTAGTTTGCAGTAAGTACTTTGGTGTAAAATTCAGATGTGTAGTTCTTTAATGTCAGAGCATAGTAGTACTGAGAAAGTAACTTTTTTGTCTTGATGAACTGAGGCATGAAACAACTTTAAACCTAGTCATATTCATCTGGGAAGTTAACCAAATGTGTTTGCATTAGGTTTGCAGTCAGGACTTTTGAGTACAATTCAAATGTATACTGCTTTTATGTCAAAGCATTCTATTCACTGTGAAATCAACTTTTTTGTCTTTATGTGCACAGGTATGAAACAACTTTCAGACATGTTAGAATCATGTGGAAAGTTAACCTAAAGTGTTTCCATTAGGTTTGCAGTAAGTGCTTTGGTGTAAAATTGAAATGTATACTATTTGTATTGTAAAAGCATTGCATGCACTGAGAAAACAACTTTTTTGTCTTGATGTGCACAGGTATGAAACAACTTTCAGACATCTCAGAATCATGTGGAAAGTTAACCTAAAGTGTTTCCATTAGGTTTGCAGTAAGTGCTTTGGTGTAAAATTGAAATGTATACTATTTGTTTTGTCTAAGCATTGCATGCACTGAGAAAACAACTTTATTGTGTTGATGTGTACAGCCATGAAACAACTTTCAAACTACTCATAATCATGTGGGAAGTTAACCTAAGGTGTTTCCATTAGTTTGCAGTAAGTACTTTGGTGTAAAATTCAGATGTGTACTTCCTTAATGTCAGAGCATAGTAGTACTGAGAAAGTAACTTTTTTGTCTTGATGAACTGAGGCATGAAACAACTTTAAACCTAGTCATATTCATCTGGGAAGTTAACCAAATGTGTTTGCATTAGGTTTGCAGTCAGGACTTTTGAGTACAATTGAAATGTATACTGCTTTTCTGTCAAAGCATTCTATTCACTGTGAAATCAACTTTTTTGTCTTTATGTGCACAGGTATGAAACAACTTACAGACATCTCAGAATCATGTGGGAAGTTAAACTAAAGTGTTTCCATTAGGTTTGCAGTAAGTGCTTTGCTGTAAAATTGAAATGTATACTATTTGTATTGTAAAAGCATTGCATGCACTGAGATAACAACTTTTATGTGTTGATGTCTACAGCCATGAAACAACTTTCAAAATACTCATAATAATGTGGGAAGTTAACCTAAGGTGTTTCCATTAGTTTGCAGTAAGTACTTTGGTGTAAAATTGAAATGTATACTACTTTTATGTCAAAGCATTCTATTCACCGTGAAATCAACTTTTTTGTCTTTATGTGTACAGGTATGAAACAACTTTCAGACATCTCAGAATCATGTGGGAAGTTAATCTATGTTGTTTCCATTAGGTTTGCAGTAAGTGCTTTGGTGTAAAATTGAAATGTATACTATTTGTATTGTCTAAGCATTGCATTCACTGAGATAACAACTTTTTTGTGTTGATGTGTACAGCCATGAAACAACTTTCAAACTACTCATAATCATGTGGAAAGTTAACCTAAGTTGTTTCCATTAGGTTTGCAGTAAGTACTTTGGTGTAAAATTCAGATGTGTACTTCCTTAATGTCAGAGCATAGTAGTACTGAGAAAGTAACTTTTTTGTCTTGATGAACTGAGGCATGAAACAACTTTAAACCTAGTCATATTCATCTGGGAAGTTAACCAAATGTGTTTGCATTAGGTTTTCAGTCAGGACTTTTGAGTACAATTCAAATGTATACTGCTTTTATGTCAAAGCATTCTACTCAACGTGAAATCAACTTTTTTGTCTTTATGTGTACAGGCATGAAACAACTTTCAGACATCTCAGAATCATGTGGGAAGTTAACCTAAGGTGTTTCCATTAGGTTTGCAGTAAGTGCTTTGTAGTAAAATTGAAATGTATACTATTTGTATTGCCTAAGCATTGCATGCACTGAGAAAACAACTTTTTTGTCTTGATGTGCACAGGTATGAAACAACTTTCAGACATCTCAGAATCATGTGGGAAGTTAATCTATGTTGTTTCCATTAGGTTTGCAGTAAGTGCTTTGGTGTAAAATTGAAATGTATACTATTTGTATTGTCTAAGCATTGCATGCACTGAGAAAACAACTTTTTTGTCTTGATGTGCACAGGTATGAAACAACTTTCAGACATCTCAGAATCATGTGGAAAGTTAACCTAAAGTGTTTCCATTAGGTTTGCAGTAAGTGCTTTGGTGTAAAATTGAAATGTATACTATTTGTTTTGTCTAAGCATTGCATGCACTGAGAAAACAACTTTATTGTGTTGATGTGTACAGCCATGAAACAACTTTCAAACTACTCATAATCATGTGGGAAGTTAACCTAAGGTGTTTCCATTAGTTTGCAGTAAGTGCTTTGGTGTAAAATTGAAATGTATACTATTTGTATTGTAAAAGCATTGCATGCACTGAGAAAAGAACTTTTTTTGTCTTGATGTGCACAGGTATGAAACAACTTTCAGACATCTCAGAATCATGTGGGAAGTTAATCTAAGTTGTTTCCATTAGGTTTGCAGTAAGTGCTTTGGTGTGAAATTGAAATGTATACTATATGTATTGTAAAAGCATTGCGTGCACTGAGAAAACAACTTTTTTGTCTTGATGTGCACAGGTATGAAACAACTTTCAGACATCTCAGAATCATGTGGGAAGTTAATCTAAGTTGTTTCCATTAGGTTTGCAGTAAGTACTTTTGTGTCAAATTGAAATGTATACTATTTGTATTGTCTAAGCATTGCATGCACTGAGATAACAACTTTTATGTGTTGATGTCTACAGCCATGAAACAACTTTCAAACTACTCATAATAATGTGGGAAGTTAACCTAAGGTGTTTCCATTAGTTTGCAGTAAGTACTTTGGTGTAAAATTGAAATGTATACTAGTTTTATGTCAAAGCATTCTATTCACCGTGAAATCAACTTTTTTGTCTTTATGTGTACAGGTATGAAACAACTTTCAGACATCTCAGAATCATGTGGGAAGTTAATCTATGTTGTTTCCATTAGGTTTGCAGTAAGTGCTTTGGTGTAAAATTGAAATGTATACTATTTGTATTGTCTAAGCATTGCATGCACTGAGATAACAACTTTTTTGTGTTGATGTGTACAGCCATGAAACAACTTTCAAACTACTCATAATCATGTGGAAAGTTAACCTAAGTTGTTTGCATTAGTTTGCAGTAAGTACTTTGGTGTAAAATTCAGATGTGTACTTCCTTAATGTCAGAGCATAGTAGTACTGAGAAAGTAACTTTTTTGTCTTGATGAACTGAGGCATGAAACAACTTTAAACCTAGTCATATTCATCTGGGAAGTTAACCAAATGTGTTTGCATTAGGTTTTCAGTCAGGACTTTTGAGTACAATTCAAATGTATACTGCTTTTATGTCAAAGCATTCTACTCAACGTGAAATCAACTTTTTTGTCTTTATGTGTACAGGCATGAAACAACTTTCAGACATCTCAGAATCATGTGGGAAGTTAACCTAAGGTGTTTCCATTAGGTTTGCAGTAAGTGCTTTGTAGTAAAATTGAAATGTATACTATTTGTATTGCCTAAGCATTGCATTCACTGAGATAACAACTTTTTTGTCTTGATGTGCACAGGTATGAAACAACTTTCAGACATGTTAGAATCATGTGGAAAGTTAACCTAAGGTGTTTCCATTAGGTTTGCAGTAAGTGCTTTGTAGTAAAATTGAAATGTATACTATTTGTATTGCCTAAGCATTGCATTCACTGAGATAACAACTTTTTTGTCTTGATGTGCACAGGTATGAAACAACTTTCAGACATCTCAGAATCATGTGGGAAGTTAATCTATGTTGTTTCCATTAGGTTTGCAGTAAGTGCTTTGGTGTAAAATTGAAATGTATACTATTTGTATTGTCTAAGCATTGCATGCACTGAGATAACAACTTTTTTGTGTTGATGTGTACAGCCATGAAACAACTTTCAAACTACTCATAATCATGTGGGAAGTTAACCTAAGTTGTTTCCATTAGTTTGCAGTAAGTACTTTGGTGTAAAATTCAGATGTGTAGTTCTTTAATGTCAGAGCATAGTAGTACTGAGAAAGTAACTTTTTTGTCTTGATGAACTGAGGCATGAAACAACTTTAAACCTAGTCATATTCATCTGGGAAGTTAACCAAATGTGTTTGCATTAGGTTTGCAGTCAGGACTTTTGAGTACAATTCAAATGTATACTGCTTTTATGTCAAAGCATTCTATTCACTGTGAAATCAACTTTTTTGTCTTTATGTGCACAGGTATGAAACAACTTTCAGACATCTCAGAATCATGTGCGAAGTTAATCTAAGTTGTTTCCATTAGGTTTGCAGTAAGTGCTTTGGTGTGAAATTGAAATGTATACTATATGTATTGTAAAAGCATTGCGTGCACTGAGAAAACAACTTTTTTGTCTTGATGTGCACAGGTATGAAACAACTTTCAGACATCTCAGAATCATGTGGGAAGTTAATCTAAGTTGTTTCCATTAGGTTTGCAGTAAGTACTTTGGTGTAAAATTGAAATGTATACTATTTGTATTGTCTAAGCATTGCATGCACTGAGATAACAACTTTTATGTGTTGATGTCTACAGCCATGAAACAACTTTCAAACTACTCATAATAATGTGGGAAGTTAACCTAAGGTGTTTCCATTAGTTTGCAGTAAGTACTTTGGTGTAAAATTGAAATGTATACTACTTTTATGTCAAAGCATTCTATTCACCGTGAAATCAACTTTTTTGTCTTTATGTGTACAGGTATGAAACAACTTTCAGACATCTCAGAATCATGTGGGAAGTTAATCTATGTTGTTTCCATTAGGTTTGCAGTAAGTGCTTTGGTGTAAAATTGAAATGTATACTATTTGTATTGTCTAAGCATTGCATGCACTGAGATAACAACTTTTTTGTGTTGATGTGTACAGCCATGAAACAACTTTCAAACTACTCATAATCATGTGGAAAGTTAACCTAAGTTGTTTGCATTAGTTTGCAGTAAGTACTTTGGTGTAAAATTCAGATGTGTACTTCCTTAATGTCAGAGCATAGTAGTACTGAGAAAGTAACTTTTTTGTCTTGATGAACTGAGGCATGAAACAACTTTAAACCTAGTCATATTCATCTGGGAAGTTAACCAAATGTGTTTGCATTAGGTTTTCAGTCAGGACTTTTGAGTACAATTCAAATGTATACTGCTTTTATGTCAAAGCATTCTACTCAACGTGAAATCAACTTTTTTGTCTTTATGTGTACAGGCATGAAACAACTTTCAGACATCTCAGAATCATGTGGGAAGTTAACCTAAGGTGTTTCCATTAGGTTTGCAGTAAGTGCTTTGTAGTGAAATTGAAATGTATACTATTTGTATTGCCTAAGCATTGCATTCACTGAGATAACAACTTTTTTGTCTTGATGTGCACAGGTATGAAACAACTTTCAGACATCTCAGAATCATGTGGAAAGTTAACCTAAAGTGTTTCCATTAGGTTTGCAGTAAGTGCTTTGGTGTAAAATTGAAATGTATACTATTTGTTTTGTCTAAGCATTGCATGCACTGAGAAAACAACTTTATTGTGTTGATGTGTACAGCCATGAAACAACTTTCAAACTACTCATAATCATGTGGGAAGTTAACCTAAGGTGTTTCCATTAGTTTGCAGTAAGTGCTTTGGTGTAAAATTGAAATGTATACTATTTGTATTGTAAAAGCATTGCATGCACTGAGAAAAGAACTTTTTTTGTCTTGATGTGCACAGGTATGAAACAACTTTCAGACATCTCAGAATCATGTGGGAAGTTAATCTAAGTTGTTTCCATTAGGTTTGCAGTAAGTGCTTTGGTGTGAAATTGAAATGTATACTATATGTATTGTAAAAGCATTGCGTGCACTGAGAAAACAACTTTTTTGTCTTGATGTGCACAGGTATGAAACAACTTTCAGACATCTCAGAATCATGTGGGAAGTTAATCTAAGTTGTTTCCATTAGGTTTGCAGTAAGTACTTTGGTGTCAAATTGAAATGTATACTATTTGTATTGTCTAAGCATTGCATGCACTGAGATTACAACTTTTATGTGTTGATGTCTACAGCCATGAAACAACTTTCAAACTACTCATAATAATGTGGGAAGTTAACCTAAGGTGTTTCCATTAGTTTGCAGTAAGTACTTTGGTGTAAAATTGAAATGTATACTATTTGTATTGTCTAAGCATTGCATGCACTGAGATAACAACTTTTTTGTGTTGATGTGTACAGCCATGAAACAACTTTCAAACTACTCATAATCATGTGGAAAGTTAACCTAAGTTGTTTGCATTAGTTTGCAGTAAGTACTTTGGTGTAAAATTCAGATGTGTACTTCCTTAATGTCAGAGCATAGTAGTACTGAGAAAGTAACTTTTTTGTCTTGATGAACTGAGGCATGAAACAACTTTAAACCTAGTCATATTCATCTGGGAAGTTAACCAAATGTGTTTGCATTAGGTTTTCAGTCAGGACATTTGAGTACAATTCAAATGTATACTGCTTTTATGTCAAAGCATTCTACTCAACGTGAAATCAACTTTTTTGTCTTTATGTGTACAGGCATGAAACAACTTTCAGACATCTCAGAATCATGTGGGAAGTTAACCTAAGGTGTTTCCATTAGGTTTGCAGTAAGTGCTTTGTAGTAAAATTGAAATGTATACTATTTGTATTGCCTAAGCATTGCATTCACTGAGATAACAACTTTTTTGTCTTGATGTGCACAGGTATGAAACAACTTTCAGACATGTTAGAATCATGTGGAAAGTTAACCTAAAGTGTTTCCATTAGGTTTGCAGTAAGTGCTTTGGTGTAAAATTGAAATGTATACTATTTGTATTGTAAAAGCATTGCATGCACTGAGAAAACAACTTTTTTGTCTTGATGTGCACAGGTATGAAACAACTTTCAGACATCTCAGAATCATGTGGAAAGTTAACCTAAAGTGTTTCCATTAGGTTTGCAGTAAGTGCTTTGGTGTAAAATTGAAATGTATACTATTTGTTTTGTCTAAGCATTGCATGCACTGAGAAAACAACTTTATTGTGTTGATGTGTACAGCCATGAAACAACTTTCAAACTACTCATAATCATGTGGGAAGTTAACCTAAGGTGTTTCCATTAGTTTGCAGTAAGTACTTTGGTGTAAAATTCAGATGTGTACTTCCTTAATGTCAGAGCATAGTAGTACTGAGAAAGTAACTTTTTTGTCTTGATGAACTGAGGCATGAAACAACTTTAAACCTAGTCATATTCATCTGGGAAGTTAACCAAATGTGTTTGCATTAGGTTTGCAGTCAGGACTTTTGAGTACAATTGAAATGTATACTGCTTTTCTGTCAAAGCATTCTATTCACTGTGAAATCAACTTTTTTGTCTTTATGTGCACAGGTATGAAACAACTTTCAGACATCTCAGAATCATGTGGGAAGTTAAACTAAAGTGTTTCCATTAGGTTTGCAGTAAGTGCTTTGCTGTAAAAAAGAAATGTATACTATTTGTATTGTCTAAGAATTGCATGCACTGAGATAACTTTTATGTGTTGATGTCTACAGCCATGAAACAACTTTCAAACTACTCATAATAATGTGGGAAGTTAACCTAAGGTGTTTCCATTAGTTTGCAGTAAGTACTTTGGTGTAAAATTGAAATGTATACTACTTTTATGTCAAAGCATTCTATTCACCGTGAAATCAACTTTTTTGTCTTTATGTGTACAGGTATGAAACAACTTTCAGACATCTCAGAATCATGTGGGAAGTTAACCTAAGGTGTTTCCATTAGGTTTGCAGTAAGTGCTTTGTAGTAAAATTGAAATGTATACTATTTGTATTGTCTAAGCATTGCATTCACTGAGATAACAACTTTTTTCTGTTGATGTGTACAGCCATGAAACAACTTTCAAACTACTCATAATCATGTGGAAAGTTAACCTAAGGTGCTTCCATTAGATCTGCAGTAAGTGCTTTGGTGTAAAATTGAAATGTATACTATTTGTTTGTAAAAGCATTGCATGCACTGAGAAAACAACTTTTTTGTCTTGATGTGCACAGGTATGAAACAACTTTCAGACATCTCAGAATCATGTGGGAAGTTAATGTATGTTGTTTCCATTAGGTTTGCAGTAAGTGCTTTGGTGTAAAATTGAAATGTATACTATTTGTATTGTCTAAGCATTGCATGCACTGAGATAACAACTTTTTTGTGTTGATGTGTACAGCCATGAAACAACTTTCAAACTACTCATAATCATGTGGGAAGTTAACCTAAGTTGTTTCCATTAGTTTGCAGTAAGTACTTTGGTGTAAAATTCAGATGTGTAGTTCTTTAATGTCAGAGCATAGTAGTACTGAGAAAGTAACTTTTTTGTCTTGATGAACTGAGGCATGAAACAACTTTAAACCTAGTCATATTCATCTGGGAAGTTAACCAAATGTGTTTGCATTAGGTTTGCAGTCAGGACTTTTGAGTACAATTCAAATGTATACTGCTTTTATGTCAAAGCATTCTATTCACTGTGAAATCAACTTTTTTGTCTTTATGTGCACAGGTATGAAACAACTTTCAGACATGTTAGAATCATGTGGAAAGTTAACCTAAAGTGTTTCCATTAGGTTTGCAGTAAGTGCTTTGGTGTAAAATTGAAATGTATACTATTTGTATTGTAAAAGCATTGCATGCACTGAGATAACAACTTTTATGTGTTGATGTCTACAGCCATGAAACAACTTTCAAAATACTCATAATAATGTGGGAAGTTAACCTAAGGTGTTTCCATTAGTTTGCAGTAAGTACTTTGGTGTAAAATTGAAATGTATACTACTTTTATGTCAAAGCATTCTATTCACCGTGAAATCAACTTTTTTGTCTTTATGTGTACAGGTATGAAACAACTTTCAGACATCTCAGAATCATGTGGGAAGTTAATCTATGTTGTTTCCATTAGGTTTGCAGTAAGTGCTTTGGTGTAAAATTGAAATGTATACTATTTGTATTGTCTAAGCATTGCATTCACTGAGATAACAACTTTTTTGTGTTGATGTGTACAGCCATGAAACAACTTTCAAACTACTCATAATCATGTGGAAAGTTAACCTAAGTTGTTTGCATTAGTTTGCAGTAAGTACTTTGGTGTAAAATTCAGATGTGTACTTCCTTAATGTCAGAGCATAGTAGTACTGAGAAAGTAACTTTTTTGTCTTGATGAACTGAGGCATGAAACAACTTTAAACCTAGTCATATTCATCTGGGAAGTTAACCAAATGTGTTTGCATTAGGTTTTCAGTCAGGACTTTTGAGTACAATTCAAATGTATACTGCTTTTATGTCAAAGCATTCTACTCAACGTGAAATCAACTTTTTTGTCTTTATGTGTACAGGCATGAAACAACTTTCAGACATCTCAGAATCATGTGGGAAGTTAACCTAAGGTGTTTCCATTAGGTTTGCAGTAAGTGCTTTGTAGTAAAATTGAAATGTATACTATTTGTATTGCCTAAGCATTGCATGCACTGAGAAAACAACTTTTTTGTCTTGATGTGCACAGGTATGAAACAACTTTCAGACATCTCAGAATCATGTGGGAAGTTAATCTATGTTGTTTCCATTAGGTTTGCAGTAAGTGCTTTGGTGTAAAATTGAAATGTATACTATTTGTATTGTCTAAGCATTGCATGCACTGAGAAAACAACTTTTTTGTCTTGATGTGCACAGGTATGAAACAACTTTCAGACATCTCAGAATCATGTGGAAAGTTAACCTAAAGTGTTTCCATTAGGTTTGCAGTAAGTGCTTTGGTGTAAAATTGAAATGTATACTATTTGTTTTGTCTAAGCATTGCATGCACTGAGAAAACAACTTTATTGTGTTGATGTGTACAGCCATGAAACAACTTTCAAACTACTCATAATCATGTGGGAAGTTAACCTAAGGTGTTTCCATTAGTTTGCAGTAAGTGCTTTGGTGTAAAATTGAAATGTATACTATTTGTATTGTAAAAGCATTGCATGCACTGAGAAAAGAACTTTTTTTGTCTTGATGTGCACAGGTATGAAACAACTTTCAGACATCTCAGAATCATGTGGGAAGTTAATCTAAGTTGTTTCCATTAGGTTTGCAGTAAGTGCTTTGGTGTGAAATTGAAATGTATACTATATGTATTGTAAAAGCATTGCGTGCACTGAGAAAACAACTTTTTTGTCTTGATGTGCACAGGTATGAAACAACTTTCAGACATCTCAGAATCATGTGGGAAGTTAATCTAAGTTGTTTCCATTAGGTTTGCAGTAAGTACTTTTGTGTCAAATTGAAATGTATACTATTTGTATTGTCTAAGCATTGCATGCACTGAGATAACAACTTTTATGTGTTGATGTCTACAGCCATGAAACAACTTTCAAACTACTCATAATAATGTGGGAATTAACCTAAGGTGTTTCCATTAGTTTGCAGTAAGTACTTCGGTGTAAAATTGAAATGTATACTATTTGTATTGTCTGAGCATTGCATGCACTGAGATAACAACTTTTTTGTGTTGATGTGTACAGCCATGAAACAACTTTCAAACTACTCATAATCATGTGGAAAGTTAACCTAAGTTGTTTGCATTAGTTTGCAGTAAGTACTTTGGTGTAAAATTCAGATGTGTACTTCCTTAATGTCAGAGCATAGTAGTACTGAGAAAGTAACTTTTTTGTCTTGATGAACTGAGGCATGAAACAACTTTAAACCTAGTCATATTCATCTGGGAAGTTAACCAAATGTGTTTGCATTAGGTTTTCAGTCAGGACATTTGAGTACAATTCAAATGTATACTGCTTTTATGTCAAAGCATTCTACTCAACGTGAAATCAACTTTTTTGTCTTTATGTGTACAGGCATGAAACAACTTTCAGACATCTCAGAATCATGTGGGAAGTTAACCTAAGGTGTTTCCATTAGGTTTGCAGTAAGTGCTTTGTAGTAAAATTGAAATGTATACTATTTGTATTGCCTAAGCATTGCATTCACTGAGATAACAACTTTTTTGTCTTGATGTGCACAGGTATGAAACAACTTTCAGACATGTTAGAATCATGTGGAAAGTTAACCTAAAGTGTTTCCATTAGGTTTGCAGTAAGTGCTTTGGTGTAAAATTGAAATGTATACTATTTGTATTGTAAAAGCATTGCATGCACTGAGAAAACAACTTTTTTGTCTTGATGTGCACAGGTATGAAACAACTTTCAGACATCTCAGAATCATGTGGAAAGTTAACCTAAAGTGTTTCCATTAGGTTTGCAGTAAGTGCTTTGGTGTAAAATTGAAATGTATACTATTTGTTTTGTCTAAGCATTGCATGCACTGAGAAAACAACTTTATTGTGTTGATGTGTACAGCCATGAAACAACTTTCAAACTACTCATAATCATGTGGGAAGTTAACCTAAGGTGTTTCCATTAGTTTGCAGTAAGTACTTTGGTGTAAAATTCAGATGTGTACTTCCTTAATGTCAGAGCATAGTAGTACTGAGAAAGTAACTTTTTTGTCTTGATGAACTGAGGCATGAAACAACTTTAAACCTAGTCATATTCATCTGGGAAGTTAACCAAATGTGTTTGCATTAGGTTTGCAGTCAGGACTTTTGAGTACAATTGAAATGTATACTGCTTTTCTGTCAAAGCATTCTATTCACTGTGAAATCAACTTTTTTGTCTTTATGTGCACAGGTATGAAACAACTTTCAGACATCTCAGAATCATGTGGGAAGTTAAACTAAAGTGTTTCCATTAGGTTTGCAGTAAGTGCTTTGCTGTAAAAAAGAAATGTATACTATTTGTATTGTCTAAGAATTGCATGCACTGAGATAACTTTTATGTGTTGATGTCTACAGCCATGAAACAACTTTCAAACTACTCATAATAATGTGGGAAGTTAACCTAAGGTGTTTCCATTAGTTTGCAGTAAGTACTTTGGTGTAAAATTGAAATGTATACTACTTTTATGTCAAAGCATTCTATTCACCGTGAAATCAACTTTTTTGTCTTTATGTGTACAGGTATGAAACAACTTTCAGACATCTCAGAATCATGTGGGAAGTTAACCTAAGGTGTTTCCATTAGGTTTGCAGTAAGTGCTTTGTAGTAAAATTGAAATGTATACTATTTGTATTGTCTAAGCATTGCATTCACTGAGATAACAACTTTTTTCTGTTGATGTGTACAGCCATGAAACAACTTTCAAACTACTCATAATCATGTGGAAAGTTAACCTAAGGTGCTTCCATTAGATCTGCAGTAAGTGCTTTGGTGTAAAATTGAAATGTATACTATTTGTTTGTAAAAGCATTGCATGCACTGAGAAAACAACTTTTTTGTCTTGATGTGCACAGGTATGAAACAACTTTCAGACATCTCAGAATCATGTGGGAAGTTAATGTATGTTGTTTCCATTAGGTTTGCAGTAAGTGCTTTGGTGTAAAATTGAAATGTATACTATTTGTATTGTCTAAGCATTGCATGCACTGAGATAACAACTTTTTTGTGTTGATGTGTACAGCCATGAAACAACTTTCAAACTACTCATAATCATGTGGGAAGTTAACCTAAGTTGTTTCCATTAGTTTGCAGTAAGTACTTTGGTGTAAAATTCAGATGTGTAGTTCTTTAATGTCAGAGCATAGTAGTACTGAGAAAGTAACTTTTTTGTCTTGATGAACTGAGGCATGAAACAACTTTAAACCTAGTCATATTCATCTGGGAAGTTAACCAAATGTGTTTGCATTAGGTTTGCAGTCAGGACTTTTGAGTACAATTCAAATGTATACTGCTTTTATGTCAAAGCATTCTATTCACTGTGAAATCAACTTTTTTGTCTTTATGTGCACAGGTATGAAACAACTTTCAGACATGTTAGAATCATGTGGAAAGTTAACCTAAAGTGTTTCCATTAGGTTTGCAGTAAGTGCTTTGGTGTAAAATTGAAATGTATACTATTTGTATTGTAAAAGCATTGCATGCACTGAGAAAACAACTTTTTTGTCTTGATGTGCACAGGTATGAAACAACTTTCAGACATCTCAGAATCATGTGGAAAGTTAACCTAAAGTGTTTCCATTAGGTTTGCAGTAAGTGCTTTGGTGTAAAATTGAAATGTATACTATTTGTTTTGTCTAAGCATTGCATGCACTGAGAAAACAACTTTATTGTGTTGATGTGTACAGCCATGAAACAACTTTCAAACTACTCATAATCATGTGGGAAGTTAACCTAAGGTGTTTCCATTAGTTTGCAGTAAGTACTTTGGTGTAAAATTCAGATGTGTACTTCCTTAATGTCAGAGCATAGTAGTACTGAGAAAGTAACTTTTTTGTCTTGATGAACTGAGGCATGAAACAACTTTAAACCTAGTCATATTCATCTGGGAAGTTAACCAAATGTGTTTGCATTAGGTTTGCAGTCAGGACTTTTGAGTACAATTGAAATGTATACTGCTTTTCTGTCAAAGCATTCTATTCACTGTGAAATCAACTTTTTTGTCTTTATGTGCACAGGTATGAAACAACTTACAGACATCTCAGAATCATGTGGGAAGTTAAACTAAAGTGTTTCCATTAGGTTTGCAGTAAGTGCTTTGCTGTAAAATTGAAATGTATACTATTTGTATTGTAAAAGCATTGCATGCACTGAGATAACAACTTTTATGTGTTGATGTCTACAGCCATGAAACAACTTTCAAAATACTCATAATAATGTGGGAAGTTAACCTAAGGTGTTTCCATTAGTTTGCAGTAAGTACTTTGGTGTAAAATTGAAATGTATACTACTTTTATGTCAAAGCATTCTATTCACCGTGAAATCAACTTTTTTGTCTTGATGTGCACAGGTATGAAACAACTTTCAGACATCTCAGAATCATGTGGAAAGTTAACCTAAAGTGTTTCCATTAGGTTTGCAGTAAGTGCTTTGGTGTAAAATTGAAATGTATACTATTTGTTTTGTCTAAGCATTGCATGCACTGAGAAAACAACTTTATTGTGTTGATGTGTACAGCCATGAAACAACTTTCAAACTACTCATAATCATGTGGGAAGTTAACCTAAGGTGTTTCCATTAGTTTGCAGTAAGTGCTTTGGTGTAAAATTGAAATGTATACTATTTGTATTGTAAAAGCATTGCATGCACTGAGAAAAGAACTTTTTTTGTCTTGATGTGCACAGGTATGAAACAACTTTCAGACATCTCAGAATCATGTGGGAAGTTAATCTAAGTTGTTTCCATTAGGTTTGCAGTAAGTGCTTTGGTGTGAAATTGAAATGTATACTATATGTATTGTAAAAGCATTGCGTGCACTGAGAAAACAACTTTTTTGTCTTGATGTGCACAGGTATGAAACAACTTTCAGACATCTCAGAATCATGTGGGAAGTTAATCTAAGTTGTTTCCATTAGGTTTGCAGTAAGTACTTTTGTGTCAAATTGAAATGTATACTATTTGTATTGTCTAAGCATTGCATGCACTGAGATAACAACTTTTATGTGTTGATGTCTACAGCCATGAAACAACTTTCAAACTACTCATAATAATGTGGGAAGTTAACCTAAGGTGTTTCCATTAGTTTGCAGTAAGTACTTTGGTGTAAAATTGAAATGTATACTACTTTTATGTCAAAGCATTCTATTCACCGTGAAATCAACTTTTTTGTCTTTATGTGTACAGGTATGAAACAACTTACAGACATCTCAGAATCATGTGGGAAGTTAATCTATGTTGTTTCCATTAGGTTTGCAGTAAGTGCTTTGGTGTAAAATTGAAATGTATACTATTTGTATTGTCTAAGCATTGCATGCACTGAGATAACAACTTTTTTGTGTTGATGTGTACAGCCATGAAACAACTTTCAAACTACTCATAATCATGTGGAAAGTTAACCTAAGTTGTTTGCATTAGTTTGCAGTAAGTACTTTGGTGTAAAATTCAGATGTGTACTTCCTTAATGTCAGAGCATAGTAGTACTGAGAAAGTAACTTTTTTGTCTTGATGAACTGAGGCATGAAACAACTTTAAACCTAGTCATATTCATCTGGGAAGTTAACCAAATGTGTTTGCATTAGGTTTTCAGTCAGGACTTTTGAGTACAATTCAAATGTATACTGCTTTTATGTCAAAGCATTCTACTCAACGTGAAATCAACTTTTTTGTCTTTATGTGTACAGGCATGAAACAACTTTCAGACATCTCAGAATCATGTGGGAAGTTAACCTAAGGTGTTTCCATTAGGTTTGCAGTAAGTGCTTTGTAGTAAAATTGAAATGTATACTATTTGTATTGCCTAAGCATTGCATTCACTGAGATAACAACTTTTTTGTCTTGATGTGCACAGGTATGAAACAACTTTCAGACATGTTAGAATCATGTGGAAAGTTAACCTAAGGTGTTTCCATTAGGTTTGCAGTAAGTGCTTTGTAGTAAAATTGAAATGTATACTATTTGTATTGCCTAAGCATTGCATTCACTGAGATAACAACTTTTTTGTCTTGATGTGCACAGGTATGAAACAACTTTCAGACATCTCAGAATCATGTGGGAAGTTAATCTATGTTGTTTCCATTAGGTTTGCAGTAAGTGCTTTGGTGTAAAATTGAAATGTATACTATTTGTATTGTCTAAGCATTGCATGCACTGAGATAACAACTTTTTTGTGTTGATGTGTACAGCCATGAAACAACTTTCAAACTACTCATAATCATGTGGGAAGTTAACCTAAGTTGTTTCCATTAGTTTGCAGTAAGTACTTTGGTGTAAAATTCAGATGTGTAGTTCTTTAATGTCAGAGCATAGTAGTACTGAGAAAGTAACTTTTTTGTCTTGATGAACTGAGGCATGAAACAACTTTAAACCTAGTCATATTCATCTGGGAAGTTAACCAAATGTGTTTGCATTAGGTTTGCAGTCAGGACTTTTGAGTACAATTCAAATGTATACTGCTTTTATGTCAAAGCATTCTATTCACTGTGAAATCAACTTTTTTGTCTTTATGTGCACAGGTATGAAACAACTTTCAGACATCTCAGAATCATGTGCGAAGTTAATCTAAGTTGTTTCCATTAGGTTTGCAGTAAGTGCTTTGGTGTGAAATTGAAATGTATACTATATGTATTGTAAAAGCATTGCGTGCACTGAGAAAACAACTTTTTTGTCTTGATGTGCACAGGTATGAAACAACTTTCAGACATCTCAGAATCATGTGGGAAGTTAATCTAAGTTGTTTCCATTAGGTTTGCAGTAAGTACTTTGGTGTAAAATTGAAATGTATACTATTTGTATTGTCTAAGCATTGCATGCACTGAGATAACAACTTTTATGTGTTGATGTCTACAGCCATGAAACAACTTTCAAACTACTCATAATAATGTGGGAAGTTAACCTAAGGTGTTTCCATTAGTTTGCAGTAAGTACTTTGGTGTAAAATTGAAATGTATACTATTTGTATTGCCTAAGCATTGCATGCACTGAGAAAACAACTTTTTTGTCTTGATGTGCACAGGTATGAAACAACTTTCAGACATCTCAGAATCATGTGGGAAGTTAATCTATGTTGTTTCCATTAGGTTTGCAGTAAGTGCTTTGGTGTAAAATTGAAATGTATACTATTTGTATTGTCTAAGCATTGCATGCACTGAGAAAACAACTTTTTTGTCTTGATGTGCACAGGTATGAAACAACTTTCAGACATCTCAGAATCATGTGGAAAGTTAACCTAAAGTGTTTCCATTAGGTTTGCAGTAAGTGCTTTGGTGTAAAATTGAAATGTATACTATTTGTTTTGTCTAAGCATTGCATGCACTGAGAAAACAACTTTATTGTGTTGATGTGTACAGCCATGAAACAACTTTCAAACTACTCATAATCATGTGGGAAGTTAACCTAAGGTGTTTCCATTAGTTTGCAGAAGTGCTTTGGTGTAAAATTGAAATGTATACTATTTGTATTGTAAAAGCATTGCATGCACTGAGAAAAGAACTTTTTTTGTCTTGATGTGCACAGGTATGAAACAACTTTCAGACATCTCAGAATCATGTGGGAAGTTAATCTAAGTTGTTTCCATTAGGTTTGCAGTAAGTGCTTTGGTGTGAAATTGAAATGTATACTATATGTATTGTAAAAGCATTGCGTGCACTGAGAAAACAACTTTTTTGTCTTGATGTGCACAGGTATGAAACAACTTTCAGACATCTCAGAATCATGTGGGAAGTTAATCTAAGTTGTTTCCATTAGGTTTGCAGTAAGTACTTTTGTGTCAAATTGAAATGTATACTATTTGTATTGTCTAAGCATTGCATGCACTGAGATAACAACTTTTATGTGTTGATGTCTACAGCCATGAAACAACTTTCAAACTACTCATAATAATGTGGGAAGTTAACCTAAGGTGTTTCCATTAGTTTGCAGTAAGTACTTTGGTGTAAAATTGAAATGTATACTATTTGTATTGTCTGAGCATTGCATGCACTGAGATAACAACTTTTTTGTGTTGATGTGTACAGCCATGAAACAACTTTCAAACTACTCATAATCATGTGGAAAGTTAACCTAAGTTGTTTGCATTAGTTTGCAGTAAGTACTTTGGTGTAAAATTCAGATGTGTACTTCCTTAATGTCAGAGCATAGTAGTACTGAGAAAGTAACTTTTTTGTCTTGATGAACTGAGGCATGAAACAACTTTAAACCTAGTCATATTCATCTGGGAAGTTAACCAAATGTGTTTGCATTAGGTTTTCAGTCAGGACATTTGAGTACAATTCAAATGTATACTGCTTTTATGTCAAAGCATTCTACTCAACGTGAAATCAACTTTTTTGTCTTTATGTGTACAGGCATGAAACAACTTTCAGACATCTCAGAATCATGTGGGAAGTTAACCTAAGGTGTTTCCATTAGGTTTGCAGTAAGTGCTTTGTAGTAAAATTGAAATGTATACTATTTGTATTGCCTAAGCATTGCATTCACTGAGATAACAACTTTTTTGTCTTGATGTGCACAGGTATGAAACAACTTTCAGACATGTTAGAATCATGTGGAAAGTTAACCTAAAGTGTTTCCATTAGGTTTGCAGTAAGTGCTTTGGTGTAAAATTGAAATGTATACTATTTGTATTGTAAAAGCATTGCATGCACTGAGAAAACAACTTTTTTGTCTTGATGTGCACAGGTATGAAACAACTTTCAGACATCTCAGAATCATGTGGAAAGTTAACCTAAAGTGTTTCCATTAGGTTTGCAGTAAGTGCTTTGGTGTAAAATTGAAATGTATACTATTTGTTTTGTCTAAGCATTGCATGCACTGAGAAAACAACTTTATTGTGTTGATGTGTACAGCCATGAAACAACTTTCAAACTACTCATAATCATGTGGGAAGTTAACCTAAGGTGTTTCCATTAGTTTGCAGTAAGTACTTTGGTGTAAAATTCAGATGTGTACTTCCTTAATGTCAGAGCATAGTAGTACTGAGAAAGTAACTTTTTTGTCTTGATGAACTGAGGCATGAAACAACTTTAAACCTAGTCATATTCATCTGGGAAGTTAACCAAATGTGTTTGCATTAGGTTTGCAGTCAGGACTTTTGAGTACAATTGAAATGTATACTGCTTTTCTGTCAAAGCATTCTATTCACTGTGAAATCAACTTTTTTGTCTTTATGTGCACAGGTATGAAACAACTTTCAGACATCTCAGAATCATGTGGGAAGTTAAACTAAAGTGTTTCCATTAGGTTTGCAGTAAGTGCTTTGCTGTAAAAAAGAAATGTATACTATTTGTATTGTCTAAGAATTGCATGCACTGAGATAACTTTTATGTGTTGATGTCTACAGCCATGAAACAACTTTCAAACTACTCATAATAATGTGGGAAGTTAACCTAAGGTGTTTCCATTAGTTTGCAGTAAGTACTTTGGTGTAAAATTGAAATGTATACTACTTTTATGTCAAAGCATTCTATTCACCGTGAAATCAACTTTTTTGTCTTTATGTGTACAGGTATGAAACAACTTTCAGACATCTCAGAATCATGTGGGAAGTTAACCTAAGGTGTTTCCATTAGGTTTGCAGTAAGTGCTTTGTAGTAAAATTGAAATGTATACTATTTGTATTGTCTAAGCATTGCATTCACTGAGATAACAACTTTTTTCTGTTGATGTGTACAGCCATGAAACAACTTTCAAACTACTCATAATCATGTGGAAAGTTAACCTAAGGTGCTTCCATTAGATCTGCAGTAAGTGCTTTGGTGTAAAATTGAAATGTATACTATTTGTTTGTAAAAGCATTGCATGCACTGAGAAAACAACTTTTTTGTCTTGATGTGCACAGGTATGAAACAACTTTCAGACATCTCAGAATCATGTGGGAAGTTAATGTATGTTGTTTCCATTAGGTTTGCAGTAAGTGCTTTGGTGTAAAATTGAAATGTATACTATTTGTATTGTCTAAGCATTGCATGCACTGAGATAACAACTTTTTTGTGTTGATGTGTACAGCCATGAAACAACTTTCAAACTACTCATAATCATGTGGGAAGTTAACCTAAGTTGTTTCCATTAGTTTGCAGTAAGTACTTTGGTGTAAAATTCAGATGTGTAGTTCTTTAATGTCAGAGCATAGTAGTACTGAGAAAGTAACTTTTTTGTCTTGATGAACTGAGGCATGAAACAACTTTAAACCTAGTCATATTCATCTGGGAAGTTAACCAAATGTGTTTGCATTAGGTTTGCAGTCAGGACTTTTGAGTACAATTCAAATGTATACTGCTCTTATGTCAAAGCATTCTATTCACTGTGAAATCAACTTTTTTGTCTTTATGTGCACAGGTATGAAACAACTTTCAGACATGTTAGAATCATGTGGAAAGTTAACCTAAAGTGTTTCCATTAGGTTTGCAGTAAGTGCTTTGGTGTAAAATTGAAATGTATACTATTTGTATTGTAAAAGCATTGCATGCACTGAGAAAACAACTTTTTTGTCTTGATGTGCACAGGTATGAAACAACTTTCAGACATCTCAGAATCATGTGGAAAGTTAACCTAAAGTGTTTCCATTAGGTTTGCAGTAAGTGCTTTGGTGTAAAATTGAAATGTATACTATTTGTTTTGTCTAAGCATTGCATGCACTGAGAAAACAACTTTATTGTGTTGATGTGTACAGCCATGAAACAACTTTCAAACTACTCATAATCATGTGGGAAGTTAACCTAAGGTGTTTCCATTAGTTTGCAGTAAGTACTTTGGTGTAAAATTCAGATGTGTACTTCCTTAATGTCAGAGCATAGTAGTACTGAGAAAGTAACTTTTTTGTCTTGATGAACTGAGGCATGAAACAACTTTAAACCTAGTCATATTCATCTGGGAAGTTAACCAAATGTGTTTGCATTAGGTTTGCAGTCAGGACTTTTGAGTACAATTGAAATGTATACTGCTTTTCTGTCAAAGCATTCTATTCACTGTGAAATCAACTTTTTTGTCTTTATGTGCACAGGTATGAAACAACTTACAGACATCTCAGAATCATGTGGGAAGTTAAACTAAAGTGTTTCCATTAGGTTTGCAGTAAGTGCTTTGCTGTAAAATTGAAATGTATACTATTTGTATTGTAAAAGCATTGCATGCACTGAGATAACAACTTTTATGTGTTGATGTCTACAGCCATGAAACAACTTTCAAAATACTCATAATAATGTGGGAAGTTAACCTAAGGTGTTTCCATTAGTTTGCAGTAAGTACTTTGGTGTAAAATTGAAATGTATACTACTTTTATGTCAAAGCATTCTATTCACCGTGAAATCAACTTTTTTGTCTTTATGTGTACAGGTATGAAACAACTTTCAGACATCTCAGAATCATGTGGGAAGTTAATCTATGTTGTTTCCATTAGGTTTGCAGTAAGTGCTTTGGTGTAAAATTGAAATGTATACTATTTGTATTGTCTAAGCATTGCATTCACTGAGATAACAACTTTTTTGTGTTGATGTGTACAGCCATGAAACAACTTTCAAACTACTCATAATCATGTGGAAAGTTAACCTAAGTTGTTTCCATTAGGTTTGCAGTAAGTACTTTGGTGTAAAATTCAGATGTGTACTTCCTTAATGTCAGAGCATAGTAGTACTGAGAAAGTAACTTTTTTGTCTTGATGAACTGAGGCATGAAACAACTTTAAACCTAGTCATATTCATCTGGGAAGTTAACCTAAGGTGTTTCCATTAGGTTTGCAGTAAGTGCTTTGTAGTAAAATTGAAATGTATACTATTTGTATTGCCTAAGCATTGCATGCACTGAGAAAACAACTTTTTTGTCTTGATGTGCACAGGTATGAAACAACTTTCAGACATCTCAGAATCATGTGGGAAGTTAATCTATGTTGTTTCCATTAGGTTTGCAGTAAGTGCTTTGGTGTAAAATTGAAATGTATACTATTTGTATTGTCTAAGCATTGCATGCACTGAGAAAACAACTTTTTTGTCTTGATGTGCACAGGTATGAAACAACTTTCAGACATCTCAGAATCATGTGGAAAGTTAACCTAAAGTGTTTCCATTAGGTTTGCAGTAAGTGCTTTGGTGTAAAATTGAAATGTATACTATTTGTTTTGTCTAAGCATTGCATGCACTGAGAAAACAACTTTATTGTGTTGATGTGTACAGCCATGAAACAACTTTCAAACTACTCATAATCATGTGGGAAGTTAACCTAAGGTGTTTCCATTAGTTTGCAGTAAGTGCTTTGGTGTAAAATTGAAATGTATACTATTTGTATTGTAAAAGCATTGCATGCACTGAGAAAAGAACTTTTTTTGTCTTGATGTGCACAGGTATGAAACAACTTTCAGACATCTCAGAATCATGTGGGAAGTTAATCTAAGTTGTTTCCATTAGGTTTGCAGTAAGTGCTTTGGTGTGAAATTGAAATGTATACTATATGTATTGTAAAAGCATTGCGTGCACTGAGAAAACAACTTTTTTGTCTTGATGTGCACAGGTATGAAACAACTTTCAGACATCTCAGAATCATGTGGGAAGTTAATCTAAGTTGTTTCCATTAGGTTTGCAGTAAGTACTTTTGTGTCAAATTGAAATGTATACTATTTGTATTGTCTAAGCATTGCATGCACTGAGATAACAACTTTTATGTGTTGATGTCTACAGCCATGAAACAACTTTCAAACTACTCATAATAATGTGGGAAGTTAACCTAAGGTGTTTCCATTAGTTTGCAGTAAGTACTTTGGTGTAAAATTGAAATGTATACTACTTTTATGTCAAAGCATTCTATTCACCGTGAAATCAACTTTTTTGTCTTTATGTGTACAGGTATGAAACAACTTTCAGACATCTCAGAATCATGTGGGAAGTTAATCTATGTTGTTTCCATTAGGTTTGCAGTAAGTGCTTTGGTGTAAAATTGAAATGTATACTATTTGTATTGTCTAAGCATTGCATGCACTGAGATAACAACTTTTTTGTGTTGATGTGTACAGCCATGAAACAACTTTCAAACTACTCATAATCATGTGGAAAGTTAACCTAAGTTGTTTGCATTAGTTTGCAGTAAGTACTTTGGTGTAAAATTCAGATGTGTACTTCCTTAATGTCAGAGCATAGTAGTACTGAGAAAGTAACTTTTTTGTCTTGATGAACTGAGGCATGAAACAACTTTAAACCTAGTCATATTCATCTGGGAAGTTAACCAAATGTGTTTGCATTAGGTTTTCAGTCAGGACTTTTGAGTACAATTCAAATGTATACTGCTTTTATGTCAAAGCATTCTACTCAACGTGAAATCAACTTTTTTGTCTTTATGTGTACAGGCATGAAACAACTTTCAGACATCTCAGAATCATGTGGGAAGTTAACCTAAGGTGTTTCCATTAGGTTTGCAGTAAGTGCTTTGTAGTAAAATTGAAATGTATACTATTTGTATTGCCTAAGCATTGCATTCACTGAGATAACAACTTTTTTGTCTTGATGTGCACAGGTATGAAACAACTTTCAGACATGTTAGAATCATGTGGAAAGTTAACCTAAGGTGTTTCCATTAGGTTTGCAGTAAGTGCTTTGTAGTAAAATTGAAATGTATACTATTTGTATTGCCTAAGCATTGCATTCACTGAGATAACAACTTTTTTGTCTTGATGTGCACAGGTATGAAACAACTTTCAGACATCTCAGAATCATGTGGGAAGTTAATCTATGTTGTTTCCATTAGGTTTGCAGTAAGTGCTTTGGTGTAAAATTGAAATGTATACTATTTGTATTGTCTAAGCATTGCATGCACTGAGATAACAACTTTTTTGTGTTGATGTGTACAGCCATGAAACAACTTTCAAACTACTCATAATCATGTGGGAAGTTAACCTAAGTTGTTTCCATTAGTTTGCAGTAAGTACTTTGGTGTAAAATTCAGATGTGTAGTTCTTTAATGTCAGAGCATAGTAGTACTGAGAAAGTAACTTTTTTGTCTTGATGAACTGAGGCATGAAACAACTTTAAACCTAGTCATATTCATCTGGGAAGTTAACCAAATGTGTTTGCATTAGGTTTGCAGTCAGGACTTTTGAGTACAATTCAAATGTATACTGCTTTTATGTCAAAGCATTCTATTCACTGTGAAATCAACTTTTTTGTCTTTATGTGCACAGGTATGAAACAACTTTCAGACATCTCAGAATCATGTGCGAAGTTAATCTAAGTTGTTTCCATTAGGTTTGCAGTAAGTGCTTTGGTGTGAAATTGAAATGTATACTATATGTATTGTAAAAGCATTGCGTGCACTGAGAAAACAACTTTTTTGTCTTGATGTGCACAGGTATGAAACAACTTTCAGACATCTCAGAATCATGTGGGAAGTTAATCTAAGTTGTTTCCATTAGGTTTGCAGTAAGTACTTTGGTGTAAAATTGAAATGTATACTATTTGTATTGTCTAAGCATTGCATGCACTGAGATAACAACTTTTATGTGTTGATGTCTACAGCCATGAAACAACTTTCAAACTACTCATAATAATGTGGGAAGTTAACCTAAGGTGTTTCCATTAGTTTGCAGTAAGTACTTTGGTGTAAAATTGAAATGTATACTACTTTTATGTCAAAGCATTCTATTCACCGTGAAATCAACTTTTTTGTCTTTATGTGTACAGGTATGAAACAACTTTCAGACATCTCAGAATCATGTGGGAAGTTAATCTATGTTGTTTGCATTAGTTTGCAGTAAGTACTTTGGTGTAAAATTCAGATGTGTACTTCCTTAATGTCAGAGCATAGTAGTACTGAGAAAGTAACTTTTTTGTCTTGATGAACTGAGGCATGAAACAACTTTAAACCTAGTCATATTCATCTGGGAAGTTAACCAAATGTGTTTGCATTAGGTTTTCAGTCAGGACATTTGAGTACAATTCAAATGTATACTGCTTTTATGTCAAAGCATTCTACTCAACGTGAAATCAACTTTTTTGTCTTTATGTGTACAGGCATGAAACAACTTTCAGACATCTCAGAATCATGTGGGAAGTTAACCTAAGGTGTTTCCATTAGGTTTGCAGTAAGTGCTTTGTAGTAAAATTGAAATGTATACTATTTGTATTGCCTAAGCATTGCATTCACTGAGATAACAACTTTTTTGTCTTGATGTGCACAGGTATGAAACAACTTTCAGACATGTTAGAATCATGTGGAAAGTTAACCTAAAGTGTTTCCATTAGGTTTGCAGTAAGTGCTTTGGTGTAAAATTGAAATGTATACTATTTGTATTGTAAAAGCATTGCATGCACTGAGAAAACAACTTTTTTGTCTTGATGTGCACAGGTATGAAACAACTTTCAGACATCTCAGAATCATGTGGAAAGTTAACCTAAAGTGTTTCCATTAGGTTTGCAGTAAGTGCTTTGGTGTAAAATTGAAATGTATACTATTTGTTTTGTCTAAGCATTGCATGCACTGAGAAAACAACTTTATTGTGTTGATGTGTACAGCCATGAAACAACTTTCAAACTACTCATAATCATGTGGGAAGTTAACCTAAGGTGTTTCCATTAGTTTGCAGTAAGTACTTTGGTGTAAAATTCAGATGTGTACTTCCTTAATGTCAGAGCATAGTAGTACTGAGAAAGTAACTTTTTTGTCTTGATGAACTGAGGCATGAAACAACTTTAAACCTAGTCATATTCATCTGGGAAGTTAACCAAATGTGTTTGCATTAGGTTTGCAGTCAGGACTTTTGAGTACAATTGAAATGTATACTGCTTTTCTGTCAAAGCATTCTATTCACTGTGAAATCAACTTTTTTGTCTTTATGTGCACAGGTATGAAACAACTTTCAGACATCTCAGAATCATGTGGGAAGTTAAACTAAAGTGTTTCCATTAGGTTTGCAGTAAGTGCTTTGCTGTAAAAAAGAAATGTATACTATTTGTATTGTCTAAGAATTGCATGCACTGAGATAACTTTTATGTGTTGATGTCTACAGCCATGAAACAACTTTCAAACTACTCATAATAATGTGGGAAGTTAACCTAAGGTGTTTCCATTAGTTTGCAGTAAGTACTTTGGTGTAAAATTGAAATGTATACTACTTTTATGTCAAAGCATTCTATTCACCGTGAAATCAACTTTTTTGTCTTTATGTGTACAGGTATGAAACAACTTTCAGACATCTCAGAATCATGTGGGAAGTTAACCTAAGGTGTTTCCATTAGGTTTGCAGTAAGTGCTTTGTAGTAAAATTGAAATGTATACTATTTGTATTGTCTAAGCATTGCATTCACTGAGATAACAACTTTTTTCTGTTGATGTGTACAGCCATGAAACAACTTTCAAACTACTCATAATCATGTGGAAAGTTAACCTAAGGTGCTTCCATTAGATCTGCAGTAAGTGCTTTGGTGTAAAATTGAAATGTATACTATTTGTTTGTAAAAGCATTGCATGCACTGAGAAAACAACTTTTTTGTCTTGATGTGCACAGGTATGAAACAACTTTCAGACATCTCAGAATCATGTGGGAAGTTAATGTATGTTGTTTCCATTAGGTTTGCAGTAAGTGCTTTGGTGTAAAATTGAAATGTATACTATTTGTATTGTCTAAGCATTGCATGCACTGAGATAACAACTTTTTTGTGTTGATGTGTACAGCCATGAAACAACTTTCAAACTACTCATAATCATGTGGGAAGTTAACCTAAGTTGTTTCCATTAGTTTGCAGTAAGTACTTTGGTGTAAAATTCAGATGTGTAGTTCTTTAATGTCAGAGCATAGTAGTACTGAGAAAGTAACTTTTTTGTCTTGATGAACTGAGGCATGAAACAACTTTAAACCTAGTCATATTCATCTGGGAAGTTAACCAAATGTGTTTGCATTAGGTTTGCAGTCAGGACTTTTGAGTACAATTCAAATGTATACTGCTCTTATGTCAAAGCATTCTATTCACTGTGAAATCAACTTTTTTGTCTTTATGTGCACAGGTATGAAACAACTTTCAGACATGTTAGAATCATGTGGAAAGTTAACCTAAAGTGTTTCCATTAGGTTTGCAGTAAGTGCTTTGGTGTAAAATTGAAATGTATACTATTTGTATTGTAAAAGCATTGCATGCACTGAGAAAACAACTTTTTTGTCTTGATGTGCACAGGTATGAAACAACTTTCAGACATCTCAGAATCATGTGGAAAGTTAACCTAAAGTGTTTCCATTAGGTTTGCAGTAAGTGCTTTGGTGTAAAATTGAAATGTATACTATTTGTTTTGTCTAAGCATTGCATGCACTGAGAAAACAACTTTATTGTGTTGATGTGTACAGCCATGAAACAACTTTCAAACTACTCATAATCATGTGGGAAGTTAACCTAAGGTGTTTCCATTAGTTTGCAGTAAGTACTTTGGTGTAAAATTCAGATGTGTACTTCCTTAATGTCAGAGCATAGTAGTACTGAGAAAGTAACTTTTTTGTCTTGATGAACTGAGGCATGAAACAACTTTAAACCTAGTCATATTCATCTGGGAAGTTAACCAAATGTGTTTGCATTAGGTTTGCAGTCAGGACTTTTGAGTACAATTGAAATGTATACTGCTTTTCTGTCAAAGCATTCTATTCACTGTGAAATCAACTTTTTTGTCTTTATGTGCACAGGTATGAAACAACTTACAGACATCTCAGAATCATGTGGGAAGTTAAACTAAAGTGTTTCCATTAGGTTTGCAGTAAGTGCTTTGCTGTAAAATTGAAATGTATACTATTTGTATTGTAAAAGCATTGCATGCACTGAGATAACAACTTTTATGTGTTGATGTCTACAGCCATGAAACAACTTTCAAAATACTCATAATAATGTGGGAAGTTAACCTAAGGTGTTTCCATTAGTTTGCAGTAAGTACTTTGGTGTAAAATTGAAATGTATACTACTTTTATGTCAAAGCATTCTATTCACCGTGAAATCAACTTTTTTGTCTTTATGTGTACAGGTATGAAACAACTTTCAGACATCTCAGAATCATGTGGGAAGTTAATCTATGTTGTTTCCATTAGGTTTGCAGTAAGTGCTTTGGTGTAAAATTGAAATGTATACTATTTGTATTGTCTAAGCATTGCATTCACTGAGATAACAACTTTTTTGTGTTGATGTGTACAGCCATGAAACAACTTTCAAACTACTCATAATCATGTGGAAAGTTAACCTAAGTTGTTTCCATTAGGTTTGCAGTAAGTACTTTGGTGTAAAATTCAGATGTGTACTTCCTTAATGTCAGAGCATAGTAGTACTGAGAAAGTAACTTTTTTGTCTTGATGAACTGAGGCATGAAACAACTTTAAACCTAGTCATATTCATCTGGGAAGTTAACCTAAGGTGTTTCCATTAGGTTTGCAGTAAGTGCTTTGTAGTAAAATTGAAATGTATACTATTTGTATTGCCTAAGCATTGCATGCACTGAGAAAACAACTTTTTTGTCTTGATGTGCACAGGTATGAAACAACTTTCAGACATCTCAGAATCATGTGGGAAGTTAATCTATGTTGTTTCCATTAGGTTTGCAGTAAGTGCTTTGGTGTAAAATTGAAATGTATACTATTTGTATTGTCTAAGCATTGCATGCACTGAGAAAACAACTTTTTTGTCTTGATGTGCACAGGTATGAAACAACTTTCAGACATCTCAGAATCATGTGGAAAGTTAACCTAAAGTGTTTCCATTAGGTTTGCAGTAAGTGCTTTGGTGTAAAATTGAAATGTATACTATTTGTTTTGTCTAAGCATTGCATGCACTGAGAAAACAACTTTATTGTGTTGATGTGTACAGCCATGAAACAACTTTCAAACTACTCATAATCATGTGGGAAGTTAACCTAAGGTGTTTCCATTAGTTTGCAGTAAGTGCTTTGGTGTAAAATTGAAATGTATACTATTTGTATTGTAAAAGCATTGCATGCACTGAGAAAAGAACTTTTTTTGTCTTGATGTGCACAGGTATGAAACAACTTTCAGACATCTCAGAATCATGTGGGAAGTTAATCTAAGTTGTTTCCATTAGGTTTGCAGTAAGTGCTTTGGTGTGAAATTGAAATGTATACTATATGTATTGTAAAAGCATTGCGTGCACTGAGAAAACAACTTTTTTGTCTTGATGTGCACAGGTATGAAACAACTTTCAGACATCTCAGAATCATGTGGGAAGTTAATCTAAGTTGTTTCCATTAGGTTTGCAGTAAGTACTTTTGTGTCAAATTGAAATGTATACTATTTGTATTGTCTAAGCATTGCATGCACTGAGATAACAACTTTTATGTGTTGATGTCTACAGCCATGAAACAACTTTCAAACTACTCATAATAATGTGGGAAGTTAACCTAAGGTGTTTCCATTAGTTTGCAGTAAGTACTTTGGTGTAAAATTGAAATGTATACTACTTTTATGTCAAAGCATTCTATTCACCGTGAAATCAACTTTTTTGTCTTTATGTGTACAGGTATGAAACAACTTTCAGACATCTCAGAATCATGTGGGAAGTTAATCTATGTTGTTTCCATTAGGTTTGCAGTAAGTGCTTTGGTGTAAAATTGAAATGTATACTATTTGTATTGTCTAAGCATTGCATGCACTGAGATAACAACTTTTTTGTGTTGATGTGTACAGCCATGAAACAACTTTCAAACTACTCATAATCATGTGGAAAGTTAACCTAAGTTGTTTGCATTAGTTTGCAGTAAGTACTTTGGTGTAAAATTCAGATGTGTACTTCCTTAATGTCAGAGCATAGTAGTACTGAGAAAGTAACTTTTTTGTCTTGATGAACTGAGGCATGAAACAACTTTAAACCTAGTCATATTCATCTGGGAAGTTAACCAAATGTGTTTGCATTAGGTTTTCAGTCAGGACTTTTGAGTACAATTCAAATGTATACTGCTTTTATGTCAAAGCATTCTACTCAACGTGAAATCAACTTTTTTGTCTTTATGTGTACAGGCATGAAACAACTTTCAGACATCTCAGAATCATGTGGGAAGTTAACCTAAGGTGTTTCCATTAGGTTTGCAGTAAGTGCTTTGTAGTAAAATTGAAATGTATACTATTTGTATTGCCTAAGCATTGCATTCACTGAGATAACAACTTTTTTGTCTTGATGTGCACAGGTATGAAACAACTTTCAGACATGTTAGAATCATGTGGAAAGTTAACCTAAGGTGTTTCCATTAGGTTTGCAGTAAGTGCTTTGTAGTAAAATTGAAATGTATACTATTTGTATTGCCTAAGCATTGCATTCACTGAGATAACAACTTTTTTGTCTTGATGTGCACAGGTATGAAACAACTTTCAGACATCTCAGAATCATGTGGGAAGTTAATCTATGTTGTTTCCATTAGGTTTGCAGTAAGTGCTTTGGTGTAAAATTGAAATGTATACTATTTGTATTGTCTAAGCATTGCATGCACTGAGATAACAACTTTTTTGTGTTGATGTGTACAGCCATGAAACAACTTTCAAACTACTCATAATCATGTGGGAAGTTAACCTAAGTTGTTTCCATTAGTTTGCAGTAAGTACTTTGGTGTAAAATTCAGATGTGTAGTTCTTTAATGTCAGAGCATAGTAGTACTGAGAAAGTAACTTTTTTGTCTTGATGAACTGAGGCATGAAACAACTTTAAACCTAGTCATATTCATCTGGGAAGTTAACCAAATGTGTTTGCATTAGGTTTGCAGTCAGGACTTTTGAGTACAATTCAAATGTATACTGCTTTTATGTCAAAGCATTCTATTCACTGTGAAATCAACTTTTTTGTCTTTATGTGCACAGGTATGAAACAACTTTCAGACATCTCAGAATCATGTGCGAAGTTAATCTAAGTTGTTTCCATTAGGTTTGCAGTAAGTGCTTTGGTGTGAAATTGAAATGTATACTATATGTATTGTAAAAGCATTGCGTGCACTGAGAAAACAACTTTTTTGTCTTGATGTGCACAGGTATGAAACAACTTTCAGACATCTCAGAATCATGTGGGAAGTTAATCTAAGTTGTTTCCATTAGGTTTGCAGTAAGTACTTTGGTGTAAAATTGAAATGTATACTATTTGTATTGTCTAAGCATTGCATGCACTGAGATAACAACTTTTATGTGTTGATGTCTACAGCCATGAAACAACTTTCAAACTACTCATAATAATGTGGGAAGTTAACCTAAGGTGTTTCCATTAGTTTGCAGTAAGTACTTTGGTGTAAAATTGAAATGTATACTACTTTTATGTCAAAGCATTCTATTCACCGTGAAATCAACTTTTTTGTCTTTATGTGTACAGGTATGAAACAACTTTCAGACATCTCAGAATCATGTGGGAAGTTAATCTATGTTGTTTCCATTAGGTTTGCAGTAAGTGCTTTGGTGTAAAATTGAAATGTATACTATTTGTATTGTCTAAGCATTGCATGCACTGAGATAACAACTTTTTTGTGTTGATGTGTACAGCCATGAAACAACTTTCAAACTACTCATAATCATGTGGAAAGTTAACCTAAGTTGTTTGCATTAGTTTGCAGTAAGTACTTTGGTGTAAAATTCAGATGTGTACTTCCTTAATGTCAGAGCATAGTAGTACTGAGAAAGTAACTTTTTTGTCTTGATGAACTGAGGCATGAAACAACTTTAAACCTAGTCATATTCATCTGGGAAGTTAACCAAATGTGTTTGCATTAGGTTTTCAGTCAGGACTTTTGAGTACAATTCAAATGTATACTGCTTTTATGTCAAAGCATTCTACTCAACGTGAAATCAACTTTTTTGTCTTTATGTGTACAGGCATGAAACAACTTTCAGACATCTCAGAATCATGTGGGAAGTTAACCTAAGGTGTTTCCATTAGGTTTGCAGTAAGTGCTTTGTAGTAAAATTGAAATGTATACTATTTGTATTGCCTAAGCATTGCATTCACTGAGATAACAACTTTTTTGTCTTGATGTGCACAGGTATGAAACAACTTTCAGACATGTCAGAATCATGTGGAAAGTTAACCTAAAGTGTTTCCATTAGGTTTGCAGTAAGTGCTTTGGTGTAAAATTGAAATGTATTCTATTTGTATTGTAAAAGCATTGCATGCACTGAGAAAACAACTTTTTTGTCTTGATGTGCACAGGTATGAAACAACTTTCAGACATCTCAGAATCATGTGGAAAGTTAACCTAAAGTGTTTCCATTAGGTTTGCAGTAAGTGCTTTGGTGTAAAATTGAAATGTATACTATTTGTTTTGTCTAAGCATTGCATGCACTGAGAAAACAACTTTATTGTGTTGATGTGTACAGCCATGAAACAACTTTCAAACTACTCATAATCATGTGGGAAGTTAACCTAAGGTGTTTCCATTAGTTTGCAGTAAGTGCTTTGGTGTAAAATTGAAATGTATACTATTTGTATTGTAAAAGCATTGCATGCACTGAGAAAAGAACTTTTTTTGTCTTGATGTGCACAGGTATGAAACAACTTTCAGACATCTCAGAATCATGTGGGAAGTTAATCTAAGTTGTTTCCATTAGGTTTGCAGTAAGTGCTTTGGTGTGAAATTGAAATGTATACTATATGTATTGTAAAAGCATTGCGTGCACTGAGAAAACAACTTTTTTGTCTTGATGTGCACAGGTATGAAACAACTTTCAGACATCTCAGAATCATGTGGGAAGTTAATCTAAGTTGTTTCCATTAGGTTTGCAGTAAGTACTTTGGTGTCAAATTGAAATGTATACTATTTGTATTGTCTAAGCATTGCATGCACTGAGATAACAACTTTTATGTGTTGATGTCTACAGCCATGAAACAACTTTCAAACTACTCATAATAATGTGGGAAGTTAACCTAAGGTGTTTCCATTAGTTTGCAGTAAGTACTTTGGTGTAAAATTGAAATGTATACTATTTGTATTGTCTAAGCATTGCATGCACTGAGATAACAACTTTTTTGTGTTGATGTGTACAGCCATGAAACAACTTTCAAACTACTCATAATCATGTGGAAAGTTAACCTAAGTTGTTTGCATTAGTTTGCAGTAAGTACTTTGGTGTAAAATTCAGATGTGTACTTCCTTAATGTCAGAGCATAGTAGTACTGAGAAAGTAACTTTTTTGTCTTGATGAACTGAGGCATGAAACAACTTTAAACCTAGTCATATTCATCTGGGAAGTTAACCAAATGTGTTTGCATTAGGTTTTCAGTCAGGACATTTGAGTACAATTCAAATGTATACTGCTTTTATGTCAAAGCATTCTACTCAACGTGAAATCAACTTTTTTGTCTTTATGTGTACAGGCATGAAACAACTTTCAGACATCTCAGAATCATGTGGGAAGTTAACCTAAGGTGTTTCCATTAGGTTTGCAGTAAGTGCTTTGTAGTAAAATTGAAATGTATACTATTTGTATTGCCTAAGCATTGCATTCACTGAGATAACAACTTTTTTGTCTTGATGTGCACAGGTATGAAACAACTTTCAGACATGTTAGAATCATGTGGAAAGTTAACCTAAAGTGTTTCCATTAGGTTTGCAGTAAGTGCTTTGGTGTAAAATTGAAATGTATACTATTTGTATTGTAAAAGCATTGCATGCACTGAGAAAACAACTTTTTTGTCTTGATGTGCACAGGTATGAAACAACTTTCAGACATCTCAGAATCATGTGGAAAGTTAACCTAAAGTGTTTCCATTAGGTTTGCAGTAAGTGCTTTGGTGTAAAATTGAAATGTATACTATTTGTTTTGTCTAAGCATTGCATGCACTGAGAAAACAACTTTATTGTGTTGATGTGTACAGCCATGAAACAACTTTCAAACTACTCATAATCATGTGGGAAGTTAACCTAAGGTGTTTCCATTAGTTTGCAGTAAGTGCTTTGGTGTAAAATTGAAATGTATACTATTTGTATTGTAAAAGCATTGCATGCACTGAGAAAAGAACTTTTTTTGTCTTGATGTGCACAGGTATGAAACAACTTTCAGACATCTCAGAATCATGTGGGAAGTTAATCTAAGTTGTTTCCATTAGGTTTGCAGTAAGTGCTTTGGTGTGAAATTGAAATGTATACTATATGTATTGTAAAAGCATTGCGTGCACTGAGAAAACAACTTTTTTGTCTTGATGTGCACAGGTATGAAACAACTTTCAGACATCTCAGAATCATGTGGGAAGTTAATCTAAGTTGTTTCCATTAGGTTTGCAGTAAGTACTTTTGTGTCAAATTGAAATGTATACTATTTGTATTGTCTAAGCATTGCATGCACTGAGATAACAACTTTTATGTGTTGATGTCTACAGCCATGAAACAACTTTCAAACTACTCATAATAATGTGGGAAGTTAACCTAAGGTGTTTCCATTAGTTTGCAGTAAGTACTTTGGTGTAAAATTGAAATGTATACTACTTTTATGTCAAAGCATTCTATTCACCGTGAAATCAACTTTTTTGTCTTTATGTGTACAGGTATGAAACAACTTTCAGACATCTCAGAATCATGTGGGAAGTTAATCTATGTTGTTTCCATTAGGTTTGCAGTAAGTGCTTTGGTGTAAAATTGAAATGTATACTATTTGTATTGTCTAAGCATTGCATGCACTGAGATAACAACTTTTTTGTGTTGATGTGTACAGCCATGAAACAACTTTCAAACTACTCATAATCATGTGGAAAGTTAACCTAAGTTGTTTGCATTAGTTTGCAGTAAGTACTTTGGTGTAAAATTCAGATGTGTACTTCCTTAATGTCAGAGCATAGTAGTACTGAGAAAGTAACTTTTTTGTCTTGATGAACTGAGGCATGAAACAACTTTAAACCTAGTCATATTCATCTGGGAAGTTAACCAAATGTGTTTGCATTAGGTTTTCAGTCAGGACTTTTGAGTACAATTCAAATGTATACTGCTTTTATGTCAAAGCATTCTACTCAACGTGAAATCAACTTTTTTGTCTTTATGTGTACAGGCATGAAACAACTTTCAGACATCTCAGAATCATGTGGGAAGTTAACCTAAGGTGTTTCCATTAGGTTTGCAGTAAGTGCTTTGTAGTAAAATTGAAATGTATACTATTTGTATTGCCTAAGCATTGCATTCACTGAGATAACAACTTTTTTGTCTTGATGTGCACAGGTATGAAACAACTTTCAGACATGTTAGAATCATGTGGAAAGTTAACCTAAGGTGTTTCCATTAGGTTTGCAGTAAGTGCTTTGTAGTAAAATTGAAATGTATACTATTTGTATTGCCTAAGCATTGCATTCACTGAGATAACAACTTTTTTGTCTTGATGTGCACAGGTATGAAACAACTTTCAGACATCTCAGAATCATGTGGGAAGTTAATCTATGTTGTTTCCATTAGGTTTGCAGTAAGTGCTTTGGTGTAAAATTGAAATGTATACTATTTGTATTGTCTAAGCATTGCATGCACTGAGATAACAACTTTTTTGTGTTGATGTGTACAGCCATGAAACAACTTTCAAACTACTCATAATCATGTGGGAAGTTAACCTAAGTTGTTTCCATTAGTTTGCAGTAAGTACTTTGGTGTAAAATTCAGATGTGTAGTTCTTTAATGTCAGAGCATAGTAGTACTGAGAAAGTAACTTTTTTGTCTTGATGAACTGAGGCATGAAACAACTTTAAACCTAGTCATATTCATCTGGGAAGTTAACCAAATGTGTTTGCATTAGGTTTGCAGTCAGGACTTTTGAGTACAATTCAAATGTATACTGCTTTTATGTCAAAGCATTCTATTCACTGTGAAATCAACTTTTTTGTCTTTATGTGCACAGGTATGAAACAACTTTCAGACATCTCAGAATCATGTGCGAAGTTAATCTAAGTTGTTTCCATTAGGTTTGCAGTAAGTGCTTTGGTGTGAAATTGAAATGTATACTATATGTATTGTAAAAGCATTGCGTGCACTGAGAAAACAACTTTTTTGTCTTGATGTGCACAGGTATGAAACAACTTTCAGACATCTCAGAATCATGTGGGAAGTTAATCTAAGTTGTTTCCATTAGGTTTGCAGTAAGTACTTTGGTGTAAAATTGAAATGTATACTATTTGTATTGTCTAAGCATTGCATGCACTGAGATAACAACTTTTATGTGTTGATGTCTACAGCCATGAAACAACTTTCAAACTACTCATAATAATGTGGGAAGTTAACCTAAGGTGTTTCCATTAGTTTGCAGTAAGTACTTTGGTGTAAAATTGAAATGTATACTACTTTTATGTCAAAGCATTCTATTCACCGTGAAATCAACTTTTTTGTCTTTATGTGTACAGGTATGAAACAACTTTCAGACATCTCAGAATCATGTGGGAAGTTAATCTATGTTGTTTCCATTAGGTTTGCAGTAAGTGCTTTGGTGTAAAATTGAAATGTATACTATTTGTATTGTCTAAGCATTGCATGCACTGAGATAACAACTTTTTTGTGTTGATGTGTACAGCCATGAAACAACTTTCAAACTACTCATAATCATGTGGAAAGTTAACCTAAGTTGTTTGCATTAGTTTGCAGTAAGTACTTTGGTGTAAAATTCAGATGTGTACTTCCTTAATGTCAGAGCATAGTAGTACTGAGAAAGTAACTTTTTTGTCTTGATGAACTGAGGCATGAAACAACTTTAAACCTAGTCATATTCATCTGGGAAGTTAACCAAATGTGTTTGCATTAGGTTTTCAGTCAGGACTTTTGAGTACAATTCAAATGTATACTGCTTTTATGTCAAAGCATTCTACTCAACGTGAAATCAACTTTTTTGTCTTTATGTGTACAGGCATGAAACAACTTTCAGACATCTCAGAATCATGTGGGAAGTTAACCTAAGGTGTTTCCATTAGGTTTGCAGTAAGTGCTTTGTAGTAAAATTGAAATGTATACTATTTGTATTGCCTAAGCATTGCATTCACTGAGATAACAACTTTTTTGTCTTGATGTGCACAGGTATGAAACAACTTTCAGACATGTCAGAATCATGTGGAAAGTTAACCTAAAGTGTTTCCATTAGGTTTGCAGTAAGTGCTTTGGTGTAAAATTGAAATGTATTCTATTTGTATTGTAAAAGCATTGCATGCACTGAGAAAACAACTTTTTTGTCTTGATGTGCACAGGTATGAAACAACTTTCAGACATCTCAGAATCATGTGGAAAGTTAACCTAAAGTGTTTCCATTAGGTTTGCAGTAAGTGCTTTGGTGTAAAATTGAAATGTATACTATTTGTTTTGTCTAAGCATTGCATGCACTGAGAAAACAACTTTATTGTGTTGATGTGTACAGCCATGAAACAACTTTCAAACTACTCATAATCATGTGGGAAGTTAACCTAAGGTGTTTCCATTAGTTTGCAGTAAGTGCTTTGGTGTAAAATTGAAATGTATACTATTTGTATTGTAAAAGCATTGCATGCACTGAGAAAAGAACTTTTTTTGTCTTGATGTGCACAGGTATGAAACAACTTTCAGACATCTCAGAATCATGTGGGAAGTTAATCTAAGTTGTTTCCATTAGGTTTGCAGTAAGTGCTTTGGTGTGAAATTGAAATGTATACTATATGTATTGTAAAAGCATTGCGTGCACTGAGAAAACAACTTTTTTGTCTTGATGTGCACAGGTATGAAACAACTTTCAGACATCTCAGAATCATGTGGGAAGTTAATCTAAGTTGTTTCCATTAGGTTTGCAGTAAGTACTTTGGTGTCAAATTGAAATGTATACTATTTGTATTGTCTAAGCATTGCATGCACTGAGATAACAACTTTTATGTGTTGATGTCTACAGCCATGAAACAACTTTCAAACTACTCATAATAATGTGGGAAGTTAACCTAAGGTGTTTCCATTAGTTTGCAGTAAGTACTTTGGTGTAAAATTGAAATGTATACTATTTGTATTGTCTAAGCATTGCATGCACTGAGATAACAACTTTTTTGTGTTGATGTGTACAGCCATGAAACAACTTTCAAACTACTCATAATCATGTGGAAAGTTAACCTAAGTTGTTTGCATTAGTTTGCAGTAAGTACTTTGGTGTAAAATTCAGATGTGTACTTCCTTAATGTCAGAGCATAGTAGTACTGAGAAAGTAACTTTTTTGTCTTGATGAACTGAGGCATGAAACAACTTTAAACCTAGTCATATTCATCTGGGAAGTTAACCAAATGTGTTTGCATTAGGTTTTCAGTCAGGACATTTGAGTACAATTCAAATGTATACTGCTTTTATGTCAAAGCATTCTACTCAACGTGAAATCAACTTTTTTGTCTTTATGTGTACAGGCATGAAACAACTTTCAGACATCTCAGAATCATGTGGGAAGTTAACCTAAGGTGTTTCCATTAGGTTTGCAGTAAGTGCTTTGTAGTAAAATTGAAATGTATACTATTTGTATTGCCTAAGCATTGCATTCACTGAGATAACAACTTTTTTGTCTTGATGTGCACAGGTATGAAACAACTTTCAGACATGTTAGAATCATGTGGAAAGTTAACCTAAAGTGTTTCCATTAGGTTTGCAGTAAGTGCTTTGGTGTAAAATTGAAATGTATACTATTTGTATTGTAAAAGCATTGCATGCACTGAGAAAACAACTTTTTTGTCTTGATGTGCACAGGTATGAAACAACTTTCAGACATCTCAGAATCATGTGGAAAGTTAACCTAAAGTGTTTCCATTAGGTTTGCAGTAAGTGCTTTGGTGTAAAATTGAAATGTATACTATTTGTTTTGTCTAAGCATTGCATGCACTGAGAAAACAACTTTATTGTGTTGATGTGTACAGCCATGAAACAACTTTCAAACTACTCATAATCATGTGGGAAGTTAACCTAAGGTGTTTCCATTAGTTTGCAGTAAGTGCTTTGGTGTAAAATTGAAATGTATACTATTTGTATTGTAAAAGCATTGCATGCACTGAGAAAAGAACTTTTTTTGTCTTGATGTGCACAGGTATGAAACAACTTTCAGACATCTCAGAATCATGTGGGAAGTTAATCTAAGTTGTTTCCATTAGGTTTGCAGTAAGTGCTTTGGTGTGAAATTGAAATGTATACTATATGTATTGTAAAAGCATTGCGTGCACTGAGAAAACAACTTTTTTGTCTTGATGTGCACAGGTATGAAACAACTTTCAGACATCTCAGAATCATGTGGGAAGTTAATCTAAGTTGTTTCCATTAGGTTTGCAGTAAGTACTTTTGTGTCAAATTGAAATGTATACTATTTGTATTGTCTAAGCATTGCATGCACTGAGATAACAACTTTTATGTGTTGATGTCTACAGCCATGAAACAACTTTCAAACTACTCATAATAATGTGGGAAGTTAACCTAAGGTGTTTCCATTAGTTTGCAGTAAGTACTTTGGTGTAAAATTGAAATGTATACTACTTTTATGTCAAAGCATTCTATTCACCGTGAAATCAACTTTTTTGTCTTTATGTGTACAGGTATGAAACAACTTTCAGACATCTCAGAATCATGTGGGAAGTTAATCTATGTTGTTTCCATTAGGTTTGCAGTAAGTGCTTTGGTGTAAAATTGAAATGTATACTATTTGTATTGTCTAAGCATTGCATGCACTGAGATAACAACTTTTTTGTGTTGATGTGTACAGCCATGAAACAACTTTCAAACTACTCATAATCATGTGGAAAGTTAACCTAAGTTGTTTGCATTAGTTTGCAGTAAGTACTTTGGTGTAAAATTCAGATGTGTACTTCCTTAATGTCAGAGCATAGTAGTACTGAGAAAGTAACTTTTTTGTCTTGATGAACTGAGGCATGAAACAACTTTAAACCTAGTCATATTCATCTGGGAAGTTAACCAAATGTGTTTGCATTAGGTTTTCAGTCAGGACTTTTGAGTACAATTCAAATGTATACTGCTTTTATGTCAAAGCATTCTACTCAACGTGAAATCAACTTTTTTGTCTTTATGTGTACAGGCATGAAACAACTTTCAGACATCTCAGAATCATGTGGGAAGTTAACCTAAGGTGTTTCCATTAGGTTTGCAGTAAGTGCTTTGTAGTAAAATTGAAATGTATACTATTTGTATTGCCTAAGCATTGCATTCACTGAGATAACAACTTTTTTGTCTTGATGTGCACAGGTATGAAACAACTTTCAGACATGTTAGAATCATGTGGAAAGTTAACCTAAGGTGTTTCCATTAGGTTTGCAGTAAGTGCTTTGTAGTAAAATTGAAATGTATACTATTTGTATTGCCTAAGCATTGCATTCACTGAGATAACAACTTTTTTGTCTTGATGTGCACAGGTATGAAACAACTTTCAGACATCTCAGAATCATGTGGGAAGTTAATCTATGTTGTTTCCATTAGGTTTGCAGTAAGTGCTTTGGTGTAAAATTGAAATGTATACTATTTGTATTGTCTAAGCATTGCATGCACTGAGATAACAACTTTTTTGTGTTGATGTGTACAGCCATGAAACAACTTTCAAACTACTCATAATCATGTGGGAAGTTAACCTAAGTTGTTTCCATTAGTTTGCAGTAAGTACTTTGGTGTAAAATTCAGATGTGTAGTTCTTTAATGTCAGAGCATAGTAGTACTGAGAAAGTAACTTTTTTGTCTTGATGAACTGAGGCATGAAACAACTTTAAACCTAGTCATATTCATCTGGGAAGTTAACCAAATGTGTTTGCATTAGGTTTGCAGTCAGGACTTTTGAGTACAATTCAAATGTATACTGCTTTTATGTCAAAGCATTCTATTCACTGTGAAATCAACTTTTTTGTCTTTATGTGCACAGGTATGAAACAACTTTCAAACATCTCAGAATCATGTGCGAAGTTAATCTAAGTTGTTTCCATTAGGTTTGCAGTAAGTGCTTTGGTGTGAAATTGAAATGTATACTATATGTATTGTAAAAGCATTGCGTGCACTGAGAAAACAACTTTTTTGTCTTGATGTGCACAGGTATGAAACAACTTTCAGACATCTCAGAATCATGTGGGAAGTTAATCTAAGTTGTTTCCATTAGGTTTGCAGTAAGTACTTTGGTGTAAAATTGAAATGTATACTATTTGTATTGTCTAAGCATTGCATGCACTGAGATAACAACTTTTATGTGTTGATGTCTACAGCCATGAAACAACTTTCAAACTACTCATAATAATGTGGGAAGTTAACCTAAGGTGTTTCCATTAGTTTGCAGTAAGTACTTTGGTGTAAAATTGAAATGTATACTACTTTTATGTCAAAGCATTCTATTCACCGTGAAATCAACTTTTTTGTCTTTATGTGTACAGGTATGAAACAACTTTCAGACATCTCAGAATCATGTGGGAAGTTAATCTATGTTGTTTCCATTAGGTTTGCAGTAAGTGCTTTGGTGTAAAATTGAAATCTATACTATTTGTATTGTCTAAGCATTGCATGCACTGAGATAACAACTTTTTTGTGTTGATGTGTACAGCCATGAAACAACTTTCAAACTACTCATAATCATGTGGAAAGTTAACCTAAGTTGTTTGCATTAGTTTGCAGTAAGTACTTTGGTGTAAAATTCAGATGTGTACTTCCTTAATGTCAGAGCATAGTAGTACTGAGAAAGTAACTTTTTTGTCTTGATGAACTGAGGCATGAAACAACTTTAAACCTAGTCATATTCATCTGGGAAGTTAACCAAATGTGTTTGCATTAGGTTTTCAGTCAGGACTTTTGAGTACAATTCAAATGTATACTGCTTTTATGTCAAAGCATTCTACTCAACGTGAAATCAACTTTTTTGTCTTTATGTGTACAGGCATGAAACAACTTTCAGACATCTCAGAATCATGTGGGAAGTTAACCTAAGGTGTTTCCATTAGGTTTGCAGTAAGTGCTTTGTAGTAAAATTGAAATGTATACTATTTGTATTGCCTAAGCATTGCATTCACTGAGATAACAACTTTTTTGTCTTGATGTGCACAGGTATGAAACAACTTTCAGACATGTCAGAATCATGTGGAAAGTTAACCTAAAGTGTTTCCATTAGGTTTGCAGTAAGTGCTTTGGTGTAAAATTGAAATGTATTCTATTTGTATTGTAAAAGCATTGCATGCACTGAGAAAACAACTTTTTTGTCTTGATGTGCACAGGTATGAAACAACTTTCAGACATCTCAGAATCATGTGGAAAGTTAACCTAAAGTGTTTCCATTAGGTTTGCAGTAAGTGCTTTGGTGTAAAATTGAAATGTATACTATTTGTTTTGTCTAAGCATTGCATGCACTGAGAAAACAACTTTATTGTGTTGATGTGTACAGCCATGAAACAACTTTCAAACTACTCATAATCGTGTGGGAAGTTAACCTAAGGTGTTTCCATTAGTTTGCAGTAAGTGCTTTGGTGTAAAATTGAAATGTATACTATTTGTATTGTAAAAGCATTGCATGCACTGAGAAAAGAACTTTTTTTGTCTTGATGTGCACAGGTATGAAACAACTTTCAGACATCTCAGAATCATGTGGGAAGTTAATCTAAGTTGTTTCCATTAGGTTTGCAGTAAGTGCTTTGGTGTGAAATTGAAATGTATACTATATGTATTGTAAAAGCATTGCGTGCACTGAGAAAACAACTTTTTTGTCTTGATGTGCACAGGTATGAAACAACTTTCAGACATCTCAGAATCATGTGGGAAGTTAATCTAAGTTGTTTCCATTAGGTTTGCAGTAAGTACTTTGGTGTCAAATTGAAATGTATACTATTTGTATTGTCTAAGCATTGCATGCACTGAGATAACAACTTTTATGTGTTGATGTCTACAGCCATGAAACAACTTTCAAACTACTCATAATAATGTGGGAAGTTAACCTAAGGTGTTTCCATTAGTTTGCAGTAAGTACTTTGGTGTAAAATTGAAATGTATACTATTTGTATTGTCTAAGCATTGCATGCACTGAGATAACAACTTTTTTGTGTTGATGTGTACAGCCATGAAACAACTTTCAAACTACTCATAATCATGTGGAAAGTTAACCTAAGTTTGTTTGCATTAGTTTGCAGTAAGTACTTTGGTGTAAAATTCAGATGTGTACTTCCTTAATGTCAGAGCATAGTAGTACTGAGAAAGTAACTTTTTTGTCTTGATGAACTGAGGCATGAAACAACTTTAAACCTAGTCATATTCATCTGGGAAGTTAACCAAATGTGTTTGCATTAGGTTTTCAGTCAGGACATTTGAGTACAATTCAAATGTATACTGCTTTTATGTCAAAGCATTCTACTCAACGTGAAATCAACTTTTTTGTCTTTATGTGTACAGGCATGAAACAACTTTCAGACATCTCAGAATCATGTGGGAAGTTAACCTAAGGTGTTTCCATTAGGTTTGCAGTAAGTGCTTTGTAGTAAAATTGAAATGTATACTATTTGTATTGCCTAAGCATTGCATTCACTGAGATAACAACTTTTTTGTCTTGATGTGCACAGGTATGAAACAACTTTCAGACATGTTAGAATCATGTGGAAAGTTAACCTAAAGTGTTTCCATTAGGTTTGCAGTAAGTGCTTTGGTGTAAAATTGAAATGTATACTATTTGTATTGTAAAAGCATTGCATGCACTGAGAAAACAACTTTTTTGTCTTGATGTGCACAGGTATGAAACAACTTTCAGACATCTCAGAATCATGTGGAAAGTTAACCTAAAGTGTTTCCATTAGGTTTGCAGTAAGTGCTTTGGTGTAAAATTGAAATGTATACTATTTGTTTTGTCTAAGCATTGCATGCACTGAGAAAACAACTTTATTGTGTTGATGTGTACAGCCATGAAACAACTTTCAAACTACTCATAATCATGTGGGAAGTTAACCTAAGGTGTTTCCATTAGTTTGCAGTAAGTACTTTGGTGTAAAATTCAGATGTGTACTTCCTTAATGTCAGAGCATAGTAGTACTGAGAAAGTAACTTTTTTGTCTTGATGAACTGAGGCATGAAACAACTTTAAACCTAGTCATATTCATCTGGGAAGTTAACCAAATGTGTTTGCATTAGGTTTGCAGTCAGGACTTTTGAGTACAATTGAAATGTATACTGCTTTTCTGTCAAAGCATTCTATTCACTGTGAAATCAACTTTTTTGTCTTTATGTGCACAGGTATGAAACAACTTTCAGACATCTCAGAATCATGTGGGAAGTTAAACTAAAGTGTTTCCATTAGGTTTGCAGTAAGTGCTTTGCTGTAAAAAAGAAATGTATACTATTTGTATTGTCTAAGAATTGCATGCACTGAGATAACTTTTATGTGTTGATGTCTACAGCCATGAAACAACTTTCAAACTACTCATAATAATGTGGGAAGTTAACCTAAGGTGTTTCCATTAGTTTGCAGTAAGTACTTTGGTGTAAAATTGAAATGTATACTACTTTTATGTCAAAGCATTCTATTCACCGTGAAATCAACTTTTTTGTCTTTATGTGTACAGGTATGAAACAACTTTCAGACATCTCAGAATCATGTGGGAAGTTAACCTAAGGTGTTTCCATTAGGTTTGCAGTAAGTGCTTTGTAGTAAAATTGAAATGTATACTATTTGTATTGTCTAAGCATTGCATTCACTGAGATAACAACTTTTTTCTGTTGATGTGTACAGCCATGAAACAACTTTCAAACTACTCATAATCATGTGGAAAGTTAACCTAAGGTGCTTCCATTAGATCTGCAGTAAGTGCTTTGGTGTAAAATTGAAATGTATACTATTTGTTTGTAAAAGCATTGCATGCACTGAGAAAACAACTTTTTTGTCTTGATGTGCACAGGTATGAAACAACTTTCAGACATCTCAGAATCATGTGGGAAGTTAATGTATGTTGTTTCCATTAGGTTTGCAGTAAGTGCTTTGGTGTAAAATTGAAATGTATACTATTTGTATTGTCTAAGCATTGCATGCACTGAGATAACAACTTTTTTGTGTTGATGTGTACAGCCATGAAACAACTTTCAAACTACTCATAATCATGTGGGAAGTTAACCTAAGTTGTTTCCATTAGTTTGCAGTAAGTACTTTGGTGTAAAATTCAGATGTGTAGTTCTTTAATGTCAGAGCATAGTAGTACTGAGAAAGTAACTTTTTTGTCTTGATGAACTGAGGCATGAAACAACTTTAAACCTAGTCATATTCATCTGGGAAGTTAACCAAATGTGTTTGCATTAGGTTTGCAGTCAGGACTTTTGAGTACAATTCAAATGTATACTGCTTTTATGTCAAAGCATTCTATTCACTGTGAAATCAACTTTTTTGTCTTTATGTGCACAGGTATGAAACAACTTTCAGACATGTTAGAATCATGTGGAAAGTTAACCTAAAGTGTTTCCATTAGGTTTGCAGTAAGTGCTTTGGTGTAAAATTGAAATGTATACTATTTGTATTGTAAAAGCATTGCATGCACTGAGAAAACAACTTTTTTGTCTTGATGTGCACAGGTATGAAACAACTTTCAGACATCTCAGAATCATGTGGAAAGTTAACCTAAAGTGTTTCCATTAGGTTTGCAGTAAGTGCTTTGGTGTAAAATTGAAATGTATACTATTTGTTTTGTCTAAGCATTGCATGCACTGAGAAAACAACTTTATTGTGTTGATGTGTACAGCCATGAAACAACTTTCAAACTACTCATAATCATGTGGGAAGTTAACCTAAGGTGTTTCCATTAGTTTGCAGTAAGTACTTTGGTGTAAAATTCAGATGTGTACTTCCTTAATGTCAGAGCATAGTAGTACTGAGAAAGTAACTTTTTTGTCTTGATGAACTGAGGCATGAAACAACTTTAAACCTAGTCATATTCATCTGGGAAGTTAACCAAATGTGTTTGCATTAGGTTTGCAGTCAGGACTTTTGAGTACAATTGAAATGTATACTGCTTTTCTGTCAAAGCATTCTATTCACTGTGAAATCAACTTTTTTGTCTTTATGTGCACAGGTATGAAACAACTTACAGACATCTCAGAATCATGTGGGAAGTTAAACTAAAGTGTTTCCATTAGGTTTGCAGTAAGTGCTTTGCTGTAAAATTGAAATGTATACTATTTGTATTGTAAAAGCATTGCATGCACTGAGATAACAACTTTTATGTGTTGATGTCTACAGCCATGAAACAACTTTCAAAATACTCATAATAATGTGGGAAGTTAACCTAAGGTGTTTCCATTAGTTTGCAGTAAGTACTTTGGTGTAAAATTGAAATGTATACTACTTTTATGTCAAAGCATTCTATTCACCGTGAAATCAACTTTTTTGTCTTTATGTGTACAGGTATGAAACAACTTTCAGACATCTCAGAATCATGTGGGAAGTTAATCTATGTTGTTTCCATTAGGTTTGCAGTAAGTGCTTTGGTGTAAAATTGAAATGTATACTATTTGTATTGTCTAAGCATTGCATTCACTGAGATAACAACTTTTTTGTGTTGATGTGTACAGCCATGAAACAACTTTCAAACTACTCATAATCATGTGGAAAGTTAACCTAAGTTGTTTCCATTAGGTTTGCAGTAAGTACTTTGGTGTAAAATTCAGATGTGTACTTCCTTAATGTCAGAGCATAGTAGTACTGAGAAAGTAACTTTTTTGTCTTGATGAACTGAGGCATGAAACAACTTTAAACCTAGTCATATTCATCTGGGAAGTTAACCAAATGTGTTTGCATTAGGTTTTCAGTCAGGACTTTTGAGTACAATTCAAATGTATACTGCTTTTATGTCAAAGCATTCTACTCAACGTGAAATCAACTTTTTTGTCTTTATGTGTACAGGCATGAAACAACTTTCAGACATCTCAGAATCATGTGGGAAGTTAACCTAAGGTGTTTCCATTAGGTTTGCAGTAAGTGCTTTGTAGTAAAATTGAAATGTATACTATTTGTTTTGCCTAAGCATTGCATGCACTGAGAAAACAACTTTTTTGTCTTGATGTGCACAGGTATGAAACAACTTTCAGACATCTCAGAATCATGTGGGAAGTTAATCTATGTTGTTTCCATTAGGTTTGCAGTAAGTGCTTTGGTGTAAAATTGAAATGTATACTATTTGTATTGTCTAAGCATTGCATGCACTGAGAAAACAACTTTTTTGTCTTGATGTGCACAGGTATGAAACAACTTTCAGACATCTCAGAATCATGTGGAAAGTTAACCTAAAGTGTTTCCATTAGGTTTGCAGTAAGTGCTTTGGTGTAAAATTGAAATGTATACTATTTGTTTTGTCTAAGCATTGCATGCACTGAGAAAACAACTTTATTGTGTTGATGTGTACAGCCATGAAACAACTTTCAAACTACTCATAATCATGTGGGAAGTTAACCTAAGGTGTTTCCATTAGTTTGCAGTAAGTGCTTTGGTGTAAAATTGAAATGTATACTATTTGTATTGTAAAAGCATTGCATGCACTGAGAAAAGAACTTTTTTTGTCTTGATGTGCACAGGTATGAAACAACTTTCAGACATCTCAGAATCATGTGGGAAGTTAATCTAAGTTGTTTCCATTAGGTTTGCAGTAAGTGCTTTGGTGTGAAATTGAAATGTATACTATATGTATTGTAAAAGCATTGCGTGCACTGAGAAAACAACTTTTTTGTCTTGATGTGCACAGGTATGAAACAACTTTCAGACATCTCAGAATCATGTGGGAAGTTAATCTAAGTTGTTTCCATTAGGTTTGCAGTAAGTACTTTTGTGTCAAATTGAAATGTATACTATTTGTATTGTCTAAGCATTGCATGCACTGAGATAACAACTTTTATGTGTTGATGTCTACAGCCATGAAACAACTTTCAAACTACTCATAATAATGTGGGAAGTTAACCTAAGGTGTTTCCATTAGTTTGCAGTAAGTACTTTGGTGTAAAATTGAAATGTATACTACTTTTATGTCAAAGCATTCTATTCACCGTGAAATCAACTTTTTTGTCTTTATGTGTACAGGTATGAAACAACTTTCAGACATCTCAGAATCATGTGGGAAGTTAATCTATGTTGTTTCCATTAGGTTTGCAGTAAGTGCTTTGGTGTAAAATTGAAATGTATACTATTTGTATTGTCTAAGCATTGCATGCACTGAGATAACAACTTTTTTGTGTTGATGTGTACAGCCATGAAACAACTTTCAAACTACTCATAATCATGTGGAAAGTTAACCTAAGTTGTTTGCATTAGTTTGCAGTAAGTACTTTGGTGTAAAATTCAGATGTGTACTTCCTTAATGTCAGAGCATAGTAGTACTGAGAAAGGAACTTTTTTGTCTTGATGAACTGAGGCATGAAACAACTTTAAACCTAGTCATATTCATCTGGGAAGTTAACCAAATGTGTTTGCATTAGGTTTTCAGTCAGGACTTTTGAGTACAATTCAAATGTATACTGCTTTTATGTCAAAGCATTCTACTCAACGTGAAATCAACTTTTTTGTCTTTATGTGTACAGGCATGAAACAACTTTCAGACATCTCAGAATCATGTGGGAAGTTAACCTAAGGTGTTTCCATTAGGTTTGCAGTAAGTGCTTTGTAGTAAAATTGAAATGTATACTATTTGTATTGCCTAAGCATTGCATTCACTGAGATAACAACTTTTTTGTCTTGATGTGCACAGGTATGAAACAACTTTCAGACATGTTAGAATCATGTGGAAAGTTAACCTAAGGTGTTTCCATTAGGTTTGCAGTAAGTGCTTTGTAGTAAAATTGAAATGTATACTATTTGTATTGCCTAAGCATTGCATTCACTGAGATAACAACTTTTTTGTCTTGATGTGCACAGGTATGAAACAACTTTCAGACATCTCAGAATCATGTGGGAAGTTAATCTATGTTGTTTCCATTAGGTTTGCAGTAAGTGCTTTGGTGTAAAATTGAAATGTATACTATTTGTATTGTCTAAGCATTGCATGCACTGAGATAACAACTTTTTTGTGTTGATGTGTACAGCCATGAAACAACTTTCAAACTACTCATAATCATGTGGGAAGTTAACCTAAGTTGTTTCCATTAGTTTGCAGTAAGTACTTTGGTGTAAAATTCAGATGTGTAGTTCTTTAATGTCAGAGCATAGTAGTACTGAGAAAGTAACTTTTTTGTCTTGATGAACTGAGGCATGAAACAACTTTAAACCTAGTCATATTCATCTGGGAAGTTAACCAATTGTGTTTGCATTAGGTTTGCAGTCAGGACTTTTGAGTACAATTCAAATGTATACTGCTTTTATGTCAAAGCATTCTATTCACCGTGAAATCAACTTTTTTGTCTTTATGTGTACAGGTATGAAACAACTTTCAGACATCTCAGAATCATGTGGGAAGTTAATCTATGTTGTTTCCATTAGGTTTGCAGTAAGTGCTTTGGTGTAAAATTGAAATGTATACTATTTGTATTGTCTAAGCATTGCATGCACTGAGATAACAACTTTTTTGTCTTGATGTGCACAGGTATGAAACAACTTTCAGACATCTCAGAATCATGTGGGAAGTTAATCTATGTTGTTTCCATTAGGTTTGCAGTAAGTGCTTTGGTGTAAAATTGAAATGTATACTATTTGTATTGTCTAAGCATTGCATGCACTGAGAAAACAACTTTTTTGTCTTGATGTGCACAGGTATGAAACAACTTTCAGACATCTCAGAATCATGTGGAAAGTTAACCTAAAGTGTTTCCATTAGGTTTGCAGTAAGTGCTTTGGTGTAAAATTGAAATGTATACTATTTGTTTTGTCTAAGCATTGCATGCACTGAGAAAACAACTTTATTGTGTTGATGTGTACAGCCATGAAACAACTTTCAAACTACTCATAATCATGTGGGAAGTTAACCTAAGGTGTTTCCATTAGTTTGCAGTAAGTGCTTTGGTGTAAAATTGAAATGTATACTATTTGTATTGTAAAAGCATTGCATGCACTGAGAAAAGAACTTTTTTTGTCTTGATGTGCACAGCCATGAAACAACTTTCAAACTACTCATAATCATGTGGAAAGTTAACCTAAGTTGTTTGCATTAGTTTGCAGTAAGTACTTTGGTGTAAAATTCAGATGTGTACTTCCTTAATGTCAGAGCATAGTAGTACTGAGAAAGTAACTTTTTTGTCTTGATGAACTGAGGCATGAAACAACTTTAAACCTAGTCATATTCATCTGGGAAGTTAACCAAATGTGTTTGCATTAGGTTTTCAGTCAGGACTTTTGAGTACAATTCAAATGTATACTGCTTTTATGTCAAAGCATTCTACTCAACGTGAAATCAACTTTTTTGTCTTTATGTGTACAGGCATGAAACAACTTTCAGACATCTCAGAATCATGTGGGAAGTTAACCTAAGGTGTTTCCATTAGGTTTGCAGTAAGTGCTTTGTAGTAAAATTGAAATGTATACTATTTGTATTGCCTAAGCATTGCATTCACTGAGATAACAACTTTTTTGTCTTGATGTGCACAGGTATGAAACAACTTTCAGACATGTCAGAATCATGTGGAAAGTTAACCTAAAGTGTTTCCATTAGGTTTGCAGTAAGTGCTTTGGTGTAAAATTGAAATGTATTCTATTTGTATTGTAAAAGCATTGCATGCACTGAGAAAACAACTTTTTTGTCTTGATGTGCACAGGTATGAAACAACTTTCAGACATCTCAGAATCATGTGGAAAGTTAACCTAAAGTGTTTCCATTAGGTTTGCAGTAAGTGCTTTGGTGTAAAATTGAAATGTATACTATTTGTTTTGTCTAAGCATTGCATGCACTGAGAAAACAACTTTATTGTGTTGATGTGTACAGCCATGAAACAACTTTCAAACTACTCATAATCATGTGGGAAGTTAACCTAAGGTGTTTCCATTAGTTTGCAGTAAGTGCTTTGGTGTAAAATTGAAATGTATACTATTTGTATTGTAAAAGCATTGCATGCACTGAGAAAAGAACTTTTTTTGTCTTGATGTGCACAGGTATGAAACAACTTTCAGACATCTCAGAATCATGTGGGAAGTTAATCTAAGTTGTTTCCATTAGGTTTGCAGTAAGTGCTTTGGTGTGAAATTGAAATGTATACTATATGTATTGTAAAAGCATTGCGTGCACTGAGAAAACAACTTTTTTGTCTTGATGTGCACAGGTATGAAACAACTTTCAGACATCTCAGAATCATGTGGGAAGTTAATCTAAGTTGTTTCCATTAGGTTTGCAGTAAGTACTTTGGTGTCAAATTGAAATGTATACTATTTGTATTGTCTAAGCATTGCATGCACTGAGATAACAACTTTTATGTGTTGATGTCTACAGCCATGAAACAACTTTCAAACTACTCATAATAATGTGGGAAGTTAACCTAAGGTGTTTCCATTAGTTTGCAGTAAGTACTTTGGTGTAAAATTGAAATGTATACTATTTGTATTGTCTAAGCATTGCATGCACTGAGATAACAACTTTTTTGTGTTGATGTGTACAGCCATGAAACAACTTTCAAACTACTCATAATCATGTGGAAAGTTAACCTAAGTTGTTTGCATTAGTTTGCAGTAAGTACTTTGGTGTAAAATTCAGATGTGTACTTCCTTAATGTCAGAGCATAGTAGTACTGAGAAAGTAACTTTTTTGTCTTGATGAACTGAGGCATGAAACAACTTTAAACCTAGTCATATTCATCTGGGAAGTTAACCAAATGTGTTTGCATTAGGTTTTCAGTCAGGACATTTGAGTACAATTCAAATGTATACTGCTTTTATGTCAAAGCATTCTACTCAACGTGAAATCAACTTTTTTGTCTTTATGTGTACAGGCATGAAACAACTTTCAGACATCTCAGAATCATGTGGGAAGTTAACCTAAGGTGTTTCCATTAGGTTTGCAGTAAGTGCTTTGTAGTAAAATTGAAATGTATACTATTTGTATTGCCTAAGCATTGCATTCACTGAGATAACAACTTTTTTGTCTTGATGTGCACAGGTATGAAACAACTTTCAGACATGTTAGAATCATGTGGAAAGTTAACCTAAAGTGTTTCCATTAGGTTTGCAGTAAGTGCTTTGGTGTAAAATTGAAATGTATACTATTTGTATTGTAAAAGCATTGCATGCACTGAGAAAACAACTTTTTTGTCTTGATGTGCACAGGTATGAAACAACTTTCAGACATCTCAGAATCATGTGGAAAGTTAACCTAAAGTGTTTCCATTAGGTTTGCAGTAAGTGCTTTGGTGTAAAATTGAAATGTATACTATTTGTTTTGTCTAAGCATTGCATGCACTGAGAAAACAACTTTATTGTGTTGATGTGTACAGCCATGAAACAACTTTCAAACTACTCATAATCATGTGGGAAGTTAACCTAAGGTGTTTCCATTAGTTTGCAGTAAGTACTTTGGTGTAAAATTCAGATGTGTACTTCCTTAATGTCAGAGCATAGTAGTACTGAGAAAGTAACTTTTTTGTCTTGATGAACTGAGGCATGAAACAACTTTAAACCTAGTCATATTCATCTGGGAAGTTAACCAAATGTGTTTGCATTAGGTTTGCAGTCAGGACTTTTGAGTACAATTGAAATGTATACTGCTTTTCTGTCAAAGCATTCTATTCACTGTGAAATCAACTTTTTTGTCTTTATGTGCACAGGTATGAAACAACTTTCAGACATCTCAGAATCATGTGGGAAGTTAAACTAAAGTGTTTCCATTAGGTTTGCAGTAAGTGCTTTGCTGTAAAAAAGAAATGTATACTATTTGTATTGTCTAAGAATTGCATGCACTGAGATAACTTTTATGTGTTGATGTCTACAGCCATGAAACAACTTTCAAACTACTCATAATAATGTGGGAAGTTAACCTAAGGTGTTTCCATTAGTTTGCAGTAAGTACTTTGGTGTAAAATTGAAATGTATACTACTTTTATGTCAAAGCATTCTATTCACCGTGAAATCAACTTTTTTGTCTTTATGTGTACAGGTATGAAACAACTTTCAGACATCTCAGAATCATGTGGGAAGTTAACCTAAGGTGTTTCCATTAGGTTTGCAGTAAGTGCTTTGTAGTAAAATTGAAATGTATACTATTTGTATTGTCTAAGCATTGCATTCACTGAGATAACAACTTTTTTCTGTTGATGTGTACAGCCATGAAACAACTTTCAAACTACTCATAATCATGTGGAAAGTTAACCTAAGGTGCTTCCATTAGATCTGCAGTAAGTGCTTTGGTGTAAAATTGAAATGTATACTATTTGTTTGTAAAAGCATTGCATGCACTGAGAAAACAACTTTTTTGTCTTGATGTGCACAGGTATGAAACAACTTTCAGACATCTCAGAATCATGTGGGAAGTTAATGTATGTTGTTTCCATTAGGTTTGCAGTAAGTGCTTTGGTGTAAAATTGAAATGTATACTATTTGTATTGTCTAAGCATTGCATGCACTGAGATAACAACTTTTTTGTGTTGATGTGTACAGCCATGAAACAACTTTCAAACTACTCATAATCATGTGGGAAGTTAACCTAAGTTGTTTCCATTAGTTTGCAGTAAGTACTTTGGTGTAAAATTCAGATGTGTAGTTCTTTAATGTCAGAGCATAGTAGTACTGAGAAAGTAACTTTTTTGTCTTGATGAACTGAGGCATGAAACAACTTTAAACCTAGTCATATTCATCTGGGAAGTTAACCAAATGTGTTTGCATTAGGTTTGCAGTCAGGACTTTTGAGTACAATTCAAATGTATACTGCTTTTATGTCAAAGCATTCTATTCACTGTGAAATCAACTTTTTTGTCTTTATGTGCACAGGTATGAAACAACTTTCAGACATGTTAGAATCATGTGGAAAGTTAACCTAAAGTGTTTCCATTAGGTTTGCAGTAAGTGCTTTGGTGTAAAATTGAAATGTATACTATTTGTATTGTAAAAGCATTGCATGCACTGAGAAAACAACTTTTTTGTCTTGATGTGCACAGGTATGAAACAACTTTCAGACATCTCAGAATCATGTGGAAAGTTAACCTAAAGTGTTTCCATTAGGTTTGCAGTAAGTGCTTTGGTGTAAAATTGAAATGTATACTATTTGTTTTGTCTAAGCATTGCATGCACTGAGAAAACAACTTTATTGTGTTGATGTGTACAGCCATGAAACAACTTTCAAACTACTCATAATCATGTGGGAAGTTAACCTAAGGTGTTTCCATTAGTTTGCAGTAAGTACTTTGGTGTAAAATTCAGATGTGTACTTCCTTAATGTCAGAGCATAGTAGTACTGAGAAAGTAACTTTTTTGTCTTGATGAACTGAGGCATGAAACAACTTTAAACCTAGTCATATTCATCTGGGAAGTTAACCAAATGTGTTTGCATTAGGTTTGCAGTCAGGACTTTTGAGTACAATTGAAATGTATACTGCTTTTCTGTCAAAGCATTCTATTCACTGTGAAATCAACTTTTTTGTCTTTATGTGCACAGGTATGAAACAACTTACAGACATCTCAGAATCATGTGGGAAGTTAAACTAAAGTGTTTCCATTAGGTTTGCAGTAAGTGCTTTGCTGTAAAATTGAAATGTATACTATTTGTATTGTAAAAGCATTGCATGCACTGAGATAACAACTTTTATGTGTTGATGTCTACAGCCATGAAACAACTTTCAAAATACTCATAATAATGTGGGAAGTTAACCTAAGGTGTTTCCATTAGTTTGCAGTAAGTACTTTGGTGTAAAATTGAAATGTATACTACTTTTATGTCAAAGCATTCTATTCACCGTGAAATCAACTTTTTTGTCTTTATGTGTACAGGTATGAAACAACTTTCAGACATCTCAGAATCATGTGGGAAGTTAATCTATGTTGTTTCCATTAGGTTTGCAGTAAGTGCTTTGGTGTAAAATTGAAATGTATACTATTTGTATTGTCTAAGCATTGCATTCACTGAGATAACAACTTTTTTGTGTTGATGTGTACAGCCATGAAACAACTTTCAAACTACTCATAATCATGTGGAAAGTTAACCTAAGTTGTTTGCATTAGTTTGCAGTAAGTACTTTGGTGTAAAATTCAGATGTGTACTTCCTTAATGTCAGAGCATAGTAGTACTGAGAAAGTAACTTTTTTGTCTTGATGAACTGAGGCATGAAACAACTTTAAACCTAGTCATATTCATCTGGGAAGTTAACCAAATGTGTTTGCATTAGGTTTTCAGTCAGGACTTTTGAGTACAATTCAAATGTATACTGCTTTTATGTCAAAGCATTCTACTCAACGTGAAATCAACTTTTTTGTCTTTATGTGTACAGGCATGAAACAACTTTCAGACATCTCAGAATCATGTGGGAAGTTAACCTAAGGTGTTTCCATTAGGTTTGCAGTAAGTGCTTTGTAGTAAAATTGAAATGTATACTATTTGTATTGCCTAAGCATTGCATGCACTGAGAAAACAACTTTTTTGTCTTGATGTGCACAGGTATGAAACAACTTTCAGACATCTCAGAATCATGTGGGAAGTTAATCTATGTTGTTTCCATTAGGTTTGCAGTAAGTGCTTTGGTGTAAAATTGAAATGTATACTATTTGTATTGTCTAAGCATTGCATGCACTGAGAAAACAACTTTTTTGTCTTGATGTGCACAGGTATGAAACAACTTTCAGACATCTCAGAATCATGTGGAAAGTTAACCTAAAGTGTTTCCATTAGGTTTGCAGTAAGTGCTTTGGTGTAAAATTGAAATGTATACTATTTGTTTTGTCTAAGCATTGCATGCACTGAGAAAACAACTTTATTGTGTTGATGTGTACAGCCATGAAACAACTTTCAAACTACTCATAATCATGTGGGAAGTTAACCTAAGGTGTTTCCATTAGTTTGCAGTAAGTGCTTTGGTGTAAAATTGAAATGTATACTATTTGTATTGTAAAAGCATTGCATGCACTGAGAAAAGAACTTTTTTTGTCTTGATGTGCACAGGTATGAAACAACTTTCAGACATCTCAGAATCATGTGGGAAGTTAATCTAAGTTGTTTCCATTAGGTTTGCAGTAAGTGCTTTGGTGTGAAATTGAAATGTATACTATATGTATTGTAAAAGCATTGCGTGCACTGAGAAAACAACTTTTTTGTCTTGATGTGCACAGGTATGAAACAACTTTCAGACATCTCAGAATCATGTGGGAAGTTAATCTAAGTTGTTTCCATTAGGTTTGCAGTAAGTACTTTGGTGTCAAATTGAAATGTATACTATTTGTATTGTCTAAGCATTGCATGCACTGAGATAACAACTTTTATGTGTTGATGTCTACAGCCATGAAACAACTTTCAAACTACTCATAATAATGTGGGAAGTTAACCTAAGGTGTTTCCATTAGTTTGCAGTAAGTACTTTGGTGTAAAATTGAAATGTATACTACTTTTATGTCAAAGCATTCTATTCACCGTGAAATCAACTTTTTTGTCTTTATGTGTACAGGTATGAAACAACTTTCAGACATCTCAGAATCATGTGGGAAGTTAATCTATGTTGTTTCCATTAGGTTTGCAGTAAGTGCTTTGGTGTAAAATTGAAATGTATACTATTTGTATTGTCTAAGCATTGCATGCACTGAGATAACAACTTTTTTGTCTTGATGTGCACAGGTATGAAACAACTTTCAGACATGTTAGAATCATGTGGAAAGTTAACCTAAGGTGTTTCCATTAGGTTTGCAGTAAGTGCTTTGTAGTAAAATTGAAATGTATACTATTTGTATTGCCTAAGCATTGCATTCACTGAGATAACAACTTTTTTGTCTTGATGTGCACAGGTATGAAACAACTTTCAGACATCTCAGAATCATGTGGGAAGTTAATCTATGTTGTTTCCATTAGGTTTGCAGTAAGTGCTTTGGTGTAAAATTGAAATGTATACTATTTGTATTGTCTAAGCATTGCATGCACTGAGATAACAACTTTTTTGTGTTGATGTGTACAGCCATGAAACAACTTTCAAACTACTCATAATCATGTGGGAAGTTAACCTAAGTTGTTTCCATTAGTTTGCAGTAAGTACTTTGGTGTAAAATTCAGATGTGTAGTTCTTTAATGTCAGAGCATAGTAGTACTGAGAAAGTAACTTTTTTGTCTTGATGAACTGAGGCATGAAACAACTTTAAACCTAGTCATATTCATCTGGGAAGTTAACCAAATGTGTTTGCATTAGGTTTGCAGTCAGGACTTTTGAGTACAATTCAAATGTATACTGCTTTTATGTCAAAGCATTCTATTCACTGTGAAATCAACTTTTTTGTCTTTATGTGCACAGGTATGAAACAACTTTCAGACATCTCAGAATCATGTGCGAAGTTAATCTAAGTTGTTTCCATTAGGTTTGCAGTAAGTGCTTTGGTGTGAAATTGAAATGTATACTATATGTATTGTAAAAGCATTGCGTGCACTGAGAAAACAACTTTTTTGTCTTGATGTGCACAGGTATGAAACAACTTTCAGACATCTCAGAATCATGTGGGAAGTTAATCTAAGTTGTTTCCATTAGGTTTGCAGTAAGTACTTTGGTGTAAAATTGAAATGTATACTATTTGTATTGTCTAAGCATTGCATGCACTGAGATAACAACTTTTATGTGTTGATGTCTACAGCCATGAAACAACTTTCAAACTACTCATAATAATGTGGGAAGTTAACCTAAGGTGTTTCCATTAGTTTGCAGTAAGTACTTTGGTGTAAAATTGAAATGTATACTACTTTTATGTCAAAGCATTCTATTCACCGTGAAATCAACTTTTTTGTCTTTATGTGTACAGGTATGAAACAACTTTCAGACATCTCAGAATCATGTGGGAAGTTAATCTATGTTGTTTCCATTAGGTTTGCAGTAAGTGCTTTGGTGTAAAATTGAAATGTATACTATTTGTATTGTCTAAGCATTGCATGCACTGAGATAACAACTTTTTTGTGTTGATGTGTACAGCCATGAAACAACTTTCAAACTACTCATAATCATGTGGAAAGTTAACCTAAGTTGTTTGCATTAGTTTGCAGTAAGTACTTTGGTGTAAAATTCAGATGTGTACTTCCTTAATGTCAGAGCATAGTAGTACTGAGAAAGTAACTTTTTTGTCTTGATGAACTGAGGCATGAAACAACTTTAAACCTAGTCATATTCATCTGGGAAGTTAACCAAATGTGTTTGCATTAGGTTTTCAGTCAGGACTTTTGAGTACAATTCAAATGTATACTGCTTTTATGTCAAAGCATTCTACTCAACGTGAAATCAACTTTTTTGTCTTTATGTGTACAGGCATGAAACAACTTTCAGACATCTCAGAATCATGTGGGAAGTTAACCTAAGGTGTTTCCATTAGGTTTGCAGTAAGTGCTTTGTAGTAAAATTGAAATGTATACTATTTGTATTGCCTAAGCATTGCATTCACTGAGATAACAACTTTTTTGTCTTGATGTGCACAGGTATGAAACAACTTTCAGACATGTCAGAATCATGTGGAAAGTTAACCTAAAGTGTTTCCATTAGGTTTGCAGTAAGTGCTTTGGTGTAAAATTGAAATGTATTCTATTTGTATTGTAAAAGCATTGCATGCACTGAGAAAACAACTTTTTTGTCTTGATGTGCACAGGTATGAAACAACTTTCAGACATCTCAGAATCATGTGGAAAGTTAACCTAAAGTGTTTCCATTAGGTTTGCAGTAAGTGCTTTGGTGTAAAATTGAAATGTATACTATTTGTTTTGTCTAAGCATTGCATGCACTGAGAAAACAACTTTATTGTGTTGATGTGTACAGCCATGAAACAACTTTCAAACTACTCATAATCATGTGGGAAGTTAACCTAAGGTGTTTCCATTAGTTTGCAGTAAGTACTTTGGTGTAAAATTCAGATGTCTACTTCCTTAATGTCAGAGCATAGTAGTACTGAGAAAGTAACTTTTTTGTCTTGATGAACTGAGGCATGAAACAACTTTAAACCTAGTCATATTCATCTGGGAAGTTAACCAAATGTGTTTGCATTAGGTTTGCAGTCAGGACTTTTGAGTACAATTGAAATGTATACTGCTTTTCTGTCAAAGCATTCTATTCACTGTGAAATCAACTTTTTTGTCTTTATGTGCACAGGTATGAAACAACTTTCAGACATCTCAGAATCATGTGGGAAGTTAAACTAAAGTGTTTCCATTAGGTTTGCAGTAAGTGCTTTGCTGTAAAAAAGAAATGTATACTATTTGTATTGTCTAAGAATTGCATGCACTGAGATAACTTTTATGTGTTGATGTCTACAGCCATGAAACAACTTTCAAACTACTCATAATAATGTGGGAAGTTAACCTAAGGTGTTTCCATTAGTTTGCAGTAAGTACTTTGGTGTAAAATTGAAATGTATACTACTTTTATGTCAAAGCATTCTATTCACCGTGAAATCAACTTTTTTGTCTTTATGTGTACAGGTATGAAACAACTTTCAGACATCTCAGAATCATGTGGGAAGTTAACCTAAGGTGTTTCCATTAGGTTTGCAGTAAGTGCTTTGTAGTAAAATTGAAATGTATACTATTTGTATTGTCTAAGCATTGCATTCACTGAGATAACAACTTTTTTCTGTTGATGTGTACAGCCATGAAACAACTTTCAAACTACTCATAATCATGTGGAAAGTTAACCTAAGGTGCTTCCATTAGATCTGCAGTAAGTGCTTTGGTGTAAAATTGAAATGTATACTATTTGTTTGTAAAAGCATTGCATGCACTGAGAAAACAACTTTTTTGTCTTGATGTGCACAGGTATGAAACAACTTTCAGACATCTCAGAATCATGTGGGAAGTTAATGTATGTTGTTTCCATTAGGTTTGCAGTAAGTGCTTTGGTGTAAAATTGAAATGTATACTATTTGTATTGTCTAAGCATTGCATGCACTGAGGTAACAACTTTTTTGTGTTGATGTGTACAGCCATGAAACAACTTTCAAACTACTCATAATCATGTGGGAAGTTAACCTAAGTTGTTTCCATTAGTTTGCAGTAAGTACTTTGGTGTAAAATTCAGATGTGTAGTTCTTTAATGTCAGAGCATAGTAGTACTGAGAAAGTAACTTTTTTGTCTTGATGAACTGAGGCATGAAACAACTTTAAACCTAGTCATATTCATCTGGGAAGTTAACCAAATGTGTTTGCATTAGGTTTGCAGTCAGGACTTTTGAGTACAATTCAAATGTATACTGCTTTTATGTCAAAGCATTCTATTCACTGTGAAATCAACTTTTTTGTCTTTATGTGCACAGGTATGAAACAACTTTCAGACATGTTAGAATCATGTGGAAAGTTAACCTAAAGTGTTTCCATTAGGTTTGCAGTAAGTGCTTTGGTGTAAAATTGAAATGTATACTATTTGTATTGTAAAAGCATTGCATGCACTGAGAAAACAACTTTTTTGTCTTGATGTGCACAGGTATGAAACAACTTTCAGACATCTCAGAATCATGTGGAAAGTTAACCTAAAGTGTTTCCATTAGGTTTGCAGTAAGTGCTTTGGTGTAAAATTGAAATGTATACTATTTGTTTTGTCTAAGCATTGCATGCACTGAGAAAACAACTTTATTGTGTTGATGTGTACAGCCATGAAACAACTTTCAAACTACTCATAATCATGTGGGAAGTTAACCTAAGGTGTTTCCATTAGTTTGCAGTAAGTACTTTGGTGTAAAATTCAGATGTGTACTTCCTTAATGTCAGAGCATAGTAGTACTGAGAAAGTAACTTTTTTGTCTTGATGAACTGAGGCATGAAACAACTTTAAACCTAGTCATATTCATCTGGGAAGTTAACCAAATGTGTTTGCATTAGGTTTGCAGTCAGGACTTTTGAGTACAATTGAAATGTATACTGCTTTTCTGTCAAAGCATTCTATTCACTGTGAAATCAACTTTTTTGTCTTTATGTGCACAGGTATGAAACAACTTACAGACATCTCAGAATCATGTGGGAAGTTAAACTAAAGTGTTTCCATTAGGTTTGCAGTAAGTGCTTTGCTGTAAAATTGAAATGTATACTATTTGTATTGTAAAAGCATTGCATGCACTGAGATAACAACTTTTATGTGTTGATGTCTACAGCCATGAAACAACTTTCAAACTACTCATAATAATGTGGGAAGTTAACCTAAGGTGTTTCCATTAGTTTGCAGTAAGTACTTTGGTGTAAAATTGAAATGTATACTACTTTTATGTCAAAGCATTCTATTCACCGTGAAATCAACTTTTTTGTCTTTATGTGTACAGGTATGAAACAACTTTGAGACATCTCAGAATCATGTGGGAAGTTAATCTATGTTGTTTCCATTAGGTTTGCAGTAAGTGCTTTGGTGTAAAATTGAAATGTATACTATTTGTATTGTCTAAGCATTGCATTCACTGAGATAACAACTTTTTTGTGTTGATGTGTACAGCCATGAAACAACTTTCAAACTACTCATAATCATGTGGAAAGTTAACCTAAGTTGTTTGCATTAGTTTGCAGTAAGTACTTTGGTGTAAAATTCAGATGTGTACTTCCTTAATGTCAGAGCATAGTAGTACTGAGAAAGTAACTTTTTTGTCTTGATGAACTGAGGCATGAAACAACTTTAAACCTAGTCATATTCATCTGGGAAGTTAACCAAATGTGTTTGCATTAGGTTTTCAGTCAGGACTTTTGAGTACAATTCAAATGTATACTGCTTTTATGTCAAAGCATTCTACTCAACGTGAAATCAACTTTTTTGTCTTTATGTGTACAGGCATGAAACAACTTTCAGACATCTCAGAATCATGTGGGAAGTTAACCTAAGGTGTTTCCATTAGGTTTGCAGTAAGTGCTTTGTAGTAAAATTGAAATGTATACTATTTGTATTGCCTAAGCATTGCATGCACTGAGAAAACAACTTTTTTGTCTTGATGTGCACAGGTATGAAACAACTTTCAGACATCTCAGAATCATGTGGGAAGTTAATCTATGTTGTTTCCATTAGGTTTGCAGTAAGTGCTTTGGTGTAAAATTGAAATGTATACTATTTGTATTGTCTAAGCATTGCATGCACTGAGAAAACAACTTTTTTGTCTTGATGTGCACAGGTATGAAACAACTTTCAGACATCTCAGAATCATGTGGAAAGTTAACCTAAAGTGTTTCCATTAGGTTTGCAGTAAGTGCTTTGGTGTAAAATTGAAATGTATACTATTTGTTTTGTCTAAGCATTGCATGCACTGAGAAAACAACTTTATTGTGTTGATGTGTACAGCCATGAAACAACTTTCAAACTACTCATAATCATGTGGGAAGTTAACCTAAGGTGTTTCCATTAGTTTGCAGTAAGTGCTTTGGTGTAAAATTGAAATGTATACTATTTGTATTGTAAAAGCATTGCATGCACTGAGAAAAGAACTTTTTTTGTCTTGATGTGCACAGGTATGAAACAACTTTCAGACATCTCAGAATCATGTGGGAAGTTAATCTAAGTTGTTTCCATTAGGTTTGCAGTAAGTGCTTTGGTGTGAAATTGAAATGTATACTATATGTATTGTAAAAGCATTGCGTGCACTGAGAAAACAACTTTTTTGTCTTGATGTGCACAGGTATGAAACAACTTTCAGACATCTCAGAATCATGTGGGAAGTTAATCTAAGTTGTTTCCATTAGGTTTGCAGTAAGTACTTTGGTGTCAAATTGAAATGTATACTATTTGTATTGTCTAAGCATTGCATGCACTGAGATAACAACTTTTATGTGTTGATGTCTACAGCCATGAAACAACTTTCAAACTACTCATAATAATGTGGGAAGTTAACCTAAGGTGTTTCCATTAGTTTGCAGTAAGTACTTTGGTGTAAAATTGAAATGTATACTACTTTTATGTCAAAGCATTCTATTCACCGTGAAATCAACTTTTTTGTCTTTATGTGTACAGGTATGAAACAACTTTCAGACATCTCAGAATCATGTGGGAAGTTAATCTATGTTGTTTCCATTAGGTTTGCAGTAAGTGCTTTGGTGTAAAATTGAAATGTATACTATTTGTATTGTCTAAGCATTGCATGCACTGAGATAACAACTTTTTTGTGTTGATGTGTACAGCCATGAAACAACTTTCAAACTACTCATAATCATGTGGAAAGTTAACCTAAGTTGTTTGCATTAGTTTGCAGTAAGTACTTTGGTGTAAAATTCAGATGTGTACTTCCTTAATGTCAGAGCATAGTAGTACTGAGAAAGTAACTTTTTTGTCTTGATGAACTGAGGCATGAAACAACTTTAAACCTAGTCATATTCATCTGGGAAGTTAACCAAATGTGTTTGCATTAGGTTTTCAGTCAGGACTTTTGAGTACAATTCAAATGTATACTGCTTTTATGTCAAAGCATTCTACTCAACGTGAAATCAACTTTTTTGTCTTTATGTGTACAGGCATGAAACAACTTTCAGACATCTCAGAATCATGTGGGAAGTTAACCTAAGGTGTTTCCATTAGGTTTGCAGTAAGTGCTTTGTAGTAAAATTGAAATGTATACTATTTGTATTGCCTAAGCATTGCATTCACTGAGATAACAACTTTTTTGTCTTGATGTGCACAGGTATGAAACAACTTTCAGACATGTTAGAATCATGTGGAAAGTTAACCTAAAGTGTTTCCATTAGGTTTGCAGTAAGTGCTTTGGTGTAAAATTGAAATGTATACTATTTGTATTGTAAAAGCATTGCATGCACTGAGAAAACAACTTTTTTGTCTTGATGTGCACAGGTATGAAACAACTTTCAGACATCTCAGAATCATGTGGAAAGTTAACCTAAAGTGTTTCCATTAGGTTTGCAGTAAGTGCTTTGGTGTAAAATTGAAATGTATACTATTTGTTTTGTCTAAGCATTGCATGCACTGAGAAAACAACTTTACTGTGTTGATGTGTACAGCCATGAAACAACTTTCAAACTACTCATAATCATGTGGGAAGTTAACCTAAGGTGTTTCCATTAGTTTGCAGTAAGTACTTTGGTGTAAAATTCAGATGTGTACTTCCTTAATGTCAGAGCATAGTAGTACTGAGAAAGTAACTTTTTTGTCTTGATGAACTGAGGCATGAAACAACTTTAAACCTAGTCATATTCATCTGGGAAGTTAACCAAATGTGTTTGCATTAGGTTTGCAGTCAGGACTTTTGAGTACAATTGAAATGTATACTGCTTTTCTGTCAGAGCATTCTATTCACTGTGAAATCAACTTTTTTGTCTTTATGTGCACAGGTATGAAACAACTTTCAGACATCTCAGAATCATGTGGGAAGTTAAACTAAAGTGTTTCCATTAGGTTTGCAGTAAGTGCTTTGCTGTAAAAAAGAAATGTATACTATTTGTATTGTCTAAGAATTGCATGCACTGAGATAACAACTTTTATGTGTTGATGTCTACAGCCATGAAACAACTTTCAAACTACTCATAATAATGTGGGAAGTTAACCTAAGGTGTTTCCATTAGTTTGCAGTAAGTACTTTGGTGTAAAATTGAAATGTATACTACTTTTATGTCAAAGCATTCTATTCACCGTGAAATCAACTTTTTTGTCTTTATGTGTACAGCCATGAAACAACTTTCAAACTACTCATAATCATGTGGAAAGTTAACCTAAGGTGCTTCCATTAGATCTGCAGTAAGTGCTTTGTAGTAAAATTGAAATGTATACTATTTGTATTGCCTAAGCATTGCATTCACGGAGATAACAACTTTTTTGTCTTGATGTGCACAGGTATGAAACAACTTTCAGACATGTCAGAATCATGTGGAAAGTTAACCTAAAGTGTTTCCATTAGGTTTGCAGTAAGTGCTTTGGTGTAAAATTGAAATGTATACTATTTGTATTGTCTAAGCATTGCATTCACTGAGATAACAACTTTTTTCTGTTGATGTGTACAGCCATGAAACAACTTTCAAACTACTCATAATCATGTGGAAAGTTAACCTAAGGTGCTTCCATTAGATCTGCAGTAAGTGCTTTGGTGTAAAATTGAAATGTATACTATTTGTTTGTAAAAGCATTGCATGCACTGAGAAAACAACTTTTTTGTCTTGATGTGCACAGGTATGAAACAACTTTCAGACATCTCAGAATCATGTGGGAAGTTAATCTATGTTGTTTCCATTAGGTTTGCAGTAAGTGCTTTGGTGTAAAATTGAAATGTATACTATTTGTATTGTCTAAGCATTGCATGCACTGAGATCACAACTTTTTTGTGTTGATGTGTACAGCCATGAAACAACTTTCAAACTACTCATAATCATGTGGGAAGTTAACCTAAGTTGTTTCCATTAGTTTGCAGTAAGTACTTTGGTGTAAAATTCAGATGTGTAGTTCCTTAATGTCAGAGCATAGTAGTACTGAGAAAGTAACTTTTTTGTCTTGATGAACTGAGGCATGAAACAACTTTAAACCTAGTCATATTCATCTGGGAAGTTAACCAAATGTGTTTGCATTAGGTTTGCAGTCAGGACTTTTGAGTACAATTCAAATGTATACTGCTTTTATGTCAAAGCATTCTACTCAACGTGAAATCAACTTTTTTGTCTTTATGTGTACAGGCATGAAACAACTTTCAGACATCTCAGAATCATGTGGGAAGTTAACCTAAGGTGTTTCCATTAGGTTTGCAGTAAGTGCTTTGTAGTAAAATTGAAATGTATACTATTTGTATTGTAAAAGCATTCCATGCACTGAGAAAACAACTTTTTTGTCTTGATGTGCACAGGTATGAAACAACTTTCAGACATCTCAGAATCATGTGGGAAGTTAACCTAAAGTGTTTCCATTAGGTTTGCAATAAGTAATTTGTTGTAAAATTGAAATGTATACTATTTGTTTGTAAAAGCATTGCATGCACTGAGAAAACAACTTTTTTGTCTTGATGTGCACAGGTATGAAACAACTTTCAGACATCTCAGAATCATGTGGGAAGTTAATCTATGTTGTTTCCATTAGGTTTGCAGTAAGTGCTTTGGTGTAAAATTGAAATGTATACTATTTGTATTGTCTAAGCATTGCATGCACTGAGATAACAACTTTTTTGTGTTGATGTGTACAGCCATGAAACAACTTTCAAACTACTCATAATCATGTGGGAAGTTAACCTAAGTTGTTTCCATTAGATTGCAGTAAGTACTTTGGTGTAAAATTCAGATGTGTAGTTCCTTAATGTCAGAGCATAGTAGTACTGAGAAAGTAACTTTTTTGTCTTGATGAAGTGAGGCATGAAACAACTTTAAACCTAGTCATATTCATCTGGGAAGTTAACCAAATGTGTTTGCATTAGGTTTGCAGTCAGGACTTTTGAGTACAATTCAAATGTATACTGCTTTTATGTCAAAGCATTCTACTCAACGTGAAATCAACTTTTTTGTCTTTATGTGTACAGGCATGAAACAACTTTCAGACATCTCAGAATCATGTGGGAAGTTAACCTAAGGTGTTTCCATTAGGTTTGCAGTAAGTGCTTTGTAGTAAAATTGAAATGTATACTATTTGTATTGCCTAAGCATTGCATTCACGGAGATAACAACTTTTTTGTCTTGATGTGCACAGGTATGAAACAACTTTCAGACATGTCAGAATCATGTGGAAAGTCAACCTAAAGTGTTTCCATTAGGTTTGCAGTAAGTGCTTTGGTGTAAAATTGAAATGTATACTATTTGTATTGTAAAAGCATTCCATGCACTGAGAAAACAACTTTTTTGTCTTGATGTGCACAGGTATGAAACAACTTTCAGACATCTCAGAATCATGTGGGAAGTTAACCTAAAGTGTTTCCATTAGGTTTGCAATAAGTAATTTGTTGTAAAATTGAAATGTATACTATTTGTATTGTCTAAGCATTGCATTCACTGAGATAACAACTTTTTTGTCTTGATGTGCACAGGTATGAAACAACTTGCAGATATGTCAGAATCATGTGGAAAGTTAACCTAAGTTGTTTCCATTAGGTTTGCAGTAAGTGCTTTGCTGTGAAATTGAAATGTATACTATTTGTATTGTAAAAGCATTGCATGCACTGAGAAAAGAACTTTTTTGTCTTGATGTGCACAGGTATGAAAGAACTTTCAGACATCTCAGAATCATGTGGGAAGTTAATCTAAGTTGTTTCCATTAGGTTTGCAGTAAGTGCTTTGGTGTGAAATTGAAATGTATACTATATGTATTGTAAAAGCATTGCGTGCACTGAGAAAACAACTTTTTTGTCTTGATGTGCATAGGTATGAAACAACTTGCAGACATCTCAGAATCATGTGGGAAGTTAATCTAAGTTGTTTCCATTAGGTTTGCAGTAAGTACTTTGGTGTAAAATTGAAATGTATACTATTTGTATTGTCTAAGAATTGCATGCACTGAGATAACAACTTTTATGTGTTGATGTCTGCAGCCATGAAACAACTTTCAAACTACTCATAATAATGTGGGGTTAACCTAAGGTGTTTCCATTAGTTTGCAGTAAGTACTTTGGTGTAAAATTGAAATGTATACTACTTTTATGTCAAAGCATTCTATTCACCGTGATATCAACTTTTTTGTCTTTATGTGTACAGGTATGAAACAACTTTCAGACATCTCAGAATCATGTGGGAAGTTAACCTAAGGTGTTTCCATTAGGTTTGCAGTAAGTGCTTTGTAGTAAAATTGAAATGTATACTATTTGTATTGTCTAAGCATTGCATTCACTGAGATAACAACTTTTTTCTGTTGATGTGTACAGCCATGAAACAACTTTCAAACTACTCATAATCATGTGGAAAGTTAACCTAAGGTGTTTCCATTAGATCTGCAGTAAGTGCTTTGGTGTAAAATTGAAATGTATACTATTTGTTTGTAAAAGCATTGCATGCACTGAGAAAACAACTTTTTTGTCTTGATGTGCACAGGTATGAAACAACTTTCAGACATCTCAGAATCATGTGGGAAGCTAATCTATGTTGTTTCCATTAGGTTTGCAGTAAGTGCTTTGGTGTAAAATTGAAATGTATACTATTTGTATTGTCTAAGCATTGCATGCACTGAGATAACAACTTTTTTGTGTTGATGTGTACAGCCATGAAACAACTTTCAAACTACTGATAATCATGTGGGAAGTTAACCTAAGTTGTTTCCATTAGTTTGCAGTAAGTACTTTGGTGTAAAATTCAGATGTGTACTTCCTTAATGTAAGAGCATAGTAGTACTGAGAAAGTAACTTTTTTGTCTTGATGAACTGAGGCATGAAACAACTTTAAACCTAGTCATATTCATCTGGGAAGTTAACCAAATGTGTTTGCATTAGGTTTGCAGTAAGTGCTTTGTAGTAAAATTGAAATGTATACTATTTGTATTGCCTAAGCATTGCATTCACTGAGAAAACAACTTTTTTGTCTTGATGTGCACAGGTATGAAACAACTTTCAGACATGTCAGAATCATGTGGAAAGTTAACCTAAAGTGTTTCCATTAGGTTTGCAGTAAGTGCTTTGGTGTAAAATTGAAATGTATACTATTTGTATTGTCTAAGCATTGCATGCACTGAGATTACAACTTTTTTGAGTTGATGTGTGCAGCCATGAAACAACTTTCAAACTACTGATAATCATGTGGAAAGTTAACCTAAAGTGTTTCCATTAGGTTTGCAGTAAGTACTTTGTTGTAAAATTGAAATGTATACTACTTTTATGTCAAAGCATATTACTCACCGTGAAATCAACTTTTTTGTCTTTATGTGCACAGGTATGAAACAACTTTCAGACATCTCAGAATCATGTGGGAAGTTAACCTAAGGTGTTTCCATTAGGTTTGCATTAAGTGCTTTGTAGTAAAATTGAAATGTATACTATTTGTATTGTCTAAGCATTGCATTCACTGAGATAACAACTTTTTTGTCTTGATGTGCACAGGTATGAAACAACTTGCAGATATGTCAGAATCATGTGGAAAGTTAACCTAAGTTGTTTCCATTAGGTTTGCAGTAAGTGCTTTGCTGTAAAATTGAAATGTATACTATTTGTATTGTAAAAGCATTGCATGCACTGAGAAAAGAACTTTTTTGTCTTGATGTGCACAGGTATGAAACAACTTTCAGACATCTCAGAATCATGTGGGAAGTTAATCTAAGTTGTTTCCATTAGGTTTGCAGTAAGTACTTTGGTGTAAAATTGAAATGTATACTATTTGTATTGTCTAAGCATTGCATGCACTGAGATAACAACTTTTAAGTGTTGATGTCTACAGCCATGAAACAACTTTCAAACTACTCATAATAATGTGGGAAGTTAACCTAAGGTGTTTCCATTAGTTTGCAGTAAGTACTTTGGTGTAAAATTGAAATGTATACTACATTTATGTCAAAGCATTCTATTCACCGTGAAATCAACTTTTTTGTCTTTATGTGTACAGGTATGAAACAACTTTCAGACATCTCAGAATCATGTGGGAAGTTAATCTAAGGTGTTTCCATTAGGTTTGCAGTAAGTGCTTTGTAGTAAAATTGAAATGTATACTATTTGTATTGTCTAAGCATTGCATTCACTGAGATAGCAACTTTTTTCTGTTGATGTGTACAGCCATGAAACAACTTTCAAACTACTCATAATCATGTGGAAAGTTAACCTAAGGTGTTTCCATTAGATCTGCAGTAAGTGCTTTGGTGTAAAATTGAAATGTATACTATTTGTTTGTAAAAGCATTGCATGCACTGAGAAAACAACTTTTTTGTCTTGATGTGCACAGGTATGAAACAACTTTCAGACATCTCAGAATCATGTGGGAAGTTAATCTATGTTGTTTCCATTAGGTTTGCAGTAAGTGCTTTGGTGTAAAATTGAAATGTATACTATTTGTATTGTCTAAGCATTGCATGCACTGAGATAACAACTTTTTTGTGTTGATGTGTACAGCCATGAAACAACTTTCAAACTACTCATAATCATGTGGAAAGTTAACCTAAGTTGTTTGCATTAGTTTGCAGTAAGTACTTTGGTGTAAAATTCAGATGTGTACTTCCTTAATGTCAGAGCATAGTAGTACTGAGAAAGTAACTTTTTTGTCTTGATGAACTGAGGCATGAAACAACTTTAAACCTAGTCATATTCATCTGGGAAGTTAACCAAATGTGTTTGCATTAGGTTTTCAGTCAGGACTTTTGAGTACAATTCAAATGTATACTGCTTTTATGTCAAAGCATTCTACTCAACGTGAAATCAACTTTTTTGTCTTTATGTGTACAGCATGAAACAACTTTCAGACATCTCAGAATCATGTGGGAAGTTAACCTAAGGTGTTTCCATTAGGTTTGCAGTAAGTGCTTTGTAGTAAAATTGAAATGTATACTATTTGTATTGCCTAAGCATTGCATTCACTGAGATAACAACTTTTTTGTCTTGATGTGCACAGGTATGAAACAACTTTCAGACATGTCAGAATCATGTGGAAAGTTAACCTAAAGTGTTTCCATTAGGTTTGCAGTAAGTGCTTTGGTGTAAAATTGAAATGTATTCTATTTGTATTGTAAAAGCATTGCATGCACTGAGAAAACAACTTTTTTGTCTTGATGTGCACAGGTATGAAACAACTTTCAGACATCTCAGAATCATGTGGAAAGTTAACCTAAAGTGTTTCCATTAGGTTTGCAGTAAGTGCTTTGGTGTAAAATTGAAATGTATACTATTTGTTTTGTCTAAGCATTGCATGCACTGAGAAAACAACTTTATTGTGTTGATGTGTACAGCCATGAAACAACTTTCAAACTACTCATAATCATGTGGGAAGTTAACCTAAGGTGTTTCCATTAGTTTGCAGTAAGTGCTTTGGTGTAAAATTGAAATGTATACTATTTGTTTGTAAAAGCATTGCATGCACTGAGAAAACAACTTTTTTGTCTTGATGTGCACAGGTATGAAACAACTTTCAGACATCTCAGAATCATGTGGGAAGCTAATCTATGTTGTTTCCATTAGGTTTGCAGTAAGTGCTTTGGTGTAAAATTGAAATGTATACTATTTGTATTGTCTAAGCATTGCATGCACTGAGATAACAACTTTTTTGTGTTGATGTGTACAGCCATGAAACAACTTTCAAACTACTCATAATCATGTGGGAAGTTAACCTAAGTTGTTTCCATTAGTTTGCAGTAAGTACTTTGGTGTAAAATTCAGATGTGTACTTCCTTAATGTCAGAGCATAGTAGTACTGAGAAAGTAACTTTTTTGTCTTGATGAACTGAGGCATGAAACAACTTTAAACCTAGTCATATTCATCTGGGAAGTTAACCAAATGTGTTTGCATTAGGTTTGCAGTAAGTGCTTTGTAGTAAAATTGAAATGTATACTATTTGTATTGCCTAAGCATTGCATTCACTGAGAAAACAACTTTTTTGTCTTGATGTGCACAGGTATGAAACAACTTTCAGACATGTCAGAATCATGTGGAAAGTTAACCTAAAGTGTTTCCATTAGGTTTGCAGTAAGTGCTTTGGTGTAAAATTGAAATGTATACTATTTGTATTGTCTAAGCATTGCATGCACTGAGATTACAACTTTTTTGAGTTGATGTGTGCAGCCATGAAACAACTTTCAAACTACTGATAATCATGTGGAAAGTTAACCTAAAGTGTTTCCATTAGGTTTGCAGTAAGTAATTTGTTGTAAAATTGAAATGTATACTACTTTTATGTCAAAGCATACTACTCACCGTGAAATCAACTTTTTTGTCTTTATGTGCACAGGTATGAAACAACTTTCAGACATCTCAGAATCATGTGGGAAGTTAACCTAAGGTGTTTCCATTAGGTTTGCATTAAGTGCTTTGTAGTAAAATTGAAATGTATACTATTTGTATTGTCTAAGCATTGCATTCACTGAGATAACAACTTTTTTGTCTTGATGTGCACAGGTATGAAACAACTTGCAGATATGTCAGAATCATGTGGAAAGTTAACCTAAGTTGTTTCCATTAGGTTTGCAGTAAGTGCTTTGCTGTAAAATTGAAATGTATACTATTTGTATTGTAAAAGCATTGCATGCACTGAGAAAAGAACTTTTTTGTCTTGATGTGCACAGGTATGAAACAACTTTCAGACATCTCAGAATCATGTGGGAAGTTAATCTAAGTTGTTTCCATTAGGTTTGCAGTAAGTGCTTTGGTGTGAAATTGAAATGTATACTATATGTATTGTAAAAGCATTGCGTGCACTGAGAAAACAACTTTTTTGTCTTGATGTGCACAGGTATGAAACAACTTTCAGACATCTCAGAATCATGTGGGAAGTTAATCTAAGTTGTTTCCATTAGGTTTGCAGTAAGTACTTTGGTGTAAAATTGAAATGTATACTATTTGTATTGTCTAAGCATTGCATGCACTGAGATAACAACTTTTAAGTGTTGATGTCTACAGCCATGAAACAACTTTCAAACTACTCATAATAATGTGGGAAGTTAACCTAAGGTGTTTCCATTAGTTTGCAGTAAGTACTTTGGTGTAAAATTGAAATGTATACTACATTTATGTCAAAGCATTCTATTCACCGTGAAATCAACTTTTTTGTCTTTATGTGTACAGGTATGAAACAACTTTCAGACATCTCAGAATCATGTGGGAAGTTAACCTAAGGTGTTTCCATTAGGTTTGCAGTAAGTGCTTTGTAGTAAAATTGAAATGTATACTATTTGTATTGTCTAAGCATTGCATTCACTGAGATAGCAACTTTTTTCTGTTGATGTGTACAGCCATGAAACAACTTTCAAACTACTCATAATCATGTGGAAAGTTAACCTAAGGTGTTTCCATTAGATCTGCAGTAAGTGCTTTGGTGTAAAATTGAAATGTATACTATTTGTTTGTAAAAGCATTGCATGCACTGAGAAAACAACTTTTTTGTCTTGATGTGCACAGGTATGAAACAACTTTCAGACATCTCAGAATCATGTGGGAAGTTAATCTATGTTGTTTCCATTAGGTTTGCAGTAAGTGCTTTGGTGTAAAATTGAAATGTATACTATTTGTATTGTCTAAGCATTGCATGCACTGAGATAACAACTTTTTTGTGTTGATGTGTACAGCCATGAAACAACTTTCAAACTACTCATAATCATGTGGAAAGTTAACCTAAGTTGTTTGCATTAGTTTGCAGTAAGTACTTTGGTGTAAAATTCAGATGTGTACTTCCTTAATGTCAGAGCATAGTAGTACTGAGAAAGTAACTTTTTTGTCTTGATGAACTGAGGCATGAAACAACTTTAAACCTAGTCATATTCATCTGGGAAGTTAACCAAATGTGTTTGCATTAGGTTTTCAGTCAGGACTTTTGAGTACAATTCAAATGTATACTGCTTTTATGTCAAAGCATTCTACTCAACGTGAAATCAACTTTTTTGTCTTTATGTGTACAGGCATGAAACAACTTTCAGACATCTCAGAATCATGTGGGAAGTTAACCTAAGGTGTTTCCATTAGGTTTGCAGTAAGTGCTTTGTAGTAAAATTGAAATGTATACTATTTGTATTGCCTAAGCATTGCATTCACTGAGATAACAACTTTTTTGTCTTGATGTGCACAGGTATGAAACAACTTTCAGACATGTCAGAATCATGTGGAAAGTTAACCTAAAGTGTTTCCATTAGGTTTGCAGTAAGTGCTTTGGTGTAAAATTGAAATGTATTCTATTTGTATTGTAAAAGCATTGCATGCACTGAGAAAACAACTTTTTTGTCTTGATGTGCACAGGTATGAAACAACTTTCAGACATCTCAGAATCATGTGGAAAGTTAACCTAAAGTGTTTCCATTAGGTTTGCAGTAAGTGCTTTGGTGTAAAATTGAAATGTATACTATTTGTTTTGTCTAAGCATTGCATGCACTGAGAAAACAACTTTATTGTGTTGATGTGTACAGCCATGAAACAACTTTCAAACTACTCATAATCATGTGGGAAGTTAACCTAAGGTGTTTCCATTAGTTTGCAGTAAGTGCTTTGGTGTAAAATTGAAATGTATACTATTTGTATTGTAAAAGCATTGCATGCACTGAGAAAACAACTTTTTTGTCTTGATGTGCACAGGTATGAAACAACTTTCAGACATCTCAGAATCATGTGGGAAGCTAATCTATGTTGTTTCCATTAGGTTTGCAGTAAGTGCTTTGGTGTAAAATTGAAATGTATACTATTTGTATTGTCTAAGCATTGCATGCACTGAGATAACAACTTTTTTGTGTTGATGTGTACAGCCATGAAACAACTTTCAAACTACTCATAATCATGTGGGAAGTTAACCTAAGTTGTTTCCATTAGTTTGCAGTAAGTACTTTGGTGTAAAATTCAGATGTGTACTTCCTTAATGTCAGAGCATAGTAGTACTGAGAAAGTAACTTTTTTGTCTTGATGAACTGAGGCATGAAACAACTTTAAACCTAGTCATATTCATCTGGGAAGTTAACCAAATGTGTTTGCATTAGGTTTGCAGTAAGTGCTTTGTAGTAAAATTGAAATGTATACTATTTGTATTGCCTAAGCATTGCATTCACTGAGAAAACAACTTTTTTGTCTTGATGTGCACAGGTATGAAACAACTTTCAGACATGTCAGAATCATGTGGAAAGTTAACCTAAAGTGTTTCCATTAGGTTTGCAGTAAGTGCTTTGGTGTAAAATTGAAATGTATACTATTTGTATTGTCTAAGCATTGCATGCACTGAGATTACAACTTTTTTGAGTTGATGTGTGCAGCCATGAAACAACTTTCAAACTACTGATAATCATGTGGAAAGTTAACCTAAAGTGTTTCCATTAGGTTTGCAGTAAGTAATTTGTTGTAAAATTGAAATGTATACTACTTTTATGTCAAAGCATACTACTCACCGTGAAATCAACTTTTTTGTCTTTATGTGCACAGGTATGAAACAACTTTCAGACATCTCAGAATCATGTGGGAAGTTAACCTAAGGTGTTTCCATTAGGTTTGCATTAAGTGCTTTGTAGTAAAATTGAAATGTATACTATTTGTATTGTCTAAGCATTGCATTCACTGAGATAACAACTTTTTTGTCTTGATGTGCACAGGTATGAAACAACTTGCAGATATGTCAGAATCATGTGGAAAGTTAACCTAAGTTGTTTCCATTAGGTTTGCAGTAAGTGCTTTGCTGTAAAATTGAAATGTATACTATTTGTATTGTAAAAGCATTGCATGCACTGAGAAAAGAACTTTTTTGTCTTGATGTGCACAGGTATGAAACAACTTTCAGACATCTCAGAATCATGTGGGAAGTTAATCTAAGTTGTTTCCATTAGGTTTGCAGTAAGTGCTTTGGTGTGAAATTGAAATGTATACTATATGTATTGTAAAAGCATTGCGTGCACTGAGAAAACAACTTTTTTGTCTTGATGTGCACAGGTATGAAACAACTTTCAGACATCTCAGAATCATGTGGGAAGTTAATCTAAGTTGTTTCCATTAGGTTTGCAGTAAGTACTTTGGTGTAAAATTGAAATGTATACTATTTGTATTGTCTAAGCATTGCATGCACTGAGATAACAACTTTTAAGTGTTGATGTCTACAGCCATGAAACAACTTTCAAACTACTCATAATAATGTGGGAAGTTAACCTAAGGTGTTTCCATTAGTTTGCAGTAAGTACTTTGGTGTAAAATTGAAATGTATACTACATTTATGTCAAAGCATTCTATTCACCGTGAAATCAACTTTTTTGTCTTTATGTGTACAGGTATGAAACAACTTTCAGACATCTCAGAATCATGTGGGAAGTTAACCTAAGGTGTTTCCATTAGGTTTGCAGTAAGTGCTTTGCAGTAAAATTGAAATGTATACTATTTGTATTGTCTAAGCATTGCATTCACTGAGATAGCAACTTTTTTCTGTTGATGTGTACAGCCATGAAACAACTTTCAAACTACTCATAATCATGTGGAAAGTTAACCTAAGGTGTTTCCATTAGATCTGCAGTAAGTGCTTTGGTGTAAAATTGAAATGTATACTATTTGTTTGTAAAAGCATTGCATGCACTGAGAAAACAACTTTTTTGTCTTGATGTGCACAGGTATGAAACAACTTTCAGACATCTCAGAATATTGTGGGAAGTTAATCTATGTTGTTTCCATTAGGTTTGCAGTAAGTGCTTTGGTGTCAAATTGAAATGTATACTATTTGTATTGTCTGAGCATTGCATGCACTGAGATAACAACTTTTATGTGTTGATGTCTACAGCCATGAAACAACTTTCAAACTACTCATAATAATGTGGGAAGTTAACCTAAGGTGTTTCCATTAGTTTGCAGTAAGTACTTTGGTGTAAAATTGAAATGTATACTACTTTTATGTCAAAGCATTCTATTCACCGTGAAATCAACTTTTTTGCCTTTATGTGTACAGGTATGAAACAACTTTCAGACATCTCAGAATCATGTGGGAAGTTAACCTAAGGTGTTTCCATTAGGTTTGCAGTAAGTGCTTTGTAGTAAAATTGAAATGTATACTATTTGTATTGTCTAAGCATTGCATTCACTGAGATAACAACTTTTTTCTGTTGATGTGTACAGCCATGAAACAACTTTCAAACTACTCATAATCATGTGGAAAGTTAACCTAAGGTGTTTCCATTAGATCTGCAGTAAGTGCTTTGGTGTAAAATTGAAATGTATACTATTTGTTTGTAAAAGCATTGCATGCACTGAGAAAACAACTTTTTTGTCTTGATGTGCACAGGTATGAAACAACTTTCAGACATCTCAGAATCATGTGGGAAGTTAATCTATGTTGTTTCCATTAGGTTTGCAGTAAGTGCTTTGGTGTAAAATTGAAATGTATACTATTTGTATTGTCTAAGCATTGCATGCACTGAGATAACAACTTTTTTGTGTTGATGTGTACAGCCATGAAACAACTTTCAAACTACTCATAATCATGTGGAAAGTTAACCTAAGTTGTTTGCATTAGTTTGCAGTAAGTACTTTGGTGTAAAATTCAGATGTGTACTTCCTTAATGTCAGAGCATAGTAGTACTGAGAAAGTAACTTTTTTGTCTTGATGAACTGAGGCATGAAACAACTTTAAACCTAGTCATATTCATCTGGGAAGTTAACCAAATGTGTTTGCATTAGGTTTTCAGTCAGGACTTTTGAGTACAATTCAAATGTATACTGCTTTTATGTCAAAGCATTCTACTCAACGTGAAATCAACTTTTTTGTCTTTATGTGTACAGGCATGAAACAACTTTCAGACATCTCAGAATCATGTGGGAAGTTAACCTAAGGTGTTTCCATTAGGTTTGCAGTAAGTGCTTTGTAGTAAAATTGAAATGTATACTATTTGTATTGCCTAAGCATTGCATTCACTGAGATAACAACTTTTTTGTCTTGATGTGCACAGGTATGAAACAACTTTCAGACATGTCAGAATCATGTGGAAAGTTAACCTAAAGTGTTTCCATTAGGTTTGCAGTAAGTGCTTTGGTGTAAAATTGAAATGTATTCTATTTGTATTGTAAAAGCATTGCATGCACTGAGAAAACAACTTTTTTGTCTTGATGTGCACAGGTATGAAACAACTTTCAGACATCTCAGAATCATGTGGAAAGTTAACCTAAAGTGTTTCCATTAGGTTTGCAGTAAGTGCTTTGGTGTAAAATTGAAATGTATACTATTTGTTTTGTCTAAGCATTGCATGCACTGAGAAAACAACTTTATTGTGTTGATGTGTACAGCCATGAAACAACTTTCAAACTACTCATAATCATGTGGGAAGTTAACCTAAGGTGTTTCCATTAGTTTGCAGTAAGTGCTTTGGTGTAAAATTGAAATGTATACTATTTGTATTGTAAAAGCATTGCATGCACTGAGAAAAGAACTTTTTTTGTCTTGATGTGCACAGGTATGAAACAACTTTCAGACATCTCAGAATCATGTGGGAAGTTAATCTAAGTTGTTTCCATTAGGTTTGCAGTAAGTGCTTTGGTGTGAAATTGAAATGTATACTATATGTATTGTAAAAGCATTGCGTGCACTGAGAAAACAACTTTTTTGTCTTGATGTGCACAGGTATGAAACAACTTTCAGACATCTCAGAATCATGTGGGAAGTTAATCTAAGTTGTTTCCATTAGGTTTGCAGTAAGTACTTTGGTGTCAAATTGAAATGTATACTATTTGTATTGTCTAAGCATTGCATGCACTGAGATAACAACTTTTATGTGTTGATGTCTACAGCCATGAAACAACTTTCAAACTACTCATAATAATGTGGGAAGTTAACCTAAGGTGTTTCCATTAGTTTGCAGTAAGTACTTTGGTGTAAAATTGAAATGTATACTATTTGTATTGTCTAAGCATTGCATGCACTGAGATAACAACTTTTTTGTGTTGATGTGTACAGCCATGAAACAACTTTCAAACTACTCATAATCATGTGGAAAGTTAACCTAAGTTGTTTGCATTAGTTTGCAGTAAGTACTTTGGTGTAAAATTCAGATGTGTACTTCCTTAATGTCAGAGCATAGTAGTACTGAGAAAGTAACTTTTTTGTCTTGATGAACTGAGGCATGAAACAACTTTAAACCTAGTCATATTCATCTGGGAAGTTAACCAAATGTGTTTGCATTAGGTTTTCAGTCAGGACATTTGAGTACAATTCAAATGTATACTGCTTTTATGTCAAAGCATTCTACTCAACGTGAAATCAACTTTTTTGTCTTTATGTGTACAGGCATGAAACAACTTTCAGACATCTCAGAATCATGTGGGAAGTTAACCTAAGGTGTTTCCATTAGGTTTGCAGTAAGTGCTTTGTAGTAAAATTGAAATGTATACTATTTGTATTGCCTAAGCATTGCATTCACTGAGATAACAACTTTTTTGTCTTGATGTGCACAGGTATGAAACAACTTTCAGACATGTTAGAATCATGTGGAAAGTTAACCTAAAGTGTTTCCATTAGGTTTGCAGTAAGTGCTTTGGTGTAAAATTGAAATGTATACTATTTGTATTGTAAAAGCATTGCATGCACTGAGAAAACAACTTTTTTGTCTTGATGTGCACAGGTATGAAACAACTTTCAGACATCTCAGAATCATGTGGAAAGTTAACCTAAAGTGTTTCCATTAGGTTTGCAGTAAGTGCTTTGGTGTAAAATTGAAATGTATACTATTTGTTTTGTCTAAGCATTGCATGCACTGAGAAAGCAACTTTATTGTGTTGATGTGTACAGCCATGAAACAACTTTCAAACTACTCATAATCATGTGGGAAGTTAACCTAAGGTGTTTCCATTAGTTTGCAGTAAGTACTTTGGTGTAAAATTCAGATGTGTACTTCCTTAATGTCAGAGCATAGTAGTACTGAGAAAGTAACTTTTTTGTCTTGATGAACTGAGGCATGAAACAACTTTAAACCTAGTCATATTCATCTGGGAAGTTAACCAAATGTGTTTGCATTAGGTTTGCAGTCAGGACTTTTGAGTACAATTGAAATGTATACTGCTTTTCTGTCAAAGCATTCTATTCACTGTGAAATCAACTTTTTTGTCTTTATGTGCACAGGTATGAAACAACTTTCAGACATCTCAGAATCATGTGGGAAGTTAACCTAAGGTGTTTCCATTAGTTTGCAGTAAGTACTTTGGTGTAAAATTCAGATGTGTACTTCCTTAATGTCAGAGCATAGTAGTACTGAGAAAGTAACTTTTTTGTCTTGATGAACTGAGGCATGAAACAACTTTAAACCTAGTCATATTCATCTGGGAAGTTAACCAAATGTGTTTGCATTAGGTTTGCAGTCAGGACTTTTGAGTACAATTGAAATGTATACTGCTTTTCTGTCAAAGCATTCTATTCACTGTGAAATCAACTTTTTTGTCTTTATGTGCACAGGTATGAAACAACTTTCAGACATCTCAGAATCATGTGGGAAGTTAAACTAAAGTGTTTCCATTAGGTTTGCAGTAAGTGCTTTGCTGTAAAAAAGAAATGTATACTATTTGTATTGTCTAAGAATTGCATGCACTGAGATAACTTTTATGTGTTGATGTCTACAGCCATGAAACAACTTTCAAACTACTCATAATAATGTGGGAAGTTAACCTAAGGTGTTTCCATTAGTTTGCAGTAAGTACTTTGGTGTAAAATTGAAATGTATACTACTTTTATGTCAAAGCATTCTATTCACCGTGAAATCAACTTTTTTGTCTTTATGTGTACAGGTATGAAACAACTTTCAGACATCTCAGAATCATGTGGGAAGTTAACCTAAGGTGTTTCCATTAGGTTTGCAGTAAGTGCTTTGTAGTAAAATTGAAATGTATACTATTTGTATTGTCTAAGCATTGCATTCACTGAGATAACAACTTTTTTCTGTTGATGTGTACAGCCATGAAACAACTTTCAAACTACTCATAATCATGTGGAAAGTTAACCTAAGGTGCTTCCATTAGATCTGCAGTAAGTGCTTTGGTGTAAAATTGAAATGTATACTATTTGTTTGTAAAAGCATTGCATGCACTGAGAAAACAACTTTTTTGTCTTGATGTGCACAGGTATGAAACAACTTTCAGACATCTCAGAATCATGTGGGAAGTTAATGTATGTTGTTTCCATTAGGTTTGCAGTAAGTGCTTTGGTGTAAAATTGAAATGTATACTATTTGTATTGTCTAAGCATTGCATGCACTGAGATAACAACTTTTTTGTGTTGATGTGTACAGCCATGAAACAACTTTCAAACTACTCATAATCATGTGGGAAGTTAACCTAAGTTGTTTCCATTAGTTTGCAGTAAGTACTTTGGTGTAAAATTCAGATGTGTAGTTCTTTAATGTCAGAGCATAGTAGTACTGAGAAAGTAACTTTTTTGTCTTGATGAACTGAGGCATGAAACAACTTTAAACCTAGTCATATTCATCTGGGAAGTTAACCAAATGTGTTTGCATTAGGTTTGCAGTCAGGACTTTTGAGTACAATTCAAATGTATACTGCTTTTATGTCAAAGCATTCTATTCACTGTGAAATCAACTTTTTTGTCTTTATGTGCACAGGTATGAAACAACTTTCAGACATGTTAGAATCATGTGGAAAGTTAACCTAAAGTGTTTCCATTAGGTTTGCAGTAAGTGCTTTGGTGTAAAATTGAAATGTATACTATTTGTATTGTAAAAGCATTGCATGCACTGAGAAAACAACTTTTTTGTCTTGATGTGCACAGGTATGAAACAACTTTCAGACATCTCAGAATCATGTGGAAAGTTAACCTAAAGTGTTTCCATTAGGTTTGCAGTAAGTGCTTTGGTGTAAAATTGAAATGTATACTATTTGTTTTGTCTAAGCATTGCATGCACTGAGAAAGCAACTTTATTGTGTTGATGTGTACAGCCATGAAACAACTTTCAAACTACTCATAATCATGTGGGAAGTTAACCTAAGGTGTTTCCATTAGTTTGCAGTAAGTACTTTGGTGTAAAATTCAGATGTGTACTTCCTTAATGTCAGAGCATAGTAGTACTGAGAAAGTAACTTTTTTGTCTTGATGAACTGAGGCATGAAACAACTTTAAACCTAGTCATATTCATCTGGGAAGTTAACCAAATGTGTTTGCATTAGGTTTGCAGTCAGGACTTTTGAGTACAATTGAAATGTATACTGCTTTTCTGTCAAAGCATTCTATTCACTGTGAAATCAACTTTTTTGTCTTTATGTGCACAGGTATGAAACAACTTACAGACATCTCAGAATCATGTGGGAAGTTAAACTAAAGTGTTTCCATTAGGTTTGCAGTAAGTGCTTTGCTGTAAAATTGAAATGTATACTATTTGTATTGTAAAAGCATTGCATGCACTGAGATAACAACTTTTATGTGTTGATGTCTACAGCCATGAAACAACTTTCAAACTACTCTTAATAATGTGGGAAGTTAACCTAAGGTGTTTCCATTAGTTTGCAGTAAGTACTTTGGTGTAAAATTGAAATGTATACTACTTTTATGTCAAAGCATTCTATTCTCCGTGAAATCAACTTTTTTGTCTTTATGTGTACAGGTATGAAACAACTTTGAGACATCTCAGAATCATGTGGGAAGTTAATCTATGTTGTTTCCATTAGGTTTGCAGTAAGTGCTTTGTAGTAAAATTGAAATGTATACTATTTGTATTGCCTAAGCATTGCATTCACTGAGATAACAACTTTTTTGTCTTGATGTGCACAGGTATGAAACAACTTTCAGACATGTTAGAATCATGTGGAAAGTTAAGCTAAGGTGTTTCCATTAGGTTTGCAGTAAGTGCTTTGTAGTAAAATTGAAATGTATACTATTTGTATTGCCTAAGCATTGCATTCACTGAGATAACAACTTTTTTGTCTTGATGTGCACAGGTATGAAACAACTTTCAGACATCTCAGAATCATGTGGGAAGTTAATCTATGTTGTTTCCATTAGGTTTGCAGTAAGTGCTTTGGTGTAAAATTGAAATGTATACTATTTGTATTGTCTAAGCATTGCATGCACTGAGATAACAACTTTTTTGTGTTGATGTGTACAGCCATGAAACAACTTGCAAACTACTCATAATCATGTGGGAAGTTAACCTAAGTTGTTTCCATTAGTTTGCAGTAAGTACTTTGGTGTAAAATTCAGATGTGTAGTTCTTTAATGTCAGAGCATAGTAGTACTGAGAAAGTAACTTTTTTGTCTTGATGAACTGAGGCATGAAACAACTTTAAACCTAGTCATATTCATCTGGGAAGTTAACCAAATGTGTTTGCATTAGGTTTGCAGTCAGGACTTTTGAGTACAATTCAAATGTATACTGCTTTTATGTCAAAGCATTCTATTCACTGTGAAATCAACTTTTTTGTCTTTATGTGCACAGGTATGAAACAACTTTCAGACATCTCAGAATCATGTGCGAAGTTAATCTAAGTTGTTTCCATTAGGTTTGCAGTAAGTGCTTTGGTGTGAAATTGAAATGTATACTATATGTATTGTAAAAGCATTGCGTGCACTGAGAAAACAACTTTTTTGTCTTGATGTGCACAGGTATGAAACAACTTTCAGACATCTCAGAATCATGTGGGAAGTTAATCTAAGTTGTTTCCATTAGGTTTGCAGTAAGTACTTTGGTGTAAAATTGAAATGTATACTATTTGTATTGTCTAAGCATTGCATGCACTGAGATAACAACTTTTATGTGTTGATGTCTACAGCCATGAAACAACTTTCAAACTACTCATAATAATGTGGGAAGTTAACCTAAGGTGTTTCCATTAGTTTGCAGTAAGTACTTTGGTGTAAAATTGAAATGTATACTACTTTTATGTCAAAGCATTCTATTCACCGTGAAATCAACTTTTTTGTCTTTATGTGTACAGGTATGAAACAACTTTCAGACATCTCAGAATCATGTGGGAAGTTAATCTATGTTGTTTCCATTAGGTTTGCAGTAAGTGCTTTGGTGTAAAATTGAAATGTATACTATTTGTATTGTCTAAGCATTGCATGCACTGAGATAACAACTTTTTTGTGTTGATGTGTACAGCCATGAAACAACTTTCAAACTACTCATAATCATGTGGAAAGTTAACCTAAGTTGTTTGCATTAGTTTGCAGTAAGTACTTTGGTGTAAAATTCAGATGTGTACTTCCTTAATGTCAGAGCATAGTAGTACTGAGAAAGTAACTTTTTTGTCTTGATGAACTGAGGCATGAAACAACTTTAAACCTAGTCATATTCATCTGGGAAGTTAACCAAATGTGTTTGCATTAGGTTTTCAGTCAGGACTTTTGAGTACAATTCAAATGTATACTGCTTTTATGTCAAAGCATTCTACTCAACGTGAAATCAACTTTTTTGTCTTTATGTGTACAGGCATGAAACAACTTTCAGACATCTCAGAATCATGTGGGAAGTTAACCTAAGGTGTTTCCATTAGGTTTGCAGTAAGTGCTTTGTAGTAAAATTGAAATGTATACTATTTGTATTGCCTAAGCATTGCATTCACTGAGATAACAACTTTTTTGTCTTGATGTGCACAGGTATGAAACAACTTTCAGACATGTCAGAATCATGTGGAAAGTTAACCTAAAGTGTTTCCATTAGGTTTGCAGTAAGTGCTTTGGTGTAAAATTGAAATGTATTCTATTTGTATTGTAAAAGCATTGCATGCACTGAGAAAACAACTTTTTTGTCTTGATGTGCACAGGTATGAAACAACTTTCAGACATCTCAGAATCATGTGGAAAGTTAACCTAAAGTGTTTCCATTAGGTTTGCAGTAAGTGCTTTGGTGTAAAATTGAAATGTATACTATTTGTTTTGTCTAAGCATTGCATGCACTGAGAAAACAACTTTATTGTGTTGATGTGTACAGCCATGAAACAACTTTCAAACTACTCATAATCATGTGGGAAGTTAACCTAAGGTGTTTCCATTAGTTTGCAGTAAGTGCTTTGGTGTAAAATTGAAATGTATACTATTTGTATTGTAAAAGCATTGCATGCACTGAGAAAAGAACTTTTTTTGTCTTGATGTGCACAGGTATGAAACAACTTTCAGACATCTCAGAATCATGTGGGAAGTTAATCTAAGTTGTTTCCATTAGGTTTGCAGTAAGTGCTTTGGTGTGAAATTGAAATGTATACTATATGTATTGTAAAAGCATTGCGTGCACTGAGAAAACAACTTTTTTGTCTTGATGTGCACAGGTATGAAACAACTTTCAGACATCTCAGAATCATGTGGGAAGTTAATCTAAGTTGTTTCCATTAGGTTTGCAGTAAGTACTTTGGTGTCAAATTGAAATGTATACTATTTGTATTGTCTAAGCATTGCATGCACTGAGATAACAACTTTTATGTGTTGATGTCTACAGCCATGAAACAACTTTCAAACTACTCATAATAATGTGGGAAGTTAACCTAAGGTGTTTCCATTAGTTTGCAGTAAGTACTTTGGTGTAAAATTGAAATGTATACTATTTGTATTGTCTAAGCATTGCATGCACTGAGATAACAACTTTTTTGTGTTGATGTGTACAGCCATGAAACAACTTTCAAACTACTCATAATCATGTGGAAAGTTAACCTAAGTTGTTTGCATTAGTTTGCAGTAAGTACTTTGGTGTAAAATTCAGATGTGTACTTCCTTAATGTCAGAGCATAGTAGTACTGAGAAAGTAACTTTTTTGTCTTGATGAACTGAGGCATGAAACAACTTTAAACCTAGTCATATTCATCTGCGAAGTTAACCAAATGTGTTTGCATTAGGTTTTCAGTCAGGACATTTGAGTACAATTCAAATGTATACTGCTTTTATGTCAAAGCATTCTACTCAACGTGAAATCAACTTTTTTGTCTTTATGTGTACAGGCATGAAACAACTTTCAGACATCTCAGAATCATGTGGGAAGTTAACCTAAGGTGTTTCCATTAGGTTTGCAGTAAGTGCTTTGTAGTAAAATTGAAATGTATACTATTTGTATTGCCTAAGCATTGCATTCACTGAGATAACAACTTTTTTGTCTTGATGTGCACAGGTATGAAACAACTTTCAGACATGTTAGAATCATGTGGAAAGTTAACCTAAAGTGTTTCCATTAGGTTTGCAGTAAGTGCTTTGGTGTAAAATTGAAATGTATACTATTTGTATTGTAAAAGCATTGCATGCACTGAGAAAACAACTTTTTTGTCTTGATGTGCACAGGTATGAAACAACTTTCAGACATCTCAGAATCATGTGGAAAGTTAACCTAAAGTGTTTCCATTAGGTTTGCAGTAAGTGCTTTGGTGTAAAATTGAAATGTATACTATTTGTTTTGTCTAAGCATTGCATGCACTGAGAAAGCAACTTTATTGTGTTGATGTGTACAGCCATGAAACAACTTTCAAACTACTCATAATCATGTGGGAAGTTAACCTAAGGTGTTTCCATTAGTTTGCAGTAAGTACTTTGGTGTAAAATTCAGATGTGTACTTCCTTAATGTCAGAGCATAGTAGTACTGAGAAAGTAACTTTTTTGTCTTGATGAACTGAGGCATGAAACAACTTTAAACGTAGTCATATTCATCTGGGAAGTTAACCAAATGTGTTTGCATTAGGTTTGCAGTCAGGACTTTTGAGTACAATTGAAATGTATACTGCTTTTCTGTCAAAGCATTCTATTCACTGTGAAATCAACTTTTTTGTCTTTATGTGCACAGGTATGAAACAACTTTCAGACATCTCAGAATCATGTGGGAAGTTAAACTAAAGTGTTTCCATTAGGTTTGCAGTAAGTGCTTTGCTGTAAAAAAGAAATGTATACTATTTGTATTGTCTAAGAATTGCATGCACTGAGATAACTTTTATGTGTTGATGTCTACAGCCATGAAACAACTGTCAAACTACTCATAATAATGTGGGAAGTTAACCTAAGGTGTTTCCATTAGTTTGCAGTAAGTACTTTGGTGTAAAATTGAAATGTATACTACTTTTATGTCAAAGCATTCTATTCACCGTGAAATCAACTTTTTTGTCTTTATGTGTACAGGTATGAAACAACTTTCAGACATCTCAGAATCATGTGGGAAGTTAACCTAAGGTGTTTCCATTAGGTTTGCAGTAAGTGCTTTGTAGTAAAATTGAAATGTATACTATTTGTATTGTCTAAGCATTGCATTCACTGAGATAACAACTTTTTTCTGTTGATGTGTACAGCCATGAAACAACTTTCAAACTACTCATAATCATGTGGAAAGTTAACCTAAGGTGCTTCCATTAGATCTGCAGTAAGTGCTTTGGTGTAAAATTGAAATGTATACTATTTGTTTGTAAAAGCATTGCATGCACTGAGAAAACAACTTTTTTGTCTTGATGTGCACAGGTATGAAACAACTTTCAGACATCTCAGAATCATGTGGGAAGTTAATGTATGTTGTTTCCATTAGGTTTGCAGTAAGTGCTTTGGTGTAAAATTGAAATGTATACTATTTGTATTGTCTAAGCATTGCATGCACTGAGATAACAACTTTTTTGTGTTGATGTGTACAGCCATGAAACAACTTTCAAACTACTCATAATCATGTGGGAAGTTAACCTAAGTTGTTTCCATTAGTTTGCAGTAAGTACTTTGGTGTAAAATTCAGATGTGTAGTTCTTTAATGTCAGAGCATAGTAGTACTGAGAAAGTAACTTTTTTGTCTTGATGAACTGAGGCATGAAACAACTTTAAACCTAGTCATATTCATCTGGGAAGTTAACCAAATGTGTTTGCATTAGGTTTGCAGTCAGGACTTTTGAGTACAATTCAAATGTATACTGCTTTTATGTCAAAGCATTCTATTCACTGTGAAATCAACTTTTTTGTCTTTATGTGCACAGGTATGAAACAACTTTCAGACATGTTAGAATCATGTGGAAAGTTAACCTAAAGTGTTTCCATTAGGTTTGCAGTAAGTGCTTTGGTGTAAAATTGAAATGTATACTATTTGTATTGTAAAAGCATTGCATGCACTGAGAAAACAACTTTTTTGTCTTGATGTGCACAGGTATGAAACAACTTTCAGACATCTCAGAATCATGTGGAAAGTTAACCTAAAGTGTTTCCATTAGGTTTGCAGTAAGTGCTTTGGTGTAAAATTGAAATGTATACTATTTGTTTTGTCTAAGCATTGCATGCACTGAGAAAGCAACTTTATTGTGTTGATGTGTACAGCCATGAAACAACTTTCAAACTACTCATAATCATGTGGGAAGTTAACCTAAGGTGTTTCCATTAGTTTGCAGTAAGTACTTTGGTGTAAAATTCAGATGTGTACTTCCTTAATGTCAGAGCATAGTAGTACTGAGAAAGTAACTTTTTTGTCTTGATGAACTGAGGCATGAAACAACTTTAAACCTAGTCATATTCATCTGGGAAGTTAACCAAATGTGTTTGCATTAGGTTTGCAGTCAGGACTTTTGAGTACAATTGAAATGTATACTGCTTTTCTGTCAAAGCATTCTATTCACTGTGAAATCAACTTTTTTGTCTTTATGTGCACAGGTATGAAACAACTTACAGACATCTCAGAATCATGTGGGAAGTTAAACTAAAGTGTTTCCATTAGGTTTGCAGTAAGTGCTTTGCTGTAAAATTGAAATGTATACTATTTGTATTGTAAAAGCATTGCATGCACTGAGATAACAACTTTTATGTGTTGATGTCTACAGCCATGAAACAACTTTCAAACTACTCTTAATAATGTGGGAAGTTAACCTAAGGTGTTTCCATTAGTTTGCAGTAAGTACTTTGGTGTAAAATTGAAATGTATACTACTTTTATGTCAAAGCATTCTATTCACCGTGAAATCAACTTTTTTGTCTTTATGTGTACAGGTATGAAACAACTTTGAGACATCTCAGAATCATGTGGGAAGTTAATCTATGTTGTTTCCATTAGGTTTGCAGTAAGTGCTTTGGTGTAAAATTGAAATGTATACTATTTGCATTGTCTAAGCATTGCATTCACTGAGATAACAACTTTTTTGTGTTGATGTGTACAGCCATGAAACAACTTTCAAACTACTCATAATCATGTGGAAAGTTAACCTAAGTTGTTTGCATTAGTTTGCAGTAAGTACTTTGGTGTAAAATTCAGATGTGTACTTCCTTAATGTCAGAGCATAGTAGTACTGAGAAAGTAACTTTTTTGTCTTGATGAACTGAGGCATGAAACAACTTTAAACCTAGTCATATTCATCTGGGAAGTTAACCAAATGTGTTTGCATTAGGTTTTCAGTCAGGACTTTTGAGTACAATTCAAATGTATACTGCTTTTATGTCAAAGCATTCTACTCAACGTGAAATCAACTTTTTTGTCTTTATGTGTACAGGCATGAAACAACTTTCAGACATCTCAGAATCATGTGGGAAGTTAACCTAAGGTGTTTCCATTAGGTTTGCAGTAAGTGCTTTGTAGTAAAATTGAAATGTATACTATTTGTATTGCCTAAGCATTGCATGCACTGAGAAAACAACTTTTTTGTCTTGATGTGCACAGGTATGAAACAACTTTCAGACATCTCAGAATCATGTGGGAAGTTAATCTATGTTGTTTCCATTAGGTTTGCAGTAAGTGCTTTGGTGTAAAATTGAAATGTATACTATTTGTATTGTCTAAGCATTGCATGCACTGAGAAAACAACTTTTTTGTCTTGATGTGCACAGGTATGAAACAACTTTCAGACATCTCAGAATCATGTGGAAAGTTAACCTAAAGTGTTTCCATTAGGTTTGCAGTAAGTGCTTTGGTGTAAAATTGAAATGTATACTATTTGTTTTGTCTAAGCATTGCATGCACTGAGAAAACAACTTTATTGTGTTGATGTGTACAGCCATGAAACAACTTTCAAACTACTCATAATCATGTGGGAAGTTAACCTAAGGTGTTTCCATTAGTTTGCAGTAAGTGCTTTGGTGTAAAATTGAAATGTATACTATTTGTATTGTAAAAGCATTGCATGCACTGAGAAAAGAACTTTTTTTGTCTTGATGTGCACAGGTATGAAACAACTTTCAGACATCTCAGAATCATGTGGGAAGTTAATCTAAGTTGTTTCCATTAGGTTTGCAGTAAGTGCTTTGGTGTGAAATTGAAATGTATACTATATGTATTGTAAAAGCATTGCGTGCACTGAGAAAACAACTTTTTTGTCTTGATGTGCACAGGTATGAAACAACTTTCAGACATCTCAGAATCATGTGGGAAGTTAATCTAAGTTGTTTCCATTAGGTTTGCAGTAAGTACTTTGGTGTCAAATTGAAATGTATACTATTTGTATTGTCTAAGCATTGCATGCACTGAGATAACAACTTTTATGTGTTGATGTCTACAGCCATGAAACAACTTTCAAACTACTCATAATAATGTGGGAAGTTAACCTAAGGTGTTTCCATTAGTTTGCAGTAAGTACTTTGGTGTAAAATTGAAATGTATACTACTTTTATGTCAAAGCATTCTATTCACCGTGAAATCAACTTTTTTGTCTTTATGTGTACAGGTATGAAACAACTTTCAGACATCTCAGAATCATGTGGGAAGTTAATCTATGTTGTTTCCATTAGGTTTGCAGTAAGTGCTTTGGTGTAAAATTGAAATGTATACTATTTGTATTGTCTAAGCATTGCATGCACTGAGATAACAACTTTTTTGTGTTGATGTGTACAGCCATGAAACAACTTTCAAACTACTCATAATCATGTGGAAAGTTAACCTAAGTTGTTTGCATTAGTTTGCAGTAAGTACTTTGGTGTAAAATTCAGATGTGTACTTCCTTAATGTCAGAGCATAGTAGTACTGAGAAAGTAACTTTTTTGTCTTGATGAACTGAGGCATGAAACAACTTTAAACCTAGTCATATTCATCTGGGAAGTTAACCAAATGTGTTTGCATTAGGTTTTCAGTCAGGACTTTTGAGTACAATTCAAATGTATACTGCTTTTATGTCAAAGCATTCTACTCAACGTGAAATCAACTTTTTTGTCTTTATGTGTACAGGCATGAAACAACTTTCAGACATCTCAGAATCATGTGGGAAGTTAACCTAAGGTGTTTCCATTAGGTTTGCAGTAAGTGCTTTGTAGTAAAATTGAAATGTATACTATTTGTATTGCCTAAGCATTGCATTCACTGAGATAACAACTTTTTTGTCTTGATGTGCACAGGTATGAAACAACTTTCAGACATGTTAGAATCATGTGGAAAGTTAACCTAAGGTGTTTCCATTAGGTTTGCAGTAAGTGCTTTGTAGTAAAATTGAAATGTATACTATTTGTATTGCCTAAGCATTGCATTCACTGAGATAACAACTTTTTTGTCTTGATGTGCACAGGTATGAAACAACTTTCAGACATCTCAGAATCATGTGGGAAGTTAATCTATGTTGTTTCCATTAGGTTTGCAGTAAGTGCTTTGGTGTAAAATTGAAATGTATACTATTTGTATTGTCTAAGCATTGCATGCACTGAGATAACAACTTTTTTGTGTTGATGTGTACAGCCATGAAACAACTTTCAAACTACTCATAATCATGTGGGAAGTTAACCTAAGTTGTTTCCATTAGTTTGCAGTAAGTACTTTGGTGTAAAATTCAGATGTGTAGTTCTTTAATGTCAGAGCATAGTAGTACTGAGAAAGTAACTTTTTTGTCTTGATGAACTGAGGCATGAAACAACTTTAAACCTAGTCATATTCATCTGGGAAGTTAACCAAATGTGTTTGCATTAGGTTTGCAGTCAGGACTTTTGAGTACAATTCAAATGTATACTGCTTTTATGTCAAAGCATTCTATTCACTGTGAAATCAACTTTTTTGTCTTTATGTGCACAGGTATGAAACAACTTTCAGACATCTCAGAATCATGTGCGAAGTTAATCTAAGTTGTTTCCATTAGGTTTGCAGTAAGTGCTTTGGTGTGAAATTGAAATGTATACTATATGTATTGTAAAAGCATTGCGTGCACTGAGAAAACAACTTTTTTGTCTTGATGTGCACAGGTATGAAACAACTTTCAGACATCTCAGAATCATGTGGGAAGTTAATCTAAGTTGTTTCCATTAGGTTTGCAGTAAGTACTTTGGTGTAAAATTGAAATGTATACTATTTGTATTGTCTAAGCATTGCATGCACTGAGATAACAACTTTTATGTGTTGATGTCTACAGCCATGAAACAACTTTCAAACTACTCATAATAATGTGGGAAGTTAACCTAAGGTGTTTCCATTAGTTTGCAGTAAGTACTTTGGTGTAAAATTGAAATGTATACTACTTTTATGTCAAAGCATTCTATTCACCGTGAAATCAACTTTTTTGTCTTTATGTGTACAGGTATGAAACAACTTTCAGACATCTCAGAATCATGTGGGAAGTTAATCTATGTTGTTTCCATTAGGTTTGCAGTAAGTGCTTTGGTGTAAAATTGAAATGTATACTATTTGTATTGTCTAAGCATTGCATGCACTGAGATAACAACTTTTTTGTGTTGATGTGTACAGCCATGAAACAACTTTCAAACTACTCATAATCATGTGGAAAGTTAACCTAAGTTGTTTGCATTAGTTTGCAGTAAGTACTTTGGTGTAAAATTCAGATGTGTACTTCCTTAATGTCAGAGCATAGTAGTACTGAGAAAGTAACTTTTTTGTCTTGATGAACTGAGGCATGAAACAACTTTAAACCTAGTCATATTCATCTGGGAAGTTAACCAAATGTGTTTGCATTAGGTTTTCAGTCAGGACTTTTGAGTACAATTCAAATGTATACTGCTTTTATGTCAAAGCATTCTACTCAACGTGAAATCAACTTTTTTGTCTTTATGTGTACAGGCATGAAACAACTTTCAGACATCTCAGAATCATGTGGGAAGTTAACCTAAGGTGTTTCCATTAGGTTTGCAGTAAGTGCTTTGTAGTAAAATTGAAATGTATACTATTTGTATTGCCTAAGCATTGCATTCACTGAGATAACAACTTTTTTGTCTTGATGTGCACAGGTATGAAACAACTTTCAGACATGTCAGAATCATGTGGAAAGTTAACCTAAAGTGTTTCCATTAGGTTTGCAGTAAGTGCTTTGGTGTAAAATTGAAATGTATTCTATTTGTATTGTAAAAGCATTGCATGCACTGAGAAAACAACTTTTTTGTCTTGATGTGCACAGGTATGAAACAACTTTCAGACATCTCAGAATCATGTGGAAAGTTAACCTAAAGTGTTTCCATTAGGTTTGCAGTAAGTGCTTTGGTGTAAAATTGAAATGTATACTATTTGTTTTGTCTAAGCATTGCATGCACTGAGAAAACAACTTTATTGTGTTGATGTGTACAGCCATGAAACAACTTTCAAACTACTCATAATCATGTGGGAAGTTAACCTAAGGTGTTTCCATTAGTTTGCAGTAAGTGCTTTGGTGTAAAATTGAAATGTATACTATTTGTATTGTAAAAGCATTGCATGCACTGAGAAAAGAACTTTTTTTGTCTTGATGTGCACAGGTATGAAACAACTTTCAGACATCTCAGAATCATGTGGGAAGTTAATCTAAGTTGTTTCCATTAGGTTTGCAGTAAGTGCTTTGGTGTGAAATTGAAATGTATACTATATGTATTGTAAAAGCATTGCGTGCACTGAGAAAACAACTTTTTTGTCTTGATGTGCACAGGTATGAAACAACTTTCAGACATCTCAGAATCATGTGGGAAGTTAATCTAAGTTGTTTCCATTAGGTTTGCAGTAAGTACTTTGGTGTCAAATTGAAATGTATACTATTTGTATTGTCTAAGCATTGCATGCACTGAGATAACAACTTTTATGTGTTGATGTCTACAGCCATGAAACAACTTTCAAACTACTCATAATAATGTGGGAAGTTAACCTAAGGTGTTTCCATTAGTTTGCAGTAAGTACTTTGGTGTAAAATTGAAATGTATACTATTTGTATTGTCTAAGCATTGCATGCACTGAGATAACAACTTTTTTGTGTTGATGTGTACAGCCATGAAACAACTTTCAAACTACTCATAATCATGTGGAAAGTTAACCTAAGTTGTTTGCATTAGTTTGCAGTAAGTACTTTGGTGTAAAATTCAGATGTGTACTTCCTTAATGTCAGAGCATAGTAGTACTGAGAAAGTAACTATTTTGTCTTGATGAACTGAGGCATGAAACAACTTTAAACCTAGTCATATTCATCTGGGAAGTTAACCAAATGTGTTTGCATTAGGTTTTCAGTCAGGACATTTGAGTACAATTCAAATGTATACTGCTTTTATGTCAAAGCATTCTACTCAACGTGAAATCAACTTTTTTGTCTTTATGTGTACAGGCATGAAACAACTTTCAGACATCTCAGAATCATGTGGGAAGTTAACCTAAGGTGTTTCCATTAGGTTTGCAGTAAGTGCTTTGTAGTAAAATTGAAATGTATACTATTTGTATTGCCTAAGCATTGCATTCACTGAGATAACAACTTTTTTGTCTTGATGTGCACAGGTATGAAACAACTTTCAGACATGTTAGAATCATGTGGAAAGTTAACCTAAAGTGTTTCCATTAGGTTTGCAGTAAGTGCTTTGGTGTAAAATTGAAATGTATACTATTTGTATTGTAAAAGCATTGCATGCACTGAGAAAACAACTTTTTTGTCTTGATGTGCACAGGTATGAAACAACTTTCAGACATCTCAGAATCATGTGGAAAGTTAACCTAAAGTGTTTCCATTAGGTTTGCAGTAAGTGCTTTGGTGTAAAATTGAAATGTATACTATTTGTTTTGTCTAAGCATTGCATGCACTGAGAAAACAACTTTATTGTGTTGATGTGTACAGCCATGAAACAACTTTCAAACTACTCATAATCATGTGGGAAGTTAACCTAAGGTGTTTCCATTAGTTTGCAGTAAGTACTTTGGTGTAAAATTCAGATGTGTACTTCCTTAATGTCAGAGCATAGTAGTACTGAGAAAGTAACTTTTTTGTCTTGATGAACTGAGGCATGAAACAACTTTAAACCTAGTCATATTCATCTGGGAAGTTAATCAAATGTGTTTGCATTAGGTTTGCAGTCAGGACTTTTGAGTACAATTGAAATGTATACTGCTTTTCTGTCAAAGCATTCTATTCACTGTGAAATCAACTTTTTTGTCTTTATGTGCACAGGTATGAAACAACTTTCAGACATCTCAGAATCATGTGGGAAGTTAAACTAAAGTGTTTCCATTAGGTTTGCAGTAAGTGCTTTGCTGTAAAAAAGAAATGTATACTATTTGTATTGTCTAAGAATTGCATGCACTGAGATAACTTTTATGTGTTGATGTCTACAGCCATGAAACAACTTTCAAACTACTCATAATAATGTGGGAAGTTAACCTAAGGTGTTTCCATTAGTTTGCAGTAAGTACTTTGGTGTAAAATTGAAATGTATACTACTTTTATGTCAAAGCATTCTATTCACCGTGAAATCAACTTTTTTGTCTTTATGTGTACAGGTATGAAACAACTTTCAGACATCTCAGAATCATGTGGGAAGTTAACCTAAGGTGTTTCCATTAGGTTTGCAGTAAGTGCTTTGTAGTAAAATTGAAATGTATACTATTTGTATTGTCTAAGCATTGCATTCACTGAGATAACAACTTTTTTCTGTTGATGTGTACAGCCATGAAACAACTTTCAAACTACTCATAATCATGTGGAAAGTTAACCTAAGGTGCTTCCATTAGATCTGCAGTAAGTGCTTTGGTGTAAAATTGAAATGTATACTATTTGTTTGTAAAAGCATTGCATGCACTGAGAAAACAACTTTTTTGTCTTGATGTGCACAGGTATGAAACAACTTTCAGACATCTCAGAATCATGTGGGAAGTTAATGTATGTTGTTTCCATTAGGTTTGCAGTAAGTGCTTTGGTGTAAAATTGAAATGTATACTATTTGTATTGTCTAAGCATTGCATGCACTGAGATAACAACTTTTTTGTGTTGATGTGTACAGCCATGAAACAACTTTCAAACTACTCATAATCATGTGGGAAGTTAACCTAAGTTGTTTCCATTAGTTTGCAGTAAGTACTTTGGTGTAAAATTCAGATGTGTAGTTCTTTAATGTCAGAGCATAGTAGTACTGAGAAAGTAACTTTTTTGTCTTGATGAACTGAGGCATGAAACAACTTTAAACCTAGTCATATTCATCTGGGAAGTTAACCAAATGTGTTTGCATTAGGTTTGCAGTCAGGACTTTTGAGTACAATTCAAATGTATACTGCTTTTATGTCAAAGCATTCTATTCACTGTGAAATCAACTTTTTTGTCTTTATGTGCACAGGTATGAAACAACTTTCAGACATGTTAGAATCATGTGGAAAGTTAACCTAAAGTGTTTCCATTAGGTTTGCAGTAAGTGCTTTGGTGTAAAATTGAAATGTATACTATTTGTATTGTAAAAGCATTGCATGCACTGAGAAAACAACTTTTTTGTCTTGATGTGCACAGGTATGAAACAACTTTCAGACATCTCAGAATCATGTGGAAAGTTAACCTAAAGTGTTTCCATTAGGTTTGCAGTAAGTGCTTTGGTGTAAAATTGAAATGTATACTATTTGTTTTGTCTAAGCATTGCATGCACTGAGAAAACAACTTTATTGTGTTGATGTGTACAGCCATGAAACAACTTTCAAACTACTCATAATCATGTGGGAAGTTAACCTAAGGTGTTTCCATTAGTTTGCAGTAAGTACTTTGGTGTAAAATTCAGATGTGTACTTCCTTAATGTCAGAGCATAGTAGTACTGAGAAAGTAACTTTTTTGTCTTGATGAACTGAGGCATGAAACAACTTTAAACCTAGTCATATTCATCTGGGAAGTTAATCAAATGTGTTTGCATTAGGTTTGCAGTCAGGACTTTTGAGTACAATTGAAATGTATACTGCTTTTCTGTCAAAGCATTCTATTCACTGTGAAATCAACTTTTTTGTCTTTATGTGCACAGGTATGAAACAACTTTCAGACATCTCAGAATCATGTGGGAAGTTAAACTAAAGTGTTTCCATTAGGTTTGCAGTAAGTGCTTTGCTGTAAAAAAGAAATGTATACTATTTGTATTGTCTAAGAATTGCATGCACTGAGATAACTTTTATGTGTTGATGTCTACAGCCATGAAACAACTTTCAAACTACTCATAATAATGTGGGAAGTTAACCTAAGGTGTTTCCATTAGTTTGCAGTAAGTACTTTGGTGTAAAATTGAAATGTATACTACTTTTATGTCAAAGCATTCTATTCACCGTGAAATCAACTTTTTTGTCTTTATGTGTACAGGTATGAAACAACTTTCAGACATCTCAGAATCATGTGGGAAGTTAACCTAAGGTGTTTCCATTAGGTTTGCAGTAAGTGCTTTGTAGTAAAATTGAAATGTATACTATTTGTATTGTCTAAGCATTGCATTCACTGAGATAACAACTTTTTTCTGTTGATGTGTACAGCCATGAAACAACTTTCAAACTACTCATAATCATGTGGAAAGTTAACCTAAGGTGCTTCCATTAGATCTGCAGTAAGTGCTTTGGTGTAAAATTGAAATGTATACTATTTGTTTGTAAAAGCATTGCATGCACTGAGAAAACAACTTTTTTGTCTTGATGTGCACAGGTATGAAACAACTTTCAGACATCTCAGAATCATGTGGGAAGTTAATGTATGTTGTTTCCATTAGGTTTGCAGTAAGTGCTTTGGTGTAAAATTGAAATGTATACTATTTGTATTGTCTAAGCATTGCATGCACTGAGATAACAACTTTTTTGTGTTGATGTGTACAGCCATGAAACAACTTTCAAACTACTCATAATCATGTGGGAAGTTAACCTAAGTTGTTTCCATTAGTTTGCAGTAAGTACTTTGGTGTAAAATTCAGATGTGTAGTTCTTTAATGTCAGAGCATAGTAGTACTGAGAAAGTAACTTTTTTGTCTTGATGAACTGAGGCATGAAACAACTTTAAACCTAGTCATATTCATCTGGGAAGTTAACCAAATGTGTTTGCATTAGGTTTGCAGTCAGGACTTTTGAGTACAATTCAAATGTATACTGCTTTTATGTCAAAGCATTCTATTCACTGTGAAATCAACTTTTTTGTCTTTATGTGCACAGGTATGAAACAACTTTCAGACATGTTAGAATCATGTGGAAAGTTAACCTAAAGTGTTTCCATTAGGTTTGCAGTAAGTGCTTTGGTGTAAAATTGAAATGTATACTATTTGTATTGTAAAAGCATTGCATGCACTGAGAAAACAACTTTTTTGTCTTGATGTGCACAGGTATGAAACAACTTTCAGACATCTCAGAATCATGTGGAAAGTTAACCTAAAGTGTTTCCATTAGGTTTGCAGTAAGTGCTTTGGTGTAAAATTGAAATGTATACTATTTGTTTTGTCTAAGCATTGCATGCACTGAGAAAACAACTTTATTGTGTTGATGTGTACAGCCATGAAACAACTTTCAAACTACTCATAATCATGTGGGAAGTTAACCTAAGGTGTTTCCATTAGTTTGCAGTAAGTACTTTGGTGTAAAATTCAGATGTGTACTTCCTTAATGTCAGAGCATAGTAGTACTGAGAAAGTAACTTTTTTGTCTTGATGAACTGAGGCATGAAACAACTTTAAACCTAGTCATATTCATCTGGGAAGTTAACCAAATGTGTTTGCATTAGGTTTGCAGTCAGGACTTTTGAGTACAATTGAAATGTATACTGCTTTTCTGTCAAAGCATTCTATTCACTGTGAAATCAACTTTTTTGTCTTTATGTGCACAGGTATGAAACAACTTACAGACATCTCAGAATCATGTGGGAAGTTAAACTAAAGTGTTTCCATTAGGTTTGCAGTAAGTGCTTTGCTGTAAAATTGAAATGTATACTATTTGTATTGTAAAAGCATTGCATGCACTGAGATAACAACTTTTATGTGTTGATGTCTACAGCCATGAAACAACTTTCAAACTACTCATAATAATGTGGGAAGTTAACCTAAGGTGTTTCCATTAGTTTGCAGTAAGTACTTTGGTGTAAAATTGAAATGTATACTACTTTTATGTCAAAGCATTCTATTCACCGTGAAATCAACTTTTTTGTCTTTATGTGTACAGGTATGAAACAACTTTGAGACATCTCAGAATCATGTGGGAAGTTAATCTATGTTGTTTCCATTAGGTTTGCAGTAAGTGCTTTGGTGTAAAATTGAAATGTATACTATTTGTATTGTCTAAGCATTGCATTCACTGAGATAACAACTTTTTTGTGTTGATGTGTACAGCCATGAAACAACTTTCAAACTACTCATAATCATGTGGAAAGTTAACCTAAGTTGTTTGCATTAGTTTGCAGTAAGTACTTTGGTGTAAAATTCAGATGTGTACTTCCTTAATGTCAGAGCATAGTAGTACTGAGAAAGTAACTTTTTTGTCTTGATGAACTGAGGCATGAAACAACTTTAAACCTAGTCATATTCATCTGGGAAGTTAACCAAATGTGTTTGCATTAGGTTTTCAGTCAGGACTTTTGAGTACAATTCAAATGTATACTGCTTTTATGTCAAAGCATTCTACTCAACGTGAAATCAACTTTTTTGTCTTTATGTGTACAGGCATGAAACAACTTTCAGACATCTCAGAATCATGTGGGAAGTTAACCTAAGGTGTTTCCATTAGGTTTGCAGTAAGTGCTTTGTAGTAAAATTGAAATGTATACTATTTGTATTGCCTAAGCATTGCATGCACTGAGAAAACAACTTTTTTGTCTTGATGTGCACAGGTATGAAACAACTTTCAGACATCTCAGAATCATGTGGGAAGTTAATCTATGTTGTTTCCATTAGGTTTGCAGTAAGTGCTTTGGTGTAAAATTGAAATGTATACTATTTGTATTGTCTAAGCATTGCATGCACTGAGAAAACAACTTTTTTGTCTTGATGTGCACAGGTATGAAACAACTTTCAGACATCTCAGAATCATGTGGAAAGTTAACCTAAAGTGTTTCCATTAGGTTTGCAGTAAGTGCTTTGGTGTAAAATTGAAATGTATACTATTTGTTTTGTCTAAGCATTGCATGCACTGAGAAAACAACTTTATTGTGTTGATGTGTACAGCCATGAAACAACTTTCAAACTACTCATAATCATGTGGGAAGTTAACCTAAGGTGTTTCCATTAGTTTGCAGTAAGTGCTTTGGTGTAAAATTGAAATGTATACTATTTGTATTGTAAAAGCATTGCATGCACTGAGAAAAGAACTTTTTTTGTCTTGATGTGCACAGGTATGAAACAACTTTCAGACATCTCAGAATCATGTGGGAAGTTAATCTAAGTTGTTTCCATTAGGTTTGCAGTAAGTGCTTTGGTGTGAAATTGAAATGTATACTATATGTATTGTAAAAGCATTGCGTGCACTGAGAAAACAACTTTTTTGTCTTGATGTGCACAGGTATGAAACAACTTTCAGACATCTCAGAATCATGTGGGAAGTTAATCTAAGTTGTTTGCATTAGGTTTGCAGTAAGTACTTTTGTGTCAAATTGAAATGTATACTATTTGTATTGTCTAAGCATTGCATGCACTGAGATAACAACTTTTATGTGTTGATGTCTACAGCCATGAAACAACTTTCAAACTACTCATAATAATGTGGGAAGTTAACCTAAGGTGTTTCCATTAGTTTGCAGTAAGTACTTTGGTGTAAAATTGAAATGTATACTACTTTTATGTCAAAGCATTCTATTCACCGTGAAATCAACTTTTTTGTCTTTATGTGTACAGGTATGAAACAACTTTCAGACATCTCAGAATCATGTGGGAAGTTAATCTATGTTGTTTCCATTAGGTTTGCAGTAAGTGCTTTGGTGTAAAATTGAAATGTATACTATTTGTATTGTCTAAGCATTGCATGCACTGAGATAACAACTTTTTTGTGTTGATGTGTACAGCCATGAAACAACTTTCAAACTACTCATAATCATGTGGAAAGTTAACCTAAGTTGTTTGCATTAGTTTGCAGTAAGTACTTTGGTGTAAAATTCAGATGTGTACTTCCTTAATGTCAGAGCATAGTAGTACTGAGAAAGTAACTTTTTTGTCTTGATGAACTGAGGCATGAAACAACTTTAAACCTAGTCATATTCATCTGGGAAGTTAACCAAATGTGTTTGCATTAGGTTTTCAGTCAGGACTTTTGAGTACAATTCAAATGTATACTGCTTTTATGTCAAAGCATTCTACTCAACGTGAAATCAACTTTTTTGTCTTTATGTGTACAGGCATGAAACAACTTTCAGACATCTCAGAATCATGTGGGAAGTTAACCTAAGGTGTTTCCATTAGGTTTGCAGTAAGTGCTTTGTAGTAAAATTGAAATGTATACTATTTGTATTGCCTAAGCATTGCATTCACTGAGATAACAACTTTTTTGTCTTGATGTGCACAGGTATGAAACAACTTTCAGACATGTTAGAATCATGTGGAAAGTTAACCTAAAGTGTTTCCATTAGGTTTGCAGTAAGTGCTTTGGTGTAAAATTGAAATGTATACTATTTGTATTGTAAAAGCATTGCATGCACTGAGAAAACAACTTTTTTGTCTTGATGTGCACAGGTATGAAACAACTTTCAGACATCTCAGAATCATGTGGAAAGTTAACCTAAAGTGTTTCCATTAGGTTTGCAGTAAGTGCTTTGGTGTAAAATTGAAATGTATACTATTTGTTTTGTCTAAGCATTGCATGCACTGAGAAAACAACTTTATTGTGTTGATGTGTACAGCCATGAAACAACTTTCAAACTACTCATAATCATGTGGGAAGTTAACCTAAGGTGTTTCCATTAGTTTGCAGTAAGTACTTTGGTGTAAAATTCAGATGTGTACTTCCTTAATGTCAGAGCATAGTAGTACTGAGAAAGTAACTTTTTTGTCTTGATGAACTGAGGCATGAAACAACTTTAAACCTAGTCATATTCATCTGGGAAGTTAACCAAATGTGTTTGCATTAGGTTTGCAGTCAGGACTTTTGAGTACAATTGAAATGTATACTGCTTTTCTGTCAGAGCATTCTATTCACTGTGAAATCAACTTTTTTGTCTTTATGTGCACAGGTATGAAACAACTTTCAGACATCTCAGAATCATGTGGGAAGTTAAACTAAAGTGTTTCCATTAGGTTTGCAGTAAGTGCTTTGCTGTAAAAAAGAAATGTATACTATTTGTATTGTCAAAGAATTGCATGCACTGAGATAACAACTTTTATGTGTTGATGTCTACAGCCATGAAACAACTTTCAAACTACTCATAATAATGTGGGAAGTTAACCTAAGGTGTTTCCATTAGTTTGCAGTAAGTACTTTGGTGTAAAATTGAAATGTATACTACTTTTATGTCAAAGCATTCTATTCACCGTGAAATCAACTTTTTTGTCTTTATGTGTACAGCCATGAAACAACTTTCAAACTACTCATAATCATGTGGAAAGTTAACCTAAGGTGCTTCCATTAGATCTGCAGTAAGTGCTTTGTAGTAAAATTGAAATGTATACTATTTGTATTGCCTAAGCATTGCATTCACGGAGATAACAACTTTTTTGTCTTGATGTGCACAGGTATGAAACAACTTTCAGACATGTCAGAATCATGTGGAAAGTTAACCTAAAGTGTTTCCATTAGGTTTGCAGTAAGTGCTTTGGTGTAAAATTGAAATGTATACTATTTGTATTGTAAAAGCATTGCATGCACTGAGAAAACAACTTTTTTGTCTTGATGTGCACAGGTATGAAACAACTTTCAGACATCTCAGAATCATGTGGGAAGTTAACCTAAAGTGTTTCCATTAGGTTTGCAATAAGTAATTTGTTGTAAAATTGAAATGTATACTACTTTTATGTCAAAGCATTCTACTCACCGTGAAATCAACTTTTTTGTCTTTATGTGCACAGGTATGAAACAACTTTCAGACATCTCAGAATCATGTGGGAAGTTAACCTAAGGTGTTTCCATTAGGTTTGCATTAAGTGCTTTGTAGTAAAATTGAAATGTATACTATTTGTATTGTCTAAGCATTGCATTCACTGAGATAACAACTTTTTTGTCTTGATGTGCACAGGTATGAAACAACTTGCAGATATGTCAGAATCATGTGGAAAGTTAACCTAAGTTGTTTCCATTAGGTTTGCAGTAAGTGCTTTGCTGTGAAATTGAAATGTATACTATTTGTATTGTAAAAGCATTGCATGCACTGAGAAAAGAACTTTTTTGTCTTGATGTGCACAGGTATGAAAGAACTTTCAGACATCTCAGAATCATGTGGGAAGTTAATCTAAGTTGTTTCCATTAGGTTTGCAGTAAGTGCTTTGGTGTGAAATTGAAATGTATACTATATGTATTGTAAAAGCATTGCGTGCACTGAGAAAACAACTTTTTTGTCTTGATGTGCACAGGTATGAAACAACTTTCAGACATCTCAGAATCATGTGGGAAGTTAATCTAAGTTGTTTCCATTAGGTTTGCAGTAAGTACTTTGGTGTAAAATTGAAATGTATACTATTTGTATTGTCTAAGCATTGCATGCACTGAGATAACAACTTTTATGTGTTGTTGTCTACAGCCATGAAACAACTTTCAAACTACTCATAATAATGTGGGAAGTTAACCTAAGGTGTTTCCATTAGTTTGCAGTAAGTACTTTGGTGTAAAATTGAAATGTATACTACTTTTATGTCAAAGCATTCTATTCACCGTGAAATCAACTTTTTTGTCTTTATGTGTACAGGTATGAAACCACTTTCAGACATCTCAGAATCATGTGGGAAGTTAATCTATGTTGTTTCCATTAGGTTTGCAGTAAGTGCTTTGGTGTAAAATTCAGATGTGTACTTCCTTAATGTCAGAGCATAGTAGTACTGAGAAAGTAACTTTTTTGTCTTGATGAACTGAGGCATGAAACAACTTTAAACCTAGTCATATTCATCTGGGAAGTTAACCAAATGTGTTTGCATTAGGTTTTCAGTCAGGACTTTTGAGTACAATTCAAATGTATACTGCTTTTATGTCAAAGCATTCTACTCAACGTGAAATCAACTTTTTTGTCTTTATGTGTACAGGCATGAAACAACTTTCAGACATCTCAGAATCATGTGGGAAGTTAACCTAAGGTGTTTCCATTAGGTTTGCAGTAAGTGCTTTGTAGTAAAATTGAAATGTATACTATTTGTATTGCCTAAGCATTGCATTCACTGAGATAACAACTTTTTTGTCTTGATGTGCACAGGTATGAAACAACTTTCAGACATGTTAGAATCATGTGGAAAGTTAACCTAAAGTGTTTCCATTAGGTTTGCAGTAAGTGCTTTGGTGTAAAATTGAAATGTATACTATTTGTATTGTAAAAGCATTGCATGCACTGAGAAAACAACTTTTTTGTCTTGATGTGCACAGGTATGAAACAACTTTCAGACATCTCAGAATCATGTGGAAAGTTAACCTAAAGTGTTTCCATTAGGTTTGCAGTAAGTGCTTTGGTGTAAAATTGAAATGTATACTATTTGTTTTGTCTAAGCATTGCATGCACTCAGAAAACAACTTTATTGTGTTGATGTGTACAGCCATGAAACAACTTTCAAACTACTCATAATCATGTGGGAAGTTAACCTAAGGTGTTTCCATTAGTTTACAGTAAGTACTTTGGTGTAAAATTCAGATGTGTACTTCCTTAATGTCAGAGCATAGTAGTACTGAGAAAGTAACTTTTTTGTCTTGATGAACTGAGGCATGAAACAACTTTAAACCTGGTCATATTCATCTGGGAAGTTAACCAAATGTGTTTGCATTAGGTTTGCAGTCAGGACTTTTGAGTACAATTGAAATGTATACTGCTTTTCTGTCAAAGCATTCTATTCACTGTGAAATCAACTTTTTTGTCTTTATGTGCACAGGTATGAAACAACTTTCAGACTTCTCAGAATCATGTGGGAAGTTAAACTAAAGTGTTTCCATTAGGTTTGCAGTAAGTGCTTTGCTGTAAAATTGAAATGTATACTATTTGTATTGTAAAAGCATTGCATGCACTGAGATAACAACTTTTATGTGTTGATGTCTACAGCCATGAAACAACTTTCAAACTACTCATAATAATGTGGGAAGTTAACCTAAGGTGTTTCCATTAGTTTGCAGTAAGTACTTTGGTGTAAAATTGAAATGTATACTACTTTTATGTCAAAGCATTCTATTCACCGTGAAATCAACTTTTTTGTCTTTATGTGTACAGGTATGAAACAACTTTGAGACATCTCAGAATCATGTGGGAAGTTAATCTATGTTGTTTCCATTAGGTTTGCAGTAAGTGCTTTGGTGTAAAATTGAAATGTATACTATTTGTATTGTCTAAGCATTGCATGCACTGAGATAACAACTTTTTTGTGTTGATGTGTACAGCCATGAAACAACTTGCAAACTACTCATAATCATGTGGAAAGTTAACCTAAGTTGTTTGCATTAGTTTGCAGTAAGTACTTTGGTGTAAAATTCAGATGTGTACTTCCTTAATGTCAGAGCATAGTAGTACTGAGAAAGTAACTTTTTTGTCTTGATGAACTGAGGCATGAAACAACTTTAAACCTAGTCATATTCATCTGGGAAGTTAACCAAATGTGTTTGCATTAGGTTTTCAGTCAGGACTTTTGAGTACAATTCAAATGTATACTGCTTTTATGTCAAAGCATTCTACTCAACGTGAAATCAACTTTTTTGTCTTTATGTGTACAGGCATGAAACAACTTTCAGACATCTCAGAATCATGTGGGAAGTTAACCTAAGGTGTTTCCATTAGGTTTGCAGTAAGTGCTTTGTAGTAAAATTGAAATGTATACTATTTGTATTGCCTAAGCATTGCATTCACTGAGATAACAACTTTTTTGTCTTGATGTGCACAGGTATGAAACAACTTTCAGACATGTTAGAATCATGTGGAAAGTTAACCTAAAGTGTTTCCATTAGGTTTGCAGTAAGTGCTTTGGTGTAAAATTGAAATGTATACTATTTGTATTGTAAAAGCATTGCATGCACTGAGAAAACAACTTTTTTGTCTTGATGTGCACAGGTATGAAACAACTTTCAGACATCTCAGAATCATGTGGAAAGTTAACCTAAAGTGTTTCCATTAGGTTTGCAGTAAGTGCTTTGGTGTAAAATTGAAATGTATACTATTTGTTTTGTCTAAGCATTGCATGCACTGAGAAAACAACTTTATTGTGTTGATGTGTACAGCCATGAAACAACTTTCAAACTACTCATAATCATGTGGGAAGTTAACCTAAGGTGTTTCCATTAGTTTGCAGTAAGTACTTTGGTGTAAAATTCAGATGTGTACTTCCTTAATGTCAGAGCATAGTAGTACTGAGAAAGTAACTTTTTTGTCTTGATGAACTGAGGCATGAAACAACTTTAAACCTAGTCATATTCATCTGGGAAGTTAACCAAATGTGTTTGCATTAGGTTTGCAGTCAGGACTTTTGAGTACAATTGAAATGTATACTGCTTTTCTGTCAAAGCATTCTATTCACTGTGAAATCAACTTTTTTGTCTTTATGTGCACAGGTATGAAACAACTTTCAGACATCTCAGAATCATGTGCGAAGTTAATCTAAGTTGTTTCCATTAGGTTTGCAGTAAGTGCTTTGGTGTGAAATTGAAATGTATACTATATGTATTGTAAAAGCATTGCGTGCACTGAGAAAACAACTTTTTTGTCTTGATGTGCATAGGTATGAAACAACTTTCAGACATCTCAGAATCATGTGGGAAGTTAATCTAAGTTGTTTCCATTAGGTTTGCAGTAAGTACTTTGGTGTAAAATTGAAATGTATACTATTTGTATTGTCTAAGAATTGCATGCACTGAGATAACAACTTTTATGTGTTGATGTCTACAGCCATGAAACAACTTTCAAACTACTCATAATAATGTGGGAAGTTAACCTAAGGTGTTTCCATTAGTTTGCAGTAAGTACTTTGGTGTAAAATTCAGATGTGTACTTCCTTAATGTCAGAGCATAGTAGTACTGAGAAAGTAACTTTTTTGTCTTGATGAACTGAGGCATGAAACAACTTTAAACCTAGTCATATTCATCTGGGAAGTTAACCAAATGTGTTTGCATTAGGTTTGCAGTCAGGACTTTTGAGTACAATTGAAATGTATACTGCTTTTCTGTCAAAGCATTCTATTCACTGTGAAATCAACTTTTTTGTCTTTATGTGCACAGGTATGAAACAACTTTCAGACATCTCAGAATCATGTGGGAAGTTAAACTAAAGTGTTTCCATTAGGTTTGCAGTAAGTGCTTTGCTGTAAAATTGAAATGTATACTATTTGTATTGTAAAAGCATTGCATGCACTGAGAAAAGAACTTTTTTGTCTTGATGTGCACAGGTATGAAACAACTTTCAGACATCTCAGAATCATGTGCGAAGTTAATCTAAGTTGTTTCCATTAGGTTTGCAGTAAGTGCTTTGGTGTGAAATTGAAATGTATACTATATGTATTGTAAAAGCATTGCGTGCACTGAGATAACAACTTTTTTGTCTTGATGTGCATAGGTATGAAACAACTTTCAGACATCTCAGAATCATGTGGGAAGTTAATCTAAGTTGTTTCCATTAGGTTTGCAGTAAGTACTTTGGTGTAAAATTCAGATGTGTACTTCCTTAATGTCAGAGCATAGTAGTACTGAGAAAGTAACTTTTTTGTCTTGATGAACTGAGGCATGAAACAACTTTAAACCTAGTCATATTCATCTGGGAAGTTAACCAAATGTGTTTGCATTAGGTTTGCAGTCAGGACTTTTGAGTACAATTGAAATGTATACTGCTTTTCTGTCAAAGCATTCTATTCACTGTGAAATCAACTTTTTTGTCTTTATGTGCACAGGTATGAAACAACTTTCAGACTTCTCAGAATCATGTGGGAAGTTAAACTAAAGTGTTTCCATTAGGTTTGCAGTAAGTGCTTTGCTGTAAAATTGAAATGTATACTATTTGTATTGTAAAAGCATTGCATGCACTGAGATAACAACTTTTATGTGTTGATGTCTACAGCCATGAAACAACTTTCAAACTACTCATAATAATGTGGGAAGTTAACCTAAGGTGTTTCCATTAGTTTGCAGTAAGTACTTTGGTGTAAAATTGAAATGTATACTACTTTTATGTCAAAGCATTCTATTCACCGTGAAATCAACTTTTTTGTCTTTATGTGTACAGGTATGAAACAACTTTGAGACATCTCAGAATCATGTGGGAAGTTAATCTATGTTGTTTCCATTAGGTTTGCAGTAAGTGCTTTGGTGTAAAATTGAAATGTATACTATTTGTATTGTCTAAGCATTGCATGCACTGAGATAACAACTTTTTTGTGTTGATGTGTACAGCCATGAAACAACTTTCAAACTACTCATAATCATGTGGAAAGTTAACCTAAGTTGTTTGCATTAGTTTGCAGTAAGTACTTTGGTGTAAAATTCAGATGTGTACTTCCTTAATGTCAGAGCATAGTAGTACTGAGAAAGTAACTTTTTTGTCTTGATGAACTGAGGCATGAAACAACTTTAAACCTAGTCATATTCATCTGGGAAGTTAACCAAATGTGTTTGCATTAGGTTTTCAGTCAGGACTTTTGAGTACAATTCAAATGTATACTGCTTTTATGTCAAAGCATTCTACTCAACGTGAAATCAACTTTTTTGTCTTTATGTGTACAGGCATGAAACAACTTTCAGACATCTCAGAATCATGTGGGAAGTTAACCTAAGGTGTTTCCATTAGGTTTGCAGTAAGTGCTTTGTAGTAAAATTGAAATGTATACTATTTGTATTGCCTAAGCATTGCATTCACTGAGATAACAACTTTTTTGTCTTGATGTGCACAGGTATGAAACAACCTTCAGACATGTTAGAATCATGTGGAAAGTTAACCTAAAGTGTTTCTATTAGGTTTGCAGTAAGTGCTTTGGTGTAAAATTGAAATGTATACTATTTGTATTGTAAAAGCATTGCATGCACTGAGAAAACAACTTTTTTGTCTTGATGTGCACAGGTATGAAACAACTTTCAGACATCTCAGAATCATGTGGAAAGTTAACCTAAAGTGTTTCCATTAGGTTTGCAGTAAGTGCTTTGGTGTAAAATTGAAATGTATACTATTTGTTTTGTCTAAGCATTGCATGCACTGAGAAAACAACTTTATTGTGTTGATGTGTACAGCCATGAAACAACTTTCAAACTACTCATAATCATGTGGGAAGTTAACCTAAGGTGTTTCCATTAGTTTGCAGTAAGTACTTTGGTGTAAAATTCAGATGTGTACTTCCTTAATGTCAGAGCATAGTAGTACTGAGAAAGTAACTTTTTTGTCTTGATGAACTGAGGCATGAAACAACTTTAAACCTAGTCATATTCATCTGGGAAGTTAACCAAATGTGTTTGCATTAGGTTTGCAGTCAGGACTTTTGAGTACAATTGAAATGTATACTGCTTTTCTGTCAAAGCATTCTATTCACTGTGAAATCAACTTTTTTGTCTTTATGTGCACAGGTATGAAACAACTTTCAGACATCTCAGAATCATGTGCGAAGTTAATCTAAGTTGTTTCCATTAGGTTTGCAGTAAGTGCTTTGGTGTGAAATTGAAATGTATACTATATGTATTGTAAAAGCATTGCGTGCACTGAGAAAACAACTTTTTTGTCTTGATGTGCATAGGTATGAAACAACTTTCAGACATCTCAGAATCATGTGGGAAGTTAATCTAAGTTGTTTCTATTAGGTTTGCAGTAAGTACTTTGGTGTAAAATTGAAATGTATACTATTTGTATTGTCTAAGAATTGCATGCACTGAGATAACAACTTTTATGTGTTGATGTCTACAGCCATGAAACAACTTTCAAACTACTCATAATAATGTGGGAAGTTAACCTAAGGTGTTTCCATTAGTTTGCAGTAAGTACTTTGGTGTAAAATTCAGATGTGTACTTCCTTAATGTCAGAGCATAGTAGTACTGAGAAAGTAACTTTTTTGTCTTGATGAACTGAGGCATGAAACAACTTTAAACCTAGTCATATTCATCTGGGAAGTTAACCAAATGTGTTTGCATTAGGTTTGCAGTCAGGACTTTTGAGTACAATTGAAATGTATACTGCTTTTCTGTCAAAGCATTCTATTCACTGTGAAATCAACTTTTTTGTCTTTATGTGCACAGGTATGAAACAACTTTCAGACATCTCAGAATCATGTGGGAAGTTAAACTAAAGTGTTTCCATTAGGTTTGCAGTAAGTGCTTTGCTGTAAAATTGAAATGTATACTATTTGTATTGTAAAAGCATTGCATGCACTGAGAAAAGAACTTTTTTGTCTTGATGTGCACAGGTATGAAACAACTTTCAGACATCTCAGAATCATGTGCGAAGTTAATCTAAGTTGTTTCCATTAGGTTTGCAGTAAGTGCTTTGGTGTGAAATTGAAATGTATACTATATGTATTGTAAAAGCATTGCGTGCACTGAGATAACAACTTTTTTGTCTTGATGTGCATAGGTATGAAACAACTTTCAGACATCTCAGAATCATGTGGGAAGTTAATCTAAGTTGTTTCCATTAGGTTTGCAGTAAGTACTTTGGTGTAAAATTCAGATGTGTACTTCCTTAATGTCAGAGCATAGTAGTACTGAGAAAGTAACTTTTTTGTCTTGATGAACTGAGGCATGAAACAACTTTAAACCTAGTCATATTCATCTGGGAAGTTAACCAAATGTGTTTGCATTAGGTTTGCAGTCAGGACTTTTGAGTACAATTGAAATGTATACTGCTTTTCTGTCAAAGCATTCTATTCACTGTGAAATCAACTTTTTTGTCTTTATGTGCACAGGTATGAAACAACTTTCAGACTTCTCAGAATCATGTGGGAAGTTAAACTAAAGTGTTTCCATTAGGTTTGCAGTAAGTGCTTTGCTGTAAAATTGAAATGTATACTATTTGTATTGTAAAAGCATTGCATGCACTGAGATAACAACTTTTATGTGTTGATGTCTACAGCCATGAAACAACTTTCAAACTACTCATAATAATGTGGGAAGTTAACCTAAGGTGTTTCCATTAGTTTGCAGTAAGTACTTTGGTGTAAAATTGAAATGTATACTACTTTTATGTCAAAGCATTCTATTCACCGTGAAATCAACTTTTTTGTCTTTATGTGTACAGGTATGAAACAACTTTGAGACATCTCAGAATCATGTGGGAAGTTAATCTATGTTGTTTCCATTAGGTTTGCAGTAAGTGCTTTGGTGTAAAATTGAAATGTATACTATTTGTATTGTCTAAGCATTGCATGCACTGAGATAACAACTTTTTTGTGTTGATGTGTACAGCCATGAAACAACTTTCAAACTACTCATAATCATGTGGAAAGTTAACCTAAGTTGTTTGCATTAGTTTGCAGTAAGTACTTTGGTGTAAAATTCAGATGTGTACTTCCTTAATGTCAGAGCATAGTAGTACTGAGAAAGTAACTTTTTTGTCTTGATGAACTGAGGCATGAAACAACTTTAAACCTAGTCATATTCATCTGGGAAGTTAACCAAATGTGTTTGCATTAGGTTTTCAGTCAGGACTTTTGAGTACAATTCAAATGTATACTGCTTTTATGTCAAAGCATTCTACTCAACGTGAAATCAACTTTTTTGTCTTTATGTGTACAGGCATGAAACAACTTTCAGACATCTCAGAATCATGTGGGAAATTAACCTAAGGTGTTTCCATTAGGTTTGCAGTAAGTGCTTTGTAGTAAAATTGAAATGTATACTATTTGTATTGCCTAAGCATTGCATTCACTGAGATAACAACTTTTTTGTCTTGATGTGCACAGGTATGAAACAACTTTCAGACATGTTAGAATCATGTGGAAAGTTAACCTAAAGTGTTTCCATTAGGTTTGCAGTAAGTGCTTTGGTGTAAAATTGAAATGTATACTATTTGTATTGTAAAAGCATTGCATGCACTGAGAAAACAACTTTTTTGTCTTGATGTGCACAGGTATGAAACAACTTTCAGACATCTCAGAATCATGTGGAAAGTTAACCTAAAGTGTTTCCATTAGGTTTGCAGTAAGTGCTTTGGTGTAAAATTGAAATGTATACTATTTGTTTTGTCTAAGCATTGCATGCACTGAGAAAACAACTTTATTGTGTTGATGTGTACAGCCATGAAACAACTTTCAAACTACTCATAATCATGTGGGAAGTTAACCTAAGGTGTTTCCATTAGTTTGCAGTAAGTACTTTGGTGTAAAATTCAGATGTGTACTTCCTTAATGTCAGAGCATAGTAGTACTGAGAAAGTAACTTTTTTGTCTTGATGAACTGAGGCATGAAACAACTTTAAACCTAGTCATATTCATCTGGGAAGTTAACCAAATGTGTTTGCATTAGGTTTGCAGTCAGGACTTTTGAGTACAATTGAAATGTATACTGCTTTTCTGTCAAAGCATTCTATTCACTGTGAAATCAACTTTTTTGTCTTTATGTGCACAGGTATGAAACAACTTTCAGACATCTCAGAATCATGTGCGAAGTTAATCTAAGTTGTTTCCATTAGGTTTGCAGTAAGTGCTTTGGTGTGAAATTGAAATGTATACTATATGTATTGTAAAAGCATTGCGTGCACTGAGAAAACAACTTTTTTGTCTTGATGTGCATAGGTATGAAACAACTTTCAGACATCTCAGAATCATGTGGGAAGTTAATCTAAGTTGTTTCCATTAGGTTTGCAGTAAGTACTTTGGTGTAAAATTGAAATGTATACTATTTGTATTGTCTAAGAATTGCATGCACTGAGATAACAACTTTTATGTGTTGATGTCTACAGCCATGAAACAACTTTCAAACTACTCATAATAATGTGGGAAGTTAACCTAAGGTGTTTCCATTAGTTTGCAGTAAGTACTTTGGTGTAAAATTCAGATGTGTACTTCCTTAATGTCAGAGCATAGTAGTACTGAGAAAGTAACTTTTTTGTCTTGATGAACTGAGGCATGAAACAACTTTAAACCTAGTCATATTCATCTGGGAAGTTAACCAAATGTGTTTGCATTAGGTTTGCAGTCAGGACTTTTGAGTACAATTGAAATGTATACTGCTTTTCTGTCAAAGCATTCTATTCACTGTGAAATCAACTTTTTTGTCTTTATGTGCACAGGTATGAAACAACTTTCAGACATCTCAGAATCATGTGGGAAGTTAAACTAAAGTGTTTCCATTAGGTTTGCAGTAAGTGCTTTGCTGTAAAATTGAAATGTATACTATTTGTATTGTAAAAGCATTGCATGCACTGAGAAAAGAACTTTTTTGTCTTGATGTGCACAGGTATGAAACAACTTTCAGACATCTCAGAATCATGTGCGAAGTTAATCTAAGTTGTTTCCATTAGGTTTGCAGTAAGTGCTTTGGTGTGAAATTGAAATGTATACTATATGTATTGTAAAAGCATTGCGTGCACTGAGATAACAACTTTTTTGTCTTGATGTGCATAGGTATGAAACAACTTTCAGACATCTCAGAATCATGTGGGAAGTTAATCTAAGTTGTTTCCATTAGGTTTGCAGTAAGTACTTTGGTGTAAAATTCAGATGTGTACTTCCTTAATGTCAGAGCATAGTAGTACTGAGAAAGTAACTTTTTTGTCTTGATGAACTGAGGCATGAAACAACTTTAAACCTAGTCATATTCATCTGGGAAGTTAACCAAATGTGTTTGCATTAGGTTTGCAGTCAGGACTTTTTAGTACAATTCAAATGTATACTGCTTTTATGTCAAAGCATTCTACTCAACGTGAAATCAACTTTTTTGTCTTTATGTTTACAGGCATGAAACAACTTTCAGACATCTCAGAATCATGTGGGAAGTTAACCTAAGGTGTTTCCATTAGGTTTGCAGTAAGTGCTTTGTAGTAAAATTGAAATGTATACTATTTGTATTGCCTAAGCATTGCATTCACGGAGATAACAACTTTTTTGTCTTGATGTGCACAGGTATGAAACAACTTTCAGACATGTCAGAATCATGTGGAAAGTTAACCTAAAGTGTTTCCATTAGGTTTGCAGTAAGTGCCTTGGTGTAAAATTGAAATGTATACTATTTGTATTGTAAAAGCATTGCATGCACTGAGAAAACAACTTTTTTGTCTTGATGTGCACAGGTATGAAACAACTTTCAGACATCTCAGAATCATCTGGGAAGTTAACCTAAAGTGTTTCCATTAGGTTTGCAGTAAGTGCTTTGGTGTAAAATTGAAATGTATACTATTTGTATTCTCTAAGCATTGCATGCACTGAGATTACAACTTTTTTGTGTTGATGTGTGCAGCCATGAAACAACTTTCAAACTACTGATAATCATGTGGAAAGTTAACCTAAAGTGTTTCCATTAGGTTTGCAGTAAGTAATTTGTTGTAAAATTGAAATGTATACTACTTTTATGTCAAAGCATTCTACTCACCGTGAAATCAACTTTTTTGTCTTTATGTCACAGGTATGAAACAACTTTCAGACATCTCAGAATCATGTGGGAAGTTAAACTAAAGTGTTTCCATTAGGTTTGCAGTAAGTGCTTTGCTGTAAAATTGAAATGTATACTATTTGTATTGTAAAAGCATTGCATGCACTGAGAAAAGAACTTTTTTGTCTTGATGTGCACAGGTATGAAACAACTTTCAGACATCTCAGAATCATGTGCGAAGTTAATCTAAGTTGTTTCCATTAGGTTTGCAGTAAGTGCTTTGGTGTAAAATTGAAATGTGTACTATTTGATTTGTCTAAGCATTGCATGCACTGAGAAAACAACTTTATTGTGTTGATGTGTACAGCCATGAAACAACTTTCAAACTACTCATAATCATGTGGGAAGTTAACCTAAGGTGTTTCCATTAGTTTGCAGTAAGTACTTTGGTGTAAAATTCAGATGTGTACTTCCTTAATGTCAGAGCATAGTAGTACTGAGAAAGTAACTTTTTTGTCTTGATGAACTGAGGCATGAAACAACTTTAAACCTAGTCATATTCATCTGGGAAGTTAACCAAATGTGTTTGCATTAGGTTTGCAGTCAGGACTTTTGAGTACAATTGAAATGTATACTGCTTTTCTGTCAAAGCATTCTATTCACTGTGAAATCAACTTTTTTGTCTTTATGTGCACAGGTATGAAACAACTTTCAGACATCTCAGAATCATGTGGGAAGTTAAACTAAAGTGTTTCCATTAGGTTTGCAGTAAGTGCTTTGCTGTAAAATTGAAATGTATACTATTTGTATTGTAAAAGCATTGCATGCACTGAGAAAAGAACTTTTTTGTCTTGATGTGCACAGGTATGAAACAACTTTCAGACATCTCAGAATCATGTGCGAAGTTAATCTAAGTTGTTTCCATTAGGTTTGCAGTAAGTGCTTTGGTGTGAAATTGAAATGTATACTATATGTATTGTAAAAGCATTGCGTGCACTGAGAAAACAACTTTTTTGTCTTGATGTGCATAGGTATGAAACAACTTTCAGACATCTCAGAATCATGTGGGAAGTTAATCTAAGTTGTTTCCATTAGGTTTGCAGTAAGTACTTTGGTGTAAAATTGAAATGTATACTATTTGTATTGTCTAAGAATTGCATGCACTGAGATAACAACTTTTATGTGTTGATGTCTACAGCCATGAAACAACTTTCAAACTACTCATAATAATGTGTGAAGTTAACCTAAGGTGTTTCCATTAGTTTGCAGTAAGTACTTTGGTGTAAAATTGAAGTGTATACTACTTTTATGTCAAAGCATTCTATTCACCGTGAAATCAACTTTTTTGTCTTTATGTGTACAGGTATGAAACAACTTTCAGACATCTCAGAATCATGTGGGAAGTTAACCTAAGGTGTTTCCATTAGGTTTGCAGTAAGTGCTTTGTAGTAAAATTGAAATGTATACTATTTGTATTGTCTAAGCATTGCATTCACTGAGATAACAACTTTTTTCTGTTGATGTGTACAGCCATGAAACAACTTTCAAACTACTCATAATCATGTGGAAAGTTAACCTAAGGTGCTTCCATTAGATCTGCAGTAAGTGCTTTGGTGTAAAATTGAAATGTATACTATTTGTTTGTAAAAACATTGCATGCACTGAGAAAACAACTTTTTTGTCTTGATGTGCACAGGTATGAAACAACTTTCAGACATCTCAGAATTATGTGGGAAGTTAATCTATGTTGTTTCCATTAGGTTTGCAGTAAGTGCTTTGGTGTAAAATTGAAATGTATACTATTTGTATTGTCTAAGCATTGCATGCACTGAGATAACAACTTTTTTGTGTTGATGTGTACAGCCATGAAACAACTTTCAAACTACTCATAATCATGTGGGAAGTTAACCTAAGTTGTTTCCATTAGTTTGCAGTAAGTACTTTGGTGTAAAATTCAGATGTGTACTTCCTTAATGTCAGAGCATAGTAGTACTGAGAAAGTAACTTTTTTGTCTTGATGAACTGAGGCATGAAACAACTTTAAACCTAGTCATATTCATCTGGGAAGTTAACCAAATGTGTTTGCTTTAGGTTTGCAGTCAGGACTTTTGAGTACAATTCAAATGTATACTGCTTTTATGTCAAAGCATTCTACTCAACGTGAAATCAACTTTTTTGTCTTTATGTGTACAGGCATGAAACAACTTTCAGACATCTCAGAATCATGTGGGAAATTAACCTAAGGTGTTTCCATTAGGTTTGCAGTAAGTGCTTTGTAGTAAAATTGAAATGTATACTATTTGTATTGCCTAAGCATTGCATTCACTGAGATAACAACTTTTTTGTCTTGATGTGCACAGGTATGAAACAACTTTCAGACATGTTAGAATCATGTGGAAAGTTAACCTAAAGTGTTTCCATTAGGTTTGCAGTAAGTGCTTTGGTGTAAAATTGAAATGTATACTATTTGTATTGTAAAAGCATTGCATGCACTGAGAAAACAACTTTTTTGTCTTGATGTGCACAGGTATGAAACAACTTTCAGACATCTCAGAATCATGTGGGAAGTTAACCTAAAGTGTTTCCATTAGGTTTGCAGTAAGTGCTTTGGTGTAAAATTGAAATGTATACTATTTGTATTGTCTAAGCATTGCATGCACTGAGATTACAACTTTTTTGTGTTGATGTGTGCAGCCATGAAACAACTTTCAAACTACTGATAATCATGTGGGAAGTTAACCTAAGGTGTTTCCATTAGTTTGCAGTAAGTACTTTGGTGTAAAATTCAGATGTGTACTTCCTTAATGTCAGAGCATAGTAGTACTGAGAAAGTAACTTTTTTGTCTTGATGAACTGAGGCATGAAACAACTTTAAACCTAGTCATATTCATCTGGGAAGTTAACCAAATGTGTTTGCATTAGGTTTGCAGTCAGGACTTTTGAGTACAATTGAAATGTATACTGCTTTTCTGTCAAAGCATTCTATTCACTGTGAAATCAACTTTTTTGTCTTTATGTGCACAGGTATGAAACAACTTTCAGACATCTCAGAATCATGTGCGAAGTTAATCTAAGTTGTTTCCATTAGGTTTGCAGTAAGTGCTTTGGTGTGAAATTGAAATGTATACTATATGTATTGTAAGAGCATTGCGTGCACTGAGAAAACAACTTTTTTGTCTTGATGTGCATAGGTATGAAACAACTTTCAGACATCTCAGAATCATGTGGGAAGTTAATCTAAGTTGTTTCCATTAGGTTTGCAGTAAGTACTTTGGTGTAAAATTGAAATGTATACTATTTGTATTGTCTAAGAATTGCATGCACTGAGATAACAACTTTTATGTGTTGATGTCTACAGCCATGAAACAACTTTCAAACTACTCATAATAATGTGGGAAGTTAACCTAAGGTGTTTCCATTAGTTTGCAGTAAGTACTTTGGTGTAAAATTCAGATGTGTACTTCCTTAATGTCAGAGCATAGTAGTACTGAGAAAGTAACTTTTTTGTCTTGATGAACTGAGGCATGAAACAACTTTAAACCTAGTCATATTCATCTGGGAAGTTAACCAAATGTGTTTGCATTAGGTTTGCAGTCAGGACTTTTGAGTACAATTGAAATGTATACTGCTTTTCTGTCAAAGCATTCTATTCACTGTGAAATCAACTTTTTTGTCTTTATGTGCACAGGTATGAAACAACTTTCAGACATCTCAGAATCATGTGGGAAGTTAAACTAAAGTGTTTCCATTAGGTTTGCAGTAAGTGCTTTGCTGTAAAATTGAAATGTATACTATTTGTATTGTAAAAGCATTGCATGCACTGAGAAAAGAACTTTTTTGTCTTGATGTGCACAGGTATGAAACAACTTTCAGACATCTCAGAATCATGTGCGAAGTTAATCTAAGTTGTTTCCATTAGGTTTGCAGTAAGTGCTTTGGAGTGAAATTGAAATGTATACTATATGTATTGTAAAAGCATTGCGTGCACTGAGATAACAACTTTTTTGTCTTGATGTGCATAGGTATGAAACAACTTTCAGACATCTCAGAATCATGTGGGAAGTTAATCTAAGTTGTTTCCATTAGGTTTGCAGTAAGTACTTTGGTGTAAAATTCAGATGTGTACTTCCTTAATGTCAGAGCATAGTAGTACTGAGAAAGTAACTTTTTTGTCTTGATGAACTGAGGCATGAAACAACTTTAAACCTAGTCATATTCATCTGGGAAGTTAACCAAATGTGTTTGCATTAGGTTTGCAGTCAGGACTTTTGAGTACAATTCAAATGTATACTGCTTTTATGTCAAAGCATTCTACTCAACGTGAAATCAACTTTTTTGTCTTTATGTTTACAGGCATGAAACAACTTTCAGACATCTCAGAATCATGTGGGAAGTTAACCTAAGGTGTTTCCATTAGGTTTGCAGTAAGTGCTTTGTAGTAAAATTGAAATGTATACTATTTGTATTGCCTAAGCATTGCATTCACGGAGATAACAACTTTTTTGTCTTGATGTGCACAGGTATGAAACAACTTTCAGACATGTCAGAATCATGTGGAAAGTTAACCTAAAGTGTTTCCATTAGGTTTGCAGTAAGTGCCTTGGTGTAAAATTGAAATGTATACTATTTGTATTGTAAAAGCATTGCATGCACTGAGAAAACAACTTTTTGTCTTGATGTGCACAGGTATGAAACAACTTTCAGACATCTCAGAATCATGTGGGAAGTTAACCTAAAGTGTTTCCATTAGGTTTGCAGTAAGTGCTTTGGTGTAAAATTGAAATGTATACTATTTGTATTGTCTAAGCATTGCATGCACTGAGATTACAACTTTTTTGTGTTGATGTGTGCAGCCATGAAACAACTTTCAAACTACTGATAATCATGTGGAAAGTTAACCTAAAGTGTTTCCATTAGGTTTGCAGTAAGTAATTTGTTGTAAAATTGAAATGTATACTACTTTTATGTCAAAGCATTCTACTCACCGTGAAATCAACTTTTTTGTCTTTATGTGCACAGGTATGAAACAACTTTCAGACATCTCAGAATCATGTGGGAAGTTAAACTAAAGTGTTTCCATTAGGTTTGCAGTAAGTGCTTTGCTGTAAAATTGAAATGTATACTATTTGTATTGTAAAAGCATTGCATGCACTGAGAAAAGAACTTTTTTGTCTTGATGTGCACAGGTATGAAACAACTTTCAGACATCTCAGAATCATGTGCGAAGTTAATCTAAGTTGTTTCCATTAGGTTTGCAGTAAGTGCTTTGGTGTAAAATTGAAATGTGTACTATTTGTTTTGTCTAAGCATTGCATGCACTGAGAAAACAACTTTATTGTGTTGATGTGTACAGCCATGAAACAACTTTCAAACTACTCATAATCATGTGGGAAGTTAACCTAAGGTGTTTCCATTAGTTTGCAGTAAGTACTTTGGTGTAAAATTCAGATGTGTACTTCCTTAATGTCAGAGCATAGTAGTACTGAGAAAGTAACTTTTTTGTCTTGATGAACTGAGGCATGAAACAACTTTAAACCTAGTCATATTCATCTGGGAAGTTAACCAAATGTGTTTGCATTAGGTTTGCAGTCAGGACTTTTGAGTACAATTGAAATGTATACTGCTTTTCTGTCAAAGCATTCTATTCACTGTGAAATCAACTTTTTTGTCTTTATGTGCACAGGTATGAAACAACTTTCAGACATCTCAGAATCATGTGGGAAGTTAAACTAAAGTGTTTCCATTAGGTTTGCAGTAAGTGCTTTGCTGTAAAATTGAAATGTATACTATTTGTATTGTAAAAGCATTGCATGCACTGAGAAAAGAACTTTTTTGTCTTGATGTGCACAGGTATGAAACAACTTTCAGACATCTCAGAATCATGTGCGAAGTTAATCTAAGTTGTTTCCATTAGGTTTGCAGTAAGTGCTTTGGTGTGAAATTGAAATGTATACTATATGTATTGTAAAAGCATTGCGTGCACTGAGAAAACAACTTTTTTGTCTTGATGTGCATAGGTATGAAACAACTTTCAGACATCTCAGAATCATGTGGGAAGTTAATCTAAGTTGTTTCCATTAGGTTTGCAGTAAGTACTTTGGTGTAAAATTGAAATGTATACTATTTGTATTGTCTAAGAATTGCATGCACTGAGATTACAACTTTTTTGTGTTGATGTCTACAGCCATGAAACAACTTTCAAACTACTGATAATCATGTGGAAAGTTAACCTAAAGTGTTTCCATTAGGTTTGCAGTAAGTAATTTGTTGTAAAATTGAAATGTATACTACTTTTATGTCAAAGCATTCTACTCACCGTGAAATCAACTTTTTTGTCTTTATGTGCACAGGTATGAAACAACTTTCAGACATCTCAGAATCATGTGGGAAGTTAACCTAAGGTGTTTCCATTAGGTTTGCATTAAGTGCTTTGTAGTAAAATTGAAATGTATACTATTTGTATTGTCTAAGCATTGCATTCACTGAGATAACAACTTTTTTGTCTTGATGTGCACAGGTATGAAACAACTTGCAGATATGTCAGAATCATGTGGAAAGTTAACCTAAGTTGTTTCCATTAGGTTTGCAGTAAGTGCTTTGCTGTGAAATTGAAATGTATACTATTTGTATTGTAAAAGCATTGCATGCACTGAGAAAAGAACTTTTTTGTCTTGATGTGCACAGGTATGAAACAACTTTCAGACATCTCAGAATCATGTGGGAAGTTAATCTAAGTTGTTTCCATTAGGTTTGCAGTAAGTACTTTGGTGTAAAATTGAAATGTATACTATTTGTATTGTCTAAGTATTGCATGCACTGAGATAACAACTTTTATGTGTTGATGTCTACAGCCATGAAACAACTTTCAAACTACTCATAATAATGTGGGAAGTTAACCTAAGGTGTTTCCATTAGTTTGCAGTAAGTACTTTGCTGTAAAATTGAAATGTATACTACTTTTATGTCAAAGCATTCTATTCACCGTGAAATCAACTTTTTTGTCTTTATGTGTACAGGTATGAAACAACTTTCAGACATCTCAGAATCATGTGGGAAGTTAACCTAAGGTGTTTCCATTAGGTTTGCAGTAAGTGCTTTGTAGTAAAATTGAAATGTATACTATTTGTATTGTCTAAGCATTGCATTCACTGAGATAACAACTTTTTTCTGTTGATGTGTACAGCCATGAAACAACTTTCAAACTACTCATAATCATGTGGGAAGTTAATCTATGTTGTTTCCATTAGGTTTGCAGTAAGTACTTTGGTGTAAAATTCAGATGTGTACTTCCTTAATGTCAGAGCATAGTAGTACTGAGAAAGTATTTTTTTTGTCTTGATGAACTGAGGCATGAAACAACTTTAAACCTAGTCATATTCATCTGGGAAGTTAACCAAATGTGTTTGCATTAGGTTTGCAGTCAGGACTTTTGAGTACAATTCAAATGTATACTGCTTTTATGTCAAAGCATTCTACTCAACGTGAAATCAACTTTTTTGTCTTTATGTGTACAGGCATGAAACAACTTTCAGACATCTCAGAATCATGTGGGAAGTTAACCTAAGGTGTTTCCATTAGGTTTGCAGTAAGTGCTTTGTAGTAAAATTGAAATGTATACTATTTGTATTGCCTAAGCATTGCATTCACGGAGATAACAACTTTTTTGTCTTGATGTGCACAGGTATGAAACAACTTTCAGACATGTCAGAATCATGTGGAAAGTTAACCTAAAGTGTTTCCATTAGGTTTGCAGTAAGTGATTTGGTGTAAAATTGAAATGTATACTATTTGTATTGTAAAAGCATTGCATGCACTGAGAAAACAACTTTTTTGTCTTGATGTGCACAGGTATGAAACAACTTTCAGACATCTCAGAATCATGTGGGAAGTTAACCTAAAGTGTTTCCATTAGGTTTGCAGTAAGTGCTTTGGTGTAAAATTGAAATGTATACTATTTGTATTGTCTAAGCATTGCATGCACTGAGATTACAACTTTTTTGTGTTGATGTGTGCAGCCATGAAACAACTTTCAAACTACTGATAATCATGTGGAAAGTTAACCTAAAGTGTTTCCATTAGGTTTGCAGTAAGTAATTTGTTGTAAAATTGAAATGTATACTACTTTTATGTCAAAGCATTCTACTCACCGTGAAATCAACTTTTTTGTCTTTATGTGCACAGGTATGAAACAACTTTCAGACATCTCAGAATCATGTGGGAAGTTAACCTAAGGTGTTTCCATTAGGTTTGCATTAAGTGCTTTGTAGTAAAATTGAAATGTATACTATTTGTATTGTCTAAGCATTGCATTCACTGAGATAACAACTTTTTTGTCTTGATGTGCACAGGTATGAAACAACTTGCAGATATGTCAGAATCATGTGGAAAGTTAACCTAAGTTGTTTCCATTAGGTTTGCAGTAAGTGCTTTGCTGTGAAATTGAAATGTATACTATTTGTATTGTAAAAGCATTGCATGCACTGAGAAAGAGAACTTTTTTGTCTTGATGTGCACAGGTATGAAACAACTTTCAGACATCTCAGAATCATGTGGGAAGTTAATCTAAGTTGTTTCCATTAGGTTTGCAGTAAGTACTTTGGTGTAAAATTGAAAAGTATACTATTTGTATTGTCTAAGTATTGCATGCACTGAGATAACAACTTTTATGTGTTGATGTCTACAGCCATGAAACAACTTTCAAACTACTCATAATAATGTGGGAAGTTAACCTAAGGTGTTTCCATTAGTTTGCAGTAAGTACTTTGCTGTAAAATTGAAATGTATACTACTTTTATGTCAAAGCATTCTATTCACCGTGAAATCAACTTTTTTGTCTTTATGTGTACAGGTATGAAACAACTTTCAGACATCTCAGAATCATGTGGGAAGTTAACCTAAGGTGTTTCCATTAGGTTTGCAGTAAGTGCTTTGTAGTAAAATTGAAATGTATACTATTTGTATTGTCTAAGCATTGCATTCACTGAGATAACAACTTTTTTCTGTTGATGTGTACAGCCATGAAACAACTTTCAAACTACTCATAATCATGTGGAAAGTTAACCTAAGGTGCTTCCATTAGATCTGCAGTAAGTGCTTTGGTGTAAAATTGAAATGTATACTATTTGTTTGTAAAAGCATTGCATGCACTGAGAAAACAACTTTTTTGTCTTGATGTGCACAGGTATGAAACAACTTTCAGACATCTCAGAATCATGTGGGAAGTTAATCTATGTTGTTTCCATTAGGTTTGCAGTAAGTGCTTTGGTGTAAAATTGAAATGTATACTATTTGTATTGTCTAAGCATTGCATGCACTGAGATAACAACTTTTTTGTGTTGATGTGTACAGCCATGAAACAACTTTCAAACTACTCATAATCATGTGTGAAGTTAACCTAAGTTGTTTCCATTAGTTTGCAGTAAGTACTTTGGTGTAAAATTCAGATGTGTACTTCCTTAATGTCAGAGCATAGTAGTATTGAGAAAGTAACTTTTTTGTCTTGATGAACTGAGGCATGAAACAACTTTAAACCTAGTCATATTCATCTGGGAAGTTAACCAAATGTGTTTGCATTAGGTTTGCAGTCAGGACTTTTGAGTACAATTCAAATGTATACTGCTTTTATGTCAAAGCATTCTACTCAACGTGAAATCAACTTTTTTGTCTTTATGTGTACAGGCATGAAACAACTTTCAGACATCTCAGAATCATGTGGGAAGTTAACCTAAGGTGTTTCCATTAGGTTTGCAGTAAGTGCTTTGTAGTAAAATTGAAATGTATACTATTTGTATTGCCTAAGCATTGCATTCACGGAGATAACAACTTTTTTGTCTTGATGTGCACAGGTATGAAACAACTTTCAGACATGTCAGAATCATGTGGAAAGTTAACCTAAAGTGTTTCCATTAGGTTTGCAGTAAGTGCTTTGGTGTAAAATTGAAATGTATACTATTTGTATTGTCTAAGCATTGCATGCACTGAGATTACAACTTTTTTGTGTTGATGTGTGCAGCCATGAAACAACTTTCAAACTACTGATAATCATGTGGAAAGTTAACCTAAAGTGTTTCCATTAGGTTTGCAGTAAGTAATTTGTTGTAAAATTGAAATGTATACTACTTTTATGTCAAAGCATTCTACTCACCGTGAAATCAACTTTTTTGTCTTTATGTGCACAGGTATGAAACAACTTTCAGACATCTCAGAATCATGTGGGAAGTTAACCTAAGGTGTTTCCATTAGGTTTGCATTAAGTGCTTTGTAGTAAAATTGAAATGTATACTATTTGTATTGTCTAAGCATTGCATTCACTGAGATAACAACTTTTTTGTCTTGATGTGCACAGGTATGAAACAACTTGCAGATATGTCAGAATCATGTGGAAAGTTAACCTAAGTTGTTTCCATTAGGTTTGCAGTAAGTGCTTTGCTGTGAAATTGAAATGTATACTATTTGTATTGTAAAAGCATTGCATGCACTGAGAAAAGAACTTTTTTGTCTTGATGTGCACAGGTATGAAACAACTTTCAGACATCTCAGAATCATGTGGGAAGTTAATCTAAGTTGTTTCCATTAGGTTTGCAGTAAGTACTTTGGTGTAAAATTGAAAAGTATACTATTTGTATTGTCTAAGTATTGCATGCACTGAGATAACAACTTTTATGTGTTGATGTCTACAGCCATGAAACAACTTTCAAACTACTCATAATAATGTGGGAAGTTAACCTAAGGTGTTTCCATTAGTTTGCAGTAAGTACTTTGGTGTAAAATTGAAATGTATACTACTTTTATGTCAAAGCATTCTATTCACCGTGAAATCAACTTTTTTGTCTTTATGTGTACAGGTATGAAACAACTTTCAGACATCTCAGAATCATGTGGGAAGTTAACCTAAGGTGTTTCCATTAGGTTTGCAGTAAGTGCTTTGTAGTAAAATTGAAATGTATACTATTTGTATTGTCTAAGCATTGCATTCACTGAGATAACAACTTTTTTCTGTTGATGTGTACAGCCATGAAACAACTTTCAAACTACTCATAATCATGTGGAAAGTTAACCTAAGGTGCTTCCATTAGATCTGCAGTAAGTGCTTTGGTGTAAAATTGAAATGTATACTATTTGTTTGTAAAAGCATTGCATGCACTGAGAAAACAACTTTTTTGTCTTGATGTGCACAGGTATGAAACAACTTTCAGACATCTCAGAATCATGTGGGAAGTTAATCTATGTTGTTTCCATTAGGTTTGCAGTAAGTGCTTTGGTGTAAAATTGAAATGTATACTATTTGTATTGTCTAAGCATTGCATGCACTGAGATAACAACTTTTTTGTGTTGATGTGTACAGCCATGAAACAACTTTCAAACTACTCATAATCATGTGGGAAGTTAACCTAAGTTGTTTCCATTAGTTTGCAGTAAGTACTTTGGTGTAAAATTCAGATGTGTACTTCCTTAATGTCAGAGCATAGTAGTATTGAGAAAGTAACTTTTTTGTCTTGATGAACTGAGGCATGAAACAACTTTAAACCTAGTCATATTCATCTGGGAAGTTAACCAAATGTGTTTGCATTAGGTTTGCAGTCAGCACTTTTGAGTACAATTCAAATGTATACTGCTTTTATGTCAAAGCATTCTACTCAACGTGAAATCAACTTTTTTGTCTTTATGTGTACAGGCATGAAACAACTTTCAGACATCTCAGAATCATGTGGGAAGTTAACCTAAGGTGTTTCCATTAGGTTTGCAGTAAGTGCTTTGTAGTAAAATTGAAATGTATACTATTTGTATTGCCTAAGCATTGCATTCACGGAGATAACAACTTTTTTGTCTTGATGTGCACAGGTATGAAACAACTTTCAGACATGTCAGAATCATGTGGAAAGTTAACCTAAAGTGTTTCCATTAGGTTTGCAGTAAGTGCTTTGGTGTAAAATTGAAATGTATACTATTTGTATTGTCTAAGCATTGCATGCACTGAGATTACAACTTTTTTGTGTTGATGTGTGCAGCCATGAAACAACTTTCAAACTACTGATGATCATGTGGAAAGTTAACCTAAAGTGTTTCCATTAGGTTTGCAGTAATTAATTTGTTGTAAAATTGAAATGTATACTACTTTTATGTCAAAGCATTCTACTCACCGTGAAATCAACTTTTTTGTCTTTATGTGCACAGGTATGAAACAACTTTCAGACATCTCAGAATCATGTGGGAAGTTAACCTAAGGTGTTTCCATTAGGTTTGCATTAAGTGCTTTGTAGTAAAATTGAAATGTATACTATTTGTATTGTCTAAGCATTGCATTCACTGAGATAACAACTTTTTTGTCTTGATGTGCACAGGTATGAAACAACTTGCAGATATGTCAGAATCATGTAGAAAGTTAACCTAAGTTGTTTGCATTAGGTTTGCAGTAAGTGCTTTGCTGTGAAATTGAAATGTATACTATTTGTATTGTAAAAGCATTGCATGCACTGAGAAAAGAACTTTTTTGTCTTGATGTGCACAGGTATGAAACAACTTTCAGACATCTCAGAATCATGTGGGAAGTTAATCTAAGTTGTTTCCATTAGGTTTGCAGTAAGTACTTTGGTGTAAAATTGAAATGTATACTATTTGTATTGTCTAAGTATTGCATGCACTGAGATAACAACTTTTATGTGTTGATGTCTACAGCCATGAAACAACTTTCAAACTACTCATAATAATGTGGGAAGTTAACCTAAGGTGTTTCCATTAGTTTCCAGTAAGTACTTTGGTGTAAAATTGAAATGTATACTACTTTTATGTCAAAGCATTCTATTCACCGTGAAATCAACTTTTTTGTCTTTATGTGTACAGGTATGAAACAACTTTCAGACATCTCAGAATCATGTGGGAAGTTAATCTATGTTGTTTCCATTAGGTTTGCAGTAAGTGCTTTGGTGTAAAATTGAAATGTATACTATTTGTATTGTCTAAGCATTGCATGCACTGAGATAACAACTTTTTTGTGTTGATGTGTACAGCCATGAAACAACTTTCAAACTACTCATAATCATGTGGAAAGTTAACCTAAGTTGTTTGCATTAGTTTGCAGTAAGTACTTTGGTGTAAAATTCAGATGTGTACTTCCTTAATGTCAGAGCATAGTAGTACTGAGAAAGTAACTTTTTTGTCTTGATGAACTGAGGCATGAAACAACTTTAAACCTAGTCATATACATCTGGGAAGTTAACCAAATGTGTTTGCATTAGGTTTGCAGTCAGGACTTTTGAGTACAATTGAAATCTATACTGCATTTATGTCAAAGCATTCTACTCAACGTGAAATCAACTTTTTTGTCTTTATGTGTACAGGCATGAAACAACTTTCAGACATCTCAGAATCATGTGGGAAGTTAACCTAAGGTGTTTCCATTAGGGTTGCAGTAAGTGCTTTGTAGTAAAATTGAAATGTATACTATTTGTATTGCCTAAGCATTGCATTCACTGAGATAACAACTTTTTTGTCTTGATGTGCACAGGTATGAAACAACTTTCAGACATGTCAGAATCATGTGGAAAGTTAACCTAACGTGTTTCCATTAGGTTTGCAGTAAGTGCTTTGGTGTAAAATTGAAATGTATACTATTTGTATTGTAAAAGCATTGCATGCACTGAGAAAACAACTTTTTTGTCTTGATGTGCACAGGTATGAAACAACTTTCAGACATCTCAGAATCATGTGGGAAGTTAACCTAAAGTGTTTCCATTAGGTTTGCAGTAAGTGCTTTGGTGTAAAATTGAAATGTATACTATTTGTATTGTCTAAGCATTGCATGCACTGAGATTACAACTTTTTTGTGTTGATGTGTGCAGCCATGAAACAACTTTCAAACTACTGATAATCATGTGGAAAGTTAACCTAAAGTGTTTCCATTTGGTTTGCAGTAAGTAATTTGCTGTGAAATTGAAATGTATACTATTTGTATTGTAAAAGCATTGCATGCACTAAGAACTTTTTTGTCTTGATGTGCACAGGTATGAAACAACTTTCAGACATCTCAGAATCATGTGGGAAGTTAATCTAAGTTGTTTCCATTAGGTTTGCAGTAAGTGCTTTGGTGTAAAATTGAAATGTATACTATTTGTATTGTAAAAGCATTGCATGCACTGAGAAAACAACTTTTTTGTCTTGATGTGCACAGGTATGAAACAACTTTCAGACATCTCAGAATCATGTGGGAAGTTAACCTAAAGTGTTTCCATTAGGTTTGCAGTAAGTGCTTTCGTGTAAAATTGAAATGTATACTATTTGTATTGTCTAAGCATTGCATGCACTGAGATTACAACTTTTTTGTGTTGATGTGTGCAGCCATGAAACAACTTTCAAACTACTGATAATCATGTGGAAAGTTAACCTAAAGTGTTTCGATTAGGTTTGCAGTAAGTGCTTTGCTGTGAAATTGAAATGTATACTATTTGTATTGTAAAAGCATTGCATGCACTAAGAACTTTTTTGTCTTGATGTGCACAGGTATGAAACAACTTTCAGACATCTCAGAATCATGTGGGAAGTTAATCTAAGTTGTTTCCATTAGGTTTGCAGTAAGTGCTTTGGTGTGAAATTGAAATGTATACTATATGTATTGTAAAAGCATTGCGTGCACTGAGAAAACAACTTTTTTGTCTTGATGTGCACAGGTATGAAACAACTTTCAGACATCTCAGAATCATGTGGGAAGTTAATCTAAGTTGTTTCCATTAGGTTTGCAGTAAGTACTTTGGTGTAAAATTGAAATGTATACTATTTGTATTGTCTAAGCATTGCATGCACTGAGATAACAACTTTTATGTGTTGATGTCTACAGCCATGAAACAACTTTCAAACTACTCATAATAATGTGGGAAGTTAACCTAAGGTGTTTCCATTAGTTTGCAGTAAGTACTTTGGTGTAAAATTGAAATGTGTTCTACTTTTATGTCAAAGCATTCTATTCACCGTGAAATCAACTTTTTTGTCTTTGTGTGTACAGGTATGAAACAACTTTCAGACATCTCAGAATCATGTGGGAAGTTAACCTAAGGTGTTTCCATTAGGTTTGCAGTAAGTGCTTTGTAGTAAAATTGAAATGTATACTATTTGTATTGTCTAAGCATTGCATTCACTGAGATAACAACTTTTTTCTGTTGATGTGTACAGCCATGAAACAACTTTCAAACTACTCATAATCATGTGGAAAGTTAACCTAAGGTGTTTCCATTAGATCTGCAGTTAGTGCTTTGGTGTAAAATTGAAATGTATACTATTTGTTTGTAAAAGCATTGCATGCACTGAGAAAACAACTTTTTTGTCTTGATGTGCACAGGTATGAAACAACTTTCAGACATCTCAGAATCATGTGGGAAGTTAATCTATGTTGTTTCCATTAGGTTTGCAGTAAGTGCTTTGGTGTAAAATTGAAATGTATACTATTTGTATTGTCTAAGCATTGCATGCACTGAGATAACAACTTTTTTGTGTTGATGTGTACAGCCATGAACCAACTTTCAAACTACTCATAATCATGTGGGAAGTTAACCTAAGTTGTTTCCATTAGTTTGCAGTAAGTACTTTGGTGTAAAATTCAGATGTGTACTTCCTTAATGTCAGAGCATAGTAGTACTGAGAAAGTAACTTTTTTGTCTTGATGAACTGAGGCATGAAACAACTTTAAACCTAGTCATATTCATCTGGGAAGTTAACCAAATGTGTTTGCATTAGGTTTGCAGTCAGGACTTTTGAGTACAATTCAAATGTATACTGCTTTTATGTCAAAGCATTCTACTCAACGTGAAATCAACTTTTTTGTCTTTATGTGTACAGGCATGAAACAACTTTCAGACATCTCAGAATCATGTGGGAAGTTAACCTAAGGTGTTTCCATTAGGTTTGCAGTAAGTGCTTTGTAGTAAAATTGAAATGTATACTATTTGTATTGCCTAAGCATTGCATTCACTGAGATAACAACTTTTTTGTCTTGATGTGCACAGGTATGAAACAACTTTCAGACATGTCAGAATCATGTGGAAAGTTAACCTAAAGTGTTTCCATTAGGTTTGCAGTAAGTGCTTTGGTGTAAAATTGAAATGTATACTATTTGTATTGTAAAAGCATTGCATGCACTGAGAAAACAACTTTTTTGTCTTGATGTGCACAGGTATGAAACAACTTTCAGACATCTCAGAATCATGTGGAAAGTTAACCTAAAGTGTTTCCATTAGGTTTGCAGTAAGTGCTTTGGTGTAAAATTGAAATGTATACTATTTGTATTCGAAAGCATTGCATGCACTGAGAAAACAACTTTTTTGTCTTGATGTGCACAGGTATGAAACAACTTTCAGACATCTCAGAATCATGTGGGAAGTTAACCTAAAGTGTTTCCATTAGGTTTGCAGTAAGTGCTTTGGTGTAAAATTGAAATGTATACTATGTGTATTGTCTAAGCATTGCATGCACTGAGATTACAACTTTTTTGTGTTGATATGTGCAGCCATGAAACAACTTTCAAACTACTGATAATCATGTGGAAAGTTAACCTAAAGTGTTTCCATTAGGTTTGCAGTAAGTAGTTTGTTGTAAAATTGAAATGTATACTACTTTTATGTGAAAGCATTCTATACACCGTGAAATCAACTTTTTTGTGTTTATGTGTACAGGTATGAAACAACTTTCAGACATCTCAGAATCATGTGGGAAGTTAACCTAAGGTGTTTCCATTAGTTTGCAGTAAGTACTTTGGTGTAAAATTCAGATGTGTACTTCCTTATTGTCAGAGCATAGTAGTACTGAGAAAGTAACTTTTTTGTCTTGATGAACTGAGGCATGAAACAACTTTAAACCTAGTCATATTCATCTGGGAAGTTAACCAAATGTGTTTGCATTAGGTTTGCAGTCAGGACTTTTGAGTACAATTGAAATGTATACTACTTTTCTGTCAAAGCATTCTATTCACTGTGAAATCAACTTTTTTGTCTTTATGTGCACAGGTATGAAACAACTTTCAGACACCTCAGAATCATGTGGGAAGTTAAACTAAAGTGTTTCCATTAGGTTTGCAGTAAGTGCTTTGCTGTAAAAAAGAAATGTATACTATTTGTATTGTCTAAGAATTGCATGCACTGAGATAACTTTTATGTGTTGATGTCTACAGCCATGAAACAACTTTCAAACTACTCATAATAATGTGGGAAGTTAACCTAAGGTGTTTCCATTAGTTTGCAGTAAGTACTTTGGTGTAAAATTGAAATGTATACTACTTTTATGTCAAAGCATTCTATTCACCGTGAAATCAACTTTTTTGTCTTTATGTGTACAGGTATGAAACAACTTTCAGACATCTCAGAATCATGTGGGAAGTTAACCTAAGGTGTTTCCATTAGGTTTGCAGTAAGTGCTTTGTAGTAAAATTGAAATGTATACTATTTGTATTGTCTAAGCATTGCATTCACTGAGATAACAACTTTTTTCTGTTGATGTGTACAGCCATGAAACAACTTTCAAACTACTCATAATCATGTGGAAAGTTAACCTAAGGTGCTTCCATTAGATCTGCAGTAAGTGCTTTGGTGTAAAATTGAAATGTATACTATTTGTTTGTAAAAGCATTGCATGCACTGAGAAAACAACTTTTTTGTCTTGATGTGCACAGGTATGAAACAACTTTCAGACATCTCAGAATCATGTGGGAAGTTAATGTATGTTGTTTCCATTAGGTTTGCAGTAAGTGCTTTGGTGTAAAATTGAAATGTATACTATTTGTATTGTCTAAGCATTGCATGCACTGAGATAACAACTTTTTTGTGTTGATGTGTACAGCCATGAAACAACTTTCAAACTACTCATAATCATGTGGGAAGTTAACCTAAGTTGTTTCCATTAGTTTGCAGTAAGTACTTTGGTGTAAAATTCAGATGTGTAGTTCTTTAATGTCAGAGCATAGTAGTACTGAGAAAGTAACTTTTTTGTCTTGATGAACTGAGGCATGAAACAACTTTAAACCTAGTCATATTCATCTGGGAAGTTAACCAAATGTGTTTGCATTAGGTTTGCAGTCAGGACTTTTGAGTACAATTCAAATGTATACTGCTTTTATGTCAAAGCATTCTATTCACTGTGAAATCAACTTTTTTGTCTTTATGTGCACAGGTATGAAACAACTTTCAGACATGTTAGAATCATGTGGAAAGTTAACCTAAAGTGTTTCCATTAGGTTTGCAGTAAGTGCTTTGGTGTAAAATTGAAATGTATACTATTTGTATTGTAAAAGCATTGCATGCACTGAGAAAACAACTTTTTTGTCTTGATGTGCACAGGTATGAAACAACTTTCAGACATCTCAGAATCATGTGGAAAGTTAACCTAAAGTGTTTCCATTAGGTTTGCAGTAAGTGCTTTGGTGTAAAATTGAAATGTATACTATTTGTTTTGTCTAAGCATTGCATGCACTGAGAAAACAACTTTATTGTGTTGATGTGTACAGCCATGAAACAACTTTCAAACTACTCATAATCATGTGGGAAGTTAACCTAAGGTGTTTCCATTAGTTTGCAGTAAGTACTTTGGTGTAAAATTCAGATGTGTACTTCCTTAATGTCAGAGCATAGTAGTACTGAGAAAGTAACTTTTTTGTCTTGATGAACTGAGGCATGAAACAACTTTAAACCTAGTCATATTCATCTGGGAAGTTAACCAAATGTGTTTGCATTAGGTTTGCAGTCAGGACTTTTGAGTACAATTGAAATGTATACTGCTTTTCTGTCAAAGCATTCTATTCACTGTGAAATCAACTTTTTTGTCTTTATGTGCACAGGTATGAAACAACTTACAGACATCTCAGAATCATGTGGGAAGTTAAACTAAAGTGTTTCCATTAGGTTTGCAGTAAGTGCTTTGCTGTAAAATTGAAATGTATACTATTTGTATTGTAAAAGCATTGCATGCACTGAGATAACAACTTTTATGTGTTGATGTCTACAGCCATGAAACAACTTTCAAACTACTCATAATAATGTGGGAAGTTAACCTAAGGTGTTTCCATTAGTTTGCAGTAAGTACTTTGGTGTAAAATTGAAATGTATACTACTTTTATGTCAAAGCATTCTATTCACCGTGAAATCAACTTTTTTGTCTTTATGTGTACAGGTATGAAACAACTTTGAGACATCTCAGAATCATGTGGGAAGTTAATCTATGTTGTTTCCATTAGGTTTGCAGTAAGTGCTTTGGTGTAAAATTGAAATGTATACTATTTGTATTGTCTAAGCATTGCATTCACTGAGATAACAACTTTTTTGTGTTGATGTGTACAGCCATGAAACAACTTTCAAACTACTCATAATCATGTGGAAAGTTAACCTAAGTTGTTTGCATTAGTTTGCAGTAAGTACTTTGGTGTAAAATTCAGATGTGTACTTCCTTAATGTCAGAGCATAGTAGTACTGAGAAAGTAACTTTTTTGTCTTGATGAACTGAGGCATGAAACAACTTTAAACCTAGTCATATTCATCTGGGAAGTTAACCAAATGTGTTTGCATTAGGTTTTCAGTCAGGACTTTTGAGTACAATTCAAATGTATACTGCTTTTATGTCAAAGCATTCTACTCAACGTGAAATCAACTTTTTTGTCTTTATGTGTACAGGCATGAAACAACTTTCAGACATCTCAGAATCATGTGGGAAGTTAACCTAAGGTGTTTCCATTAGGTTTGCAGTAAGTGCTTTGTAGTAAAATTGAAATGTATACTATTTGTATTGCCTAAGCATTGCATGCACTGAGAAAACAACTTTTTTGTCTTGATGTGCACAGGTATGAAACAACTTTCAGACATCTCAGAATCATGTGGGAAGTTAATCTATGTTGTTTCCATTAGGTTTGCAGTAAGTGCTTTGGTGTAAAATTGAAATGTATACTATTTGTATTGTCTAAGCATTGCATGCACTGAGAAAACAACTTTTTTGTCTTGATGTGCACAGGTATGAAACAACTTTCAGACATCTCAGAATCATGTGGAAAGTTAACCTAAAGTGTTTCCATTAGGTTTGCAGTAAGTGCTTTGGTGTAAAATTGAAATGTATACTATTTGTTTTGTCTAAGCATTGCATGCACTGAGAAAACAACTTTATTGTGTTGATGTGTACAGCCATGAAACAACTTTCAAACTACTCATAATCATGTGGGAAGTTAACCTAAGGTGTTTCCATTAGTTTGCAGTAAGTGCTTTGGTGTAAAATTGAAATGTATACTATTTGTATTGTAAAAGCATTGCATGCACTGAGAAAAGAACTTTTTTTGTCTTGATGTGCACAGGTATGAAACAACTTTCAGACATCTCAGAATCATGTGGGAAGTTAATCTAAGTTGTTTCCATTAGGTTTGCAGTAAGTGCTTTGGTGTGAAATTGAAATGTATACTATATGTATTGTAAAAGCATTGCGTGCACTGAGAAAACAACTTTTTTGTCTTGATGTGCACAGGTATGAAACAACTTTCAGACATCTCAGAATCATGTGGGAAGTTAATCTAAGTTGTTTCCATTAGGTTTGCAGTAAGTACTTTGGTGTCAAATTGAAATGTATACTATTTGTATTGTCTAAGCATTGCATGCACTGAGATAACAACTTTTATGTGTTGATGTCTACAGCCATGAAACAACTTTCAAACTACTCATAATAATGTGGGAAGTTAACCTAAGGTGTTTCCATTAGTTTGCAGTAAGTACTTTGGTGTAAAATTGAAATGTATACTACTTTTATGTCAAAGCATTCTATTCACCGTGAAATCAACTTTTTTGTCTTTATGTGTACAGGTATGAAACAACTTTCAGACATCTCAGAATCATGTGGGAAGTTAATCTATGTTGTTTCCATTAGGTTTGCAGTAAGTGCTTTGGTGTAAAATTGAAATGTATACTATTTGTATTGTCTAAGCATTGCATGCACTGAGATAACAACTTTTTTGTGTTGATGTGTACAGCCATGAAACAACTTTCAAACTACTCATAATCATGTGGAAAGTTAACCTAAGTTGTTTGCATTAGTTTGCAGTAAGTACTTTGGTGTAAAATTCAGATGTGTACTTCCTTAATGTCAGAGCATAGTAGTACTGAGAAAGTAACTTTTTTGTCTTGATGAACTGAGGCATGAAACAACTTTAAACCTAGTCATATTCATCTGGGAAGTTAACCAAATGTGTTTGCATTAGGTTTTCAGTCAGGACTTTTGAGTACAATTCAAATGTATACTGCTTTTATGTCAAAGCATTCTACTCAACGTGAAATCAACTTTTTTGTCTTTATGTGTACAGGCATGAAACAACTTTCAGACATCTCAGAATCATGTGGGAAGTTAACCTAAGGTGTTTCCATTAGGTTTGCAGTAAGTGCTTTGTAGTAAAATTGAAATGTATACTATTTGTATTGCCTAAGCATTGCATTCACTGAGATAACAACTTTTTTGTCTTGATGTGCACAGGTATGAAACAACTTTCAGACATGTTAGAATCATGTGGAAAGTTAACCTAAAGTGTTTCCATTAGGTTTGCAGTAAGTGCTTTGGTGTAAAATTGAAATGTATACTATTTGTATTGTAAAAGCATTGCATGCACTGAGAAAACAACTTTTTTGTCTTGATGTGCACAGGTATGAAACAACTTTCAGACATCTCAGAATCATGTGGAAAGTTAACCTAAAGTGTTTCCATTAGGTTTGCAGTAAGTGCTTTGGTGTAAAATTGAAATGTATACTATTTGTTTTGTCTAAGCATTGCATGCACTGAGAAAACAACTTTATTGTGTTGATGTGTACAGCCATGAAACAACTTTCAAACTACTCATAATCATGTGGGAAGTTAACCTAAGGTGTTTCCATTAGTTTGCAGTAAGTACTTTGGTGTAAAATTCAGATGTGTACTTCCTTAATGTCAGAGCATAGTAGTACTGAGAAAGTAACTTTTTTGTCTTGATGAACTGAGGCATGAAACAACTTTAAACCTAGTCATATTCATCTGGGAAGTTAACCAAATGTGTTTGCATTAGGTTTGCAGTCAGGACTTTTGAGTACAATTGAAATGTATACTGCTTTTCTGTCAGAGCATTCTATTCACTGTGAAATCAACTTTTTTGTCTTTATGTGCACAGGTATGAAACAACTTTCAGACATCTCAGAATCATGTGGGAAGTTAAACTAAAGTGTTTCCATTAGGTTTGCAGTAAGTGCTTTGCTGTAAAAAAGAAATGTATACTATTTGTATTGTCTAAGAATTGCATGCACTGAGATAACAACTTTTATGTGTTGATGTCTACAGCCATGAAACAACTTTCAAACTACTCATAATAATGTGGGAAGTTAACCTAAGGTGTTTCCATTAGTTTGCAGTAAGTACTTTGGTGTAAAATTGAAATGTATACTACTTTTATGTCAAAGCATTCTATTCACCGTGAAATCAACTTTTTTGTCTTTATGTGTACAGCCATGAAACAACTTTCAAACTACTCATAATCATGTGGAAAGTTAACCTAAGGTGCTTCCATTAGATCTGCAGTAAGTGCTTTGTAGTAAAATTGAAATGTATACTATTTGTATTGCCTAAGCATTGCATTCACGGAGATAACAACTTTTTTGTCTTGATGTGCACAGGTATGAAACAACTTTCAGACATGTTAGAATCATGTGGAAAGTTAACCTAAAGTGTTTCCATTAGGTTTGCAGTAAGTGCTTTGGTGTAAAATTGAAATGTATACTATTTGTATTGTAAAAGCATTGCATGCACTGAGAAAACAACTTTTTTGTCTTGATGTGCACAGGTATGAAACAACTTTCAGACATCTCAGAATCATGTGGAAAGTTAACCTAAAGTGTTTCCATTAGGTTTGCAGTAAGTGCTTTGGTGTAAAATTGAAATGTATACTATTTGTTTTGTCTAAGCATTGCATGCACTCAGAAAACAACCTTATTGTGTTGATGTGTACAGCCATGAAACAACTTTCAAACTACTCATAATCATGTGGGAAGTTAACGTAAGGTGTTTCCATTAGTTTGCAGTAAGTACTTTGGTGTAAAATTCAGATGTGTACTTCCTTAATGTCAGAGCATAGTAGTACTGAGAAAGTAACTTTTTTGTCTTGATGAACTGAGGCATGAAACAACTTTAAACCTGGTCATATTCATCTGGGAAGTTAACCAAATGTGTTTGCATTAGGTTTGCAGTCAGGACTTTTGAGTAGAATTGAAATGTATACTGCTTTTCTGTCAAAGCATTCTATTCACTGTGAAATCAACTTTTTTGTCTTTATGTGCACAGGTATGAAACAACTTTCAGACTTCTCAGAATCATGTGGGAAGTTAAACTAAAGTGTTTCCATTAGGTTTGCAGTAAGTGCTTTGCTGTAAAATTGAAATGTATACTATTTGTATTGTAAAAGCATTGCATGCACTGAGATAACAACTTTTATGTGTTGATGTCTACAGCCATGAAACAACTTTCAAACTACTCATAATAATGTGGGAAGTTAACCTAAGGTGTTTCCATTAGTTTGCAGTAAGTACTTTGGTGTAAAATTGAAATGTATACTACTTTTATGTCAAAGCATTCTATTCACCGTGAAATCAACTTTTTTGTCTTTATGTGTACAGGTATGAAACAACTTTGAGACATCTCAGAATCATGTGGGAAGTTAATCTATGTTGTTTCCATTAGGTTTGCAGTAAGTGCTTTGGTGTAAAATTGAAATGTATACTATTTGTATTGTCTAAGCATTGCATGCACTGAGATAACAACTTTTTTGTGTTGATGTGTACAGCCATGAAACAACTTTCAAACTACTCATAATCATGTGGAAAGTTAACCTAAGTTGTTTGCATTAGTTTGCAGTAAGTACTTTGGTGTAAAATTCAGATGTGTACTTCCTTAATGTCAGAGCATAGTAGTACTGAGAAAGTAACTTTTTTGTCTTGATGAACTGAGGCATGAAACAACTTTAAACCTAGTCATATTCATCTGGGAAGTTAACCAAATGTGTTTGCATTAGGTTTTCAGTCAGGACTTTTGAGTACAATTCAAATGTGTACTGCTTTTATGTCAAAGCATTCTACTCAACGTGAAATCAACTTTTTTGTCTTTATGTGTACAGGCATGAAACAACTTTCAGACATCTCAGAATCATGTGGGAAGTTAACCTAAGGTGTTTCCATTAGGTTTGCAGTAAGTGCTTTGTAGTAAAATTGAAATGTATACTATTTGTATTGCCTAAGCATTGCATTCACTGAGATAACAACTTTTTTGTCTTGATGTGCACAGGTATGAAACAACTTTCAGACATGTTAGAATCATGTGGAAAGTTAACCTAAAGTGTTTCCATTAGGTTTGCAGTAAGTGCTTTGGTGTAAAATTGAAATGTATACTATTTGTATTGTAAAAGCATTGCATGCACTGAGAAAACAACTTTTTTGTCTTGATGTGCACAGGTATGAAACAACTTTCAGACATCTCAGAATCATGTGGAAAGTTAACCTAAAGTGTTTCCATTAGGTTTGCAGTAAGTGCTTTGGTGTAAAATTGAAATGTATACTATTTGTTTTGTCTAAGCATTGCATGCACTGAGAAAACAACTTTATTGTGTTGATGTGTACAGCCATGAAACAACTTTCAAACTACTCATAATCATGTGGGAAGTTAACCTAAGGTGTTTCCATTAGTTTGCAGTAAGTACTTTGGTGTAAAATTCAGATGTGTACTTCCTTAATGTCAGAGCATAGTAGTACTGAGAAAGTAACTTTTTTGTCTTGATGAACTGAGGCATGAAACAACTTTAAACCTAGTCATATTCATCTGGGAAGTTAACCAAATGTGTTTGCATTAGGTTTGCAGTCAGGACTTTTGAGTACAATTGAAATGTATACTGCTTTTCTGTCAAAGCATTCTATTCACTGTGAAATCAACTTTTTTGTCTTTATGTGCACAGGTATGAAACAACTTTCAGACATCTCAGAATCATGTGCGAAGTTAATCTAAGTTGTTTCCATTAGGTTTGCAGTAAGTGCTTTGGTGTGAAATTGAAATGTATACTATATGTATTGTAAAAGCATTGCGTGCACTGAGAAAACAACTTTTTTGTCTTGATGTGCATAGGTATGAAACAACTTTCAGACATCTCAGAATCATGTGGGAAGTTAATCTAAGTTGTTTCCATTAGGTTTGCAGTAAGTACTTTGGTGTAAAATTGAAATGTATACTATTTGTATTGTCTAAGAATTGCATGCACTGAGATAACAACTTTTATGTGTTGATGTCTACAGCCATGAAACAACTTTCAAACTACTCATAATAATGTGGGAAGTTAACCTAAGGTGTTTCCATTAGTTTGCAGTAAGTACTTTGGTGTAAAATTCAGATGTGTACTTCCTTAATGTCAGAGCATAGTAGTACTGAGAAAGTAACTTTTTTGTCTTGATGAACTGAGGCATGAAACAACTTTAAACCTAGTCATATTCATCTGGGAAGTTAACCAAATGTGTTTGCATTAGGTTTGCAGTCAGGACTTTTGAGTACAATTGAAATGTATACTGCTTTTCTGTCAAAGCATTCTATTCACTGTGAAATCAACTTTTTTGTCTTTATGTGCACAGGTATGAAACAACTTTCAGACATCTCAGAATCATGTGGGAAGTTAAACTAAAGTGTTTCCATTAGGTTTGCAGTAAGTGCTTTGCTGTAAAATTGAAATGTATACTATTTGTATTGTAAAAGCATTGCATGCACTGAGAAAAGAACTTTTTTGTCTTGATGTGCACAGGTATGAAACAACTTTCAGACATCTCAGAATCATGTGCGAAGTTAATCTAAGTTGTTTCCATTAGGTTTGCAGTAAGTGCTTTGGTGTGAAATTGAAATGTATACTATATGTATTGTAAAAGCATTGCGTGCACTGAGATAACAACTTTTTTGTCTTGATGTGCATAGGTATGAAACAACTTTCAGACATCTCAGAATCATGTGGGAAGTTAATCTAAGTTGTTTCCATTAGGTTTGCAGTAAGTACTTTGGTGTAAAATTCAGATGTGTACTTCCTTAATGTCAGAGCATAGTAGTACTGAGAAAGTAACTTTTTTGTCTTGATGAACTGAGGCATGAAACAACTTTAAACCTAGTCATATTCATCTGGGAAGTTAACCAAATGTGTTTGCATTAGGTTTGCAGTCAGGACTTTTGAGTACAATTGAAATGTATACTGCTTTTCTGTCAAAGCATTCTATTCACTGTGAAATCAACTTTTTTGTCTTTATGTGCACAGGTATGAAACAACTTTCAGACTTCTCAGAATCATGTGGGAAGTTAAACTAAAGTGTTTCCATTAGGTTTGCAGTAAGTGCTTTGCTGTAAAATTGAAATGTATACTATTTGTATTGTAAAAGCATTGCATGCACTGAGATAACAACTTTTATGTGTTGATGTCTACAGCCATGAAACAACTTTCAAACTACTCATAATAATGTGGGAAGTTAACCTAAGGTGTTTCCATTAGTTTGCAGTAAGTACTTTGGTGTAAAATTGAAATGTATACTACTTTTATGTCAAAGCATTCTATTCACCGTGAAATCAACTTTTTTGTCTTTATGTGTACAGGTATGAAACAACTTTGAGACATCTCAGAATCATGTGGGAAGTTAATCTATGTTGTTTCCATTAGGTTTGCAGTAAGTGCTTTGGTGTAAAATTGAAATGTATACTATTTGTATTGTCTAAGCATTGCATGCACTGAGATAACAACTTTTTTGTGTTGATGTGTACAGCCATGAAACAACTTTCAAACTACTCATAATCATGTGGAAAGTTAACCTAAGTTGTTTGCATTAGTTTGCAGTAAGTACTTTGGTGTAAAATTCAGATGTGTACTTCCTTAATGTCAGAGCATAGTAGTACTGAGAAAGTAACTTTTTTGTCTTGATGAACTGAGGCATGAAACAACTTTAAACCTAGTCATATTCATCTGGGAAGTTAACCAAATGTGTTTGCATTAGGTTTTCAGTCAGGACTTTTGAGTACAATTCAAATGTATACTGCTTTTATGTCAAAGCATTCTACTCAACGTGAAATCAACTTTTTTGTCTTTATGTGTACAGGCATGAAACAACTTTCAGACATCTCAGAATCATGTGGGAAGTTAACCTAAGGTGTTTCCATTAGGTTTGCAGTAAGTGCTTTGTAGTAAAATTGAAATGTATACTATTTGTATTGCCTAAGCATTGCATTCACTGAGATAACAACTTTTTTGTCTTGATGTGCACAGGTATGAAACAACTTTCAGACATGTTAGAATCATGTGGAAAGTTAACCTAAAGTGTTTCTATTAGGTTTGCAGTAAGTGCTTTGGTGTAAAATTGAAATGTATACTATTTGTATTGTAAAAGCATTGCATGCACTGAGAAAACAACTTTTTTGTCTTGATGTGCACAGGTATGAAACAACTTTCAGACATCTCAGAATCATGTGGAAAGTTAACCTAAAGTGTTTCCATTAGGTTTGCAGTAAGTGCTTTGGTGTAAAATTGAAATGTATACTATTTGTTTTGTCTAAGCATTGCATGCACTGAGAAAACAACTTTATTGTGTTGATGTGTACAGCCATGAAACAACTTTCAAACTACTCATAATCATGTGGGAAGTTAACCTAAGGTGTTTCCATTAGTTTGCAGTAAGTACTTTGGTGTAAAATTCAGATGTGTACTTCCTTAATGTCAGAGCATAGTAGTACTGAGAAAGTAACTTTTTTGTCTTGATGAACTGAGGCATGAAACAACTTTAAACCTAGTCATATTCATCTGGGAAGTTAACCAAATGTGTTTGCATTAGGTTTGCAGTCAGGACTTTTGAGTACAATTGAAATGTATACTGCTTTTCTGTCAAAGCATTCTATTCACTGTGAAATCAACTTTTTTGTCTTTATGTGCACAGGTATGAAACAACTTTCAGACATCTCAGAATCATGTGCGAAGTTAATCTAAGTTGTTTCCATTAGGTTTGCAGTAAGTGCTTTGGTGTGAAATTGAAATGTATACTATATGTATTGTAAAAGCATTGCGTGCACTGAGAAAACAACTTTTTTGTCTTGATGTGCATAGGTATGAAACAACTTTCAGACATCTCAGAATCATGTGGGAAGTTAATCTAAGTTGTTTCTATTAGGTTTGCAGTAAGTACTTTGGTGTAAAATTGAAATGTATACTATTTGTATTGTCTAAGAATTGCATGCACTGAGATAACAACTTTTATGTGTTGATGTCTACAGCCATGAAACAACTTTCAAACTACTCATAATAATGTGGGAAGTTAACCTAAGGTGTTTCCATTAGTTTGCAGTAAGTACTTTGGTGTAAAATTCAGATGTGTACTTCCTTAATGTCAGAGCATAGTAGTACTGAGAAAGTAACTTTTTTGTCTTGATGAACTGAGGCATGAAACAACTTTAAACCTAGTCATATTCATCTGGGAAGTTAACCAAATGTGTTTGCATTAGGTTTGCAGTCAGGACTTTTGAGTACAATTGAAATGTATACTGCTTTTCTGTCAAAGCATTCTATTCACTGTGAAATCAACTTTTTTGTCTTTATGTGCACAGGTATGAAACAACTTTCAGACATCTCAGAATCATGTGGGAAGTTAAACTAAAGTGTTTCCATTAGGTTTGCAGTAAGTGCTTTGCTGTAAAATTGAAATGTATACTATTTGTATTGTAAAAGCATTGCATGCACTGAGAAAAGAACTTTTTTGTCTTGATGTGCACAGGTATGAAACAACTTTCAGACATCTCAGAATCATGTGCGAAGTTAATCTAAGTTGTTTCCATTAGGTTTGCAGTAAGTGCTTTGGTGTGAAATTGAAATGTATACTATATGTATTGTAAAAGCATTGCGTGCACTGAGATAACAACTTTTTTGTCTTGATGTGCATAGGTATGAAACAACTTTCAGACATCTCAGAATCATGTGGGAAGTTAATCTAAGTTGTTTCCATTAGGTTTGCAGTAAGTACTTTGGTGTAAAATTCAGATGTGTACTTCCTTAATGTCAGAGCATAGTAGTACTGAGAAAGTAACTTTTTTGTCTTGATGAACTGAGGCATGAAACAACTTTAAACCTAGTCATATTCATCTGGGAAGTTAACCAAATGTGTTTGCATTAGGTTTGCAGTCAGGACTTTTGAGTACAATTGAAATGTATACTGCTTTTCTGTCAAAGCATTCTATTCACTGTGAAATCAACTTTTTTGTCTTTATGTGCACAGGTATGAAACAACTTTCAGACTTCTCAGAATCATGTGGGAAGTTAAACTAAAGTGTTTCCATTAGGTTTGCAGTAAGTGCTTTGCTGTAAAATTGAAATGTATACTATTTGTATTGTAAAAGCATTGCATGCACTGAGATAACAACTTTTATGTGTTGATGTCTACAGCCATGAAACAACTTTCAAACTACTCATAATAATGTGGGAAGTTAACCTAAGGTGTTTCCATTAGTTTGCAGTAAGTACTTTGGTGTAAAATTGAAATGTATACTACTTTTATGTCAAAGCATTCTATTCACCGTGAAATCAACTTTTTTGTCTTTATGTGTACAGGTATGAAACAACTTTCAGACATCTCAGAATCATGTGGGAAGTTAATCTATGTTGTTTCCATTAGGTTTGCAGTAAGTGCTTTGGTGTAAAATTGAAATGTATACTATTTGTATTGTCTAAGCATTGCATGCACTGAGATAACAACTTTTTTGTGTTGATGTGTACAGCCATGAAACAACTTTCAAACTACTCATAATCATGTGGAAAGTTAACCTAAGTTGTTTGCATTAGTTTGCAGTAAGTACTTTGGTGTAAAATTCAGATGTGTACTTCCTTAATGTCAGAGCATAGTAGTACTGAGAAAGTAACTTTTTTGTCTTGATGAACTGAGGCATGAAACAACTTTAAACCTAGTCATATTCATCTGGGAAGTTAACCAAATGTGTTTGCATTAGGTTTTCAGTCAGGACTTTTGAGTACAATTCAAATGTATACTGCTTTTATGTCAAAGCATTCTACTCAACGTGAAATCAACTTTTTTGTCTTTATGTGTACAGGCATGAAACAACTTTCAGACATCTCAGAATCATGTGGGAAATTAACCTAAGGTGTTTCCATTAGGTTTGCAGTAAGTGCTTTGTAGTAACATTGAAATGTATACTATTTGTATTGCCTAAGCATTGCATTCACTGAGATAACAACTTTTTTGTCTTGATGTGCACAGGTATGAAACAACTTTCAGACATGTTAGAATCATGTGGAAAGTTAACCTAAAGTGTTTCCATTAGGTTTGCAGTAAGTGCTTTGGTGTAAAATTGAAATGTATACTATTTGTATTGTAAAAGCATTGCATGCACTGAGAAAACAACTTTTTTGTCTTGATGTGCACAGGTATGAAACAACTTTCAGACATCTCAGAATCATGTGGAAAGTTAACCTAAAGTGTTTCCATTAGGTTTGCAGTAAGTGCTTTGGTGTAAAATTGAAATGTATACTATTTGTTTTGTCTAAGCATTGCATGCACTGAGAAAACAACTTTATTGTGTTGATGTGTACAGCCATGAAACAACTTTCAAACTACTCATAATCATGTGGGAAGTTAACCTAAGGTGTTTCCATTAGTTTGCAGTAAGTACTTTGGTGTAAAATTCAGATGTGTACTTCCTTAATGTCAGAGCATAGTAGTACTGAGAAAGTAACTTTTTTGTCTTGATGAACTGAGGCATGAAACAACTTTAAACCTAGTCATATTCATCTGGGAAGTTAACCAAATGTGTTTGCATTAGGTTTGCAGTCAGGACTTTTGAGTACAATTGAAATGTATACTGCTTTTCTGTCAAAGCATTCTATTCACTGTGAAATCAACTTTTTTGTCTTTATGTGCACAGGTATGAAACAACTTTCAGACATCTCAGAATCATGTGCGAAGTTAATCTAAGTTGTTTCCATTAGGTTTGCAGTAAGTGCTTTGGTGTGAAATTGAAATGTATACTATATGTATTGTAAAAGCATTGCGTGCACTGAGAAAACAACTTTTTTGTCTTGATGTGCATAGGTATGAAACAACTTTCAGACATCTCAGAATCATGTGGGAAGTTAATCTAAGTTGTTTCCATTAGGTTTGCAGTAAGTACTTTGGTGTAAAATTGAAATGTATACTATTTGTATTGTCTAAGAATTGCATGCACTGAGATAACAACTTTTATGTGTTGATGTCTACAGCCATGAAACAACTTTCAAACTACTCATAATAATGTGGGAAGTTAACCTAAGGTGTTTCCATTAGTTTGCAGTAAGTACTTTGGTGTAAAATTCAGATGTGTACTTCCTTAATGTCAGAGCATAGTAGTACTGAGAAAGTAACTTTTTTGTCTTGATGAACTGAGGCATGAAACAACTTTAAACCTAGTCATATTCATCTGGGAAGTTAACCAAATGTGTTTGCATTAGGTTTGCAGTCAGGACTTTTGAGTACAATTGAAATGTATACTGCTTTTCTGTCAAAGCATTCTATTCACTGTGAAATCAACTTTTTTGTCTTTATGTGCACAGGTATGAAACAACTTTCAGACATCTCAGAATCATGTGGGAAGTTAACCTAAGGTGTTTCCATTAGGTTTGCAGTAAGTGCTTTGTAGTAAAATTGAAATGTATACTATTTGTATTGCCTAAGCATTGCATTCACGGAGATAACAACTTTTTTGTCTTGATGTGCACAGGTATGAAACAACTTTCAGACATGTCAGAATCATGTGGAAAGTTAACCTAAAGTGTTTCCATTAGGTTTGCAGTAAGTGCCTTGGTGTAAAATTGAAATGTATACTATTTGTATTGTAAAAGCATTGCATGCACTGAGAAAACAACTTTTTTGTCTTGATGTGCACAGGTATGAAACAACTTTCAGACATCTCAGAATCATCTGGGAAGTTAACCTAAAGTGTTTCCATTAGGTTTGCAGTAAGTGCTTTGGTGTAAAATTGAAATGTATACTATTTGTTTTGTCTAAGCATTGCATGCACTGAGATTACAACTTTTTTGTGTTGATGTGTGCAGCCATGAAACAACTTTCAAACTACTGATAATCATGTGGAAAGTTAACCTAAAGTGTTTCCATTAGGTTTGCAGTAAGTAATTTGTTGTAAAATTGAAATGTATACTACTTTTATGTCAAAGCATTCTACTCACCGTGAAATCAACTTTTTTGTCTTTATGTCACAGGTATGAAACAACTTTCAGACATCTCAGAATCATGTCGGAAGTTAAACTAAAGTGTTTCCATTAGGTTTGCAGTAAGTGCTTTGCTGTAAAATTGAAATGTATACTATTTGTATTGTAAAAGCATTGCATGCACTGAGAAAAGAACTTTTTTGTCTTGATGTGCACAGGTATGAAACAACTTTCAGACATCTCAGAATCATGTGCGAAGTTAATCTAAGTTGTTTCCATTAGGTTTGCAGTAAGTGCTTTGGTGTAAAATTGAAATGTGTACTATTTGTTTTGTCTAAGCATTGCATGCACTGAGAAAACAACTTTATTGTGTTGATGTGTACAGCCATGAAACAACTTTCAAACTACTCATAATCATGTGGGAAGTTAACCTAAGGTGTTTCCATTAGTTTGCAGTAAGTACTTTGGTGTAAAATTCAGATGTGTACTTCCTTAATGTCAGAGCATAGTAGTACTGAGAAAGTAACTTTTTTGTCTTGATGAACTGAGGCATGAAACAACTTTAAACCTAGTCATATTCATCTGGGAAGTTAACCAAATGTGTTTGCATTAGGTTTGCAGTCAGGACTTTTGAGTACAATTGAAATGTATACTGCTTTTCTGTCAAAGCATTCTATTCACTGTGAAATCAACTTTTTTGTCTTTATGTGCACAGGTATGAAACAACTTTCAGACATCTCAGAATCATGTGGGAAGTTAAACTAAAGTGTTTCCATTAGGTTTGCAGTAAGTGCTTTGCTGTAAAATTGAAATGTATACTATTTGTATTGTAAAAGCATTGCATGCACTGAGAAAAGAACTTTTTTGTCTTGATGTGCACAGGTATGAAACAACTTTCAGACATCTCAGAATCATGTGCGAAGTTAATCTAAGTTGTTTCCATTAGGTTTGCAGTAAGTGCTTTGGTGTGAAATTGAAATGTATACTATATGTATTGTAAAAGCATTGCGTGCACTGAGAAAACAACTTTTTTGTCTTGATGTGCATAGGTATGAAACAACTTTCAGACATCTCAGAATCATGTGGGAAGTTAATCTAAGTTGTTTCCATTAGGTTTGCAGTAAGTACTTTGGTGTAAAATTGAAATGTATACTATTTGTATTGTCTAAGAATTGCATGCACTGAGATAACAACTTTTATGTGTTGATGTCTACAGCCATGAAACAACTTTCAAACTACTCATAATAATGTGTGAAGTTAACCTAAGGTGTTTCCATTAGTTTGCAGTAAGTACTTTGGTGTAAAATTGAAGTGTATACTACTTTTATGTCAAAGCATTCTATTCACCGTGAAATCAACTTTTTTGTCTTTATGTGTACAGGTATGAAACAACTTTCAGACATCTCAGAATCATGTGGGAAGTTAACCTAAGGTGTTTCCATTAGGTTTGCAGTAAGTGCTTTGTAGTAAAATTGAAATGTATACTATTTGTATTGTCTAAGCATTGCATTCACTGAGATAACAACTTTTTTCTGTTGATGTGTACAGCCATGAAACAACTTTCAAACTACTCATAATCATGTGGAAAGTTAACCTAAGGTGCTTCCATTAGATCTGCAGTAAGTGCTTTGGTGTAAAATTGAAATGTATACTATTTGTTTGTAAAAGCATTGCATGCACTGAGAAAACAACTTTTTTGTCTTGATGTGCACAGGTATGAAACAACTTTCAGACATCTCAGAATCATGTGAGAAGTTAATCTATGTTGTTTCCATTAGGTTTGCAGTAAGTGCTTTGGTGTAAAATTGAAATGTATACTATTTGTATTGTCTAAGCATTGCATGCACTGAGATAACAACTTTTTTGTGTTGATGTGTACAGCCATGAAACAACTTTCAAACTACTCATAATCATGTGGGAAGTTAACCTAAGTTGTTTCCATTAGTTTGCAGTAAGTACTTTGGTGTAAAATTCAGATGTGTACTTCCTTAATGTCAGAGCATAGTAGTACTGAGAAAGTAACTTTTTTGTCTTGATGAACTGAGGCATGAAACAACTTTATACCTAGTCATATTCATCTGGGAAGTTCACCAAATGTGTTTGCTTTAGGTTTGCAGTCAGGACTTTTGAGTACAATTCAAATGTATACTGCTTTTATGTCAAAGCATTCTACTCAACGTGAAATCAACTTTTTTGTCTTTATGTGTACAGGCATGAAACAACTTTCAGACATCTCAGAATCATGTGGGAAATTAACCTAAGGTGTTTCCATTAGGTTTGCAGTAAGTGCTTTGTAGTAAAATTGAAATGTATACTATTTGCATTGCCTAAGCATTGCATTCACTGAGATAACAACTTTTTTGTCTTGATGTGCACAGGTATGAAACAACTTTCAGACATGTTAGAATCATGTGGAAAGTTAACCTAAAGTGTTTCCATTAGGTTTGCAGTAAGTGCTTTGGTGTAAAATTGAAATGTATACTATTTGTATTGTCTAAGCATTGCATGCACTGAGATTACAACTTTTTTGTGTTGATGTGTGCAGCCATGAAACAACTTTCAAACTACTGATAATCATGTGGGAAGTTAACCTAAGGTGTTTCCATTAGTTTGCAGTAAGTACTTTGGTGTAAAATTCAGATGTGTACTTCCTTAATGTCAGAGCATAGTAGTACTGAGAAAGTAACTTTTTTGTCTTGATGAACTGAGGCATGAAACAACTTTAAACCTAGTCATATTCATCTGGGAAGTTAACCAAATGTGTTTGCATTAGGTTTGCAGTCAGGACTTTTGAGTACAATTGAAATGTATACTGCTTTTCTGTCAAAGCATTCTATTCACTGTGAAATCAACTTTTTTGTCTTTATGTGCACAGGTATGAAACAACTTTCAGACATCTCAGAATCATGTGCGAAGTTAATCTAAGTTGTTTCCATTAGGTTTGCAGTAAGTGCTTTGGTGTGAAATTGAAATGTATACTATATGTATTGTAAAAGCATTGCGTGCACTGAGAAAACAACTTTTTTGTCTTGATGTGCATAGGTATGAAACAACTTTCAGACATCTCAGAATCATGTGGGAAGTTAATCTAAGTTGTTTCCATTAGGTTTGCAGTAAGTACTTTGGTGTAAAATTGAAATGTATACTATTTGTATTGTCTAAGAATTGCATGCACTGAGATAACAACTTTTATGTGTTGATGTCTACAGCCTTGAAACAACTTTCAAACTACTCATAATAATGTGGGAAGTTAACCTAAGGTGTTTCCATTAGTTTGCAGTAAGTACTTTGGTGTAAAATTCAGATGTGTACTTCCTTAATGTCAGAGCATAGTAGTACTGAGAAAGTAACTTTTTTGTCTTGATGAACTGAGGCATGAAACAACTTTAAACCTAGTCATATTCATCTGGGAAGTTAACCAAATGTGTTTGCATTAGGTTTGCAGTCAGGACTTTTGAGTACAATTGAAATGTATACTGCTTTTCTGTCAAAGCATTCTATTCACTGTGAAATCAACTTTTTTGTCTTTATGTGCACAGGTATGAAACAACTTTCAGACATCTCAGAATCATGTGGGAAGTTAAACTAAAGTGTTTCCATTAGGTTTGCAGTAAGTGCTTTGCTGTAAAATTGAAATGTATACTATTTGTATTGTAAAAGCATTGCATGCACTGAGAAAAGAACTTTTTTGTCTTGATGTGCACAGGTATGAAACAACTTTCAGACATCTCAGAATCATGTGCGAAGTTAATCTAAGTTGTTTCCATTAGGTTTGCAGTAAGTGCTTTGGTGTGAAATTGAAATGTATACTATATGTATTGTAAAAGCATTGCGTGCACTGAGATAACAACTTTTTTGTCTTGATGTGCATAGGTATGAAACAACTTTCAGACATCTCAGAATCATGTGGGAAGTTAATCTAAGTTGTTTCCATTAGGTTTGCAGTAAGTACTTTGGTGTAAAATTCAGATGTGTACTTCCTTAATGTCAGAGCATAGTAGTACTGAGAAAGTAACTTTTTTGTCTTGATGAACTGAGGCATGAAACAACTTTAAACCTAGTCATATTCATCTGGGAAGTTAACCAAATGTGTTTGCATTAGGTTTGCAGTCAGGACTTTTGAGTACAATTCAAATGTATACTGCTTTTATGTCAAAGCATTCTACTCAACGTGAAATCAACTTTTTTGTCTTTATGTTTACAGGCATGAAACAACTTTCAGACATCTCAGAATCATGTGGGAAGTTAACCTAAGGTGTTTCCATTAGGTTTGCAGTAAGTGCTTTGTAGTAAAATTGAAATGTATACTATTTGTATTGCCTAAGCATTGCATTCACGGAGATAACAACTTTTTTGTCTTGATGTGCACAGGTATGAAACAACTTTCAGACATGTCAGAATCATGTGGAAAGTTAACCTAAAGTGTTTCCATTAGGTTTGCAGTAAGTGCCTTGGTGTAAAATTGAAATGTATACTATTTGTATTGTAAAAGCATTGCATGCACTGAGAAAACAACTTTTTTGTCTTGATGTGCACAGGTATGAAACAACTTTCAGACATCTCAGAATCATGTGGGAAGTTAACCTAAAGTGTTTCCATTAGGTTTGCAGTAAGTGCTTTGGTGTAAAATTGAAATGTATACTATTTGTATTGTCTAAGCATTGCATGCACTGAGATTACAACTTTTTTGTGTTGATGTGTGCAGCCATGAAACAACTTTCAAACTACTGATAATCATGTGGAAAGTTAACCTAAAGTGTTTCCATTAGGTTTGCAGTAAGTAATTTGTTGTAAAATTGAAATGTATACTACTTTTATGTCAAAGCATTCTACTCACCGTGAAATCAACTTTTTTGTCTTTATGTGCACAGGTATGAAACAACTTTCAGACATCTCAGAATCATGTGGGAAGTTAAACTAAAGTGTTTCCATTAGGTTTGCAGTAAGTGCTTTGCTGTAAAATTGAAATGTATACTATTTGTATTGTAAAAGCATTGCATGCACTGAGAAAAGAACTTTTTTGTCTTGATGTGCACAGGTATGAAACAACTTTCAGACATCTCAGAATCATGTGCGAAGTTAATCTAAGTTGTTTCCATTAGGTTTGCAGTAAGTGCTTTGGTGTAAAATTGAAATGTGTACTATTTGTTTTGTCTAAGCATTGCATGCACTGAGAAAACAACTTTATTGTGTTGATGTGTACAGCCATGAAACAACTTTCAAACTACTCATAATCATGTGGGAAGTTAACCTAAGGTGTTTCCATTAGTTTGCAGTAAGTACTTTGGTGTAAAATTCAGATGTGTACTTCCTTAATGTCAGAGCATAGTAGTACTGAGAAAGTAACTTTTTTGTCTTGATGAACTGAGGCATGAAACAACTTTAAACCTAGTCATATTCATCTGGGAAGTTAACCAAATGTGTTTGCATTAGGTTTGCAGTCAGGACTTTTGAGTACAATTGAAATGTATACTGCTTTTCTGTCAAAGCATTCTATTCACTGTGAAATCAACTTTTTTGTCTTTATGTGCACAGGTATGAAACAACTTTCAGACATCTCAGAATCATGTGGGAAGTTAAACTAAAGTGTTTCCATTAGGTTTGCAGTAAGTGCTTTGCTGTAAAATTGAAATGTATACTATTTGTATTGTAAAAGCATTGCATGCACTGAGAAAAGAACTTTTTTGTCTTGATGTGCACAGGTATGAAACAACTTTCAGACATCTCAGAATCATGTGCGAAGTTAATCTAAGTTGTTTCCATTAGGTTTGCAGTAAGTGCTTTGGTGTAAAATTGAAATGTATACTATTTGTATTGTCTAAGAATTGCATGCACTGAGATAACAACTTTTATGTGTTGATGTCTACAGCCATGAAACAACTTTCAAACTACTCATAATAATGTGTGAAGTTAACCTAAGGTGTTTCCATTAGTTTGCAGTAAGTACTTTGGTGTAAAATTGAAATGTATACTATTTGTATTGTCTAAGCATTGCATTCACTGAGATAACAACTTTTTTCTGTTGATGTGTACAGCCATGAAACAACTTTCAAACTACTCATAATCATGTGGAAAGTTAACCTAAGGTGCTTCCATTAGATCTGCAGTAAGTGCTTTGGTGTAAAATTGAAATGTATACTATTTGTTTGTAAAAGCATTGCATGCACTGAGAAAACAACTTTTTTGTCTTGATGTGCACAGGTATGAAACAACTTTCAGACATCTCAGAATCATGTGGGAAGTTAATCTATGTTGTTTCCATTAGGTTTGCAGTAAGTGCTTTGGTGTAAAATTGAAATGTATACTATTTGTATTGTCTAAGCATTGCATGCACTGAGATAACAACTTTTTTGTGTTGATGTGTACAGCCATGAAACAACTTTCAAACTACTCATAATCATGTGGGAAGTTAACCTAAGTTGTTTCCATTAGTTTGCAGTAAGTACTTTGGTGTAAAATTCAGATGTGTACTTCCTTAATGTCAGAGCATAGTAGTACTGAGAAAGTAACTTTTTTGTCTTGATGAACTGAGGCATGAAACAACTTTAAACCTAGTCATATTCATCTGGGAAGTTAACCAAATGTGTTTGCTTTAGGTTTGCAGTCAGGACTTTTGAGTACAATTCAAATGTATACTGCTTTTATGTCAAAGCATTCTACTCAACGTGAAATCAACTTTTTTGTCTTTATGTGTACAGGCATGAAACAACTTTCAGACATCTCAGAATCATGTGGGAAGTTAACCTAAGGTGTTTCCATTACGTTTGCAGTAGGTGCTTTGTAGTAAAATTGAAATGTATACTATTTGTATTGCCTAAGCATTGCATTCACGGAGATAACAACTTTTTGTCTTGATGTGCACAGGTATGAAACAACTTTCAGACATGTCAGAATCATGTGGAAAGTTAACCTAAAGTGTTTCCATTAGGTTTGCAGTAAGTGCTTTGGTGTAAAATTGAAATGTAGACTATTTGTATTGTAAAAGCATTGCATGCACTGAGAAAACAACTTTTTTGTCTTGATGTGCACAGGTATGAAACAACTTTCAGACATCTCAGAATCATGTGGGAAGTTAACCTAAAGTGTTTCCATTAGGTTTGCAGTAAGTGCTTTGGTGTAAAATTGAAATGTATACTATTTGTATTGTCTAAGCATTGCATGCACTGAGATTACAACTTTTTTGTGTTGATGTGTGCAGCCATGAAACAACTTTCAAACTACTGATAATCATGTGGAAAGTTAACCTAAAGTGTATCCATTAGGTTTGCAGTAAGTAATTTGTTGTAAAATTGAAATGTATACTACTTTTATGTCAAAGCATTCTACTCACCGTGAAATCAACTATTTTGTCTTTATGTGCACAGGTATGAAACAACTTTCAGACATCTCAGAATCATGTGGGAAGTTAACCTAAGGTGTTTCCATTAGGTTTGCATTAAGTGCTTTGTAGTAAAATTGAAATGTATACTATTTGTATTGTCTAAGCATTGCATTCACTGAGATAACAACTTTTTTGTCTTGATGTGCACAGGTATGAAACAACTTGCAGATATGTCAGAATCATGTGGAAAGTTAACCTAAGTTGTTTCCATTAGGTTTGCAGTAAGTGCTTTGCTGTGAAATTGAAATGTATACTATTTGTATTGTAAAAGCATTGCATGCACTGAGAAAGAGAACTTTTTTGTCTTGATGTGCACAGGTATGAAACAACTTTCAGACATCTCAGAATCATGTGGGAAGTTAATCTAAGTTGTTTCCATTAGGTTTGCAGTAAGTACTTTGGTGTAAAATTGAAATGTATACTATTTGTATTGTCTAAGTATTGCATGCACTGAGATAACAACTTTTATGTGTTGATGTCTACAGCCATGAAACAACTTTCAAACTACTCATAATAATGTGGGAAGTTAACCTAAGGTGTTTCCATTAGTTTGCAGTAAGTACTTTGGTGTAAAATTGAAATGTATACTACTTTTATGTCAAAGCATTCTATTCACCGTGAAATCAACTTTTTTGTCTTTATGTGTACAGGTATGAAACAACTTTCAGACATCTCAGAATCATGTGGGAAGTTAACCTAAGGTGTTTCCATTAGGTTTGCAGTAAGTGCTTTGTAGTAAAATTGAAATGTATACTATTTGTATTGTCTAAGCATTGCATTCACTGAGATAACAACTTTTTTCTGTTGATGTGTACAGCCATGAAACAACTTTCAAACTACTCATAATCATGTGGAAAGTTAACCTAAGGTGCTTCCATTAGATCTGCAGTAAGTGCTTTGGTGTAAAATTGAAATGTATACTATTTGTTTGTAAAAGCATTGCATGCACTGAGAAAACAACTTTTTTGTCTTGATGTGCACAGGTATGAAACAACTTTCAGACATCTCAGAATCATGTGGGAAGTTAATCTATGTTGTTTCCATTAGGTTTGCAGTAAGTGCTTTGGTGTAAAATTGAAATGTATACTATTTGTATTGTCTAAGCATTGCATGCACTGAGATAACAACTTTTTTGTGTTGATGTGTACAGCCATGAAACAACTTTCAAACTACTCATAATCATGTGGGAAGTTAACCTAAGTTGTTTCCATTAGTTTGCAGTAAGTACTTTGGTGTAAAATTCAGATGTGTACTTCCTTAATGTCAGAGCATAGTAGTACTGAGAAAGTATTTTTTTTGTCTTGATGAACTGAGGCATGAAACAACTTTAAACCTAGTCATATTCATCTGGGAAGTTAACCAAATGTGTTTGCATTAGGTTTGCAGTCAGGACTTTTGAGTACAATTCAAATGTATACTGCTTTTATGTCAAAGCATTCTACTCAACGTGAAATCAACTTTTTTGTCTTTATGTGTACAGGCATGAAACAACTTTCAGACATCTCAGAATCATGTGGGAAGTTAACCTAAGGTGTTTCCATTAGGTTTGCAGTAAGTGCTTTGTAGTAAAATTGAAATGTATACTATTTGTATTGCCTAAGCATTGCATTCACGGAGATAACAACTTTTTTGTCTTGATGTGCACAGGTATGAAACAACTTTCAGACATGTCAGAATCATGTGGAAAGTTAACCTAAAGTGTTTCCATTAGGTTTGCAGTAAGTGATTTGGTGTAAAATTGAAATGTATACTATTTGTATTGTAAAAGCATTGCATGCACTGAGAAAACAACTTTTTTGTCTTGATGTGCACAGGTATGAAACAACTTTCAGACATCTCAGAATCATGTGGGAAGTTAACCTAAAGTGTTTCCATTAGGTTTGCAGTAAGTGCTTTGGTGTAAAATTGAAATGTATACTATTTGTATTGTCTAAGCATTGCATGCACTGAGATTACAACTTTTTTGTGTTGATGTGTGCAGCCATGAAACAACTTTCAAACTACTGATAATCATGTGGAAAGTTAACCTAAAGTGTTTCCATTAGGTTTGCAGTAAGTAATTTGTTGTAAAATTGAAATGTATACTACTTTTATGTCAAAGCATTCTACTCACCGTGAAATCAACTTTTTTGTCTTTATGTGCACAGGTATGAAACAACTTTCAGACATCTCAGAATCATGTGGGAAGTTAACCTAAGGTGTTTCCATTAGGTTTGCATTAAGTGCTTTGTAGTAAAATTGAAATGTATACTATTTGTATTGTCTAAGCATTGCATTCACTGAGATAACAACTTTTTTGTCTTGATGTGCACAGGTATGAAACAACTTGCAGATATGTCAGAATCATGTGGAAAGTTAACCTAAGTTGTTTCCATTAGGTTTGCAGTAAGTGCTTTGCTGTGAAATTGAAATGTATACTATTTGTATTGTAAAAGCATTGCATGCACTGAGAAAAGAACTTTTTTGTCTTGATGTGCACAGGTATGAAACAACTTTCAGACATCTCAGAATCATGTGGGAAGTTAATCTAAGTTGTTTCCATTAGGTTTGCAGTAAGTACTTTGGTGTAAAATTGAAAAGTATACTATTTGTATTGTCTAAGTATTGCATGCACTGAGATAACAACTTTTATGTGTTGATGTCTACAGCCATGAAACAACTTTCAAACTACTCATAATAATGTGGGAAGTTAACCTAAGGTGTTTCCATTAGTTTGCAGTAAGTACTTTGGTGTAAAATTGAAATGTATACTACTTTTATGTCAAAGCATTCTATTCACCGTGAAATCAACTTTTTTGTCTTTATGTGTACAGGTATGAAACAACTTTCAGACATCTCAGAATCATGTGGGAAGTTAACCTAAGGTGTTTCCATTAGGTTTGCAGTAAGTGCTTTGTAGTAAAATTGAAATGTATACTATTTGTATTGTCTAAGCATTGCATTCACTGAGATAACAACTTTTTTCTGTTGATGTGTACAGCCATGAAACAACTTTCAAACTACTCATAATCATGTGGAAAGTTAACCTAAGGTGCTTCCATTAGATCTGCAGTAAGTGCTTTGGTGTAAAATTGAAATGTATACTATTTGTTTGTAAAAGCATTGCATGCACTGAGAAAACAACTTTTTTGTCTTGATGTGCACAGGTATGAAACAACTTTCAGACATCTCAGAATCATGTGGGAAGTTAATCTATGTTGTTTCCATTAGGTTTGCAGTAAGTGCTTTGGTGTAAAATTGAAATGTATACTATTTGTATTGTCTAAGCATTGCATGCACTGAGATAACAACTTTTTTGTGTTGATGTGTACAGCCATGAAACAACTTTCAAACTACTCATAATCATGTGGGAAGTTAACCTAAGTTGTTTCCATTAGTTTGCAGTAAGTACTTTGGTGTAAAATTCAGATGTGTACTTCCTTAATGTCAGAGCATAGTAGTATTGAGAAAGTAACTTTTTTGTCTTGATGAACTGAGGCATGAAACAACTTTAAACCTAGTCATATTCATCTGGGAAGTTAACCAAATGTGTTTGCATTAGGTTTGCAGTCAGGACTTTTGAGTACAATTTTAATGTATACTGCTTTTATGTCAAAGCATTCTACTCAACGTGAAATCAACTTTTTTGTCTTTATGTGTACAGGCATGAAACAACTTTCAGACATCTCAGAATCATGTGGGAAGTTAACCTAAGGTGTTTCCATTAGGTTTGCAGTAAGTGCTTTGTAGTAAAATTGAAATGTATACTATTTGTATTGCCTAAGCATTGCATTCACGGAGATAACAACTTTTTTGTCTTGATGTGCACAGGTATGAAACAACTTTCAGACATGTCAGAATCATGTGGAAAGTTAACCTAAAGTGTTTCCATTAGGTTTGCAGTAAGTGCTTTGGTGTAAAATTGAAATGTATACTATTTGTATTGTCTAAGCATTGCATGCACTGAGATTACAACTTTTTTGTGTTGATGTGTGCAGCCATGAAACAACTTTCAAACTACTGATGATCATGTGGAAAGTTAACCTAAAGTGTTTCCATTAGGTTTGCAGTAATTAATTTGTTGTAAAATTGAAATGTATACTACTTTTATGTCAAAGCATTCTACTCACCGTGAAATCAACTTTTTTGTCTTTATGTGCACAGGTATGAAACAACTTTCAGACATCTCAGAATCATGTGGGAAGTTAACCTAAGGTGTTTCCATTAGGTTTGCATTAAGTGCTTTGTAGTAAAATTGAAATGTATACTATTTGTATTGTCTAAGCATTGCATTCACTGAGATAACAACTTTTTTGTCTTGATGTGCACAGGTATGAAACAACTTGCAGATATGTCAGAATCATGTGGAAAGTTAACCTAAGTTGTTTGCATTAGGTTTGCAGTAAGTGCTTTGCTGTGAAATTGAAATGTATACTATTTGTATTGTAAAAGCATTGCATGCACTGAGAAAAGAACTTTTTTGTCTTGATGTGCACAGGTATGAAACAACTTTCAGACATCTCAGAATCATGTGGGAAGTTAATCTAAGTTGTTTCCATTAGGTTTGCAGTAAGTACTTTGGTGTAAAATTGAAATGTATACTATTTGTATTGTCTAAGTATTGCATGCACTGAGATAACAACTTTTATGTGTTGATGTCTACAGCCATGAAACAACTTTCAAACTACTCATAATAATGTGGGAAGTTAACCTAAGGTGTTTCCATTAGTTTGCAGTAAGTACTTTGGTGTAAAATTGAAATGTATACTACTTTTATGTCAAAGCATTCTATTCACCGTGAAATCAACTTTTTTGTCTTTATGTGTACAGGTATGAAACAACTTTCAGACATCTCAGAATCATGTGGGAAGTTAATCTATGTTGTTTCCATTAGGTTTGCAGTAAGTGCTTTGGTGTAAAATTGAAATGTATACTATTTGTATTGTCTAAGCATTGCATGCACTGAGATAACAACTTTTTTGTGTTGATGTGTACAGCCATGAAACAACTTTCAAACTACTCATAATCATGTGGAAAGTTAACCTAAGTTGTTTGCATTAGTTTGCAGTAAGTACTTTGGTGTAAAATTCAGATGTGTACTTCCTTAATGTCAGAGCATAGTAGTACTGAGAAAGTAACTTTTTTGTCTTGATGAACTGAGGCATGAAACAACTTTAAACCTAGTCATATTCATCTGGGAAGTTAACCAAATGTGTTTGCATTAGGTTTGCAGTCAGGACTTTTGAGTACAATTGAAATCTATACTGCATTTATGTCAAAGCATTCTACTCAACGTGAAATCAACTTTTTTGTCTTTATGTGTACAGGCATGAAACAACTTTCAGACATCTCAGAATCATGTGGGAAGTTAACCTAAGGTGTTTCCATTAGGGTTGCAGTAAGTGCTTTGTAGTAAAATTGAAATGTATACTATTTGTATTGCCTAAGCATTGCATTCACTGAGATAACAACTTTTTTGTCTTGATGTGCACAGGTATGAAACAACTTTCAGACATGTCAGAATCATGTGGAAAGTTAACCTAACGTGTTTCCATTAGGTTTGCAGTAAGTGCTTTGGTGTAAAATTGAAATGTATACTATTTGTATTGTAAAAGCATTGCATGCACTGAGAAAACAACTTTTTTGTCTTGATGTGCACAGGTATGAAACAACTTTCAGACATCTCAGAATCATGTGGGAAGTTAACCTAAAGTGTTTCCATTAGGTTTGCAGTAAGTGCTTTCGTGTAAAATTGAAATGTATACTATTTGTATTGTCTAAGCATTGCATGCACTGAGATTACAACTTTTTTGTGTTGATGTGTGCAGCCATGAAACAACTTTCAAACTACTGATAATCATCTGGAAAGTTAACCTAAAGTGTTTCCATTAGGTTTGCAGTAAGTAATTTGCTGTGAAATTGAAATGTATACTATTTGTATTGTAAAAGCATTGCATGCACTAAGAACTTTTTTGTCTTGATGTGCACAGGTATGAAACAACTTTCAGACATCTCAGAATCATGTGGGAAGTTAATCTAAGTTGTTTCCATTAGGTTTGCAGTAAGTGCTTTGGTGTAAAATTGAAATGTATACTATTTGTATTGTAAAAGCATTGCATGCACTGAGAAAACAACTTTTTTGTCTTGATGTGCACAGGTATGAAACAACTTTCAGACATCTCAGAATCATGTGGGAAGTTAACCTAAAGTGTTTCCATTAGGTTTGCAGTAAGTGCTTTCGTGTAAAATTGAAATGTATACTATTTGTATTGTCTAAGCATTGCATGCACTGAGATTACAACTTTTTTGTGTTGATGTGTGCAGCCATGAAACAACTTTCAAACTACTGATAATCATGTGGAAAGTTAACCTAAAGTGTTTCGATTAGGTTTGCAGTAAGTGCTTTGCTGTGAAATTGAAATGTATACTATTTGTATTGTAAAAGCATTGCATGCACTAAGAACTTTTTTGTCTTGATGTGCACAGGTATGAAACAACTTTCAGACATCTCAGAATCATGTGGGAAGTTAATCTAAGTTGTTTCCATTAGGTTTGCAGTAAGTGCTTTGGTGTGAAATTGAAATGTATACTATATGTATTGTAAAAGCATTGCGTGCACTGAGAAAACAACTTTTTTGTCTTGATGTGCACAGGTATGAAACAACTTTCAGACATCTCAGAATCATGTGGGAAGTTAATCTAAGTTGTTTCCATTAGGTTTGCAGTAAGTACTTTGGTGTAAAATTGAAATGTATACTATTTGTATTGTCTAAGCATTGCATGCACTGAGATAACAACTTTTATGTGTTGATGTCTACAGCCATGAAACAACTTTCAAACTACTCATAATAATGTGGGAAGTTAACCTAAGGTGTTTCCATTAGTTTGCAGTAAGTACTTTGGTGTAAAATTGAAATGTGTTCTACTTTTATGTCAAAGCATTCTATTCACCGTGAAATCAACTTTTTTGTCTTTGTGTGTACAGGTATGAAACAACTTTCAGACATCTCAGAATCATGTGGGAAGTTAACCTAAGGTGTTTCCATTAGGTTTGCAGTAAGTGCTTTGTAGTAAAATTGAAATGTATACTATTTGTATTGTCTAAGCATTGCATTCACTGAGATAACAACTTTTTTCTGTTGATGTGTACAGCCATGAAACAACTTTCAAACTACTCATAATCATGTGGAAATTTAACCTAAGGTGTTTCCATTAGATCTGCAGTTAGTGCTTTGGTGTAAAATTGAAATGTATACTATTTGTTTGTAAAAGCATTGCATGCACTGAGAAAACAACTTTTTTGTCTTGATGTGCACAGGTATGAAACAACTTTCAGACATCTCAGAATCATGTGGGAAGTTAATCTATGTTGTTTCCATTAGGTTTGCAGTAAGTGCTTTGGTGTAAAATTGAAATGTATACTATTTGTATTGTCTAAGCATTGCATGCACTGAGATAACAACTTTTTTGTGTTGATGTGTACAGCCATGAACCAACTTTCAAACTACTCATAATCATGTGGGAAGTTAACCTAAGTTGTTTCCATTAGTTTGCAGTAAGTACTTTGGTGTAAAATTCAGATGTGTACTTCCTTAATGTCAGAGCATAGTAGTACTGAGAAAGTAACTTTTTTGTCTTGATGAACTGAGGCATGAAACAACTTTAAACCTAGTCATATTCATCTGGGAAGTTAACCAAATGTGTTTGCATTAGGTTTGCAGTCAGGACTTTTGAGTACAATTCAAATGTATACTGCTTTTATGTCAAAGCATTCTACTCAACGTGAAATCAACTTTTTTGTCTTTATGTGTACAGGCATGAAACAACTTTCAGACATCTCAGAATCATGTGGGAAGTTAACCTAAGGTGTTTCCATTAGGTTTGCAGTAAGTGCTTTGTAGTAAAATTGAAATGTATACTATTTGTATTGCCTAAGCATTGCATTCACTGAGATAACAACTTTTTTGTCTTGATGTGCACAGGTATGAAACAACTTTCAGACATGTCAGAATCATGTGGAAAGTTAACCTAAAGTGTTTCCATTAGGTTTGCAGTAAGTGCTTTGGTGTAAAATTGAAATGTATACTATTTGTATTGTAAAAGCATTGCATGCACTGAGAAAACAACTTTTTTGTCTTGATGTGCACAGGTATGAAACAACTTTCAGACATCTCAGAATCATGTGGAAAGTTAACCTAAAGTGTTTCCATTAGGTTTGCAGTAAGTGCTTTGGTGTAAAATTGAAATGTATACTATTTGTATTCGAAAGCATTGCATGCACTGAGAAAACAACTTTTTTGTCTTGATGTGCACAGGTATGAAACAACTTTCAGACATCTCAGAATCATGTGGGAAGTTAACCTAAAGTGTTTCCATTAGGTTTGCAGTAAGTGCTTTGGTGTAAAATTGAAATGTATACTATGTGTATTGTCTAAGCATTGCATGCACTGAGATTACAACTTTTTTGTGTTGATATGTGCAGCCATGAAACAACTTTCAAACTACTGATAATCATGTGGAAAGTTAACCTAAAGTGTTTCCATTAGGTTTGCAGTAAGTAGTTTGTTGTAAAATTGAAATGTATACTACTTTTATGTGAAAGCATTCTATACACCGTGAAATCAACTTTTTTGTGTTTATGTGTACAGGTATGAAACAACTTTCAGACATCTCAGAATCATGTGGGAAGTTAACCTAAGGTGTTTCCATTAGTTTGCAGTAAGTACTTTGGTGTAAAATTCAGATGTGTACTTCCTTATTGTCAGAGCATAGTAGTACTGAGAAAGTAACTTTTTTGTCTTGATGAACTGAGGCATGAAACAACTTTAAACCTAGTCATATTCATCTGGGAAGTTAACCAAATGTGTTTGCATTAGGTTTGCAGTCAGGACTTTTGAGTACAATTGAAATGTATACTACTTTTCTGTCAAAGCATTCTATTCACTGTGAAATCAACTTTTTTGTCTTTATGTGCACAGGTATGAAACAACTTTCAGACACCTCAGAATCATGTGGGAAGTTAAACTAAAGTGTTTCCATTAGGTTTGCAGTAAGTGCTTTGCTGTAAAATTGAAATGTATACTATTTGTATTGTAAAAGCATTGCATGCACTGAGAAAAGAACTTTTTTGTCTTGATGTGCACAGGTATGAAACAACTTTCAGACATCTCAGAATCATGTGGGAAGTTAATCTAAGTTGTTTCCATTAGGTTTGCAGTAAGTGCTTTGGTGTGAAATTGAAATGTATACTATATGTATTGTAAAAGCATTGCATGCACTGACAAAACAACTTTTTTGTCTTTATGTGTACAGGTATGAAACAACTTTCAGACATCTCAGAAACATGTGGGAAGTTAATCTATGTTGTTTCCATTAGGTTTGCAGTAAGTGCTTTGGTGTAGAATTGAAATGTATACTATTTGTATTGTCTAAGCATTGCATGCACTGAGATAACAACTTTTTTGTGTTGATATGTGCAGCCATGAAACAACTTTCAAACTACTCATAATCATGTGGAAAGTTAACCTAAAGTGTTTCCATTAGGTTTGCAGTAAGTACTTTGTTGTAAAATTGAAATGTATACTACTTTTATGTCAAAGCATTCTATACACCGTAAAATCAACTTTTTTGTCTTTATGTGTACAGGTATGAAACAACTTTCAGACATCTCAGAATCATGTGGGAAGTTAATCTAAGTTGTTTTCATTAGGTTTGCAGTAAGTGCTTTGGTGTAAAATTGAAATGTATACTATTTGTATTGTCTAAGCATTGCATGCACTGAGATTACAACTTTTTTGTGTTGATGTGTGCAGCCATGAAACAACTTTCAAACTACTGATAATCATGTGGAAAGTTAACCTAAAGTGTTTCCATTAGGTTTGCAGTAAGTAATTTGTTGTAAAATTGAAATGTATACTACTTTTATGTCAAAGCATTCTACTCACCGTGAAATCAACTTTTTTGTCTTTATGTGCACAGGTATGAAACAACTTTCAGACATCTCAGAATCATGTGGGAAGTTAACCTAAGGTGTTTCCATTAGGTTTGCATTAAGTGCTTTGTAGTAAAATTGAAATGTATACTATTTGTATTGTCTAAGTATTGCATTCACTGAGATAACAACTTTTTTGTCTTGATGTGCACAGGTATGAAACAACTTGCAGATATGTCAGAATCATGTGGAAAGTTAACCTAAGTTGTTTCCATTAGGTTTGCAGTAAGTGCTTTGCTGTGAAATTGAAATGTATACTATTTGTATTGTAAAAGCATTGCATGCACTGAGAAAAGAACTTTTTTGTCTTGATGTGCACAGGTATGAAACAACTTTCAGACATCTCAGAATCATGTGGGAAGTTAATCTAAGTTGTTTCCATTAGGTTTGCAGTAAGTACTTTGGTGTAAAATTGAAATGTATACTATTTGTATTGTCTAAGTATTGCATGCACTGAGATAACAACTTTTATGTGTTGATGTCTACAGCCATGAAACAACTTTCAAACTACTCATAATAATGTGGGAAGTTAACCTAAGGTGTTTCCATTAGTTTGCAGTAAGTACTTTGGTGTAAAATTGAAATGTATACTACTTTTATGTCAAAGCATTCTATTCACCGTGAAATCAACTTTTTTGTCTTTATGTGTACAGGTATGAAACAACTTTCAGACATCTCAGAATCATGTGGGAAGTTAATCTATGTTGTTTCCATTAGGTTTGCAGTAAGTGCTTTGGTGTAAAATTGAAATGTATACTATTTGTATTGTCTAAGCATTGCATGCACTGAGATAACAACTTTTTTGTGTTGATGTGTACAGCCATGAAACAACTTTCAAACTACTCATAATCATGTGGAAAGTTAACCTAAGTTGTTTGCATTAGTTTGCAGTAAGTACTTTGGTGTAAAATTCAGATGTGTACTTCCTTAATGTCAGAGCATAGTAGTACTGAGAAAGTAACTTTTTTGTCTTGATGAACTGAGGCATGAAACAACTTTAAACCTAGTCATATTCATCTGGGAAGTTAACCAAATGTGTTTGCATTAGGTTTGCAGTCAGGACTTTTGAGTACAATTGAAATGTATACTGCTTTTATGTCAAAGCATTCTACTCAACGTGAAATCAACTTTTTTGTCTTTATGTGTACAGGCATGAAACAACTTTCAGACATCTCAGAATCATGTGGGAAGTTAACCTAAGGTGTTTCCATTAGGGTTGCAGTAAGTGCTTTGTAGTAAAATTGAAATGTATACTATTTGTATTGCCTAAGCATTGCATTCACTGAGATAACAACTTTTTTGTCTTGATGTGCACAGGTATGAAACAACTTTCAGACATCTCAGAATCATGTGGGAAGTTAACCTAAAGTGTTTCCATTAGGTTTGCAGTAAGTGCTTTCGTGTAAAATTGAAATGTATACTATTTGTATTGTCTAAGCATTGCATGCACTGAGATTACAACTTTTTTGTGTTGATGTGTGCAGCCATGAAACAACTTTCAAACTACTGATAATCATGTGGAAAGTTAACCTAAAGTGTTTCCATTAGGTTTGCAGTAAGTAATTTGTTGTAAAATTGAAATGTATACTACTTTTATGTCAAAGCATTCTACTCACCGTGAAATCAACTTTTTTGTCTTTATGTGCACAGGTATGAAACAACTTTCAGACATCTCAGAATCATGTGGGAAGTTAACCTAAGGTGTTTCCATTAGGTTTGCATTAAGTGCTTTGTAGTAAAATTGAAATGTATACTATTTGTATTGTCTAAGCATTGCATTCACTGAGATAACAACTTTTTTGTCTTGATGTGCACAGGTATGAAACAACTTGCAGATATGTCAGAATCATGTGGAAAGTTAACCTAAGTTGTTTCCATTAGGTTTGCAGTAAGTGCTTTGCTGTGAAATTGAAATGTATACTATTTGTATTGTAAAAGCATTGCATGCACTAAGAACTTTTTTGTCTTGATGTGCACAGGTATGAAACAACTTTCAGACATCTCAGAATCATGTGGGAAGTTAATCTAAGTTGTTTCCATTAGGTTTGCAGTAAGTGCTTTGGTGTGAAATTGAAATGTATACTATATGTATTGTAAAAGCATTGCGTGCACTGAGAAAACAACTTTTTTGTCTTGATGTGCACAGATATGAAACAACTTTCAGACATCTCAGAATCATGTGGGAAGTTAATCTAAGTTGTTTCCATTAGGTTTGCAGTAAGTACTTTGGTGTAAAATTGAAATGTATACTATTTGTATTGTCTAAGCATTGCATGCACTGAGATAACAACTTTTATGTGTTGATGTCTACAGCCATGAAACAACTTTCAAACTACTCATAATAATGTGGGAAGTTAACCTAAGGTGTTTCCATTAGTTTGCAGTAAGTACTTTGGTGTATAATTGAAATGTATACTACTTTTATGTCAAAGCATTCTATTCACCGTGAAATCAACTTTTTTGTCTTTGTGTGTACAGGTATGAAACAACTTTCAGACATCTCAGAATCATGTGGGAAGTTAACCTAAGGTGTTTCCATTAGGTTTGCAGTAAGTGCTTTGTAGTAAAATTGAAATGTATACTATTTGTATTGTCTAAGCATTGCATGCACTGAGATAACAACTTTTTTGTGTTGATGTGTACAGTCATGAACCAACTTTCAAACTACTCATAATCATGTGGGAAGTTAACCTAAGTTGTTTCCATTAGTTTGCAGTAAGTACTTTGGTGTAAAATTCAGATGTGTACTTCCTTAATGTCAGAGCATAGTAGTACTGAGAAAGTAACTTTTTTGTCTTGATGAACTGAGGCATGAAACAACTTTAAACCTAGTCATATTCATCTGGGAAGTTAACCAAATGTGTTTGCATTAGGTTTGCAGTCAGGACTTTTGAGTACAATTCAAATGTATACTGCTTTTATGTCAAAGCATTCTACTCAACGTGAAATCAACTTTTTTGTCTTTATGTGCACAGGCATGAAACAACTTTCAGACATCTCAGAATCATGTGGGAAGTTAACCTAAGGTGTTTCCATTAGGTTTGCAGTAAGTGCTTTGTAGTAAAATTGAAATGTATACTATTTGTATTGCCTAAGCATTGCATTCACTGAGATAACAACTTTTTTGTCTTGATGTGCACAGGTATGAAACAACTTTCAGACATGTCAGAATCATGTGGAAAGTTAACCTAAAGTGTTTCCATTAGGTTTGCAGTAAGTGCCTTGGTGTAAAATTGAAATGTATACTATTTGTATTGTAAAAGCATTGCATGCACTGAGAAAACAACTTTTTTGTCTTGATGTGCACAGGTATGAAACAACTTTCAGACATCTCAGAATCATGTGGGAAGTTAACCTAAAGTGTTTCCATTAGGTTTGCAGTAAGTGCTTTGGTGTAAAATTGAAATGTATACTATTTGTATTGTCTAAGCATTGCATGCACTGAGATTACAACTTTTTTGTGTTGATGTGTGCAGCCATGAAACAACTTTCAAACTACTGATAATCATGTGGAAAGTTAACCTAAAGTGTTTCCATTAGGTTTGCAGTAAGTAATTTGTTGTAAAATTGAAATGTATACTACTTTTATGTCAAAGCATTCTACTCACCGTGAAATCAACTTTTTTGTCTTTATGTGCACAGGTATGAAACAACTTTCAGACATCTCAGAATCATGTGGGAAGTTAAACTAAAGTGTTTCCATTAGGTTTGCAGTAAGTGCTTTGCTGTAAAATTGAAATGTATACTATTTGTATTGTAAAAGCATTGCATGCACTGAGAAAAGAACTTTTTTGTCTTGATGTGCACAGGTATGAAACAACTTTCAGACATCTCAGAATCATGTGCGAAGTTAATCTAAGTTGTTTCCATTAGGTTTGCAGTAAGTGCTTTGGTGTAAAATTGAAATGTGTACTATTTGTTTTGTCTAAGCATTGCATGCACTGAGAAAACAACTTTATTGTGTTGATGTGTACAGCCATGAAACAACTTTCAAACTACTCATAATCATGTGGGAAGTTAACCTAAGGTGTTTCCATTAGTTTGCAGTAAGTACTTTGGTGTAAAATTCAGATGTGTACTTCCTTAATGTCAGAGCATAGTAGTACTGAGAAAGTAACTTTTTTGTCTTGATGAACTGAGGCATGAAACAACTTTAAACCTAGTCATATTCATCTGGGAAGTTAACCAAATGTGTTTGCATTAGGTTTGCAGTCAGGACTTTTGAGTACAATTGAAATGTATACTGCTTTTCTGTCAAAGCATTCTATTCACTGTGAAATCAACTTTTTTGTCTTTATGTGCACAGGTATGAAACAACTTTCAGACATCTCAGAATCATGTGGGAAGTTAAACTAAAGTGTTTCCATTAGGTTTGCAGTAAGTGCTTTGCTGTAAAATTGAAATGTATACTATTTGTATTGTAAAAGCATTGCATGCACTGAGAAAAGAACTTTTTTGTCTTGATGTGCACAGGTATGAAACAACTTTCAGACATCTCAGAATCATGTGCGAAGTTAATCTAAGTTGTTTCCATTAGGTTTGCAGTAAGTGCTTTGGTGTAAAATTGAAATGTATACTATTTGTATTGTCTAAGAATTGCATGCACTGAGATAACAACTTTTATGTGTTGATGTCTACAGCCATGAAACAACTTTCAAACTACTCATAATAATGTGTGAAGTTAACCTAAGGTGTTTCCATTAGTTTGCAGTAAGTACTTTGGTGTAAAATTGAAATGTATACTATTTGTATTGTCTAAGCATTGCATTCACTGAGATAACAACTTTTTTCTGTTGATGTGTACAGCCATGAAACAACTTTCAAACTACTCATAATCATGTGGAAAGTTAACCTAAGGTGCTTCCATTAGATCTGCAGTAAGTGCTTTGGTGTAAAATTGAAATGTATACTATTTGTTTGTAAAAGCATTGCATGCACTGAGAAAACAACTTTTTTGTCTTGATGTGCACAGGTATGAAACAACTTTCAGACATCTCAGAATCATGTGGGAAGTTAATCTATGTTGTTTCCATTAGGTTTGCAGTAAGTGCTTTGGTGTAAAATTGAAATGTATACTATTTGTATTGTCTAAGCATTGCATGCACTGAGATAACAACTTTTTTGTGTTGATGTGTACAGCCATGAAACAACTTTCAAACTACTCATAATCATGTGGGAAGTTAACCTAAGTTGTTTCCATTAGTTTGCAGTAAGTACTTTGGTGTAAAATTCAGATGTGTACTTCCTTAATGTCAGAGCATAGTAGTACTGAGAAAGTAACTTTTTTGTCTTGATGAACTGAGGCATGAAACAACTTTAAACCTAGTCATATTCATCTGGGAAGTTAACCAAATGTGTTTGCTTTAGGTTTGCAGTCAGGACTTTTGAGTACAATTCAAATGTATACTGCTTTTATGTCAAAGCATTCTACTCAACGTGAAATCAACTTTTTTGTCTTTATGTGTACAGGCATGAAACAACTTTCAGACATCTCAGAATCATGTGGGAAGTTAACCTAAGGTGTTTCCATTACGTTTGCAGTAAGTGCTTTGTAGTAAAATTGAAATGTATACTATTTGTATTGCCTAAGCATTGCATTCACGGAGATAACAACTTTTTTGTCTTGATGTGCACAGGTATGAAACAACTTTCAGACATGTCAGAATCATGTGGAAAGTTAACCTAAAGTGTTTCCATTAGGTTTGCAGTAAGTGCTTTGGTGTAAAATTGAAATGTAGACTATTTGTATTGTAAAAGCATTGCATGCACTGAGAAAACAACTTTTTTGTCTTGATGTGCACAGGTATGAAACAACTTTCAGACATCTCAGAATCATGTGGGAAGTTAACCTAAAGTGTTTCCATTAGGTTTGCAGTAAGTGCTTTGGTGTAAAATTGAAATGTATACTATTTGTATTGTCTAAGCATTGCATGCACTGAGATTACAACTTTTTTGTGTTGATGTGTGCAGCCATGAAACAACTTTCAAACTACTGATAATCATGTGGAAAGTTAACCTAAAGTGTATCCATTAGGTTTGCAGTAAGTAATTTGTTGTAAAATTGAAATGTATACTACTTTTATGTCAAAGCATTCTACTCACCGTGAAATCAACTATTTTGTCTTTATGTGCACAGGTATGAAACAACTTTCAGACATCTCAGAATCATGTGGGAAGTTAACCTAAGGTGTTTCCATTAGGTTTGCATTAAGTGCTTTGTAGTAAAATTGAAATGTATACTATTTGTATTGTCTAAGCATTGCATTCACTGAGATAACAACTTTTTTGTCTTGATGTGCACAGGTATGAAACAACTTGCAGATATGTCAGAATCATGTGGAAAGTTAACCTAAGTTGTTTCCATTAGGTTTGCAGTAAGTGCTTTGCTGTGAAATTGAAATGTATACTATTTGTATTGTAAAAGCATTGCATGCACTGAGAAAGAGAACTTTTTTGTCTTGATGTGCACAGGTATGAAACAACTTTCAGACATCTCAGAATCATGTGGGAAGTTAATCTAAGTTGTTTCCATTAGGTTTGCAGTAAGTACTTTGGTGTAAAATTGAAATGTATACTATTTGTATTGTCTAAGTATTGCATGCACTGAGATAACAACTTTTATGTGTTGATGTCTACAGCCATGAAACAACTTTCAAACTACTCATAATAATGTGGGAAGTTAACCTAAGGTGTTTCCATTAGTTTGCAGTAAGTACTTTGGTGTAAAATTGAAATGTATACTACTTTTATGTCAAAGCATTCTATTCACCGTGAAATCAACTTTTTTGTCTTTATGTGTACAGGTATGAAACAACTTTCAGACATCTCAGAATCATGTGGGAAGTTAACCTAAGGTGTTTCCATTAGGTTTGCAGTAAGTGCTTTGTAGTAAAATTGAAATGTATACTATTTGTATTGTCTAAGCATTGCATTCACTGAGATAACAACTTTTTTCTGTTGATGTGTACAGCCATGAAACAACTTTCAAACTACTCATAATCATGTGGAAAGTTAACCTAAGGTGCTTCCATTAGATCTGCAGTAAGTGCTTTGGTGTAAAATTGAAATGTATACTATTTGTTTGTAAAAGCATTGCATGCACTGAGAAAACAACTTTTTTGTCTTGATGTGCACAGGTATGAAACAACTTTCAGACATCTCAGAATCATGTGGGAAGTTAATCTATGTTGTTTCCATTAGGTTTGCAGTAAGTGCTTTGGTGTAAAATTGAAATGTATACTATTTGTATTGTCTAAGCATTGCATGCACTGAGATAACAACTTTTTTGTGTTGATGTGTACAGCCATGAAACAACTTTCAAACTACTCATAATCATGTGGGAAGTTAACCTAAGTTGTTTCCATTAGTTTGCAGTAAGTACTTTGGTGTAAAATTCAGATGTGTACTTCCTTAATGTCAGAGCATAGTAGTACTGAGAAAGTATTTTTTTTGTCTTGATGAACTGAGGCATGAAACAACTTTAAACCTAGTCATATTCATCTGGGAAGTTAACCAAATGTGTTTGCATTAGGTTTGCAGTCAGGACTTTTGAGTACAATTCAAATGTATACTGCTTTTATGTCAAAGCATTCTACTCAACGTGAAATCAACTTTTTTGTCTTTATGTGTACAGGCATGAAACAACTTTCAGACATCTCAGAATCATGTGGGAAGTTAACCTAAGGTGTTTCCATTAGGTTTGCAGTAAGTGCTTTGTAGTAAAATTGAAATGTATACTATTTGTATTGCCTAAGCATTGCATTCACGGAGATAACAACTTTTTTGTCTTGATGTGCACAGGTATGAAACAACTTTCAGACATGTCAGAATCATGTGGAAAGTTAACCTAAAGTGTTTCCATTAGGTTTGCAGTAAGTGATTTGGTGTAAAATTGAAATGTATACTATTTGTATTGTAAAAGCATTGCATGCACTGAGAAAACAACTTTTTTGTCTTGATGTGCACAGGTATGAAACAACTTTCAGACATCTCAGAATCATGTGGGAAGTTAACCTAAAGTGTTTCCATTAGGTTTGCAGTAAGTGCTTTGGTGTAAAATTGAAATGTATACTATTTGTATTGTCTAAGCATTGCATGCACTGAGATTACAACTTTTTTGTGTTGATGTGTGCAGCCATGAAACAACTTTCAAACTACTGATAATCATGTGGAAAGTTAACCTAAAGTGTTTCCATTAGGTTTGCAGTAAGTAATTTGTTGTAAAATTGAAATGTATACTACTTTTATGTCAAAGCATTCTACTCACCGTGAAATCAACTTTTTTGTCTTTATGTGCACAGGTATGAAACAACTTTCAGACATCTCAGAATCATGTGGGAAGTTAACCTAAGGTGTTTCCATTAGGTTTGCATTAAGTGCTTTGTAGTAAAATTGAAATGTATACTATTTGTATTGTCTAAGCATTGCATTCACTGAGATAACAACTTTTTTGTCTTGATGTGCACAGGTATGAAACAACTTGCAGATATGTCAGAATCATGTGGAAAGTTAACCTAAGTTGTTTCCATTAGGTTTGCAGTAAGTGCTTTGCTGTGAAATTGAAATGTATACTATTTGTATTGTAAAAGCATTGCATGCACTGAGAAAAGAACTTTTTTGTCTTGATGTGCACAGGTATGAAACAACTTTCAGACATCTCAGAATCATGTGGGAAGTTAATCTAAGTTGTTTCCATTAGGTTTGCAGTAAGTACTTTGGTGTAAAATTGAAAAGTATACTATTTGTATTGTCTAAGTATTGCATGCACTGAGATAACAACTTTTATGTGTTGATGTCTACAGCCATGAAACAACTTTCAAACTACTCATAATAATGTGGGAAGTTAACCTAAGGTGTTTCCATTAGTTTGCAGTAAGTACTTTGGTGTAAAATTGAAATGTATACTACTTTTATGTCAAAGCATTCTATTCACCGTGAAATCAACTTTTTTGTCTTTATGTGTACAGGTATGAAACAACTTTCAGACATCTCAGAATCATGTGGGAAGTTAACCTAAGGTGTTTCCATTAGGTTTGCAGTAAGTGCTTTGTAGTAAAATTGAAATGTATACTATTTGTATTGTCTAAGCATTGCATTCACTGAGATAACAACTTTTTTCTGTTGATGTGTACAGCCATGAAACAACTTTCAAACTACTCATAATCATGTGGAAAGTTAACCTAAGGTGCTTCCATTAGATCTGCAGTAAGTGCTTTGGTGTAAAATTGAAATGTATACTATTTGTTTGTAAAAGCATTGCATGCACTGAGAAAACAACTTTTTTGTCTTGATGTGCACAGGTATGAAACAACTTTCAGACATCTCAGAATCATGTGGGAAGTTAATCTATGTTGTTTCCATTAGGTTTGCAGTAAGTGCTTTGGTGTAAAATTGAAATGTATACTATTTGTATTGTCTAAGCATTGCATGCACTGAGATAACAACTTTTTTGTGTTGATGTGTACAGCCATGAAACAACTTTCAAACTACTCATAATCATGTGGGAAGTTAACCTAAGTTGTTTCCATTAGTTTGCAGTAAGTACTTTGGTGTAAAATTCAGATGTGTACTTCCTTAATGTCAGAGCATAGTAGTATTGAGAAAGTAACTTTTTTGTCTTGATGAACTGAGGCATGAAACAACTTTAAACCTAGTCATATTCATCTGGGAAGTTAACCAAATGTGTTTGCATTAGGTTTGCAGTCAGGACTTTTGAGTACAATTTTAATGTATACTGCTTTTATGTCAAAGCATTCTACTCAACGTGAAATCAACTTTTTTGTCTTTATGTGTACAGGCATGAAACAACTTTCAGACATCTCAGAATCATGTGGGAAGTTAACCTAAGGTGTTTCCATTAGGTTTGCAGTAAGTGCTTTGTAGTAAAATTGAAATGTATACTATTTGTATTGCCTAAGCATTGCATTCACGGAGATAACAACTTTTTTGTCTTGATGTGCACAGGTATGAAACAACTTTCAGACATGTCAGAATCATGTGGAAAGTTAACCTAAAGTGTTTCCATTAGGTTTGCAGTAAGTGCTTTGGTGTAAAATTGAAATGTATACTATTTGTATTGTCTAAGCATTGCATGCACTGAGATTACAACTTTTTTGTGTTGATGTGTGCAGCCATGAAACAACTTTCAAACTACTGATGATCATGTGGAAAGTTAACCTAAAGTGTTTCCATTAGGTTTGCAGTAATTAATTTGTTGTAAAATTGAAATGTATACTACTTTTATGTCAAAGCATTCTACTCACCGTGAAATCAACTTTTTTGTCTTTATGTGCACAGGTATGAAACAACTTTCAGACATCTCAGAATCATGTGGGAAGTTAACCTAAGGTGTTTCCATTAGGTTTGCATTAAGTGCTTTGTAGTAAAATTGAAATGTATACTATTTGTATTGTCTAAGCATTGCATTCACTGAGATAACAACTTTTTTGTCTTGATGTGCACAGGTATGAAACAACTTGCAGATATGTCAGAATCATGTGGAAAGTTAACCTAAGTTGTTTGCATTAGGTTTGCAGTAAGTGCTTTGCTGTGAAATTGAAATGTATACTATTTGTATTGTAAAAGCATTGCATGCACTGAGAAAAGAACTTTTTTGTCTTGATGTGCACAGGTATGAAACAACTTTCAGACATCTCAGAATCATGTGGGAAGTTAATCTAAGTTGTTTCCATTAGGTTTGCAGTAAGTACTTTGGTGTAAAATTGAAATGTATACTATTTGTATTGTCTAAGTATTGCATGCACTGAGATAACAACTTTTATGTGTTGATGTCTACAGCCATGAAACAACTTTCAAACTACTCATAATAATGTGGGAAGTTAACCTAAGGTGTTTCCATTAGTTTGCAGTAAGTACTTTGGTGTAAAATTGAAATGTATACTACTTTTATGTCAAAGCATTCTATTCACCGTGAAATCAACTTTTTTGTCTTTATGTGTACAGGTATGAAACAACTTTCAGACATCTCAGAATCATGTGGGAAGTTAATCTATGTTGTTTCCATTAGGTTTGCAGTAAGTGCTTTGGTGTAAAATTGAAATGTATACTATTTGTATTGTCTAAGCATTGCATGCACTGAGATAACAACTTTTTTGTGTTGATGTGTACAGCCATGAAACAACTTTCAAACTACTCATAATCATGTGGAAAGTTAACCTAAGTTGTTTGCATTAGTTTGCAGTAAGTACTTTGGTGTAAAATTCAGATGTGTACTTCCTTAATGTCAGAGCATAGTAGTACTGAGAAAGTAACTTTTTTGTCTTGATGAACTGAGGCATGAAACAACTTTAAACCTAGTCATATTCATCTGGGAAGTTAACCAAATGTGTTTGCATTAGGTTTGCAGTCAGGACTTTTGAGTACAATTGAAATCTATACTGCATTTATGTCAAAGCATTCTACTCAACGTGAAATCAACTTTTTTGTCTTTATGTGTACAGGCATGAAACAACTTTCAGACATCTCAGAATCATGTGGGAAGTTAACCTAAGGTGTTTCCATTAGGGTTGCAGTAAGTGCTTTGTAGTAAAATTGAAATGTATACTATTTGTATTGCCTAAGCATTGCATTCACTGAGATAACAACTTTTTTGTCTTGATGTGCACAGGTATGAAACAACTTTCAGACATGTCAGAATCATGTGGAAAGTTAACCTAACGTGTTTCCATTAGGTTTGCAGTAAGTGCTTTGGTGTAAAATTGAAATGTATACTATTTGTATTGTAAAAGCATTGCATGCACTGAGAAAACAACTTTTTTGTCTTGATGTGCACAGGTATGAAACAACTTTCAGACATCTCAGAATCATGTGGGAAGTTAACCTAAAGTGTTTCCATTAGGTTTGCAGTAAGTGCTTTCGTGTAAAATTGAAATGTATACTATTTGTATTGTCTAAGCATTGCATGCACTGAGATTACAACTTTTTTGTGTTGATGTGTGCAGCCATGAAACAACTTTCAAACTACTGATAATCATCTGGAAAGTTAACCTAAAGTGTTTCCATTAGGTTTGCAGTAAGTAATTTGCTGTGAAATTGAAATGTATACTATTTGTATTGTAAAAGCATTGCATGCACTAAGAACTTTTTTGTCTTGATGTGCACAGGTATGAAACAACTTTCAGACATCTCAGAATCATGTGGGAAGTTAATCTAAGTTGTTTCCATTAGGTTTGCAGTAAGTGCTTTGGTGTAAAATTGAAATGTATACTATTTGTATTGTAAAAGCATTGCATGCACTGAGAAAACAACTTTTTTGTCTTGATGTGCACAGGTATGAAACAACTTTCAGACATCTCAGAATCATGTGGGAAGTTAACCTAAAGTGTTTCCATTAGGTTTGCAGTAAGTGCTTTCGTGTAAAATTGAAATGTATACTATTTGTATTGTCTAAGCATTGCATGCACTGAGATTACAACTTTTTTGTGTTGATGTGTGCAGCCATGAAACAACTTTCAAACTACTGATAATCATGTGGAAAGTTAACCTAAAGTGTTTCGATTAGGTTTGCAGTAAGTGCTTTGCTGTGAAATTGAAATGTATACTATTTGTATTGTAAAAGCATTGCATGCACTAAGAACTTTTTTGTCTTGATGTGCACAGGTATGAAACAACTTTCAGACATCTCAGAATCATGTGGGAAGTTAATCTAAGTTGTTTCCATTAGGTTTGCAGTAAGTGCTTTGGTGTGAAATTGAAATGTATACTATATGTATTGTAAAAGCATTGCGTGCACTGAGAAAACAACTTTTTTGTCTTGATGTGCACAGGTATGAAACAACTTTCAGACATCTCAGAATCATGTGGGAAGTTAATCTAAGTTGTTTCCATTAGGTTTGCAGTAAGTACTTTGGTGTAAAATTGAAATGTATACTATTTGTATTGTCTAAGCATTGCATGCACTGAGATAACAACTTTTATGTGTTGATGTCTACAGCCATGAAACAACTTTCAAACTACTCATAATAATGTGGGAAGTTAACCTAAGGTGTTTCCATTAGTTTGCAGTAAGTACTTTGGTGTAAAATTGAAATGTGTTCTACTTTTATGTCAAAGCATTCTATTCACCGTGAAATCAACTTTTTTGTCTTTGTGTGTACAGGTATGAAACAACTTTCAGACATCTCAGAATCATGTGGGAAGTTAACCTAAGGTGTTTCCATTAGGTTTGCAGTAAGTGCTTTGTAGTAAAATTGAAATGTATACTATTTGTATTGTCTAAGCATTGCATTCACTGAGATAACAACTTTTTTCTGTTGATGTGTACAGCCATGAAACAACTTTCAAACTACTCATAATCATGTGGAAATTTAACCTAAGGTGTTTCCATTAGATCTGCAGTTAGTGCTTTGGTGTAAAATTGAAATGTATACTATTTGTTTGTAAAAGCATTGCATGCACTGAGAAAACAACTTTTTTGTCTTGATGTGCACAGGTATGAAACAACTTTCAGACATCTCAGAATCATGTGGGAAGTTAATCTATGTTGTTTCCATTAGGTTTGCAGTAAGTGCTTTGGTGTAAAATTGAAATGTATACTATTTGTATTGTCTAAGCATTGCATGCACTGAGATAACAACTTTTTTGTGTTGATGTGTACAGCCATGAACCAACTTTCAAACTACTCATAATCATGTGGGAAGTTAACCTAAGTTGTTTCCATTAGTTTGCAGTAAGTACTTTGGTGTAAAATTCAGATGTGTACTTCCTTAATGTCAGAGCATAGTAGTACTGAGAAAGTAACTTTTTTGTCTTGATGAACTGAGGCATGAAACAACTTTAAACCTAGTCATATTCATCTGGGAAGTTAACCAAATGTGTTTGCATTAGGTTTGCAGTCAGGACTTTTGAGTACAATTCAAATGTATACTGCTTTTATGTCAAAGCATTCTACTCAACGTGAAATCAACTTTTTTGTCTTTATGTGTACAGGCATGAAACAACTTTCAGACATCTCAGAATCATGTGGGAAGTTAACCTAAGGTGTTTCCATTAGGTTTGCAGTAAGTGCTTTGTAGTAAAATTGAAATGTATACTATTTGTATTGCCTAAGCATTGCATTCACTGAGATAACAACTTTTTTGTCTTGATGTGCACAGGTATGAAACAACTTTCAGACATGTCAGAATCATGTGGAAAGTTAACCTAAAGTGTTTCCATTAGGTTTGCAGTAAGTGCTTTGGTGTAAAATTGAAATGTATACTATTTGTATTGTAAAAGCATTGCATGCACTGAGAAAACAACTTTTTTGTCTTGATGTGCACAGGTATGAAACAACTTTCAGACATCTCAGAATCATGTGGAAAGTTAACCTAAAGTGTTTCCATTAGGTTTGCAGTAAGTGCTTTGGTGTAAAATTGAAATGTATACTATTTGTATTCGAAAGCATTGCATGCACTGAGAAAACAACTTTTTTGTCTTGATGTGCACAGGTATGAAACAACTTTCAGACATCTCAGAATCATGTGGGAAGTTAACCTAAAGTGTTTCCATTAGGTTTGCAGTAAGTGCTTTGGTGTAAAATTGAAATGTATACTATGTGTATTGTCTAAGCATTGCATGCACTGAGATTACAACTTTTTTGTGTTGATATGTGCAGCCATGAAACAACTTTCAAACTACTGATAATCATGTGGAAAGTTAACCTAAAGTGTTTCCATTAGGTTTGCAGTAAGTAGTTTGTTGTAAAATTGAAATGTATACTACTTTTATGTGAAAGCATTCTATACACCGTGAAATCAACTTTTTTGTGTTTATGTGTACAGGTATGAAACAACTTTCAGACATCTCAGAATCATGTGGGAAGTTAACCTAAGGTGTTTCCATTAGTTTGCAGTAAGTACTTTGGTGTAAAATTCAGATGTGTACTTCCTTATTGTCAGAGCATAGTAGTACTGAGAAAGTAACTTTTTTGTCTTGATGAACTGAGGCATGAAACAACTTTAAACCTAGTCATATTCATCTGGGAAGTTAACCAAATGTGTTTGCATTAGGTTTGCAGTCAGGACTTTTGAGTACAATTGAAATGTATACTACTTTTCTGTCAAAGCATTCTATTCACTGTGAAATCAACTTTTTTGTCTTTATGTGCACAGGTATGAAACAACTTTCAGACACCTCAGAATCATGTGGGAAGTTAAACTAAAGTGTTTCCATTAGGTTTGCAGTAAGTGCTTTGCTGTAAAATTGAAATGTATACTATTTGTATTGTAAAAGCATTGCATGCACTGAGAAAAGAACTTTTTTGTCTTGATGTGCACAGGTATGAAACAACTTTCAGACATCTCAGAATCATGTGGGAAGTTAATCTAAGTTGTTTCCATTAGGTTTGCAGTAAGTGCTTTGGTGTGAAATTGAAATGTATACTATATGTATTGTAAAAGCATTGCATGCACTGACAAAACAACTTTTTTGTCTTTATGTGTACAGGTATGAAACAACTTTCAGACATCTCAGAAACATGTGGGAAGTTAATCTATGTTGTTTCCATTAGGTTTGCAGTAAGTGCTTTGGTGTAGAATTGAAATGTATACTATTTGTATTGTCTAAGCATTGCATGCACTGAGATAACAACTTTTTTGTGTTGATATGTGCAGCCATGAAACAACTTTCAAACTACTCATAATCATGTGGAAAGTTAACCTAAAGTGTTTCCATTAGGTTTGCAGTAAGTACTTTGTTGTAAAATTGAAATGTATACTACTTTTATGTCAAAGCATTCTATACACCGTAAAATCAACTTTTTTGTCTTTATGTGTACAGGTATGAAACAACTTTCAGACATCTCAGAATCATGTGGGAAGTTAATCTAAGTTGTTTTCATTAGGTTTGCAGTAAGTGCTTTGGTGTAAAATTGAAATGTATACTATTTGTATTGTCTAAGCATTGCATGCACTGAGATTACAACTTTTTTGTGTTGATGTGTGCAGCCATGAAACAACTTTCAAACTACTGATAATCATGTGGAAAGTTAACCTAAAGTGTTTCCATTAGGTTTGCAGTAAGTAATTTGTTGTAAAATTGAAATGTATACTACTTTTATGTCAAAGCATTCTACTCACCGTGAAATCAACTTTTTTGTCTTTATGTGCACAGGTATGAAACAACTTTCAGACATCTCAGAATCATGTGGGAAGTTAACCTAAGGTGTTTCCATTAGGTTTGCATTAAGTGCTTTGTAGTAAAATTGAAATGTATACTATTTGTATTGTCTAAGTATTGCATTCACTGAGATAACAACTTTTTTGTCTTGATGTGCACAGGTATGAAACAACTTGCAGATATGTCAGAATCATGTGGAAAGTTAACCTAAGTTGTTTCCATTAGGTTTGCAGTAAGTGCTTTGCTGTGAAATTGAAATGTATACTATTTGTATTGTAAAAGCATTGCATGCACTGAGAAAAGAACTTTTTTGTCTTGATGTGCACAGGTATGAAACAACTTTCAGACATCTCAGAATCATGTGGGAAGTTAATCTAAGTTGTTTCCATTAGGTTTGCAGTAAGTACTTTGGTGTAAAATTGAAATGTATACTATTTGTATTGTCTAAGTATTGCATGCACTGAGATAACAACTTTTATGTGTTGATGTCTACAGCCATGAAACAACTTTCAAACTACTCATAATAATGTGGGAAGTTAACCTAAGGTGTTTCCATTAGTTTGCAGTAAGTACTTTGGTGTAAAATTGAAATGTATACTACTTTTATGTCAAAGCATTCTATTCACCGTGAAATCAACTTTTTTGTCTTTATGTGTACAGGTATGAAACAACTTTCAGACATCTCAGAATCATGTGGGAAGTTAATCTATGTTGTTTCCATTAGGTTTGCAGTAAGTGCTTTGGTGTAAAATTGAAATGTATACTATTTGTATTGTCTAAGCATTGCATGCACTGAGATAACAACTTTTTTGTGTTGATGTGTACAGCCATGAAACAACTTTCAAACTACTCATAATCATGTGGAAAGTTAACCTAAGTTGTTTGCATTAGTTTGCAGTAAGTACTTTGGTGTAAAATTCAGATGTGTACTTCCTTAATGTCAGAGCATAGTAGTACTGAGAAAGTAACTTTTTTGTCTTGATGAACTGAGGCATGAAACAACTTTAAACCTAGTCATATTCATCTGGGAAGTTAACCAAATGTGTTTGCATTAGGTTTGCAGTCAGGACTTTTGAGTACAATTGAAATGTATACTGCTTTTATGTCAAAGCATTCTACTCAACGTGAAATCAACTTTTTTGTCTTTATGTGTACAGGCATGAAACAACTTTCAGACATCTCAGAATCATGTGGGAAGTTAACCTAAGGTGTTTCCATTAGGGTTGCAGTAAGTGCTTTGTAGTAAAATTGAAATGTATACTATTTGTATTGCCTAAGCATTGCATTCACTGAGATAACAACTTTTTTGTCTTGATGTGCACAGGTATGAAACAACTTTCAGACATCTCAGAATCATGTGGGAAGTTAACCTAAAGTGTTTCCATTAGGTTTGCAGTAAGTGCTTTCGTGTAAAATTGAAATGTATACTATTTGTATTGTCTAAGCATTGCATGCACTGAGATTACAACTTTTTTGTGTTGATGTGTGCAGCCATGAAACAACTTTCAAACTACTGATAATCATGTGGAAAGTTAACCTAAAGTGTTTCCATTAGGTTTGCAGTAAGTAATTTGTTGTAAAATTGAAATGTATACTACTTTTATGTCAAAGCATTCTACTCACCGTGAAATCAACTTTTTTGTCTTTATGTGCACAGGTATGAAACAACTTTCAGACATCTCAGAATCATGTGGGAAGTTAACCTAAGGTGTTTCCATTAGGTTTGCATTAAGTGCTTTGTAGTAAAATTGAAATGTATACTATTTGTATTGTCTAAGCATTGCATTCACTGAGATAACAACTTTTTTGTCTTGATGTGCACAGGTATGAAACAACTTGCAGATATGTCAGAATCATGTGGAAAGTTAACCTAAGTTGTTTCCATTAGGTTTGCAGTAAGTGCTTTGCTGTGAAATTGAAATGTATACTATTTGTATTGTAAAAGCATTGCATGCACTAAGAACTTTTTTGTCTTGATGTGCACAGGTATGAAACAACTTTCAGACATCTCAGAATCATGTGGGAAGTTAATCTAAGTTGTTTCCATTAGGTTTGCAGTAAGTGCTTTGGTGTGAAATTGAAATGTATACTATATGTATTGTAAAAGCATTGCGTGCACTGAGAAAACAACTTTTTTGTCTTGATGTGCACAGATATGAAACAACTTTCAGACATCTCAGAATCATGTGGGAAGTTAATCTAAGTTGTTTCCATTAGGTTTGCAGTAAGTACTTTGGTGTAAAATTGAAATGTATACTATTTGTATTGTCTAAGCATTGCATGCACTGAGATAACAACTTTTATGTGTTGATGTCTACAGCCATGAAACAACTTTCAAACTACTCATAATAATGTGGGAAGTTAACCTAAGGTGTTTCCATTAGTTTGCAGTAAGTACTTTGGTGTATAATTGAAATGTATACTACTTTTATGTCAAAGCATTCTATTCACCGTGAAATCAACTTTTTTGTCTTTGTGTGTACAGGTATGAAACAACTTTCAGACATCTCAGAATCATGTGGGAAGTTAACCTAAGGTGTTTCCATTAGGTTTGCAGTAAGTGCTTTGTAGTAAAATTGAAATGTATACTATTTGTATTGTCTAAGCATTGCATGCACTGAGATAACAACTTTTTTGTGTTGATGTGTACAGTCATGAACCAACTTTCAAACTACTCATAATCATGTGGGAAGTTAACCTAAGTTGTTTCCATTAGTTTGCAGTAAGTACTTTGGTGTAAAATTCAGATGTGTACTTCCTTAATGTCAGAGCATAGTAGTACTGAGAAAGTAACTTTTTTGTCTTGATGAACTGAGGCATGAAACAACTTTAAACCTAGTCATATTCATCTGGGAAGTTAACCAAATGTGTTTGCATTAGGTTTGCAGTCAGGACTTTTGAGTACAATTCAAATGTATACTGCTTTTATGTCAAAGCATTCTACTCAACGTGAAATCAACTTTTTTGTCTTTATGTGCACAGGCATGAAACAACTTTCAGACATCTCAGAATCATGTGGGAAGTTAACCTAAGGTGTTTCCATTAGGTTTGCAGTAAGTGCTTTGTAGTAAAATTGAAATGTATACTATTTGTATTGCCTAAGCATTGCATTCACTGAGATAACAACTTTTTTGTCTTGATGTGCACAGGTATGAAACAACTTTCAGACATGTCAGAATCATGTGGAAAGTTAACCTAAAGTGTTTCCATTAGGTTTGCAGTAAGTGCTTTGGTGTAAAATTGAAATGTATACTATTTGTATTGTAAAAGCATTGCATGCACTGAGAAAACAACTTTTTTGTCTTGATGTGCACAGGTATGAAACAACTTTCAGACATCTCAGAATCATGTGGAAAGTTAACCTAAAGTGTTTCCATTAGGTTTGCAGTAAGTGCTTTGGTGTAAAATTGAAATGTATACTATTTGTATTCGAAAGCATTGCATGCACTGAGAAAACAACTTTTTTGTCTTGATGTGCACAGGTATGAAACAACTTTCAGACATCTCAGAATCATGTGGGAAGTTAACCTAAAGTGTTTCCATTAGGTTTGCAGTAAGTGCTTTGGTGTAAAATTGAAATGTATACTATGTGTATTGTCTAAGCATTGCATGCACTGAGATTACAACTTTTTGGTGTTGATATGTGCAGCCATGAAACAACTTTCAAACTACTCATAATCATGTGGAAAGTTAACCTAAAGTGTTTCCATTAGGTTTGCAGTAAGTACTTTGTTGTAAAATTGAAATGTATACTACTTTTATGTCAAAGCATTCTATACACCGTAAAATCAACTTTTTTGTCTTTATGTGTACAGGTATGAAACAACTTTCAGACATCTCAGAATCATGTGGGAAGTTAATCTAAGTTGTTTTCATTAGGTTTGCAGTAAGTGCTTTGGTGTAAAATTGAATTGTATACTATTTGTATTGTAAAAGCATTGCATGCACTGAGAAAAGAACTTTTTTGTCTTGATGTGCACAGGTATGAAACAACTTTCAGACATCTCAGAATGATGTGGGAAGTTAGTCTAAGTTGTTTTCATTAGGTTTGCAGTAAGTGCTTTGGTGTAAAATTGAATTGTATACTATTTGTATTGTCTAAGTATTGCATGCACTGAGATAACAACTTTTTTGTGTTGATGTGTACAGCCATGAAACAACTTTCAAACTACTCATAATCATGTGGGAAGTTAACCTAAGTTGTTTCCATTAGTTTGCAGTAAGTACTTTGGTGTAAAATTCAGATGTGTACTTCCTTAATGTCAGAGCATAGTAGTACTGAGAAAGTAACTTTTTTGTCTTGATGAACTGAGGCATGAAACAACTTTAAACCTAGTCATATTCATCTGGGAAGTTAACCAAATGTGTTTGCATTAGGTTTGCAGTCAGGACTTTCGAGTACAATTGAAATGTATACTACTTTTAAGTCAAAGCATTCTATTCACTGTGAAATAAACTTTTTTGTCTTTATGTGCACAGGTATGCAACAACTTTCAGACATCTCAGAATCATGTGGGAAGTTAACCTAATGTGTTTCCATTAGGTCTGCAGTAAGTGCTTTGGTGTAAAATTGAAATGTATACTATTTGTATTGTAAAAGCATTGCATGCACTGAGAAAACAACTTTTTTGTCTTGATGTGCACAGGTATGAAACAACTTTCAGACATGTCAGAATCATGTGGAAAGTTAACCTAAAGTGTTTCCATTAGGTTTGCAGTAAGTGCTTTGGTGTAAAATTGAAATGTATACTATTTGTATTGTAAAAGCATTGCATGCACTGAGAAAACAACTTTTTTGTCTTGATGTGCACAGGTATGAAACAACTTTCAGACATCTCAGAATCATGAGGGCAGTTAATCTAAGTTGTTTCCATTAGGTTTGCAGTTACTGCTTTGGTGTAAAATTGAAATGTATACTACTTTTATGTCAAAGCATTCTATTCACCGTGAAATCAACTTTTTTGTCTTTATGTGTACAGGTATGAAACAACTTTCAGACATCTCACAATCATGTGGGAAGTTAACCTAAGTTGTTTCCATTAGGTCTGCAGTAAGTGCTTTGGTGTAAAATTGAAATGTATACTACTTTTATGTCAAAGCATTCTACTCACCGTGAAATCAACTTCTTTGTGTTGATTTCAGAATCATGAGGGCAGTTAATCTAAGTTGTTTCGATTAGGTTTGCAGTTACTGCTTTGGTGTAAAATTGAAATGTATACTATTTGTATTGTCTAAGCATTGTATGCACTGAGATAACAACTTTTATGTGTTGATGTCTACAGCCATGAAACAACTTTCAAACTACTCATAATAATGTGGGAAGTAAACCTAAGGTGTTTCCATTAGTTTGCAGTAAGTACTTTGGTGTAAAATTGAAATGTATACTACTTTTATGTCAAAGCATTCTATTCACCGTGAAATCAACTTTTTTGTCTTTACGTGTACAGGTATTAAACAACTTTCAGACATCTCAGAATCATGTGGGAAGTTAACCTAAGGTGTTTCCATTAGGTTTGCAGTAAGTGCTTTGTTGTAAAATTGAAATGTATACTATTTGTATTGTCTAAGCATTGCATTCACTGAGATAACAACTTTTTTCTGTTGATGTGTACAGCCATGAAACAACTTTCAAACTACTCATAATCAGGTGGAAAGTTAACCAAAGGTGTTTCCATTAGGTCTGCAGTAAGTGCTTTGGTGTAAAATTGAAATATATACTATTTGTATTGTAAAAGCATTGCATGCACTGAGAAAACAACTTTTCTGTCTTGATGTGCACAGGTATGAAACAACTTTCAGACATCTCAGAATCATGTGGGAAGTTAATCTATGTTGTTTCCATTAGGTTTGCAGTAAGTGCTTTGGTGTAAAATTGAAATGTATACTATATGTATTGTCTAAGCATTGCATGCACTGAGATAACAATTTTTTTGTGTTGATGTGTACAGCCATGAAACAACTTTCAAACTACTCATAATCATGTGGGAAGTTAACCTAAGTTGTTTCCATTAGTTTGCAGTAAGTACTTTGGTGTAAAATTCAGATGTGTACTTCCTTAATGTCAGAGCATAGTAGTACTGAGAAAGTAACTTTTTTGTCTTGATGAACTGAGGCATGAAACAACATTAAACCTAGTCATATTCATCTGGGAAGTTAACCAAATGTGTTTGCATTAGGTTTGCAGTCAGGACTTTCGAGTACAATTGAAATGTATACTACTTTTATGTCAAAGCATTCTATTCACTGTGAAATCAACTTTTTTGTCTTTATGTGCGCAGGTATGAAACAACTTTCAGACATCTCAGAATCATGTGGGAAGTTAACCTAAGGTGTTTCCATTAGGTCTGCAGTATGTGCTTTGGTGTAAAAATGAAATGTATACTATTTGTATTGTAAAAGCTTTGCATGCACTGAGAAAACAACTTTTTTGTCTTCATGTGCAGAGGTATGAAACAACTTTCAGACATCTCAGATCCTGTGGGAAGTTAACCTAAAGTGTATCCTTTAGGTTTGCAGTAAGTGCTTTGGTGTAAAATTGAAATGTATACTATTTGCATTGTCTAAGCATTGCATGCACTGAGATTACAACTTTTTTGTGTTGATGTGTGCAGCCATGAAACAACTTTCAAACTACTCATAATCATGTGGAAAGTTAACCTAAAGTGTTTCCATTAGGTTTGCAGTAAGTGCTTTGTTGTAAAATTGAAATGTATACTATTTGTATTGTCTAAGCATTGCATTCACTGAGATAACAACTTTTTTCTGTTGATGTGTACAGCCATGAAACAACTTTTAAACTACTCATAATCATGTGGAAAGTTAACCTAAGGTGTTTCCATTAGTTTGCAGTAAGTACTTTGGTGTAAAATTGAAATGTATACTATTTGTATTGTAAAAGCATTGCATGCACTGAGAAAACAACTTTTTTGTCTTGATGTGCACAGTTATGAAACAACTTTCAGACATCTCAGAATCATGTGGGAAGTTAACCTAAGTTGTTTCCATTAGTTTGCAGTAAGTACTTTGGTGTAAAATTCAGATGTGTACTTCCTTAATGTCAGAGCATAGTAGTACTGAGAAAGTAACTTTTTTGTCTTGATGAACTGAGGCATGAAACAACTTTAAACCTAGTCATATTCATCTGGGAAGTTAACCAAATGTGTTTGCATTAGGTTTGCAGTCAGGACTTTTGAGTACAATTGAAATGTATACTACTTTTCTGTCAAAGCATTCTATTCACTGTGAAATCAACTTTTTTGTCTTTATGTGCACAGGTATGAAACAACTTTCAGACATCTCAGAATCATGTGGGAAGTTAAACTAAAGTGTTTCCATTAGGTTTGCAGTAAGTGCTTTGCTGTAAAATTGAAATGTATACTATTTGTATTGTAAAAGCATTGCATGCACTGAGAAAAGAACTTTTTTGTCTTGATGTGCACAGGCATGAAACAACTTTCAGACATCTCAGAATCATGTGGGAAGTTAAACTAAAGTGTTTCCATTAGGTTTGCAGTAAGTGCTTTGCTGTAAAATTGAAATGTATACTATTTGTATTGTAAAAGCATTGCATGCACTGAGAAAAGAACTTTTTTGTCTTGATGTGCACAGGTATGAAACAACTTTCAGACATCTCAGAATCATGTGGGAAGTTAATCTAAGTTGTTTCCATTAGGTTTGCAGTAAGTGCTTTGGTGTGAAATTGAAATGTATACTATATGTATTGTAAAAGCATTGCATGCACTGAGAAAACAACTTTTCTGTCATGATGTGCACAGGTATGAAACAACTTTCAGACATCTCAGAATCATGTGGGAAGTTAATCTATGTTGTTTCCATTAGGTTTGCAGTAAGTGCTTTGGAGTAAAATTGAAATGTATACTATTTGTATTGTCTAAGCATTGCATGCACTGAGATAACAATTTTTTTGTGTTGATGTGTACAGCCATGAAACAACTTTCAAACTACTCATAATCATGTGGGAAGTTAACCTAAGTTGTTTCCATTAGTTTGCAGTAAGTACTTTGGTGTAAAATTCAGATGTGTACTTCCTTAATGTCAGAGCATAGTAGTACTGAGAAAGTAACTTTTTTGTCTTGATGAACTGAGGCATGAAACAACTTTAAACCTAGTCATATTCATCTGGGAAGTTAACCAAATGTGTTTGCATTAGGTTTGCAGTCAGGACTTTCGAGTACAATTGAAATGTATACTACTTTTATGTCAAAGCATTCTATTCACTGTGAAATCAACTTTTTTGTCTTTATGTGCGCAGGTATGAAACAACTTTCAGACATTTCAGAATCATGTGGGAAGTTAACCTAAGGTGTTTCCATTAGGTCTGCAGTAAGTGCTTTGGTGTAAAATTGAAATGTATACTATTTGTATTGTCTTAGCATTGCATGCACTGAGATTACAACTTTTTTGTGTTGATGTGTGCAGCCATGAAACAACTTTCAAACTACTCATAATCATGTGGAAAGTTAACCTAAAGTGTTTCCATTAGGTTTGCAGTAAGAACTTTATTGTAAAATTGAAATGTATACTACTTTTATGTCAAAGCATTCTACTCACCGTGAAATCAACTTTTTTGTATTTATGTGTACAGGTATGAAACAACTTTCAGACATCTCAGAATCATGTGGAAAGGTACCCTAAGGTGTTTCCATTATGTTTGCAGTAAGTGGTTTGGTGTAAAATTGAACTGTATACTATTTGTATTGTAAAAGCATTGCATGCACTGAGAAATAAACTTTTTTGTCTTGATCTCAGAATCATGTGGGAAGTTAATCTAAGTTGTTTCTATTAGTTTGCAGTAAGTACTTTGGTGTAAAATTCAGATGTGTACTTCCTTACTGTCAGAGCATAGTAGTACTGAGAAAGTAACTTTTTTGTCTTGATGAACTGAGGCATTAAACAACTTTAAACCTAGTCATATTCATCTGGGAAGTTAACCAAATGTGTTTGCATTAGGTTTGCAGTCAGGACTTTTGAGTACAATTGAAATGTATACTACTTTTATGTCAAAGCATTCTACTCACCGTGAAATCAACTTTTTTGTCTTTATGTGCACAGGTATGAAACAACTTTCAGACATCTCAGAATCATGTGGGAAGTTAACCTAAGGTGTTTCCATTAGGTCTGCAGTAAGTGCTTTGGTGTAAAAATGAAATGTATACTATTTGTATTGTAAAAGCTTTGCATGCACTGAGAAAACAACTTTTTTGTCTTGATGTCCACAGGTATGAAACAACTTTCAGACATTTCAGATCCTGTGGGAAGTTAACCTAAAGTGTATCCTTTAGGTTTGCAGTAAGTGCTTTGGTGTAAAATTGAAATGTATACTATTTGCATTGTCTAAGCATTGCATGCACTGAGATTACAACTTATTTGTGTTGATGTGTGCAGCCATGAAACAACTTTCAAACTAGTCATAATCATGTGGAAAGTTAACCTAAAGTGTTTCCATTAGGTTTGCAGTAAGTACTTTGTTGTAAAATTGAAATGTATACTACTTTTATGTCAAAGCATTCTACTCACCGTGAAATCAACTTTTTTGTCTTTATGTGTACAGCTATGAAACAACTTTCAGACATCTCAGAATCTTGTGGGAAGTTAACCTAAGGTGTTTCCATTAGGTTTGCAGTAAGTGCTTTGTAGTAAAATTGAAATGTATACTATTTGTATTGTCTAAGCATTGCATTCACTAAGATAACAACTTTTTTGTCTTGATGTGCACAGGTATGAAACAACTTTCAGACATCTCAGAATCATGTGGGAAGTTAACCTAAGGTGTTTCCATTAGGTTTGCAGTAAGTGCTTTGTTGTAAAATTGAAATGTATACTATTTGTATTGTCTAAGCATTGCATGCACTGAGATAACAACTTTTTTGTCTTGATGTGCACAGGTATGAAATAACTTTCAGACATCTCAGAATCATGTGGGAAGTTAATCTATGTTGTTTCCATTAGGTTTGCAGTAAGTGCTTTGGTGTAAAATTGAAATGTATACTATTTGTATTGTCTAAGCATTGCATGCACTGAGATAACAATTTTTTTGTGTTGATGTGTACAGCCATGAAACAACTTTCAAACTACTCATAATCATGTGGGAAGTTAACCCAAGTTGTTTCCATTAGTTTGCAGTAAGTACTTTGGTGTAAAATTCAGATGTGTACTTCCTTAATGTCAGAGCATAGTAGTACTGAGAAAGTAACTTTTTTGTCTTGATGAACTGAGGCATGAAACAACTTTAAACCTAGTCATATTCATCTGGGAAGTTAACCAAATGTGTTTGCATTAGGTTTGCAGTCAGGACTTTTGAGTACAATTGAAATGTATACTACTTTTCTGTCAAAGCATTCTATTCACTGTGAAATCAACTTTTTTGTCTTAATGTGCACAGGTATGAAACAACTTTCAGACATCTCAGAATCATGTGGGAAGTTAAACTAAAGTGTTTCCATTAGGTTTGCAGTAAGTGCTTTGCTGTAAAATTGAAATGTATACTATTTGTATTGTAAAAGCATTGCATGCACTGAGAAAAGAACTTTTTTGTCTTGATGTGCACAGGTATGAAACAACTTTCAGACATCTCAGAATCATGTGGGAAGTTAATCTAAGTTGTTTCCATTAGGTTTGCAGTAAGTGCTTTGGTGTGAAATTGAAATGTATACTATATGTATTGTAAAAGTATTGCATGCACTGACAAAACAACTTTTTTGTCTTTATGTGTACAGGTACGAAACAACTTTCAGACATCTCAGAATCATGTGGGAAGTTAACCTAAGGTGTTTCCATTAGGTTTGCAGTAAGTGCTTTGTAGTAAAATTGAAATGTATACTATTTGTATTGTCTAAGCATTGCATTCACTGAGATAACAACTTTTTTGTCTTGATGTGCACAGGTATGAAACAACTTTCAGACATGTCAGAATCATGTGGAAAGTTACCCTAAAGTGTTTCCATTAGGTTTGCAGTAAGTGCTTTGGTGTAAAATTGAAATGTATACTATTTGTATTGTAAAAGCATTGCATGCACTGAGAAAACAACTTTTTTGTCTTGATGTGCACAGGTATGAAACAACTTTCAGACATCTCAGAATCATGAGGGCAGTTAATCTAAGTTGTTTCCATTAGGTATGCAGTTACTGCATTGGTGTAAAATTGAAATGTATAATACTTTTATGTCAAAGCATTCTATTCACCGTGAAATCAACTTTTTTGTCTTTATGTGTACAGGTATGAAACAACTTTCAGACATCTCACAATCATGTGGGAGGTTAACCTAAGTTGTTTCCATTAGGTCTGCAGTAAGTGCTTTGGTGTAAAATTGAAATGTATACTACTTTTATGTCAAAGCATTCTACTCACCGTGAAATCAACTTCTTTGTCTTTATGTGTACAGGTATGAAACAACTTTCAGACATCTCAGAATCATGTGGAAAGGTAACCTAAGGTGTTTCCATTAGGTTTGCAGTAAGTGCTTTGGTGTAAAATTGAAATGTATACTATTTGTATTGTAAAAGCATTGCATGCACTGAGAAATAAACTTTTTTGTCTTGATGTGCACAGGTATGAAACAACTTTCAGACATCTCAGAATCATGTGGGAAGTTAATCTATGTTGTTTCCATTAGGTTTGCAGTAAGTGCTTTGGTGTAAAATTGAAATGTATACTATTTGTATTGTCTAAGCATTGCATGCACTGAGATAACAATTTTTTTGTGTTGATGTGTACAGCCATGAAACAACTTTCAAACTACTCTTAATCATGTGGGAAGTTAACCTAAGTTGTTTCCATTAGTTTGCAGTAAGTACTTTGGTGTAAAATTCAGATGTGTACTTCCTTAATGTCAGAGCATAGTAGTACTGAGAAAGTAACTTTTTTGTTCTGATGAACTGAGGCATGAAACAACTTTAAACCTAGTCATATTCATCTGGGAAGTTAACCAAATGTGTTTGCATTAGGTTTGCAGTCAGGACTTTCGAGTACAATTGAAATGTATACTACTTTTATGTCAAAGCATTCTATTCACTGTGAAATCAACTTTTTTGTCTTTATGTGCGCAGGTATGAAACAACTTTCAGACATCTCAGAATCATGTGGGAAGTTAACCTAAGGTGTTTCCATTAGGTCTGCAGTAAGTGCTTTGGTGTAAAATTGAAATGTATACTATTTGTATTGTCTTAGGATTGCATGCACTGAGATTACAACTTTTTTGTGTTGATGTGTGCAGCCATGAAACAACTTTCAAACTACTCATAATCATGTGGAAAGTTAACCTAAAGTGTTTCCATTAGGTTTGCAGTAAGTACTTTATTGTAAAATTGAAATGTGTACTACTTTTATGTCAAAGCATTCTACTCACCGTGAAATCAACTTTTTTGTCTTTATGTGTACAGGTATGCAACAACTTTCAGACATCTCAGAATCATGTGGGAAGTTAACCTAATGTGTTTCCATTAGGTCTGCAGTAAGTGCTTTGGTGTAAAATTGAAATGTATACTATTTGTATTGTAAAAGCATTGCATGCACTGAGAAAACAACTTTTTTGTCTTGATGTGCACAGGTATGAAACAACTTTCAGACATCTCAGAATCATGTGGTTAGTTAACCTAAAGTGTATCCTTTAGGTTTGCAGTAAGTCCTTTGGTGTAAAATTGAAATGTATACTATTTGTATTGTCTAAGCATTGCATGCACTGAGATTACAACTTTTTTGTGTTGATGTGTGCAGACATGAAACAACTTTCAAACTACTCATAATCATGTGGAAAGTTAACCTAAAGTGTTTCCATTAGGTTTGCAGTAAGTACTTTGTTGTAAAATTGAAATGTATACTACTTTTATGTCAAAGCATTCTACTCACCGTGAAATGAACTTTTTTGTCTTTATGTGTACAGGTATGAAACAACTTTCAGACATCTCAGAATCATGTGGGAAGTTAACCTAAGGTGTTTCCATTAGGTTTGCAGTAAGTGCTTTGTAGTTAAATTGAAATGTATACTATTTGTATTGTCTAAGCATTGCATGCACTGAGATTACAACTTTTTTGTCTTGATGTGCACAGGTATGAAACAACTTTCAGACATGTCAGAATCATGTGGAAAGTTAACCTAAAGTGTTTCCATTAGGTTTGCAGTAAGTGCTTTGGTGTAAAATTGAAATGTATACTATTTGTATTGTAAAAGCATTGCATGCACTGAGAAAACAACTTTTTTGTCTTGATGTGGACAGGTATGAAACAACTTTCAGACATCTCAGAATGATGAGGGCAGTTAATCTAAGTTGTTTCCATTAGGTTTGCAGTTACTGCTTTGGTGTAAAATTGAAATGTATACTACTTTTATGTCAAAGCATTCTATTCACCGTGAAATCAACTTTTTTGTCTTTATGTGTACAGGTATGAAACAACTTTCAGACATCTCACAATCATGTGGGAAGTTAACCTAAGTTGTTTCCATTAGGTCTGCAGTAAGTGCTTTGGTGTAAAATTGAAATGTATACTACTTTTATGTCAAAGCATTCTACTCACCGTGAAATCAACTTCTTTGTCTTTATGTGTACAGGTATGATACAACTTTCAGACATCTCAGAATCATGTGGAAAGGTAACCTAAGGTGTTTCCATTAGGTTTGCAGTAAGTGCTTTGGTGTAAAATTGAAATGTATACTATTTGTATTGTAAAAGCATTGCATGCACTGAGAAATAAACTTTTTTGTCTTGATGTGCACAGGTATGAAACAACTTTCAGACATCTCAGAATCATGTGGGAAGTTAATCTAAGTTGTTTCCATTAGGTTTGCAGTAAGTACTTTGGTGTAAAATTGAAATGTATACTATTTGTATTGTCTAAGCATTGTAGGCACTGAGGTAACAACTTTTATGTGTTGATGTCTACAGCCATGAAACAACTTTCAAACTACTCATAATAATGTGGGAAGTAAACCTAAGGTGTTTCCATTAGTTTGCAGTAAGTACGTTGTGTAAAATTGAAATGTATACTACTTTTATGTCAAAGCATTCTATTCACCGTAAAATCAACTTTTTTGTCTTTATGTGTACAGGTATGAAACAACTTTCAGACATCTCAGAATCATGTGGGAAGTTAACCTAAGGTGTTTCCATTAGGTTTGCAGTAAGTGCTTTGTTGTAAAATTGAAATGTATACTATTTGTATTGTCTAAGCATTGCATTCACTGAGATAACAACTTTTTTCTGTTGATGTGTACAGCCATGAAACAACTTTCAAACTACTCATAATCAGGTGGAAAGTTAACCAAAGGTGTTTCCATTAGGTCTGCAGTAAGTGCTTTGGTGTAAAATTGAAATATATACTATTTGTATTGTAAAAGCATTGCATGCACTGAGAAAACAACTTTTCTGTCCTGATGTGCACAGGTATGAAACAACTTTCAGACATCTCAGAATCATGTGGGAAGTTAATCTATGTTGTTTCCATTAGGTTTGCAGTAAGTGCTTTGGTGTAAAATTGAAATGTATACTATTTGTATTGTCTAAGCATTGCATGCACTGAGATAACAATTTTTTTGTGTTGATGTGTACAGCCATGAAACAACTTTCAAACTACTCATAATCATGTGGGAAGTTAACCTAAGTTGTTTCCATTAGTTTGCAGTAAGTACTTTGGTGTAAAATTCAGATGTGTACTTCCTTAATGTCAGAGCATAGTAGTACTGAGAAAGTAACTTTTTTGTCTTGATGAACTGAGGCATGAAACAACTTTAAACCTAGTCATATTCATCTGGGAAGTTAACCAAATGTGTTTGCATTAGGTTTGCAGTCAGGACTTTCGAGTACAATTGAAATGTATACTACTTTTATGTCAAAGCATTCTATTCACTGTGAAATCAACTTTTTTGTCTTTATGTGCGCAGGTATGAAACAACTTTCAGACATCTCAGAATCATGTGGGAAGTTAACCTAAGGTGTTTCCATTAGGTCTGCAGTATGTGCTTTGGGGTAAAAATGAAATGTATACTATTTGTATTGTAAAAGCTTTGCATGCACTGAGAAAACAACTTTTTTGTCTTGATGTGCAGAGGTATGAAACAACTTTCAGACATCTCAGATCCTGTGGGAAGTTAACCTAAAGTGTATCCTTTAGGTTTGCAGTAAGTGCTTTGGTGTAAAATTGAAATGTATACTATTTGCATTGTCTAAGCATTGCATGCACTGAGATTACAACTTTTTTGTGTTGATGTGTGCAGCCATGAAACAACTTTCAAACTACTCATAATCATGTGGAAAGTTAACCTAAAGTGTTTCCATTAGGTTTGCAGTAAGTACTTTGTTGTAAAATTGAAATGTATACTACTTTTATGTCAAAGCATTCTACTCACCGTGAAATCAACTTTTTTGTCTTTATGTGTACAGCTATGAAACAACTTTCAGACATCTCAGAATCTTGTGGGAAGTTAACCTAAGGTGTTTCCATTAGGTTTGCAGTAAGTGCTTTGTAGTAAAATTGAAATGTATACTATTTGTATTGTCTAAGCATTGCATTCACTAAGATAACAACTTTTTTCTCTTGATGTGCACAGGTATGAAACAACTTTCAGACATCTCAGAATCATGTGGGAAGTTATCTAAGGTGTTTCCATTAGGTTTGCAGTAAGTGCTTTGTTGTAAAATTGAAATGTATACTATTTGTATTGTCTAAGCATTGCATTCACTGAGATAAGAACTTTTTTCTGTTGATGTGTACAGCCATGAAACAACTTTTAAACTACTCATAATCATGTGGAAAGTTAACCTAAGGTGTTTCCATTAGGTCTGCAGTAAGTGCTTTGGTGTAAAATTGAAATGTATACTATTTGTATTGTAAAAGCATTGCATGCACTGAGAAAACAGCTTTTTTGTCTTGATGTGCACAGGTATGAAACAACTTTCAGACATCTCAGAATCATGTGGGAAGTTAATCTATGTTGTTTCCATTAGGTTTGCAGTAAGTGATTTGGTGTAAAATTGAAATGTATACTATTTGTATTGTCTAAGCATTGCATGCACTGAGATAACAATTTTTTTGTGTTGATGTGTACAGCCATGAAACAACTTTCAAACTACTCATAATCATGTGGGAAGTTAACCTAAGTTGTTTCCATTAGTTTGCAGTAAGTACTTTGGTGTAAAATTCAGATGTGTACTTCCTTAATGTCAGAGCATAGTAGTACTGAGAAAGTAACTTTTTTGTCTTGATGAACTGAGGCATGAAACAACTTTAAACCTAGTCATATTCATCTGGGAAGTTAACCAAATGTGTTTGCATTAGGTTTGCAGTCAGGACTTTTGAGTACAATTGAAATGTATACTACTGTTCTGTCAAAGCATTCCATTCACTGTGAAATCAACTTTTTTGTCTTTATGTGCACAGGTATGAAACAACTTTCAGACATCTCAGAATCATGTGGAAAGGTAACCTAAGGTGTTTCCATTAGGTTTGCAGTAAGTGCTTTGGTGTAAAGTTGAAATGTATACTATTTGTATTGTAAAAGCATTGCATGCACTGAGAAATAAACTTTATTGTCTTGATGTGCACAGGTATGAAACATCTTTCAGACATCTCAGAATCATGTGGGAAGTTAATCTAAGTTGTTTCCATTAGGTTTGCAGTAAGTGCTTTGGTGTAAAATTGAAATGTATACTATTTGTATTGTCTAAGCATTGCATGCACTGAGATAACAACTTTTTTGTGTTGATGTGTACAGCCATGAAACAACTTTCAAACTACTCATAATCATGTGGGAAGTTAACCTAAGGTGTTTCCATTAGTTTGCAGTAAGTACTTTAGTGTAAAATTCAGATGTGTACTTCCTTACTGTCAGAGCATAGTAGTACTGAGAAAGTAACTTTTTTGTCTTGATGAACTGAGGCATGAAACAACTTTAAACCTAGTCATATTCATCTGGGAAGTTAACCAAATGTTTTTCCATTAGGTTTGCAGTCAGGTCTTTTGAGTACATTTGAAATGTATACTACTTTTATGTCAAAGCATTCTACTCACCGTGAAATCAACTTTTTTGTCTTTATGTGTACAGCTATGAAACAACTTTCAGACATCTCAGAATCATGTGGGAAGTTAACCTAAGGTGTTTCCATTAGGTCTGCAGTAAGTGCTTTGGTGTAAAAATGAAATGTATACTATTTGTATTGTAAAAGCTTTGCATGCACTGAGAAAACAACTTTTTTGTCTTGATGTGCACAGGTATGAAACAACTTTCAGACATCTCAGAATCATGTGGGAAGTTAACCTAAAGTGTATCCTTTAGGTTTGCAGTAAGTGCTTTGGTGTAAAATTGAAATGTATACTATTTGTATTGTCTTAGCATTGCATGCACTGAGATTACAACTTTTTTGTGTTGATGTGTGCAGCCATGAAACAACTTTTAAACTACTCATAATCATGTGGAAAGTTAACCTAAAGTGTTTCCATTAGGTTTGCAGTAAGTACTTTATTGTAAAATTGAAATGTATACTACTTTTATGTCAAAGCATTCTACTCACCGTGAAATCAACTTTTTTGTCTTTATGTGTACAGGTATGAAACAACTTTCAGACATCTCAGAATCAAGTGGAAAGGTAACCTAAGGTGTTTCCATTAGGTTTGCAGTAAGTGCTTTGGTGTAAAGTTGAAATGTATACTATTTGTATTGTCTAAGCATTGCATGCACTGAGATAACAACTTTTTTGTGTTGATGTGTACAGCCATGAAACAACTTTCAAACTACTCATAATCATGTGGGAAGTTAACCTAAGGTGTTTCCATTAGTTTGCAGTAAGTACTTTAGTGTAAAATTCAGATGTGTACTTCCTTACTGTCAGAGCATAGTAGTACTGAGAAAGTAACTTTTTTGTCTTGATGAACTGAGGCATGAAACAACTTTAAACCTAGTCATATTCACCTGGGAAGTTAACCAAATGTTTTTGCATTAGGTTTGCAGTCAGGTCTTTTGAGTACATTTGAAATGTATACTACTTTTATGTCAAAGCATTCTACTCACCGTGAAATCAACTTTTTTGTCTTTATGTGTACAGCTATGAAACAAGTTTCAGACATCTCAGAATCTTGTGGGAAGTTAACCAAAGGTGTTTCCATTAGGTTTGCAGTAAGTGCTTTGTAGTAAAATTGAAATGTATACTATTTGTATTGTCTAAGCATTGCATTCACTGAGATAACAAATTTTTGGCTTGATGTGCACAGGTATGAAACAACTTTCAGACATGTCAGAATCATGTGGAAAGTTAACCTAAAGTGTTTCCATTAGGTTTGCAGTAAGTGCTTTGGTGTAAAATTGAAATGTATACTATTTGTATTGTAAAAGCATTGCATGCTCTGAGAAAAGAACTTTTTTGTCTTGATGTGCAGAGGTATGAAACAACTTTCAGACATCTCAGAATCATGTGGGAAGTTAACCTAAAGTGTTTCCATTAGGTTTGCAGTAAGTGCTTTGGTGTAAAATTGAAATGTATACTATTTGTATTGTCTAAGCATTGCATGCACTGAGATTACAACTTTTTTGTGTTGATATGTGCAGCCATGAAACAACTTTCAAACTACTCATAATCATGTGGAAAGTTAACCTAAAGTGTTTCCATTAGGTTTGCAGTAAGTACTTTGTTGTAAAATTGAAATGTATACTACTTTTATGTCAAAGCATTCTATACACCGTGAAATCAACTTTTTTGTCTTTATGTGTACAGGTATGAAACAACTTTCAGACATCTCAGAATCATGTGGGAAGTTAACCTAAGGTGTTTCCATTAGTTTGCAGTAAGTACTTTGGTGTAAAATTCAGATGTGTACTTCCTTAATGTCAGAGCATAGTAGTACTGAGAAAGTAACTTTTTTGTCTTGATGAACTGAGGCATGAAACAACTTTAAACCTAGTCATATTCATCTGGGAAGTTAACCAAATGTGTTTGCATTAGGTTTGCAATAAGTGCTTTGCTGTTAAATTGAAATGTATACTATTTGTATTGTAAAAGCATTGCATGCACTGAGAAAAGAACTTTTTTGTCTTTATGTGCACAGGTATGAAACAACTTTCAGACATCTCAGAATCATGTGGGAAGTTAATCTAAGTTGTTTCCACTATGTTTGCAGTAAGTGCTTTGGTGTAAAATTCAAATGTATACTATTTGTATTGTAAAAGCATTGCATGCACTGAGAAATAAACTTTTTTGTCTTGATGTGCACAGGTATGAAACAACTTTCAGACATCTCAGAATCATGTGGGAAGTTAATCTCAGTTGTTTCCATTAGGTTTGCAGTAAGTGCTTTGGTGTAAAATTGAAATGTATACTATTTGTATTGTCTAAGCATTGCATGCACTGAGATAACAACTTTTATGTGTTGATGTCTACAGCCATGAAAAAACTTTCAAACTACTCATAATAATGTGGGAAGTAAACCTAAGGTGTTTCCATTAGTTTGCAGTAAGTACTTTGGTGTAAAATTGAAATGTATACTACTTTTATGTCAAAGCATTCTATTCACCGTGAAATCAACTTTTTTGTCTTTATGTGTACAGGTATGAAACAACTTTCAGACATCTCAGAATCATGTGGGAAGTTAACCTAAAGTGTATCCTTTAGGTTTGCAGTAAGTGCTTTGGTGTAAAATTGAAATGTATACTATTTGTATTGTCTAAGCATTGCATTCACTGAGATAACAACTTTTTTCTGTTGATGTGTACAGCCATGAAACAACTTTCAAACTACTCATAATCATGTGGAAAGTTAACCTAAGGTGTTTCCATTATGTCTGCAGTAAGTGCTTTGGTGTAAAATTGAAATGTATACTATTTGTATTGTAAAAGCATTGCATGCACTGAGAAAACAACTTTTTTGTCTTGATGTGCACAGGTATGAAACAACTTTCAGACATCTCAGAATCATGTGGGAAGTTAATCTATGTTGTTTCCATTAGGTTTGCAGTAAGTGCTTTGGTGCAAAATTCAAATGTATACTATTTGTATTGTCTAAGCATTGCATGCACTGAGATAACAATTTTTTTGTGTTGATGTGTACAGCCATGAAACAACTTTCAAACTACTCATAATCATGTGGGAAGTAAACCTAAGTTGTTTCCATTAGTTTGCAGTAAGTACTTTGGTGTAAAATTCAGATGTGTACTTCCTTAATGTCAGAGCATAGTAGTACTGAGAAAGTAACTTTTTTGTCTTGATGAACTGAGGCATGAAACAACTTTAAACCTAGTCATATTCATCTGGGAAGGTAACCAAATCTGTTTGCATTAGGTTTGCAGTCAGGACTTTCGAGTACAATTGAAATGTATACTACTTTTAAGTCAAAGCATTCTATTCACTGTGAAATCAACTTTTTTGTCTTTATGTGCGCAGGTATGAAACAACTTTCAGACATCTCAGAATCATGTGGGAGTTAACCTAAGGTGTTTCCATTAAGTCTTCAGTAAGTGCTTTGGTGTAAAATTGAAATGTATACTATTTGCATTGTAAAAGCATTGCATGCACTGAGAAAACAACTTTCTTGTCTTGATGTGCACAGGTATGAAACAACTTTCAGACATCTCAGAATCATGTGGGAAGTTAACATAAAGTGTATCCTTTAGGTTTGCAGTAAGTGCTTTGGTGTAAAATTGAAATGTATACTATTTGTATTGTCTTAGCATTGCATGCACTGAGATTACAACTTTTTTGTGTTGATGTGTGCAGCCATGAAACAACTTTCAAACTACTCATAATCATGTGGAAAGTTAACCTAAAGTGTTTCCATTAGGTTTGCAGTAAGTACTTTATTGTAAAATTGAAATGTATACTACTTTTATGTCAAAGCATTCTACTCACCGTGAAATCAACTTTTTTGTCTTTATGTGTACAGGTATGAAACAACTTTCAGACATCTCACAATGATGTGGAAAGGTAACCTAAGGTGTTTCCATTAGGTTTGCAGTAAGTGCTTTGGTGTAAAATCGAAATGTATACTATTTGTATTGTCTACGCATTGCATTCACTGAGATAACAACTTTTTTGTCTTGATGTGCACAGGTATGAAACAACTTTCAGACATGTCAGAATCATGTGGAAAGTTAACCTAAAGTGTTTCCATTAGGTTTGCAGTAAGTGCTTTGGTGTAAAATTGAAATGTATACTATTTGTATTGTAAAAGCATTGCATGCTCTGAGATAACAACTTTATTGTGTTGATGTGTACAGCCATGAAACAACTTTCAAACTACTCATAATCATGTGGGAAGTTAACCTAAGGTGTTTCCATTAGTTTGCAGTAAGTACTTTGGTGTAAAATTCAGATGTGTACTTCCTTAATGTCAGAGCATAGTAGTACTGAGAAAGTAACTTTTTTGTCTTGATGAACTGAGGCATGAAACAACTTTAAACCTAGTCATATTCATCTGGGAAGTTAACCAAATGTGTTTGCATTAGGTTTGCAGTAAGTGCTTTGCTGTTAAATTGAAATGTATACTATTTGTATTGTAAAAGCATTGCATGCACTGAGAAAAGAACTTTTTTGTCTTTATGTGCACAGGTATGAAACAACTTTCAGACATCTCAGAATCATGTGGGAAGTTAATCTAAGTTGTTTCCACTATGTTTGCAGTAAGTGCTTTGGTGTAAAATTGAAATGTATACTATTTGTATTATAAAAGCATTGCATGCACTGAGAAAAGAACTTTTTTGTCTTGATGTGCACAGGTATGAAACAACTTTCAGACATCTCAGAATCATGTGGGAAGTTAACCTAAAGTGTATCCTTTAGGTTTGCAGTAAGTGCTTTGGTGTAAAATTGAAATGTATACTATTTGTATTGTCTAAGCATTGCATGCACTGAGATTACAACTCTTTTGCGTTGATGTGTGCAGCCATGAAACAACTTTCAAACTACTCATAATCATGTGGAAAGTTAACCTAAAGTGTTTCCATTAGGTTTGCAGTAAGTACTTTGTTGTAAAATTGAAATGTATACTACTTTTATGTCAAAGCATTCTACTCAACGTGAAATCAACTTTTTTGTCGTTATGTGCACAGGCATGAAACAACTTTCAGACATCTCAGAATCATGTGGGAAGTTAACCTAAGGCGTTTCCATTAGGTTTGCAGTAAGTGCTTTGTAGTAAAATTGAAATGTATACTCTTTGTATTGTCTAAGCATTGCATTCACTGAGATAACAACTTTTTTGTCTTGATGTGCACAGTTATGAAACAACTTACAGACATATCAGAATCATGTGGAAAGTTAACCTAAAGTGTTTCCATTAGGTTTGCTGTAAGTGCTTTGGTGTAAAATTGAAATGTATACTATTTGCATTGTAAAAGCATTGCATGCACTGAGAAAACAACTTTTTTGTCTTGATGTGCACAGGTATGAAACAACTTTCAGACATCTCAGAAATATGTGGGAAGTTAACCTAAAGTGTTTCCATTAGGTTTGCAGTAAGTGCTTTGGTGTAAAATTGAAATGTATACTATTTGTATTCTAAAAGCATTGCATGCACTGAGAAAACAACTTTTTTGTCTTGATGTGCACAGGTATGAAACAACTTTCAGACATCTCAGAATCATGTGGGAAGTTAACCTAAAGTGTTTCCATTAGGTTTGCAGTAAGTGCTTTGGTGTAAAATTGAAATGTATACTATTTGTATTGTGAAAGCATTGCATGCACTGAGAAAACAACTTTTTTGTCTTGATGTGCACAGGTATGAAACAACTTTCAGACATCTCAGAAACATGTGGGAAGTTAACCTAAAGTGTTTCCATTAGGTTTGTAGTAAGTGCTTTGGTGTAAAATTGAAATGTATACTATTTGTATTCTAAAAGCATTGCATGCACTGAGAAAACAACTTTTTTGTCTTGATGTGCACAGGTATGAAACAACTTTCAGACATCTCAGATGCTGTGGGAAGTTAAGCTAAAGTGTATCCTTTAGGTTTGCAGTAAGTGCTTTGGTGTAAAATTGAAATGTATACTATTTGTATTGTCTAAGCATTGCATGCACTGAGATAACAATTTTTTTGTGTTGATGTGTACAGCCATGAAACAACTTTCAAACCACTCATAACCATGTGGAAAGTTAACCTAAGGTGTTTCCATTAGGTCTGCAGTAAGTGCTTTGTTGTAAAATTGAAATGTATACTATTTGTATTGTAAAAGCATTGCATGCACTGAGAAAACAACTTTTTTGTCTTGATGTGCACAGGTATGAAACAACTTTCAGACATCTCAGAATCATGTGGGAAGTTAATCTATGTTGTTTCCATTAGGTTTGCAGTAAGTGCTTTGGTGTAAAATTGAAATGTATACTATTTGTATTGTCTAAGCATTGCATGCACTGAGATAACAATTTTTTTGTGTTGATGTGTACAGCCATGAAACAACTTTCAAACTACTCATAATCATGTGGGAAGTTAACCTAAGTTGTTTCCATTAGTTTGCAGTAAGTACTTTGGTGTAAAATTCAGATGTGTACTTCCTTAATGTCAGAGCATAGTAGTACTGAGAAAGTAACTTTTTTGTCTTGATGAACTGAGGCATGAAACAACTTTAAACCTAGTCATATTCATCTGGGAAGTTAACCAAATGTGTTTGCATTAGGTTTGCAGTCAGGACTTTTGAGTACAATTGAAATGTATAATACTTTTATGTCAAAGCATTCTAATCACTGTGAAATCAACTTTTTTGTCTTTATGTGCACAGGTATGAAACAACTTTCAGACATCTCAGAATCATGTGGGAAGTTAATCTAAGTTGTTTCCACTATGTTTGCAGTAAGTGCTTTGGTGTAAAATTGAAATGTATACTATTTGTATTATAAAAGCATTGCATGCACTGAGAAAAGAACTTTTTTGTCTTGATGTGCACAGGTATGAAACAACTTTCAGACATCTCAGAATCATGTGGGAAGTTAACCTAAAGTGTATCCTTTAGGTTTGCAGTAAGTGCTTTGGTGTAAAATTGAAATGTATACTATTTGTATTGTCTAAGCATTGCATGCACTGAGATTACAACTCTTTTGCGTTGATGTGTGCAGCCATGAAACAACTTTCAAACTACTCATAATCATGTGGAAAGTTAACCTAAAGTGTTTCCATTAGGTTTGCAGTAAGTACTTTGTTGTAAAATTGAAATGTATACTACTTTTATGTCAAAGCATTCTACTCAACGTGAAATCAACTTTTTTGTCGTTATGTGCACAGGCATGAAACAACTTTCAGACATCTCAGAATCATGTGGGAAGTTAACCTAAGGCGTTTCCATTAGGTTTGCAGTAAGTGCTTTGTAGTAAAATTGAAATGTATACTCTTTGTATTGTCTAAGCATTGCATTCACTGAGATAACAACTTTTTTGTCTTGATGTGCACAGTTATGAAACAACTTACAGACATATCAGAATCATGTGGAAAGTTAACCTAAAGTGTTTCCATTAGGTTTGCTGTAAGTGCTTTGGTGTAAAATTGAAATGTATACTATTTGTATTCTAAAAGCATTGCATGCACTGAGAAAACAACTTTTTTGTCTTGATGTGCACAGGTATGAAACAACTTTCAGACATCTCAGAATCATGTGGGAAGTTAACCTAAAGTGTTTCCATTAGGTTTGCAGTAAGTGCTTTGGTGTAAAATTGAAATGTATACTATTTGTATTGTGAAAGCATTGCATGCACTGAGAAAACAACTTTTTTGTCTTGATGTGCACAGGTATGAAACAACTTTCAGACATCTCAGAAACATGTGGGAAGTTAACCTAAAGTGTTTCCATTAGGTTTGTAGTAAGTGCTTTGGTGTAAAATTGAAATGTATACTATTTGTATTCTAAAAGCATTGCATGCACTGAGAAAACAACTTTTTTGTCTTGATGTGCACAGGTATGAAACAACTTTCAGACATCTCAGATGCTGTGGGAAGTTAAGCTAAAGTGTATCCTTTAGGTTTGCAGTAAGTGCTTTGGTGTAAAATTGAAATGTATACTATTTGTATTGTCTAAGCATTGCATGCACTGAGATAACAATTTTTTTGTGTTGATGTGTACAGCCATGAAACAACTTTCAAACCACTCATAATCATGTGGAAAGTTAACCTAAGGTGTTTCCATTAGGTCTGCAGTAAGTGCTTTGTTGTAAAATTGAAATGTATACTATTTGTATTGTAAAAGCATTGCATGCACTGAGAAAACAACTTTTTTGTCTTGATGTGCACAGGTATGAAACAACTTTCAGACATCTCAGAATCATGTGGGAAGTTAATCTATGTTGTTTCCATTAGGTTTGCAGTAAGTGCTTTGGTGTAAAATTGAAATGTATACTATTTGTATTGTCTAAGCATTGCATGCACTGAGATAACAATTTTTTTGTGTTGATGTGTACAGCCATGAAACAACTTTCAAACTACTCATAATCATGTGGGAAGTTAACCTAAGTTGTTTCCATTAGTTTGCAGTAAGTACTTTGGTGTAAAATTCAGATGTGTACTTCCTTAATGTCAGAGCATAGTAGTACTGAGAAAGTAACTTTTTTGTCTTGATGAACTGAGGCATGAAACAACTTTAAACCTAGTCATATTCATCTGGGAAGTTAACCAAATGTGTTTGCATTAGGTTTGCAGTCAGGACTTTTGAGTACAATTGAAATGTATAATACTTTTATGTCAAAGCATTCTAATCACTGTGAAATCAACTTTTTTGTCTTTATGTGCACAGGTATGAAACAACTTTCAGACATCTCAGAATCATGTGGGAAGTTAACCTAAGGTGTTTCCATTAGGTCTGCAGTAAGTGCTTTGGTGTAAAATTGAAATGTATACTATTTGTATTATAAAAGCATTGCATGCACTGAGAAAACAACTTTTTTGTCTTGATGTGCACAGGTATGAAACAACTTTCAGACATCTCAGAATCATGTGGGAAGTTAACCTAAAGTGTATCCTTTAGGTTTGCAGTAAGTGCTTTGGTGTAAAATTGAAATGTATACTATTTGTATTGTCTAAGCATTGCATGCACTGAGATTACAACTCTTTTGCGTTGATGTGTGCAGCCATGAAACAACTTTCAAACTACTCATAATCATGTGGAAAGTTAACCTAAAGTGTTTCCATTAGGTTTGCAGTAAGTACTTTGTTGTAAAATTGAAATGTATACTACTTTTATGTCAAAGCATTCTACTCAACGTGAAATCAACTTTTTTGTCGTTATGTGTACAGGCATGAAACAACTTTCAGACATCTCAGAATCATGTGGGAAGTTAACCTAAGGCGTTTCCATTTGGTTTGCAGTAAGTGTTTTGTAGTAAAATTGAAATGTATACTCTTTGTATTGTCTAAGCATTGCATTCACTGAGATAACAACTTTTTTGTCTTGATGTGCACAGGTATGAAACAACTTACAGACATGTCAGAATCATGTGGAAAGTTAACCTAAAGTGTTTCCATTAGGTTTGCTGTAAGTGCTTTGGTGTAAAATTGAAATGTATACTATTTGTATTGTAAAAGCATTGCATGCACTGAGAAAACAACTTTTTTGTCTTGATGTGCACAGGTATGAAACAACTTTCAGACATCTCAGAAATATGTGGGAAGTTAACCTAAAGTGTTTCCATTAGGTTTGCAGTAAGTGCTTTGGTGTAAAATTGAAATGTATACTATTTGTATTCTAAAAGCATTGCATGCACTGAGAAAACAACTTTTTTGTCTTGATGTGCACAGGTATGAAACAACTTTCAGACATCTCAGAATCATGTGGGAAGTTAATCTATGTTGTTTCCGTTAGGTTTGCAGTAAGTGCTTTGGTGTAAAATTGAAATGTATACTATTTGTATTGTCTAAGCATTGCATGCACTGAGATAACAACTTTTTTGTGTTGATGTGTACAGCCATGAAACAACTTTCAAACTACCCATAATCATGTGGATAGTTAACCTAAGGTGTTTCCATTAGTTTGCAGTAAGTACTTTGTTGTAAAATTGAAATGTATACTACTTTTATGTCAAAGCATTCTATACACCGTGAAATCAACTTTTTTGTCTTTATGTGTACAGGTATGAAACAACTTTCAGACATCTCAGAATCATGTGGGAAGTTAACCTAAGGTGTTTCCATTAGTTTGCAGTAAGTACTTTGGTGTAAAATTCAGATGTGTACTTCCTTAATGTCAGAGCATAGTAGTACTGAGAAAGTAACTTTTTTGTCTTGATGAACTGAGGCATGAAACAACTTTAAACCTAGTCATATTCATCTGGGAAGTTAACCAAATGTGTTTGCATTAGGTTTGCAGTAAGTGCTTTGCTGTAAAATTGAAATGTATACTATTTGTATTGTAAAAGCATTGCATGCACTGAGAAAAGAACTTTTTTGTCTTTATGTGCACAGGTATGAAACAACTTTCAGACATCTCAGAATCATGTGGGAAGTTAATCTAAGTTGTTTCCACTATGTTTGCAGTAAGTGCTTTGGTGTAAAATTGAAATGTATACTATTTGTATTGTAAAAGCATTGCATGCACTGAGAAATAAACTTCTTTGTCTTGATGTGCACAGGTATGAAACAACTTTCAGACATCTCAGAATCATGTGGGAAGTTAATCTCAGTTGTTTCCATTAGGTTTGCAGTAAGTGCTTTGGTGTAAAATTGAAATGTATACTATTTGTATTGTCTAAGCATTGCATGCACTGAGATAACAACTTTCTTGTCTTGATGTGCACAGGTATGAAACAACTTTCAGACATCTCAGAATCATGTGGGAAGTTAACCTAAAGTGTATCCTTTAGGTTTGCAGTAAGTGCTTTGGTGTAAAATTGAAATGTATACTATTTGTATTGTCTTAGCATTGCATGCACTGAGATTACAACTTTTTTGTGTTGATGTGTGCAGCCATGAAACAACTTTCAAACCACTCATAATCATGTGGAAAGTTAACCTAAAGTGTTTCCATTAGGTTTGCAGTAAGTACTTTATTGTAAAATTGAAATGTATACTACTTTTATGTCAAAGCATTCTACTCACCGTGAAATCAACTTTTTTGTCTTTATGTGTACAGGTATGAAACAACTTTCAGACAGCTCACAATCATGTGGAAAGGTAACCTACGGTGTTTCCATTAGGTTTGCAGTAAGTGCTTTGGTGTAAAATTGAAATGTATACTATTTGTATTGTCTAAGCATTGCATGCACTGAGATAACAACTTTTTTGTGTTGATGTGTACAGCCATGAAACAACTTTCAAACTACCCATAATCATGTGGGAAGTTAACCTAAGGTGTTTCCATTAGTTTGCAGTAAGTACTTTAGTGTAAAATTCAGATGTGTACTTCCTTACTGTCAGAGCATAGTAGTACTGAGAAAGTAACTTTCTTGTCTTGATGAACTGAGGCATGAAACAACTTTAAACCTAGTCATATTCACCTGGGAAGTTAACCAAATGTGTTTGCATTAGGTTTGCAGTCAGGACTTTTGAGTACAATTGAAATGTGTACTACTTTTATGTCAAAGCATTCTATTCACTGTGAAATCAACTTTTTTGTCTTTATGTGCACAGGTATGAAACAACTTTCAGACATCTCAGAATCATGTGGGAAGTTAACCTAAGGTGTTTCCATTAGGTCTGCAGTAAGTGCTTTGGTGTAAAAATGAAATGTATACTATTTGTATTGTAAAAGCTTTGCATGCACTGAGAAAACAACTTTTTTGTCTTGATGTGCACAGGTATGAAACAACTTTCAGACATCTCAGAATCATGTGGGAAGTTAATCTAAGTTGTTTCCATTAGGTTTGCAGTAAGTGCTTTGGTGTGAAATTGAAATGTATACCATATGTATTGTAAAAGCATTGCGTGCACTGAGAAAACAACTTTTTTGTCTTGATGTGCACAGGTATGAAACAACTTTCAGACATCTCAGAATCATGTGGAAGTTAATCTAAGTTGTTTCCATTAGGTTTGCAGTAAGTACTTTGGTGTAAAATTGAAATGTATACTATTTGTATTGTCTAAGCATTGCATGCACTGAGATAACAACTTTTATGTGTTGATGTCTACAGCCATGAAACAACTTTCAAACTACTCATAATAATGTGGGAAGTAAACCTAAGGTGTTTCCATTAGTTTGCAGTAAGTACTTTGGTGTAAAATTGAAATGTATACTACTTTTATGTCAAAGCATTCTATTCACCGTGAAATCAACTTTTTTGTCTTTATGTGTACAGGTATGAAACAACTTTCAGACATCTCAGAATCATGTGGGAAGTTAACCTAAAGTGTATCCTTTAGGTTTGCAGTAAGTGCTTTGGTGTAAAATTGAAATGTATACTATTTGTATTGTCTAAGCATTGCATTCACTGAGATAACAACTTTTTTCTGTTGATGTGTACAGCCATGAAACAACTTTCAAACTACTCATAATCATGTGGAAAGTTAACCTAAGGTGTTTCCATTATGTCTGCAGTAAGTGCTTTGGTGTAAAATTGAAATGTATACTATTTGTATTGTAAAAGCATTGCATGCACTGAGAAAACAACTTTTTTGTCTTGATGTGCACAGGTATGAAACAACTTTCAGACATCTCAGAATCATGTGGGAAGTTAATCTATGTTGTTTCCATTAGGTTTGCAGTAAGTGCTTTGGTGCAAAATTCAAATGCATACTATTTGTATTGTCTAAGCATTGCATGCACTGAGATAACAACTTTTTTGTGTTGATGTGTACAGCCATGAAACAACTTTCAAACTACCCATAATCATGTGGGAAGTTAACCTAAGGTGTTTCCATTAGTTTGCAGTAAGTACTTTAGTGTAAAATTCAGATGTGTACTTCCTTACTGTCAGAGCATAGTAGTACTGAGAAAGTAACTTTTTTGTCTTGATGAACTGAGGCATGAAACAACTTTAAACCTAGTCATATTCACCTGGGAAGTTAACCAAATGTGTTTGCATTAGGTTTGCAGTCAGGACTTTTGAGTACAATTGAAATGTGTACTACTTTTATGTCAAAGCATTCTATTCACTGTGAAATCAACTTTTTTGTCTTTATGTGCACAGGTATGAAACAACTTTCAGACATCTCAGAATCTTGTGGGAAGTTAACCAAAGGTGTTTCCATTAGGTTTGCAGTAAGTGCTTTGTAGTAAAATTGAAATGTATACTATTTGTATTGTCTAAGCATTGCATTCACTGAGATAACAAATTTTTGGCTTGATGTGCACAGGTATGAAACAACTTTCAGACATGTCAGAATCATGTGGAAAGTTAACCTAAAGTGTTTCCATTAGGTTTGCAGTAAGTGCTTTGGTGTAAAATTGAAATGTATACTATTTGTATTGTAAAAGCATTGCATGCTCTGAGAAAAGAACTTTTTTGTCTTGATGTGCAGAGGTATGAAACAACTTTCAGACATCTCAGAATCATGTGGGAAGTTAACCTAAAGTGTTTCCATTAGGTTTGCAGTAAGTGCTTTGGTGTAAAATTGAAATGTATACTATTTGTATTGTCTAAGCATTGCATGCACTGAGATTACAACTTTTTTGTGTTGATATGTGCAGCCATGAAACAACTTTCAAACTACTCATAATCATGTGGAAAGTTAATCTAATGTGTTTCCATTAGGTTTGCAGTAAGTACTTTGTTGTAAAATTGAAATGTATACTACTTTTATGTCAAAGCATTCTATACACCGTGAAATCAACTTTTTTGTCTTTATGTGTACAGGTATGAAACAACTTTCAGACATCTCAGAATCATGTGGGAAGTTAACCTAAGGTGTTTCCATTAGTTTGCAGTAAGTACTTTGGTGTAAAATTCAGATGTGTACTTCCTTAATGTCAGAGCATAGTAGTACTGAGAAAGTAACTTTTTTGTCTTGATGAACTGAGGCATGAAACAACTTTAAACCTAGTCATATTCATCTGGGAAGTTAACCAAATGTGTTTGCATTAGGTTTGCAGTAAGTGCTTTGCTGTTAAATTGAAATGTATACTATTTGTATTGTAAAAGCATTGCATGCACTGAGAAAAGAACTTTTTTGTCTTTATGTGCACAGGTATGAAACAACTTTCAGACATCTCAGAATCATGTGGGAAGTTAATCTAAGTTGTTTCCACTATGTTTGCAGTAAGTGCTTTGGTGTAAAATTGAAATGTATACTATTTGTATTGTAAAAGCATTGCATGCACTGAGAAATAAACTTTTTTGTCTTGATGTGCACAGGTATGAAACAACTTTCAGACATCTCAGAATCATGTGGGAAGTTAATCTCAGTTGTTTCCATTAGGTTTGCAGTAAGTGCTTTGGTGTAAAATTGAAATGTATACTATTTGTATTGTCTAAGCATTGCATGCACTGAGATAACAACTTTTATGTGTTGATGTCTACAGCCATGAAAAAACTTTCAAACTACTCATAATAATGTGGGAAGTAAACCTAAGGTGTTTCCATTAGTTTGCAGTAAGTACTTTGGTGTAAAATTGAAATGTATACTACTTTTATGTCAAAGCATTCTATTCACCGTGAAATCAACTTTTTTGTCTTTATGTGTACAGGTATGAAACAACTTTCAGACATCTCAGAATCATGTGGGAAGTTAACCTAAAGTGTATCCTTCAGGTTTGCAGTAAGTGCTTTGGTGTAAAATTGAAATGTATACTATTTGTATTGTCTAAGCATTGCATTCACTGAGATAACAACTTTTTTCTGTTGATGTGTACAGCCATGAAACAACTTTCAAACTACTCATAATCATGTGGAAAGTTAACCTAAGGTGTTTCCATTATGTCTGCAGTAAGTGCTTTGGTGTAAAATTGAAATGTATACTATTTGTATTGTAAAAGCATTGCATGCACTGAGAAAACAACTTTTTTGTCTTGATGTGCACAGGTATGAAACAACTTTCAGACATCTCAGAATCATGTGGGAAGTTAATCTATGTTGTTTCCATTAGGTTTGCAGTAAGTGCTTTGGTGCAAAATTCAAATGTATACTATTTGTATTGTCTAAGCATTGCATGCACTGAGATAACAATTTTTTTGTGTTGATGTGTACAGCCATGAAACAACTTTCAAACTACTCATAATCATGTGGGAAGTAAACCTAAGCTGTTTCCATTAGTTTGCAGTAAGTACTTTGGTGTAAAATTCAGATGTGTACTTCCTTAATGTCAGAGCATAGTAGTACTGAGAAAGTAACTTTTTTGTCTTGATGAACTGAGGCATGAAACAACTTTAAACCTAGTCATATTCATCTGGGAAGGTAACCAAATCTGTTTGCATTAGGTTTGCAGTCAGGACTTTCGAGTACAATTGAAATGTATACTACTTTTAAGTCAAAGCATTCTATTCACTGTGAAATCAACTTTTTTGTCTTTATGTGCGCAGGTATGAAACAACTTTCAGACATCTCAGAATCATGTGGGAGTTAACCTAAGGTGTTTCCATTAAGTCTTCAGTAAGTGCTTTGGTGTAAAATTGAAATGTATACTATTTGCATTGTAAAAGCATTGCATGCACTGAGAAAACAACTTTCTTGTCTTGATGTGCACAGGTATGAAACAACTTTCAGACATCTCAGAATCATGTGGGAAGTTAACATAAAGTGTATCCTTTAGGGTTGCAGTAAGTGCTTTGGTGTAAAATTGAAATGTATACTATTTGTATTGTCTTAGCATTGCATGCACTGAGATTACAACTTTTTTGTGTTGATGTGTGCAGCCATGAAACAACTTTCAAACTACTCATAATCATGTGGAAAGTTAACCTAAAGTGTTTCCATTAGGTTTGCAGTAAGTACTTTATTGTAAAATTGAAATGTATACTACTTTTATGTCAAAGCATTCTACTCACCGTGAAATCAACTTTTTTGTCTTTATGTGTACAGGTATGAAACAACTTTCAGACATCTCACAATGATGTGGAAAGGTAACCTAAGGTGTTTCCATTAGGTTTGCAGTAAGTGCTTTGGTGTAAAATCGAAATGTATACTATTTGTATTGTCTACGCATTGCATTCACTGAGATAACAACTTTTTTGTCTTGATGTGCACAGGTATGAAACAACTTTCAGACATGTCAGAATCATGTGGAAAGTTAACCTAAAGTGTTTCCATTAGGTTTGCAGTAAGTGCTTTGGTGTAAAATTGAAATGTATACTATTTGTATTGTAAAAGCATTGCATGCTCTGAGATAACAACTTTATTGTGTTGATGTGTACAGCCATGAAACAACTTTCAAACTACTCATAATCATGTGGGAAGTTAACCTAAGGTGTTTCCATTAGTTTGCAGTAAGTACTTTGGTGTAAAATTCAGATGTGTACTTCCTTAATGTCAGAGCATAGTAGTACTGAGAAAGTAACTTTTTTGTCTTGATGAACTGAGGCATGAAACAACTTTAAACCTAGTCATATTCATCTGGGAAGTTAACCAAATGTGTTTGCATTAGGTTTGCAGTCAGGACTTTTGAGTACAATGGAAATGTATACTACTTTCTGTCAAAGCATTCTATTCACTGTGAAATGAACATTTTTGTCTTTATGTGCACAGGTATGAAACAACTTTCAGACATCTCAGAATCATGTGGGAAGTTAACCTAAGGTGTTTCCATTAGGTCTGCAGTAAGTGCTTTGGTGTAAAATTGAAATGTATACTATTTGTATTATAAAAGCATTGCATGCACTGAGAAAACAACTTTTTTGTCTTGATGTGCACAGGTATGAAACAACTTTCAGACATCTCAGAATCATGTGGGAAGTTAACCTAAAGTGTATCCTTTAGGTTTGCAGTAAGTGCTTTGGTGTAAAATTGAAATGTATACTATTTGTATTGTCTAAGCATTGCATGCACTGAGATTACAACTCTTTTGCGTTGATGTGTGCAGCCATGAAACAACTTTCAAACTACTCATAATCATGTGGAAAGTTAACCTAAAGTGTTTCCATTAGGTTTGCAGTAAGTACTTTGTTGTAAAATTGAAATGTATACTACTTTTATGTCAAAGCATTCTACTCAACGTGAAATCAACTTTTTTGTCGTTATGTGCACAGGCATGAAACAACTTTCAGACATCTCAGAATCATGTGGGAAGTTAACCTAAGGCGTTTCCATTAGGTTTGCAGTAAGTGCTTTGTAGTAAAATTGAAATGTATACTCTTTGTATTGTCTAAGCATTGCATTCACTGAGATAACAACTTTTTTGTCTTGATGTGCACAGTTATGAAACAACTTACAGACATGTCAGAATCATGTGGAAAGTTAACCTAAAGTGTTTCCATTAGGTTTGCTGTAAGTGCTTTGGTGTAAAATTGAAATGTATACTATTTGTATTGTAAAAGCATTGCATGCACTGAGAAAACAACTTTTTTGTCTTGATGTGCACAGGTATGAAACAACTTTCAGACATCTCAGAAATATGTGGGAAGTTAACCTAAAGTGTTTCCATTAGGTTTGCAGTAAGTGCTTTGGTGTAAAATTGAAATGTATACTATTTGTATTCTAAAAGCATTGCATGCACTGAGAAAACAACTTTTTTGTCTTGATGTGCACAGGTATGAAACAACTTTCAGACATCTCAGAATCATGTGGGAAGTTAACCTAAAGTGTTTCCATTAGGTTTGCAGTAAGTGCTTTGGTGTAAAATTGAAATGTATACTATTTGTATTGTGAAAGCATTGCATGCACTGAGAAAACAACTTTTTTGTCTTGATGTGCACAGGTATGAAACAACTTTCAGACATCTCAGAAACATGTGGGAAGTTAACCTAAAGTGTTTCCATTAGGTTTGTAGTAAGTGCTTTGGTGTAAAATTGAAATGTATACTATTTGTATTCTAAAAGCATTGCATGCACTGAGAAAACAACTTTTTTGTCTTGATGTGCACAGGTATGAAACAACTTTCAGACATCTCAGATGCTGTGGGAAGTTAAGCTAAAGTGTATCCTTTAGGTTTGCAGTAAGTGCTTTGGTGTAAAATTGAAATGTATACTATTTGTATTGTCTAAGCATTGCATGCACTGAGATTACAACTTTTTTGTGTTGATGTGTGCAGCCATGAAACAACTTTCAAACTACTCATAATCATGTGGAAAGTTAACCTAAAGTGTTTCCATTAGGTTTGCAGTAAGTGCTTTGCTGTAAAATTGAAATGTATACTATTTGTATTGTAAAAGCATTGCATGCACTGAGAAAAGAACTTTTTTGTCTTGATGTGCACAGGTATGAAACAACTTTCAGACATCTCAGAATCATGTGGGAAGTTAATCTAAGTTGTTTCCATTAGGTTTGCAGTAAGTGCTTTGGTGTGAAATTGAAATGTATACTATATGTATTGTAAAAGCATTGCGTGCACTGAGAAAACAACTTTTTTGTCTTGATGTGCACAGGTATGAAACAACTTTCAGACATCTCAGAATCTTGTGGGAAGTTAATCTAAGTTGTTTCCATTAGGTTTGCAGTAAGTACTTTGGTGTAAAATTGAAATGTATACTATTTGTATTGTCTAAGCATTGTATGCACTGATATAACAACTTTTATGTGTTGATGTCTACGGCCATGAAACAACTTTCAAACTACTCATAATAATGTGGGAAGTAAACCTAAGGTGTTTCCATTAGTTTGCAGTAAGTACTTTGGTGTAAAATTGAAATGTATACTTCTTTTATGTCAAAGCATTCTATTCACCGTGAAATCAACTTTTTTGTCTTTATGTGTACAGGTATGAAACAACTTTCAGACAACTCAGAATCATGTGGGAAGTTAACCTAAGGTGTTTCCATTAGGTTTGCAGTAAGTGCTTTGTTGTAAAATTGAAATGTATACTATTTGTATTGTCTAAGCATTGCATGCACTGAGATAACAACTTTTATGTGTTGATGTCTACAGCCATGAAACAACTTTCAAACAACTCATAATAATGTGGGAAGTAAACCTTAGGTGTTTCCATTAGTTTGCAGTAAGTACTTTGGTGTAAAATTGAAATGTATACTACTTTTATGTCAAAGCATTCTATTCACCGTGAAATCAACTTTTTTGTCTTTATGTGTACAGGTATGAAACAACTTTCAGACATCTCAGAATCATGTGGGAAGTTAACCTAAAGTGTATCCTTTAGGTTTGCAGTAAGTGCTTTGGTGTAAAATTGAAATGTATACTATTTGTATTGTCTAAGCATTGCATTCACTGAGATAACAACTTTTTTCTGTTGATGTGTACAGCCATGAAACAACTTTCAAACTACTCATAATCATGTGGAAAGTTAACCTAAGGTGTTTCCATTATGTCTGCAGTAAGTGCTTTGGTGTAAAATTGAAATGTATACTATTTGTATTGTAAAAGCATTGCATGCACTGAGAAAACAACTTTTTTGTCTTGATGTGCACAGGTATGAAACAACTTTCAGACATCTCAGAATCATGTGGGAAGTTAATCTATGTTGTTTCCATTAGGTTTGCAGTAAGTGCTTTGGTGCAAAATTCAAATGCATACTATTTGTATTGTCTAAGCATTGCATGCACTGAGATAACAACTTTTTTGTGTTGATGTGTACAGCCATGAAACAACTTTCAAACTACCCATAATCATGTGGGAAGTTAACCTAAGGTGTTTCCATTAGTTTGCAGTAAGTACTTTAGTGTAAAATTCAGATGTGTACTTCCTTACTGTCAGAGCATAGTAGTACTGAGAAAGTAACTTTTTTGTCTTGATGAACTGAGGCATGAAACAACTTTAAACCTAGTCATATTCACCTGGGAAGTTAACCAAATGTGTTTGCATTAGGTTTGCAGTCAGGACTTTTGAGTACAATTGAAATGTGTACTACTTTTATGTCAAAGCATTCTATTCACTGTGAAATCAACTTTTTTGTCTTTATGTGCACAGGTATGAAACAACTTTCAGACATCTCAGAATCTTGTGGGAAGTTAACCAAAGGTGTTTCCATTAGGTTTGCAGTAAGTGCTTTGGTGTAAAATTGAAATGTATTCTATTTGTATTGTAAAAGCATTGCATGCACTGAGAAAACAACTTTTTTGTGTTGATGTGCAGAGGTATGAAACAACTTTCAGACATCTCAGAATCATGTGGGAAGTTAACCTAAAGTGTTTCCATTAGGTTTGCAGTAAGTGCTTTGGTGTAAAATTGAAATGTATACTATTTGTATTGTCTAAGCATTGCATGCACTGAGATTACAACTTTTTTGTGTTGATATGTGCAGCCATGAAACAACTTTCAAACTACTCATAATCATGTGGAAAGTTAGTCTAATGTGTTTCCATTAGGTTTGCAGTAAGTACTTTGTTGTAAAATTGAAATGTATACTACTTTTATGTCAAAGCATTCTATACACCGTGAAATCAACTTTTTTGTCTTTATGTGTACAGGTATGAAACAACTTTCAGACATCTCAGAATCATGTGGGAAGTTAACCTAAGGTGTTTCCATTAGTTTGCAGTAAGTACTTTGGTGTAAAATTCAGATGTGTACTTCCTTAATGTCAGAGCATAGTAGTACTGAGAAAGTAACTTTTTTGTCTTGATGAACTGAGGCATGAAACAACTTTAAACCTAGTCATATTCATCTGGGAAGTTAACCAAATGTGTTTGCATTAGGTTTGCAGTCAGGACTTTTGAGTACAATGGAAATGTATACTACTTTCTGTCAAAGCATTCTATTCACTGTGAAATGAACATTTTTGTCTTTATGTGCACAGGTATGAAACAACTTTCAGACATCTCAGAATCATGTGGGAAGTTAACCTAAGGTGTTTCCATTAGGTCTGCAGTAAGTGCTTTGGTGTAAAATTGAAATGTATACTATTTGTATTATAAAAGCATTGCATGCACTGAGAAAACAACTTTTTTGTCTTGATGTGCACAGGTATGAAACAACTTTCAGACATCTCAGAATCATGTGGGAAGTTAACCTAAAGTGTATCCTTTAGGTTTGCAGTAAGTGCTTTGGTGTAAAATTGAAATGTATACTATTTGTATTGTCTAAGCATTGCATGCACTGAGATTACAACTCTTTTGCGTTGATGTGTGCAGCCATGAAACAACTTTCAAACTACTCATAATCATGTGGAAAGTTAACCTAAAGTGTTTCCATTAGGTTTGCAGTAAGTACTTTGTTGTAAAATTGAAATGTATACTACTTTTATGTCAAAGCATTCTACTCAACGTGAAATCAACTTTTTTGTCGTTATGTGCACAGGCATGAAACAACTTTCAGACATCTCAGAATCATGTGGGAAGTTAACCTAAGGCGTTTCCATTAGGTTTGCAGTAAGTGCTTTGTAGTAAAATTGAAATGTATACTCTTTGTATTGTCTAAGCATTGCATTCACTGAGATAACAACTTTTTTGTCTTGATGTGCACAGTTATGAAACAACTTACAGACATGTCAGAATCATGTGGAAAGTTAACCTAAAGTGTTTCCATTAGGTTTGCTGTAAGTGCTTTGGTGTAAAATTGAAATGTATACTATTTGTATTGTAAAAGCATTGCATGCACTGAGAAAACAACTTTTTTGTCTTGATGTGCACAGGTATGAAACAACTTTCAGACATCTCAGAAATATGTGGGAAGTTAACCTAAAGTGTTTCCATTAGGTTTGCAGTAAGTGCTTTGGTGTAAAATTGAAATGTATACTATTTGTATTCTAAAAGCATTGCATGCACTGAGAAAACAACTTTTTTGTCTTGATGTGCACAGGTATGAAACAACTTTCAGACATCTCAGAATCATGTGGGAAGTTAACCTAAAGTGTTTCCATTAGGTTTGCAGTAAGTGCTTTGGTGTAAAATTGAAATGTATACTATTTGTATTGTGAAAGCATTGCATGCACTGAGAAAACAACTTTTTTGTCTTGATGTGCACAGGTATGAAACAACTTTCAGACATCTCAGAAACATGTGGGAAGTTAACCTAAAGTGTTTCCATTAGGTTTGTAGTAAGTGCTTTGGTGTAAAATTGAAATGTATACTATTTGTATTCTAAAAGCATTGCATGCACTGAGAAAACAACTTTTTTGTCTTGATGTGCACAGGTATGAAACAACTTTCAGACATCTCAGATGCTGTGGGAAGTTAAGCTAAAGTGTATCCTTTAGGTTTGCAGTAAGTGCTTTGGTGTAAAATTGAAATGTATACTATTTGTATTGTCTAAGCATTGCATGCACTGAGATTACAACTTTTTTGTGTTGATGTGTGCAGCCATGAAACAACTTTCAAACTACTCATAATCATGTGGAAAGTTAACCTAAAGTGTTTCCATTAGGTTTGCAGTAAGTGCTTTGCTGTAAAATTGAAATGTATACTATTTGTATTGTAAAAGCATTGCATGCACTGAGAAAAGAACTTTTTTGTCTTGATGTGCACAGGTATGAAACAACTTTCAGACATCTCAGAATCATGTGGGAAGTTAATCTAAGTTGTTTCCATTAGGTTTGCAGTAAGTGCTTTGGTGTGAAATTGAAATGTATACTATATGTATTGTAAAAGCATTGCGTGCACTGAGAAAACAACTTTTTTGTCTTGATGTGCACAGGTATGAAACAACTTTCAGACATCTCAGAATCTTGTGGGAAGTTAATCTAAGTTGTTTCCATTAGGTTTGCAGTAAGTACTTTGGTGTAAAATTGAAATGTATACTATTTGTATTGTCTAAGCATTGTATGCACTGATATAACAACTTTTATGTGTTGATGTCTACGGCCATGAAACAACTTTCAAACTACTCATAATAATGTGGGAAGTAAACCTAAGGTGTTTCCATTAGTTTGCAGTAAGTACTTTGGTGTAAAATTGAAATGTATACTTCTTTTATGTCAAAGCATTCTATTCACCGTGAAATCAACTTTTTTGTCTTTATGTGTACAGGTATGAAACAACTTTCAGACAACTCAGAATCATGTGGGAAGTTAACCTAAGGTGTTTCCATTAGGTTTGCAGTAAGTGCTTTGTTGTAAAATTGAAATGTATACTATTTGTATTGTCTAAGCATTGCATGCACTGAGATAACAACTTTTATGTGTTGATGTCTACAGCCATGAAACAACTTTCAAACAACTCATAATAATGTGGGAAGTAAACCTTAGGTGTTTCCATTAGTTTGCAGTAAGTACTTTGGTGTAAAATTGAAATGTATACTACTTTTATGTCAAAGCATTCTATTCACCGTGAAATCAACTTTTTTGTCTTTATGTGTACAGGTATGAAACAACTTTCAGACATCTCAGAATCATGTGGGAAGTTAACCTAAAGTGTATCCTTTAGGTTTGCAGTAAGTGCTTTGGTGTAAAATTGAAATGTATACTATTTGTATTGTCTAAGCATTGCATTCACTGAGATAACAACTTTTTTCTGTTGATGTGTACAGCCATGAAACAACTTTCAAACTACTCATAATCATGTGGAAAGTTAACCTAAGGTGTTTCCATTATGTCTGCAGTAAGTGCTTTGGTGTAAAATTGAAATGTATACTATTTGTATTGTAAAAGCATTGCATGCACTGAGAAAACAACTTTTTTGTCTTGATGTGCACAGGTATGAAACAACTTTCAGACATCTCAGAATCATGTGGGAAGTTAATCTATGTTGTTTCCATTAGGTTTGCAGTAAGTGCTTTGGTGCAAAATTCAAATGCATACTATTTGTATTGTCTAAGCATTGCATGCACTGAGATAACAACTTTTTTGTGTTGATGTGTACAGCCATGAAACAACTTTCAAACTACCCATAATCATGTGGGAAGTTAACCTAAGGTGTTTCCATTAGTTTGCAGTAAGTACTTTAGTGTAAAATTCAGATGTGTACTTCCTTACTGTCAGAGCATAGTAGTACTGAGAAAGTAACTTTTTTGTCTTGATGAACTGAGGCATGAAACAACTTTAAACCTAGTCATATTCACCTGGGAAGTTAACCAAATGTGTTTGCATTAGGTTTGCAGTCAGGACTTTTGAGTACAATTGAAATGTGTACTACTTTTATGTCAAAGCATTCTATTCACTGTGAAATCAACTTTTTTGTCTTTATGTGCACAGGTATGAAACAACTTTCAGACATCTCAGAATCTTGTGGGAAGTTAACCAAAGGTGTTTCCATTAGGTTTGCAGTAAGTGCTTTGGTGTAAAATTGAAATGTATTCTATTTGTATTGTAAAAGCATTGCATGCACTGAGAAAACAACTTTTTTGTGTTGATGTGCAGAGGTATGAAACAACTTTCAGACATCTCAGAATCATGTGGGAAGTTAACCTAAAGTGTTTCCATTAGGTTTGCAGTAAGTGCTTTGGTGTAAAATTGAAATGTATACTATTTGTATTGTCTAAGCATTGCATGCACTGAGATTACAACTTTTTTGTGTTGATATGTGCAGCCATGAAACAACTTTCAAACTACTCATAATCATGTGGAAAGTTAGTCTAATGTGTTTCCATTAGGTTTGCAGTAAGTACTTTGTTGTAAAATTGAAATGTATACTACTTTTATGTCAAAGCATTCTATACACCGTGAAATCAACTTTTTTGTCTTTATGTGTACAGGTATGAAACAACTTTCAGACATCTCAGAATCATGTGGGAAGTTAACCTAAGGTGTTTCCATTAGTTTGCAGTAAGTACTTTGGTGTAAAATTCAGATGTGTACTTCCTTAATGTCAGAGCATAGTAGTACTGAGAAAGTAACTTTTTTGTCTTGATGAACTGAGGCATGAAACAACTTTAAACCTAGTCATATTCATCTGGGAAGTTAACCAAATGTGTTTGCATTAGGTTTGCAGTCAGGACTTTTGAGTACAATGGAAATGTATACTACTTTCTGTCAAAGCATTCTATTCACTGTGAAATGAACATTTTTGTCTTTATGTGCACAGGTATGAAACAACTTTCAGACATCTCAGAATCATGTGGGAAGTTAACCTAAGGTGTTTCCATTAGGTCTGCAGTAAGTGCTTTGGTGTAAAATTGAAATGTATACTATTTGTATTATAAAAGCATTGCATGCACTGAGAAAACAACTTTTTTGTCTTGATGTGCACAGGTATGAAACAACTTTCAGACATCTCAGAATCATGTGGGAAGTTAACCTAAAGTGTATCCTTTAGGTTTGCAGTAAGTGCTTTGGTGTAAAATTGAAATGTATACTATTTGTATTGTCTAAGCATTGCATGCACTGAGATTACAACTCTTTTGCGTTGATGTGTGCAGCCATGAAACAACTTTCAAACTACTCATAATCATGTGGAAAGTTAACCTAAAGTGTTTCCATTAGGTTTGCAGTAAGTACTTTGTTGTAAAATTGAAATGTATACTACTTTTATGTCAAAGCATTCTACTCAACGTGAAATCAACTTTTTTGTCGTTATGTGCACAGGCATGAAACAACTTTCAGACATCTCAGAATCATGTGGGAAGTTAACCTAAGGCGTTTCCATTAGGTTTGCAGTAAGTGCTTTGTAGTAAAATTGAAATGTATACTCTTTGTATTGTCTAAGCATTGCATTCACTGAGATAACAACTTTTTTGTCTTGATGTGCACAGTTATGAAACAACTTACAGACATGTCAGAATCATGTGGAAAGTTAACCTAAAGTGTTTCCATTAGGTTTGCTGTAAGTGCTTTGGTGTAAAATTGAAATGTATACTATTTGTATTGTAAAAGCATTGCATGCACTGAGAAAACAACTTTTTTGTCTTGATGTGCACAGGTATGAAACAACTTTCAGACATCTCAGAAATATGTGGGAAGTTAACCTAAAGTGTTTCCATTAGGTTTGCAGTAAGTGCTTTGGTGTAAAATTGAAATGTATACTATTTGTATTCTAAAAGCATTGCATGCACTGAGAAAACAACTTTTTTGTCTTGATGTGCACAGGTATGAAACAACTTTCAGACATCTCAGAATCATGTGGGAAGTTAACCTAAAGTGTTTCCATTAGGTTTGCAGTAAGTGCTTTGGTGTAAAATTGAAATGTATACTATTTGTATTGTGAAAGCATTGCATGCACTGAGAAAACAACTTTTTTGTCTTGATGTGCACAGGTATGAAACAACTTTCAGACATCTCAGAAACATGTGGGAAGTTAACCTAAAGTGTTTCCATTAGGTTTGTAGTAAGTGCTTTGGTGTAAAATTGAAATGTATACTATTTGTATTCTAAAAGCATTGCATGCACTGAGAAAACAACTTTTTTGTCTTGATGTGCACAGGTATGAAACAACTTTCAGACATCTCAGATGCTGTGGGAAGTTAAGCTAAAGTGTATCCTTTAGGTTTGCAGTAAGTGCTTTGGTGTAAAATTGAAATGTATACTATTTGTATTGTCTAAGCATTGCATGCACTGAGATTACAACTTTTTTGTGTTGATGTGTGCAGCCATGAAACAACTTTCAAACTACTCATAATCATGTGGAAAGTTAACCTAAAGTGTTTCCATTAGGTTTGCAGTAAGTGCTTTGCTGTAAAATTGAAATGTATACTATTTGTATTGTAAAAGCATTGCATGCACTGAGAAAAGAACTTTTTTGTCTTGATGTGCACAGGTATGAAACAACTTTCAGACATCTCAGAATCATGTGGGAAGTTAATCTAAGTTGTTTCCATTAGGTTTGCAGTAAGTGCTTTGGTGTGAAATTGAAATGTATACTATATGTATTGTAAAAGCATTGCGTGCACTGAGAAAACAACTTTTTTGTCTTGATGTGCACAGGTATGAAACAACTTTCAGACATCTCAGAATCTTGTGGGAAGTTAATCTAAGTTGTTTCCATTAGGTTTGCAGTAAGTACTTTGGTGTAAAATTGAAATGTATACTATTTGTATTGTCTAAGCATTGTATGCACTGATATAACAACTTTTATGTGTTGATGTCTACGGCCATGAAACAACTTTCAAACTACTCATAATAATGTGGGAAGTAAACCTAAGGTGTTTCCATTAGTTTGCAGTAAGTACTTTGGTGTAAAATTGAAATGTATACTTCTTTTATGTCAAAGCATTCTATTCACCGTGAAATCAACTTTTTTGTCTTTATGTGTACAGGTATGAAACAACTTTCAGACAACTCAGAATCATGTGGGAAGTTAACCTAAGGTGTTTCCATTAGGTTTGCAGTAAGTGCTTTGTTGTAAAATTGAAATGTATACTATTTGTATTGTCTAAGCATTGCATGCACTGAGATAACAACTTTTATGTGTTGATGTCTACAGCCATGAAACAACTTTCAAACAACTCATAATAATGTGGGAAGTAAACCTTAGGTGTTTCCATTAGTTTGCAGTAAGTACTTTGGTGTAAAATTGAAATGTATACTACTTTTATGTCAAAGCATTCTATTCACCGTGAAATCAACTTTTTTGTCTTTATGTGTACAGGTATGAAACAACTTTCAGACATCTCAGAATCATGTGGGAAGTTAACCTAAAGTGTATCCTTTAGGTTTGCAGTAAGTGCTTTGGTGTAAAATTGAAATGTATACTATTTGTATTGTCTAAGCATTGCATTCACTGAGATAACAACTTTTTTCTGTTGATGTGTACAGCCATGAAACAACTTTCAAACTACTCATAATCATGTGGAAAGTTAACCTAAGGTGTTTCCATTATGTCTGCAGTAAGTGCTTTGGTGTAAAATTGAAATGTATACTATTTGTATTGTAAAAGCATTGCATGCACTGAGAAAACAACTTTTTTGTCTTGATGTGCACAGGTATGAAACAACTTTCAGACATCTCAGAATCATGTGGGAAGTTAATCTATGTTGTTTCCATTAGGTTTGCAGTAAGTGCTTTGGTGCAAAATTCAAATGCATACTATTTGTATTGTCTAAGCATTGCATGCACTGAGATAACAACTTTTTTGTGTTGATGTGTACAGCCATGAAACAACTTTCAAACTACCCATAATCATGTGGGAAGTTAACCTAAGGTGTTTCCATTAGTTTGCAGTAAGTACTTTAGTGTAAAATTCAGATGTGTACTTCCTTACTGTCAGAGCATAGTAGTACTGAGAAAGTAACTTTTTTGTCTTGATGAACTGAGGCATGAAACAACTTTAAACCTAGTCATATTCACCTGGGAAGTTAACCAAATGTGTTTGCATTAGGTTTGCAGTCAGGACTTTTGAGTACAATTGAAATGTGTACTACTTTTATGTCAAAGCATTCTATTCACTGTGAAATCAACTTTTTTGTCTTTATGTGCACAGGTATGAAACAACTTTCAGACATCTCAGAATCTTGTGGGAAGTTAACCAAAGGTGTTTCCATTAGGTTTGCAGTAAGTGCTTTGGTGTAAAATTGAAATGTATTCTATTTGTATTGTAAAAGCATTGCATGCACTGAGAAAACAACTTTTTTGTGTTGATGTGCAGAGGTATGAAACAACTTTCAGACATCTCAGAATCATGTGGGAAGTTAACCTAAAGTGTTTCCATTAGGTTTGCAGTAAGTGCTTTGGTGTAAAATTGAAATGTATACTATTTGTATTGTCTAAGCATTGCATGCACTGAGATTACAACTTTTTTGTGTTGATATGTGCAGCCATGAAACAACTTTCAAACTACTCATAATCATGTGGAAAGTTAGTCTAATGTGTTTCCATTAGGTTTGCAGTAAGTACTTTGTTGTAAAATTGAAATGTATACTACTTTTATGTCAAAGCATTCTATACACCGTGAAATCAACTTTTTTGTCTTTATGTGTACAGGTATGAAACAACTTTCAGACATCTCAGAATCATGTGGGAAGTTAACCTAAGGTGTTTCCATTAGTTTGCAGTAAGTACTTTGGTGTAAAATTCAGATGTGTACTTCCTTAATGTCAGAGCATAGTAGTACTGAGAAAGTAACTTTTTTGTCTTGATGAACTGAGGCATGAAACAACTTTAAACCTAGTCATATTCATCTGGGAAGTTAACCAAATGTGTTTGCATTAGGTTTGCAGTCAGGACTTTTGAGTACAATGGAAATGTATACTACTTTCTGTCAAAGCATTCTATTCACTGTGAAATGAACATTTTTGTCTTTATGTGCACAGGTATGAAACAACTTTCAGACATCTCAGAATCATGTGGGAAGTTAACCTAAGGTGTTTCCATTAGGTCTGCAGTAAGTGCTTTGGTGTAAAATTGAAATGTATACTATTTGTATTATAAAAGCATTGCATGCACTGAGAAAACAACTTTTTTGTCTTGATGTGCACAGGTATGAAACAACTTTCAGACATCTCAGAATCATGTGGGAAGTTAACCTAAAGTGTATCCTTTAGGTTTGCAGTAAGTGCTTTGGTGTAAAATTGAAATGTATACTATTTGTATTGTCTAAGCATTGCATGCACTGAGATTACAACTCTTTTGCGTTGATGTGTGCAGCCATGAAACAACTTTCAAACTACTCATAATCATGTGGAAAGTTAACCTAAAGTGTTTCCATTAGGTTTGCAGTAAGTACTTTGTTGTAAAATTGAAATGTATACTACTTTTATGTCAAAGCATTCTACTCAACGTGAAATCAACTTTTTTGTCGTTATGTGCACAGGCATGAAACAACTTTCAGACATCTCAGAATCATGTGGGAAGTTAACCTAAGGCGTTTCCATTAGGTTTGCAGTAAGTGCTTTGTAGTAAAATTGAAATGTATACTCTTTGTATTGTCTAAGCATTGCATTCACTGAGATAACAACTTTTTTGTCTTGATGTGCACAGTTATGAAACAACTTACAGACATGTCAGAATCATGTGGAAAGTTAACCTAAAGTGTTTCCATTAGGTTTGCTGTAAGTGCTTTGGTGTAAAATTGAAATGTATACTATTTGTATTGTAAAAGCATTGCATGCACTGAGAAAACAACTTTTTTGTCTTGATGTGCACAGGTATGAAACAACTTTCAGACATCTCAGAAATATGTGGGAAGTTAACCTAAAGTGTTTCCATTAGGTTTGCAGTAAGTGCTTTGGTGTAAAATTGAAATGTATACTATTTGTATTCTAAAAGCATTGCATGCACTGAGAAAACAACTTTTTTGTCTTGATGTGCACAGGTATGAAACAACTTTCAGACATCTCAGAATCATGTGGGAAGTTAACCTAAAGTGTTTCCATTAGGTTTGCAGTAAGTGCTTTGGTGTAAAATTGAAATGTATACTATTTGTATTGTGAAAGCATTGCATGCACTGAGAAAACAACTTTTTTGTCTTGATGTGCACAGGTATGAAACAACTTTCAGACATCTCAGAAACATGTGGGAAGTTAACCTAAAGTGTTTCCATTAGGTTTGTAGTAAGTGCTTTGGTGTAAAATTGAAATGTATACTATTCGTATTCTAAAAGCATTGCATGCACTGAGAAAACAACTTTTTTGTCTTGATGTGCACAGGTATGAAACAACTTTCAGACATCTCAGATGCTGTGGGAAGTTAAGCTAAAGTGTATCCTTTAGGTTTGCAGTAAGTGCTTTGGTGTAAAATTGAAATGTATACTATTTGTATTGTCTAAGCATTGCATGCACTGAGATTACAACTTTTTTGTGTTGATGTGTGCAGCCATGAAACAACTTTCAAACTACTCATAATCATGTGGAAAGTTAACCTAAAGTGTTTCCATTAGGTTTGCAGTAAGTGCTTTGCTGTAAAATTGAAATGTATACTATTTGTATTGTAAAAGCATTGCATGCACTGAGAAAAGAACTTTTTTGTCTTGATGTGCACAGGTATGAAACAACTTTCAGACATCTCAGAATCATGTGGGAAGTTAATCTAAGTTGTTTCCATTAGGTTTGCAGTAAGTGCTTTGGTGTGAAATTGAAATGTATACTATATGTATTGTAAAAGCATTGCGTGCACTGAGAAAACAACTTTTTTGTCTTGATGTGCACAGGTATGAAACAACTTTCAGACATCTCAGAATCTTGTGGGAAGTTAATCTAAGTTGTTTCCATTAGGTTTGCAGTAAGTACTTTGGTGTAAAATTGAAATGTATACTATTTGTATTGTCTAAGCATTGTATGCACTGATATAACAACTTTTATGTGTTGATGTCTACGGCCATGAAACAACTTTCAAACTACTCATAATAATGTGGGAAGTAAACCTAAGGTGTTTCCATTAGTTTGCAGTAAGTACTTTGGTGTAAAATTGAAATGTATACTTCTTTTATGTCAAAGCATTCTATTCACCGTGAAATCAACTTTTTTGTCTTTATGTGTACAGGTATGAAACAACTTTCAGACAACTCAGAATCATGTGGGAAGTTAACCTAAGGTGTTTCCATTAGGTTTGCAGTAAGTGCTTTGTTGTAAAATTGAAATGTATACTATTTGTATTGTCTAAGCATTGCATGCACTGAGATAACAACTTTTATGTGTTGATGTCTACAGCCATGAAACAACTTTCAAACTACTCATAATAATGTGGGAAGTAAACCTTAGGTGTTTCCATTAGTTTGCAGTAAGTACTTTGGTGTAAAATTGAAATGTATACTACTTTTATGTCAAAGCATTCTATTCACCGTGAAATCAACTTTTTTGTCTTTATGTGTACAGGTATGAAACAACTTTCAGACATCTCAGAATCATGTGGGAAGTTAACCTAAAGTGTATCCTTTAGGTTTGCAGTAAGTGCTTTGGTGTAAAATTGAAATGTATACTATTTGTATTGTCTAAGCATTGCATTCACTGAGATAACAACTTTTTTCTGTTGATGTGTACAGCCATGAAACAACTTTCAAACTACTCATAATCATGTGGAAAGTTAACCTAAGGTGTTTCCATTATGTCTGCAGTAAGTGCTTTGGTGTAAAATTGAAATGTATACTATTTGTATTGTAAAAGCATTGCATGCACTGAGAAAACAACTTTTTTGTCTTGATGTGCACAGGTATGAAACAACTTTCAGACATCTCAGAATCATGTGGGAAGTTAATCTATGTTGTTTCCATTAGGTTTGCAGTAAGTGCTTTGGTGCAAAATTCAAATGCATACTATTTGTATTGTCTAAGCATTGCATGCACTGAGATAACAACTTTTTTGTGTTGATGTGTGCAGCCATGAAACAACTTTCAAACTACTCATAATCATGTGGAAAGTTAACCTAAAGTGTTTCCATTAGGTTTGCAGTAAGTGCTTTGCTGTAAAATTGAAATGTATACTATTTGTATTGTAAAAGCATTGCATGCACTGAGAAAAGAACTTTTTTGTCTTGATGTGCACAGGTATGAAACAACTTTCAGACATCTCAGAATCATGTGGGAAGTTAATCTAAGTTGTTTCCATTAGGTTTGCAGTAAGTGCTTTGGTGTGAAATTGAAATGTATACTATATGTATTGTAAAAGCATTGCGTGCACTGAGAAAACAACTTTTTTGTCTTGATGTGCACAGGTATGAAACAACTTTCAGACATCTCAGAATCTTGTGGGAAGTTAATCTAAGTTGTTTCCATTAGGTTTGCAGTAAGTACTTTGGTGTAAAATTGAAATGTATACTATTTGTATTGTCTAAGCATTGTATGCACTGATATAACAACTTTTATGTGTTGATGTCTACGGCCATGAAACAACTTTCAAACTACTCATAATAATGTGGGAAGTAAACCTAAGGTGTTTCCATTAGTTTGCAGTAAGTACTTTGGTGTAAAATTGAAATGTATACTTCTTTTATGTCAAAGCATTCTATTCACCGTGAAATCAACTTTTTTGTCTTTATGTGTACAGGTATGAAACAACTTTCAGACAACTCAGAATCATGTGGGAAGTTAACCTAAGGTGTTTCCATTAGGTTTGCAGTAAGTGCTTTGTTGTAAAATTGAAATGTATACTATTTGTATTGTCTAAGCATTGCATGCACTGAGATAACAACTTTTATGTGTTGATGTCTACAGCCATGAAACAACTTTCAAACTACTCATAATAATGTGGGAAGTAAACCTTAGGTGTTTCCATTAGTTTGCAGTAAGTACTTTGGTGTAAAATTGAAATGTATACTACTTTTATGTCAAAGCATTCTATTCACCGTGAAATCAACTTTTTTGTCTTTATGTGTACAGGTATGAAACAACTTTCAGACATCTCAGAATCATGTGGGAAGTTAACCTAAAGTGTATCCTTTAGGTTTGCAGTAAGTGCTTTGGTGTAAAATTGAAATGTATACTATTTGTATTGTCTAAGCATTGCATTCACTGAGATAACAACTTTTTTCTGTTGATGTGTACAGCCATGAAACAACTTTCAAACTACTCATAATCATGTGGAAAGTTAACCTAAGGTGTTTCCATTATGTCTGCAGTAAGTGCTTTGGTGTAAAATTGAAATGTATACTATTTGTATTGTAAAAGCATTGCATGCACTGAGAAAACAACTTTTTTGTCTTGATGTGCACAGGTATGAAACAACTTTCAGACATCTCAGAATCATGTGGGAAGTTAATCTATGTTGTTTCCATTAGGTTTGCAGTAAGTGCTTTGGTGCAAAATTCAAATGCATACTATTTGTATTGTCTAAGCATTGCATGCACTGAGATAACAACTTTTTTGTGTTGATGTGTACAGCCATGAAACAACTTTCAAACTACCCATAATCATGTGGGAAGTTAACCTAAGGTGTTTCCATTAGTTTGCAGTAAGTACTTTAGTGTAAAATTCAGATGTGTACTTCCTTACTGTCAGAGCATAGTAGTACTGAGAAAGTAACTTTTTTGTCTTGATGAACTGAGGCATGAAACAACTTTAAACCTAGTCATATTCACCTGGGAAGTTAACCAAATGTGTTTGCATTAGGTTTGCAGTCAGGACTTTTGAGTACAATTGAAATGTGTACTACTTTTATGTCAAAGCATTCTATTCACTGTGAAATCAACTTTTTTGTCTTTATGTGCACAGGTATGAAACAACTTTCAGACATCTCAGAATCTTGTGGGAAGTTAACCAAAGGTGTTTCCATTAGGTTTGCAGTAAGTGCTTTGGTGTAAAATTGAAATGTATTCTATTTGTATTGTAAAAGCATTGCATGCACTGAGAAAACAACTTTTTTGTGTTGATGTGCAGAGGTATGAAACAACTTTCAGACATCTCAGAATCATGTGGGAAGTTAACCTAAAGTGTTTCCATTAGGTTTGCAGTAAGTGCTTTGGTGTAAAATTGAAATGTATACTATTTGTATTGTCTAAGCATTGCATGCACTGAGATTACAACTTTTTTGTGTTGATATGTGCAGCCATGAAACAACTTTCAAACTACTCATAATCATGTGGAAAGTTAGTCTAATGTGTTTCCATTAGGTTTGCAGTAAGTACTTTGTTGTAAAATTGAAATGTATACTACTTTTATGTCAAAGCATTCTATACACCGTGAAATCAACTTTTTTGTCTTTATGTGTACAGGTATGAAACAACTTTCAGACATCTCAGAATCATGTGGGAAGTTAACCTAAGGTGTTTCCATTAGTTTGCAGTAAGTACTTTGGTGTAAAATTCAGATGTGTACTTCCTTAATGTCAGAGCATAGTAGTACTGAGAAAGTAACTTTTTTGTCTTGATGAACTGAGGCATGAAACAACTTTAAACCTAGTCATATTCATCTGGGAAGTTAACCAAATGTGTTTGCATTAGGTTTGCAGTAAGTGCTTTGCTGTTAAATTGAAATGTATACTATTTGTATTGTAAAAGCATTGCATGCACTGAGAAAAGAACTTTTTTGTCTTTATGTGCACAGGTATGAAACAACTTTCAGACATCTCAGAATCATGTGGGAAGTTAATCTAAGTTGTTTCCACTATGTTTGCAGTAAGTGCTTTGGTGTAAAATTGAAATGTATACTATTTGTATTGTAAAAGCATTGCATGCACTGAGAAATAAACTTTTTTGTCTTGATGTGCACAGGTATGAAACAACTTTCAGACATCTCAGAATCATGTGGGAAGTTAATCTCAGTTGTTTCCATTAGGTTTGCAGTAAGTGCTTTGGTGTAAAATTGAAATGTATACTATTTGTATTGTCTAAGCATTGCATGCACTGAGATAACAACTTTTATGTGTTGATGTCTACAGCCATGAAAAAACTTTCAAACTACTCATAATAATGTGGGAAGTAAACCTAAGGTGTTTCCATTAGTTTGCAGTAAGTACTTTGGTGTAAAATTGAAATGTATACTACTTTTATGTCAAAGCATTCTATTCACCGTGAAATCAACTTTTTTGTCTTTATGTGTACAGGTATGAAACAACTTTCAGACATCTCAGAATCATGTGGGAAGTTAACCTAAAGTGTATCCTTCAGGTTTGCAGTAAGTGCTTTGGTGTAAAATTGAAATGTATACTATTTGTATTGTCTAAGCATTGCATTCACTGAGATAACAACTTTTTTCTGTTGATGTGTACAGCCATGAAACAACTTTCAAACTACTCATAATCATGTGGAAAGTTAACCTAAGGTGTTTCCATTATGTCTGCAGTAAGTGCTTTGGTGTAAAATTGAAATGTATACTATTTGTATTGTAAAAGCATTGCATGCACTGAGAAAACAACTTTTTTGTCTTGATGTGCACAGGTATGAAACAACTTTCAGACATCTCAGAATCATGTGGGAAGTTAATCTATGTTGTTTCCATTAGGTTTGCAGTAAGTGCTTTGGTGCAAAATTCAAATGTATACTATTTGTATTGTCTAAGCATTGCATGCACTGAGATAACAATTTTTTTGTGTTGATGTGTACAGCCATGAAACAACTTTCAAACTACTCATAATCATGTGGGAAGTAAACCTAAGCTGTTTCCATTAGTTTGCAGTAAGTACTTTGGTGTAAAATTCAGATGTGTACTTCCTTAATGTCAGAGCATAGTAGTACTGAGAAAGTAACTTTTTTGTCTTGATGAACTGAGGCATGAAACAACTTTAAACCTAGTCATATTCATCTGGGAAGGTAACCAAATCTGTTTGCATTAGGTTTGCAGTCAGGACTTTCGAGTACAATTGAAATGTATACTACTTTTAAGTCAAAGCATTCTATTCACTGTGAAATCAACTTTTTTGTCTTTATGTGCGCAGGTATGAAACAACTTTCAGACATCTCAGAATCATGTGGGAGTTAACCTAAGGTGTTTCCATTAAGTCTTCAGTAAGTGCTTTGGTGTAAAATTGAAATGTATACTATTTGCATTGTAAAAGCATTGCATGCACTGAGAAAACAACTTTCTTGTCTTGATGTGCACAGGTATGAAACAACTTTCAGACATCTCAGAATCATGTGGGAAGTTAACATAAAGTGTATCCTTTAGGGTTGCAGTAAGTGCTTTGGTGTAAAATTGAAATGTATACTATTTGTATTGTCTTAGCATTGCATGCACTGAGATTACAACTTTTTTGTGTTGATGTGTGCAGCCATGAAACAACTTTCAAACTACTCATAATCATGTGGAAAGTTAACCTAAAGTGTTTCCATTAGGTTTGCAGTAAGTACTTTATTGTAAAATTGAAATGTATACTACTTTTATGTCAAAGCATTCTACTCACCGTGAAATCAACTTTTTTGTCTTTATGTGTACAGGTATGAAACAACTTTCAGACATCTCACAATGATGTGGAAAGGTAACCTAAGGTGTTTCCATTAGGTTTGCAGTAAGTGCTTTGGTGTAAAATCGAAATGTATACTATTTGTATTGTCTACGCATTGCATTCACTGAGATAACAACTTTTTTGTCTTGATGTGCACAGGTATGAAACAACTTTCAGACATGTCAGAATCATGTGGAAAGTTAACCTAAAGTGTTTCCATTAGGTTTGCAGTAAGTGCTTTGGTGTAAAATTGAAATGTATACTATTTGTATTGTAAAAGCATTGCATGCTCTGAGATAACAACTTTATTGTGTTGATGTGTACAGCCATGAAACAACTTTCAAACTACTCATAATCATGTGGGAAGTTAACCTAAGGTGTTTCCATTAGTTTGCAGTAAGTACTTTGGTGTAAAATTCAGATGTGTACTTCCTTAATGTCAGAGCATAGTAGTACTGAGAAAGTAACTTTTTTGTCTTGATGAACTGAGGCATGAAACAACTTTAAACCTAGTCATATTCATCTGGGAAGTTAACCAAATGTGTTTGCATTAGGTTTGCAGTCAGGACTTTTGAGTACAATGGAAATGTATACTACTTTCTGTCAAAGCATTCTATTCACTGTGAAATGAACATTTTTGTCTTTATGTGCACAGGTATGAAACAACTTTCAGACATCTCAGAATCATGTGGGAAGTTAACCTAAGGTGTTTCCATTAGGTCTGCAGTAAGTGCTTTGGTGTAAAATTGAAATGTATACTATTTGTATTATAAAAGCATTGCATGCACTGAGAAAACAACTTTTTTGTCTTGATGTGCACAGGTATGAAACAACTTTCAGACATCTCAGAATCATGTGGGAAGTTAACCTAAAGTGTATCCTTTAGGTTTGCAGTAAGTGCTTTGGTGTAAAATTGAAATGTATACTATTTGTATTGTCTAAGCATTGCATGCACTGAGATTACAACTCTTTTGCGTTGATGTGTGCAGCCATGAAACAACTTTCAAACTACTCATAATCATGTGGAAAGTTAACCTAAAGTGTTTCCATTAGGTTTGCAGTAAGTACTTTGTTGTAAAATTGAAATGTATACTACTTTTATGTCAAAGCATTCTACTCAACGTGAAATCAACTTTTTTGTCGTTATGTGCACAGGCATGAAACAACTTTCAGACATCTCAGAATCATGTGGGAAGTTAACCTAAGGCGTTTCCATTAGGTTTGCAGTAAGTGCTTTGTAGTAAAATTGAAATGTATACTCTTTGTATTGTCTAAGCATTGCATTCACTGAGATAACAACTTTTTTGTCTTGATGTGCACAGTTATGAAACAACTTACAGACATGTCAGAATCATGTGGAAAGTTAACCTAAAGTGTTTCCATTAGGTTTGCTGTAAGTGCTTTGGTGTAAAATTGAAATGTATACTATTTGTATTGTAAAAGCATTGCATGCACTGAGAAAACAACTTTTTTGTCTTGATGTGCACAGGTATGAAACAACTTTCAGACATCTCAGAAATATGTGGGAAGTTAACCTAAAGTGTTTCCATTAGGTTTGCAGTAAGTGCTTTGGTGTAAAATTGAAATGTATACTATTTGTATTCTAAAAGCATTGCATGCACTGAGAAAACAACTTTTTTGTCTTGATGTGCACAGGTATGAAACAACTTTCAGACATCTCAGAATCATGTGGGAAGTTAACCTAAAGTGTTTCCATTAGGTTTGCAGTAAGTGCTTTGGTGTAAAATTGAAATGTATACTATTTGTATTGTGAAAGCATTGCATGCACTGAGAAAACAACTTTTTTGTCTTGATGTGCACAGGTATGAAACAACTTTCAGACATCTCAGAAACATGTGGGAAGTTAACCTAAAGTGTTTCCATTAGGTTTGTAGTAAGTGCTTTGGTGTAAAATTGAAATGTATACTATTTGTATTCTAAAAGCATTGCATGCACTGAGAAAACAACTTTTTTGTCTTGATGTGCACAGGTATGAAACAACTTTCAGACATCTCAGATGCTGTGGGAAGTTAAGCTAAAGTGTATCCTTTAGGTTTGCAGTAAGTGCTTTGGTGTAAAATTGAAATGTATACTATTTGTATTGTCTAAGCATTGCATGCACTGAGATTACAACTTTTTTGTGTTGATGTGTGCAGCCATGAAACAACTTTCAAACTACTCATAATCATGTGGAAAGTTAACCTAAAGTGTTTCCATTAGGTTTGCAGTAAGTGCTTTGCTGTAAAATTGAAATGTATACTATTTGTATTGTAAAAGCATTGCATGCACTGAGAAAAGAACTTTTTTGTCTTGATGTGCACAGGTATGAAACAACTTTCAGACATCTCAGAATCATGTGGGAAGTTAATCTAAGTTGTTTCCATTAGGTTTGCAGTAAGTGCTTTGGTGTGAAATTGAAATGTATACTATATGTATTGTAAAAGCATTGCGTGCACTGAGAAAACAACTTTTTTGTCTTGATGTGCACAGGTATGAAACAACTTTCAGACATCTCAGAATCTTGTGGGAAGTTAATCTAAGTTGTTTCCATTAGGTTTGCAGTAAGTACTTTGGTGTAAAATTGAAATGTATACTATTTGTATTGTCTAAGCATTGTATGCACTGATATAACAACTTTTATGTGTTGATGTCTACGGCCATGAAACAACTTTCAAACTACTCATAATAATGTGGGAAGTAAACCTAAGGTGTTTCCATTAGTTTGCAGTAAGTACTTTGGTGTAAAATTGAAATGTATACTTCTTTTATGTCAAAGCATTCTATTCACCGTGAAATCAACTTTTTTGTCTTTATGTGTACAGGTATGAAACAACTTTCAGACAACTCAGAATCATGTGGGAAGTTAACCTAAGGTGTTTCCATTAGGTTTGCAGTAAGTGCTTTGTTGTAAAATTGAAATGTATACTATTTGTATTGTCTAAGCATTGCATTCACTGAGATAACAACTTTTTTCTGTTGATGTGTACAGCCATGAAACAACTTTCAAACCACTCATAATCATGTGGAAAGTTAACCTAAGGTGTTTCCATTAGGTCTGCAGTAAGTGCTTTGTTGTAAAATTGAAATGTATACTATTTGTATTGTAAAAGCATTGCATGCACTGAGAAAACAACTTTTTTGTCTTGATGTGCACAGGTATGAAACAACTTTCAGACATCTCAGAATCATGTGGGAAGTTAATCTATGTTGTTTCCATTAGGTTTGCAGTAAGTGCTTTGGTGTAAAATTGAAATGTATACTATTTGTATTGTCTAAGCATTGCATGCACTGAGATAACAATTTTTTTGTGTTGATGTGTACAGCCATGAAACAACTTTCAAACTACTCATAATCATGTGGGAAGTTAACCTAAGTTGTTTCCATTAGTTTGCAGTAAGTACTTTGGTGTAAAATTCAGATGTGTACTTCCTTAATGTCAGAGCATAGTAGTACTGAGAAAGTAACTTTTTTGTCTTGATGAACTGAGGCATGAAACAACTTTAAACCTAGTCATATTCATCTGGGAAGTTAACCAAATGTGTTTGCATTAGGTTTGCAGTCAGGACTTTTGAGTACAATTGAAATGTATACTACTTTTATGTCAAAGCATTCTAATCACTGTGAAATCAACTTTTTTGTCTTTATGTGCACAGGTATGAAACAACTTTCAGACATCTCAGAATCATGTGGGAAGTTAACCTAAGGTGTTTCCATTAGGTCTGCAGTAAGAGCTTTGGTGTAAAATTGAAATGTATACTATTTGTATTATAAAAGCATTGCATGCACTGAGAAAACAACTTTTTTGTCTTGATGTGCACAGGTATGAAACAACTTTCAGACATCTCAGAATCATGTGGGAAGTTAACCTAAAGTGTATCCTTTAGGTTTGCAGTAAGTGCTTTGGTGTAAAATTGAAATGTATACTATTTGTATTGTCTAAGCATTGCATGCACTGAGATTACAACTCTTTTGCGTTGATGTGTGCAGCCATGAAACAACTTTCAAACTACTCATAATCATGTGGAAAGTTAACCTAAAGTGTTTCCATTAGGTTTGCAGTAAGTACTTTGTTGTAAAATTGAAATGTATACTACTTTTATGTCAAAGCATTCTACTCAACGTGAAATCAACTTTTTTGTCGTTATGTGTACAGGCATGAAACAACTTTCAGACATCTCAGAATCATGTGGGAAGTTAACCTAAGGCGTTTCCATTAGGTTTGCAGTAAGTGTTTTGTAGTAAAATTGAAATGTATACTCTTTGTATTGTCTAAGCATTGCATTCACTGAGATAACAACTTTTTTGTCTTGATGTGCACAGGTATGAAACAACTTACAGACATGTCAGAATCATGTGGAAAGTTAACCTAAAGTGTTTCCATTAGGTTTGCTGTAAGTGCTTTGGTGTAAAATTGAAATGTATACTATTTGTATTGTAAAAGCATTGCATGCACTGAGAAAACAACTTTTTTGTCTTGATGTGCACAGGTATGAAACAACTTTCAGACATCTCAGAAATATGTGGGAAGTTAACCTAAAGTGTTTCCATTAGGTTTGCAGTAAGTGCTTTGGTGTAAAATTGAAATGTATACTATTTGTATTCTAAAAGCATTGCATGCACTGAGAAAACAACTTTTTTGTCTTGATGTGCACAGGTATGAAACAACTTTCAGACATCTCAGAATCATGTGGGAAGTTAATCTATGTTGTTTCCGTTAGGTTTGCAGTAAGTGCTTTGGTGTAAAATTGAAATGTATACTATTTGTATTGTCTAAGCATTGCATGCACTGAGATAACAACTTTTTTGTGTTGATGTGTACAGCCATGAAACAACTTTCAAACTACCCATAATCATGTGGATAGTTAACCTAAGGTGTTTCCATTAGTTTGCAGTAAGTACTTTGTTGTAAAATTGAAATGTATACTACTTTTATGTCAAAGCATTCTATACACCGTGAAATCAACTTTTTTGTCTTTATGTGTACAGGTATGAAACAACTTTCAGACATCTCAGAATCATGTGGGAAGTTAACCTAAGGTGTTTCCATTAGTTTGCAGTAAGTACTTTGGTGTAAAATTCAGATGTGTACTTCCTTAATGTCAGAGCATAGTAGTACTGAGAAAGTAACTTTTTTGTCTTGATGAACTGAGGCATGAAACAACTTTAAACCTAGTCATATTCATCTGGGAAGTTAACCAAATGTGTTTGCATTAGGTTTGCAGTAAGTGCTTTGCTGTAAAATTGAAATGTATACTATTTGTATTGTAAAAGCATTGCATGCACTGAGAAAAGAACTTTTTTGTCTTTATGTGCACAGGTATGAAACAACTTTCAGACATCTCAGAATCATGTGGGAAGTTAATCTAAGTTGTTTCCACTATGTTTGCAGTAAGTGCTTTGGTGTAAAATTGAAATGTATACTATTTGTATTGTAAAAGCATTGCATGCACTGAGAAATAAACTTTTTTGTCTTGATGTGCACAGGTATGAAACAACTTTCAGACATCTCAGAATCATGTGGGAAGTTAATCTCAGTTGTTTCCATTAGGTTTGCAGTAAGTGCTTTGGTGTAAAATTGAAATGTATACTATTTGTATTGTCTAAGCATTGCATGCACTGAGATAACAACTTTCTTGTCTTGATGTGCACAGGTATGAAACAACTTTCAGACATCTCAGAATCATGTGGGAAGTTAACCTAAAGTGTATCCTTTAGGTTTGCAGTAAGTGCTTTGGTGTAAAATTGAAATGTATACTATTTGTATTGTCTTAGCATTGCATGCACTGAGATTACAACTTTTTTGTGTTGATGTGTGCAGCCATGAAACAACTTTCAAACTACTCATAATCATGTGGAAAGTTAACCTAAAGTGTTTCCATTAGGTTTGCAGTAAGTACTTTATTGTAAAATTGAAATGTATACTACTTTTATGTCAAAGCATTCTACTCACCGTGAAATCAACTTTTTTGTCTTTATGTGTACAGGTATGAAACAACTTTCAGACATCTCACAATCATGTGGAAAGGTAACCTACGGTGTTTCCATTAGGTTTGCAGTAAGTGCTTTGGTGTAAAATTGAAATGTATACTATTTGTATTGTCTAAGCATTGCATGCACTGAGATAACAACTTTTTTGTGTTGATGTGTACAGCCATGAAACAACTTTCAAACTACCCATAATCATGTGGGAAGTTAACCTAAGGTGTTTCCATTAGTTTGCAGTAAGTACTTTAGTGTAAAATTCAGATGTGTACTTCCTTACTGTCAGAGCATAGTAGTACTGAGAAAGTAACTTTTTTGTCTTGATGAACTGAGGCATGAAACAACTTTAAACCTAGTCATATTCACCTGGGAAGTTAACCAAATGTGTTTGCATTAGGTTTGCAGTCAGGACTTTTGAGTACAATTGAAATGTGTACTACTTTTATGTCAAAGCATTCTATTCACTGTGAAATCAACTTTTTTGTCTTTATGTGCACAGGTATGAAACAACTTTCAGACATCTCAGAATCATGTGGGAAGTTAACCTAAGGTGTTTCCATTAGGTCTGCAGTAAGTGCTTTGGTGTAAAAATGAAATGTATACTATTTGTATTGTAAAAGCTTTGCATGCACTGAGAAAACAACTTTTTTGTCTTGATGTGCACAGGTATGAAACAACTTTCAGACATCTCAGAATCATGTGGGAAGTTAATCTAAGTTGTTTCCACTATGTTTGCAGTAAGTGCTTTGGTGTAAAATTGAAATGTATACTATTTGTATTGTAAAAACATTGCATGCACTGAGAAATAAACTTTTTTGTCTTGATGTGCACAGGTATGAAACAACTTTCAGACATCTCAGAATCATGTGGGAAGTTAATCTCAGTTGTTTCCATTAGGTTTGCAGTAAGTGCTTTGGTGTAAAATTGAAATGTATACTATTTGTATTGTCTAAGCATTGCATGCACTGAGATAACAACTTTTATGTGTTGATGTCTACAGCCATGAAAAAACTTTCAAACTACTCATAATAATGTGGGAAGTAAACCTAAGGTGTTTCCATTAGTTTGCAGTAAGTACTTTGGTGTAAAATTGAAATGTATACTACTTTTATGTCAAAGCATTCTATTCACCGTCAAATCAACTTTTTTGTCTTTATGTGTACAGGTATGAAACAAGTTTCAGACATCTCAGAATCATGTGGGAAGTTAATCTAAGTTGTTTCCATTAGGTTTGCAGTAAGTGCTTTGGTGTGAAATTGAAATGTATACCATATGTATTGTAAAAGCATTGCGTGCACTGAGAAAACAACTTTTTTGTCTTGATGTGCACAGGTATGAAACAACTTTCAGACATCTCAGAATCATGTGGAAGTTAATCTAAGTTGTTTCCATTAGGTTTGCAGTAAGTACTTTGGTGTAAAATTGAAATGTATACTATTTGTATTGTCTAAGCATTGCATGCACTGAGATAACAACTTTTATGTGTTGATGTCTACAGCCATGAAACAACTTTCAAACTACTCATAATAATGTGGGAAGTAAACCTAAGGTGTTTCCATTAGTTTGCAGTAAGTACTTTGGTGTAAAATTGAAATGTATACTACTTTTATGTCAAAGCATTCTATTCACCGTGAAATCAACTTTTTTGTCTTTATGTGTACAGGTATGAAACAACTTTCAGACATCTCAGAATCATGTGGGAAGTTAACCTAAAGTGTATCCTTTAGGTTTGCAGTAAGTGCTTTGGTGTAAAATTGAAATGTATACTATTTGTATTGTCTAAGCATTGCATTCACTGAGATAACAACTTTTTTCTGTTGATGTGTACAGCCATGAAACAACTTTCAAACTACTCATAATCATGTGGAAAGTTAACCTAAGGTGTTTCCATTATGTCTGCAGTAAGTGCTTTGGTGTAAAATTGAAATGTATACTATTTGTATTGTAAAAGCATTGCATGCACTGAGAAAACAACTTTTTTGTCTTGATGTGCACAGGTATGAAACAACTTTCAGACATCTCAGAATCATGTGGGAAGTTAATCTATGTTGTTTCCATTAGGTTTGCAGTAAGTGCTTTGGTGCAAAATTCAAATGCATACTATTTGTATTGTCTAAGCATTGCATGCACTGAGATAACAACTTTTTTGTGTTGATGTGTACAGCCATGAAACAACTTTCAAACTACCCATAATCATGTGGGAAGTTAACCTAAGGTGTTTCCATTAGTTTGCAGTAAGTACTTTAGTGTAAAATTCAGATGTGTACTTCCTTACTGTCAGAGCATAGTAGTACTGAGAAAGTAACTTTTTTGTCTTGATGAACTGAGGCATGAAACAACTTTAAACCTAGTCATATTCACCTGGGAAGTTAACCAAATGTGTTTGCATTAGGTTTGCAGTCAGGACTTTTGAGTACAATTGAAATGTGTACTACTTTTATGTCAAAGCATTCTATTCACTGTGAAATCAACTTTTTTGTCTTTATGTGCACAGGTATGAAACAACTTTCAGACATCTCAGAATCTTGTGGGAAGTTAACCAAAGGTGTTTCCATTAGGTTTGCAGTAAGTGCTTTGTAGTAAAATTGAAATGTATACTATTTGTATTGTCTAAGCATTGCATTCACTGAGATAACAAATTTTTGGCTTGATGTGCACAGGTATGAAACAACTTTCAGACATGTCAGAATCATGTGGAAAGTTAACCTAAAGTGTTTCCATTAGGTTTGCAGTAAGTGCTTTGGTGTAAAATTGAAATGTATACTATTTGTATTGTAAAAGCATTGCATGCTCTGAGAAAAGAACTTTTTTGTCTTGATGTGCAGAGGTATGAAACAACTTTCAGACATCTCAGAATCATGTGGGAAGTTAACCTAAAGTGTTTCCATTAGGTTTGCAGTAAGTGCTTTGGTGTAAAATTGAAATGTATACTATTTGTATTGTCTAAGCATTGCATGCACTGAGATTACAACTTTTTTGTGTTGATATGTGCAGCCATGAAACAACTTTCAAACTACTCATAATCATGTGGAAAGTTAACCTAATGTGTTTCCATTAGGTTTGCAGTAAGTACTTTGTTGTAAAATTGAAATGTATACTACTTTTATGTCAAAGCATTCTATACACCGTGAAATCAACTTTTTTGTCTTTATGTGTACAGGTATGAAACAACTTTCAGACATCTCAGAATCATGTGGGAAGTTAACCTAAGGTGTTTCCATTAGTTTGCAGTAAGTACTTTGGTGTAAAATTCAGATGTGTACTTCCTTAATGTCAGAGCATAGTAGTACTGAGAAAGTAACTTTTTTGTCTTGATGAACTGAGGCATGAAACAACTTTAAACCTAGTCATATTCATCTGGGAAGTTAACCAAATGTGTTTGCATTAGGTTTGCAGTAAGTGCTTTGCTGTTAAATTAAAATGTATACTATTTGTATTGTAAAAGCATTGCATGCACTGAGAAAAGAACTTTTTTGTCTTTATGTGCACAGGTATGAAACAACTTTCAGACATCTCAGAATCATGTGGGAAGTTAATCTAAGTTGTTTCCACTATGTTTGCAGTAAGTGCTTTGGTGTAAAATTGAAATGTATACTATTTGTATTGTAAAAGCATTGCATGCACTGAGAAATAAACTTTTTTGTCTTGATGTGCACAGGTATGAAACAACTTTCAGACATCTCAGAATCATGTGGGAAGTTAATCTCAGTTGTTTCCATTAGGTTTGCAGTAAGTGCTTTGGTGTAAAATTGAAATGTATACTATTTGTATTGTCTAAGCATTGCATGCACTGAGATAACAACTTTTATGTGTTGATGTCTACAGCCATGAAAAAACTTTCAAACTACTCATAATAATGTGGGAAGTAAACCTAAGGTGTTTCCATTAGTTTGCAGTAAGTACTTTGGTGTAAAATTGAAATGTATACTACTTTTATGTCAAAGCATTCTATTCACCGTGAAATCAACTTTTTTGTCTTTATGTGTACAGGTATGAAACAACTTTCAGACATCTCAGAATCATGTGGGAAGTTAACCTAAAGTGTATCCTTTAGGTTTGCAGTAAGTGCTTTGGTGTAAAATTGAAATGTATACTATTTGTATTGTCTAAGCATTGCATTCACTGAGATAACAACTTTTTTCTGTTGATGTGTACAGCCATGAAACAACTTTCAAACTACTCATAATCATGTGGAAAGTTAACCTAAGGTGTTTCCATTATGTCTGCAGTAAGTGCTTTGGTGTAAAATTGAAATGTATACTATTTGTATTGTAAAAGCATTGCATGCACTGAGAAAACAACTTTTTTGTCTTGATGTGCACAGGTATGAAACAACTTTCAGACATCTCAGAATCATGTGGGAAGTTAATCTATGTTGTTTCCATTAGGTTTGCAGTAAGTGCTTTGGTGCAAAATTCAAATGTATACTATTTGTATTGTCTAAGCATTGCATGCACTGAGATAACAATTTTTTTGTGTTGATGTGTACAGCCATGAAACAACTTTCAAACTACTCATAATCATGTGGGAAGTAAACCTAAGTTGTTTCCATTAGTTTGCAGTAAGTACTTTGGTGTAAAATTCAGATGTGTACTTCCTTAATGTCAGAGCATAGTAGTACTGAGAAAGTAACTTTTTTGTCTTGATGAACTGAGGCATGAAACAACTTTAAACCTAGTCATATTCATCTGGGAAGGTAACCAAATCTGTTTGCATTAGGTTTGCAGTCAGGACTTTCGAGTACAATTGAAATGTATACTACTTTTAAGTCAAAGCATTCTATTCACTGTGAAATCAACTTTTTTGTCTTTATGTGCGCAGGTATGAAACAACTTTCAGACATCTCAGAATCATGTGGGAGTTAACCTAAGGTGTTTCCATTAAGTCTTCAGTAAGTGCTTTGGTGTAAAATTGAAATGTATACTATTTGCATTGTAAAAGCATTGCATGCACTGAGAAAACAACTTTCTTGTCTTGATGTGCACAGGTATGAAACAACTTTCAGACATCTCAGAATCATGTGGGATGTTAACATAAAGTGTATCCTTTAGGTTTGCAGTAAGTGCTTTGGTGTAAAATTGAAATGTATACTATTTGTATTGTCTTAGCATTGCATGCACTGAGATTACAACTTTTTTGTGTTGATGTGTGCAGCCATGAAACAACTTTCAAACTACTCATAATCATGTGGAAAGTTAACCTAAAGTGTTTCCATTAGGTTTGCAGTAAGTACTTTATTGTAAAATTGAAATGTATACTACTTTTATGTCAAAGCATTCTACTCACCGTGAAATCAACTTTTTTGTCTTTATGTGTACAGGTATGAAACAACTTTCAGACATCTCACAATGATGTGGAAAGGTAACCTAAGGTGTTTCCATTAGGTTTGCAGTAAGTGCTTTGGTGTAAAATCGAAATGTATACTATTTGTATTGTCTACGCATTGCATTCACTGAGATAACAACTTTTTTGTCTTGATGTGCACAGGTATGAAACAACTTTCAGACATGTCAGAATCATGTGGAAAGTTAACCTAAAGTGTTTCCATTAGGTTTGCAGTAAGTGCTTTGGTGTAAAATTGAAATGTATACTATTTGTATTGTAAAAGCATTGCATGCTCTGAGATAACAACTTTATTGTGTTGATGTGTACAGCCATGAAACAACTTTCAAACTACTCATAATCATGTGGGAAGTTAACCTAAGGTGTTTCCATTAGTTTGCAGTAAGTACTTTGGTGTAAAATTCAGATGTGTACTTCCTTAATGTCAGAGCATAGTAGTACTGAGAAAGTAACTTTTTTGTCTTGATGAACTGAGGCATGAAACAACTTTAAACCTAGTCATATTCATCTGGGAAGTTAACCAAATGTGTTTGCATTAGGTTTGCAGTCAGGACTTTTGAGTACAATGGAAATGTATACTACTTTCTGTCAAAGCATTCTATTCACTGTGAAATGAACATTTTTGTCTTTATGTGCACAGGTATGAAACAACTTTCAGACATCTCAGAATCATGTGGGAAGTTAACCTAAGGTGTTTCCATTAGGTCTGCAGTAAGTGCTTTGGTGTAAAATTGAAATGTATACTATTTGTATTATAAAAGCATTGCATGCACTGAGAAAACAACTTTTTTGTCTTGATGTGCACAGGTATGAAACAACTTTCAGACATCTCAGAATCATGTGGGAAGTTAACCTAAAGTGTATCCTTTAGGTTTGCAGTAAGTGCTTTGGTGTAAAATTGAAATGTATACTATTTGTATTGTCTAAGCATTGCATGCACTGAGATTACAACTCTTTTGCGTTGATGTGTGCAGCCATGAAACAACTTTCAAACTACTCATAATCATGTGGAAAGTTAACCTAAAGTGTTTCCATTAGGTTTGCAGTAAGTACTTTGTTGTAAAATTGAAATGTATACTACTTTTATGTCAAAGCATTCTACTCAACGTGAAATCAACTTTTTTGTCGTTATGTGCACAGGCATGAAACAACTTTCAGACATCTCAGAATCATGTGGGAAGTTAACCTAAGGCGTTTCCATTAGGTTTGCAGTAAGTGCTTTGTAGTAAAATTGAAATGTATACTCTTTGTATTGTCTAAGCATTGCATTCACTGAGATAACAACTTTTTTGTCTTGATGTGCACAGGTATGAAACAACTTTCAGACATGTCAGAATCATGTGGAAAGTTAACCTAAAGTGTTTCCATTAGGTTTGCAGTAAGTGCTTTGGTGTAAAATTGAAATGTATACTATTTGTATTGTAAAAGCATTGCATGCTCTGAGATAACAACTTTATTGTGTTGATGTGTACAGCCATGAAACAACTTTCAAACTACTCATAATCATGTGGGAAGTTAACCTAAGGTGTTTCCATTAGTTTGCAGTAAGTACTTTGGTGTAAAATTCAGATGTGTACTTCCTTAATGTCAGAGCATAGTAGTACTGAGAAAGTAACTTTTTTGTCTTGATGAACTGAGGCATGAAACAACTTTAAACCTAGTCATATTCATCTGGGAAGTTAACCAAATGTGTTTGCATTAGGTTTGCAGTCAGGACTTTTGAGTACAATGGAAATGTATACTACTTTCTGTCAAAGCATTCTATTCACTGTGAAATGAACATTTTTGTCTTTATGTGCACAGGTATGAAACAACTTTCAGACATCTCAGAATCATGTGGGAAGTTAACCTAAGGTGTTTCCATTAGGTCTGCAGTAAGTGCTTTGGTGTAAAATTGAAATGTATACTATTTGTATTATAAAAGCATTGCATGCACTGAGAAAACAACTTTTTTGTCTTGATGTGCACAGGTATGAAACAACTTTCAGACATCTCAGAATCATGTGGGAAGTTAACCTAAAGTGTATCCTTTAGGTTTGCAGTAAGTGCTTTGGTGTAAAATTGAAATGTATACTATTTGTATTGTCTAAGCATTGCATGCACTGAGATTACAACTCTTTTGCGTTGATGTGTGCAGCCATGAAACAACGTTCAAACTACTCATAATCATGTGGAAAGTTAACCTAAAGTGTTTCCATTAGGTTTGCAGTAAGTACTTTGTTGTAAAATTGAAATGTATACTACTTTTATGTCAAAGCATTCTACTCAACGTGAAATCAACTTTTTTGTCGTTATGTGCACAGGCATGAAACAACTTTCAGACATCTCAGAATCATGTGGGAAGTTAACCTAAGGCGTTTCCATTAGGTTTGCAGTAAGTGCTTTGTAGTAAAATTGAAATGTATACTCTTTGTATTGTCTAAGCATTGCATTCACTGAGATAACAACTTTTTTGTCTTGATGTGCACAGTTATGAAACAACTTACAGACATGTCAGAATCATGTGGAAAGTTAACCTAAAGTGTTTCCATTAGGTTTGCTGTAAGTGCTTTGGTGTAAAATTGAAATGTATACTATTTGTATTGTAAAAGCATTGCATGCACTGAGAAAACAACTTTTTTGTCTTGATGTGCACAGGTATGAAACAACTTTCAGACATCTCAGAAATATGTGGGAAGTTAACCTAAAGTGTTTCCATTAGGTTTGCAGTAAGTGCTTTGGTGTAAAATTGAAATGTATACTATTTGTATTCTAAAAGCATTGCATGCACTGAGAAAACAACTTTTTTGTCTTGATGTGCACAGGTATGAAACAACTTTCAGACATCTCAGAATCATGTGGGAAGTTAACCTAAAGTGTTTCCATTAGGTTTGCAGTAAGTGCTTTGGTGTAAAATTGAAATGTATACTATTTGTATTGTGAAAGCATTGCATGCACTGAGAAAACAACTTTTTTGTCTTGATGTGCACAGGTATGAAACAACTTTCAGACATCTCAGAAACATGTGGGAAGTTAACCTAAAGTGTTTCCATTAGGTTTGTAGTAAGTGCTTTGGTGTAAAATTGAAATGTATACTATTTGTATTCTAAAAGCATTGCATGCACTGAGAAAACAACTTTTTTGTCTTGATGTGCACAGGTATGAAACAACTTTCAGACATCTCAGATGCTGTGGGAAGTTAAGCTAAAGTGTATCCTTTAGGTTTGCAGTAAGTGCTTTGGTGTAAAATTGAAATGTATACTATTTGTAATGTCTAAGCATTGCATGCACTGAGATTACAACTTTTTTGTGTTGATGTGTGCAGCCATGAAACAACTTTCAAACTACTCATAATCATGTGGAAAGTTAACCTAAAGTGTTTCCATTAGGTTTGCAGTAAGTGCTTTGCTGTAAAATTGAAATGTATACTATTTGTATTGTAAAAGCATTGCATGCACTGAGAAAAGAACTTTTTTGTCTTGATGTGCACAGGTATGAAACAACTTTCAGACATCTCAGAATCATGTGGGAAGTTAATCTAAGTTGTTTCCATTAGGTTTGCAGTAAGTGCTTTGGTGTGAAATTGAAATGTATACTATATGTATTGTAAAAGCATTGCGTGCACTGAGAAAACAACTTTTTTGTCTTGATGTGCACAGGTATGAAACAACTTTCAGACATCTCAGAATCTTGTGGGAAGTTAATCTAAGTTGTTTCCATTAGGTTTGCAGTAAGTACTTTGGTGTAAAATTGAAATGTATACTATTTGTATTGTCTAAGCATTGTATGCACTGATATAACAACTTTTATGTGTTGATGTCTACGGCCATGAAACAACTTTCAAACTACTCATAATAATGTGGGAAGTAAACCTAAGGTGTTTCCATTAGTTTGCAGTAAGTACTTTGGTGTAAAATTGAAATGTATACTTCTTTTATGTCAAAGCATTCTATTCACCGTGAAATCAACTTTTTTGTCTTTATGTGTACAGGTATGAAACAACTTTCAGACAACTCAGAATCATGTGGGAAGTTAACCTAAGGTGTTTCCATTAGGTTTGCAGTAAGTGCTTTGTTGTAAAATTGAAATGTATACTATTTGTATTGTCTAAGCATTGCATTCACTGAGATAACAACATTTTTCTGTTGATGTGTACAGCCATGAAACAACTTTCAAACTACTCACAATCATGTGGAAAGTTAACCTAAGGTGTTTCCATTAGGTCTGCAGTAAGTGCTTTGTTGTAAAATTGAAATGTATACTATTTGTATTGTAAAAGCATTGCATGCACTGAGAAAACAACTTTTTTGTCTTGATGTGCACAGGTATGAAACAACTTTCAGACATCTCAGAATCATGTGGGAAGTTAATCTATGTTGTTTCCATTAGGTTTGCAGTAAGTGCTTTGGTGTAAAATTGAAATGTATACTATTTGTATTGTCTAAGCATTGCATGCACTGAGATAACAATTTTTTTGTGTTGATGTGTACAGCCATGAAACAACTTTCAAACTACTCATAATCATGTGGGAAGTTAACCTAAGTTGTTTCCATTAGTTTGCAGTAAGTACTTTGGTGTAAAATTCAGATGTGTACTTCCTTAATGTCAGAGCATAGTAGTACTGAGAAAGTAACTTTTTTGTCTTGATGAACTGAGGCATGAAACAACTTTAAACCTAGTCATATTCATCTGGGAAGTTAACCAAATGTGTTTGCAGTAGGTTTGCAGTCAGGACTTTTGAGTACAATTGAAATGTATACTACTTTTATGTCAAAGCATTCTAATCACTGTGAAATCAACTTTTTTGTCTTTATGTGCACAGGTATGAAACAACTTTCAGACATCTCAGAATCATGTGGGAAGTTAACCTAAGGTGTTTCCATTAGGTCTGCAGTAAGTGCTTTGGTGTAAAATTGAAATGTATACTATTTGTATTATAAAAGCATTGCATGCACTGAGAAAACAACTTTTTTGTCTTGATGTGCACAGGTATGAAACAACTTTCACACATCTCAGAATCATGTGGGAAGTTAACCTAAAGTGTATCCTTTAGGTTTGCAGTAAGTGCTTTGGTGTAAAATTGAAATGTATACTATTTGTATTGTCTAAGCATTGCATGCACTGAGATTACAACTCTTTTGCGTTGATGTGTGCAGCCATGAAACAACTTTCAAACTACTCATAATCATGTGGAAAGTTAACCTAAAGTGTTTCCATTAGGTTTGCAGTAAGTACTTTGTTGTAAAATTGAAATGTATACTACTTTTATGTCAAAGCATTCTACTCAACGTGAAATCAACTTTTTTGTCGTTATGTGTACAGGCATGAAACAACTTTCAGACATCTCAGAATCATGTGGGAAGTTAACCTAAGGCGTTTCCATTAGGTTTGCAGTAAGTGTTTTGTAGTAAAATTGAAATGTATACTCTTTGTATTGTCTAAGCTTTGCATTCACTGAGATAACAACTTTTTTGTCTTGATGTGCACAGGTATGAAACAACTTACAGACATGTCAGAATCATGTGGAAAGTTAACCTAAAGTGTTTCCATTAGGTTTGCTGTAAGTGCTTTGGTGTAAAATTAAAATGTATACTATTTGTATTGTAAAAGCATTGCATGCACTGAGAAAACAACTTTTTTGTCTTGATGTGCACAGGTATGAAACAACTTTCAGACATCTCAGAAATATGTGGGAAGTTAACCTAAAGTGTTTCCATTAGGTTTGCAGTAAGTGCTTTGGTGTAAAATTGAAATGTATACTATTTGTATTGTGAAAGCATTGCATGCACTGAGAAAACAACTTTTTTGTCTTGATGTGCACAGGTATGAAACAACTTTCAGACATCTCAGAAACATGTGGGAAGTTAACCTAAAGTGTTTCCATTAGGTTTGTAGTAAGTGCTTTGGTGTAAAATTGAAATGTATACTATTTGTATTCTAAAAGCATTGCATGCACTGAGAAAACAACTTTTTTGTCTTGATGTGCACAGGTATGAAACAACTTTCAGACATCTCAGATGCTGTGGGAAGTTAAGCTAAAGTGTATCCTTTAGGTTTGCAGTAAGTGCTTTGGTGTAAAATTGAAATGTATACTATTTGTAATGTCTAAGCATTGCATGCACTGAGATTACAACTTTTTTGTGTTGATGTGTGCAGCCATGAAACAACTTTCAAACTACTCATAATCATGTGGAAAGTTAACCTAAAGTGTTTCCATTAGGTTTGCAGTAAGTGCTTTGCTGTAAAATTGAAATGTATACTATTTGTATTGTAAAAGCATTGCATGCACTGAGAAAAGAACTTTTTTGTCTTGATGTGCACAGGTATGAAACAACTTTCAGACATCTCAGAATCATGTGGGAAGTTAATCTAAGTTGTTTCCATTAGGTTTGCAGTAAGTGCTTTGGTGTGAAATTGAAATGTATACTATATGTATTGTAAAAGCATTGCGTGCACTGAGAAAACAACTTTTTTGTCTTGATGTGCACAGGTATGAAACAACTTTCAGACATCTCAGAATCTTGTGGGAAGTTAATCTAAGTTGTTTCCATTAGGTTTGCAGTAAGTACTTTGGTGTAAAATTGAAATGTATACTATTTGTATTGTCTAAGCATTGTATGCACTGATATAACAACTTTTATGTGTTGATGTCTACGGCCATGAAACAACTTTCAAACTACTCATAATAATGTGGGAAGTAAACCTAAGGTGTTTCCATTAGTTTGCAGTAAGTACTTTGGTGTAAAATTGAAATGTATACTTCTTTTATGTCAAAGCATTCTATTCACCGTGAAATCAACTTTTTTGTCTTTATGTGTACAGGTATGAAACAACTTTCAGACAACTCAGAATCATGTGGGAAGTTAACCTAAGGTGTTTCCATTAGGTTTGCAGTAAGTGCTTTGTTGTAAAATTGAAATGTATACTATTTGTATTGTCTAAGCATTGCATTCACTGAGATAACAACATTTTTCTGTTGATGTGTACAGCCATGAAACAACTTTCAAACTACTCACAATCATGTGGAAAGTTAACCTAAGGTGTTTCCATTAGGTCTGCAGTAAGTGCTTTGTTGTAAAATTGAAATGTATACTATTTGTATTGTAAAAGCATTGCATGCACTGAGAAAACAACTTTTTTGTCTTGATGTGCACAGGTATGAAACAACTTTCAGACATCTCAGAATCATGTGGGAAGTTAATCTATGTTGTTTCCATTAGGTTTGCAGTAAGTGCTTTGGTGTAAAATTGAAATGTATACTATTTGTATTGTCTAAGCATTGCATGCACTGAGATAACAATTTTTTTGTGTTGATGTGTACAGCCATGAAACAACTTTCAAACTACTCATAATCATGTGGGAAGTTAACCTAAGTTGTTTCCATTAGTTTGCAGTAAGTACTTTGGTGTAAAATTCAGATGTGTACTTCCTTAATGTCAGAGCATAGTAGTACTGAGAAAGTAACTTTTTTGTCTTGATGAACTGAGGCATGAAACAACTTTAAACCTAGTCATATTCATCTGGGAAGTTAACCAAATGTGTTTGCATTAGGTTTGCAGTCAGGACTTTTGAGTACAATTGAAATGTATACTACTTTTATGTCAAAGCATTCTAATCACTGTGAAATCAACTTTTTTGTCTTTATGTGCACAGGTATGAAACAAATTTCAGACATCTCAGAATCATGTGGGAAGTTAACCTAAGGTGTTTCCATTAGGTCTGCAGTAAGTGCTTTGGTGTAAAATTGAAATGTATACTATTTGTATTATAAAAGCATTGCATGCACTGAGAAAACAACTTTTTTGTCTTGATGTGCACAGGTATGAAACAACTTTCAGACATCTCAGAATCATGTGGGAAGTTAACCTAAAGTGTATCCTTTAGGTTTGCAGTAAGTGCTTTGGTGTAAAATTGAAATGTATACTATTTGTATTGTCTAAGCATTGCATGCACTGAGATTACAACTCTTTTGCGTTGATGTGTGCAGCCATGAAACAACTTTCAAACTACTCATAATCATGTGGAAAGTTAACCTAAAGTGTTTCCATTAGGTTTGCAGTAAGTACTTTGTTGTAAAATTGAAATGTATACTACTTTTACGTCAAAGCATTCTACTCAACGTGAAATCAACTTTTTTGTCGTTATGTGTACAGGCATGAAACAACTTTCAGACATCTCAGAATCATGTGGGAAGTTAACCTAAGGCGTTTCCATTAGGTTTGCAGTAAGTGTTTTGTAGTAAAATTGAAATGTATACTCTTTGTATTGTCTAAGCATTGCATTCACTGAGATAACAACTTTTTTGTCTTGATGTGCACAGGTATGAAACAACTTACAGACATGTCAGAATCATGTGGAAAGTTAACCTAAAGTGTTTCCATTAGGTTTGCTGTAAGTGCTTTGGTGTAAAATTAAAATGTATACTATTTGTATTGTAAAAGCATTGCATGCACTGAGAAAACAACTTTTTTGTCTTGATGTGCACAGGTATGAAACAACTTTCAGACATCTCAGAAATATGTGGGAAGTTAACCTAAAGTGTTTCCATTAGGTTTGCAGTAAGTGCTTTGGTGTAAAATTGAAATGTATACTATTTGTATTCTAAAAGCATTGCATGCACTGAGAAAACAACTTTTTTGTCTTGATGTGCACAGGTATGAAACAACTTTCAGACATCTCAGAATCATGTGGGAAGTTAATCTATGTTGTTTCCGTTAGGTTTGCAGTAAGTGCTTTGGTGTAAAATTGAAATGTATACTATTTGTATTGTCTAAGCATTGCATGCACTGAGATAACAACTTTTTTGTGTTGATGTGTACAGCCATGAAACAACTTTCAAACTACCCATAATCATGTGGATAGTTAACCTAAGGTGTTTCCATTAGTTTGCAGTAAGTAGTTTGTTGTAAAATTGAAATGTATACTACTTTTATGTCAAAGCATTCTATACACCGTGAAATCAACTTTTTTGTCTTTATGTGTACAGGTATGAAACAACTTTCAGACATCTCAGAATCATGTGGGAAGTTAACCTAAGGTGTTTCCATTAGTTTGCAGTAAGTACTTTGGTGTAAAATTCAGATGTGTACTTCCTTAATGTCAGAGCATAGTAGTACTGAGAAAGTAACTTTTTTGTCTTGATGAACTGAGGCATGAAACAACTTTAAACCTAGTCATATTCATCTGGGAAGTTAACCAAATGTGTTTGCATTAGGTTTGCAGTAAGTGCTTTGCTGTAAAATTGAAATGTATACTATTTGTATTGTAAAAGCTTTGCATGCACTGAGAAAAGAACTTTTTTGTCTTTATGTGCACAGGTATGAAACAACTTTCAGACATCTCAGAATCATGTGGGAAGTTAATCTAAGTTGTTTCTACTATGTTTGCAGTAAGTGCTTTGGTGTAAAATTGAAATGTATACTATTTGTATTGTAAAAGCATTGCATGCACTGAGAAATAAACTTTTTTGTCTTGATGTGCACAGGTATGAAACAACTTTCAGACATCTCAGAATCATGTGGGAAGTTAATCTCAGTTGTTTCCATTAGGTTTGCAGTAAGTGCTTTGGTGTAAAATTGAAATGTATACTATTTGTATTGTCTTAGCATTGCATGCACTGAGATTACAACTTTTTTGTGTTGATGTGTGCAGCCATGAAACAACTTTCAAACTACTCATAATCATGTGGAAAGTTAACCTAAAGTGTTTCCATTAGGTTTGCAGTAAGTACTTTATTGTAAAATTGAAATGTATACTACTTTTATGTCAAAGCATTCTACTCACCGTGAAATCAACTTTTTTGTCTTTATGTGTACAGGTATGAAACAACTTTCAGACATCTCACAATCATGTGGAAAGGTAACCTACGGTGTTTCCATTAGGTTTGCAGTAAGTGCTTTGGTGTAAAGTTGAAATGTATACTATTTGTATTGTAAAAGCATTGCATGCACTGAGAAATAAACTTTTTTGTCTTGATGTGCACAGGTATGGAACAACTTTCAGACATCTCAGAATCACGTGGGAAGTTAATCTAAGTTGTTTCCATTAGGTTTGCAGTAAGTGCTTTGGTGTAAAATTGAAATGTATACTATTTGTATTGTCTAAGCATTGCATGCACTGAGATAACAACTTTTTTGTGTTGATGTGTACAGCCATGAAACAACTTTCAAACTACCCATAATCATGTGGGAAGTTAACCTAAGGTGTTTCCATTAGTTTGCAGTAAGTACTTTAGTGTAAAATTCAGATGTGTACTTCCTTACTGTCAGAGCATAGTAGTACTGAGAAAGTAACTTTTTTGTCTTGATGAACTGAGGCATGAAACAACTTTAAACCTAGTCATATTCTCCTGGGAAGTTAACCAAATGTGTTTGCATTAGGTTTGCAGTCAGGACTTTTGAGTACAATTGAAATGTGTACTACTTTTATGTCAAAGCATTCTATTCACTGTGAAATCAACTTGTTTGTCTTTATGTGCACAGGTATGAAACAACTTTCAGACATCTCAGAATCATGTGGGAAGTTAACCTAAGGTGTTTCCATTAGGTCTGCAGTAAGTGCTTTGGTGTAAAAATGAAATGTATACTATTTGTATTGTAAAAGCTTTGCATGCACTGAGAAAACAACTTTTTTGTCTTGATGTGCACAGGTATGAAACAACTTTCAGACATCTCAGAATCATGTGGGAAGTTAACCTAAAGTGTATCCTTTAGGTTTGCAGTAAGTGCTTTGGTGTAAAATTGAAATGTATACTATTTGCATTGTCTTAGCATTGCATGCACTGAGATTACAACTTTTTTGTGTTGATGTGTGCAGCCATGAAACAACTTTTAAACTACTCATAATCATGTGGAAAGTTAACCTAAAGTGTTTCCATTAGGTTTGCAGTAAGTACTTTATTGTAAAATTGAAATGTATACTACTTTTATGTCAAAGCATTCTAGTCACCGTGAAATCAACTTTTTTGTCTTTATGTGTACAGGTATGAAACAACTTTCAGACATCTCAGAATCATGTGGTAAGGTAACCTAAGGTATTTCCATTAGGTTTGCAGTAAGTGCTTTGGTGTAAAGTTGAAATGTATACTATTTGTATTGTAAAAGCATTGCATGCACTGAGAAATAAACTTTATTGTCTTGATGTGCACAGGTATGAAACAACTTTCAGACATCTCAGAATCATGTGGGAAGTTAATGTAAGTTGTTTCCATTAGGTTTGCAGTAAGTGCTTTGGTGTAAAATTGAAATGTATACTATTTGTATTGTCTAAGCATTGCATGCACTGAGATAACAACTTTTTTGTGTTGATGTGTACAGCCATGAAACAACTTTCAAACTACTCATAATCATGTGGGAAGTTAACCTAAGGTGTTTCCATTAGTTTGCAGTAAGTACTTTAGTGTAAAATTCAGATGTGTACTTCCTTACTGTCAGAGCATAGTAGTACTGAGAAAGTAACTTTTTTGTCTTGATGAACTGAGGCATGAAACAACTTTAAACCTAGTCATATTCATCTGGGAAGTTAACCAAATGTGTTTGCATTAGGTTTGCAGTAAGTGCTTTGCTGTAAAATTGAAATGTATACTATTTGTATTGTAAAAGCATTGCATGCACTGAGAAAAGAACTTTTTTGTCTTTATGTGCACAGGTATGAAACAACTTTCAGACATCTCAGAATCATGTGGGAAGTTAATCTAAGTTGTTTCCACTATGTTTGCAGTAAGTGCTTTGGTGTAAAATTGAAATGTATACTATTTGTATTGTAAAAACATTGCATGCACTGAGAAATAAACTTTTTTGTCTTGATGTGCACAGGTATGAAACAACTTTCAGACATCTCAGAATCATGTGGGAAGTAAACCTAAGGTGTTTCCATTAGTTTGCAGTAAGTACTTTGGTGTAAAATTGAAATGTATACTACTTTTATGTCAAAGCATTCTATTCACCGTGAAATCAACTTTTTTGTCTTTATGTGTACAGGTATGAAACAAGTTTCAGACATCTCAGAATCATGTGGGAAGTTAATCTAAGTTGTTTCCATTAGGTTTGCAGTAAGTGCTTTGGTGTGAAATTGAAATGTATACCATATGTATTGTAAAAGCATTGCGTGCACTGAGAAAACAACTTTTTTGTCTTGATGTGCACAGGTATGAAACAACTTTCAGACATCTCAGAATCATGTGGAAGTTAATCTAAGTTGTTTCCATTAGGTTTGCAGTAAGTACGTTGGTGTAAAATTGAAATGTATACTATTTGTATTGTCTAAGCATTGCATGCACTGAGATAACAACTTTTATGTGTTGATGTCTACAGCCATGAAGCAACTTTCAAACTACTCATAATAATGTGGGAAGTAAACCTAAGGTGTTTCCATTAGTTTGCAGTAAGTACTTTGGTGTAAAATTGAAATGTATACTACTTTTATGTCAAAGCATTCTATTCACCGTGAAATCAACTTTTTTGTCTTTATGTGTACAGGTATGAAACAACTTTCAGACATCTCAGAATCATGTGGGAAGTTAACCTAAAGTGTATCCTTTAGGTTTGCAGTAAGTGCTTTGGTGTAAAATTGAAATGTATACTATTTGTATTGTCTAAGCATTGCATTCACTGAGATAACAACTTTTTTCTGTTGATGTGTACAGCCATGAAACAACTTTCAAACTACTCATAATCATGTGGAAAGTTAACCTAAGGTGTTTCCATTATGTCTGCAGTAAGTGCTTTGGTGTAAAATTGAAATGTATACTATTTGTATTGTAAAAGCATTGCATGCACTGAGAAAACAACTTTTTTGTCTTGATGTGCACAGGTATGAAACAACTTTCAGACATCTCAGAATCATGTGGGAAGTTAATCTATGTTGTTTCCATTAGGTTTGCAGTAAGTGCTTTGGTGCAAAATTCAAATGCATACTATTTGTATTGTCTAAGCATTGCATGCACTGAGATAACAATTTTTTTGTGTTGATGTGTACAGCCATGAAACAACTTTCAAACTACTTATAATCATGTGGGAAGTAAACCTAAGTTGTTTCCATTAGTTTGCAGTAAGTACTTTGGTGTAAAATTCAGATGTGTACTTCCTTAATGTCAGAGCATAGTAGTACTGAGAAAGTAACTTTTTTGTCTTGATGAACTGAGGCATGAAACAACTTTAAACCTAGTCATATTCATCTGGGAAGGTAACCAAATCTGTTTGCATTAGGTTTGCAGTCAGGACTTTCGAGTACAATTGAAATATATACTACTTTTAAGTCAAAGCATTCTATTCGCTGTGAAATCAACTTTTTTGTCTTTATGTGCGCAGGTATGAAACAACTTTCAGACATCTCAGAATCATGTGGGAAGTTAACCTAAGGTGTTTCCATTAAGTCTTCAGTAAGTGCTTTGGTGTAAAATTGAAATGTATACTATTTGTATTGTCTTAGCATTGCATGCACTGAGATTACAACTTTTTTGTGTTGATGTGTGCAGCCATGAAACAACTTTCAAACTACTCATAATCATGTGGAAAGTTAACCTAAAGTGTTTCCATTAGGTTTGCAGTAAGTACTTTATTGTAAAATTGAAATGTATACTACTTTTATGTCAAAGCATTCTACTCACCGTGAAATCAACTTTTTTGTCTTTATGTGTACAGGTATGAAACAACTTTCAGACATCTCACAATCATGTGGAAAGGTAACCTAAGGTGTTTCCATTAGGTTTGCAGTAAGTGCTTTGGTGTGAAATTGAAATGTATACTATTTGTATTGTAAAAGCATTGCATGCACTGAGAAAAGAACTTTTTTGTCTTGATGTGCACAGGTATGAAACAACTTTCAGACATCTCAGAATCATGTGGGAAGTTAATCTAAGTTGTTTCCATTAGGTTTGCAGTAAGTGCTTTGGTGTGAAATTGAAATGTATACTATATGTATTGTAAAAGCATTGCGCGCACTGAGAAAACAACTTTTTTGTCTTGATGTGCACAGGTACGAAACAACTTTCAGACATCTCAGAAAAATGTGGGAAGTTAATCTAAGTTGTTTCCATTAGGTTTGCAGTAAGTACTTTGGTGTAAAATTGAAATGTATACAATTTGTATTGTCTAAGCATTGCATGCACTGAGATAACAACTTTTATGTGTTGATGTCTACAGCCATGAAACAACTTTCACACTACTCATAATAATGTGGGAAGTAAACCTAAGGTGTTTCCATTAGTTTGCAGTAAGTACTTTGGTGTAAAATTGAAATGTATACTACTTTTATGTCAAAGCATTCTATTCACCGTGAAATCAACTTTTTTGTCTTTCTGTGTACAGGTATGAAACAACTTGCAGACATCTCAGAATCATGTGGGAAGTTAATCTCAGTTGTTTCCATTAGGTTTGCAGTAAGTGCTTTGGTGTAAAATTGAAATGTATACTATTTGTATTGTCTAAGCATTGCATGCACTGAGATAACAACTTTTATGTGTTGATGTCTACAGCCATGAAAAAACTTTCAAACTACTCATAATAATGTGGGAAGTAAACCTAAGGTGTTTCCATTAGTTTGCAGTAAGTACTTTGGTGTAAAATTGAAATGTATACTACTTTTATGTCAAAGCATTTATTCACCGTGAAATCAACTTTTTTGTCTTTATGTGTACAGGTATGAAACAAGTTTCAGACTACTCAGAATCATGTGGGAAGTTAATCTAAGTTGTTTCCATTAGGTTTGCAGTAAGTGCTTTGGTGTGAAATTGAAATGTATACTATATGTATTGTAAAAGCATTGCGTGCACTGAGAAAACAACTTTTTTGTCTTGATGTGCACTGGTATGAAACAACTTTCAGACATCTCAGAATCATGTGGGAAGTTAATCTAAGTTGTTTCCATTAGGTTTGCAGTAAGTACTTTGGTGTAAAATTGAAATGTATACTATTTGTATTGTCTAAGCATTGCATGCACTGAGATAACAACTTTTATGTGTTGATGTCTACAGCCATGAAACAACTTTCAAACTACTCATAATAATGTGGGAAGTAAACCTAAGGTGTTTCCATTAGTTTGCAGTAAGTACTTTGGTGTAAAATTGAAATGTATACTACTTTTATGTCAAAGCATTCTATTCACCGTGAAATCAACTTTTTTGTCTTTATGTGTACAGGTATGAAACAAGTTTCAGACATCTCAGAATCATGTGGGAAGTTAACATAAAGTGTATCCTTTAGGTTTGCAGTAAGTGCTTTGGTGTAAAATTGAAATGTATACTATTTGTATTGTCTTAGCATTGCATGCACTGAGATTACAACTTTTTTGTGTTGATGTGTGCAGCCATGAAACAACTTTCAAACTACTCATAATCATGTGGAAAGTTACCCTAAAGTGTTTCCATTAGGTTTGCAGTAAGTACTTTATTGTAAAATTGAAATGTATACTACTTTTATGTCAAAGCATTCTACTCACCGTGAAATCAACTTTTTTGTCTTTATGTGTACAGGTATGAAACAACTTTCAGACATCTCACAATCATGTGGAAAGGTAACCTAAGGTGTTTCCATTAGGTTTGCAGTAAGTGCTTTGGTGTAAAGTTGAAATGTATACTATTTGTATTGTAAAAGCATTGCATGCACTGAGAAAAGAACTTTTTTGTCTTGATGTGCACAGGTATGAAACAACTTTCAGACATCTCAGAATCATGTGGGAAGTTAATCTAAGTTGTTTCCATTAGGTTTGCAGTAAGTGCTTTGGTGTGAAATTGAAATGTATACTATATGTATTGTAAAAGCATTGCGCGCACTGAGAAAACAACTTTTTTGTCTTGATGTGCACAGGTATGAAACAACTTTCAGACATCTCAGAAAAATGTGGGAAGTTAATCTAAGTTGTTTCCATTAGGTTTGCAGTAAGTACTTTGGTGTAAAATTGAAATGTATACAATTTGTATTGTCTAAGCATTGCATGCACTGAGATAACAACTTTTATGTGTTGATGTCTACAGCCATGAAACAACTTTCACACTACTCATAATAATGTGGGAAGTAAACCTAAGGTGTTTCCATTAGTTTGCAGTAAGTACTTTGGTGTAAAATTGAAATGTATACTACTTTTATGTCAAAGCATTCTATTCACCGTGAAATCAACTTTTTTGTCTTTCTGTGTACAGGTATGAAACAACTTGCAGACATCTCAGAATCATGTGGGAAGTTAATCTCAGTTGTTTCCATTAGGTTTGCAGTAAGTGCTTTGGTGTAAAATTGAAATGTATACTATTTGTATTGTCTAAGCATTGCATGCACTGAGATAACAACTTTTATGTGTTGATGTCTACAGCCATGAAACAACTTTCAAACTACTCATAATCATGTGGAAAGTTAACCTAAAGTGTTTCCATTAGGTTTGCAGTAAGTACTTTATTGTAAAATTGAAATGTATACTACTTTTATGTCAAAGCATTCTACTCACCGTGAAATCAACTTTTTTGTCTTTATGTGTACAGGTATGAAACAACTTTCAGACATCTCACAATCATGTGGAAAGGTAACATAAGGTGTTTCCATTAGGTTTGCAGTAAGTGCTTTGGTGTAAAGTTGAAATGTATACTATTTGTATTGTAAAAGCATTGCATGCACTGAGAAATAAACATTTTTGTCTTGATGTGCACAGGTATGAAACAACTTTCAGACATCTCAGAATCATGTGGGAAGTTAATCTAAGTTGTTTCCATTAGGTTTGCAGTAAGTGCTTTGGTGTAAAATTGAAATGTATACTATTTGTATTGTCTAAGCATTGCATGCACTGAGATAACAACTTTTTTGTGTTGATGTGTACAGCCATGAAACAACTTTCAAACTACTCATAATCATGTGGGAAGTTAACCTAAGGTGTTTCCATTAGTTTGCAGTAAGTACTTTGGTGTAAAATTCAGATGTGTACTTCCTTACTGTCAGAGCATAGTAGTACTGAGAAAGTAACTTTTTTGTCTTGATGAACTGAGGCATGAAACAACTTTAAACCTAGTCATATTCATCTGGGAAGTTAACCAAATGTGTTTGCATTAGGTTTGCAGTCAGGACTTTTGAGTACAATTGAAATGTATACTACTTTTATGTCAAAGCATTCTATTCACTGTGAAATCAACTTTTTTGTCTTTATGTGCACAGGGATGAAACAACTTTCAGACATCTCAGAATCATGTGGGAAGTTAACCTAAGGTGTTTCCATTTAGTCTGCAGTAAGTGCTTTGGTGTAAAAATGAAATGTATACTATTTGTATTGTAAAAGCTTTGCCTGCACTGAGAAAACAACTTTTTTGTCTTGATGTGCACAGGTATGAAACAACTTTCAGACATCTCAGATCCTGTGGGAAGTTAACCTAAAGTGTATCCTTTAGGTTTGCAGTAAGTGCTTTGGTGTAAAATTGAAATGTATACTATTTGTATTGTCTAAGCATTGCATGCACTGAGATTACAACTTATTTGTGTTGATGTGTGCAGCCATGAAACAACTTTCAAACTACTCATAATCATGTGGAAAGTTAACCTAAAGTGTTTCCATTAGGTTTGCAGTAAGTGCTTTGCTGTAAAATTGAAATGTATACTATTTGTATTGTAAAAGCATTGCATGCACTGAGAAAAGAACTTTTTTGTCTTGATGTGCACAGGTATGAAACAACTTTCAGACATCTCAGAATCATGTGGGAAGTTAATCTAAGTTGTTTCCATTAGGTTTGCAGTAAGTGCTTTGGTGTGAAATTGAAATGTATACTATATGTATTGTAAAAGCATTGCGTGCACTGAGAAAACAACTTTTTTGTCTTGATGTGCACAGGTATGAAACAACTTTCAGACATCTCAGAATCTTGTGGGAAGTTAATCTAAGTTGTTTCCATTAGGTTTGCAGTAAGTACTTTGGAGTAAAATTGAAATGTATACTATTTGTATTGTCTAAGCATTGTATGCACTGATATAACAACTTTTATGTGTTGATGTCTACGGCCATGAAACAACTTTCAAACTACTCATAATAATGTGGGAAGTAAACCTAAGGTGTTTCCATTAGTTTGCAGTAAGTACTTTGGTGTAAAATTGAAATGTATACTTCTTTTATGTCAAAGCATTCTATTCACCGTGAAATCAACTTTTTTGTCTTTATGTGTACAGGTATGAAACAACTTTCAGACAACTCAGAATCATGTGGGAAGTTAACCTAAGGTGTTTCCATTAGGTTTGCAGTAAGTGCTTTGTTGTAAAATTGAAATGTATACTATTTGTATTGTCTAAGCATTGCATTCACTGAGATAACAACTTTTTTCTGTTGATGTGTACAGCCATGAAACAACTTTCAAACTACTCATAATCATGTGGAAAGTTAACCTAAGGTGTTTCCATTAGGTCTGCAGTAAGTGCTTTGGTGTAAAATTGAAATGTATACTATTTGTATTGTAAAAGCATTGCATGCACTGAGAAAACAACTTTTTTGTCTTGATGTGCACAGGTATGAAACAACTTTCAGACATCTCAGAATCATGTGGGAAGTTAATCTATGTTGTTTCCATTAGGTTTGCAGTAAGTGCTTTGGTGTAAAATTGAAATGTATACTATTTGTATTGTCTAAGCATTGCATGCACTGAGATAACAATTTTTTTGTGTTGATGTGTACAGCCATGAAACAACTTTCAAACTACTCATAATCATGTGGGAAGTTAACCTAAGTTGTTTCCATTAGTTTGCAGTAAGTACTTTGGTGTAAAATTCAGATGTGTACTTCCTTAATGTCAGAGCATAGTAGTACTGAGAAAGTAACTTTTTTGTCTTGATGAACTGAGGCATGAAACAACTTTAAACCTAGTCATATTCATCTGGGAAGTTAACCAAATGTGTTTGCATTAGGTTTGCAGTCAGGACTTTTGAGTACAATTGAAATGTATACTACTTTTATGTCAAAGCATTCTAATCACTGTGAAATCAACTTTTTTGTCTTTATGTGCACAGGTATGAAAGAACTTTCAGACATCTCAGAATCATGTGGGAAGTTAACCTAAGGTGTTTCCATTAGGTCTGCAGTAAGTGCTTTGGTGTAAAATTGAAGTGTATACTATTTGTATTATAAAAGCATTGCATGCACTGAGAAAACAACTTTTTTGTCTTGATGTGCACAGGTATGAAACAACTTTCAGACATCTCAGAATCATGTGGGAAGTTAACCTAAAGTGTATCCTTTAGGTTTGCAGTAAGTGCTTTGGTGTAAAATTGAAATGTATACTATTTGTATTGTCTAAGCATTGCATGCACTGAGATTACAACTCTTTTGCGTTGATGTGTGCAGCCATGAAACAACTTTCAAACTACTCATAATCATGTGGAAAGTTAACCTAAAGTGTTTCCATTAGGTTTGCAGTAAGTACTTTGTTGTAAAATTGAAATGTATACTACTTTTATGTCAAAGCATTCTACTCAACGTGAAATCAACTTTTTTGTCGTTATGTGTACAGGCATGAAACAACTTTCAGACATCTCAGAATCATGTGGGAAGTTAACCTAAGGCGTTTCCATTAGGTTTGCAGTAAGTGTTTTGTAGTAAAATTGAAATGTATACTCTTTGTATTGTCTAAGCATTGCATTCACTGAGATAACAACTTTTTTGTCTTGATGTGCACAGGTATGAAACAACTTACAGACATGTCAGAATCATGTGGAAAGTTAACCTAAAGTGTTTCCATTAGGTTTGCTGTAAGTGCTTTGGTGTAAAATTGAAATGTATACTATTTGTATTGTAAAAGCATTGCATGCACTGAGAAAACAACTTTTTTGTCTTGATGTGCACAGGTATGAAACAACTTTCAGACATCTCAGAAATATGTGGGAAGTTAACCTAAAGTGTTTCCATTAGGTTTGCAGTAAGTGCTTTGGTGTAAAATTGAAATGTATACTATTTGTATTCTAAAAGCATTGCATGCACTGAGAAAACAACTTTTTTGTCTTGATGTGCACAGGTATGAAACAACTTTCAGACATCTCAGAATCATGTGGGAAGTTAACCTAAAGTGTTTCCATTAGGTTTGCAGTAAGTGCTTTGGTGTAAAATTGAAATGTATACTATTTGTATTGTCTAAGCATTGCATGCACTGAGATTACAACTTTTTTGTGTTGATATGTGCAGCCATGAAACAACTTTCAAACTACTCATAATCATGTGGAAAGTTAACCTAAAGTGTTTCCATTAGGTTTGCAGTAAGTACTTTGTTGTAAAATTGAAGTGTATACTACTTTTATGTCAAAGCATTCTATACACCGTGAAATCAACTTTTTTGTCTTTATGTGTACAGGTATGAAACAACTTTCAGACATCTCAGAATCATGTGGGAAGTTAACCTAAGGTGTTTCCATTAGTTTGCAGTAAGTAGTTTGGTGTAAAATTCAGATGTGTACTTCCTTAATGTGAGAGCATAGTAGTACTGAGAAAGTAACTTTTTTGTCTTGATGAACTGAGGCATGAAACAACTTTAAACCTAGTCATATTCATCTGGGAAGTTAACCAAATGTGTTTGCATTAGGTTTGCAGTAAGTGCTTTGCTGTAAAATTGAGATGTATACTATTTGTATTGTAAAAGCATTGCATGCACTGAGAAAAGAACTTTTTTGTCTTTATGTGCACAGGTATGAAACAACTTTCAGACATCTCAGAATCATGTGGGAAGTTAATCTAAGTTGTTTCCACTATGTTTGCAGTAAGTGCTTTGGTGTAAAATTGAAATGTATACTATTTGTATTGTAAAAGCATTGCATGCACTGAGAAATAAACTTTTTTGTCTTGATGTGCACAGGTACGAAACAACTTTCAGACATCTCAGAATCATGTGGGAAGTTAATCTCAGTTGTTTCCATTAGGTTTGCAGTAAGTGCTTTGGTGTAAAATTGAAATGTATACTATTTGTATTGTCTAAGCATTGCATGCACTGAGATAACAACTTTTATGTGTTGATGTCTACAGCCATGAAAAAACTTTCAAACTACTCATAATAATGTGGGAAGTAAACCTAAGGTGTTTCCATTAGTTTGCAGTAAGTACTTTGGTGTAAAATTGAAATGTATACTACTTTTATGTCAAAGCATTCTATTCACCGTGAAATCAACTTTTTTGTCTTTATGTGTACAGGTATGAAACAAGTTTCAGACATCTCAGAATCATGTGGGAAGTTAATCTAAGTTGTTTCCATTAGGTTTGCAGTAAGTGCTTTGGTGTGAAATTCAAATGTATACTATATGTATTGTAAAAGCATTGCGTGTACTGAGAAAACAACTTTTTTGTCTTGATGTGCACAGGTATGAAACAACTTTCAGACATCTCAGAATCATGTGGGAAGTTAATCTAAGTTGTTTCCATTAGGTTTGCAGTAAGTACTTTGGTGTAAAATTGAAATGTATACTATTTGTATTGTCTAAGCTTTGCATGCACTGAGATAACAACTTTTATGTGTTGATGTCTACAGCCATGAAACAACTTTCAAACTACTCATAATAATGTGGGAAGTAAACCTAAGGTGTTTCCATTAGTTTGCAGTAAGTACTTTGGTGTAAAATTGAAATGTATACTACTTTTATGTCAAAGCATTCTATTCACCGTGAAATCAACTTTTTTGTCTTTATGTGTACAGGTATGAAACAACTTTCAGACATCTCAGAATCATGTGGGAAGTTAACCTAAAGTGTATCCTTTAGGTTTGCAGTAAGTGCTTTGGTGTAAAATTGAAATGTATACTATTTGTATTGTAAAAGCATTGCATGCACTGAGAAATAAACTTTTTTGTCTTGATGTGCACAGGTATGAAACAACTTTCAGACATCTCAGAATCATGTGGGAAGTTAATCTAAGTTGTTTCCATTAGGTTTGCAGTAAGTGCTTTGGTGTAAAATTGAAATGTATACTATTTGTATTGTCTAAGCATTGCATGCACTGAGATAACAACTTTTTTGTGTTGATGTGTACAGCCATGAAACAACTTTCAAACTACCCATAATCATGTGGGAAGTTAACCTAAGGTGTTTCCATTAGTTTGCAGTAAGTACTTTAGTGTAAAATTCAGATGTGTACTTCCTTACTGTCAGAGCATAGTAGTACTGAGAAAGTAACTTTTTTGTCTTGATGAACTGAGGCATGAAACAACTTTAAACCAAGTCATATTCACCTGGGAAGTTAACCAAATGTGTTTGCATTAGGTTTGCAGTCAGGACTTTTGAGTACAATTGAAATGTGTACTACTTTTATGTCAAAGCATTCTATTCACTGTGAAATCAACTTTTTTGTCTTGATGTGCACAGGTATGAAACAACTTTCAGACATCTCAGAATCATGTGGGAAGTTAACCTAAAGTGTTTCCATTAGGTTTGCAGTAAGTGCTTTGGTGTAAAATTGAAATGTATACTATTTGTATTGTCTAAGCATTGCATGCACTGAGATTACAACTTTTTTGTGTTGATATGTGCAGCCATGAAACAACTTTCAAACTACTCATAATCATGTGGAAAGTTAACCTAAAGTGTTTCCATTAGGTTTGCAGTAAGTACTTTGTTGTAAAATTGAAGTGTATACTACTTTTATGTCAAAGCATTCTATACACCGTGAAATCAACTTTTTTGTCTTTATGTGTACAGGTATGAAACAACTTTCAGACATCTCAGAATCATGTGGGAAGTTAACCTAAGGTGTTTCCATTAGTTTGCAGTAAGTAGTTTGGTGTAAAATTCAGATGTGTACTTCCTTAATGTGAGAGCATAGTAGTACTGAGAAAGTAACTTTTTTGTCTTGATGAACTGAGGCATGAAACAACTTTAAACCTAGTCATATTCATCTGGGAAGTTAACCAAATGTGTTTGCATTAGGTTTGCAGTAAGTGCTTTGCTGTAAAATTGAGATGTATACTATTTGTATTGTAAAAGCATTGCATGCACTGAGAAAAGAACTTTTTTGTCTTTATGTGCACAGGTATGAAACAACTTTCAGACATCTCAGAATCATGTGGGAAGTTAATCTAAGTTGTTTCCACTATGTTTGCAGTAAGTGCTTTGGTGTAAAATTGAAATGTATACTATTTGTATTGTAAAAGCATTGCATGCACTGAGAAATAAACTTTTTTGTCTTGATGTGCACAGGTACGAAACAACTTTCAGACATCTCAGAATCATGTGGGAAGTTAATCTCAGTTGTTTCCATTAGGTTTGCAGTAAGTGCTTTGGTGTAAAATTGAAATGTATACTATTTGTATTGTCTAAGCATTGCATGCACTGAGATAACAACTTTTATGTGTTGATGTCTACAGCCATGAAAAAACTTTCAAACTACTCATAATAATGTGGGAAGTAAACCTAAGGTGTTTCCATTAGTTTGCAGTAAGTACTTTGGTGTAAAATTGAAATGTATACTACTTTTATGTCAAAGCATTCTATTCACCGTGAAATCAACTTTTTTGTCTTTATGTGTACAGGTATGAAACAAGTTTCAGACATCTCAGAATCATGTGGGAAGTTAATCTAAGTTGTTTCCATTAGGTTTGCAGTAAGTGCTTTGGTGTGAAATTGAAATGTATACTATATGTATTGTAAAAGCATTGCGTGCACTGAGAAAACAACTTTTTTGTCTTGATGTGCACAGGTATGAAACAACTTTCAGACATCTCAGAATCATGTGGGAAGTTAATCTAAGTTGTTTCCATTAGGTTTGCAGTAAGTACTTTGGTGTAAAATTGAAATGTATACTATTTGTATTGTCTAAGCATTGCATGCACTGAGATAACAACTTTTATGTGTTGATGTCTACAGCCATGAAACAACTTTCAAACTACTCATAATAATGTGGGAAGTAAACCTAAGGTGTTTCCATTAGTTTGCAGTAAGTACTTTGGTGTAAAATTGAAATGTATACTACTTTTATGTCAAAGCATTCTATTCACCGTGAAATCAACTTTTTTGTCTTTATGTGTACAGGTATGAAACAACTTTCAGACATCTCAGAATCATGTGGGAAGTTAACCTAAAGTGTATCCTTTAGGTTTGCAGTAAGTGCTTTGGTGTAAAATTGAAATGTATACTATTTGTATTGTAAAAGCATTGCATGCACTGAGAAATAAACTTTTTTGTCTTGATGTGCACAGGTATGAAACAACTTTCAGACATCTCAGAATCATGTGGGAAGTTAACCTAAGGTGTTTCCATTAGTTTGCAGTAAGTACTTTAGTGTAAAATTCAGATGTGTACTTCCTTACTGTCAGAGCATAGTAGTACTGAGAAAGTAACTTTTTTGTCTTGATGAACTGAGGCATGAAACAACTTTAAACCAAGTCATATTCACCTAGGAAGTTAACCAAATGTGTTTGCATTAGGTTTGCAGTCAGGACTTTTGAGTACAATTGAAATGTGTACTACTTTTATGTCAAAGCATTCTATTCACTGTGAAATCAACTTTTTTGTCTTTATGTGCACAGGTATGAAACAACTTTCAGACATCTCAGAATCATGTGGGAAGTTAACCTAAGGTGTTTCCATTAGGTCTGCAGTAAGTGCTTTGGTGTAAAAATGAAATGTATACTATTTGTATTGTAAAAGCTTTGCATGCACTGAGAAAACAACTTTTTTGTCTTGATGTGCACAGGTATGAAACAACTTTCAGACATCTCAGAATCATGTGGGAAGTTAACCTAAAGTGTATCCTTTAGGTTTGCAGTAAGTGCTTTGGTGTAAAATTGAAATGTATACTATTTGTATTGTCTTAGCATTGCATGCACTGAGATTACAACTTTTTTGTGTTGATGTGTGCAGCCATGAAACAACTTTTAAACTACTCATAATCATGTGGAAAGTTAACCTAAAGTGTTTCCATTAGGTTTGCAGTAAGTACTGTATTGTAAAATTGAAATGTATACTACTTTTATGTCAAAGCATTCTACTCACCGTGAAATCAACTTTTTTGTCTTTATGTGTACAGGTATGAAACAACTTTCAGACATCTCAGAATCATGTGGAAAGGTAACCTAAGGTGTTTCCATTAGGTTTGCAGTAAGTGCTTTGGTGTAAAGTTGAAATGTATACTATTTATATTGTAAAAGCATTGCATGCACTGAGAAATAAACTTTATTGTCTTGATGTGCACAGGTATGAAACAACTTTCAGACATCTCAGAATCATGTGGGAAGTTAATCTAAGTTGTTTCCATTAGGTTTGCAGTAAGTGCTTTGGTGTAAAAGTGAAATGTATACTATTTGTATTGTCTAAGCATTGCATGCACTGAGATTACAACTTTTTTGTGTTGATATGTGCAGCCATGAAACAACTTTCAAACTACTCATAATCATGTGGAAAGTTAACCTAAAGTGTTTCCATTAGGTTTGCAGTAAGTACTTTGTTGTAAAATTGAAATGTATACTACTTTTATGTCAAAGCATTCTATACACCGTGAAATCAACTTTTTTGTCTTTATGTGTACAGGTATGAAACAACTTTCAGACATCTCAGAATCATGTGGGAAGTTAACCTAAGGTGTTTCCATTAGTTTGCAGTAAGTACTTTGGTGTAAAATTCAGATGTGTACTTCCTTAATGTCAGAGCATAGTAGTACTGAGAAAGTAACTTTTTTGTCTTGATGAACTGAGGCATGAAACAACTTTAAACCTAGTCATATTCATCTGGGAAGTTAACCAAATGTGTTTGCATTAGGTTTGCAGTAAGTGCTTTGCTGTAAAATTGAAATGTATACTATTTGTATTGTAAAAGCATTGCATGCACTGAGAAAAGAACTTTTTTGTCTTGATGTGCACAGGTATGAAACAACTTTCAGACATCTCAGAATCATGTGGGAAGTTAATCTAAGTTGTTTCCATTAGGTTTGCAGTAAGTGCTTTGGTGTAAAATTGAAATGTATACTATTTGTATTGTCTAAGCATTGCATGCACTGAGATAACAACTTTTTTGTGTTGATGTGTACAGCCATGAAACAACTTTCAAACTACCCATAATCATGTGGGAAGTTAACCTAAGGTGTTTCCATTAGTTTGCAGTAAGTACTTTAGTGTAAAATTCAGATGTGTACTTCCTTACTGTCAGAGCATAGTAGTACTGAGAAAGTAACTTTTTTGTCTTGATGAACTGAGGCATGAAACAACTTTAAACCTAGTCATATTCACCTGGGAAGTTAACCAAACGTGTTTGCATTAGGTTTGCAGTCAGGACTTTTGAGTACAATTGAAATGTGTACTACTTTTATGTCAAAGCATTCTATTCACTGTGAAATCAACTTTTTTGTCTTTATGTGCACAGGTATGAAACAACTTTCAGACATCTCAGAATCATGTGGGAAGTTAACCTAAGGTGTTTCCATTAGGTCTGCAGTAAGTGCTTTGGTGTAAAAATGAAATGTATACTATTTGTATTGTAAAGGCTTTGCATGCACTGAGAAAACAACTTTTTTGTCTTGATGTGCACAGGTATGAAACAACTTTCAGACATCTCAGAATCATGTGGGAAGTTAACCTAAAGTGTATCCTTTAGGTTTGCAGTAAGTGCTTTGGTGTAAAATTGAAATGTATACTATTTGTATTGTCTTAGCATTGCATGCACTGAGATTACAACTTTTTTGTGTTGATGTGTGCAGCCATGAAACAACTTTTAAACTACTCATAATCATGTGGAAAGTTAACCTAAAGTGTTTCCATTAGGTTTGCAGTAAGTACTTTATTGTAAAATTGAAATGTATACTACTTTTATGTCAAAGCATTCTAGTCACCGTGAAATCAACTTTTTTGTCTTTATGTGTACAGGTATGAAACAACTTTCAGACATCTCAGAATCATGTGGTAAGGTGTTTCCATTAGGTTTGCAGTAAGTGCTTTGGTGTAAAGTTGAAATGTATACTATTTGTATTGTAAAAGCATTGCATGCACTGAGAAATAAACTTTATTGTCTTGATGTGCACAGGTATGAAACAACTTTCAGACATCTCAGAATCATGTGGGAAGTTAATCTAAGTTGTTTCCATTAGTTTTGCAGTAAGTGCTTTGGTGTAAAATTGAAATGTATACTATTTGTATTGCCTAAGCATTGCATGCACTGAGATAACAACTTTTTTGTGTTGATGTGTACAGCCATGAAACAACTTTCAAACTACTCATAATCATGTGGGAAGTTAACCTAAGGTGTTTCCATTAGTTTGCAGTAAGTACTTTAGTGTAAAATTCAGATGTGTACTTCCTTACTGTCAGAGCATAGTAGTACTGAGAAAGTAACTTTTTTGTCTTGATGAACTGAGGCATGAAACAACTTTAAACCTAGTCATATTCATCTGGGAAGTTAACCAAATGTGTTTGCATTAGGTTTGCAGTCAGGACTTTTGAGTACAATTGAAATGTATACTACTTTTATGTCAAAGCATTCTACTCACCGTGAAATCAACTTTTTTGTCTTTATGTGTACAGCTATGAAACAACTTTCAGACATCTCAAAATCTTGTGGGAAGTTAACCAAAGGTGTTTCCATTAGGTTTGCAGTAAGTGCTTTGTAGTAAAATTGAAATGTATACTATTTGTATTGTCTAAGCATTGCATTCACTGAGATAACAACTTTTTTGTCTTGATGTGCAGAGGTATGAAACAACTTTCAGACATGTCAGAATCATGTGGAAAGTTAACCTAAAGTGTTTCCATTAGGTTTGCAGTAAGTGCTTTGGTGTAAAATTGAAATGTATACTATTTGTATTGTCTTAGCATTGCATGCACTGAGATTACAACTTTTTTGTGTTGATGTGTGCAGCCATGAAACAACTTTTAAACTACTCATAATCATGTGGAAAGTTAACCTAAAGTGTTTCCATTAGGTTTGCAGTAAGTACTGTATTGTAAAATTGAAATGTATACTACTTTTATGTCAAAGCATTCTACTCACCGTGAAATCAACTTTTTTGTCTTTATGTGTACAGGTATGAAACAACTTTCAGACATCTCAGAATCATGTGGAAAGGTAACCTAAGGTGTTTCCATTAGGTTTGCAGTAAGTGCTTTGGTGTAAAGTTGAAATGTATACTATTTGTATTGTAAAAGCATTGCATGCACTGAGAAATAAACTTTATTGTCTTGATGTGCACAGGTATGAAACAACTTTCAGACATCTCAGAATCATGTGGGAAGTTAATCTAAGTTGTTTCCATTAGGTTTGCAGTAAGTGCTTTGGTGTAAAAGTGAAATGTATACTATTTGTATTGTCTAAGCATTGCATGCACTGAGATTACAACTTTTTTGTGTTGATATGTGCAGCCATGAAACAACTTTCAAACTACTCATAATCATGTGGAAAGTTAACCTAAAGTGTTTCCATTAGGTTTGCAGTAAGTACTTTGTTGTAAAATTGAAATGTATACTACTTTTATGTCAAAGCATTCTATACACCGTGAAATCAACTTTTTTGTCTTTATGTGTACAGGTATGAAACAACTTTCAGACATCTCAGAATCATGTGGGAAGTTAACCTAAGGTGTTTCCATTAGTTTGCAGTAAGTACTTTGGTGTAAAATTCAGATGTGTACTTCCTTAATGTCAGAGCATAGTAGTACTGAGAAAGTAACTTTTTTGTCTTGATGAACTGAGGCATGAAACAACTTTAAACCTAGTCATATTCATCTGGGAAGTTAACCAAATGTGTTTGCATTAGGTTTGCAGTAAGTGCTTTGCTGTAAAATTGAAATGTATACTATTTGTATTGTAAAAGCATTGCATGCACTGAGAAAAGAACTTTTTTGTCTTGATGTGCACAGGTATGAAACAACTTTCAGACATCTCAGAATCATGTGGGAAGTTAATCTAAGTTGTTTCCATTAGGTTTGCAGTAAGTGCTTTGGTGTAAAATTGAAATGTATACTATTTGTATTGTCTAAGCATTGCATGCACTGAGATAACAACTTTTTTGTGTTGATGTGTACAGCCATGAAACAACTTTCAAACTACCCATAATCATGTGGGAAGTTAACCTAAGGTGTTTCCATTAGTTTGCAGTAAGTACTTTAGTGTAAAATTCAGATGTGTACTTCCTTACTGTCAGAGCATAGTAGTACTGAGAAAGTAACTTTTTTGTCTTGATGAACTGAGGCATGAAACAACTTTAAACCTAGTCATATTCACCTGGGAAGTTAACCAAACGTGTTTGCATTAGGTTTGCAGTCAGGACTTTTGAGTACAATTGAAATGTGTACTACTTTTATGTCAAAGCATTCTATTCACTGTGAAATCAACTTTTTTGTCTTTATGTGCACAGGTATGAAACAACTTTCAGACATCTCAGAATCATGTGGGAAGTTAACCTAAGGTGTTTCCATTAGGTCTGCAGTAAGTGCTTTGGTGTAAAAATGAAATGTATACTATTTGTATTGTAAAGGCTTTGCATGCACTGAGAAAACAACTTTTTTGTCTTGATGTGCACAGGTATGAAACAACTTTCAGACATCTCAGAATCATGTGGGAAGTTAACCTAAAGTGTATCCTTTAGGTTTGCAGTAAGTGCTTTGGTGTAAAATTGAAATGTATACTATTTGTATTGTCTTAGCATTGCATGCACTGAGATTACAACTTTTTTGTGTTGATGTGTGCAGCCATGAAACAACTTTTAAACTACTCATAATCATGTGGAAAGTTAACCTAAAGTGTTTCCATTAGGTTTGCAGTAAGTACTTTATTGTAAAATTGAAATGTATACTACTTTTATGTCAAAGCATTCTAGTCACCGTGAAATCAACTTTTTTGTCTTTATGTGTACAGGTATGAAACAACTTTCAGACATCTCAGAATCATGTGGTAAGGTGTTTCCATTAGGTTTGCAGTAAGTGCTTTGGTGTAAAGTTGAAATGTATACTATTTGTATTGTAAAAGCATTGCATGCACTGAGAAATAAACTTTATTGTCTTGATGTGCACAGGTATGAAACAACTTTCAGACATCTCAGAATCATGTGGGAAGTTAATCTAAGTTGTTTCCATTAGTTTTGCAGTAAGTGCTTTGGTGTAAAATTGAAATGTATACTATTTGTATTGCCTAAGCATTGCATGCACTGAGATAACAACTTTTTTGTGTTGATGTGTACAGCCATGAAACAACTTTCAAACTACTCATAATCATGTGGGAAGTTAACCTAAGGTGTTTCCATTAGTTTGCAGTAAGTACTTTAGTGTAAAATTCAGATGTGTACTTCCTTACTGTCAGAGCATAGTAGTACTGAGAAAGTAACTTTTTTGTCTTGATGAACTGAGGCATGAAACAACTTTAAACCTAGTCATATTCATCTGGGAAGTTAACCAAATGTGTTTGCATTAGGTTTGCAGTCAGGACTTTTGAGTACAATTGAAATGTATACTACTTTTATGTCAAAGCATTCTACTCACCGTGAAATCAACTTTTTTGTCTTTATGTGTACAGCTATGAAACAACTTTCAGACATCTCAAAATCTTGTGGGAAGTTAACCAAAGGTGTTTCCATTAGGTTTGCAGTAAGTGCTTTGTAGTAAAATTGAAATGTATACTATTTGTATTGTCTAAGCATTGCATTCACTGAGATAACAACTTTTTTGTCTTGATGTGCAGAGGTATGAAACAACTTTCAGACATGTCAGAATCATGTGGAAAGTTAACCTAAAGTGTTTCCATTAGGTTTGCAGTAAGTGCTTTGGTGTAAAATTGAAATGTATACTATTTGTATTGTAAAAGCATTGCATGCTCTGAGAAAAGAACTTTTTTGTCTTGATGTGCAGAGGTATGAAACAACTTTCAGACATCTCAGAATCATGTGGGAAGTTAACCTAAAGTGTTTCCATTAGGTTTGCAGTAAGTGCTTTGGTGTAAAATTGAAATGTATACTATTTGTATTGTCTAAGCATTGCATGCACTGAGATTACAACTTTTTTGTGTTGATATGTGCAGCCATGAAACAACTTTCAAACTACTCATAATCATGTGGAAAGTTAACCTAAAGTGTTTCCATTAGGTTTGCAGTAAGTACTTTGTTGTAAAATTGAAATGTATACTACTTTTATGTCAAAGCATTCTATACACCGTGAAATCAACTTTTTTGTCTTTATGTGTACAGGTATGAAACAACTTTCAGACATCTCAGAATCATGTGGGAAGTTAACCTAAGGTGTTTCCATTAGGTTTGCAGTAAGTGCTTTGGTGTAAAGTTGAAATGTATACTATTTGTATTGTAAAAGCATTGCATGCACTGAGAAAAGAACTTTTTTGTCTTGATGTGCACAGGTATGAAACAACTTTCAGACATCTCAGAATCATGTGGGAAGTTAATCTAAGTTGTTTCCATTAGGTTTGCAGTAAGTGCTTTGGTGTGAAATTGAAATGTATACTATATGTATTGTAAAAGCATTGCGCGCACTGAGAAAACAACTTTTTTGTCTTGATGTGCACAGGTATGAAACAACTTTCAGACATCTCAGAAAAATGTGGGAAGTTAATCTAAGTTGTTTCCATTAGGTTTGCAGTAAGTACTTTGGTGTAAAATTGAAATGTATACAATTTGTATTGTCTAAGCATTGCATGCACTGAGATAACAACTTTTATGTGTTGATGTCTACAGCCATGAAACAACTTTCACACTACTCATAATAATGTGGGAAGTAAACCTAAGGTGTTTCCATTAGTTTGCAGTAAGTACTTTGGTGTAAAATTGAAATGTATACTACTTTTATGTCAAAGCATTCTATTCACCGTGAAATCAACTTTTTTGTCTTTCTGTGTACAGGTATGAAACAACTTGCAGACATCTCAGAATCATGTGGGACGTTAACCTAAGGTGTTTCCATTATGTCTGCAGTAAGTGCTTTGGTGTAAAATTGAAATGTATACTATTTGTATTGTAAAAGCATTGCATGAACTGAGAAAACAACTTTTTTGTCTTGATGTGCACAGGTATGAAACAACTTTCAGACATCTCAGAATCATGTGGGAAGTTAACCTAAAGTGTTTCCATTAGGTTTGCAGTAAGTGCTTTGGTGTAAAATTGAAATGTATACTATTTGTATTGTCTAAGCATTGCATGCACTGAGATTACAACTTTTTTGTGTTGATATGTGCAGCCATGAAACAACTTTCAAACTACTCATAATCATGTGGAAAGTTAACCTAAAGTGTTTCCATTAGGTTTGCAGTAAGTACTTTGTTGTAAAATTGAAGTGTATACTACTTTTATGTCAAAGCATTCTATACACCGTGAAATCAACTTTTTTGTCTTTATGTGTACAGGTATGAAACAACTTTCAGACATCTCAGAATCATGTGGGAAGTTAACCTAAGGTGTTTCCATTAGTTTGCAGTAAGTAGTTTGGTGTAAAATTCAGATGTGTACTTCCTTAATGTGAGAGCATAGTAGTACTGAGAAAGTAACTTTTTTGTCTTGATGAACTGAGGCATGAAACAACTTTAAACCTAGTCATATTCATCTGGGAAGTTAACCAAATGTGTTTGCATTAGGTTTGCAGTAAGTGCTTTGCTGTAAAATTGAGATGTATACTATTTGTATTGTAAAAGCATTGCATGCACTGAGAAAAGAACTTTTTTGTCTTTATGTGCACAGGTATGAAACAACTTTCAGACATCTCAGAATCATGTGGGAAGTTAATCTAAGTTGTTTCCACTATGTTTGCAGTAAGTGCTTTGGTGTAAAATTGAAATGTATACTATTTGTATTGTAAAAGCATTGCATGCACTGAGAAATAAACTTTTTTGTCTTGATGTGCACAGGTACGAAACAACTTTCAGACATCTCAGAATCATGTGGGAAGTTAATCTCAGTTGTTTCCATTAGGTTTGCAGTAAGTGCTTTGGTGTAAAATTGAAATGTATACTATTTGTATTGTCTAAGCATTGCATGCACTGAGATAACAACTTTTATGTGTTGATGTCTACAGCCATGAAAAAACTTTCAAACTACTCATAATAATGTGGGAAGTAAACCTAAGGTGTTTCCATTAGTTTGCAGTAAGTACTTTGGTGTAAAATTGAAATGTATACTACTTTTATGTCAAAGCATTCTATTCACCGTGAAATCAACTTTTTTGTCTTTATGTGTACAGGTATGAAACAAGTTTCAGACATCTCAGAATCATGTGGGAAGTTAATCTAAGTTGTTTCCATTAGGTTTGCAGTAAGTGCTTTGGTGTGAAATTGAAATGTATACTATATGTATTGTAAAAGCATTGCGTGCACTGAGAAAACAACTTTTTTGTCTTGATGTGCACAGGTATGAAACAACTTTCAGACATCTCAGAATCATGTGGGAAGTTAATCTAAGTTGTTTCCATTAGGTTTGCAGTAAGTACTTTGGTGTAAAATTGAAATGTATACTATTTGTATTGTCTAAGCATTGCATGCACTGAGATAACAACTTTTATGTGTTGATGTCTACAGCCATGAAACAACTTTCAAACTACTCATAATAATGTGGGAAGTAAACCTAAGGTGTTTCCATTAGTTTGCAGTAAGTACTTTGGTGTAAAATTGAAATGTATACTACTTTTATGTCAAAGCATTCTATTCACCGTGAAATCAACTTTTTTGTCTTTATGTGTACAGGTATGAAACAACTTTCAGACATCTCAGAATCATGTGGGAAGTTAACCTAAAGTGTATCCTTTAGGTTTGCAGTAAGTGCTTTGGTGTAAAATTGAAATGTATACTATTTGTATTGTAAAAGCATTGCATGCACTGAGAAATAAACTTTTTTGTCTTGATGTGCACAGGTATGAAACAACTTTCAGACATCTCAGAATCATGTGGGAAGTTAATCTAAGTTGTTTCCATTAGGTTTGCAGTAAGTGCTTTGGTGTAAAATTGAAATGTATACTATTTGTATTGTCTAAGCATTGCATGCACTGAGATAACAACTTTTTTGTGTTGATGTGTACAGCCATGAAACAACTTTCAAACTACCCATAATCATGTGGGAAGTTAACCTAAGGTGTTTCCATTAGTTTGCAGTAAGTACTTTAGTGTAAAATTCAGATGTGTACTTCCTTACTGTCAGAGCATAGTAGTACTGAGAAAGTAACTTTTTTGTCTTGATGAACTGAGGCATGAAACAACTTTAAACCAAGTCATATTCACCTGGGAAGTTAACCAAATGTGTTTGCATTAGGTTTGCAGTCAGGACTTTTGAGTACAATTGAAATGTGTACTACTTTTATGTCAAAGCATTCTATTCACTGTGAAATCAACTTTTTTGTCTTGATGTGCACAGGTATGAAACAACTTTCAGACATCTCAGAATCATGTGGAAAGGTAACCTAAGGTGTTTCCATTAGGTTTGCAGTAAGTGCTTTGGTGTAAAGTTGAAATGTATACTATTTGTATTGTAAAAGCATTGCATGCACTGAGAAATAAACTTTATTGTCTTGATGTGCACAGGTATGAAACAACTTTCAGACATCTCAGAATCATGTGGGAAGTTAATCTAAGTTGTTTCCATTAGGTTTGCAGTAAGTGCTTTGGTGTAAAAGTGAAATGTATACTATTTGTATTGTCTAAGCATTGCATGCACTGAGATTACAACTTTTTTGTGTTGATATGTGCAGCCATGAAACAACTTTCAAACTACTCATAATCATGCGGAAAGTTAACCTAAAGTGTTTCCATTAGGTTTGCAGTAAGTACTTTGTTGTAAAATTGAAATGTATACTACTTTTATGTCAAAGCATTCTATACACCGTGAAATCAACTTTTTTGTCTTTATGTGTACAGGTATGAAACAACTTTCAGACATCTCAGAATCATGTGGGAAGTTAACCTAAGGTGTTTCCATTAGTTTGCAGTAAGTACTTTGGTGTAAAATTCAGATGTGTACTTCCTTAATGTCAGAGCATAGTAGTACTGAGAAAGTAACTTTTTTGTCTTGATGAACTGAGGCATGAAACAACTTTAAACCTAGTCATATTCATCTGGGAAGTTAACCAAATGTGTTTACATTAGGTTTGCAGTAAGTGCTTTGCTGTAAAATTGAAATGTATACTATTTGTATTGTAAAAGCATTGCATGCACTGAGAAAAGAACTTTTTTGTCTTGATGTGCACAGGTATGAAACAACTTTCAGACATCTCAGAATCATGTGGGAAGTTAATCTAAGTTGTTTCCATTAGGTTTGCAGTAAGTGCTTTGGTGTAAAATTGAAATGTATACTATTTGTATTGTCTAAGCATTGCATGCACTGAGATAACAACTTTTTTGTGTTGATGTGTACAGCCATGAAACAACTTTCAAACTACCCATAATCATGTGGGAAGTTAACCTAAGGTGTTTCCATTAGTTTGCAGTAAGTACTTTAGTGTAAAATTCAGATGTGTACTTCCTTACTGTCAGAGCATAGTAGTACTGAGAAAGTAACTTTTTTGTCTTGATGAACTGAGGCATGAAACAACTTTAAACCTAGTCATATTCACCTGGGAAGTTAACCAAACGTGTTTGCATTAGGTTTGCAGTCAGGACTTTTGAGTACAATTGAAATGTGTACTACTTTTATGTCAAAGCATTCTATTCACTGTGAAATCAACTTTTTTGTCTTTATGTGCACAGGTATGAAACAACTTTCAGACATCTCAGAATCATGTGGGAAGTTAACCTAAGGTGTTTCCATTAGGTCTGCAGTAAGTGCTTTGGTGTAAAAATGAAATGTATACTATTTGTATTGTAAAGGCTTTGCATGCACTGAGAAAACAACTTTTTTGTCTTGATGTGCACAGGTATGAAACAACTTTCAGACATCTCAGAATCATGTGGGAAGTTAACCTAAAGTGTATCCTTTAGGTTTGCAGTAAGTGCTTTGGTGTAAAATTGAAATGTATACTATTTGTATTGTCTTAGCATTGCATGCACTGAGATTACAACTTTTTTGTGTTGATGTGTGCAGCCATGAAACAACTTTTAAACTACTCATAATCATGTGGAAAGTTAACCTAAAGTGTTTCCATTAGGTTTGCAGTAAGTACTTTATTGTAAAATTGAAATGTATACTACTTTTATGTCAAAGCATTCTAGTCACCGTGAAATCAACTTTTTTGTCTTTATGTGTACAGGTATGAAACAACTTTCAGACATCTCAGAATCATGTGGTAAGGTGTTTCCATTAGGTTTGCAGTAAGTGCTTTGGTGTAAAGTTGAAATGTATACTATTTGTATTGTAAAAGCATTGCATGCACTGAGAAATAAACTTTATTGTCTTGATGTGCACAGGTATGAAACAACTTTCAGACATCTCAGAATCATGTGGGAAGTTAATCTAAGTTGTTTCCATTAGTTTTGCAGTAAGTGCTTTGGTGTAAAATTGAAATGTATACTATTTGTATTGCCTAAGCATTGCATGCACTGAGATAACAACTTTTTTGTGTTGATGTGTACAGCCATGAAACAACTTTCAAACTACTCATAATCATGTGGGAAGTTAACCTAAGGTGTTTCCATTAGTTTGCAGTAAGTACTTTAGTGTAAAATTCAGATGTGTACTTCCTTACTGTCAGAGCATAGTAGTACTGAGAAAGTAACTTTTTTGTCTTGATGAACTGAGGCATGAAACAACTTTAAACCTAGTCATATTCATCTGGGAAGTTAACCAAATGTGTTTGTATTAGGTTTGCAGTCAGGACTTTTGAGTACAATTGAAATGTATACTACTTTTATGTCAAAGCATTCTACTCACCGTGAAATCAACTTTTTTGTCTTTATGTGTACAGCTATGAAACAACTTTCAGACATCTCAAAATCTTGTGGGAAGTTAACCAAAGGTGTTTCCATTAGGTTTGCAGTAAGTGCTTTGTAGTAAAATTGAAATGTATACTATTTGTATTGTCTAAGCATTGCATTCACTGAGATAACAACTTTTTTGTCTTGATGTGCAGAGGTATGAAACAACTTTCAGACATGTCAGAATCATGTGGAAAGTTAACCTAAAGTGTTTCCATTAGGTTTGCAGTAAGTGCTTTGGTGTAAAATTGAAATGTATACTATTTGTATTGTAAAAGCATTGCATGCTCTGAGAAAAGAACTTTTTTGTCTTGATGTGCAGAGGTATGAAACAACTTTCAGACATCTCAGAATCATGTGGGAAGTTAACCTAAAGTGTTTCCATTAGGTTTGCAGTAAGTGCTTTGGTGTAAAATTGAAATGTATACTATTTGTATTGTCTAAGCATTGCATGCACTGAGATTACAACTTTTTTGTGTTGATATGTGCAGCCATGAAACAACTTTCAAACTACTCATAATCATGTGGAAAGTTAACCTAAAGTGTTTCCATTAGGTTTGCAGTAAGTACTTTGTTGTAAAATTGAAATGTATACTACTTTTATGTCAAAGCATTCTATACACCGTGAAATCAACTTTTTTGTCTTTATGTGTACAGGTATGAAACAACTTTCAGACATCTCAGAATCATGTGGGAAGTTAACCTAAGGTGTTTCCATTAGGTTTGCAGTAAGTGCTTTGGTGTAAAGTTGAAATGTATACTATTTGTATTGTAAAAGCATTGCATGCACTGAGAAAAGAACTTTTTTGTCTTGATGTGCACAGGTATGAAACAACTTTCAGACATCTCAGAATCATGTGGGAAGTTAATCTAAGTTGTTTCCATTAGGTTTGCAGTAAGTGCTTTGGTGTGAAATTGAAATGTATACTATATGTATTGTAAAAGCATTGCGCGCACTGAGAAAACAACTTTTTTGTCTTCATGTGCACAGGTATGAAACAACTTTCAGACATCTCAGAAAAATGTGGGAAGTTAATCTAAGTTGTTTCCATTAGGTTTGCAGTAAGTACTTTGGTGTAAAATTGAAATGTATACAATTTGTATTGTCTAAGCATTGCATGCACTGAGATAACAACTTTTATGTGTTGATGTCTACAGCCATGAAACAACTTTCACACTACTCATAATAATGTGGGAAGTAAACCTAAGGTGTTTCCATTAGTTTGCAGTAAGTACTTTGGTGTAAAATTGAAATGTATACTACTTTTATGTCAAAGCATTCTATTCACCGTGAAATCAACTTTTTTGTCTTTCTGTGTACAGGTATGAAACAACTTGCAGACATCTCAGAATCATGTGGGAAGTTAACCTAAGGTGTTTCCATTATGTCTGCAGTAAGTGCTTTGGTGTAAAATTGAAATGTATACTATTTGTATTGTAAAAGCATTGCATGAACTGAGAAAACAACTTTTTTGTCTTGATGTGCACAGGTATGAAACAACTTTCAGACATCTCAGAATCATATGGGAAGTTAATCTATGTTGTTTCCATTAGGTTTGCAGTAAGTGCTTTGGTGTAAAATTGAAATGTATACTATTTGTATTGTCTAAGCATTGCATGCACTGAGATTACAACTTTTTTGTGTTGATATGTGCAGCCATGAAACAACTTTCAAACTACTCATAATCATGTGGAAAGTTAACCTAAAGTGTTTCCATTAGGTTTGCAGTAAGTACTTTGTTGTAAAATTGAAATGTATACTACTTTTATGTCAAAGCATTCTATACACCGTGAAATCAACTTTTTTGTCTTTATGTGTACAGGTATGAAACAACTTTCAGACATCTCAGAATCATGTGGGAAGTTAACCTAAGGTGTTTCCATTAGTTTGCAGTAAGTACTTTGGTGTAAAATTCAGATGTGTACTTCCTTAATGTCAGAGCATAGTAGTACTGAGAAAGTAACTTTTTTGTCTTGATGAACTGAGGCATGAAACAACTTTAAACCTAGTCATATTCATCTGGGAAGTTAACCAAATGTGTTTGCATTAGGTTTGCAGTAAGTGCTTTGCTGTAAAATTGAAATGTATACTATTTGTATTGTAAAAGCATTGCATGCACTGAGAAAAGAACTTTTTTGTCTTTATGTGCACAGGTATGAAACAACTTTCAGACATCTCAGAATCATGTGGGAAGTTAATCTAAGTTGTTTCCACTATGTTTGCAGTAAGTGCTTTGGTGTAAAATTGAAATGTATACTATTTGTATTGTAAAAGCATTGCATGCACTGAGAAATAAACTTTTTTCTCTTGATGTGCACAGGTATGAAACAACTTTCAGACATCTCAGAATCATGTGGGAAGTTAATCTCAGTTGTTTCCATTAGGTTTGCAGTAAGTGCTTTGGTGTAAAATTGAAATGTATACTATTTGTATTGTCTAAGCATTGCATGCACTGAGATAACAACTTTTATGTGTTGATGTCTACAGCCATGAAAAAACTTTCAAACTACTCATAATAATGTGGGAAGTAAACCTAAGGTGTTTCCATTAGTTTGCAGTAAGTACTTTGGTGTAAAATTGAAATGTATACTACTTTTATGTCAAAGCATTCTATTCACCGTGAAATCAACTTTTTTGTCTTTATGTGTACAGGTATGAAACAACTTTCAGACATCTCAGAATCATGTGGGAAGTTAACCTAAGGTGTTTCCATTAGGTCTGCAGTAAGTGCTTTGGTGTAAAAATGAAATGTATACTATTTGTATTGTAAAAGCTTTGCATGCACTGAGAAAACAACTTTTTTGTCTTGATGTGCACAGGTATGAAACAACTTTCAGACATCTCAGAATCATGTGGGAAGTTAACCTAAAGTGTATCCTTTAGGTTTGCAGTAAGTGCTTTGGTGTAAAATTGAAATGTATACTATTTGTATTGTCTTAGCATTGCATGCACTGAGATTACAACTTTTTTGTGTTGATGTGTGCAGCCATGAAACAACTTTTAAACTACTCATAATCATGTGGAAAGTTAACCTAAAGTGTTTCCATTAGGTTTGCAGTAAGTACTGTATTGTAAAATTGAAATGTATACTACTTTTATGTCAAAGCATTCTACTCACCGTGAAATCAACTTTTTTGTCTTTATGTGTACAGGTATGAAACAACTTTCAGACATCTCAGAATCATGTGGAAAGGTAACCTAAGGTGTTTCCATTAGGTTTGCAGTAAGTGCTTTGGTGTAAAGTTGAAATGTATACTATTTGTATTGTAAAAGCATTGCATGCACTGAGAAATAAACTTTATTGTCTTGATGTGTACAGGTATGAAACAACTTTCAGACATCTCAGAATCATGTGGAAAGGTAACCTAAGGTGTTTCCATTAGGTTTGCAGTAAGTGCTTTGGTGTAAAGTTGAAATGTATACTATTTGTATTGTAAAAGCATTGCATGCACTGAGAAATAAACTTTATTGTCTTGATGTGCACAGGTATGAAACAACTTTCAGACATCTCAGAATCATGTGGGAAGTTAATCTAAGTTGTTTCCATTAGGTTTGCAGTAAGTGCTTTGGTGTAAAAGTGAAATGTATACTATTTGTATTGTCTAAGCATTGCATGCACTGAGATTACAACTTTTTTGTGTTGATATGTGCAGCCATGAAACAACTTTCAAACTACTCATAATCATGTGGAAAGTTAACCTAAAGTGTTTCCATTAGGTTTGCAGTAAGTACTTTGTTGTAAAATTGAAATGTATACTACTTTTATGTCAAAGCATTCTATACACCGTGAAATCAACTTTTTTGTCTTTATGTGTACAGGTATGAAACAACTTTCAGACATCTCAGAATCATGTGGGAAGTTAACCTAAGGTGTTTCCATTAGTTTGCAGTAAGTACTTTGGTGTAAAATTCAGATGTGTACTTCCTTAATGTCAGAGCATAGTAGTACTGAGAAAGTAACTTTTTTGTCTTGATGAACTGAGGCATGAAACAACTTTAAACCTAGTCATATTCATCTGGGAAGTTAACCAAATGTGTTTGCATTAGGTTTGCAGTAAGTGCTTTGCTGTAAAATTGAAATGTATACTATTTGTATTGTAAAAGCATTGCATGCACTGAGAAAAGAACTTTTTTGTCTTGATGTGCACAGGTATGAAACAACTTTCAGACATCTCAGAATCATGTGGGAAGTTAATCTAAGTTGTTTCCATTAGGTTTGCAGTAAGTGCTTTGGTGTAAAATTGAAATGTATAATATTTGTATTGTCTAAGCATTGCATGCACTGAGATAACAACTTTTTTGTGTTGATGTGTACAGCCATGAAACAACTTTCAAACTACCCATAATCATGTGGGAAGTTAACCTAAGGTGTTTCCATTAGTTTGCAGTAAGTACTTCAGTGTAAAATTCAGATGTGTACTTCCTTACTGTCAGAGCATAGTAGTACTGAGAAAGTAACTTTTTTGTCTTGATGAACTGAGGCATGAAACAACTTTAAACCTAGTCATATTCACCTGGGAAGTTAACCAAACGTGTTTGCATTAGGTTTGCAGTCAGGACTTTTGAGTACAATTGAAATGTGTACTACTTTTATGTCAAAGCATTCTATTCACTGTGAAATCAACTTTTTTGTCTTTATGTGCACAGGTATGAAACAACTTTCAGACATCTCAGAATCATGTGGGAAGTTAACCTAAGGTGTTTCCATTAGGTCTGCAGTAAGTGCTTTGGTGTAAAAATGAAATGTATACTATTTGTATTGTAAAAGCTTTGCATGCACTGAGAAAACAACTTTTTTGTCTTGATGTGCACAGGTATGAAACAACTTTCAGACATCTCAGAATCATGTGGGAAGTTAACCTAAAGTGTATCCTTTAGGTTTGCAGTAAGTGCTTTGGTGTAAAATTGAAATGTATACTATTTGTATTGTCTTAGCATTGCATGCACTGAGATTACAACTTTTTTGTGTTGATGTGTGCAGCCATGAAACAACTTTTAAACTACTCATAATCATGTGGAAAGTTAACCTAAAGTGTTTCCATTAGGTTTGCAGTAAGTACTTTATTGTAAAATTGAAATGTATACTACTTTTATGTCAAAGCATTCTAGTCACCGTGAAATCAACTTTTTTGTCTTTATGTGTACAGGTATGAAACAACTTTCAGACATCTCAGAATCATGTGGTAAGGTGTTTCCATTAGGTTTGCAGTAAGTGCTTTGGTGTAAAGTTGAAATGTATACTATTTGTATTGTAAAAGCATTGCATGCACTGAGAAATAAACTTTATTGTCTTGATGTGCACAGGTATGAAACAACTTTCAGACATCTCAGAATCATGTGGGAAGTTAATCTAAGTTGTTTCCATTAGGTTTGCAGTAAGTGCTTTGGTGTAAAATTGAAATGTATACTATTTGTATTGCCTAAGCATTGCATGCACTGAGATAACAACTTTTTTGTGTTGATGTGTACAGCCATGAAACAACTTTCAAACTATTCATAATCATGTGGGAAGTTAACCTAAGGTGTTTCCATTAGTTTGCAGTAAGTACTTTAGTGTAAAATTCAGATGTGTACTTCCTTACTGTCAGAGCATAGTAGTACTGAGAAAGTAACTTTTTTGTCTTGATGAACTGAGGCATGAAACAACTTTAAACCTAGTCATATTCATCTGGGAAGTTAACCAAATGTGTTTGCATTAGGTTTGCAGTCAGGACTTTTGAGTACAATTGAAATGTATACTACTTTTATGTCAAAGCATTCTACTCACCGTGAAATCAACTTTTTTGTCTTTATGTGTACAGCTATGAAACAACTTTCAGACATCTCAAAATCTTGTGGGAAGTTAACCAAAGGTGTTTCCATTAGGTTTGCAGTAAGTGCTTTGTAGTAAAATTGAAATGTATACTATTTGTATTGTCTAAGCATTGCATTCACTGAGATAACAACTTTTTTGTCTTGATGTGCAGAGGTATGAAACAACTTGCAGACATGTCAGAATCATGTGGAAAGTTAACCTAAAGTGTTTCCATTAGGTTTGCAGTAAGTGCTTTGGTGTAAAATTGAAATGTATACTATTTGTATTGTAAAAGCATTGCATGCTCTGAGAAAAGAACTTTTTTGTCTTGATGTGCAGAGGTATGAAACAACTTTCAGACATCTCAGAATCATGTGGGAAGTTAACCTAAAGTGTTTCCATTAGTTTTGCAGTAAGTGCTTTGGTGTAAAATTGAAATGTATACTATTTGTATTGTCTAAGCATTGCATGCACTGAGATTACAACTTTTTTGTGTTGATATGTGCAGCCATGAAACAACTTTCAAACTACTCATAATCATGTGGAAAGTTAACCTAAAGTGTTTCCATTAGGTTTGCAGTAAGTACTTTGTTGTAAAATTGAAATGTATACTACTTTTATGTCAAAGCATTCTATACACCGTGAAATCAACTTTTTTGTCTTTATGTGTACAGGTATGAAACAACTTTCAGACATCTCAGAATCATGTGGGAAGTTAACCTAAGGTGTTTCCATTAGGTTTGCAGTAAGTGCTTTGGTGTAAAGTTGAAATGTATACTATTTGTATTGTAAAAGCATTGCATGCACTGAGAAAAGAACTTTTTTGTCTTGATGTGCACAGGTATGAAACAACTTTCAGACATCTCAGAATCATGTGGGAAGTTAATCTAAGTTGTTTCCATTAGGTTTGCAGTAAGTGCTTTGGTGTGAAATTGAAATGTATACTATATGTATTGTAAAAGCATTGCGCGCACTGAGAAAACAACTTTTTTGTCTTGATGTGCACAGGTATGAAACAACTTTCAGACATCTCAGAAAAATGTGGGAAGTTAATCTAAGTTGTTTCCATTAGGTTTGCAGTAAGTACTTTGGTGTAAAATTGAAATGTATACAATTTGTATTGTCTAAGCATTGCATGCACTGAGATAACAACTTTTATGTGTTGATGTCTACAGCCATGAAACAACTTTCACACTACTCATAATAATGTGGGAAGTAAACCTAAGGTGTTTCCATTAGTTTGCAGTAAGTACTTTGGTGTAAAATTGAAATGTATACTGCTTTTATGTCAAAGCATTCTATTCACCGTGAAATCAACTTTTTTGTCTTTCTGTGTACAGGTATGAAACAACTTGCAGACATCTCAGAATCATGTGGGAAGTTAACCTAAGGTGTTTCCATTATGTCTGCAGTAAGTGCTTTGGTGTAAAATTGAAATGTATACTATTTGTATTGTAAAAGCATTGCATGAACTGAGAAAACAACTTTTTTGTCTTGATGTGCACAGGTATGAAACAACTTTCAGACATCTCAGAATCATATGGGAAGTTAATCTATGTTGTTTCCATTAGGTTTGCAGTAAGTGCTTTGGTGTAAAATTGAAATGTATACTATTTGTATTGTCTAAGCATTGCATGCACTGAGATTACAACTTTTTTGTGTTGATATGTGCAGCCATGAAACAACTTTCAAACTACTCATAATCATGTGGAAAGTTAACCTAAAGTGTTTCCATTAGGTTTGCAGTAAGTACTTTGTTGTAAAATTGAAATGTATACTACTTTTATGTCAAAGCATTCTATACACCGTGAAATCAACTTTTTTGTCTTTATGTGTACAGGTATGAAACAACTTTCAGACATCTCAGAATCATGTGGGAAGTTAACCTAAGGTGTTTCCATTAGTTTGCAGTAAGTACTTTGGTGTAAAATTCAGATGTGTACTTCCTTAATGTCAGAGCATAGTAGTACTGAGAAAGTAACTTTTTTGTCTTGATGAACTGAGGCATGAAACAATTTTAAACCTAGTCATATTGATCTGGGAAGTTAACCAAATGTGTTTGCATTAGGTTTGCAGTAAGTGCTTTGCTGTAAAATTGAAATGTATACTATTTGTATTGTAAAAGCATTGCATGCACTGAGAAAAGAACTTTTTTGTCTTTATGTGCACAGGTATGAAACAACTTTCAGACATCTCAGAATCATGTGGGAAGTTAATCTAAGTTGTTTCCACTATGTTTGCAGTAAGTGCTTTGGTGTAAAATTGAAATGTATACTATTTGTATTGTAAAAGCATTGCATGCACTGAGAAATAAACTTTTTTGTCTTGATGTGCACAGGTATGAAACAACTTTCAGACATCTCAGAATCATGTGGGAAGTTAATCTCAGTTGTTTCCATTAGGTTTGCAGTAAGTGCTTTGGTGTAAAATTGAAATGTATACTATTTGTATTGTCTAAGCATTGCATGCACTGAGATAACAACTTTTATGTGTTGATGTCTACAGCCATGAAAAAACTTTCAAACTACTCATAATAATGTGGGAAGTAAACCTAAGGTGTTTCCATTAGTTTGCAGTAAGTACTTTGGTGTAAAATTGAAATGTATACTACTTTTATGTCAAAGCATTCTATCCACCGTGAAATCAACTTTTTTGTCTTTATGTGTACAGGTATGAAACAAGTTTCAGACATCCCAGAATCATGTGGGAAGTTAATCTAAGTTGTTTCCATTAGGTTTGCAGTAAGTGCTTTGGTGTGAAATTGAAATGTATACTATATGTATTGTAAAAGCATTGCGTGCACTGAGAAAACAACTTTTTTGTCTTGATGTGCACAGGTATGAAACAACTTTCAGACATCTCAGAATCATGTGGAAGTTAATCTAAGTTGTTTCCATTAGGTTTGCAGTAAGTACTTTGGTGTAAAATTGAAATGTATACTATTTGTATTGTCTAAGCATTGCATGCACTGAGATAACAACTTTTATGTGTTGATGTCTACAGCCATGAAACAACTTTCAAACTACTCATAATAATGTGGGAAGTAAACCTAAGGTGTTTCCATTAGTTTGCAGTAAGTACTTTGGTGTAAAATTGAAATGTATACTACTTTTATGTCAAAGCATTCTATTCACCGTGAAATCAACTTTTTTGTCTTTATGTGTACAGGTATGAAACAACTTTCAGACATCTCAGAATCATGTGGGAAGTTAACCTAAAGTGTATCCTTTAGGTTTGCAGTAAGTGCTTTGGTGTAAAATTGAAATGTATACTATTTGTATTGTCTAAGCATTGCATTCACTGAGATAACAACTTTTTTCTGTTGATGTGTACAGCCATGAAACAACTTTCAAACTACTCATAATCATGTGGAAAGTTAACCTAAGGTGTTTCCATTATGTCTGCAGTAAGTGCTTTGGTGTAAAATTGAAATGTATACTATTTGTATTGTAAAAGCATTGCATGCACTGAGAAAACAACTTTTTTGTCTTGATGTGCACAGGTATGAAACAACTTTCAGACATCTCAGAATCATGTGGGAAGTTAATCTATGTTGTTTCCATTAGGTTTGCAGTAAGTGCTTTGGTGCAAAATTCAAATGCATACTATTTGTATTGTCTAAGCATTGCATGCACTGAGATAACAATTTTTTTGTGTTGATGTGTACAGCCATGAAACAACTTTCAAACTACTCATAATCATGTGGGAAGTAAACCTAAGTTGTTTCCATTAGTTTGCAGTAAGTACTTTGGTGTAAAATTCAGATGTGTACTTCCTTAATGTCAGAGCATAGTAGTACTGAGAAAGTAACTTTTTTGTCTTGATGAACTGAGGCATGAAACAACTTTAAACCTAGTCATATTCATCTGGGAAGGTAACCAAATCTATTTGCATTAGGTTTGCAGTCAGGACTTTCGAGTACAATTGAAATATATACTACTTTTAAGTCAAAGCATTCTATTCGCTGTGAAATCAACTTTTTTGTCTTTATGTGCGCAGGTATGAAACAACTTTCAGACATCTCAGAATCATGTGGGAAGTTAACCTAAGGTGTTTCCATTAAGTCTTCAGTAAGTGCTTTGGTGTAAAATTGAAATGTATACTATTTGTATTGTAAAAGCATTGCATGCACTGAGAAAACAACTTTCTTGTCTTGATGTGCACAGGTATGAAACAACTTTCAGACATCTCAGAATCATGTGGGAAGTTAACATAAAGTGTATCCTTTAGGTTTGCAGTAAGTGCTTTCGTGTAAAATTGAAATGTATACTATTTGTATTGTCTTAGCATTGCATGCACTGAGATTACAACTTTTTTGTGTTGATGTGTGCAGCCATGAAACAACTTTCAAACTACTCATAATCATGTGGAAAGTTAACCTAAAGTGTTTCCATTAGGTTTGCAGTAAGTACTTTATTGTAAAATTGAAATGTATACTACTTTTATGTCAAAGCATTCTACTCACCGTGAAATCAACTTTTTTGTCTTTATGTGTACAGGTATGAAACAACTTTCAGACATCTCACAATCATGTGGAAAGGTAACCTAAGGTGTTTCCATTAGGTTTGCAGTAAGTGCTTTGGTGTAAAGTTGAAATGTATACTATTTGTATTGTAAAAGCATTGCATCCACTGAGAAAACAACTTTTTTGTCTTGATGTGCACAGGTATGAAACAACTTTCAGACATCTCAGAATCATATGGGAAGTTAATCTATGTTGTTTCCATTAGGTTTGCAGTAAGTGCTTTGGTGTAAAATTGAAATGTATACTATTTGTATTGTCTAAGCATTGCATGCACTGAGATTACAACTTTTTTGTGTTGATATGTGCAGCCATGAAACAACTTTCAAACTACTCATAATCATGTGGAAAGTTAACCTAAAGTGTTTCCATTAGGTTTGCAGTAAGTACTTTGTTGTAAAATTGAAATGTATACTACTTTTATGTCAAAGCATTCTATACACGGTGAAATCAACTTTTTTGTCTTTATGTGTACAGGTATGAAACAACTTTCAGACATCTCAGAATCATGTGGGAAGTTAACCTAAGGTGTTTCCATTAGTTTGCAGTAAGTACTTTGGTGTAAAATTCAGATGTGTACTTCCTTAATGTCAGAGCATAGTAGTACTGAGAAAGTAACTTTTTTGTCTTGATGAACTGAGGCATGAAACAACTTTAAACCTAGTCATATTCATCTGGGAAGTTAACCAAATGTGTTTGCATTAGGTTTGCAGTAAGTGCTTTGCTGTAAAATTGAAATGTATACTATTTGTATTGTAAAAGCATTGCATGCACTGAGAAAAGAACTTTTTTGTCTTTATGTGCACAGGTATGAAACAACTTTCAGACATCTCAGAATCATGTGGGAAGTTAATCTAAGTTGTTTCCACTATGTTTGCAGTAAGTGCTTTGGTGTAAAATTGAAATGTATACTATTTGTATTGTAAAAGCATTGCATGCACTGAGAAATAAACTTTTTTGTCTTGATGTGCACAGGTATGATACAACGTTCAGACATCTCAGAATCATGTGGGAAGTTAATCTCAGTTGTTTCCATTAGGTTTGCAGTAAGTGCTTTGGTGTAAAATTGAAATGTATACTATTTGTATTGTCTAAGCATTGCATGCACTGAGATAACAACTTTTATGTGTTGATGTCTACAGCCATGAAAAAACTTTCAAACTACTCATAATAATGTGGGAAGTAAACCTAAGGTGTTTCCATTAGTTTGCAGTAAGTACTTTGGTGTAAAATTGAAATGTATACTACTTTTATGTCAAAGCATTCTATTCACCGTGAAATCAACTTTTTTGTCTTTATGTGTACAGGTATGAAACAAGTTTCAGACATCCCAGAATCATGTGGGAAGTTAATCTAAGTTGTTTCCATTAGGTTTGCAGTAAGTGCTTTGGTGTGAAATTGAAATGTATACTATATGTATTGTAAAAGCATTGCGTGCACTGAGAAAACAACTTTTTTGTCTTGATGTGCACAGGTATGAAACAACTTTCAGACATCTCAGAATCATGTGGAAGTTAATCTAAGTTGTTTCCATTAGGTTTGCAGTAAGTACTTTGGTGTAAAATTGAAATGTATACTATTTGTATTGTCTAAGCATTGCATGCACTGAGATAACAACTTTTATGTGTTGATGTCTACAGCCATGAAACAACTTTCAAACTACTCATAATAATGTGGGAAGTAAACCTAAGGTGTTTCCATTAGTTTGCAGTAAGTACTTTGGTGTAAAATTGAAATGTATACTACTTTTATGTCAAAGCATTCTATTCACCGTGAAATCAACTTTTTTGTCTTTATGTGTACAGGTATGAAACAACTTTCAGACATCTCAGAATCATGTGGGAAGTTAACCTAAAGTGTATCCTTTAGGTTTGCAGTAAGTGCTTTGGTGTAAAATTGAAATGTATACTATTTGTATTGTCTAAGCATTGCATTCACTGAGATAACAACTTTTTTCTGTTGATGTGTACAGCCATGAAACAACTTTCAAACTACTCATAATCATGTGGAAAGTTAACCTAAGGTGTTTCCATTATGTCTGCAGTAAGTGCTTTGGTGTAAAATTGAAATGTATACTATTTGTATTGTAAAAGCATTGCATGCACTGAGAAAACAACTTTTTTGTCTTGATGTGCACAGGTATGAAACAACTTTCAGACATCTCAGAATCATGTGGGAAGTTAATCTATGTTGTTTCCATTAGGTTTGCAGTAAGTGCTTTGGTGCAAAATTCAAATGCATACTATTTGTATTGTCTAAGCATTGCATGCACTGAGATAACAATTTTTTTGTGTTGATGTGTACAGCCATGAAACAACTTTCAAACTACTCATAATCATGTGGGAAGTAAACCTAAGTTGTTTCCATTAGTTTGCAGTAAGTACTTTGGTGTAAAATTCAGATGTGTACTTCCTTAATGTCAGAGCATAGTAGTACTGAGAAAGTAACTTTTTTGTCTTGATGAACTGAGGCATGAAACAACTTTAAACCTAGTCATATTCATCTGGGAAGGTAACCAAATCTGTTTGCATTAGGTTTGCAGTCAGGACTTTCGAGTACAATTGAAATATATACTACTTTTAAGTCAAAGCATTCTATTCGCTGTGAAATCAACTTTTTTGTCTTTATGTGCGCAGGTATGAAACAACTTTCAGACATCTCAGAATCATGTGGGAAGTTAACCTAAGGTGTTTCCATTAAGTCTTCAGTAAGTGCTTTGGTGTAAAATTGAAATGTATACTATTTGTATTGTAAAAGCATTGCATGCACTGAGAAAACAACTTTCTTGTCTTGATGTGCACAGGTATGAAACAACTTTCAGACATCTCAGAATCATGTGGGAAGTTAACATAAAGTGTATCCTTTAGGTTTGCAGTAAGTGCTTTGGTGTAAAATTGAAATGTATACTATTTGTATTGTCTTAGCATTGCATGCACTGAGATTACAACTTTTTTGTGTTGATGTGTGCAGCCATGAAACAACTTTCAAACTACTCATAATCATGTGGAAAGTTAACCTAAAGTGTTTCCATTAGGTTTGCAGTAAGTACTTTATTGTAAAATTGAAATGTATACTACTTTTATGTCAAAGCATTCTACTCACCGTGAAATCAACTTTTTTGTCTTTATGTGTACAGGTATGAAACAACTTTCAGACATCTCACAATCATGTGGAAAGGTAACCTAAGGTGTTTCCATTAGGTTTGCAGTAAGTGCTTTGGTGTAAAGTTGAAATGTATACTATTTGTATTGTAAAAGCATTGCATGCACTGAGAAAAGAACTTTTTTGTCTTGATGTGCACAGGTATGAAACAACTTTCAGACATCTCAGAATCATGTGGGAAGTTAATCTAAGTTGTTTCCATTAGGTTTGCAGTAAGTGCTTTGGTGTGAAATTGAAATGTATACTATATGTATTGTAAAAGCATTGCGCGCACTGAGAAAACAACTTTTTTGTCTTGATGTGCACAGGTATGAAACAACTTTCAGACATCTCAGAAAAATGTGGGAAGTTAATCTAAGTTGTTTCCATTAGGTTTGCAGTAAGTACTTTGGTGTAAAATTGAAATGTATACAATTTGTATTGTCTAAGCATTGCATGCACTGAGATAACAACTTTTATGTGTTGATGTCTACAGCCATGAAACAACTTTCACACTACTCATAATAATGTGGGAAGTAAACCTAAGGTGTTTCCATTAGTTTGCAGTAAGTACTTTGGTGTAAAATTGAAATGTATACTACTTTTATGTCAAAGCATTCTATTCACCGTGAAATCAACTTTTTTGTCTTTCTGTGTACAGGTATGAAACAACTTGCAGAAATCTCAGAATCATGTGGGAAGTTAACCTAAGGTGTTTCCATTATGTCTGCAGTAAGTGCTTTGGTGTAAAATTGAAATGTATACTATTTGTATTGTAAAAGCATTGCATGCACTGAGAAAACAACTTTTTTGTCTTGATGTGCACAGGTATGAAACAACTTTCAGACATCTCAGAATCATATGGGAAGTTAATCTATGTTGTTTCCATTAGGTTTGCAGTAAGTGCTTTGGTGTAAAATTGAAATGTATACTATTTGTATTGTCTAAGCATTGCATGCACTGAGATTACAACTTTTTTGTGTTGATATGTGCAGCCATGAAACAACTTTCAAACTACTCATAATCATGTGGAAAGTTAACCTAAAGTGTTTCCATTAGGTTTGCAGTAAGTACTTTGTTGTAAAATTGAAATGTATACTACTTTTATGTCAAAGCATTCTATACACGGTGAAATCAACTTTTTTGTCTTTATGTGTACAGGTATGAAACAACTTTCAGACATCTCAGAATCATGTGGGAAGTTAACCTAAGGTGTTTCCATTAGTTTGCAGTAAGTACTTTGGTGTAAAATTCAGATGTGTACTTCCTTAATGTCAGAGCATAGTAGTACTGAGAAAGTAACTTTTTTGTCTTGATGAACTGAGGCATGAAACAACTTTAAACCTAGTCATATTCATCTGGGAAGTTAACCAAATGTGTTTGCATTAGGTTTGCAGTAAGTGCTTTGCTGTAAAATTGAAATGTATACTATTTGTATTGTAAAAGCATTGCATGCACTGAGAAAAGAACTTTTTTGTCTTTATGTGCACAGGTATGAAACAACTTTCAGACATCTCAGAATCATGTGGGAAGTTAATCTAAGTTGTTTCCACTATGTTTGCAGTAAGTGCTTTGGTGTAAAATTGAAATGTATACTATTTGTATTGTAAAAGCATTGCATGCACTGAGAAATAAACTTTTTTGTCTTGATGTGCACAGGTATGATACAACGTTCAGACATCTCAGAATCATGTGGGAAGTTAATCTCAGTTGTTTCCATTAGGTTTGCAGTAAGTGCTTTGGTGTAAAATTGAAATGTATACTATTTGTATTGTCTAAGCATTGCATGCACTGAGATAACAACTTTTATGTGTTGATGTCTACAGCCATGAAAAAACTTTCAAACTACTCATAATAATGTGGGAAGTAAACCTAAGGTGTTTCCATTAGTTTGCAGTAAGTACTTTGGTGTAAAATTGAAATGTATACTACTTTTATGTCAAAGCATTCTATTCACCGTGAAATCAACTTTTTTGTCTTTATGTGTACAGGTATGAAACAAGTTTCAGACATCTCAGAATCATGTGGGAAGTTAATCTAAGTTGTTTCCATTAGGTTTGCAGTAAGTGCTTTGGTGTGAAATTCAAATGTATACTATATGTATTGTAAAAGCATTGCGTGTACTGAGAAAACAACTTTTTTGTCTTGATGTGCACAGGTATGAAACAACTTTCAGACATCTCAGAATCATGTGGGAAGTTAATCTAAGTTGTTTCCATTAGGTTTGCAGTAAGTACTTTGGTGTAAAATTGAAATGTATACTATTTGTATTGTCTAAGCTTTGCATGCACTGAGATAACAACTTTTATGTGTTGATGTCTACAGCCATGAAACAACTTTCAAACTACTCATAATAATGTGGGAAGTAAACCTAAGGTGTTTCCATTAGTTTGCAGTAAGTACTTTGGTGTAAAATTGAAATGTATACTACTTTTATGTCAAAGCATTCTATTCACCGTGAAATCAACTTTTTTGTCTTTATGTGTACAGGTATGAAACAACTTTCAGACATCTCAGAATCATGTGGGAAGTTAATCTATGTTGTTTCCATTAGGTTTGCAGTAAGTGCTTTGGTGTAAAATTCAAATGTATACTATTTGTATTGTCTAAGCATTGCATGCACTGAGATAACAATTTTTTTGTGTTGATGTGTACAGCCATGAAACAACTTTCAAACTACTCATAATCATGTGGGAAGTAAACCTAAGTTGTTTCCATTAGTTTGCACTAAGTACTTTGGTGTAAAATTCAGATGTGTACTTCCTTAATGTCAGAGCATAGTAGTACTGAGAAAGTAACTTTTTTGTCTTGATGAACTGAGGCATGAAACAACTTTAAACCTAGTCATATTCATCTGGGAAGGTAACCAAATCTGTTTGCATTAGGTTTGCAGTCAGGACTTTCGAGTACAATTGAAATGTATACTACTTTTAAGTCAAAGCATTCTATTCACTGTGAAATCAACTTTTTTGTCTTTATGTGCGCAGGTATGAAACAACTTTCAGACATCCCAGAATCATGTGGGAAGTTAATCTAAGTTGTTTCCATTAGGTTTGCAGTAAGTGCTTTGGTGTGAAATTGAAATGTATACTATATGTATTGTAAAAGCATTGCGTGCACTGAGAAAACAACTTTTTTGTCTTGATGTGCACAGGTATGAAACAACTTTCAGACATCTCAGAATCATGTGGAAGTTAATCTAAGTTGTTTCCATTAGGTTTGCAGTAAGTACTTTGGTGTAAAATTGAAATGTATACTATTTGTATTGTCTAAGCATTGCATGCACTGAGATAACAACTTTTATGTGTTGATGTCTACAGCCATGAAACAACTTTCAAACTACTCATAATAATGTGGGAAGTAAACCTAAGGTGTTTCCATTAGTTTGCAGTAAGTACTTTGGTGTAAAATTGAAATGTATACTACTTTTATGTCAAAGCATTCTATTCACCGTGAAATCAACTTTTTTGTCTTGATGTGTACAGGTATGAAACAACTTTCAGACATCTCAGAATCATGTGGGAAGTTAACCTAAAGTGTATCCTTTAGGTTTGCAGTAAGTGCTTTGGTGTAAAATTGAAATGTATACTATTTGTATTGTCTAAGCATTGCATTCACTGAGATAACAACTTTTTTCTGTTGATGTGTACAGCCATGAAACAACTTTCAAACTACTCATAATCATGTGGAAAGTTAACCTAAGGTGTTTCCATTATGTCTGCAGTAAGTGCTTTGGTGTAAAATTGAAATGTATACTATTTGTATTGTAAAAGCATTGCATGCACTGAGAAAACAACTTTTTTGTCTTGATGTGCACAGGTATGAAACAACTTTCAGACATCTCAGAATCATGTGGGAAGTTAATCTATGTTGTTTCCATTAGGTTTGCAGTAAGTGCTTTGGTGCAAAATTCAAATGCATACTATTTGTATTGTCTAAGCATTGCATGCACTGAGATAACAATTTTTTTGTGTTGATGTGTACAGCCATGAAACAACTTTCAAACTACTCATAATCATGTGGGAAGTAAACCTAAGTTGTTTCCATTAGTTTGCAGTAAGTACTTTGGTGTAAAATTCAGATGTGTACTTCCTTAATGTCAGAGCATAGTAGTACTGAGAAAGTAACTTTTTTGTCTTGATGAACTGAGGCATGAAACAACTTTAAACCTAGTCATATTCATCTGGGAAGGTAACCAAATCTGTTTGCATTAGGTTTGCAGTCAGGACTTTCGAGTACAATTGAAATATATACTACTTTTAAGTCAAAGCATTCTATTCGCTGTGAAATCAACTTTTTTGTCTTTATGTGCGCAGGTATGAAACAACTTTCAGACATCTCAGAATCATGTGGGAAGTTAACCTAAGGTGTTTCCATTAAGTCTTCAGTAAGTGCTTTGGTGTAAAATTGAAATGTATACTATTTGTATTGTAAAAGCATTGCATGCACTGAGAAAACAACTTTCTTGTCTTGATGTGCACAGGTATGAAACAACTTTCAGACATCTCAGAATCATGTGGGAAGTTAACATAAAGTGTATCCTTTAGGTTTGCAGTAAGTGCTTTGGTGTAAAATTGAAATGTATACTATTTGTATTGTCTTAGCATTGCATGCACTGAGATTACAACTTTTTTGTGTTGATGTGTGCAGCCATGAAACAACTTTCAAACTACTCATAATCATGTGGAAAGTTAACCTAAAGTGTTTCCATTAGGTTTGCAGTAAGTACTTTATTGTAAAATTGAAATGTATACTACTTTTATGTCAAAGCATTCTACTCACCGTGAAATCAACTTTTTTGTCTTTATGTGTACAGGTATGAAACAACTTTCAGACATCTCACAATCATGTGGAAAGGTAACCTAAGGTGTTTCCATTAGGTTTGCAGTAAGTGCTTTGGTGTAAAGTTGAAATGTATACTATTTGTATTGTAAAAGCATTGCATGCACTGAGAAAAGAACTTTTTTGTCTTGATGTGCACAGGTATGAAACAACTTTCAGACATCTCAGAATCATGTGGGAAGTTAATCTAAGTTGTTTCCATTAGGTTTGCAGTAAGTGCTTTGGTGTGAAATTGAAATGTATACTATATGTATTGTAAAAGCATTGCGCGCACTGAGAAAACAACTTTTTTGTCTTGATGTGCACAGGTATGAAACAACTTTCAGACATCTCAGAAAAATGTGGGAAGTTAATCTAAGTTGTTTCCATTAGGTTTGCAGTAAGTACTTTGGTGTAAAATTGAAATGTATACAATTTGTATTGTCTAAGCATTGCATGCACTGAGATAACAACTTTTATGTGTTGATGTCTACAGCCATGAAACAACTTTCACACTACTCATAATAATGTGGGAAGTAAACCTAAGGTGTTTCCATTAGTTTGCAGTAAGTACTTTGGTGTAAAATTGAAATGTATACTACTTTTATGTCAAAGCATTCTATTCACCGTGAAATCAACTTTTTTGTCTTTCTGTGTACAGGTATGAAACAACTTGCAGAAATCTCAGAATCATGTGGGAAGTTAACCTAAGGTGTTTCCATTATGTCTGCAGTAAGTGCTTTGGTGTAAAATTGAAATGTATACTATTTGTATTGTAAAAGCATTGCATGCACTGAGAAAACAACTTTTTTGTCTTGATGTGCACAGGTATGAAACAACTTTCAGACATCTCAGAATCATATGGGAAGTTAATCTATGTTGTTTCCATTAGGTTTGCAGTAAGTGCTTTGGTGTAAAATTGAAATGTATACTATTTGTATTGTCTAAGCATTGCATGCACTGAGATTACAACTTTTTTGTGTTGATATGTGCAGCCATGAAACAACTTTCAAACTACTCATAATCATGTGGAAAGTTAACCTAAAGTGTTTCCATTAGGTTTGCAGTAAGTACTTTGTTGTAAAATTGAAATGTATACTACTTTTATGTCAAAGCATTCTATACACGGTGAAATCAACTTTTTTGTCTTTATGTGTACAGGTATGAAACAACTTTCAGACATCTCAGAATCATGTGGGAAGTTAACCTAAGGTGTTTCCATTAGTTTGCAGTAAGTACTTTGGTGTAAAATTCAGATGTGTACTTCCTTAATGTCAGAGCATAGTAGTACTGAGAAAGTAACTTTTTTGTCTTGATGAACTGAGGCATGAAACAACTTTAAACCTAGTCATATTCATCTGGGAAGTTAACCAAATGTGTTTGCATTAGGTTTGCAGTAAGTGCTTTGCTGTAAAATTGAAATGTATACTATTTGTATTGTAAAAGCATTGCATGCACTGAGAAAAGAACTTTTTTGTCTTTATGTGCACAGGTATGAAACAACTTTCAGACATCTCAGAATCATGTGGGAAGTTAATCTAAGTTGTTTCCACTATGTTTGCAGTAAGTGCTTTGGTGTAAAATTGAAATGTATACTATTTGTATTGTAAAAGCATTGCATGCACTGAGAAATAAACTTTTTTGTCTTGATGTGCACAGGTATGATACAACGTTCAGACATCTCAGAATCATGTGGGAAGTTAATCTCAGTTGTTTCCATTAGGTTTGCAGTAAGTGCTTTGGTGTAAAATTGAAATGTATACTATTTGTATTGTCTAAGCATTGCATGCACTGAGATAACAACTTTTATGTGTTGATGTCTACAGCCATGAAAAAACTTTCAAACTACTCATAATAATGTGGGAAGTAAACCTAAGGTGTTTCCATTAGTTTGCAGTAAGTACTTTGGTGTAAAATTGAAATGTATACTACTTTTATGTCAAAGCATTCTATTCACCGTGAAATCAACTTTTTTGTCTTTATGTGTACAGGTATGAAACAAGTTTCAGACATCTCAGAATCATGTGGGAAGTTAATCTAAGTTGTTTCCATTAGGTTTGCAGTAAGTGCTTTGGTGTGAAATTCAAATGTATACTATATGTATTGTAAAAGCATTGCGTGTACTGAGAAAACAACTTTTTTGTCTTGATGTGCACAGGTATGAAACAACTTTCAGACATCTCAGAATCATGTGGGAAGTTAATCTAAGTTGTTTCCATTAGGTTTGCAGTAAGTACTTTGGTGTAAAATTGAAATGTATACTATTTGTATTGTCTAAGCTTTGCATGCACTGAGATAACAACTTTTATGTGTTGATGTCTACAGCCATGAAACAACTTTCAAACTACTCATAATAATGTGGGAAGTAAACCTAAGGTGTTTCCATTAGTTTGCAGTAAGTACTTTGGTGTAAAATTGAAATGTATACTACTTTTATGTCAAAGCATTCTATTCACCGTGAAATCAACTTTTTTGTCTTTATGTGTACAGGTATGAAACAACTTTCAGACATCTCAGAATCATGTGGGAAGTTAATCTATGTTGTTTCCATTAGGTTTGCAGTAAGTGCTTTGGTGTAAAATTCAAATGTATACTATTTGTATTGTCTAAGCATTGCATGCACTGAGATAACAATTTTTTTGTGTTGATGTGTACAGCCATGAAACAACTTTCAAACTACTCATAATCATGTGGGAAGTAAACCTAAGTTGTTTCCATTAGTTTGCACTAAGTACTTTGGTGTAAAATTCAGATGTGTACTTCCTTAATGTCAGAGCATAGTAGTACTGAGAAAGTAACTTTTTTGTCTTGATGAACTGAGGCATGAAACAACTTTAAACCTAGTCATATTCATCTGGGAAGGTAACCAAATCTGTTTGCATTAGGTTTGCAGTCAGGACTTTCGAGTACAATTGAAATGTATACTACTTTTAAGTCAAAGCATTCTATTCACTGTGAAATCAACTTTTTTGTCTTTATGTGCGCAGGTATGAAACAACTTTCAGACATCCCAGAATCATGTGGGAAGTTAATCTAAGTTGTTTCCATTAGGTTTGCAGTAAGTGCTTTGGTGTGAAATTGAAATGTATACTATATGTATTGTAAAAGCATTGCGTGCACTGAGAAAACAACTTTTTTGTCTTGATGTGCACAGGTATGAAACAACTTTCAGACATCTCAGAATCATGTGGAAGTTAATCTAAGTTGTTTCCATTAGGTTTGCAGTAAGTACTTTGGTGTAAAATTGAAATGTATACTATTTGTATTGTCTAAGCATTGCATGCACTGAGATAACAACTTTTATGTGTTGATGTCTACAGCCATGAAACAACTTTCAAACTACTCATAATAATGTGGGAAGTAAACCTAAGGTGTTTCCATTAGTTTGCAGTAAGTACTTTGGTGTAAAATTGAAATGTATACTACTTTTATGTCAAAGCATTCTATTCACCGTGAAATCAACTTTTTTGTCTTGATGTGTACAGGTATGAAACAACTTTCAGACATCTCAGAATCATGTGGGAAGTTAACCTAAAGTGTATCCTTTAGGTTTGCAGTAAGTGCTTTGGTGTAAAATTGAAATGTATACTATTTGTATTGTCTAAGCATTGCATTCACTGAGATAACAACTTTTTTCTGTTGATGTGTACAGCCATGAAACAACTTTCAAACTACTCATAATCATGTGGAAAGTTAACCTAAGGTGTTTCCATTATGTCTGCAGTAAGTGCTTTGGTGTAAAATTGAAATGTATACTATTTGTATTGTAAAAGCATTGCATGCACTGAGAAAACAACTTTTTTGTCTTGATGTGCACAGGTATGAAACAACTTTCAGACATCTCAGAATCATGTGGGAAGTTAATCTATGTTGTTTCCATTAGGTTTGCAGTAAGTGCTTTGGTGCAAAATTCAAATGCATACTATTTGTATTGTCTAAGCATTGCATGCACTGAGATAACAATTTTTTTGTGTTGATGTGTACAGCCATGAAACAACTTTCAAACTACTCATAATCATGTGGGAAGTAAACCTAAGTTGTTTCCATTAGTTTGCAGTAAGTACTTTGGTGTAAAATTCAGATGTGTACTTCCTTAATGTCAGAGCATAGTAGTACTGAGAAAGTAACTTTTTTGTCTTGATGAACTGAGGCATGAAACAACTTTAAACCTAGTCATATTCATCTGGGAAGGTAACCAAATCTGTTTGCATTAGGTTTGCAGTCAGGACTTTCGAGTACAATTGAAATATATACTACTTTTAAGTCAAAGCATTCTATTCGCTGTGAAATCAACTTTTTTGTCTTTATGTGCGCAGGTATGAAACAACTTTCAGACATCTCAGAATCATGTGGGAAGTTAACCTAAGGTGTTTCCATTAAGTCTTCAGTAAGTGCTTTGGTGTAAAATTGAAATGTATACTATTTGTATTGTCTTAGCATTGCATGCACTGAGATTACAACTTTTTTGTGTTGATGTGTGCAGCCATGAAACAACTTTCAAACTACTCATAATCATGTGGAAAGTTAACCTAAAGTGTTTCCATTAGGTTTGCAGTAAGTACTTTATTGTAAAATTGAAATGTATACTACTTTTATGTCAAAGCATTCTACTCACCGTGAAATCAACTTTTTTGTCTTTATGTGTACAGGTATGAAACAACTTTCAGACATCTCACAATCATGTGGAAAGGTAACCTAAGGTGTTTCCATTAGGTTTGCAGTAAGTGCTTTGGTGTAAAGTTGAAATGTATACTATTTGTATTGTAAAAGCATTGCATGCACTGAGAAAAGAACTTTTTTGTCTTGATGTGCACAGGTATGAAACAACTTTCAGACATCTCAGAATCATGTGGGAAGTTAATCTAAGTTGTTTCCATTAGGTTTGCAGTAAGTGCTTTGGTGTGAAATTGAAATGTATACTATATGTATTGTAAAAGCATTGCGCGCACTGAGAAAACAACTTTTTTGTCTTGATGTGCACAGGTATGAAACAACTTTCAGACATCTCAGAAAAATGTGGGAAGTTAATCTAAGTTGTTTCCATTAGGTTTGCAGTAAGTACTTTGGTGTAAAATTGAAATGTATACAATTTGTATTGTCTAAGCATTGCATGCACTGAGATAACAACTTTTATGTGTTGATGTCTACAGCCATGAAACAACTTTCACACTACTCATAATAATGTGGGAAGTAAACCTAAGGTGTTTCCATTAGTTTGCAGTAAGTACTTTGGTGTAAAATTGAAATGTATACTACTTTTATGTCAAAGCATTCTATTCACCGTGAAATCAACTTTTTTGTCTTTCTGTGTACAGGTATGAAACAACTTGCAGAAATCTCAGAATCATGTGGGAAGTTAACCTAAGGTGTTTCCATTATGTCTGCAGTAAGTGCTTTGGTGTAAAATTGAAATGTATACTATTTGTATTGTAAAAGCATTGCATGCACTGAGAAAACAACTTTTTTGTCTTGATGTGCACAGGTATGAAACAACTTTCAGACATCTCAGAATCATATGGGAAGTTAATCTATGTTGTTTCCATTAGGTTTGCAGTAAGTGCTTTGGTGTAAAATTGAAATGTATACTATTTGTATTGTCTAAGCATTGCATGCACTGAGATTACAACTTTTTTGTGTTGATATGTGCAGCCATGAAACAACTTTCAAACTACTCATAATCATGTGGAAAGTTAACCTAAAGTGTTTCCATTAGGTTTGCAGTAAGTACTTTGTTGTAAAATTGAAATGTATACTACTTTTATGTCAAAGCATTTTATACACGGTGAAATCAACTTTTTTGTCTTTATGTGTACAGGTATGAAACAACTTTCAGACATCTCAGAATCATGTGGGAAGTTAACCTAAGGTGTTTCCATTAGTTTGCAGTAAGTACTTTGGTGTAAAATTCAGATGTGTACTTCCTTAATGTCAGAGCATAGTAGTACTGAGAAAGTAACTTTTTTGTCTTGATGAACTGAGGCATGAAACAACTTTAAACCTAGTCATATTCATCTGGGAAGTTAACCAAATGTGTTTGCATTAGGTTTGCAGTAAGTGCTTTGCTGTAAAATTGAAATGTATACTATTTGTATTGTAAAAGCATTGCATGCACTGAGAAAAGAACTTTTTTGTCTTTATGTGCACAGGTATGAAACAACTTTCAGACATCTCAGAATCATGTGGGAAGTTAATCTAAGTTGTTTCCACTATGTTTGCAGTAAGTGCTTTGGTGTAAAATTGAAATGTATACTATTTGTATTGTAAAAGCATTGCATGCACTGAGAAATAAACTTTTTTGTCTTGATGTGCACAGGTATGATACAACGTTCAGACATCTCAGAATCATGTGGGAAGTTAATCTCAGTTGTTTCCATTAGGTTTGCAGTAAGTGCTTTGGTGTAAAATTGAAATGTATACTATTTGTATTGTCTAAGCATTGCATGCACTGAGATAACAACTTTTATGTGTTGATGTCTACAGCCATGAAAAAACTTTCAAACTACTCATAATAATGTGGGAAGTAAACCTAAGGTGTTTCCATTAGTTTGCAGTAAGTACTTTGGTGTAAAATTGAAATGTATACTACTTTTATGTCAAAGCATTCTATTCACCGTGAAATCAACTTTTTTGTCTTTATGTGTACAGGTATGAAACAAGTTTCAGACATCTCAGAATCATGTGGGAAGTTAATCTAAGTTGTTTCCATTAGGTTTGCAGTAAGTGCTTTGGTGTGAAATTCAAATGTATACTATATGTATTGTAAAAGCATTGCGTGTACTGAGAAAACAACTTTTTTGTCTTGATGTGCACAGGTATGAAACAACTTTCAGACATCTCAGAATCATGTGGGAAGTTAATCTAAGTTGTTTCCATTAGGTTTGCAGTAAGTACTTTGGTGTAAAATTGAAATGTATACTATTTGTATTGTCTAAGCTTTGCATGCACTGAGATAACAACTTTTATGTGTTGATGTCTACAGCCATGAAACAACTTTCAAACTACTCATAATAATGTGGGAAGTAAACCTAAGGTGTTTCCATTAGTTTGCAGTAAGTACTTTGGTGTAAAATTGAAATGTATACTACTTTTATGTCAAAGCATTCTATTCACCGTGAAATCAACTTTTTTGTCTTTATGTGTACAGGTATGAAACAACTTTCAGACATCTCAGAATCATGTGGGAAGTTAATCTATGTTGTTTCCATTAGGTTTGCAGTAAGTGCTTTGGTGTAAAATTCAAATGTATACTATTTGTATTGTCTAAGCATTGCATGCACTGAGATAACAATTTTTTTGTGTTGATGTGTACAGCCATGAAACAACTTTCAAACTACTCATAATCATGTGGGAAGTAAACCTAAGTTGTTTCCATTAGTTTGCACTAAGTACTTTGGTGTAAAATTCAGATGTGTACTTCCTTAATGTCAGAGCATAGTAGTACTGAGAAAGTAACTTTTTTGTCTTGATGAACTGAGGCATGAAACAACTTTAAACCTAGTCATATTCATCTGGGAAGGTAACCAAATCTGTTTGCATTAGGTTTGCAGTCAGGACTTTCGAGTACAATTGAAATGTATACTACTTTTAAGTCAAAGCATTCTATTCACTGTGAAATCAACTTTTTTGTCTTTATGTGCGCAGGTATGAAACAACTTTCAGACATCTCAGAATCATGTGGGAAGTTAACCTAAGGTGTTTCCATTAGGTCTTCAGTAAGTGCTTTGGTGTAAAATTGAAATGTATACTATTTGTATTGTAAAAGCATTGCATGCACTGAGAAAACAACTTTCTTGTCTTGATGTGCACAGGTATGAAACAACTTTCAGACATCTCAGAATCATGTGGGAAGTTAACATAAAGTGTATCCTTTAGGTTTGCAGTAAGTGCTTTGGTGTAAAATTGAAATGTATACTATTTGTATTGTCTTTGCATTGCATGCACTGAGATTACAACTTTTTTGTGTTGATGTGTGCAGCCATGAAACAACTTTCAAACTACTCATAATCATGTGGAAAGTTAACCTAAAGTGTTTCCATTAGGTTTGCAGTAAGTACTTTATTGTAAAATTGAAATGTATACTACTTTTATGTCAAAGCATTCTACTCACCGTGAAATCAACTTTTTTGTCTTTATGTGTACAGGTATGAAACAACTTTCAGACATCTCACAATCATGTGGAAAGGTAACCTAAGGTGTTTCCATTAGGTTTGCAGTAAGTGCTTTGGTGTAAAGTTGAAATGTATACTATTTGTATTGTAAAAGCATTGCATGCACTGAGAAATAAACTTTTTTGTCTTGATGTGCACAGGTATGAAACAACTTTCAGACATCTCAGAATCATGTGGGAAGTTAATCTAAGTTGTTTCCATTAGGTTTGCAGTAAGTGCTTTGGTGTAAAATTGAAATGTATACTATTTGTATTGTCTAAGCATTGCATGCACTGAGATAACAACTTTTTTGTGTTGATGTGTACAGCCATGAAACAACTTTCAAACTACTCATAATCATGTGGGAAGTTAACCTAAGGTGTTTCCATTAGTTTGCAGTAAGTACTTTAGTGTAAAATTCAGATGTGTACTTCCTTACTGTCAGAGCATAGTAGTACTGAGAAAGTAACTTTTTTGTCTTGATGAACTGAGGCATGAAACAACTTTAAACCTAGTCATATTCATCTGGGAAGTTAACCAAATGTGTTTGCATTAGGTTTGCAGTCAGGACTTTTGAGTACAATTGAAATGTATACTACTTTTATGTCAAAGCATTCTGTTCACTGTGAAATCAACTTTTTTGTCTTTATGTGCACAGGGATGAAACAACTTTCAGACATCTCAGAATCATGTGGGAAGTTAACCTAAGGTGTTTCCATTTAGTCTGCAGTAAGTGCTTTGGTGTAAAAATGAAATGTATACTATTTGTATTGTAAAAGCTTTGCCTGCACTGAGAAAACAACTTTTTTGTCTTGATGTGCACAGGTATGAAACAACTTTCAGACATCTCAGATCCTGTGGGAAGTTAACCTAAAGTGTATCCTTTAGGTTTGCAGTAAGTGCTTTGGTGTAAAATTGAAATGTATACTATTTGTATTGTCTAAGAATTGCATGCACTGAGATTACAACTTTTTTGTGTTGATGTGTGCAGCCATGAAACAACTTTCAAACTACTCATAATCATGTGGAAAGATAACCTAAAGTGTTTCCATTAGGTTTGCAGTAAGTACTTTGTTGTAAAATTGAAATGTATACTACTTTTATGTCAAAGCATTCTACTCACCGTGAAATCAACTTTTTTGTCTTTATGTGTACAGCTATGAAACAACTTTCAGATATCTCAGAATCTTGTGGGAAGTTAACCAAAGGTGTTTCCATTAGGTTTGCAGTAAGTGCTTTGTAGTAAAATTGAAATGTATACTATTTGTATTGTCTAAGCATTGCATTCACTGAGATAACAACTTTTTTGTCTTGATGTGCACAGGTATGAAACAACTTTCAGACATGTCAGAATCATGTGGAAAGTTAACCTAAAGTGTTTCCATTAGGTTTGCAGTAAGTGCTTTGGTGTAAAATTGAAATGTATACTATTTGTATTGTCTAAGCATTGTATGCACTGATATAACAACTTTTATGTGTTGATGTCTACAGCCATGAAACAACTTTCAAACTACTCATAATAATGTGGGAAGTAAACCTAAGGTGTTTCCATTAGTTTGCAGTAAGTACTTTGGTGTAAAATTGAAATGTATACTTCTTTTATGTCAAAGCATTCTATTCACCGTGAAATCAACTTTTTTGTCTTTATGTGTACAGGTATGAAACAACTTTCAGACAACTCAGAATCATGTGGGAAGTTAACCTAAGGTGTTTCCATTAGGTTTGCAGTAAGTGCTTTGTTGTAAAATTGAAATGTATACTATTTGTATTGTCTAAGCATTGCATTCACTGAGATAACAACTTTTTTCTGTTGATGTGTACAGCCATGAAACAACTTTCAAACTACTCATAATCATGTGGAAAGTTAACCTAAGGTGTTTCCATTAGGTCTGCAGTAAGTGCTTTGGTGTAAAATTGAAATGTATACTATTTGTATTGTAAAAGCATTGCATGCACTGAGAAAACAACTTTTTTGTCTTGATGTTCACAGGTATGAAACAACTTTCAGACATCTCAGAATGATGTGGGAAGTTAATCTATGTTGTTTCCATTAGGTTTGCAGTGAGTGCTTTGGTGTAAAATTGAAATGTATACTATTTGTATTGTCTAAGCATTGCATGCACTGAGATAACAATTTTTTTGTGTTGATGTGGACAGCCATGAAACAACTTTCAAACTACTCATAATCATGTGGGAAGTTAACCTAAGTTGTTTCCATTAGTTTGCAGTAAGTACTTTGGTGTAAAATTCAGATGTGTACTTCCTTAATGTCAGAGCATAGTAGTACTGAGAAAGTAACTTTTTTGTCTTGATGAACTGAGGCATGAAACAACTTTAAACCTAGTCATATTCATCTGGGAAGTTAACCAAATGTGTTTGCATTAGGTTTGCAGTCAGGACTTTTGAGTACAATTGAAATGTATACTACTTTTATGTCAAAGCATTCTAATCACTGTGAAATCAACTTTTTTGTCTTTATGTGCACAGGTATGAAACAACTTTCAGACATCTCAGAATCATGTGGGAAGTTAACCTAAGGTGTTTCCATTACGTCTGCAGTAAGTGCTTTGGTGTAAAATTGAAATGTATACTATTTGTATTATAAAAGCATTGCATGCACTGAGGAAACAACTTTTTTGTCTTGATGTGCACAGGTATGAAACAACTTTCAGACATCTCAGAATCATGTGGGAAGTTAACCTAAAGTGTATCCTTTAGGTTTGCAGTAAGTGCTTTGGTGTAAAATTGAAATGTATACTATTTGTATTGTCTAAGCATTGCATGCACTGAGATTACAACTCTTTTGCGTTGATGTGTGCAGCCATGAAACAACTTTCAAACTACTCATAATCATGTGGAAAGTTAACCTAAAGTGTTTCCATTAGGTTTGCAGTAAGTACTTTGTTGTAAAATTGAAATGTATACTACTTTTATGTCAAAGCATTCTACTCAACGTGAAATCAACTTTTTTGTCGTTATGTGTACAGGCATGAAACAACTTTCAGACATCTCAGAATCATGTGGGAAGTTAACCTAAGGCGTTTCCATTAGGTTTGCAGTAAGTGCTTTGTAGTAAAATTGAAATGTATACTCTTTGTATTGTCTAAGCATTGCATTCACTGAGATAACAACTTTTTTGTCTTGATGTGCACAGGTATGAAACAACTTACAGACATGTCAGAATCATGTGGAAAGTTAACCTAAAGTGTTTCCATTAGGTTTGCTGTAAGTGTTTTGGTGTAACATTGAAATGTATACTATTTGTATTGTAAAAGCATTGCATGCACTGAGAAAACAACTTTTTTGTCTTGATGTGCACAGGTATGAAACAACTTTCAGACATCTCAGAAATATGTGGGAAGTTAACCTAAAGTGTTTCCATTAGGTTTGCAGTAAGTGCTTTGGTGTAAATTTGAAATGTATACTATTTGTATTCTAAAAGCATTGCATGCACTGAGAAAACAACTTTTTTGTCTTGATGTGCACAGGTATGAAACAACTTTCAGACATCTCAGAATCATGTGGGAAGTTAACCTAAAGTGTTTCCATTAGGTTTGCAGTAAGTGCTTTGGTGTAAAATTGAAATGTATACTATTTGTATTCTAAAAGCATTGCATGCACTGAGAAAACAACTTTTTTGTCTTGATGTGCACAGGTATGAAACAACTTTCAGACATCTCAGATCCTGTGGGAAGTTAACCTAAAGTGTATCCTTTAGGTTTGCAGTAAGTGCTTTGGTGTAAAATTGAAATGTATACTATTTGTATTGTCTAAGCATTGCATGCACTGAGATTACAACTTTTTTGTGTTGATGTGTGCAGCCATGAAACAAATTTCAAACTACTCATAATCATGTGGAAAGTTAACCTAAAGTGTTTCCATTAGGTTTGCAGTAAGTGCTTTGCTGTAAAATTGAAATGTATACTATTTGTATTGTAAAAGCATTGCATGCACTGAGAAAAGAACTTTTTTGTCTTGATGTGCACAGGTATGAAACAACTTTCAGACATCTCAGAATCATGTGGGAAGTTAATCTAAGTTGTTTCCATTAGGTTTGCAGTAAGTGCTTTGGTGTGAAATTGAAATGTATAGTATATGTATTGTAAAAGCATTGCGTGCACTGAGAAAACAACTTTTTTGTCTTGATGTGCACAGGTATGAAACAACTTTCAGACATCTCAGAATCTTGTGGGAAGTTAATCTAAGTTGTTTCCATTAGGTTTGCAGTAAGTACTTTGGTGTAAAACTGAAATGTATACTATTTGTATTGTCTAAGCATTGTATGCACTGATATAACAACTTATATGTGTTGATGTCTACAGCCATGAAACAACTTTCAAACTACTCATAATAATGTGGGAAGTAAACCTAAGGTGTTTCCATTAGTTTGCAGTAAGTACTTTGGTGTAAAATTGAAATGTATACTTCTTTTATGTCAAAGCATTCTATTCACCGTGAAATCAACTTTTTTGTCTTTATGTGTACAGGTATGAAACAACTTTCAGACAACTCAGAATCATGTGGGAAGTTAACCTAAGGTGTTTCCATTAGGTTTGCAGTAAGTGCTTTGTTGTAAAATTGAAATGTATACTATTTGTATTGTCTAAGCATTGCATTGACTGAGATAACAACTTTTTTCTGTTGATGTGTACAGCCATGAAACAACTTTCAAACTACTCATAATCATGTGGAAAGTTAACCTAAGGTGTTTCCATTAGGTCTGCAGTAAGTGCTTTGGTGTAAAATTGAAATGTATACTATTTGTATTGTAAAAGCATTGCATGCACTGAGAAAACAACTTTTTTGTCTTGATGTGCACAGGTATGAAACAACTTTCAGACATCTCAGAATGATGTGGAAAGTTAATCTATGTTGTTTCCATTAGGTTTGCAGTAAGTGCTTTGGTGTAAAATTGAAATGTATACTATTTGTATTGTCTAAGCATTGCATGCACTGAGATAACAATTTTTTTGTGTTGATGTGTACAGCCATGAAACAACTTTCAAACTACTCATAATCATGTGGGAAGTTAACCTAAGTTGTTTCCATTAGTTTGCAGTAAGTACTTTGGTGTAAAATTCAGATGTGTACTTCCATAATGTCAGAGCATAGTAGTACTGAGAAAGTAACTTTTTTGTCTTGATGAACTGAGGCATGAAACAACTTTAAACCTAGTCATATTCATCTGGGAAGTTAACCAAATGTGTTTGCATTAGGTTTGCAGTAAGTGCTTTGGTGTAAAATTGAAATGTATACTATTTGTATTGTCTAAGCATTGCATGCACTGAGATTACAACTCTTTTGCGTTGATGTGTGCAGCCATGAAACAACTTTCAAACTACTCATAATCATGTGGAAAGTTAACCTAAAGTGTTTCCATTAGGTTTGCAGTAAGTACTTTGTTGTAAAATTGAAATGTATACTAGTTTTATGTCAAAGCATTCTACTCAACGTGAAATCAACTTTTTTGTCGTTATGTGTACAGGCATGAAACAACTTTCAGACATCTCAGAATCATGTGGGAAGTTAACCTAAGGCGTTTCCATTAGGTTTGCAGTAAGTGCTTTGTAGTAAAATTGAAATGTATACTATTTGTATTGTAAAAGCATTGCATGCACTGAGAAAACAACTTTTTTGTCTTGATGTGCACAGGTATGAAACAACTTTCAGACATCTCAGAAATATGTGGGAAGTTAACCTAAAGTGTTTCCATTAGGTTTGCAGTAAGTGCTTTGGTGTAAAATTGAAATGTATACTATTTGTATTCTAAAAGCATTGCATGCACTGAGAAAACAACTTTTTTGTCTTGATGTGCACAGGTATGAAACAACTTTCAGACATCTCAGAATCATGTGGGAAGTTAACCTAAAGTGTTTCCATTAGGTTTGCAGTAAGTGCTTTGGTGTAAAATTGAAATGTATACTATTTGTATTGTCTAAGCATTGCATTCACTGAGATTACAACTTTTTTGTGTTGATATGTGCAGCCATGAAACAACTTTCAAACTACTCATAATCATGTGGATAGTTAACCTAAACTGTTTCCATTAGGTTTGCAGTAAGTACTTTGTTGTAAAATTGAAGTGTACACTACTTTTATGTCAAAGCATTCTATACACCGTGAAATCAACTTTTTTGTCTTTATGTGTACAGGTATGAAACAACTTTCAGACATCTCAGAATCATGTGGGAAGTTAACCTAAGGTGTTTCCATTAGTTTGCAGTAAGTACTTTGGTGTAAAATTCAGATGTGTACTTCCTTAATGTCAGAGCATAGTAGTACTGAGAAAGTAACTTTTTTGTCTTGATGAACTGAGGCATGAAACAACTTTAAACCTAGTCATATTCATCTGGGAAGTTAACCAAATGTGTTTGCATTAGGTTTGCAGTCAGGACTTTGTTGTAAAATTGAAGTGTATACTACTTTTATGTCAAAGCATTCTATACACCGTGAAATCAACTTTTTTGTCTTTATGTGCACAGGTATGAAACAACTTTCAGACATCTCAGAATCATGTGGGAAGTTAATCTAAGTTGTTTCCACTATGTTTGCAGTAAGTGCTTTGGTGTAAAATTGAACTGTATACTATTTGTATTGTAAAAGCATTGCATGCACTGAGAAATAAACTTTTTTGTCTTGATGTGCACAGGTACGAAACAACTTTCAGACATCTCAGAATCATGTGGGAAGTTAATCTCAGTTGTTTCCATTAGGTTTGCAGTAAGTGCTTTGGTGTAAAATTGAAATGTATACTATTTGTATTGTCTAAGCATTGCATGCACTGAGATAACAACTTTTATGTGTTGATGTCTACAGCCATGAAAAAACTTTCAAACTACTCATAATAATGTGGGAAGTAAACCTAAGGTGTTTCCATTAGTTTGCAGTAAGTACTTTGGTGTAAAATTGAAATGTATACAACTTTTATGTCAAAGCATTCTATTCACCGTGAAATCAACTTTTTTGTCTTTATGTGTACAGGTATGAAACAAGTTTCAGACATCTCAGAATCATGTGGGAAGTTAATCTAAGTTGTTTCCATTAGGTTTGCAGTAAGTGCTTTGGTGTGAAATTGAAATGTATACTATATGTATTGTAAAAGCATTGCGTGCACTGAGAAAACAACTTTTTTGTCTTGATGTGCACAGGTATGAAACAACTTTCAGACATCTCAGAATCATGTGGGAAGTTAATCTAAGTTGTTTCCATTAGGTTTGCAGTAAGTACTTTGGTGTAAAATTGAAATGTATACTATTTGTATTGTCTAAGCATTGCATGCACTGAGATAACAACTTTTATGTGTTGATGTCTACAGCCATGAAACAACTTTCAAACTACTCATAATAATGTGGGAAGTAAACCTAAGGTGTTTCCATTAGTTTGCAGTAAGTACTTTGGTGTAAAATTGAAATGTATACTACTTTTATGTCAAAGCATTCTATTCACCGTGAAATCAACTTTTTTGTCTTTATGTGTACAGGTATGAAACAAGGTGTAAAATTCAGATGTGTACTTCCTTAATGTCAGAGCATAGTAGTACTGAGAAAGTAACTTTTTTGTCTTGATGAACTGAGGCATGAAACAACTTTAAACCTAGTCATATTCATCTGGGAAGTTAACCAAATGTGTTTGCATTAGGTTTGCAGTAAGTGCTTTGCTGTAAAATTGAAATGTATACTATTTGTATTGTAAAAGCATTGCATGCACTGAGAAAAGAACTTTTTTGTCTTTATGTGCACAGGTATGAAACAACTTTCAGACATCTCAGAATCATGTGGGAAGTTAATCTCAGTTGTTTCCATTAGGTTTGCAGTAAGTGCTTTGGTGTAAAATTGAAATGTATACTATTTGTATTGTCTAATCATTGCATGCACTGAGATAACAACTTTCTTGTCTTGATGTGCACAGGTATGAAACAACTTTCAGACATCTCAGAATCATGTGGGAAGTTAACCTAAAGTGTATCCTTTAGGTTTGCAGTAAGTGCTTTGGTGTAAAATTGAAATGTATACTATTTGTATTGTCTTAGCATTGCATGCACTGAGATTACAACTTTTTTGTGTTGATGTGTGCAGCCATGAAACAACTTTCAAACTACTCATAATCATGTGGAAAGTTAACCTAAAGTGTTTCCATTAGGTTTGCAGTAAGTACTTTACTGTAAAATTGAAATGTATACTACTTTTATGTCAAAGCATTCTACTCACCGTGAAATCAACTTTTATGTCTTTATGTGTACAGGTATGAAACAACTTTCAGACATCTCACAATCATGTGGAAAGGTAACCTAAGGTGTTTGCATTAGGTTTGCAGTAAGTGCTTTGGTGTAAAGTTGAAATGTATACTATTTGTATTGTAAAAGCATTGCATGCACTGAGAAATAAACTTTTTTGACTTGATGTGCACAGGTATGAAACAACTTTCAGACATCTCAGAATCATGTGGGAAGTTAATCTAAGTTGTTTCCATTAGGTTTGCAGTAAGTGCTTTGGTGTAAAATTGAAATGTATACTATTTGTATTGTCTAAGCATTGCATGCACTGAGATAACAACTTTTTTGTGTTGATGTGTACAGCCATGAAACAACTTTCAAACTACTCATAATCATGTGGGAAGTTAACCTAAGGTGTTTCCATTAGTTTGCAGTAAGTACTTTAGTGTAAAATTCAGATGTGTACTTCCTTACTGTCAGAGCATAGTAATACTGAGAAAGTAAGTTTTTTGTCTTGATGAACTGAGGCATGAAACAACTTTAAACCTAGTCATATTCACCTGGGAAGTTAACCAAATGTGTTTGCATTAGGTTTGCAGTCAGGACTTTTGAGTACAATTGAAATGTGTACTACTTTTATGTCAAAGCATTCTATTCACTGTGAAATCAACTTTTTTGTCTTTATGTGCACAGGTATGAAACAACTTTCAGACATCTCAGAATCATGTGGGAAGTTAACCTAAGGTGTTTCCATTAGGTCTGCAGTAAGTGCTTTGGTGTAAAAATGAAATGTATACTATTTGTATTGTAAAAGCTTTGCATGCACTGAGAAAACAACTTTTTTGTCTTGATGTGCACAGGTATGAAACAACTTTCAGACATCTCAGAATCATGTGGGAAGTTAATCTAAGTTGTTTCCATTAGGTTTGCAGTAAGTGCTTTGGTGTAAAATTGAAATGTATACTATTTGTATTGTCTAAGCATTGCATGCACTGAGATAACAACTTTTTTGTGTTGATGTGTACAGCCATGAAACAACTTTCAAACTACCCATAATCATGTGGGAAGTTAACCTAAGGTGTTTCCATTAGTTTGCAGTAAGTACTTTAGTGTAAAATTCAGATGTGTACTTCCTTACTGTCAGAGCATAGTAGTACTGAGAAAGTAACTTTTTTGTCTTGATGAACTGAGGCATGAAACAACTTTAAACCTAGTCATATTCACCTGGGAAGTTAACCAAATGTGTTTGCATTAGGTTTGCAGTCAGGACTTTTGAGTACAATTGAAATGTGTACTACTTTTATGTCAAAGCATTCTATTCACTGTGAAATCAACTTTTTTGTCTTTATGTGCACAGGTATGAAACAACTTTCAGACATCTCAGAATCATGTGGGAAGTTAACCTAAGGTGTTTCCATTAGGTCTGCAGTAAGTGCTTTGGTGTAAAAATGAAATGTATACTATTTGTATTGTAAAAGCTTTGCATCCACTGAGAAAACAACTTTTTTGTCTTGATGTGCACAGGTATGAAACAACTTTCAGACATCTCAGAATCATGTGGGAAGTTAATCTAAGTTGTTTCCTTTAGGTTTGCAGTAAGTGCTTTGGTGTAAAATTGAAATGTATACTATTTGTATTGTCTAAGCATTGCATGCACTGAGATAACAACTTTTTTGTGTTGATGTGTACAGCCATGAAACAACTTTCAAACTACCCATAATCATGTGGGAAGTTAACCTAAGGTGTTTCCATTAGTTTGCAGTAAGTACTTTAGTGTAAAATTCAGATGTGTACTTCCTTACTGTCAGAGCATAGTAGTACTGAGAAAGTAACTTTTTTGTCTTGATGAACTGAGGCATGAAACAACTTTAAACCTAGTCATATTCACCTGGGAAGTTAACCAAATGTGTTTGCATTAGGTTTGCAGTCAGGACTTTTGAGTACAATTGAAATGTGTACAACTTTTATGTCAAAGCATTCTATTCACTGTGAAATCAACTTTTTTGTCTTTATGTGCAGAGGTATGAAACAACCTTCAGACATCTCAGAATCATGTGGGAAGTTAACCTAAGGTGTTTCCATTAGGTCTGCAGTAAGTGCTTTGGTGTAAAAATGAAATGTATACTATTTGTATTGTAAAAGCTTTGCATGCACTGAGAAAACAACTTTTTTGTCTTGATGTGCACAGGTATGAAACAACTTTCAGACATCTCAGAATCATGTGGGAAGTTAACCTAAAGTGTATCCTTTAGGTTTGCAGTAAGTGCTTTGGTGTAAAATTGAAATGTATACTATTTGTATTGTCTTAGCATTGCATGCACTGAGATTACAACTTTTTTGTGTTGATGTGTGCAGCCATGAAACAACTTTTAAACTACTCATAATCATGTGAAAAGTTAACCTAAAGTGTTTCCATTAGGTTTGCAGTAAGTACTTTATTGTAAAATTGAAATGTATACTACTTTTATGTCAAAGCATTCTACTCACCGTGAAATCAACTTTTTTGTCTTTATGTGTACAGGTAAGAAACAACTTTCAGACATCTCAGAATCATGTGGAAAGGTAACCTAAGGTGTTTCCATTAGGTTTGCAGTAAGTGCTTCGGTGTAAAGTTGAAATGTATACTATTTGTATTGTAAAAGCATTGCATGCACTGAGAAATAAACTTTATTGTCTTGATGTGCACAGGTATGAAACATCTTTCAGACATCTCAGAATCATGTGGGAAGTTAATCTAAGTTGTTTCCATTAGGTTTGCAGTAAGTGCTTTGGTGTAAAATTGAAATGTATACTATTTGTATTGTCTAAGCATTGCATGCACTGAGATAACAACTTTTTTGTGTTGATGTGTACAGCCATGAAACAACTTTCAAACTACTCATAATCATGTGGGAAGTTAACCTAAGGTGTTTCCATTAGTTTGCAGTAAGTACTTTAGTGTAAAATTCAGATGTGTACTTCCTTACTGTCAGAGCATAGTAGTACTGAGAAAGTAACTTTTTTGTCTTGATGAACTGAGGCATGAAACAACTTTAAACCTAGTCATATTCATCTGGGAAGTTAACCAAATGTTTTTGCATTAGGTTTGCAGTCAGGTCTTTTGAGTACATTTGAAATGTATACTACTTTTATGTCAAAGCATTCTACTCACCGTGAAATCAACTTTTTTGTCTTTATGTGTACAGCTATGAAACAACTTTCAGACATCTCAGAATCTTGTGGGAAGTTAACCAAAGGTGTTTCCATTAGGTTTGCAGTAAGTGCTTTGTAGTAAAATTGAAATGTTTACTATTTGTATTGTCTAAGCATTGCATTCACTGAGATAACAAATTTTTGGCTTGATGTGCACAGGTATGAAACAACTTTCAGACATGTCAGAATCATGTGGAAAGTTAACCTAAAGTGTTTCCATTAGGTTTGCAGTAAGTGCTTTGGTGTAAAATTGAAATGTATAATATTTGTATTGTAAAAGCATTGCATGCTCTGAGAAAAGAACTTTTTTGTCTTGATGTGCAGAGGTATGAAACAACTTTCAGACATCTCAGAATCATGTGGGAAGTTAACCTAAAGTGTTTCCATTAGGTTTGCAGTAAGTGCTTTGGTGTAAAATTGAAATGTATACTATTTGTATTGTCTAAGCATTGCATGCACTGAGATTACAACTTTTTTGTGTTGATATGTGCAGCCATGAAACAACTTTCAAACTACTCATAATCATGTGGAAAGTTAACCTAAAGTGTTTCCATTAGGTTTGCAGTAAGTACTTTGTTGTAAAATTGAAATGTATACTACTTTTATGTCAAAGCATTCTATACACCGTGAAATCAACTTTTTTGTCTTTATGTGTACAGGTATGAAACAACTTTCAGACATCTCAGAATCATGTGGGAAGTTAACCTAAGGTGTTTCCATTAGTTTGCAGTAAGTACTTTGGTGTAAAATTCATTTGTGTACTTCCTTAATGTCAGAGCATAGTAGTACTGAGAAAGTAACTTTTTTGTCTTGATGAACTGAGGCATGAAACAACTTTAAACCTAGTCATATTCATCTGGGAAGTTAACCAAATGTGTTTGCATTAGGTTTGCAGTAAGTGCTTTGCTGTAAAATTGAAATGTATACTATTTGTATTGTAAAAGCATTGCATGCACTGAGAAAAGAACTTTTTTGTCTTTATGTGCACAGGTATGAAACAACTTTCAGACATCTCAGAATCATGTGGGAAGTTAATCTAAGTTGTTTCCACTATGTTTGCAGTAAGTGCTTTGGTGTAAAATTGAAATGTATACTATTTGTATTGTCTAAGCATTGCATGCACTGAGATAACAACTTTTATGTGTTGATGTCTACAGCCATGAAAAAACTTTCAAACTACTCATAATAATGTGGGAAGTAAACCTAAGGTGTTTCCATTAGTTTGCAGTAAGTACTTTGGTGTAAAATTGAAATGTATACTACTTTTATGTCAAAGCATTCTATTCACCGTGAAATCAACTTTTTTGTCTTTATGTGTACAGGTATGAAACAAGTTTCAGACATCTCAGAATCATGTGGGAAGTTAATCTAAGTTGTTTCCATTAGGTTTGCAGTAAGTGCTTTGGTGTGAAATTGAAATGTATACTATATGTATTGTAAAAGCATTGCGTGCACTGAGAAAACAACTTTTTTGTCTTGATGTGCACAGGTATGAAACAACTTTCAGACATCTCAGAATCATGTGGGAAGTTAATCTAAGTTGTTTCCATTAGGTTTGCAGTAAGTACTTTGGTGTAAAATTGAAATGTATACTATTTGTATTGTCTAAGCATTGCATGCACTGAGATAACAACTTTTATGTGTTGATGTCTACAGCCATGAAACAGCTTTCAAACTACTCACAATAATGTGGGAAGTATACCTAAGGTGTTTCCATTAGTTTGCAGTAAGTACTTTGGTGTAAAATTGAAATGTATACTACTTTTATGTCAAAGCATTCTATTCACCGTGAAATCAACTTTTTTGTCTTTATGTGTACAGGTATGAAACAACTTTCAGACATCTCAGAATCATGTGGGAAGTTAACCTAAAGTGTATCCTTTAGGTTTGCAGTAAGTGCTTTGGTGTAAAATTGAAATGTATACTATTTGTATTGTCTAAGCATTGCATTCACTGAGATAACAACTTTTTTCTGTTGATGTGTACAGCCATGAAACAACTTTCAAACTACTCATAATCATGTGGAAAGTTAACCTAAGGTGTTTCCATTATGTCTGCAGTAAGTACTTTGGTGTAAAATTCAGATGTGTACTTCCTTAATGTCAGAGCATAGTAGTACTGAGAAAGTAACTTTTTTGTCTTGATGAACTGAGGCATGAAACAACTTTAAACCTAGTCATATTTATCTGGGAAGGTAACCAAATCTGTTTGCATTAGGTTTGCAGTCAGGACTTTCGAGTACAATTGAAATGTATACTACTTTTAAGTCAAAGCATTCTATTCACTGTGAAATCAACTTTTTTGTCTTTATGTGCGCAGGTATGAAACAACTTTCAGACATCTCAGAATCATGTGGGAAGTTAACCTAAGGTGTTTCCATTAAGTCTTCAGTAAGTGCTTTGGTGTAAAATTGAAATGTATACTATTTGCATTGTAAAAGCATTGCATGCACTGAGAAAACAACTTTCTTGTCTTGATTTGCACAGGTATGAAACAACTTTCAGACATCTCAGAATCATGTGGGAAGTTAACATAAAGTGTATCCTTTAGGTTTGCAGTAAGTGCTTTGGTGTAAAATTGAAATGTATACTATTTGTATTGTCTTAGCATTGCATGCACTGAGATTACAACTTTTTTGTGTTGATGTGTGCAGCCATGAAACAACTTTCAAACTACTCATAATCATGTGGAAAGTTAACCTAAAGTGTTTCCATTAGGTTTGCAGTAAGTACTTTATTGTAAAATTGAAATGTATACTACTTCTATGTCAAAGCATTCTACTCACCGTGAAATCAACTTTTTTGTCTTTATGTGTACAGGTATGAAACAACTTTCAGACATCTCACAATCATGTGGAAAGGTAACCTAAGGTGTTTCCATTAGGTTTGCAGTAAGTGCTTTGGTGTAAAATTGAAATGTATACTATTTGTATTGTCTACGCATTGCATTCACTGAGATAACAACTTTTTTGTCTTGATGTGCACAGGTATGAAACAACTTTCAGACATGTCAGAATCATGTGGAAAGTTAACCTAAAGTGTTTCCATTAGGTTTGCAGTAAGTGCTCTGGTGTAAAATTGAAATGTATACTATTTGTATTGTAAAAGCATTGCATGCTCTGAGATAACAACTTTATTGTGTTGATGTGTACAGCCATGAAACAACTTTCAAACTACTCATAATCATGTGGGAAGTTAACCTAAGGTGTTTCCATTAGTTTGCAGTAAGTACTTTGGTGTAAAATTCAGATGTGTAGTTCCTTAATGTCAGAGCATAGTAGTACTGAGAAAGTAACTTTTTTGTCTTGATGAACTGAGGCATGAAACAACTTTAAACCTAGTCATATTCATCTGGGAAGTTAACCAAATGTGTTTGCATTAGGTTTGCAGTCAGGACTTTTGAGTACAATGGAAATGTATACTACTTTCTGTCAAAGCATTCTATTCACTGTGAAATGAACATTTTTGTCTTTATGTGCACAGGTATGAAACAACTTTCAGACATCTCAGAATCATGTGGGAAGTTAACCTAAGGTGTTTCCATTAGGTCTGCAGTAAGTGCTTTGGTGTAAAATTGAAATGTATACTATTTGTATTATAAAAGCATTGCATGCACTGAGAAAACAACTTTTTTGTCTTGATGTGCACAGGTATGAAACAACTTTCAGACATCTCAGAATCATGTGGGAAGTTAACCTAAAGTGTATCCTTTAGGTTTGCAGTAAGTGCTTTGGTGTAAAATTGAAATGTATACTATTTGTATTGTCTAAGCATTGCATGCACTGAGATTACAACTCTTTTGCGTTGATGTGTGCAGCCATGAAACAACTTTCAAACTACTCATAATCATGTGGAAAGTTAACCTAAAGTGTTTCCATTAGGTTTGCAGTAAGTACTTTGTTGTAAAATTGAAATGTATACTACTTTTATGTCAAAGCATTCTACTCAACGTGAAATCAACTTTTTTGTCGTTATGTGTACAGGCATGAAACAACTTTCAGACATCTCAGAATCATGTGGGAAGTTAACCTAAGGCGTTTCCATTAGGTTTGCAGTAAGTGCTTTGTAGTAAAATTGAAATGTATACTCTTTGTATTGTCCAAGCATTGCATTCACTGAGATAACAACTTTTTTGTCTTGATGTGCACAGTTATGAAACAACTTACAGACATGTCAGAATCATGTGGAAAGTTAACCTAAAGTGTTTCCATTAGGTTTGCTGTAAGTGCTTTGGTGTAAAATTGAAATGTATACTATTTGTATTGTAAAAGCATTGCATGCACTGAGAAAACAACTTTTTTGTCTTGATGTGCACAGGTATGAAACAACTTTCAGACATCTCAGAAATATGTGGGAAGTTAACCTAAAGTGTTTCCATTAGGTTTGCAGTAAGTGCATTGGTGTAAAATTGAAATGTATACTATTTGTATTCTAAAAGCATTGCATGCACTGAGAAAACAACTTTTTTGCCTTGATGTGCACAGGTATGAAACAACTTTCAGACATCTCAGAATCATGTGGGAAGTTAACCTAAAGTGTTTCCATTAGGTTTGCAGTAAGTGCTTTGGTGCAAAATTGAAATGTATACTATTTGTATTGTGAAAGCATTGCATGCACTGAGAAAACAACTTTTTTGTCTTGATGTGTGCAGCCATGAAACAACTTTCAAACTACTCATAATCATGTGGAAAGTTAACCTAAAGTGTTTCCATTACTTTTGCAGTAAGTGCTTTGCTGTAAAATTGAAATGTATACTATTTGTATTGTAAAAGCATTGCATGCACTGAGAAAAGAACTTTTTTGTCTTGATGTGCACAGGTATGAAACAACTTTCAGACATCTCAGAATCATGTGGGAAGTTAATCTAAGTTGTTTCCATTAGGTTTGCAGTAAGTGCTTTGGTGTGAAATTGAAATGTATACTATATGTATTGTAAAAGCATTGCGTGCACTGAGAAAACAACTTTTTTGTCTTGATGTGCACAGGTATGAAACAACTTTCAGACATCTCAGAATCTTGTGGGAAGTTAATCTAAGTTGTTTCCATTAGGTTTGCAGTAAGTACTTTGGTGTAAAATTGAAATGTATACTATTTGTATTCTCTAAGCATTGTATGCACTGATATAACAACTTTTATGTGTTGATGTCTACGGCCATGAAACAACTTTCAAACTACTCATAATAATGTGGGAAGTAAACCTAAGGTGTTTCCATTAGTTTGCAGTAAGTACTTTGGTGTAAAATTGAAATGTATACTTCTTTTATGTCAAAACATTCTATTCACCGTGAAATCAACTTTTTTGTCTTTATGTGTACAGGTATGAAACAACTTTCAGACAACTCAGAATCATTTGGGAAGTTAACCTAAGGTGTTTCCATTAGGTTTGCAGTAAGTGCTTTGTTGTAAAATTGAAATGTATACTATTTGTATTGTCTAAGCATTGCATTCACTGAGATAACAACTTTTTTCTGTTGATGTGTACAGCCATGAAACAACTTTCAAACTACTCATAATCATGTGGAAAGTTAACCTAAGGTGTTTCCATTAGGTCTGCAGTAAGTGCTTTGGTGTAAAATTGAAATGTATACTATTTGTATTGTAAAAGCATTGCATGCACTGAGAAAACAACTTTTTTGTCTTGATGTGCACAGGTATGAAACAACTTTGAGACATCTCAGAATCATGTGGGAAGTTAATCTATGTTGTTTCCATTAGGTTTGCAGTAAGTGCTTTGGTGTAAAATTGAAATGTATACTATTTGTATTGTCTAAGCATTGCATGCACTGAGATAACAATTTTTTTGTGTTGATGTGTACAGCCATGAAACAACTTTCAAACTACTCATAATCATGTTTGAAGTTAACCTAAGTTGTTTCCATTAGTTTGCAGTAAGTACTTTGGTGTAAAATTCAGATGTGTACTTCCTTAATGTCAGAGCATAGTAGTACTGAGAAAGTAACTTTTTTGTCTTGATGAACTGAGGCATGAAACAACTTTAAACCTAGTCATATTCATCTGGGAAGTTAACCAAATGTGTTTGCATTAGGTTTGCAGTCAGGACTTTTGAGTACAATTGAAATGTATACTACTTTTATGTCAAAGCATTCTAATCACTGTGAAATCAACTTTTTTGTCTTTATGTGCACAGGTATGAAACAACTTTCAGACATCTCAGAATCATGTGGGAAGTTAACCTAAGGTGTTTCCATTAGGTCTGCAGTAAGTGCTTTGGTGTAAAATTGAAATGTATACTATTTGTATTATAAAAGCATTGCATGCACTGAGAAAACAACTTTTTTGTCTTGATGTGCACAGGTATGAAACAACTTTCAGACATCTCAGAATCATGTGGGAAGTTAACCTAAAGTGTATCCTTTAGGTTTGCAGTAAGTGCTTTGGTGTAAAATTGAAATGTATACTATTTGTATTGTCTAAGCATTGCATGCACTGAGATTACAACTCTTTTGCGTTGATGTGTGCAGCCATGAAACAACTTTCAAACTACTCATAATCATGTGGGAAGTTAACCTAAGGCGTTTCCATTAGGTTTGCAGTAAGTGTTTTGTAGTAAAATTGAAATGTATACTCTTTGTATTGTCTAAGCATTGCATTCACTGAGATAACAACTTTTTTGTCTTGATGTGCACAGGTATGAAACAACTTACAGACATGTCAGAATCATGTGGAAAGTTAACCTAAAGTGTTTCCATTAGGTTTGCTGTAAGTGCTTTGGTGTAAAATTGAAATGTATACTGTTTGTATTGTAAAAGCATTGCATGCACTGAGAAAACAACTTTTTTGTCTTGATGTGCACAGGTATGAAACAACTTTCAGACATCTCAGAAATATGTGGGAAGTTAACCTAAAGTGTTTCCATTAGGTTTGCAGTAAGTGCTTTGGTGTAAAATTGAAATGTATACTATTTGTATTCTAAAAGCATTGCATGCACTGAGAAAACAACTTTTTTGTCTTGATGTGCACAGGTATGAAACAACTTTCAGACATCTCAGAATCATGTGGGAAGTTAACCTAAAGTGTTTCCATTAGGTTTGCAGTAAGTGCTTTGGTGTAAAATTGAAATGTATACTATTTGTATTGTCTAAGCATTGCATGCACTGAGATTACAACTTTTTTGTGTTGATATGTGCAGCCATGAAACAACTTTCAAACTACTCATAATCATGTGGAAAGTTAACCTAAAGTGTTTCCATTAGGTTTGCAGTAAGTACTTTGTTGTAAAATTGAAGTGTATACTACTTTTATGTCAAAGCATTCTATACACCGTGAAATCAACTTTTTTGTCTTTATGTGTACAGGTATGAAACAACTTTCAGACATCTCAGAATCTTGTGGGAAGTTAACCTAAGGTGTTTCCATTAGTTTGCAGTAAGTACTTTGGTGTAAAATTCAGATGTGTACTTCCTTAATGTCAGAGCATAGTAGTACTGAGAAAGTAACTTTTTTGTCTTGATGAACTGAGGCATGAAACAACTTTAAACCTAGTCATATTCATCTGGGAAGTTAACCAAATGTGTTTGCATTCGGTTTGCAGTAAGTGCTTTGCTGTAAAATTGAGATGTATACTATTTGTATTGTAAAAGCATTGCATGCACTGAGAAAAGAACTTTTTTGTCTTTATGTGCACAGGTATGAAACAACTTTCAGACATCTCAGAATCATGTGGGAAGTTAATCTAAGTTGTTTCCACTATGTTTGCAGTAAGTGCTTTGGTGGAAAATTGAACTGTATACTATTTGTATTGTAAAAGCATTGCATGCACTGAGAAATAAACTTTTTTGTCTTGATGTGCACAGGTACGAAACAACTTTCAGACATCTCAGAATCATGTGGGAAGTTAATCTCAGTTGTTTCCATTAGGTTTGCAGTAAGTGCTTTGGTGTAAATTGAAATGTATACTATTTGTATTGTCTAAGCATTGCATGCACTGAGATAACAACTTTTATGTGTTGATGTCTACAGCCATGAAAAAACTTTCAAACTACTCATAATAATGTGGGAAGTAAACCTAAGGTGTTTCCATTAGTTTGCAGTAAGTACTTTGGTGTAAAATTGAAATGTATACTACTTTTATGTCAAAGCATTCTATTCACCGTGAAATCAACTTTTTTGTCTTTATGTGTACAGGTATGAAACAAGTTTCAGACATCTCAGAATCATGTGGGAAGTTAATCTAAGTTGTTTCCATTAGGTTTGCAGTAAGTGCTTTGGTGTGAAATTGAAATGTATACTATATGTATTGTAAAAGCATTGCATGCACTGAGAAAACAACTTTTTTGTCTTGATGTGCACAGGTATGAAACAACTTTCAGACATCTCAGAATCATGTGGGAAGTTAATCTAAGTTGTTTCCATTAGGTTTGCAGTAAGTACTTTGGTGTAAAATTGAAATGTATACTATTTGTATTGTCTAAGCATTGCATGCACTGAGATAACAACTTTTATGTGTTGATGACTACAGCCATGAAACAACTTTCAAACTACTCATAATAATGTGGGAAGTAAACCTAAGGTGTTTCCATTAGTTTGCAGTAAGTACTTTGGTGTAAAATTGAAATGTATACTACTTTTATGTCAAAGCATTCTATTCACCGTGAAATCAACTTTTTTGTCTTTATGTGTACAGGTATGAAACAACTTTCAGACATCTCAGAATCATGTGGGAAGTTAACCTAAAGTGTATCCTTTAGGTTTGCAGTAAGTGCTTTGGTGTAAAATTGAAATGTATACTATTTGTATTGTCTAAGCATTGCATGCACTGAGATAACAACTTTTTTGTGTTGATGTGTACAGCCATGAAACAACTTTCAAACTACCCATAATCATGTGGGAAGTTAACCTAAGGTGTTTCCATTAGTTTGCAGTAAGTACTTTAGTGTAAAATTCAGATGTGTACTTCCTTACTGTCAGAGCATAGTAGTACTGAGAAAGTAACTTTTTTGTCTTGATGAACTGAGGCATGAAACAACTTTAAACCAAGTCATATTCACCTGGGAAGTTAACCAAATGTGTTTGCATTAGGTTTGCAGTCAGGACTTTTGAGTACAATTGAAATGTGTACTACTTTTATGTCAAAGCATTCTGTTCACTGTGAAATCAACTTTTTTGTCTTTATGTGCACAGGTATGAAACAACTTTCAGACATCTCAGAATCATGTGGGAAGTTAACCTAAGGTGTTTCCATTAGGTCTGCAGTAAGTGCTTTGCTGTAAAAATGAAATGTATACTATTTGTATTGTCTTAGCATTGCATGCACTGAGATTACAACTTTTTTGTGTTGATGTGTGCAGCCATGAAACAACTTTTAAACTACTCATAATCATGTGGAAAGTTAACCTAAAGTGTTTCCATTAGGTTTGCAGTAAGTACTTTATTGTAAAATTGAAATGTATACTACTTTTATGTCAAAGCATTCTACTCACCGTGAAATCTACTTTTTTGTCTTTATGTGTACAGGTATGAAACAACTTTCAGACATCTCAGAATCATGTGGAAAGGTAACCTAAGGTGTTTCCATTAGGTTTGCAGTAAGTGCTTTGGTGTAAAGTTGAAATGTATACTATTTGTATTGTAAAAGCATTGCATGCACTGAGAAATAAACTTTATTGTCTTGATGTGCACAGGTATGAAACAACTTTCAGACATCTCAGAATCATGTGGGAAGTTAATCTAAGTTGTTTCCATTAGGTTTGCAGTAAGTGCTTTGGTGTAAAATTGAAATGTATACTATTTGTATTGTCTAAGCATTGCATGCACTGAGATTACAACTTTTTTGTGTTGATATGTGCAGCCATGAAACAACTTTCAAACTACTCATAATCATGTGGAAAGTTAACCTAAAGTGTTTCCATTAGGTTTGCAGTAAGTACTTTGTTGTAAAATTGAAATGTATACTACTTTTATGTCAAAGCATTCTATACACCGTGAAATCAACTTTTTTGTCTTTATGTGTACAGGTATGAAACAACTTTCAGACATCTCAGAATCATGTGGGAAGTTAACCTAAGGTGTTTCCATTAGTTTGCAGTAAGTACTTTGGTGTAAAATTCAGATGTGTACTTCCTTAATGTCAGAGCATAGTAGTACTGAGAAAGTAACTTTTTTGTCTTGATGAACTGAGGCATGAAACAACTTTAAACCTAGTCATATTCATCTGGGAAGTTAACCAAATGTGTTTGCATTAGGTTTGCAGTAAGTGCTTTGCTGTAAAATTGAGATGTATACTATTTGTATTGTAAAAGCATTGCATGCACTGAGAAAAGAACTTTTTTGTCTTTATGTGCACAGGTATGAAACAACTTTCAGACATCTCAGAATCATGTGGGAAGTTAATCTAAGTTGTTTCCACTATGTTTGCAGTAAGTGCTTTGGTGTAAAATTGAAATGTATACTATTTGTATTGTAAAAGCATTGCATGCACTGAGAAATAAACTTTTTTGTCTTGATGTGCACAGGTATGAAACAACTTTCAGACATCTCAGAATCATGTGGGAAGTTAATCTCAGTTGTTTCCATTAGGTTTGCAGTAAGTACTTTGGTGTAAAATTGAAATGTATACTATTTGTATTGTCTAAGCATTGCATGCACTGAGATAACAACTTTCTTGTCTTGATGTGCACAGGTATGAAACAACTTTCAGACATCTCAGAATCATGTGGGAAGTTAACCTAAAGTGTATCCTTTAGGTTTGCAGTAAGTGCTTTGGTGTAAAATTGAAATGTATACTATTTGTATTGTCTTAGCATTGCATGCACTGAGATTACAACTTTTTTGTGTTGATGTGTGCAGCCATGAAACAACTTTCAAACTACTCATAATCATGTGGAAAGTTAACCTAAAGTGTTTCCATTAGGTTCGCAGTAAGTACTTTATTGTAAAATTGAAATGTATACTACTTTTATGTCAAAGCATTCTACTCACCGTGAAATCAACTTTTTTGTCTTTATGTGTACAGGTATGAAACAACTTTCAGACATCTCACAATCATGTGGAAAGGTAACCTACGGTGTTTCCATTAGGTTTGCAGTAAGTGCTTTGGTGTAAAGTTGAAATGTATACTATTTGTATTGTAAAAGCATTGCATGCACTGAGAAATAAACTTTTTTGTCTTGATGTGCACAGGTATGAAACAACTTTCAGACATCTGAGAATCATGTGGGAAGTTAATCTAAGTTGTTTCCATTAGGTTTGCAGTAAGTGCTTTGGTGTAAAATTGAAATGTATACTATTTGTATTGTCTAAGCATTGCATGCACTGAGATAACAACTTTTTTGTGTTGATGTGTACAGCCATGAAACAACTTTCAAACTACCCATAATCATGTGGGAAGTTAACCTAAGGTGTTTCCATTAGTTTGCAGTAAGTACTTTAGTGTAAAATTCAGATGTGTACTTCCTTACTGTCAGAGCATAGTAGTACTGAGAAAGTAACTTTTTTGTCTTGATGAACTGAGGCATGAAACAACTTTAAACCTAGTCATATTCACCTGGGAAGTTAACCAAATGTGTTTGCATTAGGTTTGCAGTCAGGACTTTTGAGTACAATTGAAATGTGTACTACTTTTATGTCAAAGCATTCTATTCACTGTGAAATCAACTTTTTTGTCTTTATGTGCACAGGTATGAAACAACTTTCAGACATCTCAGAATCATGTGGGAAGTTAACCTAAGGTGTTTCCATTAGGTCTGCAGTAAGTGCTTTGGTGTAAAAATGAAATGTATACTATTTGTATTGTAAAAGCTTTGCATGCACTGAGAAAACAACTTTTTTGTCTTGATGTGCACAGGTATGAAACAACTTTCAGACATCTCAGAATCATGTGGGAAGTTAACCTAAAGTGTATCCTTTAGGTTTGCAGTAAGTGCTTTGGTGTAAAATTGAAATGTATAGTATTTGTATTGTCTTAGCATTGCATGCACTGAGATTACAACTTTTTTGTGTTGATGTGTGCAGCCATGAAACAACTTTTAAACTACTCATAATCATGTGGAAAGTTAACCTAAAGTGTTTCCATTAGGTTTGCAGTAAGTACTTTATTGTAAAATTGAAATGTATACTACTTTTATGTCAAAGCATTCTACTCACCGTGAAATCAACTTTTTTGTCTTTATGTGTACAGGTATGAAACAACTTTCAGACATCTCAGAATCATGTGGTAAGGTAACCTAAGGTGTTTCCATTAGGTTTGCAGTAAGTGCTTTGGTGTAAAGTTGAAATGTATACTATTTGTATTGTAAAAGCATTGCATGCACTGAGAAATAAACTTTATTGTCTTGATGTGCACAGGTATGAAACAACTTTCAGACATCTCAGAATCATGTGGGAAGTTAATCTAAGTTGTTTCCATTAGGTTTGCAGTAAGTGCTTTGGTGTAAAATTGAAATGTATACTATTTGTATTGTCTAAGCATTGCATGCACTGAGATAACAACTTTTTTGTGTTGATGTGTACAGCCATGAAACAACTTTCAAACTACTCATAATCATGTGGGAAGTTAACCTAAGGTGTTTCCATTAGTTTGCAGTAAGTACTTTAGTGTAAAATTCAGATGTGTACTTCCTTACTGTCAGAGCATAGTAGTACTGAGAAAGTAACTTTTTTGTCTTGATGAACTGAGGCATGAAACAACTTTAAACCTAGTCATATTCATCTGGGAAGTTAACCAAATGTGTTTGCATTAGGTTTGCAGTCAGGACTTTTGAGTACAATTGAAATGTATACTACTTTTATGTCAAAGCATTCTACTCACCGTGAAATCAACTTTTTTGTCTTTATGTGTACAGCTATGAAACAACTTTCAGACATCTCAAAATCTTGTGGGAAGTTAACCAAAGGTGTTTCCATTAGGTTTGCAGTCAGAACTTTTGAGTACAATTGAAATGTATACTTCTTTTATGTCAAAGCATTCTATTCACTGAGAAATCAACTTTGTTGTCTTTATGTGCACAGGTATGAAACAACTTTCAGACATCTCAGAATCATGTGGGAAATTAACCTAAGGTGTTTCCATTAGGTTTGCAGTAAGTGCTTTGGTGTAAAATTGAAATGTATACTATTTGTATTGTCTAAGCATTGAATGCACTGAGATAACAACTTTTTTGTGTTGATGTGTAAAGCCATGAAACATCTTTCAACCTACTCATACTCATGTTGGAAGTTAACCTAAGGTGTTTCCTTTAGGTTTGCAGTCAGAACTTTAGAGTACAATTGAAATGTATACTACTTTTATGTCAAAGCATTCTATTCACTGAGAAATCAACTTTGTTGTCTTTATGTGCACAGGTATGAAACAACTTTCAGACATCTCAGAATCATGTGGGAAGTTAACCTACAGTGTTTCCATTAGGTTTGCAGTAAGTGCTTTGGTGTAAAATTGAGATGTATACTGTTTGTATTGTCTAAGCATTGCATGCACTGAGATAGCAACTTTTTTGTGTTGATGTGTACAGCCATGAAACAACATTCAACCTACTCATACTCATGTGGGCAGTTAACCTAAGGTGTTTCCTTTAGGTTTGCAGTCAGAACTTTAGAGTACAATTGAAATGTATACTATTTGTATTGTAAAAGCATTGTATGCACTGAGAAAACAACTTTTTTGTCTTGATGTTCAGAGCCATAATACAACTTTCAAACAACTCAGAAGCATGTGGGAAGATAACCTAAGTTGTTTCCATTAGGTTTGCAGCATGTACTTTGGTGTAAAATTGAAATGTATACGATTTGTATTATCTAACCATTGTATGCCCTGAGTTAACAACTTTTTTGTGTTGATGTGTAGAGCCATGAGACAACTTTCAAACAGCTCAGAAACATGTGGGAAGTTAGCTTAATATGTATCCATCTGGTTTGCACTCTGCACTTTGTTGGAAAATTGAAATGTATACCATCTTAATGTCAGAACATAGTATGCACTGAGAAAGTAACTTTTTTGTCTTGATGAACTTTTTGTCTTGCATGAAACAACTTTCAACCTACTCATACTCATGTGGGAAGTTAACCAAAGGTGTTTCCATTAGGTTTGCAGTCAGAACTTTGGAGTAAAATTGAAATGTATACTACTTTTATGTCAAAGCATTCTATTCACTGAGAAATCAACTTTGTTGTCTTTATGTGCACAGGTATGAAACAACTTTCAGACATCACAGAATCATGTGGGAAGTTAACCTGAGGTGTTTCCATTAGGTTTGCAGTAAGTGCTTTGGTGTAAAATTGAAATGTATACTATTTGTATTGTCTAAGCATTGCATGCACTGAGATAACAACTTTTTTGTGTTGATGTGTACAGCCATGAAACAACTTTCAACCTACTCATACTCATGTGGGAAGTCAACCTAAGGTGTTTCCTTTAGGTTTGCAGTCAGAACTTTAGAGTACAATTGAAATGTATACAACTTTTATGTCAAAGCATTCTATTCACTGAGAAATAAACTTTGTTGCCTTTATGTGCACAGGTATGAAACAACTTTCAGACATCTCAGAATCATGTGGGAAGTTAACCTAAGGTGTTTCCATTAGGTTTGCCGTAAGTGCTTTGGTGTACAATTGAAATGTATACTATTTGTATTGTAAAAGCATTGTATGCACTGAGAAGACAACTTTTTTGTCTTGATGTTCAGAGCCATAATACAACTTTCAAACAACTCAGATACATGTGGGAAGTTAACCTAAGTTGTTTCCATTAGGTTTGCAGCATGTACTTTGGTGTAAAATTCAAATGTATATTATTTGTATTATCCAACCATTGTATGCCCTGAGTTAACAACTTTTTTGTGTTGATGTGTAGAGCCATGAGACAACTTTCAAACAGCTCAGAAACCTGTGGGAAGTTAACTTAATATGTATCCAGCTGGTTTGCACTCTGCACTTTGTTGGAAAATTGAAATGTATACCATCTTAATGTCAGAACATAGTATGCACTGAGAAAGTAACTTTTTTGTCTTGATGAACAGCGGTATGAAACAACTTTCAACCTAGTCATACTCATGTGGGAAGTTAACCAAAGGTGTTTCCATTAGGTTTGCAGTCAGAACTTTGGAGTAGAATTGAAATGTATACTACTTTTATGTCAAAGCATTCTATTCACTGAGAAATCAACTTTTTTGTCTTTATGTGCACAGGTATGAAACAACTTTCAGACATCTCAGAATCATGTGGGAAGTTAACCTAAGGTGTTTCCATTAGCTTTGCAGTAAGTGCTTTGGTGTAAAATTGAGATGTATACTATTTGTATTGTCTAAGCATTGCATGCACTGAGATAACAACTTTTTTGTGTTGATGTGTACAGCCATGAAACAACTTTCAAACTACTAATAATCATGTGGGAAGTTAACCTGAGGTGTTTCCATTAGGTTTGCAGTAAGTGCTTTGGTGTAAAATTTAAATGTATACTATTTGTATTGTTTGAGCATTGCATGCACTGAGATAACAACTTTTTTGTGTTGATGTGTACAGCCATGAAACAACTTTCAACCTACTCATACTCATGTGGGAAGTTAACCTAAGGTGTTTCCATTAGGTTTGCAGTAAGTACTTTGGTTTAAATTTGAAATGTATACTATTTGTATTTTCTGAGCATTGTATGCACTGAGATAACAATTTTTTTGAGTTGATGTGTAGAGGCATGAAACAACTTTCAAACTACTCATTCTCATGTGGTAAGTTAACCTGAGGTGTTTCCATTAGGTTTGCAGTAAGTGATTTGGTGTATATTTGAAATGTATACTATTTGCATTGTCAAAGCATAGTATGCACTGAGATAACAACTTTTTTGACTTGATGAACAGAGGCATGAAACAACTTTCAAACTACTCATACTCATCTGGGAAGGTAACCAAAGGTGTTTCCATTAGGTTTGCAGTCAGGAGTTTTCTGAACAATTGAAACGTATACTACTTTTATCTCAAAACTTTGTATTCACTGAGAAATCAACTTTTTTGTCGTTATGTGCAGAGGCATGAAACAACTTTCAGACATCTCAGAATCATGTGGGAAGTGAACCTAAGGTATTTCCATTAGGTTTGCAGTAAGTACTTTGGTGTAAAATTGAAATGTATACTATTTGTATTGTCAAAGCATTGTCAGCTCTGAGATAACAACTTTTTTGTCTTTATGTGCAGAGGCTTGAAACAACTTTCAGACATCTCAGAATCATGTGGGAAGTAATCCTCAGATGTTTCCATTATGTTTGCCGTAAGTACTTTGGTGTAAAATTGACATGTATACTATTTGTATTGTCTAAGCATTGTATGCACTGAGATAACAAGTTTTTTGTGCTGATGTGTAGAGGTATGAAACAACTTTCAAACTACTCATAATCAAGTGGGAAGTAAACCTAAGGTGTTTCCATTAGGTTTGCAGTAAGTGCTTTGGTGTAAATTTGAAATGTATACTACTTTTATGTCAAAGCTTTGTACTCACTGAGAAATCGACTTTTTTGTCTTTATGTGCAGAGGCCTGAGACAACTTTCAAACAGTACAGAAACATGTTGAAAGTTAACTTAAAATGTATCCATCTGGTTTGCACTCTATACTTTGGTGGAATATTGAAAAGTATACTACTTTGTCAGAACAATGTAGGCACTGAGAATTCAACTTTTTTGCCTTTATATTCAGAGGCATGAAACAACTTTCAGACATCTCAGAATCATGTGGGAAGTTAACCTAGGTGTTTTCATTAGGTTTGCAGTAAGTACTTTGGTGTAAAATTGAAATGTATACTACTTGTATTGTCAAAGCATTGTATGCACTGAGAAAACAACTTTTTTGTCTTGATGTGCAGAGCCATGAGACAACGTTCAGACATCTCAGGAGCATGTGGGAAGTTAACCTAATGTGTTTCCATTAGGTTTGCAGTAAGTGCTTTGTTGTAAAATTGAAATGTATACTACTTATATTGTGAACGCATTGTATGCACTGAGAAAACAACTTTTTTGTCTTGATGTGCAGAGCCATGAGACAACGTTCAGACATCTCAGGAGCATGTGGGAAGTTAACCTAATGTGTTTCTATTAGGTTTGCAGTAAGTGCTTTGGTGTAAAATTGAAATGTATACTGCTTATATTGTCAAAGCATTGTATGCATTGAGAAAACAACTTTTTTGTCTTGATGTTGAGAGCCATCAGACAACTTTCAAACAACACAGAAACATGTAGGAAGTTAACTTAAAATATATCCATCTGGTTTGCACTCTGCACTTTGGTGGGAAATTGCAAAGTATACTACTTTAATGTCAGAACATTGCAAGCACTGAGAATTCAACTTTTTTGTCTGTATATTCAGAGGCATGAGACAACTTTCAAGCTACAGATTATCATGTGGGAAGTTAACCTAAGGTGTTTCCATTAGGTTTGCAGAAAGTACTTTGGTGTAAAATTGAAATATATACTACTTGTATTGTCAAAGAATTGTATGCACTGAGAAAACAACTTGTTTGTCTTGATCTGCAGACGCATGAAACAAATTTCAGACATCTCAGGATCATGTGGGAAGTTAACTAAGGTGTTTCCATTAGGTTTGCAGTAAGTGCTTTGGTGTAAAATTGAAATATATACTACTTATATTGTCAAAGCATTGCATGCACTGAGAAAGCAACTTTTTTGTCTTGTTGTGCAGAGCCATGAGACAACTTTCAAAGAACTCAGAAACATGTTGGAAGTTAACTTAAAATGTATCCATCTGGATTGCACTCTACACTTTGGTGGAAAATTGAAAAGTATACTACTTTAATGTCAGAACATTGTATGCACTGAGAAAACAACTTTTTTGTCTTTATGTGCAGAGGCATGAAACAACTTTCTGAGATCTCAGAATCATATGGGAAGTTAAGCTAAGGTGTTTCCATTCGGTTTGCAGTAAGTACTTTGGTGTAAAATTGAAATGTATACTATTTGTATTGTCTAAGAACTGTATGCACTGAGATAACAATTTTTTTATGTTGATGTGTAGAGGCATGAAACAACCTTCAAACTACTCATAATCAAGTGGGAAGTTAATCTGAGGTGTTTCCATTAGGTTTGCAGTAAGTGCTTTGGTGTAAAATTGAAATGTATACTACTTTTATTGTCAAAGCACTGTATGCACTGAGAAAACAAATTTTTTGTCTGGATGTGCAGAGCCATCAGACAACTTTCAAACAACACAGAAACATGTGGGAAGTTAACTTAAAATATATCCATTTGGTTTGAACTCTGCACTTTGGTGGAAAATTGAAATGAATACTACTTTAATGTCAGAACATAGTAGGCACTGAGAAAGTAACGTTTTTGTCTTCCTGAACAGAGGCAAGAAACAACTTTCAGACATCTCAGGATCATGTGGGAAGTTAAACTAAGGTGTTTCCATTAGGTTTGCAATAAGCACTTTGGTGTAAAATTGAAATGTATACTATTTGTATTGTGATACTAAGAAATCAACTTCTTTCTCTTGATGTGCAGATCCATGAGACAACTTTCAAACAACTCAGAAACATCTGGGAAGTTAACTTAAAATGTATCTATCTGGTTTGCACTCTGCACTTTGGTGGAAAATTGAAATCTATACTACTTTAATGTCAGAAGGTAGTATGCACTGAGAAAGTAACTTTTTTGTGTTGATGAACAGAGGCATGAAACAACTTTCAGACATCTCAGAATCATGTGGAAAGTTAACCTAAGGTGTTTCCATTAGGTTTGTAGTAAGTGCTTTGGAGTAAAATTGAGATGTATACTACTTGTTTTGTCAAAGCATTGTATGCACTGAGAAAACAACTTTTTTGTCTTGATGTGCAGAGCCATGAGACAACTTTCAAACAACTCAGAAACATCTGGGAAGTTAACTTAAAATGTATCTATCTGGTTTGCACTCTGCACTTTGGTGGAAAATTGAAATCTATACTACTTTAATGTCAGAACATAGTATGCACTGAGAAAGTAACTTTTTTGTGTTGATGTGCAGAGGCATGAAACAAATTTCAAAAATCTCAAAATCATGTGGGAAGTTAACCTAAGGTGTTTCCATTAGGTTTGCCTTAAGTACTTTGGTGTAAAATTGAAATGTATACTATTTGTATTGTCAAAGCATTGTATGCACTGAGATAACAACTATTTGGACTTGATGAACAGAGGCATGAAACAACTTTCAGACATCTCAGAATCATGTGGGAAGTTAACCTAAGGTGTTTCCATTAGGTTTGCAGTAAGCACTAAGGTGTAAAATTGAAATGCATACTATTTGTATTGTCAAAGCATTGTAAGCTCTGAGATAACTTTTCTGTCTTGATCTGTAGAGGCATGAAACAACTTTCAAACCACTCATACTCATGTGGGAAGTTAACAAAAGGTGTTTCCATTCAGTTTGCAGTCACGACTTTTCAGTACAATTGAAATGTATACTACTTTTATGTCAAAGCATTGTATTCACTGAGAAATCAACTTTTTTGTCTTTATGTGCAGAGGCATGAAACAAGGTTCAGACATCTCAGAATCATGTGGGAAGTTAACCCTCGGTGTTTCCATTAGGTTTGCAGTAAGTACTTTGGTGTAAAATTGAAATGTATACTACTTGTATTGTGAAAGCATTGTAAGCTCTGAGATAACTTTTTTGTCTTGATCTGTAGAGGCATGAAACAACTTTGAAACTACTGATACTCATGTGGGAAGTTAACAAAAAGTGTTTCCATTCGGTTTGCAGTCACGACTTTTCAGTACAATTGAAATGTATTCCACTTCTATGTCAAAGCATTGTATTCACTGAGAAATTAACTTTTTTGTCTTTATGTGCAGAGGCATGAAACAACTTTCTAGACATCTCCGAATCATGTGGGAAGTTAACCAAAGGTGTTTCCATTCGGTTTGTAGTCAAGACTTTTCAGTACAATTGAAATGTATACTACTTTTATATCAAAGCATTGTATTCACTGAGAAATCAACTTTTTTGTCTTTATGTGCAGAGGCATGAAACAAGGTTCAGACATCTCAGAATCATGTGGGAAGTTAACCTACGGTGTTTCCATTAGGTTTGCAGTAAGTACTTTGGTGTAAAATTGAAATGTATACTATTTGTATTGTGGAAGCATTGTACGCACTCAGAAAACAACTTTTTTGTCTTGATGTGCAGAGCCATGAGACAACTTTCAAAGAACTCAGAAATACGTGGGAAGTTAACCTAAGGTGTTTCCATTAGGTTTGCAGTAAGTACTTTGGTGTAAAATTGAAATGTATTCTATTTGTATTGTCAAAGCATTGTATGCACTGAGAAAACAACTTTTTTTTCTTGATGTGCAGAGCTATGAGACAATATTCAAACAACTCAGAAGCATGTGGGAAGATAACTTAAAATATATCCATCTGGTTTGCACTCTACACTTTGGTGGAAAATTGAAAAGTATACAAATTTAATGTCAGAACATTGTATGCACTGAGAAATCAACTTTTTTGTCTTTATGTGCGGAGGTATGAAACAACTTTCAGACATCTCAGAATCATGTGGGAAGTTAACCTAAGGTGTTTCCGTTAGATTTGCAGTAAGCACTTTGGTGTAAAATTGAAATGTATACTATTTGTATTGTCTAACCATTGTATGCACTGAGATAACAATTTTTTTGAGTTAATGTGTAGAGGCATGAAACAACTTTCAAACTACTCATATTCATGTGGGAAGTTAACAACAGGTGTTTCCATTCGGTTTGCAGTCACGACTTTTCAGTACAATTGAAACGTGTTATACTTTTATGTCAAAGCATTGTATTCACTGAGAAATCAACTTTTTTGTCTTTATGTGCAGAGGCATGAAACAACTTTCAGACATCTCCGAATCATGTGGGAAGTTAACCAAAGGTGTTTCCATTAGGTTTGCAGTCAGGACTTTTCAGTACAATTGAAATGTATACTACTTTTATATCAAAGCATTGTATTCACTGAGAAATCAACTTTTTTGTCTTTATGTGCAGAGGCATGAAACAAGGTTCAGACATCTCAGAATCATGTGGGAAGTTAACCTACGGTGTTTCCATTAGGTTTGCAGTAAGTACTTTGGTGTAAAATTGAAATGTATACTTTTTGTATTGTCTAAGCAATGTATCCACTGAGATAACATTTTTTTGAGTTGATGTGTAGAGGCATGAAACAACTTTCAAACCACTCATACTCATCTGGGAAGTTAACCAAAGGTGTTTCCATTAGGTTTGCAGTAAGCACTTCTGTGTAAAATTGAAATGTATACTATTTGTATTGTCAAAGCATTGTAAGCTCTGAGATAACTTTTTTGTCTTTATCTGTAGAAGCATGAAGCAACTTTCAAACTATTCATACTCATGTGGGAAGTTAACCAAAGGTGTTTCCATTAGGTTTGCAGTCCAGACTTTTGAGTACAATTGAAATGTATACTACTTTTATTTCAAAGCTTTGTAATCACAGAGAAATCAACTTTTTTGTCTTTATGTGCAGAGGCATGAAACAACTTTCAGACATCTCAGAATCATGTGGGAAGTTAACCTAAGGTGTTTCCATTAGGTTTGCAGCAAGTGGTTTGGAGTAAAATTGAGATGTGTACTGCTTGTTTTGTCAAAGCATTGTATGCACTGAGATAACAACTTTTTTGTCTTGATGTGTAGAGGGATGAAAAAACTTTCAAACTACTCATAATCATGTGGGAATTTAACCTAAGGTGTTTCCATTAGGTTTTTCCGTAAGTACTTTGGTGTAAAATTGAAATGTATACCACTTGTTTTCTGAAAGCATTGTATGCACTGAGAAAACAACTTTTTTGTCTTGATGTGCAGAGCCATGAGACAACTTTCAAACAACTCAGAAACATCTGGGAAGTTAACTTAAAATGTATCTATCTGGTTTGCACTCTGCACTTTGGTGGAAAATTGAAATCTATACTACTTTAATGTCAGAACATAGTATGCACTGAGAAAGTAACTTTTTTGTGTTGATGAACAGAGGCATGAAACAAATTTCAAACTACTCATACTCATGTGGGAAGTTAACCAAAGGTGTTTCCATTCGGTTTGCAGTCAGGACTTTTCAGTACAATTGAAGTGTATACTACTTTTATGTCAAAGCATTGTATTCACTGAGAAATCAGCTTTTTTGTCTTGATGTGCAGAGCCATGAGACAATTTTCAAAACAACTCAGAAGCATGTCGGAAGTTAACTTAAAATGTATCCATCTGGTTTGCACTCTGCACTTCGGTGGAAAATTGAAGTGTATACTACTTTAATGGCAGAACATTGTATGCACTGAGAAATTAACTTTTTTGTCTTTATGTGCAGAGGTATGAAACAACTTTCAGACATCTCAGAATCATGTGGGAAGTTAACCTAAGGTGTTTCCGTTAGATTTGCAGTAAGCACTTTGGTGTAAAATTGAAATGTATACTATTTGTATTGTCTAACCATTGTATGCACTGAGATAACAATTTTTTTGAGTTAATGTGTAGAGGCATGAAACAACTTTCAAACTACTCATATTCATGTGGGAAGTTAACAACAGGTGTTTCCATTCGGTTTGCAGTCACGACTTTTCAGTACAATTGAAACGTGTTATACTTTTATGTCAAAGCATTGTATTCACTGAGAAATCAACTTTTTTGTCTTTATGTGCAGAGGCATGAAACAACTTTCAGACATCTCCGAATCATGTGGGAAGTTAACCAAAGGTGTTTCCATTAGGTTTGCAGTCAGGACTTTTCAGTACAATTGAAATGTATACTACTTTTATATCAAAGCATTGTATTCACTGAGAAATCAACTTTTTTGTCTTTATGTGCAGAGGCATGAAACAAGGTTCAGACATCTCAGAATCATGTGGGAAGTTAACCTACGGTGTTTCCATTAGGTTTGCAGTAAGTACTTTGGTGTAAAATTGAAATGTATACTTTTTGTATTGTCTAAGCAATGTATCCACTGAGATAACATTTTTTTGAGTTGATGTGTAGAGGCATGAAACAACTTTCAAACCACTCATACTCATCTGGGAAGTTAACCAAAGGTGTTTCCATTAGGTTTGCAGTAAGCACTTCTGTGTAAAATTGAAATGTATACTATTTGTATTGTCAAAGCATTGTAAGCTCTGAGATAACTTTTTTGTCTTTATCTGTAGAAGCATGAAGCAACTTTCAAACTATTCATACTCATGTGGGAAGTTAACCAAAGGTCTTTCCATTAGGTTTGCAGTCCAGACTTTTGAGTACAATTGAAATGTATACTACTTTTATTTCAAAGCTTTGTAATCACAGAGAAATCAACTTTTTTGTCTTTATGTGCAGAGGCATGAAACAACTTTCAGACATCTCAGAATCATGTGGGAAGTTAACCTAAGGTGTTTCCATTAGGTTTGCAGCAAGTGGTTTGGAGTAAAATTGAGATGTGTACTGCTTGTTTTGTCAAAGCATTGTATGCACTGAGATAACAACTTTTTTGTCTTGATGTGTAGAGGGATGAAAAAACTTTCAAACTACTCATAATCATGTGGGAATTTAACCTAAGGTGTTTCCATTAGGTTTTTCCGTAAGTACTTTGGTGTAAAATTGAAATGTATACCACTTGTTTTCTGAAAGCATTGTATGCACTGAGAAAACAACTTTTTTGTCTTGATGTGCAGAGCCATGAGACAACTTTCAAACAACTCAGAAACATCTGGGAAGTTAACTTAAAATGTATCTATCTGGTTTGCACTCTGCACTTTGGTGGAAAATTGAAATCTATACTACTTTAATGTCAGAACATAGTATGCACTGAGAAAGTAACTTTTTTGTGTTGATGAACAGAGGCATGAAACAAATTTCAAACTACTCATACTCATGTGGGAAGTTAACCAAAGGTGTTTCCATTCGGTTTGCAGACAGGACTTTTCAGTACAATTGAAGTGTATACTACTTTTATGTCAAAGCATTGTATTCACTGAGAAATCAGCTTTTTTGTCTTGATGTGCAGAGCCATGAGACAATTTTCAAAACAACTCAGAAGCATGTCGGAAGTTAACTTAAAATGTATCCATCTGGTTTGCACTCTGCACTTCGGTGGAAAATTGAAGTGTATACTACTTTAATGGCAGAACATTGTATGCACTGAGAAATTAACTTTTTTGTCTTTATGTGCAGAGGCATGAAACAACTTTCAAAAATCTCAGAATCATGTGGGAAGTTAACCTAAGGTGTTTCCATTAGGTTTGCAGTAAGTACTTTGGTGTAAAATTGAAATGTGAACTATTTATATTCTCAAGCATTGTATGCAATGAGATAACAACTTTTTTGTCCTGATGTGTGGAGGCATGAAAGAACTTTCAAACTACTCATAATCATGTGGGAAGTTAAACTAAGGTGTTCCCATTAGGTTTGCAGTAAGTACTTTGGTGTAAAATTGAAATGTATACTATTTGTACTGTGAAACTGAGATAACAACTTCTTTGTCTTGATGTGCAGAGCCATGAGACAGCTTTCAAACAACTGAGAAATATCTGGGAAGTTAACTTAAAATGTATCTATCTGGTTTGCACGCTGCACTTTGGTGGAAAATTGAAATCTATACTACTTTAATGTCAGAAGATAGTATGCACTGAGAAAGTAACTTTTTTGTGTTGATGTGCAGAGGCATGAAACAAATTTCAAAAATCTCAGAATCATGTGGGAAGTTAACCTTAGGTGTATCCATTAGGTTTGCAGTAAGTACTTTGGTGTAAAATTGAAATGTATACTTTTTGTATTGTCTAAGCATTGTATGCACTGAGATAACAATTTTTTTGAGTTGATGTGTAGAGGCATGAAACAACTTTCAAACTACTCATAATCATGTGGGAAGATAACCTGAGGTGTTTCCATTAGGTTTGCAGTCAGGAATTTTCATTACAATTGAAGTGTATACTACTTTTATGTCAAAGCATTGTATTCACTGAGAAATCAACTTTTTTGTCTTGATGTGCAGAGCCATGAAACAATTTTCAAACAACTCAGAAGCATGTCGGAAATTAACTTAAAATGTATCCATCTGGTTTGCACTCTGCACTTCGGTGGATAATTGAAAAGTATGCTACTTTAATGTCAGAACATTGTATGCACTGAGAAATCAACTTTTTTCTTTTTATGTTCAGAGGCATGAAACAACTTTCAGACATCTCAAAATCATGTGGGAAGTTAACCTAAGGTGTTTCCATTAGGTTTGCAGTGAGTACTTTGGTGTAAAATTGAAATGTATACTATTTGTATTGTCAAATCATTGTATGCACTGAGATAACAACTTATTGGACTTGATGAACAGAGGCATGAAACAACTTTCAAACTACTCATACTCATCTGGGAAGTTAACCAAAGGTGTTTCCATTAGGTTTGCAGTCAGGACTTTTCTGTACATTTGAAACGTATACTACTTTTATGTCAAAACTTTGTATTCACTGAGAAATCAACTTTTTTGTCTTTATGTGCAGTGGCATGATACAACTTTCAGACATCTCAGAATCATGTGGGAAGTTAACCTAACGTGTTTCCATTAGGTTTGCAGTAAGGACTAATGTGTAAAATTGAAATGTATACTATTTGTATTGTCAAAGCATTGTAAGCTCTGAGATAACTTTTCTGTCTTGATCTGTAGAGGCATGAAACAACTTTCAAGCTATTCATACTCATGTGGGAAGTTAACCAAAGGTGTTTCCATTCGGCTTGCAGTCACGACTTTTCACTACAATTGAAATGTATACTACTTTTATTTCAAAGCTTGTGGGAAGATAACTTAAAATATATCCATCTGGTTTGCACTCTACACTTTGGTGGAAAATTGAAAAGTATACAAATTTAATGTCAGAACATTGTATGCACTGAGAAATCAACTTTTTTGTCTTTATGTGCGGAGGTATGAAACAACTTTCAGACATCTCAGAATCATGTGGGAAGTTAACCTAAGGTGTTTCCGTTAGATTTGCAGTAAGCACTTTGGTGTAAAATTGAAATGTATACTATTTGTATTGTCTAACCATTGTATGCACTGAGATAACAATTTTTTTGAGTTAATGTGTAGAGGCATGAAACAACTTTCAAACTACTCATATTCATGTGGGAAGTTAACAACAGGTGTTTCCATTCGGTTTGCAGTCACGACTTTTCAGTACAATTGAAACGTGTTATACTTTTATGTCAAAGCATTGTATTCACTGAGAAATCAACTTTTTTGTCTTTATGTGCAGAGGCATGAAACAACTTTCAGACATCTCCGAATCATGTGGGAAGTTAACCAAAGGTGTTTCCATTAGGTTTGCAGTCAGGACTTTTCAGTACAATTGAAATGTATACTACTTTTATATCAAAGCATTGTATTCACTGAGAAATCAACTTTTTTGTCTTTATGTGCAGAGGCATGAAACAAGGTTCAGACATCTCAGAATCATGTGGGAAGTTAACCTACGGTGTTTCCATTAGGTTTGCAGTAAGTACTTTGGTGTAAAATTGAAATGTATACTTTTTGTATTGTCTAAGCAATGTATCCACTGAGATAACATTTTTTTGAGTTGATGTGTAGAGGCATGAAACAACTTTCAAACCACTCATACTCATCTGGGAAGTTAACCAAAGGTGTTTCCATTAGGTTTGCAGTAAGCACTTCTGTGTAAAATTGAAATGTATACTATTTGTATTGTCAAAGCATTGTAAGCTCTGAGATAACTTTTTTGTCTTTATCTGTAGAAGCATGAAGCAACTTTCAAACTATTCATACTCATGTGGGAAGTTAACCAAAGGTGTTTCCATTAGGTTTGCAGTCCAGACTTTTGAGTACAATTGAAATGTATACTACTTTTATTTCAAAGCTTTGTAATCACAGAGAAATCAACTTTTTTGTCTTTATGTGCAGAGGCATGAAACAACTTTCAGACATCTCAGAATCATGTGGGAAGTTAACCTAAGGTGTTTCCATTAGGTTTGCAGCAAGTGGTTTGGAGTAAAATTGAGATGTGTACTGCTTGTTTTGTCAAAGCATTGTATGCACTGAGATAACAACTTTTTTGTCTTGATGTGTAGAGGGATGAAAAAACTTTCAAACTACTCATAATCATGTGGGAATTTAACCTAAGGTGTTTCCATTAGGTTTTTCCGTAAGTACTTTGGTGTAAAATTGAAATGTATACCACTTGTTTTCTGAAAGCATTGTATGCACTGAGAAAACAACTTTTTTGTCTTGATGTGCAGAGCCATGAGACAACTTTCAAACAACTCAGAAACATCTGGGAAGTTAACTTAAAATGTATCTATCTGGTTTGCACTCTGCACTTTGGTGGAAAATTGAAATCTATACTACTTTAATGTCAGAACATAGTATGCACTGAGAAAGTAACTTTTTTGTGTTGATGAACAGAGGCATGAAACAAATTTCAAACTACTCATACTCATGTGGGAAGTTAACCAAAGGTGTTTCCATTCGGTTTGCAGTCAGGACTTTTCAGTACAATTGAAGTGTATACTACTTTTATGTCAAAGCATTGTATTCACTGAGAAATCAGCTTTTTTGTCTTGATGTGCAGAGCCATGAGACAATTTTCAAAACAACTCAGAAGCATGTCGGAAGTTAACTTAAAATGTATCCATCTGGTTTGCACTCTGCACTTCGGTGGAAAATTGAAGTGTATACTACTTTAATGGCAGAACATTGTATGCACTGAGAAATTAACTTTTTTGTCTTTATGTGCAGAGGTATGAAACAACTTTCAGACATCTCAGAATCATGTGGGAAGTTAACCTAAGGTGTTTCCGTTAGATTTGCAGTAAGCACTTTGGTGTAAAATTGAAATGTATACTATTTGTATTGTCTAACCATTGTATGCACTGAGATAACAATTTTTTTGAGTTAATGTGTAGAGGCATGAAACAACTTTCAAACTACTCATATTCATGTGGGAAGTTAACAACAGGTGTTTCCATTCGGTTTGCAGTCACGACTTTTCAGTACAATTGAAACGTGTTATACTTTTATGTCAAAGCATTGTATTCACTGAGAAATCAACTTTTTTGTCTTTATGTGCAGAGGCATGAAACAACTTTCAGACATCTCCGAATCATGTGGGAAGTTAACCAAAGGTGTTTCCATTAGGTTTGCAGTCAGGACTTTTCAGTACAATTGAAATGTATACTACTTTTATATCAAAGCATTGTATTCACTGAGAAATCAACTTTTTTGTCTTTATGTGCAGAGGCATGAAACAAGGTTCAGACATCTCAGAATCATGTGGGAAGTTAACCTACGGTGTTTCCATTAGGTTTGCAGTAAGTACTTTGGTGTAAAATTGAAATGTATACTTTTTGTATTGTCTAAGCAATGTATCCACTGAGATAACATTTTTTTGAGTTGATGTGTAGAGGCATGAAACAACTTTCAAACCACTCATACTCATCTGGGAAGTTAACCAAAGGTGTTTCCATTAGGTTTGCAGTAAGCACTTCTGTGTAAAATTGAAATGTATACTATTTGTATTGTCAAAGCATTGTAAGCTCTGAGATAACTTTTTTGTCTTTATCTGTAGAAGCATGAAGCAACTTTCAAACTATTCATACTCATGTGGGAAGTTAACCAAAGGTCTTTCCATTAGGTTTGCAGTCCAGACTTTTGAGTACAATTGAAATGTATACTACTTTTATTTCAAAGCTTTGTAATCACAGAGAAATCAACTTTTTTGTCTTTATGTGCAGAGGCATGAAACAACTTTCAGACATCTCAGAATCATGTGGGAAGTTAACCTAAGGTGTTTCCATTAGGTTTGCAGCAAGTGGTTTGGAGTAAAATTGAGATGTGTACTGCTTGTTTTGTCAAAGCATTGTATGCACTGAGATAACAACTTTTTTGTCTTGATGTGTAGAGGGATGAAAAAACTTTCAAACTACTCATAATCATGTGGGAATTTAACCTAAGGTGTTTCCATTAGGTTTTTCCGTAAGTACTTTGGTGTAAAATTGAAATGTATACCACTTGTTTTCTGAAAGCATTGTATGCACTGAGAAAACAACTTTTTTGTCTTGATGTGCAGAGCCATGAGACAACTTTCAAACAACTCAGAAACATCTGGGAAGTTAACTTAAAATGTATCTATCTGGTTTGCACTCTGCACTTTGGTGGAAAATTGAAATCTATACTACTTTAATGTCAGAACATAGTATGCACTGAGAAAGTAACTTTTTTGTGTTGATGAACAGAGGCATGAAACAAATTTCAAACTACTCATACTCATGTGGGAAGTTAACCAAAGGTGTTTCCATTCGGTTTGCAGACAGGACTTTTCAGTACAATTGAAGTGTATACTACTTTTATGTCAAAGCATTGTATTCACTGAGAAATCAGCTTTTTTGTCTTGATGTGCAGAGCCATGAGACAATTTTCAAAACAACTCAGAAGCATGTCGGAAGTTAACTTAAAATGTATCCATCTGGTTTGCACTCTGCACTTCGGTGGAAAATTGAAGTGTATACTACTTTAATGGCAGAACATTGTATGCACTGAGAAATTAACTTTTTTGTCTTTATGTGCAGAGGCATGAAACAACTTTCAAAAATCTCAGAATCATGTGGGAAGTTAACCTAAGGTGTTTCCATTAGGTTTGCAGTAAGTACTTTGGTGTAAAATTGAAATGTGAACTATTTATATTCTCAAGCATTGTATGCAATGAGATAACAACTTTTTTGTCCTGATGTGTGGAGGCATGAAAGAACTTTCAAACTACTCATAATCATGTGGGAAGTTAAACTAAGGTGTTCCCATTAGGTTTGCAGTAAGTACTTTGGTGTAAAATTGAAATGTATACTATTTGTACTGTGAAACTGAGATAACAACTTCTTTGTCTTGATGTGCAGAGCCATGAGACAGCTTTCAAACAACTGAGAAATATCTGGGAAGTTAACTTAAAATGTATCTATCTGGTTTGCACGCTGCACTTTGGTGGAAAATTGAAATCTATACTACTTTAATGTCAGAAGATAGTATGCACTGAGAAAGTAACTTTTTTGTGTTGATGTGCAGAGGCATGAAACAAATTTCAAAAATCTCAGAATCATGTGGGAAGTTAACCTTAGGTGTATCCATTAGGTTTGCAGTAAGTACTTTGGTGTAAAATTGAAATGTATACTTTTTGTATTGTCTAAGCATTGTATGCACTGAGATAACAATTTTTTTGAGTTGATGTGTAGAGGCATGAAACAACTTTCAAACTACTCATAATCATGTGGGAAGATAACCTGAGGTGTTTCCATTAGGTTTGCAGTCAGGAATTTTCATTACAATTGAAGTGTATACTACTTTTATGTCAAAGCATTGTATTCACTGAGAAATCAACTTTTTTGTCTTGATGTGCAGAGCCATGAAACAATTTTCAAACAACTCAGAAGCATGTCGGAAATTAACTTAAAATGTATCCATCTGGTTTGCACTCTGCACTTCGGTGGATAATTGAAAAGTATGCTACTTTAATGTCAGAACATTGTATGCACTGAGAAATCAACTTTTTTCTTTTTATGTTCAGAGGCATGAAACAACTTTCAGACATCTCAAAATCATGTGGGAAGTTAACCTAAGGTGTTTCCATTAGGTTTGCAGTGAGTACTTTGGTGTAAAATTGAAATGTATACTATTTGTATTGTCAAATCATTGTATGCACTGAGATAACAACTTATTGGACTTGATGAACAGAGGCATGAAACAACTTTCAAACTACTCATACTCATCTGGGAAGTTAACCAAAGGTGTTTCCATTAGGTTTGCAGTCAGGACTTTTCTGTACATTTGAAACGTATACTACTTTTATGTCAAAACTTTGTATTCACTGAGAAATCAACTTTTTTGTCTTTATGTGCAGTGGCATGATACAACTTTCAGACATCTCAGAATCATGTGGGAAGTTAACCTAACGTGTTTCCATTAGGTTTGCAGTAAGGACTAATGTGTAAAATTGAAATGTATACTATTTGTATTGTCAAAGCATTGTAAGCTCTGAGATAACTTTTCTGTCTTGATCTGTAGAGGCATGAAACAACTTTCAAGCTATTCATACTCATGTGGGAAGTTAACCAAAGGTGTTTCCATTCGGCTTGCAGTCACGACTTTTCACTACAATTGAAATGTATACTACTTTTATTTCAAAGCTTGTGGGAAGATAACTTAAAATGTATCCATCTGGTTTGCACTCTGCACTTCGGTGGAAAATTGAAGTGTATACTACTTTAATGTCAGAACATTGTATGCACTGAGAAATCAACTATTTTGTCTTTATGTGCAGAGGCATGAAACAACTTTCAGACATCTCAGAATCATGTGGGAAGTTAACCTAAGGTGTTTCCATTAGGTTTGCAGTAAGTGCTTTGGAGTAAAATTGAGATGTGTACTACTTGTTTTGTCAAAGCATTGTATGCACTGAGATAACAACTTTTTTGTCTTGATGTGTAGAGGCATGAAAAAACTTTCAAACTACTCATAATCATGTGGGAATTTAACCTAAGGTGTTTCCATTAGGTTTTTCCGTAAGTAGTTTGGTGTAAAATTGAAATGTATACCACTTGTTTTCTGAATGCATTGTATGCACTGAGAAAACAACTTTTTTTTTTTGATGTGCAGAGCCATGAGACAATTTTCAAACAACTCAGAAGCATGTCGGAAGTTAACTTAAAATGTATCCATCTCGTTTGCACTCTACACTTCGGTGGAAAATTGAAGTGTATACTTCTTTTATGTCAGAACACTGTATGAACTGAGAAATCAACTTTTTTGTCTTATGTGCAGAGGCATGAAACAACTTTCAAAAATCTCAGAATCATGTGGGAAGATAACCTGAGGTGTTTCCATTAGGTTTGCAGTAAGTGATTTGGTGTAAAATTGAAATGTATAGTATTTGCATTGTCAGAGCATTGTATGCACTGAGATAACAACTTTTTTGACTTGATGAACAGAGGCATGAAACAACTTTCAAACTACTGATACTCATGTGGGAAGTTACCCAAAGGTGTTTCTATTAGGTTTGCAGTCAAGACTTTTCTGTACAATTGAAATGTATACTACTTTTATGTCAAAGCTTTGTATTCACTGAGAAATCAACTTTATTGTCTTTATGTGCAGAGGCATGAAACAACTTTCAGACATCTTAGAATCATGTGGGAAGTTAACGTAAGGTGTTTCCATTACGTTTGCAGTAAGCACTTCTGTGTAAAATTGAAATGTATACTATTTGCATTGTCAAAGCATTGTAAGCTCTGAGATAACTTTTTTGTCTTGATCTGCAGAGGCATGACACAACTTTCAAACTACTCATACTCATGTGGGAAGTTAACCAAAGGTGTTTCCATTCGGTTTGCAGTCAGGACTTTTCAGTACAATTGAAGTGTATACTACTTTTATGTCAAAGCATTGTATTCACTGAGAAATCAGCTTTTTTGTCTTGATGTGCAGAGCCATGAGACAATTTTCAAAACAACTCAGAAGCATGTCGGAAGTTAACTTAAAATGTATCCATCTCGTTTGCAGTCTGCACTTCGGTGGAAAATTGAAGTGTATACTACTTTAATGGCAGAACATTGTATGCACTGAGAAATTAACTTTTTTGTCTTTATGTGCAGAGGCATGAAACAACTTTCAAAAATCTCAGAATCATGTGGGAAGTTAACCTAAGGTGTTTCCATTAGGTTTGCAGTAAGTACTTTGGTGTAAAATTGAAATGTGAACTATTTATATTCTCAAGCATTGTATGCAATGAGATAACAACTTTTTTGTCCTGATGTGTGGAGGCATGAAACAACTTTCAAACTACTCATAATCATGTGGGAAGTTAAACTAAGGTGTTTCCATTAGGTTTGCAGTAAGTACTTTGGTGTAAAATTGAAATGTATACTATTTGTACTGTGAAACTGAGATAACAACTTCTTTGTCTTGATGTGCAGAGCCATGAGACAACTTTCAAACAACTGAGAAATATCTGGGAAGTTAACTTAAAATGTATCTATCTGGTTTGCACGCTGCACTTTGGTGGAAAATTGAAATCTATACTACTTTAATGTCAGAAGATAGTATGCACTGAGAAAGTAACTTTTTTGTGTTGATGTGCAGAGGCATGAAACAAATTTCAAAAATCTCAGAATCATGTGGGAAGTTAACCTTAGGTGTATCCATTAGGTTTGCAGTAAGTACTTTGGTGTAAAATTGAAATGTATACTTTTTGTATTGTCTAGGCATTGTATGCACTGAGATAACAATTTTTTTGAGTTGATGTGTAGAGGCATGAAACAACTTTCAAACTACTCATAATCATGTGGGAAGATAACCTGAGGTGTTTCCATTAGGTTTGCAGTCAGGAATTTTCATTACAATTGAAGTGTATACTACTTTTATGTCAAAGCATTGTATTCACTGAGAAATCAACTTTTTTGTCTTGATGTGCAGAGCCATGAAACAATTTTCAAACAACTCAGAAGCATGTCGGAAATTAACTTAAAATGTATCCATCTGGTTTGCACTCTGCACTTCGGTGGATAATTGAAAAGTATGCTACTTTAATGTCAGAACATTGTATGCACTGAGAAATCAACTTTTTTCTTTTTATGTGCAGAGGCATGAAACAACTTTCAGACATCTCAAAATCATGTGGGAAGTTAACCTAAGGTGTTTCCATTAGGTTTGCAGTGAGTACTTTGGTGTAAAATTGAAATGTATACTATTTGTATTGTCAAATCATTGTATGCACTGAGATAACAACTTATTGGACTTGATGAACAGAGGCATGAAACAACTTTCAAACTACTCATACTCATCTGGGAAGTTAACCAAAGGTGTTTCCATTAGGTTTGCAGTCAGGACTTTTCTGTACATTTGAAACGTATACTACTTTTATGTCAAAACTTTGTATTCACTGAGAAATCAACTTTTTTGTCTTTATGTGCAGTGGCATGATACAACTTTCAGACATCTCAGAATCATGTGGGAAGTTAACCTAACGTGTTTCCATTAGGTTTGCAGTAAGGACTAATGTGTAAAATTGAAATGTATACTATTTGTATTGTCAAAGCATTGTAAGCTCTGAGATAACTTTTCTGTCTTGATCTGTAGAGGCATGAAACAACTTTCAAGCTATTCATACTCATGTGGGAAGTTAACCAAAGGTGTTTCCATTCGGCTTGCAGTCACGACTTTTCACTACAATTGAAATGTATACTACTTTTATTTCAAAGCTTGTGGGAAGATAACTTAAAATGTATCCATCTGGTTTGCACTCTGCACTTCGGTGGAAAATTGAAGTGTATACTACTTTAATGTCAGAACATTGTATGCACTGAGAAATCAACTATTTTGTCTTTATGTGCAGAGGCATGAAACAACTTTCAGACATCTCAGAATCATGTGGGAAGTTAACCTAAGGTGTTTCCATTAGGTTTGCAGTAAGTGCTTTGGAGTAAAATTGAGATGTGTACTACTTGTTTTGTCAAAGCATTGTATGCACTGAGATAACAACTTTTTTGTCTTGATGTGTAGAGGCATGAAAAAACTTTCAAACTACTCATAATCATGTGGGAATTTAACCTAAGGTGTTTCCATTAGGTTTTTCCGTAAGTAGTTTGGTGTAAAATTGAAATGTATACCACTTGTTTTCTGAATGCATTGTATGCACTGAGAAAACAACTTTTTTTTTTTGATGTGCAGAGCCATGAGACAATTTTCAAACAACTCAGAAGCATGTCGGAAGTTAACTTAAAATGTATCCATCTCGTTTGCACTCTACACTTCGGTGGAAAATTGAAGTGTATACTTCTTTAATGTCAGAACACTGTATGAACTGAGAAATCAACTTTTTTGTCTTATGTGCAGAGGCATGAAACAACTTTCAAAAATCTCAGAATCATGTGGGAAGTTAACCTTAGGTGTATCCATTAGGTTTGCAGTAAGTACTTTGGTGTAAAATTGAAATGTATACTTTTTGTATTGTCTAAGCATTGTATGCAATGAGATAACAATTTTTTTGAGCTGATGTGTAGAGGCATGAAACAACTTTCAAACTACTCATAATCATGTGGGAAGATAACCTGAGGTGTTTCCATTAGGTTTGCAGTCAGGAATTTTCATTACAATTGAAGTGTATACTACTTTTATGTCAAAGCATTGTATTCACTGAGAAATCAACTTTTTTGTCTTGATGTGCAGAGCCATGAAACAATTTTCAAACAACTCAGAAGCATGTCGGAAATTAACTTAAAATGTATCCATCTGGTTTGCACTCTGCACTTCGGTGGATAATTGAAAAGTATGCTACTTTAATGTCAGAACATTGTATGCACTGAGAAATCAACTTTTTTCTTTTTATGTGCAGAGGCATGAAACAACTTTCAGACATCTCAAAATCATGTGGGAAGTTAACCTAAGGTGTTTCCATTAGGTTTGCAGTGAGTACTTTGGTGTAAAATTGAAATGTATACTATTTGTATTGTCAAATCATTGTATGCACTGAGATAACAACTTATTGGACTTGATGAACAGAGGCATGAAACAACTTTCAAACTACTCATACTCATCTGGGAAGTTAACCAAAGGTGTTTCCATTAGGTTTGCAGTCAGGACTTTTCTGTACATTTGAAACGTATACTACTTTTATGTCAAAACTTTGTATTCACTGAGAAATCAACTTTTTTGTCTTTATGTGCAGTGGCATGATACAACTTTCAGACATCTCAGAATCATGTGGGAAGTTAACCTAACGTGTTTCCATTAGGTTTGCAGTAAGGACTAATGTGTAAAATTGAAATGTATACTATTTGTATTGTCAAAGCATTGTAAGCTCTGAGATAACTTTTCTGTCTTGATCTGTAGAGGCATGAAACAACTTTCAAGCTATTCATACTCATGTGGGAAGTTAACCAAAGGTGTTTCCATTCGGCTTGCAGTCACGACTTTTCACTACAATTGAAATGTATACTACTTTTATTTCAAAGCTTGTGGGAAGATAACTTAAAATGTATCCATCTGGTTTGCACTCTGCACTTCGGTGGAAAATTGAAGTGTATACTACTTTAATGTCAGAACATTGTATGCACTGAGAAATCAACTATTTTGTCTTTATGTGCAGAGGCATGAAACAACTTTCAGACATCTCAGAATCATGTGGGAAGTTAACCTAAGGTGTTTCCATTAGGTTTGCAGTAAGTGCTTTGGAGTAAAATTGAGATGTGTACTACTTGTTTTGTCAAAGCATTGTATGCACTGAGATAACAACTTTTTTGTCTTGATGTGTAGAGGCATGAAAAAACTTTCAAACTACTCATAATCATGTGGGAATTTAACCTAAGGTGTTTCCATTAGGTTTTTCCGTAAGTAGTTTGGTGTAAAATTGAAATGTATACCACTTGTTTTCTGAATGCATTGTATGCACTGAGAAAACAACTTTTTTTTTTTGATGTGCAGAGCCATGAGACAATTTTCAAACAACTCAGAAGCATGTCGGAAGTTAACTTAAAATGTATCCATCTCGTTTGCACTCTACACTTCGGTGGAAAATTGAAGTGTATACTTCTTTAATGTCAGAACACTGTATGAACTGAGAAATCAACTTTTTTGTCTTATGTGCAGAGGCATGAAACAACTTTCAAAAATCTCAGAATCATGTGGGAAGTTAACCTTAGGTGTATCCATTAGGTTTGCAGTAAGTACTTTGGTGTAAAATTGAAATGTATACTTTTTGTATTGTCTAAGCATTGTATGCAATGAGATAACAATTTTTTTGAGCTGATGTGTAGAGGCATGAAACAACTTTCAAACTACTCATAATCATGTGGGAAGATAACCTGAGGTGTTTCCATTAGGTTTGCAGTAAGTGATTTGGTGTAAAATTGAAATGTATAGTATTTGCATTGTCAGAGCATTGTATGCACTGAGATAACAACTTTTTTGACTTGATGAACAGAGGCATGAAACAACTTTCAAACTACTGATACTCATGTGGGAAGTTACCCAAAGGTGTTTCTATTAGGTTTGCAGTCAAGACTTTTCTGTACAATTGAAATGTATACTACTTTTATGTCAAAGCTTTGTATTCACTGAGAAATCAACTTTATTGTCTTTATGTGCAGAGGCATGAAACAACTTTCAGACATCTTAGAATCATGTGGGAAGTTAACGTAAGGTGTTTCCATTACGTTTGCAGTAAGCACTTCTGTGTAAAATTGAAATGTATACTATTTGCATTGTCAAAGCATTGTAAGCTCTGAGATAACTTTTTTGTCTTGATCTGCAGAGGCATGACACAACTTTCAAACTACTCATACTCATGTGGGAAGTTAACCAAAGGTGTTTCCATTCGGTTTGCAGTCAGGACTTTTCAGTACAATTGAAGTGTATACTACTTTTATGTCAAAGCATTGTATTCACTGAGAAATCAGCTTTTTTGTCTTGATGTGCAGAGCCATGAGACAATTTTCAAAACAACTCAGAAGCATGTCGGAAGTTAACTTAAAATGTATCCATCTCGTTTGCAGTCTGCACTTCGGTGGAAAATTGAAGTGTATACTACTTTAATGGCAGAACATTGTATGCACTGAGAAATTAACTTTTTTGTCTTTATGTGCAGAGGCATGAAACAACTTTCAAAAATCTCAGAATCATGTGGGAAGTTAACCTAAGGTGTTTCCATTAGGTTTGCAGTAAGTACTTTGGTGTAAAATTGAAATGTGAACTATTTATATTCTCAAGCATTGTATGCAATGAGATAACAACTTTTTTGTCCTGATGTGTGGAGGCATGAAACAACTTTCAAACTACTCATAATCATGTGGGAAGTTAAACTAAGGTGTTTCCATTAGGTTTGCAGTAAGTACTTTGGTGTAAAATTGAAATGTATACTATTTGTACTGTGAAACTGAGATAACAACTTCTTTGTCTTGATGTGCAGAGCCATGAGACAACTTTCAAACAACTGAGAAATATCTGGGAAGTTAACTTAAAATGTATCTATCTGGTTTGCACGCTGCACTTTGGTGGAAAATTGAAATCTATACTACTTTAATGTCAGAAGATAGTATGCACTGAGAAAGTAACTTTTTTGTGTTGATGTGCAGAGGCATGAAACAAATTTCAAAAATCTCAGAATCATGTGGGAAGTTAACCTTAGGTGTATCCATTAGGTTTGCAGTAAGTACTTTGGTGTAAAATTGAAATGTATACTTTTTGTATTGTCTAAGCATTGTATGCACTGAGATAACAATTTTTTTGAGTTGATGTGTAGAGGCATGAAACAACTTTCAAACTACTCATAATCATGTGGGAAGATAACCTGAGGTGTTTCCATTAGGTTTGCAGTCAGGAATTTTCATTACAATTGAAGTGTATACTACTTTTATGTCAAAGCATTGTATTCACTGAGAAATCAACTTTTTTGTCTTGATGTGCAGAGCCATGAAACAATTTTCAAACAACTCAGAAGCATGTCGGAAATTAACTTAAAATGTATCCATCTGGTTTGCACTCTGCACTTCGGTGGATAATTGAAAAGTATGCTACTTTAATGTCAGAACATTGTATGCACTGAGAAATCAACTTTTTTCTTTTTATGTGCAGAGGCATGAAACAACTTTCAGACATCTCAAAATCATGTGGGAAGTTAACCTAAGGTGTTTCCATTAGGTTTGCAGTGAGTACTTTGGTGTAAAATTGAAATGTATACTATTTGTATTGTCAAATCATTGTATGCACTGAGATAACAACTTATTGGACTTGATGAACAGAGGCATGAAACAACTTTCAAACTACTCATACTCATCTGGGAAGTTAACCAAAGGTGTTTCCATTAGGTTTGCAGTCAGGACTTTTCTGTACATTTGAAACGTATACTACTTTTATGTCAAAACTTTGTATTCACTGAGAAATCAACTTTTTTGTCTTTATGTGCAGTGGCATGATACAACTTTCAGACATCTCAGAATCATGTGGGAAGTTAACCTAACGTGTTTCCATTAGGTTTGCAGTAAGGACTAATGTGTAAAATTGAAATGTATACTATTTGTATTGTCAAAGCATTGTAAGCTCTGAGATAACTTTTCTGTCTTGATCTGTAGAGGCATGAAACAACTTTCAAACTATTCATACTCATGTGGGAAGTTAACCAAAGGTGTTTCCATTCGGTTTGCAGTCACGACTTTTCACTACAATTGAAATGTATACTACTTTTATTTCAAAGCTTTGTAATCACAGAGAAATCAACTATTTTGTCTTTATGTGCAGAGGCATGAAACAACTTTCAAAAATCTCAGAATCATGTGGGAAGTTAACCTAAGGTGTTTCCATTAGGTTTGCAGTAAGTACTTTGGTGTAAAATTGAAACGTGAACTATTTATATTCTCAAGCATTGTATGCAATGAGATAACAACTTTTTTGTCCTGATGTGTGGAGGCATGAAACAACTTTCAAACTACTCATAATCATGTGGGAAGTTAAACTAAGGTGTTTCCATTAGGTTTGCAGTAAGTACTTTGGTGTAAAATTGAAATGTATACTATTTGTACTGTGAAACTGAGATAACAACTTCTTTGTCTTGATGTGCAGAGCCATGAGACAACTTTCAAACAACTGAGAAATATCTGGGAAGTTAACTTAAAATGTATCTATCTGGTTTGCACGCTGCACTTTGGTGGAAAATTGAAATCTATACTACTTTAATGTCAGAAGATAGTATGCACTGAGAAAGTAACTTTTTTGTGTTGATGTGCAGAGGCATGAAACAAATTTCAAAAATCTCAGAATCATGTGGGAAGTTAACCTTAGGTGTATCCATTAGGTTTGCAGTAAGTACTTTGGTGTAAAATTGAAATGTATACTTTTTGTATTGTCTAAGCATTGTATGCACTGAGATAACAATTTTTTTGAGTTGATGTGTAGAGGCATGAAACAACTTTCAAACTACTCATAATCATGTGGGAAGATAACCTGAGGTGTTTCCATTAGGTTTGCAGTCAGGAATTTTCATTACAATTGAAGTGTATACTACTTTTATGTCAAAGCATTGTATTCACTGAGAAATCAACTTTTTTGTCTTGATGTGCAGAGCCATGAAACAATTTTCAAACAACTCAGAAGCATGTCGGAAATTAACTTAAAATGTATCCATCTGGTTTGCACTCTGCACTTCGGTGGATAATTGAAAAGTATGCTACTTTAATGTCAGAACATTGTATGCACTGAGAAATCAACTTTTTTCTTTTTATGTGCAGAGGCATGAAACAACTTTCAGACATCTCAAAATCATGTGGGAAGTTAACCTAAGGTGTTTCCATTAGGTTTGCAGTGAGTACTTTGGTGTAAAATTGAAATGTATACTATTTGTATTGTCAAATCATTGTATGCACTGAGATAACAACTTATTGGACTTGATGAACAGAGGCATGAAACAACTTTCAAACTACTCATACTCATCTGGGAAGTTAACCAAAGGTGTTTCCATTAGGTTTGCAGTCAGGACTTTTCTGTACATTTGAAACGTATACTACTTTTATGTCAAAACTTTGTATTCACTGAGAAATCAACTTTTTTGTCTTTATGTGCAGTGGCATGATACAACTTTCAGACATCTCAGAATCATGTGGGAAGTTAACCTAACGTGTTTCCATTAGGTTTGCAGTAAGGACTAATGTGTAAAATTGAAATGTATACTATTTGTATTGTCAAAGCATTGTAAGCTCTGAGATAACTTTTCTGTCTTGATCTGTAGAGGCATGAAACAACTTTCAAACTATTCATACTCATGTGGGAAGTTAACCAAAGGTGTTTCCATTCGGTTTGCAGTCACGACTTTTCACTACAATTGAAATGTATACTACTTTTATTTCAAAGCTTTGTAATCACAGAGAAATCAACTATTTTGTCTTTATGTGCAGAGGCATGAAACAACTTTCAAAAATCTCAGAATCATGTGGGAAGTTAACCTAAGGTGTTTCCATTAGGTTTGCAGTAAGTACTTTGGTGTAAAATTGAAATGTGAACTATTTATATTCTCAAGCATTGTATGCAATGAGATAACAACTTTTTTGTCCTGATGTGTGGAGGCATGAAACAACTTTCAAACTACTCATAATCATGTGGGAAGTTAAACTAAGGTGTTTCCATTAGGTTTGCAGTAAGTACTTTGGTGTAAAATTGAAATGTATACTATTTGTACTGTGAAACTGAGATAACAACTTCTTTGTCTTGATGTGCAGAGCCATGAGACAACTTTCAAACAACTGAGAAATATCTGGGAAGTTAACTTAAAATGTATCTATCTGGTTTGCACGCTGCACTTTGGTGGAAAATTGAAATCTATACTACTTTAATGTCAGAAGATAGTATGCACTGAGAAAGTAACTTTTTTGTGTTGATGTGCAGAGGCATGAAACAAATTTCAAAAATCTCAGAATCATGTGGGAAGTTAACCTTAGGTGTATCCATTAGGTTTGCAGTAAGTACTTTGGTGTAAAATTGAAATGTATACTTTTTGTATTGTCTAAGCATTGTATGCACTGAGATAACAATTTTTTTGAGTTGATGTGTAGAGGCATGAAACAACTTTCAAACTACTCATAATCATGTGGGAAGATAACCTGAGGTGTTTCCATTAGGTTTGCAGTCAGGAATTTTCATTACAATTGAAGTGTATACTACTTTTATGTCAAAGCATTGTATTCACTGAGAAATCAACTTTTTTGTCTTGATGTGCAGAGCCATGAAACAATTTTCAAACAACTCAGAAGCATGTCGGAAATTAACTTAAAATGTATCCATCTGGTTTGCACTCTGCACTTCGGTGGATAATTGAAAAGTATGCTACTTTAATGTCAGAACATTGTATGCACTGAGAAATCAACTTTTTTCTTTTTATGTGCAGAGGCATGAAACAACTTTCAGACATCTCAAAATCATGTGGGAAGTTAACCTAAGGTGTTTCCATTAGGTTTGCAGTGAGTACTTTGGTGTAAAATTGAAATGTATACTATTTGTATTGTCAAATCATTGTATGCACTGAGATAACAACTTATTGGACTTGATGAACAGAGGCATGAAACAACTTTCAAACTACTCATACTCATCTGGGAAGTTAACCAAAGGTGTTTCCATTAGGTTTGCAGTCAGGACTTTTCTGTACATTTGAAACGTATACTACTTTTATGTCAAAACTTTGTATTCACTGAGAAATCAACTTTTTTGTCTTTATGTGCAGTGGCATGATACAACTTTCAGACATCTCAGAATCATGTGGGAAGTTAACCTAACGTGTTTCCATTAGGTTTGCAGTAAGGACTAATGTGTAAAATTGAAATGTATACTATTTGTATTGTCAAAGCATTGTAAGCTCTGAGATAACTTTTCTGTCTTGATCTGTAGAGGCATGAAACAACTTTCAAACTATTCATACTCATGTGGGAAGTTAACCAAAGGTGTTTCCATTCGGTTTGCAATCACGACTTTTCACTACAATTGAAATGTATACTACTTTTATTTCAAAGCTTTGTAATCACAGAGAAATCAACTATTTTGTCTTTATGTGCAGAGGCATGAAACAACTTTCAGACATCTCAGAATCATGTGGGAAGTTAACCTAAGGTGTTTCCATTAGGTTTGCAGTAAGTGCTTTGGAGTAAAATTGAGATGTGTACTACTTGTTTTGTCAAAGCATTGTATGCACTGAGATAACAACTTTTTTGTCTTGATGTGTAGAGGCATGAAAAAACTTTCAAACTACTCATAATCATGTGGGAATTTAACCTAAGTGTTTCCATTAGGTTTTTCCGTAAGTAGTTTGGTGTAAAATTGAAATGTATACCACTTGTTTTCTGAAAGCATTGTATGCACTGAGAAAACAACTTTTTTTTTTTGATGTGCAGAGCCATGAGACAATTTTCAAACAACTCAGAAGCATGTCGGAAGTTAACTTAAAATGTATCCATCTCGTTTGCACTCTACACTTCGGTGGAAAATTGAAGTGTATACTTCTTTAATGTCAGAACACTGTGTGCACTGAGAAATCAACTTTTTTGTCTTATGTGCAGAGGCATGAAACAACTTTCAAAAATCTCAGAATCATGTGGGAAGTTAACCTTAGGTGTATCCATTAGGTTTGCAGTAAGTACTTTGGTGTAAAATTGAAATGTATACTTTTTGTATTGTCTAAGCATTGTATGCAATGAGATAACAATTTTTTTGAGCTGATGTGTAGAGGCATGAAACAACTTTCAAACTACTCATAATCATGTGGGAAGATAACCTGAGGTGTTTCCATTAGGTTTGCAGTAAGTGATTTGGTGTAAAATTGAAATGTATAGTATTTGCATTGTCAGAGCATTGTATGCACTGAGATAACAACTTTTTTGACTTGATGAACAGAGGCATGAAACAGCTTTCAAACTACTGATACTCATGTGGGAAGTTACCCAAAGGTGTTTCTATTAGGTTTGCAGTCAAGACTTTTCTGTACAATTGAAATGTATACTACTTTTATGTCAAAGCTTTGTATTCACTGAGAAATCAACTTTATTGTCTTTATGTGCAGAGGCATGAAACAACTTTCAGACATCTTAGAATCATGTGGGAAGTTAACGTAAGGTGTTTCCATTACGTTTGCAGTAAGCACTTTTGTGTAAAATTGAAATGTATACTATTTGCATTGTCAAAGCATTGTAAGCTCTGAGATAACATTTTTGTCTTGATCTGCAGAGGCATGACACAACTTTCAAACTACTCATACTCATGTGGGAAGTTAACCAAAGGTGTTTCCATTAGGTTTGCAGTCCGGACTTTTGAGTACAATTGAAATGTATACTACTTTTATGTCAAAGCTTTGTAATCACTGAGAAATCAACTTTTTTGTCTTTTTGCGCATATGCATGAAAAAACTTTCAGACATCTCAAAATCATGTGGGAAGTTAACCTAAAGTGTTTCAATTAAATTTGCAGTAAGTGCTTTTGAGTAAAATTGAGACGTATGCTATTTGTTTTGTCAAAGCATTGTATGCACTGAGATAACAACTTTTTTGTCTTGATGTGTAGAGGCATGAAAAAACTTTGAAACTACTCATAATAATGTGGGAATTTAACCTAAGGTGTTTCCATTAGGTTTTTCAGTAAGTACTTTGGTGTAAAATTGAAATCTATACTACTTTAATGTCAGAACATAGTATGCACTGAGAAAGTAACTTTTTTGTGTTGATGAACAGAGGCATGAAACAAATTTCAGACATCTCAGAATCATGTGGGAAGTTAACCTAAGGTGTTTCCATTAGGTTTGCAGCAAGTATTTTGGTGTAAAATTGAAATGTATACTATTTGTATTGTCAAAGCATTGTATGCACTGAGATAACAACTTTTTGGACTTGATGAACAGAGGCAGGAAACAACTTTCAAACTACTCATACTCATGTGGGAAGTTAACAAAAGGTGTTTCCATTCGGTTTGCAGTCACGACTTTTCAGTACAATTAAAATGTATACTACTTATATGTCAAAGCATTGTATGCACTGAGAAATCAACTTTTTTGTCTTTATGTTAAGAGGCATGAAACAACTTTCAGACATCTCCGAATCATGTGGGAAGTTAACCAAAGGTGTTTCCATTAGGATTGCAGTCAGGACTTTGCAGTACAATTGAAATGTATGCTACTTTTATGTCAAAGCATTGTATTCACTGAGAAATCAACTTTTTTGTCTTTATGTGCAGAGGCATGAAACAAGGTTCAGACATCTCAGGATCATGTGGGAAGTTTACCCTCGGTGTTTCCATTAGGTTTGCAGTAAGTACTTCGGTGTATAATTGAAATGTATACTATTTGTATTGTCAAAGCATTGTAAGCTCTGAGATAACTTTTTTGTCTTGATCTGTAGAGGCATGAAACAACTTTCAAACTACTCATACTCATGTGGGAACTTAACAAAAAGTGTTTCCATTCGGTTTGCAGTCACGACTTTTCAGTAGATTTGAAATGTATTCTATTTCTATGTCATAGCATTGTATTCACTGAGAAATCAACTTCTTTGTCTTTATGTGCAGAGGCATGAATCAAGGTTCAGACATCTCAGAATCATGTGGGAAGTTAACCTACGGTGTTTCCATTAGGTTTGCAGTAAGTGCTTTGGTGTAAAATTGAAATGTATACTATTTGTATTGTGAAAGCATTGTACGCACTCAGAAAACAACTTTTTTGTCTTGATGTGCAGAGCCATGAGACAACTTTCAAAGAACTCAGAAATACGTGGGAAGTTAACCTAAGGTGTTTCCATTAGGTTTGCAGTAAGTACTTTGATGTAAAATTGAAATGTATTCTATTTGTATTGTCAAAGCAATGTATGCCCTGAGAAAACAACTATTTTTTCTTGATGTGCAGAGCTATGAGACAATTTTCAAATAACTCAGAAGCATGTGGGAAGATAACTTAAAATGTATCCATCTGGTTTGCACTCTGCACTTCGGTGGAAAATTGAAGTGTATACTACTTTAATGTCAGAACATTGTATGCACTGAGAAATCAACTTTTTTGTCTTTATGTGCAGAGGCATGAAACAACTTTCAAAAATCTCAGAATCATGTGGGAAGTTAACCTAAGGTGTTTCCATTAGGTTTGCAGTAAGTACTTTGGTGTAAAATTGAAATGTATACTATTTGTATTGTCAAAGCATTGTATGCACTGAGATAACAACTTTTTTTACTTGATGAACAGAGGCATGAAACAACTTTCAAACTACTCATACTCATCTGGGAAGTTAACCAAAGGTGTTTCCATTAGGTTTGCAGTCAGGACTTTTCAGTACAATTGAAATGCATACTACTTTTATGTCAAAGCATTGTATTCACTGAGAAATCAACTTTTTTGTCTTTATGTGCAGAGGCATGAAAAAACTTTCAGACATCTCAGAATCATGTGGGAAGTTAACCTAAGGTGTTTCCATTAGGTTTGCAGTAAGTACTTTGATGTAAAATTGAAATGTATTCTATTTGTATTGTCAAAGCAATGTATGCCCTGAGAAAACAACTTTTTTTTCTTGATGTGCAGAGCTATGAGACAATTTTCAAACAACTCAGAAGCATGTGGGAAGATAACTTAAAATGTATCCATCTGGTTTGCACTCTGCACTTCGGTGGAAAATTGAAGTGTATACTACTTTAATGTCAGAACATTGTATGCACTGAGAAATCAACTTTTTTGTCTTTATGTGCAGAGGCATGAAACAACTTTCAAAAATCTCAGAATCATGTGGGAAGTTAACCTAAGGTGTTTCCATTAGGTTTGCAGTAAGTACTTTGGTGTAAAATTGAAATGTATACTATTTGTATTGTCAAAGCATTGTATGCACTGAGATAACAACTTTTTTTACTTGATGAACAGAGGCATGAAACAACTTGCAAACTACTCATACTCATCTGGGAAGTTAACCAAAGGTGTTTCCATTAGGTTTGCAGTCAGGACTTTTCAGTAGAATTGAAATGCATACTACTTTTATGTCAAAGCATTGTATTCACTGAGAAATCAACTTTTTTGTCTTTATGTGCAGAGGCATGAAAAAACTTTCAGACATCTCAGAATCATGTGGGATGTTAACCTAAGGTGTTTCCATTAGGTTTGCAGTAAGTGCTTTGGAGTAAAATTGAGATGTATACTACTTGTTTTGTCAAAGCATTGTATGCACTGAGAAAACAACTTTTTTCTCTTGATGTGCAGAGCCATGAGACAACTTTCAAACAACTGAGAAACATCTGGGAAGTTAACTTAAAATGTATCTATCTGGTTTGCACTCTGCACTTTGGTGGAAAATTGAAATCTATACTACTTTAATGTCAGAACATAGTATGCACTGAGAAAGTAACTTTTTTGTGTTGATGAACAGAGGCATGAAAGAAATTTCAGACATCTCAGAATCATGTGGGAAGTTAACCTAAGGTGTTTCCATTAGGTTTGCAGTAAGTACTTCGGTGTGTAATTGAAATGTATACTATTTGTATTGTCAAAGCATTGTAAGCTCTGAGATAACTTTTTTGTCTTGATCTGTAGAGGCATGAAACAACTTTCAAACTACTCATACTCATGTGGGAAGTTAACAAAAAGTGTTTCCATTCGGTTTGCAGTCACGACTTTTCAGTACAATTGAAATGTATTCTATTTCTGTGTCAAAGCATTGTATTCACTGAGAAATCAACTTCTTTGTCTTTATGTGCAGAGGCATGAAACAACTTTCAGACATCTCCGAATCATGTGGGAAGTTAACCAAAGGTGTTTCCATTAGGTTTGCAGTCAGGACTTTTCAGTAGAATTGAAATGTATACTACTTTTATATCAAAGCATTGTATTCACTGAGAAATCAACTTTTTTGTCTTTATGTGCAGAGGCATGAAACAAGGTTCAGACATCTCAGAATCATGTGGGAAGTTAACCTAAGGTGTGTCCGTTGGATTTGCAGTAAGTACTTTGGTGTAAAATTGAAATGCATACTTTTTGTATTGTCAAAGCATTGTATGCACTGAGATAACAATTTTTTGAGTTGATGTGTAGAGGCATGAAACAATTTTCAAACTACTCATGCTCATCTGGGAAGTTAACCAAAGGTGTTTCCATTAGGTTTGCAGTAAGCACTTCTGTGTAAAATTGAAATGTATACTATTTGTATTGTCAAAGCATTGTAAGGTCTGAGATAACTTTTTTGTCTTGATCTGTAGAAGCATGAAACAACTTTCAAACTATTCATACTCATGTGGGAAGTTAACCAAAGGTGTTTCCATTTGGTTTGCAGACCGGACTTTTGAGTACAATTGAAATGTATACTACTTTTATTTCAAAGCTTTGTAATCACAGAGAAATCAACTATTTTGTCTTTATGTGCAGAGGCATGAAACAACTTTCAGACATCTCAGAATCATGTGGGAAGTTAACCTAAGGTGTTTCCATTAGGTTTACAGTAAGTGCTTTGGAGTAAAATTGAGATGTGTACTACTTGTTTTGTCAAAGCATTGTATGCACTGAGATAACAACTTTTTTGACTTGATGAACAGAGGCATGAAACAACTTTCAAACTACTCATACTCATGTGGGAAGTTACCCAAAGGTGTTTCTATTAGGTTTGCAGTCAAGACTTTTCTGTACAATTGAAATGTATACTACTTTTATGTCAAAGCTTTGTATTCACTGAGAAATCAACTTTATTGTCTTTATGTGCAGAGGCATGAAACAACTTTCAGACATCTCAGAATCATGTGTTAAGTTAACCTAAAGTGTTTCATTTAAGTTTGCAGTAAGTGCTTTTGAGTAAAATTGAGATGTATGCTACTTGTTTTGTCAAAGCATTGTATGCACTGAGATAACAACTTTTTTGTCTTGATGTGTAGAGGCATGAAAAAACTTTGAAACTACTCATAATAATGTGGGAATTTAACCTAAGGTGTTTCCATTAGGTTTTTCAGTAAGTACTTTGGTGTAAAATTGAAATGTATACTACTTGTATTCTGAAAGCATTGTACGCACTGAGAAAACAACTTTTTTGTCTTGATGTGCAGAGCCATGAGACAACTTTCAAACAACTCAGAAACATGTGGGAAGTTAACTTAAAATGTATCCATCTGGTTTGCACTCTGCACTTCGGTGGAAAATTGAAGTGGAAACTACTTTAATGTCAGAACATTGTACGCACTGAGAAATCAACTTTTTTGTCTTCATGTGCAGAGACATGAAACAACTTTCAAAAATCTCAGAATCATGTGGGAAGTTAACCTAAAGTGTTTCCATTAGGTTTGCAGTAAGTACTTTGGTGTAAAATTGAAATGTATACTATTTGTATTGTCAAAGCATTGTATGCACTGAGATAACAACTTTTTTTACTTGATGAACAGAGGCATGAAACAACTTTCAAACTACTCATACTCATCTGGGAAGTTAACCAAAGGTGTTTCCATTAGGTTTGCAGTCAGGACTTTTCAGTACAATTGAAATGCATACTACTTTTATGTCAAAGCATTGTATTCACTGAGAAATCAACTTTTTTGTCTTGATGTGCAGAGCTATGAGACAATTTTCAAACAACTCAGAAGCATGTCGGAAGTTAACTTAAAATGTATCCATCTCGTTTGCACTCTGCACTTCGGTGGAAAATTGAAGTGTATACTTCTTTAATGTCAGAACACTGTATGCACTGAGAAATCCACTTTTTTGTCTTTATGTGCAGAGGCATGAAAAAACTTTCAGACATCTCAGAATCATGTGGGAAGTTAACCTAAGGTGTTTCCATTAGGTTTGCAGTAAGTGCTTTGGAGTAAAATTGAGATGTATACTACTTGTTTTGTCAAAGCATTGTATGCACTGAGAAAACAACTTTTTTGTCTTCATGTGCAGAGCGATGAGACAACTTTCAAACAACTGAGAAACATCTGGGAAGTTAACTTAAAATGTATCTATCTGGTTTGCACTCTGCACTTTGGTGGAAAATTGAAATCTATACTACTTTAATGTCAGAACATAGTATGCACTGAGAAAGTAACTTTTTTGTGTTGATGAACAGAGGCATGAAACAAATTTCAGACATCTCAGAATCATGTGGGAAGTTAACCTAAGGTGTTTCCATTAGGTTTGCAGTAAGTACTTCGGTGTGTAATTGAAATGTATACTATTTGTATTGTCAAAGCATTGTAAGCTCTGAGATAACTTTTTTGTCTTGATCTGTAGAGGCATGAAACAACTTTCAAACTACTCATACTCATCTGGGAAGTTAACCAAAGGTATTTCCATTAGGTTTGCAGTAAGCACTTCTGTGTAAAATTGAAATGTATACTATTTGTATTGTCAAAGCATTGTAAACTCTGAGATAACTTTTTTGTCTTGATCTGTAGAGGCATGAAACAACTTTCAAACTATTCATACTCATGTGGGAAGTTAACCAAAGGTGTTTCCATTTGGTTTGCAGTCCGGACTTTTGAGTACAATTGAAATGTATACTACTTTTATTTCAAAGCTTTGTAATCACAGAGAAATCAACTATTTTGTCTTTATGTGCAAAGGCATGAAACAACTTTCAGACATCTCAGAATCATGTGGGAAGTTACCCAAAGGTGTTTCTATTAGGTTTGCAGTCAAGACTTTTCTGTACAATTGAAATGTATACTACTTTTATGTCAAAGCTTTGTATTCACTGAGAAATCAACTTTATTGTCTTTATGTGCAGAGGCATGAAACAACTTTCAGACATCTCAGAATCATGTGTTAAGTTAACCTAAAGTGTTTCATTTAAGTTTGCAGTAAGTGCTTTTGAGTAAAATTGAGATGTATGCTACTTGTTTTGTCAAAGCATTGTATGCACTGAGATAACAACTTTTTTGTCTTGATGTGTAGAGGCATGAAAAAACTTTGAAACTACTCATAATAATGTGGGAATTTAACCTAAGGTGTTTCCATTAGGTTTTTCAGTAAGTACTTTGGTGTAAAATTGAAATGTATACTACTTGTATTCTGAAAGCATTGTACGCACTGAGAAAACAACTTTTTTGTCTTGATGTGCAGAGCCATGAGACAACTTTCAAACAACTCAGAAACATGTGGGAAGTTAACTTAAAATGTATCCATCTGGTTTGCACTCTGCACTTCGGTGGAAAATTGAAGTGGAAACTACTTTAATGTCAGAACATTGTACGCACTGAGAAATCAACTTTTTTGTCTTCATGTGCAGAGACATGAAACAACTTTCAAAAATCTCAGAATCATGTGGGAAGTTAACCTAAAGTGTTTCCATTAGGTTTGCAGTAAGTACTTTGGTGTAAAATTGAAATGTATACTATTTGTATTGTCAAAGCATTGTATGCACTGAGATAACAACTTTTTTTACTTGATGAACAGAGGCATGAAACAACTTTCAAACTACTCATACTCATCTGGGAAGTTAACCAAAGGTGTTTCCATTAGGTTTGCAGTCAGGACTTTTCAGTACAATTGAAATGCATACTACTTTTATGTCAAAGCATTGTATTCACTGAGAAATCAACTTTTTTGTCTTGATGTGCAGAGCTATGAGACAATTTTCAAACAACTCAGAAGCATGTCGGAAGTTAACTTAAAATGTATCCATCTCGTTTGCACTCTGCACTTCGGTGGAAAATTGAAGTGTATACTTCTTTAATGTCAGAACACTGTATGCACTGAGAAATCCACTTTTTTGTCTTTATGTGCAGAGGCATGAAAAAACTTTCAGACATCTCAGAATCATGTGGGAAGTTAACCTAAGGTGTTTCCATTAGGTTTGCAGTAAGTGCTTTGGAGTAAAATTGAGATGTATACTACTTGTTTTGTCAAAGCATTGTATGCACTGAGAAAACAACTTTTTTGTCTTCATGTGCAGAGCCATGAGACAACTTTCAAACAACTGAGAAACATCTGGGAAGTTAACTTAAAATGTATCTATCTGGTTTGCACTCTGCACTTTGGTGGAAAATTGAAATCTATACTACTTTAATGTCAGAACATAGTATGCACTGAGAAAGTAACTTTTTTGTGTTGATGAACAGAGGCATGAAACAAATTTCAGACATCTCAGAATCATGTGGGAAGTTAACCTAAGGTGTTTCCATTAGGTTTGCAGTAAGTACTTCGGTGTGTAATTGAAATGTATACTATTTGTATTGTCAAAGCATTGTAAGCTCTGAGATAACTTTTTTGTCTTGATCTGTAGAGGCATGAAACAACTTTCAAACTACTCATACTCATCTGGGAAGTTAACCAAAGGTGTTTCCATTAGGTTTGCAGTAAGCACTTCTGTGTAAAATTGAAATGTATACTATTTGTATTGTCAAAGCATTGTAAACTCTGAGATAACTTTTTTGTCTTGATCTGTAGAGGCATGAAACAACTTTCAAACTATTCATACTCATGTGGGAAGTTAACCAAAGGTGTTTCCATTTGGTTTGCAGTCCGGACTTTTGAGTACAATTGAAATGTATACTACTTTTATTTCAAAGCTTTGTAATCACAGAGAAATCAACTATTTTGTCTTTATGTGCAGAGGCATGAAACAACTTTCAGACATCTCAGAATCATGTGGGAAGTTAACCTAAGGTGTTTCCATTAGGTTTGCAGTAAGTGCTTTGGAGTAAAATTGAGATGTGTACTACTTGTTTTGTCAAAGCATTGTATGCACTGAGATAACAACTTTTTTGACTTGATGAACAGAGGCATGAAACAACTTTCAAACTACTCATACTCATGTGGGAAGTTACCCAAAGGTGTTTCTATTAGGTTTGCAGTCAAGACTTTTCTGTACAATTGAAATGTATACTACTTTTATGTCAAAGCTTTGTATTCACTGAGAAATCAACTTTATTGTCTTTATGTACAGAGGCATGAAACAACTTTCAGACATCTCAGAATCATGTGGGAAGTTAACGTAAGTATACTATTTGTATTGTCAAAGCATTGTACAGAGGCATGAAACAACTTTCAGACATCTCAGAATCATGTGGGAAGTTAACGTAAGTATACTATTTGTATTGTCAAAGCATTGTAAGCTCTGAAATAACTTTTTTGTCTTGATCTGCAGAGGCAGAAACAACTTTCAAACTACTCATACTCATGTGCGAAGTTAACCAAAGGTGTTTCCATTAGGTTTGCAGTCCGGACTTTTGAGTACAATTGAAATGTAGACTACTTTTATGTCAAAGCTTTGTAATCACTGAGAAATCAACTTTTTTGTCTTTTTGTGCATATGCATGAAAAAACTTTCAGACATCTCAGAATCATGTGGGAAGTTAACCTAAGGTGTTTCAATTAAGTTTGCAGTAAGTGCTTTTGAGTAAAATTGAGATGTATGCTACTTGTTTTGTCAAAGCATTGTATGCACTGAGATAACAACTTTTTTGTCTTGATGTGTAGAGGCATGAAAAAACTTTGAAACTACTCATAATAATGTGGGAATTTAACCTAAGGTGCTTCCATTAGGTATTTCAGTAAGTACTTTGGTGTAAAATTGAAATGTATACTACTTGTATTCTGAAAGCATTGTACGCACTGAGAAAACAACTTTTTTGTCTTGATGTGCAGAGCCATGAGACAACTTTCAAACAACTCAGAAACATGTGGGAAGTTAACTTAAAATGTATCCATCTGGTTTGCACTCTGCACTTCTGTGGAAAATTGAAGTGGAAACTACTTTAATGTCAGAACATTGTACGCACTGAGAAATCAACTTTTTTGTCTTTATGTGCAGAGACATGAAACAACTTTCAAAAATCTCAGAATCATGTGGGAAGTTAACCTAAGGTGTTTCCATTAGGTTTGCAGTAAGTACTTTGGTGTAAAATTGAAATGTATACTATTTGTATTGTCAAAGCATTGTATGCACTGAGATAACAACTTTTTTTACTTGATGAACAGAGGCATGAAACAACTTTCAAACTACTCATACTCATCTGGGAAGTTAACCAAAGGTGTTTCCATTCGGTTGCAGTCAGGACTTTTCAGTACAATTGAAATGCATACTACTTTTATGTCAAAGCATTGTATTCACTGAGAAATCAACTTTTTTGTCTTGATGTGCAGAGCTATGAGACAATTTTCAAACAACTCAGAAGCATGTGGGAAGATAACTTAAAATGTATCCATCTGGTTTGCACTCTACACTTTGGTGGAAAATTGAAAAGTATACTAATTTAATGTCAGAAGATTGTATGCACTGAGAAATCCACTTTTTTGTCTTTATGCGCAGAGGCATGAAGAAACTTTTAGACATCTCAGAATCATGTGGGAAGTTAACCTAAGGTGTTTCCATTAGGTTTGCAGTAAGTGCTTTGAAGTAAAATTGAGATGTATACTAATTGTTTTGTCAAAGCATTGTATGCACTGAGAAAACAACTTTTTTGTCTTGATGTGCAGAGCCATGAGACAACTTTCAAACAACTGAGAAACATCTGGGAAGTTAACTTAAAATGTATCTATCTGGTTTGCACTCTGCACTTTGGTGGAAAATTGAAATCTATACTACTTTAATGTCAGAACATAGTATGCACTGAGAAAGTAACTTTTTTGTGTTGATGAACAGAGGCATGAAACAAATTTCAGACATCTCAGAATCATGTGGGAAGTTAACCTAAGGTGTTTCCATTAGGTTTGCAGCAAGTATTTTGGTGTAAAATTGAAATGTATACTATTTGTATTGTCAAAGCATTGTATGCACTGAGATAACAACTTTTTGGACTTGATGAACAGAGGCAGGAAACAACTTTCAAACTACTCATACTCATGTGGGAAGTTAACAAAAGGTGTTTCCATTCGGTTTGCAGTCACGACTTTTCAGTACAATTAAAATGTATACTACTTATATGTCAAAGCATTGTATGCACTGAGAAATCAACTTTTTTGTCTTTATGTGCAGAGGCATGAAACAACTTTCAGACATCTCAGAATCATGTGGGAAGTTAACCTAAGGTGCTTCCATTAGGTTTGCAGTAAGTACTTTGATGTAAAATTGAAATGTATTCTATTTGTATTGTCAAAGCAATGTATGCCCTGAGAAAACAACTTTTTTTTCTTGATGTGCAGAGCTATGAGACAATTTTCAAACAACTCAGAAGCATGTGGGAAGATAACTTAAAATGTATCCATCTGGTTTGCACTCTGCACTTCGGTGGAAAATTGAAGTGTATACTACTTTAATGTCAGAACATTGTATGCACTGAGAAATCAACTTTTTTGTCTTTATGTGCAGAGGCATGAAACAACTTTCAAAAATCTCAGAATCATGTGGGAAGTTAACCTAAGGTGTTTCCATTAGGTTTGCAGTAAGTACTTTGGTGTAAAATTGAAATGTATACTATTTGTATTGTCAAATCATTGTATGCACTGAGATAACAACTTTTTTTACTTGATGAACAGAGGCATGAAACAACTTTCAAACTACTCATACTCATCTGGGAAGTTAACCAAAGGTGTTTCCATTAGGTTTGCAGTCAGGACTTTTCAGTACAATTGAAATGCATACTACTTTTATGTCAAAGCATTGTATTCACTGAGAAATCAACTTTTTTGTCTTTATGTGCAGAGGCATGAAAAAACTTTCAGACATCTCAGAATCATGTGGGAAGTTAACCTAAGGTGTTTCCATTAGGTTTGCAGTAAGTGCTTTGGAGTAAAATTGAGATGTATACTACTTGTTTTGTCAAAGCATTGTATGCACTGAGAAAACAACTTTTTTGTCTTCATGTGCAGAGCCATGAGACAACTTTCAAACAACTGAGAAACATCTGGGAAGTTAACTGAAAATGTATCTATCTGGTTTGCACTCTGCACTTTGGTGGAAAATTGAAATCTATACTACTTTAATGTCAGAACATAGCATGCACTGAGAAAGTAACTTTTTTGTGTTGATGAACAGAGGCATGAAACAAATTTCAGACATCTCAGAATCATGTGGGAAGTTAACCTAAGGTGTTTCCATTAGGTTTGCAGTAAGTACTTCGGTGTGTAATTGAAATGTATACTATTTGTATTGTCAAAGCATTGTAAGCTCTGAGATAACTTTTTTGTCTTGATCTGTAGAGGCATGAAACAACTTTCAAACTACTCATACTCATGTGGGAAGTTAACAAAAAGTGTTTCCATTCGGTTTGCAGTCACGACTTTTCAGTACAATTGAAATGTATTCTATTTCTATGTCAAAGCATTGTATTCACTGAGAAATCAACTTCTTTGTCTGTATGTGCAGAGGCATGAAACAACTTTCAGACATCTCCGAATCATGTGGGAAGTTAACCAAAGGTGTTTCCATTAGGTTTGCAGTCAGGACTTTTCAGTAGAATTGAAATGTATACTACTTTTATATCAAAGCATTGTATTCACTGAGAAATCAACTTTTTTGTCTTTATGTGCAGAGGCATGAAACAAGGTTCAGACATCTCAGAATCATGTGGGAAGTTAACCTAAGGTGTGTCCGTTGGATTTGCAGTAAGTACTTTGGTGTAAAATTGAAATGCATACTTTTTGTATTGTCTAAGCATTGTATGCACTGAGATAACAATTTTTTTGAGTTGATGTGTAGAGGCATGAAACAACTTTCAAACTACTCATACTCATCTGGGAAGTTAACCAAAGGTGTTTCCATTTGGTTTGCAGTCCGGACCTTTGAGTACAATTGAAATGTATACTACTTTTATTTCAAAGCTTTGTAATCACAGAGAAATCAACTATTTTGTCTTTATGTGCAGAGGCATGAAACAACTTTCAGACATCTCAGCATCATGTGGGAAGTTAACCTAAGGTGTTTCCATTAGGTTTGCAGTAAGTGCTTTGGAGTAAAATTGAGATGTGTACTACTTGTTTTGTCAAAGCATTGTATGCACTGAGATAACAACTTTTTTGACTTGATGAACAGAGGCATGAAACAACTTTCAAACTACTCATACTCATGTGGGAAGTTACCCAAAGGTGTTTCTATTAGGTTTGCAGTCAAGACTTTTCTGTACAATTGAAATGTATACTACTTTTATGTCAAAGCTTTGTATTCACTGAGAAATCAACTTTATTGTCTTTATGTGCAGAGGCATGAAACAACTTTCAGACATCTCAGAATCATGTGGGAAGTTAACGTAAGGTGTTTCCATTACGTTTGCAGTAAGCACTTTTGTGTAAAATTGAAATGTATACTATTTGTATTGTCAAAGCATTGTAAGCTCTGAAATAACTTTTTTGTCTTGATCTGCAGAGGCAGAAACAACTTTCAAACTACTCATACTCATGTGCGAAGTTAACCAAAGGTGTTTCCATTAGGTTTGCAGTCCGGACTTTTGAGTACAATTGAAATGTAGACTACTTTTATGTCAAAGCTTTGTATTCACTGAGAAATCAACTTTTTTGTCTTTTTGTGCATATGCATGAAAAAACTTTCAGACATCTCAGAATCATGTGGGAAGTTAACCTAAGGTGTTTCAATTAAGTTTGCAGTAAGTGCTTTTGAGTAAAATTGAGATGTATGCTACTTGTTTTGTCAAAGCATTATATGCACTGAGATAACAACTTTTTTGTCTTGATGTGTAGAGGCATGAAAAAACTTTGAAACTACTCATAGTAATGTGGGAATTTAACCTAAGGTGTTTCCATTAGGTTTTTCAGTAAGTACTTTGGTGTAAAATTGAAATGTATACTACTTGTATTCTGAAAGCATTGTACGCACTGAGAAAACAACTTTTTTGTCTTGATGTGCAGAGCCATGAGACAACTTTCAAACAACTCAGAAACATGTGGGAAGTTAACTTAAAATGTATCCATCTGGTTTGCACTCTGCACTTCGGTGGAAAATTGAAGTGGAAACTACTTTAATGTCAGAACATTGTACGCACTGAGAAATCAACTTTTTTGTCTTTATGTGCAGAGACATGAAACAACTTTCAAAAATCTCAGAATCATGTGGGAAGTTAACCTAAGGTGTTTCCATTAGGTTTGCAGTAAGTACTTTGGTGTAAAATTGAAATGTATACTATTTGTATTGTCAAAGCATTGTATGCACTGAGATAACAACTTTTTTGTGTTGATGAACAGAGGCATGAAACAACTTTCAAACTACTCATACTCATCTGGGAAGTTAACCAAAGGTGTTTCCATTAGGTTTGCAGTCAGGACTTTTCAGTACAATTGAAATGCATACTACTTTTATGTCAAAGCATTGTATTCACTGAGAAATCAACTTTTTTGTCTTGATGTGCAGAGCTATGAGACAATTTTCAAACAACACAGAAGCATGTGGGAAGATAACTTAAAATGTATCCATCTGGTTTGCACTCTACACTTTGGTGGAAAATTGAAAAGTATACTAATTTAATGTCAGAAGATTGTATGCACTGAGAAATCCACTTTTTTGTCTTTATGCGCAGAGGCATGAAAAAACTTTTAGACATCTCAGAATCATGTGGGAAGTTAACCTAAGGTGTTTCCATTAGGTTTGCAGTAAGTGCTTTGGAGTAAAATTGAGATGTATACTAATTGTTTTGTCAAAGCATTGTATGCACTGAGAAAACAACTTTTTTGTCTTGATGTGCAGAGCCATGAGACAACTTTCAAACAACTGAGAAACATCTGGGAAGTTAACTTAAAATGTATCTATCTGGTTTGCACTCTGCACTTTGGTGGAAAATTGAAATCTATACTACTTTAATGTCAGAACATAGTATGCACTGAGAAAGTAACTTTTTTGTGTTGATGAACAGAGGCATGAAACAAATTTCAGACATCTCAGAATCATGTGGGAAGTTAACCTAAGGTGTTTCCATTAGGTTTGCAGCAAGTATTTTGGTGTAAAATTGAAATGCATACTATTTGTATTGTCAAAGCATTGTATGCACTGAGATAACAACTTTTTGGACTTGATGAACAGAGGCAGGAAACAACTTTCAAACTACTCATACTCATGTGGGAAGTTAACAAAAGGTGTTTCCATTCGGTTTGCAGTCACGACTTTTCAGTACAATTAAAATGTATACTACTTATATGTCAAAGCATTGTATGCACTGAGAAATCAACTTTTTTGTCTTTATGTGCAGAGGCATGAAACAACTTTCAGACATCTCCGAATCATGTGGGAAGTTAACCAAAGGTGTTTCCATTAGGATTGCAGTCAGGACTTTGCAGTACAATTGAAATGTATGCTACTTTTATGTCAAAGCATTGTATTCACTGAGAAATCAACTTTTTTGTCTTTATGTGCAGAGGCATGAAACAAGGTTCAGACATCTCAGGATCATGTGGGAAGTTTACCCTCGGTGTTTCCATTAGGTTTGCAGTAAGTACTTCGGTGTATAATTGAAATGTATACTATTTGTATTGTCAAAGCATTGTAAGCTCTGAGATAACTTTTTTGTCTTGATCTGTAGAGGCATGAAACAACTTTCAAACTAGTCATACTCATGTGGGAAGTTAACAAAAAGTGTTTCCATTCGGTTTGCAGTCACGACTTTTCAGTAGAATTGAAATGTATTCTATTTCTATGTCATAGCATTGTATTCACTGAGAAATCAACTTCTTTGTCTTTATGTGCAGAGGCATGAAACAACTTTCAGACATCTCCGAATCATGTGGGAAGTTAACCAAAGGTGTTTCCATTAGGTTTGCAGTCAGGACTTTTCAGTAGAATTGAAATGTATACTACTTTTATATCAAAGCATTGTATTCACTGAGAAATCAACTTTTTTGTCTTTATGTGCAGCGGCATGGATCAAGGTTCAGACATCTCAGAATCATGTGGGAAGTTAACCTACGGTGTTTCCATTAGGTTTGCAGTAAGTGCTTTGGTGTAAAATTGAAATGTATACTATTTGTATTGTGAAAGCATTGTACGCACTCAGAAAACAACTTTTTTGTCTTGATGTGCAGAGCCATGAGACAACTTTCAAAGAACTCAGAAATACGTGGGAAGTTAACCTAAGGTGTTTCCATTAGGTTTGCAGTAAGTACTTTGATGTAAAATTGAAATGTATTCTATTTGTATTGTCAAAGCAATGTATGCCCTGAGAAAACAACTTTTTTTTCTTGATGTGCAGAGCTATGAGACAGTTTTCAAACAACTCAGAAGCATGTGGGAAGATAACTTAAAAGGTATCCATCTGGTTTGCACTCTACACTTTGGTGGAAAATTGAAAAGTATACAAATTTAATGTCAGAACATTGCATGCACTGAGAAATCAACTTTTTTGTCTTCATGTGCAGAGGTATGAAAGAACTTTCAGACATCTCAGAATCATGTGGGAAGTTAACCTAAGGTGTTTCCGTTAGATTTGCAGTAAGTACGTTGGTGTAAAATTGAAATGTATACTTTTTGTATTGCCTAAGCATTGTATGCACTGAGGTAACAATTTTTTTGAGTTGATGTGTAGAGGCATGAAACAACTTTCAAACTACTCATACTCATCTGGGAAGTTAAACAAAGGTGTTTCCATTAGGTTTGCAGTAAGCACTTTTGTGTAAAATTGAAATGTATACTATTTTTATTGTCAAAGCATTGTAAGCTCTGAGATTACTTTTTTGTCTAAATCTGTAGAGGCATGAATCAACTTTCAAACTACTCATACTCATGTGGGAAGTTAACCTAAGGTGTTTCCATTAGGTTTGCAGTAAGTGCTTTGGAGTAAAATTGAGATGTATACTACGTGTTTTGTCAAAGCATTGTTTGCACTGAGATAACAACTTTTTTATCTTGATGTGTAGAGGCATTAAAAAAACTTTCAAACTACTCATAATCATGTGGGAATTTAACCTAAGGTGTTTCCATTAGGTTTTTCAGTAAGTACTTTGGTGTAAAATTGAAATGTATACTACTTGTATTCTGAAAGCATTGTACGCACTGAGAAAACAACTTTTTTGCCTTGATGTGCAGAGCCATGAGACAACTTTCAAACAACTCAGAAACATCTGGGAAGTTAACTTAAAATGTATCTATCTGGTTTGCACTCTGCACTTTGGTGGAAAATTGAAATCTATACTACTTTAATGTCAGAACAGAGTATGCACTGAGAAAGTAACTTTTTTGTGTTGATGAACAGAGGCATGAAACAAATTTCAAACTACTCATACTCATGTGGGAAGTTAACCAAAGGTGTTTCCATTAGGTTTGCAGTCAGGACTTTTCAGTACAATTGAAGTGTATACTACTTTTATGTCAAAGCATTGTATTCACTGAGAAATCAGCTTTTTTGTCTTGATGTGCAGAGCCATGAGACAATTTTCAAACAATTCAGAAGCATGTCGGAAGTTAACTTAAAATGTTTCCATCTGGTTTGCACTCTGCACTTCGGTGGAAAATTGAAGTGTATACTACTTTAATGTCAGAACATTGTATGCACTGAGAAATCAACTTTGTTGTCTTTATGTGCAGAGGCATGAAACAACATTCAAATATCTCAGAATCATGTGGGAAGTCAACCTAATGTGTTTCCATTCGGTTTGCAGTCAAGACTTTTCTGTACAATTGAAATGTATACTACTTTTATGTCAAAGCTTTGTATTCACTGAGAAATCAACTTTATTGTCTTTATGTGCAGAGGCATGAAACAACTTTCAGACATCTCAGAATCATGTGGGAAGTTAACCTGAGGTGTTTCCATTACGTTTGCAGTAAGCACTTTTGTGTAAAATTGAAATGTATACTATTTGTATTGTCAAAGCATTGTAAGCTCTGAGATAACTTTTTTGTCTTGATCTGCAGAGGCATGAAACAACTTTCAAACTACTCATAATCATGTGGGAATTTATCCTAAGTTATTTCCATTAAGTTTTTCAGTAAATACTTTGGTGTAAAATTGAAATGTATGCTACTCCTGCACCTATTTTCTATGTTTCTATGTTTCTAATGCACTGTATGCAATGAGAAATCAACTTTTTCGTCTTGAATATCTAAGTGATATAACAGGTGTCAAACATCTCAGAATCATGTGGGGAGTTATGTTACGATGTTTGCATTAGGTTTCCAGTCAGTAGTTTTGAGTAAAATTGAAATGTATTCTTCTTTCAATGCCAATCCACTGAATGCACTGAGAAATCAACTTTTTTATCTTGAATGCCTGAGTGATATAACAGGTGTCAACATCTCAGAATCATGTGGGGAGTTATGTTAAGATGTTTCCATGAAGTTTCCAGTCAGTAGTTTTGAGTAAAATAGAAATGTATTCTTGTTTCAATGCCAATGCACTGCATGCACTGAGAAATCAACTTTTTTATCTTGAATTCCTGTGTGATATAACAGGTGGCAAACATCTCAGAATCATGTGGGGATTTATGTTATGATGTTTCCATCAAGTTTGTATTCAGTACGTTAGAGTAATATTGAAATATATACTTTTAATGCCAAAGCTGTGTATGCAATGAAAAATTAACTATTTGTCTTGACGAGGTCAGTGTTATAACAGCTCTCAAACTACTCAGAATCATATCGGGAGTAATGTTAAGATGTTTTCTTCAGGTTTGCAGTCAATTCTTTTGAGTAAAATTGAAAACTATACTTCTTCTAATGTCAAAGCTCTGTATGCACAGAGAAATCACCTTTTTTATCTTGACCTACTCAGTGTTTTAACAGCTCTGAAACATCTCAGAATCACATGGGGAGTTATGCTAAGATGCTTCCATCAGGTTTGCAGTCAGTATTATTGGGTAAAATTGAAATGTATACTTCTTTAATTGTTAAAGCACTGTATGCACTAAGAAATCAACTTTTATATCTTGAAGTGTTCAGTGATAAAACAGCTCTCAAACAATTCAGAATCATATGGGGAGTTATGCAAAGTTGTTTCCATCAGGATTGCATTCAGTACTATTGGTTAAAATTGAAATTTATACTTCATTTAATGTCAAAGCACTGTATGCACTGAGAAATCAACTCTTTTATCTTGAATACCTGTGCGATATAACTGGTGTCAAACATCTCAGGATCATGTGGGGAGTTACGTTATGATGTTTCCATCAGGTTTGCAGTCAGTATCTATGAGTGAAATTGAAATGTATACTTCTTTCAATGCCAAAGCACTGAAAGCACTGAGAAATCAACTTTTTTATCTTGAATATCTAAGTGATTTAACAGGTGTCAAACATCTCAGAATCATGTGGGGAGTTATGCTAAGATGTTTGCATTAGGTTTGCAGTCAGTAGTTTTGAGTAAAATAGAAATTTATTCTTGTTTCAATGCCAATGCACTGCATGCACTGAGAAATCAACTTTTTTATCTTGAATTACTGTGTGATATAACTGGTGTCAAACATCTCAGAATCGTGTGGGGACTTATGTTATGATGTTTCCATCAGGTTTGCATTCAGTACTTTAGAGTAGTATTGAAATATATACTTTTAATGTTAAAGCAGTGTATGCAATGAGAAGTCAACTTTTTTGTCTTGAATATCTAAGTGATATAACAGGTCTGAAATATCTCAGGATCATGTGGGGAGTCATGTTAATATTTTTCCATTAGATTTGCAGTCAGTAGTATTGAGTAAAATTGAAATGTATTCTTCTTTCAATGCTAATGCACTATGCATTGAGAAATCAACTTTTTTAACTTCAATGCCTGAGTGATATAACTGGTGTCAAACATCTCAGAATCATGTAGGGAGTTATGTTAAGATGTTTCCTTCAGGTTTGCAGTCAGTACTTTAACATAATATTGAAATATATACTTTTAATGCCAAAGCAGTGTATGCAATGAGAAATCAACTTTTTTGTCTTGAATACCTAAATGATAAAACAGGTGTCAAACATCTCAGGATTATGTGGGGAGTTATGTTAAGATGTTTGCATTAGGTTTGCAGTCAGTAGTATTGAGTAAAATTGAAATGTATTCTTCTTTCAATGCTAATGCACTATGCATTAAGAAATCAACTTTTTTAACTTCAATGCCTGAGTGATATAACTGGTGTCAAACATCTCAGAATCATGTAGGGAGTTATGTTAAGATGTTTCCTTCAGGTTTGCAGTCAGTACTTTAACATAATATTGAAATATATACTTTTAATGCCAAAGCTGTGTATGCAATGAGAAATCAACTTTTTTGTCTTGAATACCTAAATGATAAAACAGGTGTCAAACATCTCAGGATAATGTGGGGAGTTATGTTAAGATGTTTGCATTAGGTTTGCAGTCAGTAGTATTGAGTAAAATTGAAATGTATTCTTCTTTCAGTGCTAAAGCTCTGTATGCACTGAGAAATCAACTTTTTTATGTTGAATAGCTAAATGATATAACAGGTGTCAAGCGTCTCAGGATCATGTGGGGAGTCATATTAAGATGTTTCCATTAGATTTGCAGTCAGTACTTTAGAGTGATATTGAAGTATATACTTTTAATGCCAAAGCTGTGTATGCAATGAGAAATCAACTTTTTTGTCTTGAATATCTAAGTGATATAACAGGTCTCAAACATCTCAGAATCATGTGGGGAGTTATGTTAAGATGTTTGCATTAGGTTTGCAGTCAGTAGTATTGAGTAAAATTGAAATGTATTCTTCTTTCAGTGCTAAAGCTCTGTATGCACTGAGAAATCAACTTTTTTATGTTGAATAGCTAAATGATATAACAGGTGTCAAGCGTCTCAGGATCATGTGGGGAGTCATATTAAGATGTTTCCATTAGATTTGCAGTCAGTACTTTAGAGTGATATTGAAGTATATACTTTTAATGCCAAAGCTGTGTATGCAATGAGAAATCAACTTTTTTGTCTTGAATATCTAAGTGATATAACAGGTCTCAAACATCTCAGAATCATGTGGGGAGTTATGTTAAGATGTTTGCATTAGGTTGGCAGTCAGTTGTTTTGATTAAAATAGAAATGTATTCTTCTTTCAATGCCAATCCACTGAATGCACTGAGAAATCATCTTTTTTATCTTGAATGCCTGAGTGATATAACTGGTGTCAAACATCTTAGAATCATGTGGGGAGTTATGTTAAGATGTTTCCATCAGGTTTGCATTCAGTAGTTTTGAGTAAAATAGAAATGTATTCCTGTTTCAATGCAAATACACTGCATGCACTGAGAAATCAACTTTTTTATCTTCAATTCCTGTGTGATATAACTGGTGTCAAACATCTCAGAATCATGTGGGGATTTATGTTATTATGTTTGCATTAGGATTGCAGTCAGTACTTTAGAGTAATATTGAAATATATACTTTTAATGCCAAAGCAGTGTATGCAATGAGAAATCAACTGTTTTGTCTTGAATATCTAAGTGATATAACAGGTGTCAAACATCTCAGAATCATGTGGGGAGTTATGTTAAGATGTTTACATTAGGGTTGCAGTCAGTAGTTTTGAGTAAAATTGAAATGTATTCTTGTTTCAATGCCAATGCACTGCAGGCCCTGAGAAATCAACTTTTTTATCTTGAATACCTGTGTGATATAACTGGTGTCAAACATCTCAGAATCATGTGGAGAGTTATGTTATGATGTTTCCATCAGGTTTGCAGTCAGTACCTATGAGTAAAATTAAAATGTATACTTCTTTCAGTGCCAGAGCTCTGAATGCACTGAGAAATCAACTTTTTTCTCTTGAATACCTGAATCATATAACAGGTGTGAAACATTTCAGGATCATGAGGGGAGTCATGTTAAGTTGTTTCCATTAGGTATGTAGACAGTAGTATTGAGTAAAATTGAAATGTATTCTTCTTTCAATGCCAGTCCTCTGCATAGTCTGAGAAACCAACTTTTTTATCTTGAATGCCTGAGTGATATAACTGGTGTCAAACATCTCAGAAACATGTGGGGACTAATGTTAAGATGTTTCCATCAGGTTTGCATTCAGTTCTTTAGAGTAATATTGAAATATATACTTTTAATGCCAAAGCTGTGTATGCATTGAGAAATCAACTTTTTTGTCTTGAATATCTAAGTGATATAACAGGTGTCAAACATCTCAGAATCATGTGGGGATTATGCTAAGATGTTTGCATTAGGTTTGCAGTCAGTAGTTTTGAGTAAAATAGAAATTTATTCTTGTTTCAATGCCAATGCACTGCATGCACTGAGAAATCAACTTTTTTATCTTGAATTACTGTGTGATATAACTGGTGTCAAACATCTCAGAATCGTGTGGGGATTTATGTTATGATGTTTCCATCAGGTTTGCATTCAGTACTTTAGAGTAGTATTGAAATATATACTTTTAATGTTAAAGCAGTGTATGCAATGAGAAGTCAACTTTTTTGTCTTGAATATCTAAGTGATATAACAGGTCTGAAATATCTCAGGATCATGTGGGGAGTCATGTTAATATTTTTCCATTAGATTTGCAGTCAGTAGTATTGAGTAAAATTGAAATGTATTCTTCTTTCAATGCTAATGCACTATGCATTGAGAAATCAACTTTTTTAACTTCAATGCCTGAGTGATATAACTGGTGTCAAACATCTCAGAATCATGTAGGGAGTTATGTTAAGATGTTTCCTTCAGGTTTGCAGTCAGTACTTTAACATAATATTGAAATATATACTTTTAATGCCAAAGCAGTGTATGCAATGAGAAATCAACTTTTTTGTCTTGAATACCTAAATGATAAAACAGGTGTCAAACATCTCAGGATTATGTGGGGAGTTATGTTAAGATGTTTGCATTAGGTTTGCAGTCAGTAGTATTGAGTAAAATTGAAATGTATTCTTCTTTCAGTGCTAAAGCTCTGTATGCACTGAGAAATCAACTTTTTTATGTTGAATAGCTAAATGATATAACAGGTGTCAAGCGTCTCAGGATTATGTGGGGAGTCATATTAAGATGTTTCCATTAGATTTGCAGTCAGTACTTTAGAGTGATATTGAAGTATATACTTTTAATGCCAAAGCTGTGTATGCAATGAGAAATCAACTTTTTTGTCTTGAATATCTAAGTGATATAACAGGTCTCAAACATCTCAGAATCATGTGGGGAGTTATGTTAAGATGTTTCCATCAGGTTTGCATTCAGTAGTTTTGAGTAAAATAGAAATGTGTTCCTGTTTCAATGCAAATGCACTGCATGCACTGAGAAATCAACTTTTTATCTTCAATTCCTGTGTGATATAACTGGTGTCAAACATCTCAGAATCATGTGGGGATTTATGTTATTATGTTTGCATTAGGATTGCAGTCAGTACTTTAGAGTAATATTGAAATATATACTTTTAATGCCAAAGCAGTGTATGCAATGAGAAATTAACTGTTTTGTCTTGAATATCTAAGTGATATAACAGGTGTCAAACATCTCAGAATCATGTGGGGAGTTATGCTAAGATGTTTGCATTAGGTTTGCAGTCAGTAGTTTTGAGTAAAATTGAAATGTATTCTTGATTCAAATCTAATCCACTGAATGCACAGAGAAATCAACTTTTTTATCTTGAATGCCTGAGTGATGTAACTGGTGTCAAACATCTCAGAATCATGTGGAGAGTTATGTTAAGATGTTTCCATCAGGTTTGCATTCAGTACTTTAGAGTAATATTGAAATATATACTTTTAATGCCAAAGCAGTGTATGCAATGAGAAATCGAATTTTTTGTCTTGACGAGGTCAGTGTTATAACAGCTCTCAAACTACTCAGAATCATATGGGGAGCAATGCTAAGATGTTTCCTTCAGATTTGCAGTTAATTCTTCTGAGTAAAATTGAAAACTATACTTCTTTTAATGTCAAAGCACTGTATGCACAGAGAAACCAACTGTTTTATCTTGACCTGCTCAGTGTTTTAACAGCTCTGAAACATCTCAGAATCACATGGGGAGTTATGCTAAGATGTTTCTATCAGGTTTGCAGTCAGTATTATTGGGTAAAACTGTAATGTATACTTCTTTTATTGTCAAAGCACTGTATGCACTGAGAAGTCACCTTTTTTATCTTGACGAATTCAGTTTTATAACAGCTCTCAAACATCTCAGAATCACATGGGGAGTTATGCTAAGATGTTTCCATTAGGTTTGCAGTCAGTATTATTGGATAAAATTGAAATGTATACTTCTTTATTTGTCAAAGCACTGTATGCACTAAGAATTCAACTTTTATATCTTGAAGTGTTCAGTGATATAACAGCTCTCAAACAACTCAGAATCATATGGGGAGTTATGCAAAGTTGTTTCCATCAGGATTGCATTCAGTACTATTGGTTAAAATTGAAATTTATACTTCATTTAATGTCAAAGCACTGTATGCACTGAGAAATCAACTTTTTTATCTTGAATATCTAAGTGATTTAACAGGTGTCAAACATCTCAGAATCATGTGGGGAGTTATCTTAAGATGTTTGCATTAGGTTTGCAGTCAGTAGTTTTGAGTAAAATAGAAATTTATTCTTGTTTCAATACCAATGCACTGCATGCACTGAGAAATCATCTTTTTTATCTTGAATTCCTGTGTGATATAACTGGTGTGAAACATCTCAGAATCATGTGGGGATTTATGTTATGATGTTCCATCTGGTTGGCAGATATATACTTTTAATGTCAAAGCAGTGTATGCAATGAGAAATCAACTTTTATATCTTGAAGTGTTCAGTGATATAACAGCTCTCAAACAACTCAGAATCATATGGGGAGTTATGCAAAGTTGTTTCCATCAGGATTGCATTCAGTACTATTGGTTAAAATTGAAATTTATACTTCATTTAATGTCAAAGCACTGTATGCACTGAGAAATCAACTTTTTTATCTTGAATATCTAAGTGATTTAACAGGTGTCAAACATCTCAGAATCATGTGGGGAGTTATCTTAAGATGTTTGCATTAGGTTTGCAGTCAGTAGTTTTGAGTAAAATAGAAATTTATTCTTGTTTCAATACCAATGCACTGCATGCACTGAGAAATCATCTTTTTTATCTTGAATTCCTGTGTGATATAACTGGTGTGAAACATCTCAGAATCATGTGGGGATTTATGTTATGATGTTTCCATCAGGTTTGCATTCAGTACTTTAGAGTAATATTGAAATATATACTTTTAATGCTGAAGCAGTGTATGCAATGAGAAATCAACTTTTTTGTCTTGAATACCTAAGTGATATAACAGGTGTGAAACATCTCAGGATCATGTGGGGAGTCATGTTAAGATGTTTGCATTAGGTTTACAGTCAGTTGTTTTGATTAAAATACAAATGTATTCTTCTTTCAATGCCAATCCACTGAATGCACTGAGAAATCATCTTTTTTATCTTGAATGCCTGAGTGATATAACTGGTGTCAAACATCTCAGAATCATGTGGGGAGTTATGCTACGATGTTTCTACTAGGTTTGCAGTCAGTATTATTGGGTAAAACTGTAATGTATACTTCTTTTATTGTCAAAGCAGTGTATGCACTGAGAAATCAACTTTTTCATCTTGACGAACTCAGTTCTATAACAGCTCTCGAACATCTCAGAATGACATGGGGAGTTATGCTAAGATGTCTCCATTAGGTTTGCAGTCAGTATTATTGGGTAAAATTGAAATGTATTCTTCTTTCAATGCCAATCCACTGAATGCACAGAGAAACCAACTTTTTTATCTTGAATGCCTGAGTGGAATAACTGGTGTCAAACATCTCAGAATCATATGGGGAGTTATGTTAAGATGTTTCCATCAGCTTTGCATTCAGTAGTTTTGAATAAAATAGAAATGTATTCTTTTTTCAATGCCAATCCACTGAATGCACTGAGAAATCAACTTTTTTATCTTGAATGCCTGAGTGATATAATTGGTGTCAAACATCTCAGAATCATGTGGGGATTTATGTTATGATGTTCCATCTGGTTGGCAGATATATACTTTTAATGTCAAAGCAGTGTATGCAATGAGAAATCAACTTTTATATCTTGAAGTGTTCAGTGATATAACAGCTCTCAAACAACTCAGAATCATATGGGGAGTTATGCAAAGTTGTTTCCATCAGGATTGCATTCAGTACTATTGGTTAAAATTGAAATTTATACTTCATTTCATGTCAAAGCACTGTATGCACTGAGAAATCAACTTTTTTATCTTGAAGAGCTCAGTGATATAACAGCTCTCAAACAACTCAGAATCATATGGGGAGTAATGCTAAGATGTTTCCATCAGGTTTGCAGTCAATTCTTTTGAGTAAAATTGAAAACTATACTTCTTTTAATGTCAAAGCACTGTATGCACAGAGAAATCAACTTTTTTATCTTGACCTGATCAGTGTTTTAACTGCTCTGAAACATCTCAGAATCACATGGGGAGTTATGCTAAGATGTTTCTATCAGGTTTGCAGTCAGTATTATTGGGTAAAACTGTAATGTATACTTCTTTTATTGTCAAAGCAGTGTATGCACTGAGAAATCAACTTTTTTATCTTGATGAACTCAGTTTTATAACAGCTCTCAAACATCTCAGAATCACATGGGGAGTTATGCTAAGATGTTTCCATCAGGTTCGCAGTCAGTATTATTGGGTAAAATTGAAATGTATACTTCTTTAATTGTCAAAGCACTGTATGCACTAAGAAATCAACTTTTATATCTTGAAGTGTTCAGTGATATAACAGCTCTCAAACAACTCAGAATCATATGGGGAGTTATGCAAAGTTGTTTCCATCAGGATTGCATTCAGTACTATTGGTTAAAATTGAAATTTATACTTCATTTCATGTCAAAGCACTGTATGCACTGAGAAATCAACTTTTTTATCTTGAAGAGCTCAGTGATATAACAGCTCTCAAACAACTCAGAATCATATGGGGAGTAATGCTAAGATGTTTCCATCAGGTTTGCAGTCAATTCTTTTGAGTAAAATTGAAAACTATACTTCTTTTAATGTCAAAGCACTGTATGCACAGAGAAATCAACTTTTTTATCTTGACCTGATCAGTGTTTTAACTGCTCTGAAACATCTCAGAATCACATGGGGAGTTATGCTAAGATGTTTCTATCAGGTTTGCAGTCAGTATTATTGGGTAAAACTGTAATGTATACTTCTTTTATTGTCAAAGCAGTGTATGCACTGAGAAATCAACTTTTTTATCTTGATGAACTCAGTTTTATAACAGCTCTCAAACATCTCAGAATCACATGGGGAGTTATGCTAAGATGTTTCCATCAGGTTCGCAGTCAGTATTATTGGGTAAAATTGAAATGTATACTTCTTTAATTGTCAAAGCACTGTATGCACTAAGAAATCAACTTTTATATCTTGAAGTGTTCAGTGATATAACAGCTCTCAAACAACTCAGAATCATATGGGGAGTTATGCAAAGTTGTTTCCATCAGGATTGCATTCAGTACTATTGGTTAAAATTGAAATTTATACTTCATTTCATGTCAAAGCACTGTATGCACTGAGAAATCAACTTTTTTATCTTGAAGAGCTCAGTGATATATCAGCTCTCAAACAACTCAGAATCATATGGGGAGTAATGCTAAGATGTTTCCATCAGGTTTGCAGTCAATTCTTTTGAGTAAAATTGAAAACTATACTTCTTTTAATGTCAAAGCACTGTATGCACAGAGAAATCAACTTTTTTATCTTGACCTGATCAGTGTTTTAACTGCTCTGAAACATCTCAGAATCACATGGGGAGTTATGCTAAGATGTTTCTATCAGGTTTGCAGTCAGTATTATTGGGTAAAACTGTAATGTATACTTCTTTTATTGTCAAAGCAGTGTATGCACTGAGAAATCAACTTTTTTATCTTGATGAACTCAGTTTTATAACAGCTCTCAAACATCTCAGAATCACATGGGGAGTTATGCTAAGATGTTTCCATCAGGTTCGCAGTCAGTATTATTGGGTAAAATTGAAATGTATACTTCTTTAATTGTCAAAGCACTGTATGCACTAAGAAATCAACTTTTATATCTTGAAGTGTTCAGTGATATAACAGCTCTCAAACAACTCAGAATCATATGGGGAGTTATGCAAAGTTGTTTCCATCAGGATTGCATTCAGTACTATTGGTTAAAATTGAAATTTATACTTCATTTCATGTCAAAGCACTGTATGCACTGAGAAATCAACTTTTTTATCTTGAAGAGCTCAGTGATATAACAGCTCTCAAACAACTCAGAATCATATGGGGAGTAATGCTAAGATGTTTCCATCAGGTTTGCAGTCAATTCTTTTGAGTAAAATTGAAAACTGTACTTCTTTTAATGTCAAAGCACTGTATGCACAGAGAAATCAACTTTTTTATCTTGACCTGATCAGTGTTTTAACTGCTCTGAAACATCTCAGAATCACATGGGGAGTTATGCTAAGATGTTTCTATCAGGTTTGCAGTCAGTATTATTGGGTAAAACTGTAATGTATACTCCTTTTATTGTCAAAGCAGTGTATGCACTGAGAAATCAACTTTTTTATCTTGATGAACTCAGTTTTATAACAGCTCTCAAACATCTCAGAATCACATGGGGAGTTATGCTAAGATGTTTCCATCAGGTTCGCAGTCAGTATTATTGGGTAAAATTGAAATGTATACTTCTTTAATTGTCAAAGCACTGTATGCACTAAGAAATCAACTTTTATATCTTGAAGTGTTCAGTGATATAACAGCTCTCAAACAACTCAGAATCATATGGGGAGTTATGCAAAGTTGTTTCCATCAGGATTGCATTCAGTACTATTGGTTAAAATTGAAATTTATACTTCATTTCATGTCAAAGCACTGTATGAACTGAGAAATCAACTTTTTTATCTTGAATATCTAAGTGATTTAACAGGTGTCAAACATCTCAGAATCATGTGGGGAGTTATGTTAAGATGTTTGCATTAGGTTTGCAGTCAGTAGTTTTGAGTAAAATAGAAATTTATTCTTGTTTCAATGCCAATGCACTGCATGCACTGAGAAATCAACTTTTTTATCTTGAATTCCTGTGTGATATAACTGGTGTGAAACATCTCAGAATCATGTGGGGATTTATGGTATGATGTTTCCATCAGGTTTGCATTCAGTACTGTAGAGTAATATTGAAATATATACTTTTAATGCTAAAGCAGTGTATGCAATGAGAAATCCACTTTTTTGTCTTGAATACCTAAGTGATATAACAGGTGTGAAACATCTCAGAATCATGTGGGGAGTTATGTTACGATGTTTCCATCAGGTTTGCATTCAGTAGTTTTGAATAAAATAGAAATGTATTCTTCTTTCAATGCCAATCCACTGAATGCACTGAGAAATCAACTTTTTTATCTTGAATGCCTGAGTGATATAACTGGTGTCAAACATCTCAGAATCATGTGGGGATTTATGTTATGATGTTTCCATCTGGTTTGCAGTCAGTATTATTGGGTAAAACTGTAATGTATACCTCTTTTATTGTCAAAGCAGTGTAAGCACTGAGAAATCAACTTTTTTATCTTGAAGTGTTCAGTGATATAACAGCTCTCAAACAACTCAGAATCATGTGGGGAGTCATGTTAAGATGTTTCCATCAGCTTTGCATTCAGTAGTTTTGAATAAAATAGAAATGTATTCTTCTTTCAATGCCAATCCACTGAATGCACTGAGAAATCAACTTTTTTATCTTGAATGCCTGAGTGATATAACTGGTGTCAAACATCTCAGAATCATGTGGGGATTTATGTTATGATGTTTCCATCTGGTTTGCAGATATATACTTTTAATGCCAAAGCAGTGTATGCAATGAGAAATCAACTTTTTTGTCTTGACGAGATCAGTGTTATAACAGCTCTCAAACTACTCAGAATCATATGGGGAGTAATGCTAAGATGTTTCCTTTAGGTTTGCAGTCAATTCTTTTGAGCAAAATTGAAAACTATACTTCTTTTAATGTCAAAGCACTGTATGCACAGAGAAATCTACTTTTTTATCTTGACCTGCTCAGTGTTTTAACAGCTCTGAAACATCTCAGAATCACATGGGGAGTTATGCTAAGATGTTTCTATCAGGTTTGCAGTCAGTATTATTGGGTAAAACTGTAATGCATACTTCTTTTATTGTCAAAGCAGTGAATGCACTGAGAAATCAACTTTTTTATCTTGACGAACTCAGTTCTATAACAGCTCTCAAACATCTCAGAATCACATGGGGAGTTATGCTAAGATGTTTCCATCAGGTTTGCAGTCAGTATTATTGGGTAAAATTGAAATGTATACTTTAATTGTCAAAACACTGTATGCACTATGAAATCAACTTTTATATCTTGAAGTGTTCAGTGATATAACAGCTCTCAAACAACTCAGAATCATATGGGGAGTTATGCAAAGTGGTTTCCATCAGGATTGCATTCAGTACTATTGGTTAAAATTGAAATTTATACTTCATTTCATGTCAAAGCACTGTATGCACTGAGAAATCCTCTTTTTTTATCTTGAAGAGCTCAGTGATATAACACCTCTCAAACAACTCAGAATCATGTGTTTCATAATGTTAACATGTTTCCATCAGGTTTGCAGTCAGTTCTTTTGAGTAAAATTGAAAAGTATACCTCTTTTAATGTCAAAGCACTGTATGCACTGAGAAATGAACATTTTTATCTTGAAGAGCTCAATGATATAACAGCTCTCAAACAACTCAGAATCCTATCGGGAATTATGCTAAGATGTTTCCATGAGGTTTGCAGACAGTACTATTGCTTATTATGGATATGCATTCTTCTTTTAATTTCAAAGCGCTGCATGCACTGAGAAATCGACTTTTTTATCTTGAAGAGCTGAATGATATAACAGCTCTCAAACAACACAGAAACATATGGGCAGTAATGTTAATATGTTTCCATCACGTTTACAGTCAGTACTTTTGAGTAAAATTGAGAAGTATACTTCTTTTAATGTCAAAGCTCTGAATGCACTGAGAACTCACTTTTTTTAATCTTTAAGAGCTCAGTGATATAACAGGTCTGAAACAACTCTGAATCAGACGGGGAGTTACGCTAAGATGTTTCCATTGGGTTCGCAGTCAGTACTATTGGGTAAAATTGAAATATTTACTTCATTTATTGTCAAAGCACTGTAAGCACTGAGAAATCAACTTTTTATCTTGAAGAGCTCAGTGATATAACAGCTCTCAAACAACTCAGAATCACATAGGGAGTAATGCTAACATGTTTCCATTAGGTTTGCAGTCAGTACTTTTGAGTAAAATTGAAAAGTATACCTCTTTTAATGTCAAAGCATTGCAGGCACTGAGAAATCAACTTTTTTATCTTGACGAACTCAGTGTTATAAAAGTTCTCAAACATCTCAGAATCATATGGGGAGTTATGTTAAGATGTTTCCATCAGGTTTGCAGTCAGTACTTTAGAGTAATATTGAAATATATACTTTTAATGCCAAAGCAGTGTAAGCAATGAGAAATCAACTTTTTTGTCTTGAATACCTAAATGATATAACAGGTGTCAAACATATCAGGATCATGTGTGGAGTCATGTTAAGATGTTTCCATTAGATTTGCAGTCAGTAGTATTGAGTAAAATTGAAATGTATTCTTCTTTCAATGCTAATACATAGAAACATACATAGAAAATAGGTGCAGGAGTAGGCCATTCGGCCCTTCGAGCCTGCACCGCCATTTATTATGATCATGGCTGATCAGCCAACTCAGAACCCCGCCCCAGCCTTCCCTCCATACCCCCTGACCCCTGTAGCCACAAGGGCCATATCTAACTCCCTCTTAAATATAGCCAATGAACTGGCCTCAACTGTTTCCTGTGGCAGAGAATTCCTAATCTCGGTCCTAAAAGGCTTCCCCTCTATCCTCAAACTGTGGCCCCTTGTTCTGGACTTCCCCAACATCGGGAACAATCTTCCTGCATCTAGCCTGTCCAATCCCTTTAGGATCTTATACGTTTCAATCAGATCCCCCCTCAATCTTCTAAATTCCAACGAGTACAAGCCCAGTTCATCCAGTCTTTCTTCATATGAAAGTCCTGCCATCCCAGGAATCAATCTGGTGAACATTCTTTGTACTCCCTCTATGGCAAGAATGCACTGTATGCAATGAGAAATCAACTTTTTCGTCTTGAATATCTAAGTGATATAACAGGTGTCAAACATCTCAGAATCATCTAGGGAGTTATGTTAAGATGTTTGCATGAGGTTTGCAGTCAGTAGTTTTGAGTAAAATTGAAATGTATTCTTCTTTCAATGCCAATCCACTGAATGCACAGAGAAATCAACTTTTTTATCTTGAATTCCTGTGTGATATAACAGGTGTCAAACATCTCAGAATCATGTGGGGATTTCTGTTATGATGTTTCCATTAGATTTACAGTCAGTACTTTAGAGTAATATTGAAATATACACTTTTAACGCCAAAGCTGTGTATGCAATGAGAAATGAACTTTTTTGTCTTGAAAATCTAAGTGATATAACAGGTGTCAAACATCTCAGAATCATGTGGGGAGTTATGTTAAGATGTTTGCATTAGGTTTGCAGTCAGTAGTTTTGAGTAAAATTGAAATGTATTCTTCTTTCAATGCCAATCCACTGAATGCACTGAGAAATCAACTTTTTTATCTTGAATGCCTGAGTGATATAACTGGTGTCACACATCTCAGAATCATGTGGGGATTTATGTTATGATGTTTCCATCTGGTTTGCATTCAGTACTTTAGAGTAATATTGAAATATATACTTTTAATGCCAAAGCAGTGTATGCAATGAGAAATCAACTTTTTTGTCTTGAATATCTAAGTGATATAACAGGTGTCAAACATCTCAGAAACATGTGGGGAGTTCTCTTAAGATGTTTCCATCAGATTTGCAGTCAGTACTTTAGAGTAATATTGAAATATATACTTTTAATGCCAAAGCTGTGTATGCAATGAGAAATCAACTTTTTTGTCTTGATGAGGTCAGTGTTATAACAGCTCTCAAACTACTCAGAATCATATGGGGAGTAATGCTAAGACGTTTCCTTCAGGTTTGCAGTCAATTCTTTTGAGTAAAATTGAAAACTATACTTCTTTTAATGTCAAAGCACTGTATGCACAGAGAAATCTACTTTTTTATCTTGACCTGCTCAGTGTTATAACAGCTCTGAAACATCTCAGAATCACATGGGGAGTTATGCTAAGATGTTTCTATCAGGTTTGCAGTCAGTATTATTGGGTAAAACTGTAATGCATACTTCTTTTATTGTCAAAGCAGTGTATGCACTGAGAAGTCACCTTTTTTATCTTGACGAACTCAGTTTTATAACAGCTCTCAAACATCTCAGAATCACATGGGGAGTTATGCTAAGATGTTTCCATCAGGTTTGCAGTCAGTATTATTGGGTAAAATTGAAATGTATACTTCTTTATTTGGCAAAACACTGTATGCACTAAGAAATCAACTTTTATATCTTGAAGTGTTCAGTGATATAACAGCTCTCAAACAACTCAGAATCATATGGGGAGTAATGCTAAGATGTTTCCATCAGGCTTGCAGTCAATTCTTTTGAGTAAAATTGAAAACTATACTTCTTTTAATGTCAAAGCACCGTATGCACAGAGAAATCAACTTTTTTATCTTGACCTGATCAGTGTTTTAACTGCTTGAAACATCTCAGAATCACATGGGGAGTTATGCTAAGATGTTTCTATCAGGTTTGCAGTCAGTATTATTGGGTAAAATTGAAATGTATACTTCTTTTAATGTCAAAGCTCTCTATGAACTGAGAAATCAATGTTTTTATCTTGAAGAGCTCGCTGATATAACAGCTCTCAAACAACTGAGAATCATATGGGGAGTTATGCAATGATGTTTCCCTGAGGTTTGCACTCAGTACTATTGGGTATTATTGAAACATATACTTCTTTTAATGTCAAAGTGCTGCATGCACTTTTTATCTTGAAGACTTCAGTGATATAACAGCTCTCAAACAACTCAGAATCATATGGGTAGTAATGCTAAGATGTTTCCATCAGGATTGCACTCAGTACTTTTGAGGGAATTTGAGTAGTATACTTCTTTTAATGTCAAAGCTCTGAATGCACTGACAGCTCAAATTTTTTATCTTTACGAGCTCAGTGATATAACTGGTCTGAAACAACTCAGAATCAGATGGGGAGTTATGCTAAGTTGTTTCCATCAGGATTGCATTCAGTACTATTGGTTAAAATTGAAATTTATACTTCATTTAATGTCAAAGCACTGTATGCACTGAGAAATCATCTTTTTTATCTTGAAGAGCTCAGTGATATAACACCTCTCAAACAACTCAGAATCATGTGTTTCATAATGTTAAGATGTTTCCATCAGGTTTGCAGTCAGTTCTTTTGAGTAAAATTGAAAAGTATACCTCTTTTAATGTCAAAGCACTGTATGCACTGAGAAATGAACATTTTTATCTTGAAGAGCTCAATGATATAACAGCTCTCAAACAACTCAGAATCCTATCGGGAGTTATGCTAAGATATTTCCATGAGGTTTGCAGACAGTACTATTGCTTATTATGGATATGCATTCTTCTTTTAATTTCAAAGCGCTGCACGCACTGAGAAATCAACTTTTTTATCTTAAACAGCTTAGTGATATAACAGCTCTCAAACAACTCAGAATCATATGGGCAGTAATGCTAATATATTTCCATCAGGTTTACAGTCAGTAATATTGGGTAAAATTGAAAAGTATACTTCTTTTAATGTCAAAGCCCTGTATACACTGAGAAACCAACTTTTTTATCTTGAAGAGCTCAGTGATATAACAGCTCTCAAACAACTCAGAAACATATGGGGTGTTATGCAATGATGTTTTCATGAGGTTTGCGGTCAGTACTATTGGGATTATTGAAATGTACACTTCTTTTAATGTCAAAGCGCTGTATGCACTGAGAAATCAACTTTTTTATCTTGAAGACTTCAGTGAAATAACAGCTCTCAAAAAACTCAGAATCATATGAGAAGTTATGCAATGATGTTTCCATGAGGTTTGCAGTCAGTACAATTGGTTATTATTGATATGTATCCTTCTTTTAATGTCAAAGCGCAGTCTGCACTGCGAAATCAACTTTTTTATCTTGAAGAGCTCAGTGATATAACAGGTCTGAAACAACTCAGAATCAGATGGGCAGTAATGTTAATATGCTTCAATCAGGTTTGCAGTCAGTAATTTTGAGTAAAAGTGAAAAGTATACTTCTTTTAATGTCAAAGCACTGTATGAACTGAGAAATCAACTTTTTTATCTTGAAGGAGCTCAGTGATATAACACTTCTCAAACAACTCAGAATCATATGGGGAGTAATGCTAAGGTGTTTCCATCAGGTTTGCAGTCAGTATTATTGGGTAAAATTGAAATGTATTCTTCTTTTATTGTCAAAGCACTGTAAGCACTGAGAAATCAACTTTTTTATCTTGAAGAGCTCAGTGATATAACAGCTCTCAAACAACTCAGACTCGTCTGGGGAGGTATCCAAACATGTTTCCATCTGGTTTGCAGTCAGTACTCTTGGGTAAAATTGAAATTCATACTTCTTTTAATGTCAATACACTGTATTTACTGAGAAATCAACATTTTTACCTTCAAGAGCTCAGTGATATAACAGCTCTTGAGCAACTCAGAATCTTATGGGGAAGTATCCAAACATGTTTCCATCAGTTTTACAGTCAGTACTATAGGGTAAAATTGAAATATATATTTCTTTTGATGTCAAAGCTCTGTATGCACTGAGAAATCAACCTTTTTATCTTGAAGATCTCAGTTATTTAGTAGCTCTCAATGATATAACAGGTCTGAAACAACTCAGAATTAGATGGGGAGTTATGCTAAGATGTCTCCATCAGTTTCGCAGTCAGTACTATTGGGTAAAATTGAAATATTTACTTCTTTTATTGTCAAAGCACTGTATGCACTGAGAAATCAACTTTTTTTACCTTGAAGAGCTCAGTGATATAACACCTCTCAAACAACTCAGGATCATATGGGGAGTAATGCTAAGATATTTGCATCAGGTTTGCAGTCAGTATTATTGGGTAAAATTGAAATGTATTCTTCTTTTATTGTCAAAGCACTGTATGCACTGAGAAATCAACTTTTATATCTTGAAGAGCTCAGTAATATAACAGCTCTCAAACAACTCAGAATCATCTGGGGAGGTATCCAAACATGTTTCCATTAGGTTTGCAGTCAGTACTGTTGGGTAAAATTGAAATATATACTTCTCTTAATGTCAGTACACTGTATTCATTGAGAAATCAACGTTTTTACCTTCAAGAGCTCAGTGATATAACAGCTCTCAAACAACTCAGAATCAAATGGGGAGCTATGCAATGATGTTTCCATAAGGTTTGCAGTCAGTACTATTGGGTATTATTGAAATGTATACTTCTTTTAATGTCAAAGTGCTGTATGCACTGAGAAATCAACTTTTTTATCTTGAAGAGCTCAGTGATATAACAGGTCTCAAACAGCTCAGTATCATATGGAGAGTTATGTTAAGATGTTTCCATCAAGTTTTCAGTCCATCCTATCGAGTAAAATTGAAATGTATACTTTCAATGTCGAAGCAATGTATGCAGTGAGAAAAGAAGCTTTTTTATCTTGCAGAGCTCAGTGATACAACAGCTCTCAAGCAACTAAGAATCATATGTGGAGTTATGTTTTCATCAGGTATTTAGTCAGTACTTTTGAGTAAAACTGTAATGTATACTGCCTTTAATGTCAATCCACTGTATGTAGTGAAAAACAAATTGTTTATCTTGATGAGTTCAGTGACAAAACAGGTCTCAAACAACTCAGAATCATATGGGGAGTTAAGTTCAGATGTTTCCATGAGGTTTGCAGTCAGTACTTTCGAGTAAAATTGAAATGCACTGAGAAATCAACTTTTTTATCTTGAAGAGCTCAGTGATATAACAGCTCTCAAACAACTCAGAATCATATGGGGAGTAATGCTAAGATGTTTCCATCAGTGTTGTAGTCAGTACTTTTCAGTAAAATTGAAATGTATACATTATTTGATGTCAATGCACTCTCTGCAGCGAGAAAACAACTTTTTTATCTTGAAGAGCTCAGTGATATAATAGGTCTCCAACAACTCAGAATCATATGGGACGTTTATTCCTGAGGTTTCCATCAGGTTTGCCGTCAGTACTATTAATTAAAATTGTAATGTATACTTTTAATGTTGAAGCAATGCACGCAGTGAGAAAACAACTTTTTTATCTCGAAGACCTCAGTGATAAAACAGTTCTCGAACAACTCAGAATCATATGGGAAGTTAAGTTCAAACTTTTGCATTAGGTTTGCAGTCAGTACTCTTGAGTGAAATTGAAATGTATACTTCTTTTAATGTCAAAGCACTGTATGCGCTGAGGAAACAACTGTTTTATCTTGAAGAGCTCAGTGGTAACACACGTCTCAAACAACTCAGAACACACATCTCAAACAGCTCAGAATCATAGGGAGAGTTAAGTTAAGATGTTTATATCAGGTTTGCAGTCAGTACTTTTGAGCAAAATTGAAATGTATACATCATTTGATGTCAATGTTCTCTATGTACTGAGAAAACAACTTTTTTATCTTGAAGAGCTCAGTGATATAACAGGTCTGAAATAACTCAGAATCATATGGGGAGTTATGCTAAGATGTGTCCATCAGGTTTGCAGTCAATACTCTTGAGTAAAATTGAAAAGTATACTTCCTTTATTGTCAATACACTGTATTCACTGAGAAATCAACGTTTTTACCTTTTTAGTGCTCAGTGATATAACAGCTCTTGAACAACTCAGAATCATTTGGGGAGGTATCCAAACATGTTTCCATCAGGTTTGCAGTCAGTACTATTGGGTAAAATTGAAATATATACTTCTTTTATTGTCAAAGCACTGTATGCACTGAGAAATCAACTTTTTTATCTTGAAGACTTCAGTGATATAACAACTCTCAAACAACTCAGAATCATAAGGGCAGTAATGTTAATATGTTTCCATCACGTTTACAGTCAGTACTTTTGAGTAAAATTGAAAAGTATACTTCTTTCAACGTCAAAGCTCTGAATGCACTGAGAACTCAACTTTTTTATCTTGAAGAGCTCAGTGATATAACAGGTCTGAAACAACTCAGAATCAGATGGGGAGATATGCTAAGATGTTTCCATTATGTTCGCAGTCAGTACTATTGGGTAAAATTGAAATATTTACTTCTTTTATTGTCAAAGCACTGCATGCACTGAGAAATCAACTTTTTTATCTTGAAGAACTCAGTGATATAACAGCTCTCAAACAACTCAGAATGATATGAGGAGTTATGCAATGATGTTTCCATGAGGTTTGCAGTCAGTACTATTGGTTATTATTGATATGTATACTTCTTTTAATGTCAAAGTGCTGTATGCACTGAGAAATCAACTTTTTTATCTTAAAGAGGTCAGTGATATAACAGGTCTGAAACAACTCAGAATCAGATGGGCAATAATGTTAATATGTTTCCATCACGTTTACAGTCAGTACTTTTGATTAAAATTGAGAAGTATACTTCTTTTAATGTCAAAGCACTGTATGAACTGAGAAATCAACTTTTTTATCTTGAAGAGCTTGGTGTATAACGGGTCTGAAACAACTCAGAATCATATGGGGAGTAATGCTAAGATGTTTCCATCAGGTTTGCAGTCAGTATTATTGGGTAAAATTGAAATGTGTTCTTCTTTTATTGTCAAAGCACTGTATGCACTGAGAAATCAACTTTTATATCTTGAAGAGCTCAGTAACATAACAGTTCTCAAACAACTCAGAATCATCTGGGGAGGTATTCAAACATGTTTCCATCAGGTTTGCAGTCAGTACTGTTGCATAAAATTGAAATATATACTTCTTTTAATGTCAAAGCACTGTATGCACTGAGAAATCAACTTTTTTATATTGAAGAGCTCAGTGATATAACAGCTCTCAAACAACTCAGAATCATATGGGGAGTTATGCAATGATGTTTCCATGAGGTTTGCAGTCAGTATTATTGGATATTATTGAAATGTATACTTATTTTAATGTCAAAGCGCTATATGCACTGAGAAATCAACTTTTTTATCTTGAAGAGCTCAGTGATATAACAGGTCTCAAACAATTCAGAATCATATGCGGAGTTATGTTAAGATGTTTTCATCAGGTATTTAGTCAGTACTTTTGAGTGAAACTGAAAGGTATACTGCCTTTAATGTCAATCCACTGTTTGTAGTGAAAAAACAAATTTTTTATCTTGATGAGTTCAGTGACAAAACAGGTCTCAAACAACTCAGAATCATATGGGGAGTTAAGTTCAGAGGTTTCCATCAGGTTTGCAGTCAGTGCTTTTGAGTAAAATTGAAATGTATACTTCTTTTAATGTCAGTGCACTGAATACACTGATAACACAACTGTTTTATCTTGAAGAACTCAGTGATAAAACAGGTCTCAAACAAGTCTGAATCATATGGTGAGTTGAGTTAAGATGTATCAATCAGGTTTGCATTCAGTACTATTGAGTAAAATTGAAATGTATACTTTTAATGTCGAGGGACTGAATGCAGTGAGAAAACAACTTTTTTTTTATCCTGAAGAGCTCAGTGATAAGACAGGTCTCAAGAAACCGAAAGGGGTCCAATATCCTAGCGGGCAGGTTTAATAAAGCTGTTAGAGAGGGTTTAAACTATTTTGGCAGGGGGATGGAAACCGAAGTGATGGGGCTGAGGAAGGGGGAAACAGAAATAAATCAAAGACAGCGTGCAACAGAGATGATAAAAAGGACAGGCAGGAGATGAAGAATAATCACAGCCACTGGGATGATTTACAGTGCATTAGAGGCGTGGTGCAGGTAAAACAGAAAGCAACAAATACTGGACTGAGAGTGTTATATTTGGATACATGCAGCATAAGAAATAAAAAGGACGATCTTGAAATTCAGCTACAGATTGGCAAGTATGACATTGTGGCCATTTCTGAAACTTGGCTAAAGGATGGTGGCCATTGGGAGCTGAACGTCCAAGGGTATATGGTGCATCAGAAAGATAAGTTAATAGGCAGACAGGGTGGTGTGACCCTCTGTTTAAGAAATAATATTAAATCATTAGAAAGGGATGACATAGGATCGGAAGGTATAGAGACTCTATGGGTTGATTTAAGAAATGGCAAGAGTAAAAGGACCCTAATGGCAGTTGTATACAGGCCTCCAGATAACAGCCGGGATGTGGATTACAAATTACAGCAGGAGATAGAAAATGCATGTCCGAAGGGCAATGTCACAATAATCATTGGGGATTTTAATATGAAAGTGGATTGAGAAAACCAGGCCAGTACTAGCCCTCAAGAGAGAGAAATTGTATACTGTCTAAGGGATGGATTTTTAGAACAGCTTGTTGTTGAGCCCACTGGGGGATCGTCTGTGTGCTGGATTGTGTGTTGTGTGATGATCCGGAGGTGATGAGAGAGCTTAAGGTTAAGGAACCCTTAGGGACCAGTGATCACAATATGATCAAGTTCACTTTGAAAGATGAGAAGGAGAAACTAAATTCCAATGTGTTGGTATTTCAGTGGAATGAAGGAAATTACAATGGCATGAGAGGGGAACTGGTCACAGTTGACTGGAAAGAGACACTATCAGGAAGGACAGCAGAGCAGCAATGGCTGGAATTTCTGCAAAAAATGAGGGAAGTGCAAAGCAGATATATTCCAAAGAAGAAGAAATTTTTGAATGGAAGAAAGATACTACCATGGCTGACAAGTAAAGTCAGAGCCAAAGTAAAAGCAAAAGAGAGGGCATACAAGGAAGCCAAAGCTAGTGGGAAGATAAAGGATTGGAAACGTTTAAAAACTTGCAGAAGGAAACTAAGAAGGTCATGAAGATGAATTATGAAAGGAAGCTGGTGACTAATATCAAAGAAGATACTAAACGCTTTTTTAAGTATATAAAGGGTAAAAGAGAGTTGAGGATAGATACAGGGCCAATAGAAAATGATGCTGGAGATATTGCAATGAGAAATGCAGAGATGACAGAGGAACTGAATACGTATTTTGCGTCAGTCTTCACAGTGGAAGACATCTGCAGGATACCGGACATTCAAGAGTGTCAGGAAAGTGAAGTATGTCCAGTGAAAATTACAACTAAGAAGGTGCTCAGAAAGCTTAATGGTCTGAAGATGGATAAATCTCCAGGACCTGATGGAATGCACCCTCGGGTTCTGAAGGAAGTAGTTGGAGAGATTGCGAAGGCATTTACAATGGTCTTTCAAGAATCAATAGATTCTGGCATTGTACCAGATGACTGGAAAACTAAAAAATGTTACTTTGCTATTTAAGAAGGGTGGGAGGTAGCAGAAACAAAACTATAGGCCTGACATCAGTGGTTGGGAAGTTCTTAGAATCTATTGTTAGGGATGAGATTAAAGAGTACCTGCAGGCACAGGACAAGATAGACCAAAGCCAGCATGGTTTCCTGAAAGGAAAATCCTGCCTGACCAACCTACTGCAATTTTTTGAGGAAATTACAAGCAGGGTAGACAAAGGTGTACTTGGATTTTCAGGAGGCCTTTGACAAGGTGCCACACATGAGGCTGCTTAGAAAGGTAAGAGCCCATGGAATTACAGGGAAGTTACTAGCATGGGTGGAGCATTGGCTGATTGGCAGAAAACAGAGAGGAGGAATAAAGGGATCCTATTATGGTAGCAGTGGAGTTCCACAGGGGTCGATGTTGGGACTGCTGCTTTTTACGATGTACGTCAATGATCTGGGCTATGGGACTAATGGATTTGTGGGTAAATTTGCTGATGATACAAAGATAGGTGGAGGAGCAGGTACTGTTGAGAAAACAGAGAGCCTGCAGAGAGATAGTTTAGGGGAATGGGCAAGGAAGTGGCAAATTAAATACAATGTTGGAAAGTGTATGGTCATGCACCATGGTGGAAGAAAAAAATGGGAAGACTATTATTTAGATGGGGAGAGAGTTCAAATTTCAGAGATGCAAAGGGATTGGGAGTCATTGTGCAGGATACCCTAAAGGTTAACCTCCGGGTTGAGTCGGTGGTGAAGAAGGTGAATGCAATGTTGGCATTCATTTCTAGAGGCATAGAATATAAGTGCAGGGATGTGATATTGAGGTTCTATAAAGCACATGAGACCACACGGAGTATTGCATGCAGTTTTGGGCTCCTTATTTTAGAAAGGATATACTGAAATTGGAGCCGGTTCAAAGAAGATTCACAAGAATGATTCCAGGAATGAAAGGGTACCGTATGAGGAACGTCTGGCAGCTCTTGGGCTGTATTCCTTGAGTTCAGGAGAATAAGGAGGGGATCTCATTGAACGTTCTGAATGTTACAAGGCCTGCACAAGTAGATTAGGTATGGCAAAGTTATTCCCATGGTAAGGGAGTCTCGGACAAGAGGGCACGACTTCAGGATTGAAAGACATCCATTTAGACGCAGAGAAATTACTTTAGTCAGAGGGTGGTAAATCTGTGGAATTTATTGCCACGAATGGCTATGGAGGCCAAGTCATTGGGTGCATTTAAGGCAGAGATAGATAGCTTCTTGATTAGCCAGGGCATCAAAGAGTAGGGGGAGAAGGCAGGGGAGTGGGGATGACTAGAAGAATTGGATCAGCCCATGATTGAGTGGTGGAGCAGACACGATGGGCTGAATGGCCTGCTTCTGCTCCCATATCTTATGGTCTTACAGTCTCCAGTCCTGTTTTCACTAGAATTTAGAAGAATGAGTGGGGACTTCTACTCCCTGAGTATAGGCAGAGACTGAAGACTGCAGCACCAGCAATGAGGACCAACAAGGTTCGGACAAGGGAAGCACAGGAGCGCCTACAGGATTGCTTTGAATCAGTGGACTGGACTGTATTCAGAGATTCATCTTCGAACCTGGATGATTATGCTGCAGCTGTTACCGACTTCATGAAAACCTGTGTGGATGAGTGCGTGCCTTCAAAGACTTACTGTACATTCCCAAACCAAAACCCATGAATGAACCAGGAGATAGTCATCTGCTGAAGGCTAGATCTGTGGCATTTAAGTCTTCAGACCCAGGCCTGTACCAGAAAACCAGGTATGATTTGTGGAGGGCTATTTCAAGAGTGAAGAGACAATTTCAAACGAAGTTGGAGGCGAGATTGGATGCACAGCAATTCTGGCAGGGTCTGAAAGACATTACTTCCTACAAAGCGAAACCCAATAGCATGAATGGCAGCGATACTTCACTACCAGATGAACTCAACACCTTCTATGCACACTTTGAAAGGGAGAACACAACTACAGCTGTGAATATCCCTGCTGCACCTGATGACCCTGTGATCTCCGTCTCAGAGGCCAATGTTAGGCTGTCTTTAAAAAGAGTGAACCCTCGCAAGGCGGAAGGTCTCGATAGAGTACCTGGTGAGGCTCTGAAAACTTACGCCAACCAACTAGTGGGAGTATTCAAGGACATTTTCAACCTCTCACTGCTACAGGCGGAAGTTCCCACTTGCTTCAATTATACCAGTGCCTAAGAAGTATAATGTGAGCTGCCTTAATGACTATCGCCCGGTAGCACTCACATCAACAGTGATGAAATGCTTTGAGAGGTTGGTCATGACTAGACTGAACTCCTGCCTCAGCAAGGACCTGGACACATTGCAACTTGCCTATCACCACAATAGGTCAATGGCAGATGCAATCTCATTGGCTCTTCATACGGCTTTGGACCACCTGGACAACACATACACCTACGTCAGGATGCTGTTCATCGACTATAGCTCAGCATTTAATACCATCATTCCCACAATCCTGATTGAGATGTTGCAGAACCTGGACCTCTGTACCTCCCTCTGCAATTGGATCCTCGACTTCCTAACCAGAAGCCCACAGTCTGTGCAGATTGGTGATAACATATCCTCCTCACTGACGATCAACACTGGCACACCTCAGAGGTGCTTAGCCCACTGCCCTACTCTCTATATACACATGACTGTGTGGTTCAAATACCAGCTATAAATTTGCTGACGATACAACCATTGATGGTAGAATCTCAGGTGGTGACGAGAGGGTGTACAGGAGTGAGATATACCAACTAGTGGTATGGTGCCGCAGCAACAACCTGGCACTCAATGTCAGTGGGACAAAAGAGCTGATTGTGGACTTCAGGAAGAGTAAGATGAAGGAACACACACCAATCCTCATAGCGGAATCCAAAGTGGAGAGAGTGAGCAGCCTCAAGTTCCTGGGTGTCAAGATTTCTGAGGATCTAACCTGGTCCCAACATATCGATGTAGTTATAAAGAAGACAAGGGAGTGGCTATACTTCATTAGGAGTTTGAAAAGATTTGGTATATCAACAAATACACTCAAAAGTTTCTATAGTTGTACCATGGAGAGCATTCTGACAGGCTGCATCACTGTCTGGTATGGAAGGGCTATTGCACAAGACTGAAAGAAGCTGAAGAAGGTTGTAAATCTAGTCAGTTCCATCTTGGGTACTAGCCTACAAAGCACCCAGGACATTTTCAGGGAGCGATGTCTCAGAAAGGCCGCGTCCATTATTAAGGATCTCCAGCACCCAGGGCATGCCCTTTTCTCACTGCTACCATCAGGTAGGAGGTACAGAAGCCTGAAGGCACACACTCAGTAATTCAGGAACAGCTTCGTCCCCTCTGCCATCTGATTCCTAAATGGACATTGATTCTTTGGACACTATCTCACTTTTTTTTTAATATCCAGTACGTATTTCAGTTTTTACATGTTTTTATATCTATTCGATATACGTATACTATAACTGATTTAGTTGTTTATTTATTATTTATTTTATTTATCGTTTTTTCTCTCTCTGCTAGATTATGTGTTGCATTGAACAGCTGCTGCTAAGTTCACAAATTTCATGTCACATGCCGGTGATAATAAACCTGATTCTGATTCTGATTCTGGGTCTCACTGAAATCTTTTGAATGTTGAAAGCCTATAGAGAGTGGATGTGGTGAGGATGTTTCCTATGGTGGGAAAGTCTATGGCTAGAGGGCACAACTTCAGGATGTCCATTTAGAACAGAGATGAGGGGGAATTTCTTCAGGCGAAGGACGGTGAATCTGTGGAACTTGTTGCTACAGGTAGCCGTGAAGGCCAGGTCATTGGGTGTATTTATGGCAAAGGTTGATAGGTTATTGATTAGTCAGGGTGCTAAAGGCTGCAGAGAGATGTTGGAAAAATGTGCTGACAGGGAAATGGATCATCTGTGATGAAATGGCAAAGCAGACATGATGGGCTGAATGGCATAATTCTGCATCTATGTCTTATGGTCTTATGTTCACACCAGGGAGAAACCATTCACTCCATGTGTGGGAAAGGATATACCTGAGTATATCATACAGCCTGAAGAAACATCAGTGAGTTCATACAGCACAGCGACCATTCACCAGCTCGTCTCTGGGATGGGATGTAGGAAGGGCTGAACTACTGAAACAACAGCTAGAGAAGTAGCCGTATACCTGCCCTGAGTGTGGGAAGGGATTTGTTCAATTAACCTCCCTTATAAGACTCCAGCAAGAAGTAGAGGCCACACTTCCGTCCTGAGTGAGCAAAGAGATTTATTCAATCATCCCATTGCTGAAACACCAGCAAATTCATATCAGGGAGACAGTTCAAATAAGCTCTACTCTCAATTTTTAACTATCACGGTGACTGAATCCAGTTGCATGTTCACAAGGGATGTTGATGTCAGATTCTGCAGCTGCTCATCACATCCAAGACTGGACCCTTGATACTCAGCCATGTAAGGATTTGTTCTGCTAGTGTTGGCCTTAAACTCAGCTGGTGTTTGATATTGTAGATCTGTGACAAATAAATCTGTTCTATTTCAAATGCTGTGTCTTAGGTGCTTTCTGACTCTGCCACACACACCCGTAGAGTAGATAGACCACTCATCCTAACTAGTCTCTGCCTGTCTTTCTGTACCACATCAGTGTTTTTAAATCGATCCCTGCTGTTCACCTCTCACTCTCCATTTGATGGCAGGTTGCAACTGGTCACCAGTCTGTGGATGAAGAAGTTCGCCTTGAATTTCCTCTATGACATTTTGCAGGCTGCAGAAGACAAGCTCACTGGGGATTTGTCCCAAATCCTACTCATTCTGCAGGGATCTGGAGCAAGGAAGAACATCATGGGTGTTTAAACTCTTCCTTCCCTGCCCTTTTCAACATTTGGGGTCATTTTCACTGATTTCAAAGGGCTGTGCATCACACAGCTGAGTTGTTGCCATACAACACTCTTCTCTAAATTACGAAAGCAGAATGGGCATCCATTCGTGGAGTAGGGTCGGAAACCAAAGAGGGGCCAGCACTGGGAAGGGATTTGGGGCTCCAGAAAGTGGCATGGGGATGAGTTGATGAGAAGGAAGAGAAGGAAGGACCAGGAGGATGTGGCTATGAATGAAAGATCAGCCACATTTGGAAGCACTTGGCTGAAAAATGAGTGTTTAATTTCTGCAGGCCATGCAGCATCTGGTGACTGGTGAGAGGGCTTTGTTCAGTCTGAAAATGCAATCATTCATTTATCGGCAGAGATTCTCATGACCTGCTAAGAATTTTTCAGCAATTTACTTGTGTGTTGCTCTATACTTCAAGCATCTGCAGAATCTCTTCTGTTTTTGATTTATATCAGCGTTTGCAAATGTGTTTTGCTTTCACCTTTGACACACAGAATGCCTTTTGATACTGAGGACATTGTTAGTGGAAGCTTACTGTGTTACCATAGTTGTGGAGTTCTCCACATGAAAAATATTGACTGGTTTTGAGGAATGTGGTAAATGAGAACCAGTGCTTGTAGACACTATAAATCTTATGTATCTATATTTATTGTGTTATTTATCTTGTTGTGCTGTGTCAGATCTGGAATAACAATGATTTCATTCTCCTCAAAACAAGAGATGCTGGAAATCCAAGCAACACACACAAAATGCTGGAGGAACCCAGTAGGCCAGGCAGCATGTATGGGAAAGAATACAGTCAATGTTTCGGGCTGAAGCCCTCCATCAAGGCTGGATAAAAAGACGAAGAGTCAGAGTGAGAAAATGGGGGAGAGGAAGAAGAACCACAAGGTGATAGGTGAAACCAGGAGGAGGAGAGGGGCGAAGTAAAGAACTGGGAAGTTGATTAGCAAAACACAGGGCTGGAGAAGGGGAATCTGATAGGAGTGGACAGAAGGCCATGGAAGAAAGAAAAGGGGGAGGAGCACCAGGGGTGATAGGCAGATAAGGAGGTAAGGTAACAGAGGAAAATGGGAATGGAAAATGGTGAAGTGGGTGGAACTTTACTGGAAGTTTGAGAAATTGGTGATTATGCCATCAGGTTGGAAGCTACTCAGATGGAATATAAGGTGTTACTCCTCCAACCTGAGAGCTCAGTGAATCAGTCTCCCAATCTGTGTCGGGTCTCATCAATATACAGGAGGCCACACCTGGAGTACTGGATACAGTAGCTGACTCCACAGGTGAAGTGTCCCCTCACCTGGAAGGACTTTTTGGGGCCCTGAATGGTAGTGAAGGAGGAGGTGTAGGGGCAGGTGTAGCACTTATTCCACTTGCAAGGATAAGTGCCAGGAGGGAGATTAATGGAGAGGGACGAATGGACAAGGGAGTCGTGTAGGGAGCAATCCCTGCAGATAGCAGCAAGTGGGGATGAGGGAAAGATGCTTTATGGTAGGATCCCACTGGAGATGGCGAAAGATACGAATCAACTTCACCCCTCTCCCATCCCAGTTTCACTTATCACCTTGAAACTCTACTCCTCATCTTTTTTTTTCCCAGTCTTGATGAAGGATCTCGTCCCAAAATGTTGCATGTACCCTGTTCATAGATGCTGACTGCTTGCTGAGTTCCTCCAGCACTTTGAGTGTGTTTCATTCTCCTTTACACTTGTGTGTTATTAAACTATCTTGAATGTGCTGTGTGCGACTAGATGGCTTTTGCACCTCGGCTACAGAAGGACGACGTTTCGTGCAGCTGTATACATGTGCTTGGTTGAATGACTATAAACTTGAATATCAATGGCACTTTACTTACCCAGAAATCTTCGCGCTTCAGAATTTGCTGTCGAACCCCACCGATCAAGTGCGCAGACGCCAAGGATCGCAGATAGCGCATGCGCAGAGTGGACAAAGGGCTCCGGAGGATCCGCAGCAGGTAGGAGCGGGGAGTTGGGTGGTGCTTTCATCAGTGTTGGGATCCGCACCGTAACTCAGGACAATTGGTGAGAGCTCCGGACACATTGTGGTCCGGCACCCGAGACTTTCCCAGTCGCTTCCCTCTCTCTCAGCTCCAAGATCCGTACTCGGGCCCCAGGGAGATTTCCGTTGAGGAGCGAGGGTGCTGGCGGCATTTCGATAGCGCATGTGCATCGCTGGCTGTGACTCCAGAGCCATAGAACACAAGGGCGCAGAAACAGGCCGCTAGGCCCATCTAGTCCGTGCCGAAACACTAATCTGTTTAGTCCCATCGATTTGCACTCGGACCAGAGCCCTTCATAGCATTCCCATTGGTGTACTGTCAAAATTTCTCTTAAATGCTGAAATCGACCCTGCGGACGCTGGCAGCTCGTTTCACGCTCTCACCGTCCTCTGAGTGAAGAAGTTCCCCCTCATGTTCCCTTAAACATTTCACCTTTCACCCTTAACCAATGACTCTAGTTCGAGTCTCACCCAACCTCAGTGGAAAAATCCTGCTTGCATTTACCCCTCACAAATTGGTGTACCTCGATCAAATCTCCCCTCACTCTTCTAGGGAATAAAATCCAAACCTACTTAACCTTTTCCTGTAACTCATGTCCTCAAGTCCCAGCAACATGCTGTAAATTTTCTCTGCACTGTCAATCTTATTTACATCTTTAAGTAGGTGACCAAATCTGGACATTATAGTCCATATTAGGTCTCACTGATAGGTCATGCCATTTCAACATAACACCTGAACTCACGTACTCACTGTATTGATTTATGAAGGCCAATGTGCCAGAAACATTTTTTACAACCCTGTATGCCTGTTACACTACATTTAAGCTATTGTGGATCTGTATTCCTGGATCCCTCTGTTCCACCACATTCCTTAGTGCCCTACCACTCACAGCGTAGGACCTACACTGGTTGGTACTCCCAAAGTGCAACACCTCTTGTGTGCATTAATTTTTTTCCAGCTGGTCCAGATCCTGCTGAAAGTTTTAATAGTCTTCCACTATATCCACTACATGCCCAATCTTGGTGTCATCTTTAAATTTGCTGATCCAGTTAACCACATTATCATTCAGATCATGATATAGATGACAAACAACAATGGAACAGCACTGATCCCTGTGGCACAAGCCTCCAGTCAGCAAGGCAACCTTCTACAATCATTCTCTGCCTTCTTTCGCGAAACCAATGTCTCATGCAATTTACTACCTTATCTTGAATGCATGTGACTGAACCTTCCTGATCAACCAAACGTGGAGCCTTGTCAAAGGCCTTGCCAAAATCTATGTAGACAACATCCACTGCCTTGCCTTTATAACGTTTCCTCGAAAAACTCTATAACATTGGTTAGACATGACTTACCACGCACAAAACTTACAAATCAGGCCCTGTCTATCCAAATGTTTATATATCTGGTCACTTAGAATACCTTCCAATAACTCATTGCTGATGTTAGGCTCACAGGCCTATAATTTCCCGGTTTATTCATAGAGCCTTTCTTAAACAACGGAACAACATAAGCTATCTAATCTTCCAATTCTCAGCCGTAGCTAAGGATGTTTTAAGTATCTCTGCCAGGGCCCCTGCAGTTTCTGCACTTGCCTTCCCACAGGGTCCGAAGGTACACCGTGTCAGGCCCTATTTTGCCTTATTTGCCTCAAGATAGAAAACACTTTCTCCTCTATAATCTGTACAGAGTCCGTGACCTCGCTGCTGTGTTTCCTCACAAATGCAAAAAATGTATTTAAGATTCCCCTCCCCCATCTCTTTCAGCTCCATGCAGAGATTACCATAGATCTTAAAGAGGACCAATTTTGTCCTTTGCTATTCTTTTGCTTTTAATAGGCTGTAGAAGCCCTTTGGATTCTCCTTCACCTTGCTTGTTAGAGCCTGAAACGTTGACTGCACCTCTTCCAACAGATGCTGCCTGGCCTGCTGCGTTCACCAGCAACTTTGATGTGTGTTGCTTGAATTTCCAGCATCTGCAGAATTCCTGTTGTTCTTTTAACCCTCCTGATTTCCTTTAGTGTTCTCTTGCATTTCTTATACTCTTCAAGTACCTTGTTTGTTCCTGCTTGCCCATACCTGCTCTGCACCTCCTTTTTCTAAACTAGGCCTCAACCTCTCAAAAAGCAAAGTTCCCAAAACCTGTTATCCTTGCCTTTTTTTCCAACAGCAACATACAAACTCTCTATTCTCAAAATTTCACCTTTGAAGGCCTCACGCTTACCAAGTACACCTTTGCCGGGAAACAACTTGTCCCCATCCAGATCCAGATCCTTTCTGATACCATCAAAATTGGCCTTTCTCCGAGTTAGACTCTTAATCTGGGGACAAAACCTGTCATTTTCTTAATTACTTTGAAACTAATGGCATTATGATCACTCAATATATAGTGTTCCGCTACACAAACTTCTTGTCACTATGTTCGGATATGGCCCAAGTGTGGAGAGACAGACACACTAAAACACGTCAATAGTTCACAAGGCTTTAATACAAACAGGGTTTTAAAGGAAAAGAAAACAATAAATGCTATAACAAACAGGGCCGTTAACTAAAACTCTCAAATGGAAAACTAGAAGGCAACACCGTGGCTGAAAGGGAAAGTATAAATATAAAATGAATACCGCCAGTCTTCAGCGTCTGTCGACTCGATAGTCACTTTCTCAGTCAAGGCCGAATGCAAGCAGGCAGCGTAACGTTGCTGTGCTTTGCTCAAGTCTCAACAACACTAAAAACGAAAAGAAGGGAATTAAATACCATGATGAAATAATAATTAGCTGACATGCATATTCATGAGCGCAATTGCAGAATCTACTGTGCAGCCGAGTCTGTGGTTAAGACAATAGACAATAGGTGCAGAAGTAGGCCATTCGGCCCTTCGAGCCAGCACCACCATTCACTGTGATCATGGCTGATCATCCACAATCAGTATCTAGTTCCTGCCTTATCGCCATAACCTTTGATTCCGCTATCTTTAAGAGCTCTATCCATCTCTTTTTTGAAAGCATCCAGAGACTTGGCCTCCACAGCCTTCTGGGGCAAAGCATTCCATAATATCCACCACTCTCTGGCTGAAAAAGTTTTCCCTCAACTCCATTCTAAATGGCCTACCCCTAATTCTTAAACTGTGGCCTCTGGTTGTGGACTCACCCATTAGCAGGAACATGCTTCCTGCCTCCAGCGTGTCCAATCCCTTAATAATCTTATATGTTTCAATAAGATCCCCTCTCAGCCTTCTAAATTCCAGAGTATACAAGCCCAGTCGCTCCAATCTTTCGACATATGACAGTCCCACCATCCCCGGAATTAACCTTGTGAATCTGTGCTGCACTCCCTCAATAGCAAGAATGTCCTTCCTCAAATTTGGAGACCAAAACTGCACACAGTACTCCAGGTGTGGTCTCACCAGGGCCCTGTACAGCTGCAGAAGGACCTCTTTGCTCTTATACTCAATTCCCCTTGTTATGAAGGCCAGCATGCCATTAGCTTTCTTCACTGCCTGCTGTACTTGCATGCTTGCTTTCAGTGACTGATGTACAAGAACACCTAGATCTCGTTGTGCTTCCTCCTTTCCGAACTAGACTCCATTTAGATAATAATCTCCCTTCCCGTTCTTACCACCAAAGTGGATAGCCTCACATTTATCCACATTAAACTGCTTCTGCCCACTCACCCAGCCTGTCCAAGTCACCCTGCATTCTCATAACATCCTCCTCACATTTCACACTGCCACCCAGCTTTGTGTCATCGGCAAATTTGCTAATGTTATTTTTAATTCCCTCATCTAAATCATTAATACATATTGTAAACAGCTGTGGTCCCAGCACTGAACCCTGCAGTACCCCACTGGTCACTGCCTGCCATTCCAAAAGGGACCCGTTAATCGCTACTCTTTGTTTTCTGTCAGCCAGCTAATTTTCAATCCATGTCAGTACTCTGCCCCCAATACCATGTGCCCTAATTTTGCCCACTAATTTCCTATGTGGGACTTTATCAAAGGCTTTCTGAAAGTCCAGGTACACTACATCCACTGGCTCTCCCTTGTCCATTTTCATAGTTACATCCTCAAAAAATTCCAGAAGGTTAGTCAAGCACGATTTCCCCTTCGCAAATCCATGCTGACTCGGACCAATCCTGTTACTACTATCCAGGTGTGTCGTAATTTCGTCTTTTATAATTGACTGCAGCATCTTTCCCACCACCGACGTCAGGCTAACCGGTCTATAATTCCCTGTTTTCTCTCTTCCTCCCTTCTTGAAGAGAGGGACAACATTAGCCACCCTCCGATCCACAGGAACTGATCCTGAATCCATAGAACATTGGAAAATGATTACCAATGCTTCCACGATTTCTAAAGCCACCTCCTTAAGTACCCTGGGATGCAGACCATCAGGTTCTGGGGACTTATCAGCCTTCAGACCCAACAGCCTATCCAACACGATTTCCTGCCTAATATAAATTTCCTTCAATTCATCCATTACCCTAGGTCCTTTGGCCACTATTACATCTGGGAGATTGTTTGTGTCTTCCCTAGTGAAGACAGATCCAAAGTACCTGTTCAACTCGTCTGCCATTTCCTCGTTCCCCATAATAAATTCACCCGCTTCTGTCTTCCAGGGCCCAATTTTGGTCTTAACTATTTTTTTCCTTTTCACATACCTAAAGAAGCTTTTATTATCCACCTTTCTATTCTTGGCTAGTTTACCTTCGTACCTCGTTTTTTCTCTGCGTATTGCCTTTTTAGTTATCTTCTGTTGCTCTTTAAAAGTTTCCCAATCCTCCAGCTTCCCACTCATCTTTGCTATGTTATACTTCTTCTCTTTTATTTTTATACTGTCCATTACTTCCCTTGTCAGCCATGGCCTCCCCTTACTCCCCTTAGGATCTTTCTTCCTCTTTGGAACGAACTGATCCTGCACCTTCCGCATTATTCCCAGAAACACTTGCCATTGCTGTTCCACTGTCATCCCTGCTAGGGTATTGTTCCATTGAACTTTGGCCAGCTCCTCCCTCATAGCACCAGTTGTTCAACTGTAATACTGACACTTCCGAGTTTCCCTTCTCCCTCTCAAATTGTAGATTAAAACTTATCATATTATGGTCACTACCTCCTAATGGCTCCTTTACCTCGAGGTCCCTGATCAAATCCGGTTCATTGCACAACACTAAATCTAGAATTGCGTTCTCTCTGGTAGGCTCCAGTACAAGCTGTTCTAAGAATCCATTTCGGAGGGACTCCACAAACTCCCTTTCTTGGGGTCCAGTACCAACCTGATTCCTCCAGTCTACCTGCATGTTGAAGTCCCCCATAACAACTGTAGCAAAACCTTTGCGACATGCCAATTTTAACTCTTGATTCAACCTACACCCTACATCCAGACTACTGTTTGGGGGCCTGTAGATAACTCACATTAGGGTCTTTCTACCCTTAGAATTTCTCAGTTCTATCCATACTGACTCTACATCTCCTGATTCTATGCCCCCCTCGCAAGGGACTGAATATCATTCCTCACCAACAGAGCCACCCTACCCCCTCTGCCCATCAGTCTGTCCTTTCGATAGGACGTATACCCTTGAATATTTATTTCCCGGGCCCCGTCCACTTGAAGCCATGTCTCTGTTATTCCCACAACATCATACTTACCGATTTCCAACTGTGCCTCAAGCCCATCCATTTTATTTCTTATACTCCGTGCATTCATATATAATACTTTTAATTCATTACTCCCCTCACCTCCCATATCAATTTCTATATCACTTGGCCATACTGTACGATCCCTTCTTGAGCTTTCTGCTCTGTTGATTCTGCTGTCTTTCTTAACTTTTCTTATTCTCACTTTCCCTTTATCTCCATCCTTATGTTTCCAGTTCGTCCCCTCCCCTACTTAGTTTAAACACACCTGTGTTGCAGAGGCAAACCTGCCTGCCAGAATGCTGGTGCCCCGCTTATTAAGGTGCAACCCGTCCCTTTTGTACAATTCATCCTTACCCCGAAACATACCCCAGTGGTCCAAGAATGTAAATCCTTGCTTCCTGCACCAGTTCCTCAGCTACACATTCAGATACATTATCTCCCTGTTCTTGACCACTCCAGCACGGGGAACTGGAAGCAAACCAGAGATAACCACCCTGGAAGTCCTGCTTTTCAGCCTTCTTCCGAGTTCTCTGAAGTCACGCTGTAGAATGTCTTTCCTCTTCTTCCCCGCGTCATTTGTGCCGACATGCACCACCACTTCCGGATGTTCACCTTCAATCTTAAGGATTCCCTGCAATCGGGCCGTGACATCCTGGATCCCCTTGTGACAGGGTTCCCCTTCCTAGGTGCAGGTCCTGAGGCGCCACAGTCCTGTGCCCACTAGAAGTCCCGGATGAGTGACTTGTCCAAGATGCCCTTCGACGGGATCCCAAGAACATTCATCAGGACCATACCCTTTCTAATCCATAAGTACTGGACCTTACCACGTACCTGGCAAGATGCCAAGAGGTGCTGAACCGTACAGACTAGGGAACCATCTACTGAGCGGGAGGAGGGGGAGGTGGGCTGATTGGGGCCAGGGGAGAGGTAGTAACTGGCTTATGCTGGGAAACATAGAATACTGGGTGGATCTTCAGTGATGCTGGTAGACGCAATCTATACAACACCTTGTTGATAACCTTTTCCACTACAAATGATCCCACATACCGCAGAGCCAATTTGCATCTCTCGACTTTTAGGGGATGATTCCCTGATGCAAACCAGATCTCTCCTGGCTTGAAAGGTCTCACCTCGCTAGAGCCAATCAACCTGCTGGGCATGTTGTTGCTGGGCGTACAGCAGAGAAACCCTGGCTCGCTCCAGGTGCACTTGTAGTCAACAGCAGGAACTCCTGGTCAGGAAAGGGCTGGGACTGGAATTGCTTCTGGCATTCAAAGGGGGACATGCCCATGGAGGACAGCTGGAGGGCATTGTGGGCAATCTCTGCCCAAACCAATTGGGAGCTCCAGGACGTGGGATTGGAAGAGGCAAGGCAGTGCAGAGTTGTTTCCAACTCTTCATTCACTTTCTCAGTCTGGTCATTGGATGGGGCTCCTACAAGAGCGCAGGATGCCTTCCAAAAGCAGGAAGTGAACTGTGGTCCACGATCAGACACCATGTCTTAAGGGAAGCCATGGAGCCTGAACACATGTTGAACCTTGAGTGTAGCAATCTCACAAGCCAATTAAGGGGGGCAATTAAGTGGGCAGCCTTGGCAAATCGCTCCACAACAACCAAAGTGGTAATGTTTCCATTAGACAAGGGCAGCCCAGTGATGAAATCAACTGAAAGGTGGAACCAGGAGTGATGGGGCACAGGCAGCGGACATAGCTGACCCACAGGATGCTAGTGTGATGTCTTGTTCTGAGTACAGCTGGGACAGGTAGAAACGAAGTTGTGGACAACCTGGGATGTAGAAGGCTACCAAAATCTCTTTATAAAACTTCTGGGTCCATTGGATTCCCAGATGTCCAGCCAGAAGGGAGGAGTGACCCAATTCCAACACTTTGGAGCACCCCCAACTGGGCCTGGTTCCAACTATTGGGCAGCCCTCACCTCCTCCTGTACTCCCCGGATCGCTGGAGCAGCAATACACGAGCGAGGAAGAATGGGCTTGGGATAGGCATTGTCCTCAGATCCATCGAACTGCCGGGAGAGAGCGTCGACCTTGGTTTTAAACTGAGTGAAGAAGAGGCCACTGGACTTTACAAGAGTTCAGCCTCTTTGCATCCTGACTATAAGAGAGATTCTTGTGCACTGTCCAAACCAAGAAAGGATGCTCTGTCCCCTTCAGCCAGTGTTGCCATTCTTCCAGGGCATCCTTGACAGTCAGAAGTTCCCGGTTCCCAACATCGTAGTTCCTGTCGGCCAGAGTCAGGCAATGGGAAAGAAAGGCACAAGGGTGCAGCTGACTATCTGCAAGTGAGTGCTGAAAGAGGACAGCTCCAATGCCAATATCAGGTGCATCCACCTCGACAATGAATGGCTGTGATAGTTCTGGGAGTTGCAGCACTGAGACAGTGGTGAAATGTCACTTCAATTCGGAAAATGCTTGGTTGACATCATCTGCCCAATGGAATCCTGCCAAGATCTTCCTGGTGAGTGCATTTATGGGTGCCACGATAAAGCTGAAATACCAGATGAATCAGCGATAAAAGTTCACAAACCCCACAAAGCCCTGTAACTGATTGTAGATTGTTTGGGTCACTCTGTAACTGTCAGAACTTTACTAGGGTCCATTTGAACACTGGATGGGGTAAGTATATAGCCCAAAAACAACACCTGATTTTTATGAAACTTGCATTTCTCAGGCTTGGCGTATAGGTTATTTTCAAGGAGCCATCTGAGAGCCCTCCAGACATGCTGGACATGTTCCTGGTGAGAGTTGGAATGGATCAGGAAGTCGTCTAAATACACAAAAACCAACAGGTTCAACATGTCCCTGGGCACGTTGTTAACTGAGGCCTGGAAAACAGCGGGGGTGTTGGCTAGACATCACAAGGTACTCATAGTGGCCACTAAAGATGATGAAAGCTGCCTTCCACTCAACTCCTCTCATACGAGCCAAATTATAAACATTGTGCAGATCAATCTTGGAAAATATAGTTGCTCTCTGGAGATGTTCGAATGCAGACGCCAGCAGGGGAAGAGGGTAGTGGTTCTTCACGGTGATGTTGTTCAGGGACCGATAATCGATGCAGAGACAGAGCTTGCCATCTTTCTTGCTCACAAAAAAGAAGCCTGCTCCCGCTGGTGGGGTTGGCAGATAGATAAACCCTATGGCCAATGCCTCCTTAATATATTCCTCCATGGCCACCATTTCAGGGCAAGAGAGAAAAGAGCCAGCCCCGGAGAGGACTAGTGCCAGGTAGGAGGTCTTTGGCACAGTTTTATGACTGGGTGGGAGCAGGGAGGTGGCATTCCTTTTACTGAGGACCTCTAGAAGATCCGCATATTCAGCCAGTACCCCAGACATGTCCATATCCTTAGTTGACACACGAGGGGATTCATGGAACAGAGCTTGAGCTGGACCCAGACAGGTAGATAGGAAAGCTGGTCCCCACTCTTGGAGTCATTTAAGAGTCCAATCAATCTGTGGGCTAAATTGGGATAGCCAGGGGAGACCAAGCACCTGTGGCAGTTCAGGCAATTCAACCAGATAGAAGGACAATTCTTTACTATGGTTACCTTCAAGCACGTTTGGCGGGTTCATTGGAAAGGTGGATCTGGCTGGTGCCCAGAGATCGACTGTCAGGCCCTTGACATTGATCTTTTCTTTTAATTCCTGTGTCAGAACCCCCCATCTTTAAGTTAAAGCAATATTCATGAGATTCCCAGCTGCACCAGGGTCAATAAATCTTTTAAGTTCATGGTTTTAAGACCCCCATGACAAGGAAGCTTCCCAATCCTATGATACAAAGATTGGAGGTGTAGTGGACAGTGAGGAAGGTTTTCAAAGCTTGCAGAGGGATTTGGACCAGCTGGAGAAATGGGCTGAAAAATGGCAGATGGAGTTTAATACAGACAAGTGTGAGGTATTGCACTTTGGAAGGACAAACCAAGGTAGAACGTACAGGGTAAATGTTAAGGCACTGCGGAGTGCAGTAGAACAGAGGGATCTGGGAATACAGATACAAAATTCCCTAAAAGTGGCGTCACAGGTAGATAGGGTCGTAAAGAGAGCTTTTGGTACATTGGCCTTTATTAATCAAAGTATTGAGTATAAGAGCTGGAATGTTATGATGAGGTTGTATAAGGCATTGGTGAGGCCGAATCTGGAGTATTGTGTTCAGTTTTGGTCACCAGATTACAGGAAGGATATTAATAAGGTTGAAAGAGTGCAGAGAAGGTTTACAGGGATGTTGCCGGGACTTGAGAAACTCAGTTACAGAGAAAGATTGAATAGGTTAGGACTTTATTCCCTGGAGTGTAGAAGAATGAGGGGAGATTTGATAGAGGTATATAAAATTATGATGGGTATAGATAGAGTGAATGCAAGCAGGCTTTTTCCACTGAGGCAAGGGGAGAAAAAAACCAGAGGACATGGGTTTAGGGTGAGGGGGGAAAAGTTTAAAGGGAACATTGGGTGGGGGGGCTTCTTCACACAGAGAGTGGTGGGAGTATGGAATGAGCTGCCAGACGAGGTGGTAAATGTGGGTTCTTTTTTAACATTTAAGAATAAATTGGACAGATACATGGATGGGAGGTGTATGGAGGGATATGGTCCGTGTGCAGGTCAGTGGGACTAGGCAGAAAATGGTTCGGCACAGCCAAGAAGGGCCAAAAGGCCTGTTTCTGTGCTGTAGTTTTTCTATGGTTTCTATGCCTTACCACTATTTTTTGCGTTGTACATTACCTTTGACTTCCCTTGTCAGCCACAGTTGCCATTTGATTATTTCTTTTGTTTTTGGATTATCTCTTTCCTGCATCTTCCTCATTTTTCCCAGAAACTCACACTATTGCTGCTCTGCTGTCATCCCTACCAGCAGCTCCCTCCAATTTACTTTGGCCAACTCCTCTCTCGTACCACTGTAATTTCCTTTAACCCACTGAAATACTGCTACATCAGACTTTACTTTCTTTCTGTCAAATTTCAAGTTGAACAATCATATTGTGATCACTGCTTTCTAAGGGTTCTTTTACCTTAAGTTCCCTAATCGCCTCTGGTTCATTACATAGCACCCAATCCAGTATAGCTGATCCCCTAGTAGGCTCAATGACAAACTGCTCTAAAAAGCCACCTGGTAGGCATTCAACAAACTCACTCTCCTGAGATCCGTTACCAACCTGATTTTCCCAATTGACCTGCATGTTGAAATTTCCCATGACTATCATAACATTGCACTTTTGACATGCCTTTTCTATTTCCCGTTGTAATCTGTGGTCCACCTTCCAGCCACTGTTGGGAGGCCTGTATACTGTATAACTGCCATCAGGCCTTTTACCCTTGCAGTTTCTTAACTCAACCCACAAGGATTCAACATCTTCTGATCCTATGTCACATCTTTCTAATGATTTGATGCCATTCTATGCCAGTAGAGCCCCCCCGCCCCCCCGCCTATCTTCCTATCCCTCCAATACAACGTGTAACCTTGGACATTCAGCTCCCAACTACAACCATCCTTCAGCCACAATTCAGTGATGTCCACAACACCATACCTGACATTTTATAATAGTGCAACAAGGTCATCCACCTTATTTCTTATACTCTGCGCATTCAGATATCACACTTTGAGTACTGTATTTGTTACCCTCTTTGATTCTGCATCCCTAATGCACTGGTACTCATCCTGCTGGCTGCAACTTTGTCATATATTCTGCCTGCCCTTCCTGACAGTCTGACTGCATGCTATCTTGGCTTTTTTACCATCCATCCGATCTTCAGTCCCTTCACTCCAGTTCTCATCCTCTGCCAAATTAGTTTAAACCCTCCCCAACAGCTCTAACAAACCTGCCCAAGAAAATTGGTTCCCCTCAGATTCGGGTGCAACCCGTCACTTTTGAACAGGTACCTCCCCCTGAAGAGAGCCCAATGATCCAAGAACCTGAACCAACTTCTTTGCCATGTATTAATCTGTCAATTTATCCTGTTTCTATCCTCACTGGTGTGTGACACAGGCAGCAATCCAGAGATTACTACCCTGGAGGTCCTGCTTTTCAGCTTTCTATCTAGCTCTGTAAATTCTCTTTTCAGGACCTCTTTGCTTTTCTTTCCTATGTCATTGGCTGCTCTCCCACCCTCTCCAAAATGCTGTGGATGTGATCCAAGACAATCCTGACTCTGGCACCAAGGAGGCAACAAGCCACTTGAGTGTTCCGTTCACATCCACAGAATCCCCTGTCTGTTTCCCTGACTATTGAGTTCCCTATCACTATTGCTCCTTCTTTCCCTTCTACACCATGGACCTATGCTCAGTGCCAGTAACCCAGTCTCTGTGGCATTCCCCTGGGAGGTCATCCCCCCTCAACAGAATCCAAAGCAATGTACTTATTATTCAGAGGAATGGCTGCAGGGTGCTCCGAGCTAACTGCCAATTGACATTTCTATTTCTCCTGACAGTTACCCAGCTACTCACCTCCCGCAACTTCAGGGTGACTACTTCCCTGTAACTCTGATTGATGATCTCTTCACTCCTGTACAAGCTGAAGGTCATCCAGCTGCTGCTCCAGATCTCTAACATGGTCTTCAAGGAGCTGCAGCCGGATGCCCTTCAAGCAGATGTAGTTCGCTGGGAGACTCTGGGTCTCCCAGGATTCCAATATCTGGCATGAAGAACACACAACAGCTATTTACTACACTAGTAATCATTTTGTATGTGATATTCTGTTCTACATCTTCGGTCCTGGATCTTTCTACCCATGAGGACATGTTTTGTCCCAATTTCTCAGGGAACATAATGATATCAGGCCCCTTTGCCCACCATAACAATTGACCTTTTGCATTCACATCACAAAATTATGCACATTACTGAACTCCATCGAGAAAGTCTAATCACTTTCCCTTTGCATTCATTGGCATTGCCACCAGTGAGTTCACCACCATCAATCACCTGATGGGGGGTCAGAGGCATTAGAAAGTCTACAAGATCAGCCATGTAATTATCAAGTGTTCTTTGTAGCTCTGTGGGACATGATCAGAACTTGTAATAATACTAATGGAGAGAGAGAACTGAGTGAGGTCACAAGCTAATGATGGGCAGAAATGGTCCTTTCTGATGCAGACAGTAAAACGGAAAATTTGATGGTCGGTCTGGATGCTTGCACCAAGCCCAGTTAGAAGATGAGTTGTTATTCCAATGTGTTGAAACTTGATATAATGTCAGAGCTCACCGTTGAGACTAAAATGATCTCATCTGAAATGCTATCCTTCACCCATTGATATATTTTGTTATTCTTTTTATAGGTTAAAAACAGCAAAGAATTTGTGTGCAGGAACCTCAAAAGACAACACACCAATTATACAGTGTCTGTCAGTTCACCAGCACTTGAATACCAGTGATCCTTGAAAGTGGAGGAGGAGATGTTTGAGAAGAGAACACACCAGTCATAGCAAGGGAAACCCGCCTACGTGGTTAGTATAGTGATGAGATTTGGATGTAGCCTCCTGGAGGTAAACCTTGTATACTTGAACTTGTCTTCAAGTTATTGAAGAAGTGTCCAGATATTTCCTTTATTTACCAATATACTGTATCTATTACTGATCCTTGGAAATGAAGAAGTATATCATCCCGGTTAGAAATGCACTTTGTGTCTGACATGAAGTTTTCTGTTCTAATGCAGTAAAATCCACTGGAACCAGTGTGCTGATTTCACAGCAGCATTTGTTCACTTGGGATCAGTTCTTCAACTGTATTGACTCTGTAAGAGGTTCACTAAGCTTCACATCTGACTTGATGAATTGCCAGAGAATTGATAGCAAGGAGATAGCATTCTCCTTCTCTCAGTGTGGGAAATGATTCACTCACTCATCCAGCCTGCAGATGCACCAGTGAGGTCACCGTGGGGAGACTGTACACCTGTTGTGTGTGTGGGAGGGGATCTACTCAGTTATCCAGCCTGAAGATACATCAAGTTGTGTCTGTGGGAAATGATTAATTCTATCATTCAAGCTAAAGAAACATAAGAAATTTGACACCAGGGAGAGGCCATTCACCTGTTCAGTGTGTGGGGAAAGATTCACTCAGTCATCTGAACTGCTGACACATGAGTGAGTTCGCACTGGGGAGAGACCATGTCAGTTCACAATGGGGAGATGCCATTCATCTGCTCAGACTGTGGGAAGGGATTCACTCAGACATCTCACTTACTGGCACATCAGAGTGTTCACACTGGGGAGAGGTCATTCACCTGCTCAGACATCGGGAAGGGATTCACTCAGTCATCTCAACTGAGGGAACTTCAGCGAGTTCACACTGTGGTAAGGCCATTCACCTGCTCTGAATGTGGGAAGAGATTCACTCAGTCATCTGATCTGCTGACACATGAGCGAGTTCACACCGGAGAGAGGCCATTCACCTGCTCAGACTGTGGAAAACGATTCACTCGGTCATTCCACCTGCAGACACACCAACGAGTTCACACTGGGGAGAGGCCATTCACCTGCTCAGACTGTGGGAAGGGATTCACTCAGTCATCTCAACTGAAGGTACATCAGCGAATTCACACAGGGGAGAGGCCGTTCATCTGCTCTGAATGTGGGAAGGGATTCACTCGGTCATCTCACCTACTGGCACACCAGTCAATTCACACTGGGGAGATGCCATTCATCTGCTCAGATTGTGGGAAAGGATTTCCTCGGTCATTTCAACTGAAGGTACATCAGCGAGTTCACACTGGAGAGAAGCCTTTCATCTGCTCAGACTGTGGGAAAGGATTCACTCAGTCATCTCAACTGAAAGTACATCAGCGAGTTCACACTGGGGAGAGGCCGTTCATCTGCTCAGAATGTGGGAAGGGATTCACTCGGTCATCTCACCTGCAGACACATCAGCGAGTTCACACTGAGGAGAGGCCATTCATCTGCTCAGATTGTGGGAAGGGATTCACTCGGTCATCTAACCCAATAGAACATCCATCATTTCATAGTGGGGAGAGGCCATTCACCTGCTCAGACTGTGGAACGGCATTCACTCAGTCATCCCACAGTCAGACACCAGTGAGTTTGCACTGAGAGTGACCACTCATTTGTTCCAGACTGTGGGAAGAGATTCACGCAGTCACCTCAACTGAAGGTACATCAGCGAGTTCACACTGGGGAGAGTCCATTCCCTTGCTCAGACTGAGAAAAGGGATTCACTCAGTCATCTCACCTACTGACACACCAGTCAGTTCACACTGGGGAGATGCCATTCATCTGCTCAGACTGTGGGAAAGGATTTCCTCGGTCATTTCAACTGAAAGTATATCAGCGAGTTCACACTGGAGAGAAGCCTTTCATCTGTTCAGACTGTGGGAAGGGATTCACTCGGTCATCTCAGCTGCTGGCACACCAGTCAGTACACATTGGAGAGAGAGTATTCATCTGCTGGAGAGTGGAAAAGGATTCAAACGGTCATCTCAACTTAAGTTACTTCAGTGAGTTAACACTGGAGAGAGAGAGATTCACTCGGACATCTGAACTTGTGACACACTACTGAGTTCACAGTGGGGGGAAAAGTTTAAATAAGTTGTATGCCGGATATCTAATCTTCACAGTTGCTGTATCCACAGGCAAGTTCAAAAATGACTTGGAGTTAGACTGCATTATTGCTGCTGCTCATCACACCCAGTTCTGCACTCTGATCACTGGTGCTGTTTCTTCTGCTGATGTTCACCTTTAATGCGACTGGAGTTTAATATTCTGGGTCTGTAACAAATAAATTCTGTCTTAAACTCCGTCTCAGGTGCTTAGTGAATTTACAACACACCCATTGAACAGCAGGGAGTCAACTCACCCCTTCTGGTCCCTGCCAGTATTTCTGTTCCATCCCTGCTGTTCACCACTCACTCCTGTGGTGATGGGTTCCAAGCAGTTCCAAGTGAAGAGGTTTCCCTTGAATTTCCTGCTTGACTTTCTGTAGACTGAAGAAGAGCTTACTGTAACTATGTTTGACATGTTCTTTGTCCCTCATATCTCTTAAGCTGAGTAAGAATAACATTGGTATTTAACCTCCATATTATCTGTTTTTTCAACATTATGGATCATTTTCACTGCTTCTAAAGAGCTGCACCTCGCACACCTGGGTTGTTAGAATCCACCATTGTCCTCTAAAGCAGAATGTGGAACCATTAGTTGGATGTTCAATGGATGAGGGTCAGAAAGAAGACGGAACAGCACAGGGCAGAGTGTGGGGCTCTAGACAATGGTAATGGTAAAAGCATACAAGGAGCTAGGTGATTGGGTGTCCATCATTAAGCACCCCATCACACAGGATATCCCATCTTCTCTTTGTTTCCTGAAGTTAGGAGCCTGAAAACACACTCAATGTTTCAGGAACAGCTTCTTCCCCTCCACCATCAGATTTTTGAATGGACAGTTTTTTCACTTTTTCCACTACTAATTTAACTTTTGTTTTATTTATACTAAGCGTAATTTAGATTTTTTTTCTTATGGCAATGTACAGCTGCCACAAAACAACAAATTTCATGAAATGCCAGTGATATTAAACCTGATTAATATCAGGTTAAACCTAAATCAGAGCAGGAGGGCATGACAACAAATGACAGAGTAGCAATGTTTGGAAGCTGATTGACAGAGAAGAAAAATTTCGTTGACTTTGTTGACACACACAATAAGACTATAAGACTGGGAGCAGAATTAGGCATTCAGCCATTGGATCTGCTAGACCATTCCATCATGTCTGATCCCAGAACCTACTCAACCCCATACACCTGCCTTCTCACCATAACCTTTCATGCCCTGACCAATCAGGAAACTATTAATTTTCTCTTTAAGTACACCCACGGTCTGGTCCTCCACAGTTGTCGGCGACAGAGCATTCCACAGATTGACTACTCTAGCCAAAAAAAAAGCTCCTTACCTCTTCTTGAGGGTCATCCTTCAATTTTGGGAATGAATGGGTTAACATCTGAGGAGCGTTTGGCAGCTTTGGGCCTGTACTCACAGGAATTTAGAAGAATGTGGGGGTATCTCATTGAAACTACCGAATGTTGAAAGGAATAGATAGGGTGGATGTGGAAAAGATGTTTCCTATGATGGGTGTACCCAGAACTAGAGGGAGAGAGAAACACAAGGCGATAGGTGAAACCTGAAGGGGGAGGAATGAAGTAAAGAGCTGGTAAGTTGATTGGTGAAAGAGATACTGGGCAGGTAAAGGGGGAGAAGGAGGTGATGAGCGGACAAAGAGATGACAGAAGGGGATGGGGAATGGTGAAGGAGATGTGGGGGGGGGCATTACCAGAGGTTCGAGGAATCGATGTTCATGCCATCAGGTTGAAGGCTACCCAGACAGAATATAAGGCTTGTTCCTACAGGCCTAAGTGTGGCCTCATCATGACAGTGGAGGGGGCCATGGATAAACATTGGAATGGGAAGTGGAATTAAACTGGGTGCCCACTGGGAGATCCTGATTTTTGGAGCATAGGTGCTCAGCAAAGCAGTCTCCCAATCTACGTCAGGTCTCACCAATATACAGGAGGCCATAACAGGCTCAAAGGTTAAGTGTTGCCTCACCTGGAAGGACTGTTTGGGGCCCTGAATGGTAGTGAGGGAGGAGGTATAGTGGCTACATGTTCCAAGCGTACACAGGTGACTGTCATGCACTTTTCCTGCACTATATAGATGACTGCATGGGTGCTGATTCCTGCACCCATGCTGAACTCATCAATTTCATCCACTTTGCCTCCAACTTCCACCCTGCTCTCAACTTTACCTGGTCCATTTCGGACACCTCCCTCCCCTTTCTCAATTTCTCTGCCTCTATCTCTGGAGACAGCTTATCTATAGCAAACCCACAGACTTAACAGCTACATGGACTATACCTTCTCCCACCCTGTTATTTGTAAAAACGCCATCCCTTCTCTCAATTCCTCTGTCTCCACTGCATCTGCCCTCAGGATAAAGCTTTTCTTTCCAGAACAAAGGAGATGTCCTCCTCCTTCAAAGAAAGGAGCTTCCCTTCCTTCACCATCAACACTGCCCTCAACTACATCTCTTCCATTTCACATATATCTGCTCTCACCCCATCCTCCCACCACCCTACCAGGCATAGGGGTCTTCTTGTCCTCACCAGCCTCCACATCCAGTGCATAATTCTCTGCAACTTCCACCACCAAGCATATCTTTCCCTCCCCCAACTTTCCGCTACCCACCTCCTTTGTCCATTCGCCCTTCCCCACTGATCTCCCTCCTGACATTTATCCTTGCAAGCGGAACAAGTGTTACACCTGCCCCTACACCTCCTCACTACCATTCAGGGTCCCAAACAGTCCTTCCAGGTGAGATAACACTTCACCTGTGAGTCTGTTGTGGTCATATACTGTGTTCGCTCCTCCCGTTATGGCTTCCAGTGAGACCCTGTGTAGACAACTTCACCGAGCACCTATGCTCCATCCACCAGAAAAGGTGGGATTTCCCAGTGGCCACCTATTTTAATTCCACTTCCCATTCTCATTCCAATTTGTCTACCCATGGCCTCCTCCACTGATGTGATGAGGCCACAGTTAGGATGGAGGAACAAGACCTTATATTCCATCTCGGTAGCCTTCAACCTGATGGCATGAACATCAATTTCTCGAACTTCTGGTAATGTCGCCCCCCCCATTCCCATTCATTTTCCCTCTCTCATCTTATCTCCCTGTCCCTCTAATTGCCCCCCACTGGTACTCCTCTACCCTTTTCTTTTTGCATGGGCTTCTGTCCTCTTCTATCACTCTAGACCTGTATCTCTTTCACTAATCAACTTCCCAGCTCTTTACTTCACCGCCCCCCCCCGTTTCACCTATCACCTTCCCTCCCCCCCAGCTTTTAAATCTATTGTTCCAGTCCAGCCGAAGGGTCTCAGCCCAAAACGTCGACTGTACTTATTTCCACAGTTGCTACCTGGGCTGCTGAGTTCTCCAGCATTTTGTGCGTGTTGTTTGGATTTCCAACATCCGCAGTTTTTCTCTTTGTTAGTTCCCACTCGCTGCCTCCTGCGAGTAAACCAGCGAGTTGTTTGTTATCTCTCCCGCTCGTTGGAAAATTGAGTCACCTCTTTCTCCCTTATTAAGAGAGAGAGAGCGCCAGCTGCATGCCGAATTATTGGGTGACCAATGTAGTCTTTGGGGTAACTGCAAGTCTGTGTCTGCTATTGCTTCGCTCACGCTTGAGTGCAGATAGCAGGTGCGCTTTATTTTTGCCGGTGGGGGGAGGGGGATTGTTGCTTGCTGCCGCTTACGCGCGGGAGGCGGGTAGGGGGTGGGACTTTGGGGTTCTAACATTTAACTGACATTCATTCTTTGGGGCACTCTGTTTTCGTGGATGGTTGTGAAGAAAAAGTATTTAAGGATATATATTGTATACATTCTCTGACATTAAATTGTACCTTTGAAACCTTTGCCTGTCAGCCATTCCTCTATCCATGCCAGTATCTTTCGTGTAATGCCATGGTATTTTATCTTGTTAAGCAGCCTCATGTGTGACACCTTATCAAATCCGTGAATTACATCCACTGCCTCTCCTTTGTCCACCCTGCTTGTTACTTCCTCGAAGGACGTTATGAGATCTGTCAGGCAAGATTTATCTTCATAGAAACCATGCTGACCGACTTATTTTATTGTTAGTACCCACCTGAAATCTCATCCTTAATAATAGACCCAATATTTTCCCAACCGCTGAAGTTAGACTAACTGACCCATAATTTCCTTTCTTATACATTCCTCCGTTCTTAAAGAGTGGGGTGGCATTTCCAATTTTCCGATCCTCCAGAACCATGCCAGAATCAAGCAATTCTTGAAAGATCATAATGCCGGTTCCGGTGACGTCATCGTTCAGAATGGCAGCTTAAATCAACAGCTCCTCTGCAAAAACGGATATTTTGCCCCATTAATCCATCAAATCTAAGATCTTTCGAACATATCTGAATTGATAAGGGGGGCAAGAATGGAGATTTAAAAAAGCATCTCTGCGGAGCCTATGGAAGAGAGAGGTACAACGAGCAGCTCCCCTACACGTGCGCGTGGTGGCGAAGCTGACACGGGGCTTCGTGCAGGCGAAGCGGCAAATATGATAAGGATTTTGTAAGAGATAAGGGAAGTCCAAAAGGATATAAAACTCAATGATATAAAGTCAGTTCGCCAACGTCAATCAGGAAATAGCGGTGGCAGAGACTTGAATTGAGAAGGTGGAAGATTGCGTACAAAACGTGGAACAGATACTAAGACGATAAAAATAGTAAATCAACAGGAAAGTAAATTGCTTGACCAGGAGGGAAGATCGCGACGGAAAAATATCAGGATTTATAATGTTCCCGAAGGAGCGGAGGGATTGTCTATGATAGACTTTGTAGGCAAGCTGCTGCGGGAAGCGCTGGAGATTCGGGAGACGGAAAGTAAACCGCGATCAATTGTACTTAAATTCGTTAGATTCAAGAGCAAGGCGGAGATTCTACGGAGGGCCTGGGGTAAGAAGAGGGTGTTTTCTGGAACGGGAAGTTAATAAGATCATGATTACCCCCCCCCCCCCCGGCGGTCCTACAGAAACGGAAGGAGTATTCCGAAGCAAAACGAATATTAAAGCAAGAAAAGATTAAATTCCAAACCCCGTACCCTGCTAAACTGAGGGTATTTTACCAGGAAGGGATACGACTATACCAGACGGTGGAAGAGGCGACTACGGACATGGACGATAGTGGAATGTCCGTTAGCGTGTTCAAACCAAGGAAAGCCTGGCTGAGCAGTTGTCCCGAACTGCTTGGGAAATAGTAAGAGAACTGAGAAAGCAGGGATGGGAGGAGGACGAGAGAAGAGACTGAGTTCTCCGAAGACAAACCTCACCTCCTCCAGAAGAGCCATAAGGTTTGGCTAACTTTTAAAGTGCTGATAAACTAAACGGAAGCAAAAATAGACGGTGATATACCTATCTCGAGAAATACGTGTTATAATGTGGTTTTTATATTACTCAATTTTTAAAAAAATTCTTTTATTTATTCCTTTTTCCCCACCTAAATGAGAATATATACATGGGAGGAATGCACAGGGAAATCATTTATGTGTGATGGCCATAGTTTTTTTTTTACCTACTTTTATAGGTACTGCAACGGGGGCTCTCAACCCACAGGTAGGAGGGACTATCGCCCACGGCTAGACTTTTCTTCTATCACAACCCAGGGTCATCTAGAGACCCCAGCCTTGGAACCACACCTTCCTTACCTTTCTTTTTATTATTCACTTTTCTTGGTTCTTATTTGTGCAGGGAGTAGATCGATAAAGTTATATTCTGCAAATTTCAATGATATACTAACTTAGAGAGTAAGACCATATATTTTGGGTATATACCTCAAGAATGGTTGAAAAGAGATAAATATAAATATGACCCTTATACTGGTAACTGGTAAAAAGACCCTTACCAGGAGACCCTTATCTCAGGAGAGCCCAACTTTAAATGTATGGATGGAAATTACAATGGACATTTACAAAATGGAAAAGGTAACATGTGTTAATCATAAGTTGGAACAATTTTATTCATACTGGAAAAAATGGTTTAACTACATATCTTATAGGCCTGATTTTATTCTCACAATCAATGAATATGTTGTTTAAAAAAAAATCACTCCCTACTCTGTACATAGTTTTCTTCTTTCGATTGTTCTTTCTTTCCTCTTCTTTCTATAAGAGTATACCTCAGATAAATATTATGTGGAGATTTGTGACAAATATGATTATTGTATATGTACAGTATCTGAAATACATCTTATGGAAACGTTTGTTTGATGATGAAATTCAATAAAAAGATAAATTACAAAAGAAAAGAAAGAAAGATCATAATTCATCTGCTATCTCTTCAGCAACCTTTTTCAGGACTCTGTGATGTAGTCCATCTAGTCCAGGTGACTTATCTACCTTAAGACCTTTCAGTTTGCCTAGCATTTTTCCTTTGTAACGGTAATAGGACTCACTCCTGCTCCCTGACATTCACGGACCTCTGTCATACTTTATTGATCCCGAGGGAAATTGGTTTTTGTTACAGTTGCACCATAAATAATAAATAGTAATAGAACCATAATAGTTAAATAGTAATATGTAAATTAAGCCAGTAAATAATGAAATAAGTCCAGGAGCAGCCTATTGGCTCAGGGTGTCTGACCCTCCAAGGGAGGAGTTGTAAAGTTTGATGGCCACAGGCAGGAATGACTTCCTATGATGCTCTGTGCTGCATCTCGGTGGAATGAGTCTCTGGAATACTGCTAGTGTAATCCACAGTGAAGACTGATGCAAAGTACTTATTCAGTTCATCCACCATTTGTTTATACCCCGTTACTACCTCACCAGCCTCATTTTCCAGTGGTCCAATCAATTCTCACCTCCCTTTTGCTCTTTATATAACTGGAAAAAAACTTCTAGTATCCTGCTTTATATTATTAGCTAGTTTGCCCTCATATTTCATCTTTTCCCTTATAGCCTTTTTAGTTGCATTTTGTTGGATTTTAAAAACTTCCCAATCATCCAACTTCCCAGTCACTTTTGCTACATTATATACTCTTCCCTTGGCTTTTATGTGGTCCTTAACTTCCCTTGCCAGCCACGGTTGTCTACCCCTGCCATTTGAGCACTTCTGTGTGAATTATTCCCAGAAACTTCAGCCACCTCTACTGTGCCATCAGCCCTGCCAGTATCCTCCTTCAATCCACCTGGGAAAGTTCCTCTCTCTTGCCTCTGTAATTCTCTTTATTCCATTCTGACTTATGCTTCTCCCCCTTAAATTGCAGTATGAATTCAATCATAGTATGATCACTGCCTCCTGGTTCATTTACCTTAAGCTCCCTAATAAAACATGGATTATTACACAACACCCAATCTGAGATAGCCTTTCCCCAAGCAGGCTCATGCACAAGCTGCTCAAAAAAGCCATCTTGTAGGCATTCAACAAATTCCCTCTCTTGTAATCCGACAATCCCCCATTACAATTGTGACATTACCCTTATTACATGCCTTTTCCAGCTCCATTTGCAATCTCAACTCCACAGCTTGACTACTATTTGGAAGCCTATATATGATTTCCATAATGTTTTTTTTTAACCAATTTGCAATTTCTTAACCACCCTCAAAGATTCAACATTCTCTGACCCTATGTCACCTCTTTCTAAAGATGTAATTCCATCTCTTACCAACAGAGCCACACAACCACCACCTATGCCTTCCTGCCTGTCCTTTGCATACAAAGTATATCCTTTAATATTAACTCAGCCATGACTCAGTAATGGCCACAATGTCATATTGACCAACCATGAGTTTGTCCATCTTATTCCGAATACTACACGCATTTAAATACAGCACCTTCAGTTCTGCATTATTCGCCCTTTTGAATTTCACCTCTGTGGTACAATATAATTCTTTGTTCTGACTGCATTTGTACCCATTACATTCATGTTACACCCATCATCTACCTGTAAACCTGCTGCTGGTTCATCCTCATCTCTATCATACAGGCTCCCATTCCTCTGCCATATTAGTTTATACCACTCCCATCAGCTCTAACAACCCTGCTGACAAGGATATTGATCCCCCCTTGGATTCAAGTGTAACCCGTCCCTTTTGTACAGGTCACACCTGCCCCAGGAGAGGTCCCAGTGAGAAGTATGAGTCCCTGTCCCTGCTCCAATTCTTGAGCCACGCATTTATCTGCAGACTGCCACTCATTCTATTCCGTCACGTGGCACAATACTTGTTGACATTGAGTTTATTGATTGTGTGGGCTTGCTGTGCTAAATTGGCTGTTGGGTTCTCATAAAACTATTGACTAGATCCATGCCACTTGGCAGAGGGGAGGCAATACTTGTAAGTACTTACAATCACACTGTTCTTACCAAGAAATCTTTGAGCTTTAGAATATGCTATCACTGCTAATCAAGCGCACATGTGCCGAAAGGTCAAAGTTGTGCCAAAGACGCGCATGCATTCAGTGGACAAGAGGCGTCACTTGTGATGGACCTCCCAGGGACAGGTGAGATCATGCTATTTCAACCTAAGGATTTGGGACATGGTGGTCCAACAATAGAGTCTAATCACCAACCCTTGAGATTTATTGGCATTGCTGAGTTTATCACTATCAATCACCTCAAGGTCACAGTGATCAGAAAGTAAATACTGTGTGCTTCTTGTAGGGCAGTGGGACATGCACACAACTGTTAATTTATAGCAATAGACAGAATCACAGATAGATGACGGGCGGGATTGAGCCATTATAATGCATACAGGTAGACAGTCATGGAATTTGATGCTGAGCCCAGATGCCTGAACCATGACAGATAGAAGATAAGGATTTGTTTTCTTGTTGTTCACTATAACAGTGTGATAACAGAGCTCAACTTGAAGACTAAAATTGTCTCATCTAAAATGCTGTCCTTCATCCATTGATGTATTTTGTGATTACAAGATAGTAAAGGTAAAGGGTTTGTGTACAGCAATTTCATGTCATCACACCTGGAATTGAACCCTGGGCATGGGAGGGGTTTGTTCTGATGACATTAGTCTTTAATTGGACTAGAGTTAAGTATTGTGGATCAGTTCTGTTTTAAATCTTATGGACCCTGCAGCACACTCAATGTACAATAGAAAGGCCATTCTGCCGCCTGGTCCCTGCCAGTTTCCTCCCATCACCCTGTTGCAATGTTCTTTGCTCTATTTCTTTTTTCACTCAGCTTCACCTTAAATTCATCCCTGCTGCTCACTTCCAGCTGCCCCTGTAGTGACAGGTTCTGAATGGTCACCACTCTGAATAAAGTGATGGCACTGATCAACAGCTCTCTGACAACTTGCCCTTGTTCTCCCTTCAAACTTCATTTAGTTGCTCACGGGGCAAATGCTCTGAAACTTCTGCTCAGGATGGTCAATTTTATATGGATACTGACAAATTGGAATCTTATGCAGCTAATCCCTGCATAATGCATACATAAAATACTTATTATGATACATTTTTACAAGTCATAATAACAAAAAAAACTACAGACATTCTACACATATGCAGTGCTGGAGAAACCCAGCACCAGGCAGCATCTATGGAGGTGAAGAAACAGTTGAAGTTTCAAGCCAAGGGCCTTCATCACCATCTTTCTTGTTATTTCAAATCCTCACTCCTCTCTCTGTCTCAGGGTCACCCCGGTCCCCCCCAGTCTCTGGGTCACCCCTCTCAATAGCCTTTGAGTTGCTCCACACGCCTCTCCCCATTCCTTCTCTGGGTCACTAACGTCTCTCCCGCAAGTCTGGGATGTCCCCCACCCATCTCTGGGCTGCCCTCATTCTCCCCAATGTCTTTTTCACCCTTTTACCCCCACCTATTCACTATATTACTCCCTTCTGCCCTCTCCCATTCCCCTACTCAATCTGGGTCCCTTCCTTTCCCACCTCCTCCATCTCTAGGTCAATCACTTTCCCCAACCTCACAACTTCCATCACTGGGTCACCACTAGTCCTTCTAATTCCTCAACCACCCTCATTTCTGGATCATCCCTCCCTGTCCCCCTCAGCCCTGTCTCTTAGTCACCCAATTACCACCTCTCCTATCCCTGCCCAACTCTGATTCTCCTCCATAACCCCTGCCCCATCATGTCCTATCCCCAATCCCCTTGGGGTCACTCCCCTACCCACCTCAACCTCCAATTCTGGATTGCTCACTTCTCTGGGTCAGCATCCTCCACTCACCCCTTCTCTATGTTGCCCACTTCCCCTTTTCAACTCTTGATCACCCATTCCACCCTCACCCCATCTCTGGGGTATCCATTTTCCCCCATCGCTGCTGTTTCTGGGTCTCACACCCACCTGCATTTAAATCACTGCTTTCCACCCTCTCCTACCCACTTCTCTATGTTGACTCTTTCCTCTCTCCCATGTCTCTAGGTCATCTCTTACCACTACCAACCCCCCCCCCCCTTCCCATCTCCAAATCTTCTCTTCTATGGGTGATCACCTTCCTCTCTGCTCTGGGTCTCCCCCTTGTCTCTGCATCTCCCCCTTCCTTGCCCCATGTATAGATCTCCGCCTCCCTCCAACTCTCTACAACCTTCTCTGGGTCCCTCCTCCTTCTCCCACCTCCCATCTTTAGGTCATCCCATTCCCCTACCCTCTGTGTCAGCCTATTCCCAGCTTCCATTCTGTGCGGCGCACACTTCCCCTGTCGCTCTTCCTCCCTCAGTTTCCTGTCTGTATCACTACATTTCCCCGTCACGTCTATGGTATCCCTCCTCACCTTCACACCCACATCTCCAGGACACTCACCGGGGACGGAGAGGTTTCTGCTCAGTTGCTTCAGCCTCTGGTAATGCTTGGACGTAGGAGAACTCGAAGGGGGCATGAGAAGACCTTGGCATGTAGGATTAAGGAGAATCTCAAGGCGTTCTATGCGTATGTGAAGAACAGAAGGATGACAAGAATGAAGGTGGGGCCACTGAAGGATAAAGAACACAACATGTGCCTGGAGGCGGAGGAGGTTGGGGAGGTCCTAAATGAATACTTTGCCTCAGTATTCACAAGTGAAAAGGACCTTGATCAGGGCGAGGTCGAAATAGAACTGGCCTGTGTGCTGGACAATGTGGAGATTAAGGAAGAAGAAGAGTTGGATCTTCTTAAAAACATCAAGATTAATAAGTCCCCAGGTCCGGATGTGATATACCCCAGGTTGCTGTGGGAAGTGAGAGAAGAGGTCTCTGGAGCAGTAGCTATGATCTTTGAATCCTCTTTGGCTGCAGGGGAGGTGCCGGAGGATTGGAGAATGGCAAACATAGTTCCCTTGTTTAAAAAAGGTAATAGGGAGAATCCTGGGAACTATAGACTGGTGAGTCTTACATCGGTGGTCTGCAAACTATTGGAAAGGATTCTTAAGGATAGGATCTACGAGCATTTGGAGAAGTACAGTCTACTCAAGGATAGTCAACATGGCTTTGTGAAGGGAAGGCCATGCCTCACGAGCCTAATTGAGTTTTTTGAAGAGGTAACAAAAGAAATTGATTAGGGTAGGGCAGTCTACATAACCAATTGATGAGATGTGGTCTACATGGATTTTAGCAAGACATTTGACAAGGTCACCCATGAGAGACTCATCTAGAAAGTCATGAGGCATGAGATCAGTGGAGCCTTGGCTGTTTGGATAAAAAATTGGTTAAAAAGAGAAAGCAGAGGGTAGTAGTGGAAGGAAAGTATTCTGCCTGGAGGTCAGTGACTAGTGGAGTGCCGCAAGGATCTGTCCTGGGACCCATGCTCTTTGTGATTTTTATAAATGACCTGGATGAAGAGGCGGAAGGTTGGGTGGGTAAGTTTGCGGATGACACGAAGATTGGAGGAGTTGTGAATGGAGCTGTAGGTTGTTGAAGGTTACAAGAGGATATAGACAGGATGCAGAGTTGGGCAGAAAAGTGGCAGATGGAGTTCAATCCGGATACGTGTGAAGTGATGCATTTTGGAAGGACAAACCAGAAGGCTGAGTACAGGGTTAATGGTCGGTTACTTCAGAATGTGGATGAACAGAGGGACCTTGGGGTTCAAATCCATACATCCCTCAAGGTCGCTGCACAGGTTGATAGGATAGTTAAGAAGGCCTATGGGATGCTAGGCTTCATTAATAGGGGGACTGAGTTCAAGAGTAGAGAGGTCATGTTGCAACACTACAAATCTCTGGTGAGACCACACTTAGAGTATTGTGTTCAGTTCTGGTCATCTCATTATAGGAAGGATGTGGAAGCTATAGAGAGGGTGCAGAGGAGATTTACCAGGACGTTGCCTCGATTGGAAAACAAGTCTTATGAGGCAAGTTTAGCAGAGCTGGGACTTTTCTCTTTGGAGCGTAGAAGGATGAGAGGGGACTTTGATAGAGGTCTACAAGATTATGAGGCATAGATAGGATGTATAGCCTTTCCCAGGGCACAAATAGCAAACACCAGAGGGCATATGTACAAAATTAAGGGAAGGAAGTTTAGGGGAGACATCAGGGGTAAGTTTTTTTTTACACAGAGGGTTGTGGGTGCCTGGAATAACTTGCCAGGGATGGTGGCGGAGACTAAAACATTAGGGGTATTTAAGAGCCTCTTGGACAGGCACATGGATGAAAGAAAAATAGAAGGTTATGGGGTAGTGTGGGTTTAGTACTTTTTTAAGGAGTATATGGGTCGGCACAACATCGAGGGCTGAAGGGCCTGTACTGTGCTGTAGTGTTCTAGTGCCTCTGTATCCCACACCTTGATCTCCTGCTTCCAAGAACCAGAGTCCACTGCTAGCATGGCCTTGATTGAGGCAGACACTTCTGGGTGGGTTTCAAAGAGTCAGTCATGGTAGGGAGAGTGGGCACTTAGAGGGAAACTGTGTCACCTTCCTGTAGTGGGAACATCTGAAACATACACTGGATATACAGTAGGTTGAACAAGGGTAAATCAATAACAGAACGCAGAATAAAGTGTAACAGTTATAGAGAAAGTGCAGTCGAGGAACAGAGGAAGTTTGCCTGCCTGCCTTCCATGCTACCCACTACACTACACTACCTTTCTTCATATCTAATAACTACCCAACCATGTTTCCATCAAGGTTACCGAGACTAGCACATAAGTGGCATCACCAAGAAGGCACGGAACTGCCTCTACTTTCTTAGAAGTTTGCACAGATTTGGCAGGTTACCAGAAACTTTGACAAACTTTTCTATCTACACAGTGTAAGGTATCCTGGTTCGTTATATGACAACCTTGCGTGGAAACACCAGTGCTCAGGAATGGAAGTGTCTACAGAAAGTGGTGGATACAGCCTAATCTATCACAGGCAAAGCCCTCCTCACCAATGAGCACCAAGGAGTATTGCCACAAGAAAGCTAAGTCAATCATCAAGAACCCCCAGCATCCAGGGCGTGCCTTCTTCTCATCACTATCGTCAAGTAGAAATTTCAGAAGGCTTAGGTCCACACCACCCGGTTCAGAAACAGTTATTACCCTACAACCATCAGACAACTGAACCAGCGTGCATAACTTTACTCACCACAACTCTGAAATGATCCTACAACTTACAGACTTGTAACTCACTGGCTTTGCAACTCCTTTTCTTATTATTTGCACAATTTGTCTCCTTGTGCATATTGGTTGTTTGTCAGTCTCTCTTTATGTGTCGTTTGTTATGGAAACTCTATTATATTTCTTTATCGGCCTGCCAGAGAATGAATCTCAAGTTACAGACTTCAATAATAAATTTTACCAAGGCATTGACTTTACTTTGATTTTCTGCCCATATCTGCACCTGACCTATATCCCACCGTAATCTTTGCCAGTATTCTACATTATCAATGACACCACGATGGGCAAACTAACTCTGCATCCAAATGGCATTTCACTGTGGATCCCATGCATCTTGATCTCTTTGTGAAGGTCTCCAGTGAAGGTCCTTGTCAAACACTTGACTAAAATACCTGTAGACAAAGTCAAACAGCGCTATCTTCATCACCTCCTTGAAAAACACAATCAGGTTAGTGAGACAAATCTTGCCATACTAGCCATAATTTTCCAAATGCTCATTTATCCTATTAGCAGTAGTGATAGGGGATTCTCTGGTTAGGGGAATTGACTGTGGACTCTGTGAATTTTGTGGACAAAAATGAGACTGTGGGGTAATATTGTGCATCCAAAGTGCAAGGGTCAAAGAGGATTGAGTCACTTGCATTTGTAAGGCGGAGAGTGAGCAACCAGGCATTGTGGTCCACATCATAACAATGACTGGTGATGTGGTCCTGCAAAGTGAGTTAGGTGCCAAGTTAAAAAAGAGATGCGGATATCTGGATTGCTATCTCTGGCATGTGCTAGTGAGGCCAAAACAAAGAAGATAGAACTTAGAACAGTACTGCACAGGAACAGGCCATTCAGCCAACAATATTGAACCAAACCAGCTAAAGAGCAAATCAAAAGCATGCAAACACTAATCCCTCCTACCGACACCATCTCTATAACCCTCCATCTGCCTATCCAAACATCTCTTAAAAGCTTCTAATGTATTTGCCTCTACCACCATACTAGGCAGCACATTCCAGGCATCCACCATTCTCTGAGTAAAAAACTTACCCCTCACATCCCCTTCTCGCCTTCAATGCATGCCCTTTGGTATCAGATATTTCAAACCTGGGACGCCTCTCATAATTTTGTAATCCTCTATCAGATCTCTGCTCAGTGATTTGTTGAATTGATGATTATGGGATATAGCAATGGGGTGGGGTTGAGGGGCACAGAGGGGGTCATAGGAGGTGCAGTCCACAGCAGCTACGTATATTGGAAGATTTCTATTATGGGGAGAGATCAGATGGGTTGGGTTTGTTTTCCCAGTAGCAAGTAACTAGGATGGAGCTGAGGAATGTTTGAGCCCCAGCCGTACAAGTCCATAGATCTTCAAAAGTGATAAAATGGGTAGACAGGGTAAGTGAACAAGGCTTCATCAGATGTGACATGGAATATTAGAGTTGGAACATTTTACAAAACACTATCTGGAGCTGCAATTGGAATATTGCAATCGCTTCTGGTAACCACATTGTAGGAAAGATGTGGCTGTGCTTGAGAGAGTGCTGAAGAGAATAACCACATCATTGCCTCGATTGGAGGGTTATGTTATGGGGAGAGATTAGACAGGCCGGGCTTACTTTCCCTGGAGCAGAGGAGGCTGAGAGGCCACTCAAGAGAAGCAGATAAGATTCTGAGAGGCAAAAATCAGAAAAAGGATTCTGATGAGACAGTGGTGGGTAAGGCTTTTGGTATGGTTCCACATGACAGTTGGCTCTGTGAGGTTAGGTCATATGGGGTCCAAGGAGATTCTGGTCCTGAAGAAGAGTCTCAGTCTGAAACGTCAACTGTTTATTCATTTCCATAGATGTTGTCTGACTGGCTGAGTCCCTCAGCATTTTGTCTGTGTTCCAGGGAGATCAGGAAGCAGAGAATAATGGTGGAACATTGTTTCTCAGACTGGAAGACCGTGACTAGTGGTGTGCCTCAGGGGTCAGCGCTGGGTCCATTATTGTTTGTCATCTACATCAGTGATTTGGTTAATAATGTATAAGACATGGTTAGTAGGTTTTCAGATGACACTAAAATAGGTAGTATAGTAGACAATGGTTATCCAAAATTACTGGGCGATCCTGATCAGCTGTGGAAGTGGGCCGGGGAATGTCAAATAGTGTTTAATCTGGATAAATGCAAGGTGTGGCATATTAGAAAGTCATATGCAGAAAGGAAATTTACAGTGAATGCCAGGCCCTTGTGCAGCATTGCAGAACAGAGTGCGACGGGGTCCTGAATTACCCCTATGAACTGTGCTTTTGAAAAGAGGGAGTGTTATCTAACACTGATATCTTGTTTTGAAAAGAGAGAGAGAAAGACGAAGACTAACTGTTGGACTGTCACTTTAAGGTACTGGGAGTAACTTTTGGATTTCTGCTGAGTTAGAGAGAGAGAGAGAGCGAGAACTGAGCAGCTCGTAAGTCGCTATGGTGACTGAGGGCAGTGTTATTTGATGGACAATCGATGTTATGATTTTTCAGCAGTGTGTTTATACTTCCAAGGACATTTGCCTGCTTGTACATTTCTTACACAGTCAAAGAAAGGAGGAGTTATTTGAATGACAGTTGGTACTCAGTACAGTGAGATAATAGGAGGTCAGATGATACAGACCTCAGGCACATGTTTTGGACACTGAATGAGCTTTGTTGTGCCACAAAAATGTGGGTTTTTGCAGGATTGATCAGGCAAATTGATCAGTGGCTCTTGCAGTGAAAAAAAGGGCAGTGACTGGTGGGGAGTTGTCCATGTGTCCACCCTTGCCTGGGTTGATGGCTCCACCACAGAAAAACAGTCCCCTTTGTTGTGGTCACAGTCGGTGACTTTTAAAGAATTTTGGAGGACAACGAGAAGATCGACGGCATCAGCTCATCTGAAGACTCAAATCTCTCCCTCTCTCTCTCTCTCCATTACTACTCAACTCAATACTGTGAACTGAACTGAACTTTACTCATCATCGTAAGACTGTATCTTTTTACCCCTAGACTTGAAGAAGCTTGATTTTCATATATTTCCACACTTACTGATTTAGTTACTTGTATATAATCCCTTGTGGCTACGGGGGTTAGGGGGTATGGAGGGAAGGCTGGGGCGGGGTTCTGAGTTGGATGATCAGCCATGATCATAATAAATGGCGGTGCAGGCTCGAAGGGCTGAATGGCCTACTCCTGCACCTATTTTCTATGTTTCTATAATCATTGCTAACCTGTTTGATTTATCTACATTTGTATTACTGTATTGCATAGTTACTAATAAATAATATTAGTTAATAGCAATATTGGACTCCAAAGTGTTTTCCATCTCTGCTGTTTCTTTAACTCCTCATGGGGTACGTGACAAGAGGAACTTTGGAATACAAGTATATATAAAAGCGGAGTGATGGTGGATAGGGGCATGAATAATGTTTTTAGCAAGCTGGCATGGCACTGAGTGTAAAAGTTGGGAGATTATGGTGTGGTTGTACAGGAAATCGAGTAAAGAATTCAGTTTTGGTCGCCCTGATCTAGGAAAGATGTAATTAAGCTGAAAATAATGCAAAAGTGTTTTACAAGGATGTTGCCAGAACTTGAGGGACTAAGTTATAGAGAGGGGTTGGACAGGCCCTTACAACATGGGTGAGGAGTATGGAATCATGACAGGAATAGATAGGGTGAATGCTGTCAGAGTTGGGTTATCAAGAACTAAAGGGTACAGCTTTAAACTGAGAGAGGAAACATTTAAGAAGAGATTGAGGGACAATGTTTTTCTTTCACCAGAAGGTTCGCATCATAGTACATAGAACATAAAACATTACTCCTCACATCCCTTTTGAACCTTCCCCCCGCTCACCTTCAATGCCATTTCTACCCTGGGAAAAAGATACTCACTTGCCTACTCTATCCATGCCTCACATAATCTCCCCTCAGCTTCCACTGCTCCAAAGAAAACAACCCAAGTTTGTCCAGCCTGAACACTTGCCCTCTAAACCAGGCAGCATCCTGGTAAACCTTTTCAGCACCCTCTGCAAAACCAACCTATAGTGGGGCGACCAGAACTCCAGATATGGCCTATAGTTTTATAAAGTTGCAACATAATCTCTTGACTCTTGATCTCAATGCATTGACTAACCACCCCATCAGACTGTGCAGCCACTTTCATGGAGCAATGAACTTGGACCCCAAGATCTCTCTGCTCAGCAACACTGTTAGGGACCTTGCCCTGAACTGTGTTGTCTTCTTGCATTTGTCCTAGTAAACTGCAATACCTCACCTTTATCTGGGTTAAACTCCATCTGCCATCTCTCAGCCCATATCTGCAAATGATCTATATCACACTGTATTATTTGCCAATTTTCTACACTGTCCACAACTCCACCAATCTGGGTATCATCTGCAAACTTAGTAACCTACCCATCTATTTGTTGATCCAGGTCATTTATATGTAATGCCCTGGTTCATTTTTTTTTACTATTATGCTGTTCTATATGTGATCTTTGTGCTGTTCTCTGCAAGCTGCTTGCTTGGTTTACTGTTGAAGATAAGAGATAGGAGAATTGTGTGCCATCCAATTAGGATGGCCGGATTAAGGGGAGGTTTCTCTGGTGAGGGGCACTAAGGTTGGGCTTGGGGATTTTCTTAAGGGGATGAAGGGAGAAGATGCTGGAGAGAAGAGGTTGTAGGACTCAACCTGGAGCGGGGCCATGATTCGACGAAGCCCAGGGAGATCGAAGGAGGATCGGCAAAGGGAATGGGCCCTTTTCTTTTTTTTTGCTTTTTCTTTACTAACCATTTAGTCCAATTTAGAATTATAAAGCTAAATCTTTCAATTGTATAAGATGTACTGTCTGTTGTTTCAGGGTAACGAATCACGCAACATTCACACAAACAGGGCTTGAGGAGGGCTCGCGCCTCAATCCCACACATTTGGTGGGGCCAGAGATTGTCTTCCATAGACTTATGCAGTTTACAGAACCAGGGTGTTTCATTGTGGGGGTTCGCCTGGGATCGATTTCCTTGGATGCTGTGTATTGAGCATTGATCCAGTGGGTTGTGTTTAAGTCTGTGCTAAACTATTGTCCAGTAAAGTGATTACGATATGTGGCTATGGATGTAGCCAGGGCTGAGCAGTGCTGCGAAACCACAAGGTTACTGGTAACGAATTCATGTGTATCGAGTGGGGTAGGCATTCGTATCCCTGATGAATTGTTAATTCTAAGTTTAAGTACTGTTAAAGCTGTAGGAACAGTTACGATTGTGGAAAGAAGGCTTGATAAAATGGTGGGCAAAGACTTTGTTTTAGTCCAGACTAGCGCTGACGTAATGGCAGTGAAACTGCCTGGTACTATTAGGGCCCCGGGAGAGGGGGGTGGCGTGGGCTTTCCATACTCTCCCAGAGGAGAAGAGTGTAGGAGAGCGCTGAATCGCAAGCCTGGGGGCGGAGACTTCAAAGACAAACACAAAATACTCTGCAAGTGCTGGGGTCAAAGCAACACTCACAACACACTGGAGAAACTCAGCAGGTGGTGCAGTATCCGTGGAAACTATGAGTTGACGTTTCGGGCCGGAACCCTTCCGGATGCTGCCGGATGTGCTGAGTTCCTCCAGCGTGTTGTGAGAGTGACTTCAAAGACAGGTTGCTCTCATTTCTGCGGAGCGAGGGGAAGGAGTGGTCTGATTTATAATGTCTAATGAGTCCCCCAGTGAACAGTGAACTTCTGAGTTGGTATCAGCCCTTACCCCACTGGTGAATAAATGGCCCAGTGCCCAGGCAGAGGGCCCTAGCTATCGAAAGCTGTGAATGTTTTCCGGAATGAATCCCACCCCCGAGGGGGAGGAGGAGTATGAGACTTGGGCGGAGCAGACTTCTCAGTTGTTAAATGAGTGACGGTGCTCTGGTGACATAAAAAGACAGTGATTGGTTGAGGGTTTGAGAGGCCAGTTTGCTGATGTAGCGAGAGCTGTAAAGACACCAGAACCACTTTGCTACCTCTGCGGCCTACGTGCAAGCGCTAGAAAATGTGTTTGATGCAACAGGAAGCCCAATGGAGCTCGTGACAGGGTTTCAGGCCATGTTTCAGGAGAAGAGTCTGTAGCTACATTTTTTGGCTAGAGAGGCAGTAGAGGCGTAGAGAGGCCATTCAGACGGCTGAGGTGGATCAGTTAAGAATGGACCAAATAGCGAAAGGCGTCCAGTCCCAGAACTTGCACGCTTGGGGTCTCCGGCTGTCTCGTAAGACGTGCACTCCTCCCTCGTTTGTTGAGCTGATCAGAGAAGTACGAGAGGAGGAGAACGCGTCGGGGGCACGAGGGTGGGTACTCCGTAAACAGGGTACAGTCGTCGGTAGTAGCTGAAGCACCTTCAATTACTCCAAAAGACTGAGGTTTGGTAAAATACTGAAAGGCTTTTATTCGCTGTACAATACGACCTCCACAGTGAGTGTCTGCCCCCGGACTGAGGGGGAGGGGCAAGGCGAACACCTTTATACAGGACTCTGTGGGAGGAGCCACAGGGGCAGTCAGCAGAGGGGTGTGTCCAGACAGGTAACCGAGTTACAACATATATACATGGTTTACCACATTCACCCCTCCTTTTTTTTTAAAAAGAGTCCTGCGGGGTGAAGTGACTGACAATATTTACAAGAAGTATATTTACAGGTTAAGTCTATCAGGCGGTCGAGTCTGTCACTGTGACCTACGTAGCACCGGCGGTGATTGCACCGGCGATGGCGGTTGTGCTGGCTCCGGCCTGACTTCAGGTGCCAGCACGTTAGGCGTCGGTAATCCCTCGTGCGTGTGCGTCACGCCTGGTATGGGAGTGTCGTGTGGTGTCTGTATAGGGTTTGGGGTGCACGGTGTCTCGTAGGTACATACATTGGTGGGTACGGGGTCAATAGTCACCATGGAGTGTTCAGGATAGGGGCCTGGAGCTCCTGTGGGCGCCAGGTCGCGGATGGAGACCGTGTCCTCCCGCCCATCAGGTAAAACCACATAGGCATACTGGGGGTTCACATGAAGTAAGTGAACCCTCTCGACTATCAGGGAGTATTTATTGCTCCTCACAGGTTTCCAGAGCAGCACTGGCCCCAGGGACGTCAGCCAAGATGGTAGGGTGGTTCCAGTGGTCGATTTTCTGGGAAAAGAAAAGAGCCGCTCATGAGGGGTGGCATTGGTGGCTGTGCATAACAGGGAGCGGATGGAGTGGAGTGCCTTGGGAAGGACCTCCTGCCAGTGGGAGACTGGCAGTCCCTTTGACCTGAGGGCTAAGAGTGTGGCTTTCCACACTGTGCCATTCTCCTTCTCTACCTGCCCATTCCCCCAGGGATTATAGCTCGTGGTCCTACTGGTTGCAATTCCCCTAGCCAGTAGATATTGGCGCAGCTCATCACTCATAAACGAGGACCCTCTGTCACTGTGGATATAGCATGGGTATCCGAACAGAGTGAAGAGCTTGCGCAGGGCTTTTATAACTGACGTGGTAGTGGTGTCGGGGCAGGGGATGGCGAAGGGGAACCGCGAGTACTCGTCAATGACGTTAATACATTGCGGTTGGTGGAGGGAAGGGGGCCCTTAAAGTCAACACTCAAAGGAGCGGGTGGCCTTGATGAGTGGTGCCTTTTCAGGTCGGTAGAAGTGCGGTTTGCACTCTGCGCAGACTTGGCAGTCCCTGGTCATCATCCTGATCTCCTCAAGAGAGTAAGGCAGGTTCCGGGCTTTCACAAAGTGGAAAAGCCGGGTGACTCCCGGGTGGCAAAGGTCTACATGTAGGGCGTATAGCCGGTCGATCTGCGCGCTGGCGCATGTTCCCCGGGATAGGGCATTGGAGGGCTCATTGAGCTTCCCAGGCCTGTACATGATGTCATAGTTGTAGGTGGAGAGTTCGATTCTCCACCTCAGAATTTTATCATTTTTGATTTTGCTCCGCTGCTGATTATTAAACATGAATGCGACTGAGCGCTGGTCAGTCAGCAGGGTGAACCTTTTGCCGGCAAGATAGTGCCGCCAGTGCCTTATAGCTTCCACTATGGCCTGGGCCTCTTTCTCTACCGCAGAGTGCCGAATTTCAGGGCCTTGAAGGGTACGGGAGAAGAACGCCACTGGTCTTCTTGCCTGGTTGAGGGTAGCAGCCAGCGCAAAGTCGGAGGCGTCACTCTCTACTTGGAAGGGAATGGCCTCATCCACCGCATGCATTGCTGCTTTGGTAATGTCCCCTTTTATGCGGTTGAAGGCCGCGTGGGCCTCGGCAGAGAGGGGGAATGTGGTGGACTTGACCGGGGGCAGGCCTTGTCTGCATAGTTAGAGACCCATTGGGCGTAATATGAAAAGAAGCCCAGGCACCTTTTGAGGGCTCTGAGGGTATTGGGAAGAGGGAGTTCCAACAAGGGGCGCATACGGTCGGGGTCAGGGCCAATGACTCTATTCTCCATGACACACCCAAGGATAGCAAGTCGGGTGGTCCCAAATACACACTTGTCCTTGTTATAGGTGAGGTTAAAAGATTTGGCCGCTTAGAGAAATTTTTGGAGGTTGTTGTCGTGATCCTGCTGGGCGTGACCGCAGATGGTGATGTTATCCAGATATGGGAACATAGCCTTCAGTTGGCACTGATCCACCATCCGCTCCATTGCCCTCTGGAAGACAGATACACCATTCGTGACACCAAAGGGGACGCGCAGGAATTGATAAAGCCTGCTGTCCGCCTCGAAGGCAGTGTAAGGGCGGTCCTCCCGGCAGATGGGGAGCTGATGGTAAGCAGATTTTAGGTCTATGGTCGAGTACACCTTGTACTGTGCTATCTGATTGATCATATCCGCGATGCAGGGTAGAGGGTACGCGTCGAGCTGCAAGAACCTATTGATGGTCTGGCTATAGTCCACGAGCATCCTATTCTTCTCCCCGTTCCGAACAACCACCACCTGCGCCCTCCAAGGACTTGTGCTTGCCTCAATGACCCCCTCCCTGAGCAGCCGCTGCACCTCCTACTTAATGAAAGCTCTGTCCCCCGCGCTGTACCTCCTGCTTTTAGTTGCCACAGGTTTACAGTCGGGGGTTAGGTTGGCGAACAGCGGTGGGGGAGGGATCCTGAGGGTGGACAGGCCGCAAGTGGTGTCGGTAGTGTGGCAGTTGGCATGATGTTGGGTGGGATGCGCGGGTCGGTGTGTGTGTGTGGTCAGTAGCGGGGTACGTGACATATCTCTACAAAACAGGGGATTTATGACAGTAATTGGTGGGAGGGGCCCATCATACTTCATTGTCAAGCTTTTCAGGTGGCTCTGGAAGTCCAACTCCAACAGCACAGGGGCACACAGTTGAGGCAAGACCAGTAACTTAAAGTCCCGATATTCTGTGCCCTGCACCACTAGCGTCGCTACACAACCCCCCCAGATGTCTGTTGTATGCGACCCGGAGGCCATGGTGATCCTCTGACTTACCGGCCGTATCATGAGTCCACAATGCTGCACCGTGGCCGGGTAGATAAAACTCTCCGTGCTGCCTGTGTCAAACAGGCAGCTTGTCCTGTGCCCCTCCACCAGGATGTCCATCATTGACCTTGCGAGCTGGTGGGGAGCGCTTTGGTCGAGGGTCACGGAAGCCAGGGTGGGGTCGCTGTCTTGGTCCGGCGCGGTGGGGTGGCCCGTGAGCACCCGCTGGTCATAGGCGGTGGGAGGTGGCGCCGACCAAGATGGCCACCCCCATGTCTCGCACGTGGTGGTGGCGTGCAGGGAAGATGGCAGCAGGGAAGATTGCGGCCCCCATGTCTCGTACGTGGTGGCAGTGTGCAGGGAAGATGGCGACCCCCACGTCTCGCACACGATGCTGCTCGATCCCGCTCGCGTTTTGACTTACAGACCTTGGCGAAGTGGCCCTTCTTTCCGCAGCTGGAACAGGTAGCTTGTCGGGCCGCGCAGCGTTTCCGAGGGTGCTTCTCCAGTCCGCAGAAGTAGCACTTCGCGGACTCACGACTGGCTGCAGCCAAGGTTGATTCGCCGGCGGGTTGCGGGGTCTGCGGCCCCCACGAGGCCATCGGGGGATCGCGTGCCTGGAGAGCCTCGGAGTTATGCAGAGCGGCCTCCAACGTATCAGCCAGCTCCATCGCCGAACTTAGGGTAAGATCGGCTTTTTCCAGCAGCCGCTGGCGCACGTACACTGACCTGGTCCCCGTGACGAAGGCGTCTCTCACTAGGAGTTCTGCATGCTGTGCCACCGTCAGCTCCTGGCAATTGCAGACCCGCACGAGTGTCCGTAGGGCCCGGACAAACTCAGCACTCAATTCCCCGGACCGTTGTTGCCGTGTCGCTAAGCGATGCCGAGCATAGACGCTGTTTATCGGCCACAGGTATTGTCTTTTGAGTGCGTTCATCGCGCCGTCGTAGTTCAGCTGGTCTCTGATCAGCGAATAAACCTGTGGACTGACCCTGGAGAGTAGAACTCGGCACTTGGCTACGGGGTCGGTCGCTTTAATCTCCTCTAGATGCGCTTCGAAGCAGGCCAGCCAGAGTTCGAAAGCATTTCCAGCATCAGGCATTTGCGGATCGAGGTCTAATTTTTCTGGTCTCAGGGTCTGTTCCATGTTTTAAAACGTACAGCGAATAAAATTGAAGCACCTTCAATTACTCCAAAAGACTGAGGTTTGGTAAAATACTGGAAGGCTTTTATTTGCTGTACAATACAACCTCCACAGTGAGTGTCTGCCCCCGGACTGAGGGGGAGGGGCAAGGCGAACACCTTTATACAGGATTCTGTGGGAGGAGCCACAGGGGCAGTCAGCAGAGGGGTGTGTCCAGACAGGTAACCGAGTTACAACATATATACGTGGTTTACCACAGTAGCCCCCTGCGTTGAAGTGACGGGGAATGATAAAGGAAACCATGGCAGAGTTGAGAACTGAGATGTACCGGTTGTTATCAGCGAGTGTGACCCCCCTCCCCCGTAAAACAGAGCTGATAGGGAGGCAGACCCCCTAAGGACTACGCTAGTGACCGGGATCCTGTGAGAAGGGGAGCGGCCGGTATTGTCTTTTATAACTGTGGTGAAGAGGGACACCTCAGGCGGGAGTGTGAACAACGGGAAACCCCTCGGAGAGCGAGACCCCGGGTACCTAAGCAGAGAGAAACATCAGGAAATTTAGAAGAGACCCAGTGAGGGAACGGCCCGGCATCTCGGGGGGCGGGGGGAGACACGTTCACAGCAAAGTATCAAGGAACACCCTCAAGGGAAAAAACCCCATTCCTGAAAGCTTAGAGGGGCCAAGCTCCAGTGCATCGCTACAGATAGAAGGGATTTATGCTAGAGCCATGCTTACCGCAGACTCACAGGTCACTTTGCTGTATCATTCATTTTACAACCAGTATTTGACGCATTTACCATTGACACCACTCAGTGCACTAGAGATCTGAGGTCTTAGTGTGGGTGATTATCCATATGATGGCTATTTGTGAGTGAAGCTGGAGTTTTCGGAGGCAGATGTGGGAGTGGCTGAGCCCATTGATACATTAGCGCTGGTTTGTCCAGACCCTGTTGAGAAGGGCGGAGTTTCAATTCTTGTGGGGACAAATACTGCTATTGTGAGGAGACTCATGGGAGCCTGCAAGGAGGGAACTGGAGAGGGCTTTCTGAAAACATTGTCAGTTTACCCGGTTTCTCAAGCTGCTTTCGAGCAAGTGCATGTCCGCGCTGGGCCAGATAATGAGCGTAGACGAGGGACTGTGTGGTTCACCCAGTCAAGGTCAATCATGTTACTGCCCAGGGAAATAGCGAGTGATGGGAAACCCCAAATTTCCCGGAATGCCTGAGGCCGAGCCCCCCTTGCTGGATGTTTTGGAAGTTCACCAGGAGGAGTCGGGCTTACCTGCTGGGGTACTGGTGAGGCCCGAACTGCAGAAGCCCTCGGTTGTACAGGTGAGCAGGATGGCAGTGATTGTCAGGAACAGTACGAAGAGGGAGGTCACCTTCAAGCAGGGATGGCCCTGGTGCACCTCTTCCCGGTGGTGCTAATGTCTAGTGTCCCTGTAAGACAAGCTGGGGAGAAACTCTCTTCAAAAAAAGGAAAGTTGACTGCCGAGTCATTCAACTTTGGGGTCACCCTGGTACCTGCGAGTTGGAAGAGAAGGTTGACAGAGAAGATGTTGAAACTGGAAGGTATCTTTTCTACTGACGAGTTTGATGTGGTTGTTTCAAGGGCACTTGCCACACTACCCGGGTGACCGAGGATACCCGTCGGAGAAAAGTCGCGGTGACTGACCCCTGCAAAGGTGGAAGACGTTCGGCAGCAACTGTAGGGAGCTGGGATCATCACCGAGTCCAGGAGCCTCTGTGGGGTAGCAGTGGGAGCGTGGCGGGGGAGGAGATAGTATATGGTGGGGGTGGAAAGAGTGACTGGAGGGGCGGAAAGAGTGACTGGAGGGGCAGCAGATAGAAGGTGACGGGGAGGACAGAGAAGGTGTCACATCAAGGAGCAATAATGTGGCAGGGATGAGAGAGGGTGTGGTGTGGTGTGGTGGGGAGAGGGAGTGACAAGCGGAGAGCGTGTGTGGCAGGGGATGAGAGAGGGTGTAGAGAGAGAATGACAGGTAGGAGAGAGAATGTGGCAGAGGAGAGAGTGTCACAGGAGAGAAGAGGGAGTGTGGGGGAGGAGGGAGGGTGTGGTGGGGAGAGAGAAGGGGGTAGGAAGGTGAGAGAGAGGAAGAAAAGTGGTTGAAAATTGAGGGGAAATGGGATTAGGAGAGAGGGATACAAGGGGAGAGGGAGAGGATAAGGTGGGGAAAGAGAAAAAGGGGATGGTCATGGAGAGGTGGGGGGGAGAACCACAAGGAAGAGAGGACAAGGCAGAATTTGTCTGGACGTCTGTCTGAAAAACAGGGGTGTGCTTTGTCCCTGTCCCTGTTCTGGGAACACTCGATGCCCACACTGGGTACACTGTAGGGGTGATGTACCACCCATACTGAAAGGACGAATGGCACCTTGCACAGAGTGTAGAGCCTGGAGGGACTCAGTAAATCTGCCAGGTCCTGTACACAGTATCAGCACATCAGAATCACCACCCTACCTCTTCCTCATACTGAAGGGTTATCCTCCAACCACACCTGGATGTTTCAAAGTGACTAGATTCCGGACAGGACTTAACATGGGAACCAGGCTTTACCCTTCCTCTGACTCCTCACATCATAACTCACTTCACCCTCACCGCCTCACCCTTCCTTACATGGAACAGTACAGCATAGAAACAGGCCATTTGGCCCATCTAATTCATGCCAAATAGATTCATACAAAAGCTCGTTCCATTTGCCACATTTGACTCATACTTATCTAAATCCTTTCTGTGCATGTACCTGTGCAAATGTCCTTTAAACCACTTCCTCTGGCAGCTCAATCTCTATGGACCATTCCCTATGTGAAAGGTTTGTCCCCTGAGTCCCCATTAAATTTTTCCACTCTTACCTTACACCAGTGCCACTAGTTTTCAACTCTCCTGCCCTGGGAAAAAGATCCATATTGTGTATTTGCAGGCTAGATGCAGGAAGATTGTTCCTGATATTGGGGAAGTCCAGAATGAGGGGTCACAGTTTCAGGATAAAGGGGAAGCCTTTTAGGACCGAGATGAGGAAAAACTTCACACAGAGAGTGGTGAATCAATGGAATTCTCTGCCACAGGAAACAGTTGAGGCCAGTTCATTGGCTATATTTAAGAGGGAGTTAGATAAGGCCCTTGTGGCTAAAGGGATCAGGGGATATGGAGAGAAGGCAGGTATAGGGTTCTGAGTTGGATGATCAGCCATGATCCTACTGAATTGCGGTATAGGCTCGAAGGGCCGAATGGCCTACTCCCGCACCTATTTTCTATGTTTCTATGTTTCTATTTAATATTTCTGTAATATTTGAGTAATCTTGTATATGTATATAATTTGATTAAAATAATAAAATGAGGGGTTAAATGTAACAATGTGTGGATTGCATACACCGTCACATGATATATGTGCTCATCACTTGAAGTAAAACACAAAGTTAGAAACATTTCCAATTCCCATGTCTTCCTTTGAATTAGTTTGATGTTTTGAAGTTAGAAAAATAACAATCCACCTTGTATGTGCCTGGCACACTGGTGGTGGAGAAGGAGGTGTTTGGCACACTGGCCATCAGTCAGGACACCAAGTACAAGAGTTGATACATCATTGAGCAGCTGAAACTACATTAGGGTATCATCCAGTTGTCATACGGGAGGTGGCTAGGAACGGATCCAAGTGCAAGACACTGAAGTACTAGGGACAGGGTGAGAGCAAGGACATGGACACGAAAACCCGGAACCCAGAAAAGGACTGGACAAGGACCCAGTACCTGGGTCTTGCCTCTGGCTCGGACCCCAGAACCAGGCAAGGACGAGGCTTGGCAGGCAGGCAGGATGAGGCTGAAGTCTTCAGGCTTGAGGCTAGAGGCGAGGCTTGGCAGGAGGCTGGGTAAACAGGAAAACCTGGAGCAAGGGTTGATGGACCGGACTGTGAACTGGAATACGGACTTCACGGACCGGACCATGACAGTACCCCCTACCCCATTTACGGGAGCCTCCTGGCGACCAAACAGGGAATCCAGACTATGGACGACCAGGGCGGGTGGGAGGGTATTTAATAGAAAGGAACCCCGGGTGGCAAGAGGAAAACGACAGTGTCTGTGTCGCTGGGTCCATGGTTGGCTGGATGTTCTGTCATAAGGAGGTGGCTGGGTGCGGACCCAAGTGCAAGACACAGACACTGAAGTACTAGGGACAGGACTAGGATACAGGGCAATGGCAAAGACGTGGACAGGAAAACCAGGAACCTGGAACAGGACTGGACAAAAGAGCTAGGAGCCCGGACTTGGACTCTGAGACAGAGACTGGACAAGGACCCCGTACCTGGGTCTTGCCTCTGGCTCGGACCCCCGAACCTGACAAGGACGAAGCTTGGCTGGCAGGCAGGACGAGACTGGAGTCTTAGAGACTTGAGGTGAGGCTTGGCAGGAGGCAGGAAACTTGACTCTTCAGGCTAGAGGCTAGAGGCTAGAGATGAGGCTAGGCAGGAGGCAGGAGGCTGGGGTCTTCTGGCTTGAGGCTAGAAGCTCGAGGCTCGAGGCGAGGCTTGGCAGGAGGCAGGAGGCTGGAGTCTTCAGGCTTGAGGCTAGAAGCGAGGCTTGGCAGGAGGCAGGAGGCTGGAGTCTTCAGGCTTGAGGCTAGAAGCAAGGCTTGGCAGGAGGCAGGAGGCGGGAGTCTTCAGGCTTGAGGCTAGAAGCAAGGCTTGGCAGGAGGCAGGAGGCGGGAGTCTTCAGGCTTGATGCTAGAGACAAGGCTTGGCAGGAGGCAGGAGGCTGGGGTCTTCAGGCTTGAGGCTAGAGGCTCGAGGCGAGGCTTGGCAGGAGGCAGGAGGCGGGAGTCTTCAGGCTTGAGGCTAGGCAGGCTCCTCCTGGGCAGGGCGTGGTTCACCTGGGCAGGGCGCGGATCTCCTAGGCAGGGCGCGGATCACCACCCGACAGAGGCATGGGACAGCAAGGGACAGAACCAACCCCAGGTAATGGCAAGACGGCCTGGCTTACCTGGGCGAAGGTAAGGGACAGGAAGGGAGCTAGGTACAGGGTGGCTCCAGGACAAGACTGCAGGAGAGACGAAGCGAGAGTTACCAGCAAGACAAGGCAAGGCTTCAGGCAATGCAAGGCAAGGCGAGAACTTCAGGTGAGGTGAGAGTTACCGGCAAGACAAGGCAAGGCTTCTGGCAAAGCATGGCGAGATGAGACGAGAGTTACCGGCAGGACAAGGCAGGGCTTCATGCGAGGAAACAGAAGACAGAGCAAGGGATACAAGGAGTAAGGACAAGAACAATCCAGCAGCCACGCCTGGGTCTCTGAAGGTCTTTATGCAGCCAGCCCCAATGAGCATCAGCTGCCTCAATTAGAGCTAAACAAGAACAGAAACAGGGTAAACAGGAAAACCTGGAGCAAGGGTCGATGGACCGGACCGTGAACCAGAATACAGACTTCACGGATTGGACCATGACACTAGTTTTGTATAGGAGGGACATCAGTAAACTGCAGATGATTTAGGGGAATATTGCAAGACCTCATGAATCTGAGATATAGGGAGACATTGGGCAGGCTGGGACTTTTCCTTTGAAATGATCTCATAGTGGTGTATAAGCTCATGTGGGGCATAGATATGATGAATGCACACAATTCTTTATCAGCATCAAGGGATACTCAAGGTGACAGGGAAAAGTCTTCAAAGGTGCCTGAGGGGCAACTTCTTTGCCTAAAGAGTGGTCTGTACATGGAACGAGCTGCCAGGTAAATGCACTGTACCTAAGGCAGATTTACAACGTTTGGAACATGGAGCATTGGACAGTACAGCCCAGGAACAGGCCTTTCAGCCAGAATGTTAAGCTGAACTAATTAAACTCATGATCAAACGCCCAATTAAACCAATTCCTTTTGCCTACACAATCCTTCCTTTTCCTGCACGTTTATGGACAGATCTAAGAGCCTCTTGAATGCCCCTATTATAACTGCTTCCACCACAACTGGCAGTGCATTCCAGGCAGCCACCACTCTGTGTGAAAAGCAACTTGTCACACATCCATTTTGAAATGACCCCCTCTTGTTATAAACACGTGCTGTCTGGTATGAGACATTTCAACCCTTGAAGCAAGATACTGTCTGCCCAATTTATGCCACCTTGTCATCTTATGAACCTCTATCAGATCTCCTCTCAACCTCTACTGCTCTGTAGAAAACAACCCAGATTTGTCCAACCTCTCCTTAAAATTCATGTCCTCTACTGGGCATATGCGGCATCCTGGTACATCCTCTTCTGTACATTCTTCCTAAAAGGGTGATCAGTCTGGATGCAATACTCCAGATACAGCCTAATCAGAATTTTATAAGGCAGCAGCATAACCTCTTGACTCTTGAACACAATTCTTCAATTGATAAAGGGAATCATATCATCTTCACCCCCTCACAACCTGTGCAGACTGCTACAATTTACAATGAACATTACCTACCTGGCACGTCTTTGGACTAGGAGAGGAAACTGGAGCACCTGGGGAAAACCAAAGTATTCCATGGGGAGCATGTACAGACATTTTACAAATAGCACCAGCGCCAGAATTGAATTCCAAACTCTGAAACACCCTGAGCTGTAATAGCACTACACTAACCACTACACTACCATGGTGTCCAAAACACTACAGCCCAGTCCATCACAGACAAAGTCTTTCCCACCAGTGAGCACACTTAGAAGGAGCGTTTCCACAAGAAAGCAGCATCCATCAAGGACAGCACTATGCTCACCCCTACTGTCAGGCAGGAGTAAAAAGACAAGAGAATGAATCTTAAGCTAGTACATGGTAACGTATGCAGACTTTGATAATGCGTTTTACTTTTAGTTTACCTTACTTTGACTTATTTGCCCATATGTGCAACTGATCTATATCCCACTGTCTGCTTTGTCAGTCTTCAACATGATCCACAACAATATCTTTTTTTCAGATTGCCTACTTACCCATTCGGGTGGATGAACCCTCTTGTAGGGTCAACGGCCTCCTAGCAAACATGTGCCATGAAGCGCGGAAAGGGCATCCCTTGCATCGAAGCTTGGTCTGGTCATTCACTGCAACAGAACTTCCCCCAGCTGTCTTGGACCCCACCATGCCACTGGATCCAGGAGGGGATGTCGGGAGGGGATGTCAAGAGGGTGGGTCTGGACCTGTGCAACCCCCTACTCACCCAAAATCCACTCACGCACACGCTGTTCCTTTCTGAGGAGTGGGGTACCACCCCACTAACTGACTGAAAGGAACCATCATCATCCTATGGGATGGATAGCCAGAGAGAGAGAGACCTACCCATTAATCCATCCCTTGTCATTTTCATCTAGGTATCTAAACAGCAAATGTCCCAGTACAGTTCCTTGTGAAACACCAACAGACATAGAAATCTACCCAGAATAATTCCTACCAATTACTACTCTCTGTCTTCTATGAGCAAACCCACTCTCTATCCAAATAACACACACAAAATGCTGGAGGAACTCAGCAGGCCAGGCAGCATCAATGAAAAAAGTAAGTACAGTCGATGTTTCGGGCCAAGACCCTGTCCAAATGGCCATTTCATTGTGGATCCCATCTATCTTAATCTCTTCACCAGTGAGGAACCTTGTCAAACACCTGACTAAACCCCATGTAGACATCAACAGCTCTATGTTCATCAATTATTTTCAGTACTTCCTCGAAAAATCAAGTTAGTAAGACATGACTTGCCCTGCACAAAGTTATGCTGACAGTCCCTAATTAGGCAATAGTTTTCCAAATGCTCACAAATCTTACCAGCAGTAGTGATAGGGAATTCACTGGTTAAGGGGATGGACGGTGGACTTTGTGCATTCTCTGGACAAGAATGAAATTCTCAGATGGTATGTTGCAGGGTCAGAGGCACTGCGGATTGAGTCCACAGTGTTCCTAAGAGAGAGGTGAGCAGCCAGACATTGTGTCCACATTATTAACAAAGACATAAGCATGAAGGGTGATGAGGTCATGTAAAGTGAGTTGAAGGAGCTTGGTAGGTTAAAAGACAGGACATCCAGAGTGGTGATAACAGGATTTCTACCTGTACCACGTACTACTGAGGCAAGAACTAGGAAGATCATTTAATTTAACATGAAGCTAAGGAAATGGTACGGGAGGAAGGCTCAGATATTTGGATCATTGATCTCTCTTCCAGGAAAGGTGGGACCAGGATGGTTTGCACCGGAATTGAGGCAGTACTCTGGAGAAAGGTTTCCATTGATGTTCTGTGCTGATTAAACTACAGTTGCAGTTGGCGAGGGGGGGGGAGCAGTAGTTGTGGTAAACAGAGTGGAGTAGCTCTGTCGTTCTGGGGAAAGTGGATGTTAAACTCTACATTGTGTACATTTCAATGCAGGTAAGGCAGATGAACTTAGATCATGGATTAGCATAGAAAATTACAATGCTGTAACCATTAGCAAGACTGCTTGTAGGTAGGGCAGGACCAGCAGCTCCATGTTCCAGGATTCCATTGTTTTAGACATGATAGTGGATAGTGATAAAGGGGAAGAGGTGGCATTTCTAGTCAGGGATATTCTCAGTGCAGTACTCAGAGTGGAGATAATGGAACTGAAGAATAAAAAATGGATGACCATGTTAATGTGATTATATTACAGGCTCCTGTCTGAGTGGCGGCTTGGGGGGTGGGAGGGAACTTCGACTCAGACCATGAGAGGCCTGCGTCGGGCATTTTCATGCCTTACAAGGTGCAGATTGGAAGGCGGCTTGGATCCACTCCAATTTGCCTATGGAAGCAACAGGTCTACAGCAGATGCTATCTCATTGGCTCTTCACACAACCCTGAAACATCTGGAACAAAGATGCCTACTTCAGGATGCACTTTATCGATTACAGCTCAGCAGTTAGTACCACCATCACCTCAATCAGTAAACTCTAAGACCCGGGCCTCAGTACCCCCTTGGATCCTGGATTTCCTCCCTTGCAGAGCCCAGTCAGTTCGATTGGCAAAAGCATCTCCTCCACAATCTCCATCAGCACAGGGGCACCAGAGGGATGTGTGCTTAGCCCCCTGCTTGACTCACTCCACACCTATGACTGTGTGGCTAAGTACATCTCCAACACCATCTACATGTTTGCTGATGACACCACTGTTGTGGGCTGTACCAAAGGTGGTGATGAATCAGCATACAGGAAGGAGATTGAAAACTTGGCCAAGTGGTGTCGTAACAACCACCTCTCACTGAATCTCAAGGAATGCCAAGGAACTGATAGTAGACTTCAGGAGAGAGAAACCAGAGGTCATCAAAGGTGGAGAGGGTCAGTAACTTTAAATTCTTGGGTGCCACTATCTCAGCAGACCTGTCCTGGACCGATCATATAAATATTATTGCAAAGAAAGCACAACAATGCATTACAACCTGGTATGGGAACACCAATGTCTTTGAGCGTAAAATTCTACAAAAGGTAACAGATTTGGCCCAGTATATCATGGGTAAAGCCCTCCCAACTACTGAGCACATCTACATGAAACATTGCCGTAGAAAAGCAACATCCATCATCAAAGATCCTCACCACCTTGGCCATGCTCTTTTCTCACTACTGCCATCAGGTAGAAGGTACATGCCTCAGGACTTGTAGCACCAGCTTCAAAAACAGTTACTATCCCTCAGCTTGATAGGCTCTTGAACAAAGAGGGGATAACTACACTCATTCTAATTCTGGTGTTCCCACAACCTATGGACTCTGTATCTTATTATTTCATGCTATTTCATGTTTTTTCATACTCATTATTTATTGCTATTTATTTATATTGGCATTTGCAGTTTGTTGTTCATTGATCCTGTTTACAGTTACTATTCTGTAGATTTGCTAAGTATGCTTGCAAGAAAAAGAATCTCAGAGTTGTAGTATGTGGTGAAATGTATGTACTCTGGTAATAAATTTTACTTCAAACTTTTTATAGACCAACCAATAGTCAGCAGCAAATCTGAAGACAGACAGTTGAGACTTATAAGGTTGTAATAGTGGGTGGTTTTGCTCTCTGCTTATTGACTGGGACTCCCATACTGTAAAATGACTGGATGGGATAGACTTTCTCAAATCCTTTCAGGAATGTTTCCTGAATCAATATTGGATGTCACAATGAGCAGAGAGTGCAACACTCAATCTCCTCTAATGAACCAGTCAGGGCAGATGACAAAACTTTGGATGTAGTGATCATTATTCCATTAGTTTCAAGGTAACTATGCAGAAAGATAAATCTGGTCATTGGGTTAAATTTCTAAATTGGAGTAAGGCCAACTTTGACAGCATTAGGAGACATCTCACAACACGCTGGAGGAACTCAGCAGGTCGGGCAGCATCCGTGGAAAAGATCGGTCGACGTTTCGGGCTGGAACCCTTCGTCAAGAATGAAGAGGGAAGGGGCAGAGGCCCTATAAAGAAGGTGGGGGGAGGGTGGGAAGGAGAAGGCTGGTAGGTTCCAGGTGAAAAACCAGTAAGAGGGAAGAAAAAGGGGTGGTGGAAGGGAAGCAGGGAGGTGATAGGCAGGAGAGGTGAAGAAAGAATAGGGGAAAACACAATGGAGGCGGAACCAAGAGGGAGGTGGTAGGCAGCTGGGGGAGGGGACAGAGTGACATAGGGATAGAGGAAGGGAGGGGGAGGGAATTACCGGAAATTGGAGAATTCTATGTTCATCCAAGGGGCTGGAGACGACCTAGACAGTATATGAGGTGTTGCTCCTCCAACCTGAGTTTAGCATGGCCGTAGAGGAGGCCATGTATGGACACTTGGTATGTATACTTATATGTATGTATACTTGGTCTATCTCGGACACTTCTCTCCCCTTTCTCGATCTCTCAGTCTCCATCTCTGGAGACAGACTGTCCACTGACATCTTCTACAAGCCCACTGACTCTCATAACTACCTCAACTATACCTCTTCCCAACCTGCCACATGCAAAAGTGCCATTCCCTATTCCCAGTTCCTCCGTCTCCGCCGCATCTGTTCCGAGGATGAGGTTTTCCATTCCAGAACATCTCAAATGTCCTCTTTCTTTAAGGATCGTGGTTTACCTTCTACTGTCATCAATGATGCCCTCACCTGCATCTCCTCCATTTCCCGCAATTCGGCTCTCACCCCATCCTCCCGCCACCACAACAGGGACAGAGTTCCCTTTGTCCTCACCTACCACCCCACTAACCTCCAGATCCAACACATTATCCTCCGCAACTTCCGCCACCTTCAACAGGACCCCACCACTAAGCACATCTTTCCCTCTCCACCCCTCTCCGCCTTCCGCAGGGATCGGTCCCTCCGCGACTCCCTGGTCCACACATCCCTCCCCACGGATCTCCCACCTGGCACTTATCCCTGTAAGCGTAAGTGCTACACCTGCCCCTACACCTCCTCTCATGCCACCATTCAGGGCCCCAAACAGTACTTCCAAGTGAGGCAACACTTCACTTGTGAGTCTGTTGGGGTCATAGATTGCATCCGGTGCTCCCAGTGCAGCCTCCTCTACATGGGTGAAACCTGACACAGATTGAGGGACCGCTTCGTTGAGCACATCCGCTCCATCCGCCGAAACAGACAGGATCTCCCAGTAGCCACCCACTTCAACTCTGCTTCCCACTCCCATTCAGATATGTCCATATATGGCCTCCTCTACTGCCATGATGAGGCTAAACTCAAGTTGGAGGAGCAACACCTCATATACTGTCTAGGGAGTCTCCAGCCCCTTGGTATGAACATAGAGTTCTCCAACTTCCGGTAATCCCCTCCCCCTCCCTTCCCCTATCCCTATGTCACTGTGTCTCCTCCCCCAGCTGCCTACCACCTCCCTCTTGGTTCTGCCTCCTACTATCCATTGTGTTTTCCCCTATTCTTTCTTCACCTTTCCTGCCTATCACCTCCCTGCTTCCCTTCCACCACCCCTTTTTCTTCCCTCTTACTGGTTTTTCACCTGGAACCTACCAGCCTTCTCCTTCCCACCCTCCCCCAACCTTCTTTATAGGGCCTCTGCCCCTTCCCTCTTCAGTCCTGATGAAGGGTTCCAGCCCAAAACATCGACCAATCTTTTCCACGGATGCTGCCCGACCTGCTGAGTTCCTCCAGCGTGTTGTGAGTGTTGCTTTGACCCCAGCATCTGCAGATTATTTTGTGATTTTATCAGAAGACATCTGGGAGGTGTGAATGGGATAGGTTGATTTCTGACAAAGGGATGCTTGGTGAGTGGGTGGCTTTCAAAAGTGAAATATTTAGAGTATAGCATTTGTGTGTTCCTGATAGAATAAAAGGCAAGGCTAACAAGTTTATAGAACCTAGGACTGCGAGGAATATACTCACACCCTTCTAAAGATGCGCAGTAGAGAGCTTCCTAACATCCTGTATCATAAACTGTACTGTAGCGGACAGGAAGTCTCTGCAATGGGAAGTCAAAAATGCTCAACAAACCACCGGCTCCAGCCTACCTGCCATCAAGGATAGATATACGGAGAGGTGCCAGAAAAGGGCCAGTAACATCATGAAGGATCTCACCCACCCACCCTGCTCATGGATTGTTTGTCCCACTCCCATCAGGGAAGAAGCTATGTAACATCCATGCCAGGATCACCAGACTCAGAAAGTTACTTTCCCCAAGCAGTATGGCTAATCAACACCTCCACCCACTAACCCACCCCTCCACATGCCCAACCACAACTACCTTATCATTTACTGTCAGAGCACCTTATGCATAGACACTCCTGTGCCAAGAGTCACTTTATGGATATACAATCAATCTATCATAGTATCTGGAGTAACAATTATTTTGTTCTCCTTTACACTTGAAGGTAGAGCTGTGGATATAGTGTATATGGATTTCAGTAAGACATTTGATAAGGTCCCCATGCAAGGCTCATTCAGAAAATAAGGAGACATGGGATCCAAGGAGACCTTGCTTTGTGGTTATAGATGGTTCGTATTCTGCATGGAAGTCAGTGAGAGTGGTGTTCTGCAGGGATCTGTCTAGGACCCCTTCTCTTCGTGATTTTTATAAATGACCTGGATGAAGAAGTAGAAGGGTGGGTTAGTAAGCTTGCTGATGACACAAAGGTTAGGGGTATTGTGGATAATCTGGAGGGTTGTCAGAGGTTACAGCGGGACATCAATAGGATGCAGAACTGGGCTGAGAATTGGCAGATGGAGTTTATTTTGGTAGGTCAAATTTGAAGGCAGAATATGGTATTAAAGGTAAAACTCTTAGCAGTGTGGAGGATCAGTGAGATCTTGAGGTCCATGTCCATAGGAGACTCCAACTGAAATGGAGATTAACCAGTTCAATTGACAAGAGTCAGGAGCTCCAAATACACAGGGGCAATAACTCTCCAGCAGCCAGAGACCAACCTTCGTGGGTAAGGAGGACCCCACAGACACGTGGAGATTGGGACCATGAAGAACGCCTGGCCAGCATACACTCCTTTCCTATGGAACACCTTTTTTCTTTATTGACTGTTCATGAGGGTCAGGGATTCAGTAGGGTGCACACAGGTAGATAGTTTGTGAACCCAGGTACTTTTTAGTTGAGGCAATAGAAGTTACTTGTTGGTAAATACAAGTGTGCCTCACTGATCATTATTATGAGTAGTGTTTCCTGATCGGGCAATGCATCAAAGGATATGGCAAGGAGGCAGTTGCATGGAGTTAAGTGGGATCTGGGCTCAGTCATGATGGATTGGCGGAGCAGACTTGGTGGGCTTTTGTGTGCATAACTTTGAATATTGAGGCCCTGGCTAAGGAGGAGGCATAGGCAGTTAGGATCAAATAAGGCACTTGAAGAGTATAAGAAATGCAAGAAAACACTTCAGAGAGAAATCAGGAGGGCTAAAAGAGGACATGAAGTTTCTCTAGCAGACAAAGTGAAGAGAATCCCAAGGTTTCTATACTGAATTCCGTCTGGTTAAGATGGTGCTACCAAATGCACACAACTCACGGGTAGTTCAAATGGTTCAAAATTCAACAAAAAGCATCTTTTTCAGGAGATAAATTGTGTTAAATTATCGCCACAAACAGTGAGGGGGTGAGCGATGGCGAGGCAAGTTCACAGGATGAGCCAAATGTTGTGTTGCAGAACTGTTACAGATGGAGTGAACCATTCCAAAAGCAGTCGAGGCAAAGAAGATTCAATGTGCATACAACTGGCCCCGGTGCGAGGTTGGATTGCTCTGGGCAATGAGCTGAAGAGCTCGAGTGTGGCTTCAGTCTGGGCAGCAAAATCTGGGCCCAGAGGACGTCGCTGGACTGTTTCGCAGCAGCCGGGTTCTAGTGCAAGGTACGATCTGCTTAAACACGGGCCCACATCAGAGGCAAGAGTTGATTTTTCTTGCTCCCCACAATGTTCACTCCTTCCTGCCAGGGTACGATGCTAGGTATGATGATTCCAAGACTGTCAATCTGTATGCATCACAATGGGTCAATCCAGCCTATCATCTACGAGTGGTGATTGATAAGTTCGTGGCCTAAGGTAGGCGTTAATTTTAGAAAACCCAGCACATTTATTTTTCAACATAATCCCCTCCTACATGTACACACTTAGTTCAGCGGTCATGGAGCATGTAACGAGAGCGTCTTGGACCTCCAGGTGGTCCACAGCAGGGGTGATTGATAAGTTCGTGGCCTAAGGTAGAAGGAGATGAGTTATACAGCTCTCGTTACATGCATGTTCAACACTTTGAGTGAAAATGCAGAAGTTTGAAGCTTCTCCTCATCTCCTTTAGGCCATGAACTTATCAATCACCCCTGCTGTGGACTACTTCTGGAGGTCCAAGACACTGACTTCTACACAGAAGGGATCCGTATGCTCCACAACCACTGGACTAAGTGTGCAAATGTAGGGAAAATAAATGTGCTAGGTTTTCTAAAATTGACTCCTTCTACCTTAGGTCATGAACTTATCAATCACCCCTCATATCTATTGTTTGGCTTAGTACGTGTCTGTCCGTTGCTATAGATTAACTGTTGTGCACATGTCCCATGGCCCTACAAGAAGCACACATTATTTACACGGCTGCTCCTGGACACTCTGATCACTGTGAGCCTGAGGTGATTGATGGTGGGGAACTCACCAATGTCAATGACTCTCAAGGGTTGGTAATTAGACGTTCTTGTTGCAGTTTGTTAACGTGTGGAACTTTTGTGCTGCGAATGTGACAGGTCACTTGTTACCCAAGGCAGAGGTGTTAATTATCATTCTGCACCCAGAAAGAATAGAAGAAACAATGGTCTCATTTGGCAGAAGGATCCAGAACAAGATGACATTCCACAAAAGTGATCTGCTAAAGAGCCAAAAGTTCAAGGTTAATTTTATTATCGAAATATGTACACAGAATACAACTGAGATTTGTCTTGTCCAGATAGCCATGAAAATATGAGAAAAACCAAGAAAGTCATTGAAAGAAGACATCAACCCCCCCATACAAAAAAGAGAAAGAAGCAAAACTTGCAAACCTCATACCCCTCCCAACTCCTCCCTCACACAAAAACTAGCAGATCACCCACCCAGACACGGCAGCTAAGATATCAAACCCCCCTCAACCCCTCCCTCACACAAAAACTAGATCACCCACCCAGACACGGCAGCTAAAATATCAAACCCCCCTCAACCCCTCCCTCACACAAAAACTAGCAGATCACCCACCCAGACATGGCAGCTAAAACGTCAACCCCCCCAACCCCTCCCTCACATAAAAACTAGCAGATCACCCACCCAGACACGGCAGCTAAAACGTTAACCCCCCAACCCCTCCCTCACATAAAAAACCACCAGATCACCCACCCAGACACGTTAGCTAAAATATCAAACCCCCCTCAACCCCTCCCTCACACAAAAACTACCAGATCGCTCACACAGACATGGCAGCTAAAACGTCAACCCCCCAACCCCTCCCTCACATAAAAACTACCAGATCACCCACCCAGACACAGCAGCTAAAACATCAACCCCCCCCAACCCCTCCCTCACATAAAAACTACCAGATCGCTCACCCAGAAAAACAGGAACATCAGACCTCAAATCCCTAACCCCTCCCTCACCTAAAAATATTAACATATCATCCAACCGCCAATCAGCAACAAGAAAGAAAGCACAGAAAAACTGAAGGAGACCAATACAGTCCATACTAATAATTAGCTATGTCTCAGAATTTCAAAAACATCCTCCATCAGCATTGAGGAGAGCAACAGCTCAAACTCAGACCAAAAGTGATACAAGGAGTTTGTGTTCTTTTTCCCTCGTGCAGCCTCTAATTGGCATTGTAATTCACTGCAAGTTGGACCCAGTTCTTTTTTTTAGGCCTCAGTCTTAACTTTTCCCATTAGCTACTGAGGTATGGCCATCAGCAGGTTCTGGACATCGGGCCTGATCTCAATATTCCACTTCAATTGGTAGAAAATTGTGCAATTACTTATCTGAAAGATATTTTATGTTCTTCATGCGAAGATAAACTTGGAACTATATCTTTCATCTGCATCCTAAATCCTTAGCAAGATCTCAGTTGTGCCTGGGAGGTCCAGTGTACCCATTCTTGGAGCCTTTTGTCCACTCAACTGATGTGTGTCTTTCTGTGCAACTTTGCACTCTTGGCACCTGCACACTTAATTTGCAGTTACAGTAAATTCTGTAGCTTATAGAGATATATGGTTTAAGAAGAGTGTCATTGAAAGCATTTACAAGCCAAATGGCTTGTAAATATTTTTATGAAAACTCAGTAGCCAGTTTAACACAGCAAGTTCCCACAAACAATGTACTCAACAGGCATTGGGTGTGTCAACAGTCAAAGTCAAACAAATACTTCTCTGTCAAATGTCGCTACCCTGTTATTTGTCGCCACTTTCCCTCAACTCCTAATCATATGCTCTTACCCCTACCATTGTCCAGAGCCCAAACTCTTGTCCTGTGCTGACCTGTCTCTGGTTTCTGACCCTGCACCATTGAATATCCACCAGTTCTCCATTCTAGTTTCAGCCTTTAGAGGACAATGGTGTTTTTTAACAACCCAGTTGTGTGCGAGACAGCCCATTAGAAGCAGAGAAAATGACCCACAATGTTGATAACTTCACTCAACTTCATTTGCCCCATCACTAAAATGTTCCCACAACCAATGGACTCACTTTCAAGGTCTCTTCATCTCATAGCCTCAATATTTATTGCTTATTTATTATTATTATTTCTTCTCTTTGTGTTTGCAGTTTGTTGCATTCTGCACTCTGGTTGAACACCCTAGTTGGGCAGTCTTTCATTGATTTTGTTATGGTTATTATTCTATAGATTTATTGAATATGCCCACAGGAAAGTGAATCTCAAGGTTGTACCTGGTGACATATATGCACTTTGATAATAAAATTGACTTTGAACTTCGAGATGAACAGGGAATGAGGTGAACTACCAATGTCATTCTTCCTCGGCCCAGAGATTTCAGGGACGAAGAACATGTCCAACATAACAGCAGCCAGCTCACCTTTTGCTTCTTCAGTCTGGAGAAAGTCGTGCAAGACATTCAAGGGAAACCCCTTCACCCACAGAGATGATGACTGTTTGGAACCCATCACCACAGGAAGAGCAAGTGGTGGACAGCTGTTCAAATTGTAAATTCACTAGATACCCAAGACAGAGTTTAAAATATTACTGATTCATTTGTCACAGATCCAGAATGTTAAATTCCAGGTGAACAGCAGCAGAAGAAACTCCTCTCAAGCCCAGTAACCAGGGTGCAGACTGGGTGTGATGAACAGCAGCAATAATTGCAGATTTCAACACCAACAGTTTAATTTTTAAACTTGTTTCTGGATACAGCAACTGTGATGGTTAAATATCCATTATACGGCTTTTTAAAACTTTTTCCCCAGTGTGAACTCGATAGTGCGACACAAGGTTGGATGACTGAGTGAATCCCTTTCCACATTCAGAACAGATGAACGGCCTCTCCCCTGTGTGAATTCGCTGATGTTCCTTCAGTTGAGATGACTGAGTGAATGCCTTCCCACAGACTGAGCAGGTGAACGGCCTCTCTCCAGTGTGAATTCGCTGATGTAGCTTCAGTTGAAATGACCGAGGAAATCCTTTCCCACAGTCTGAGCAGATGAATGGCATCTCCCCAGTGTGAACTGACTGGTGTGCCAGTAGGTGAGATGACTGAGTGAATCCCTTCCCACAGTCTGAGCAGATGAACGGCCTCTCCCCAGTGTGAACCCGCTGATGTATTTTCAATTGAAATGACCTAGGAAATCCCTTTCCACAGTCTGAGCAGACAAATGGTCTCTCCCCAGTGTGAACTGATTGGTGCGTCTGTAGGTTGGATGAATGAGTGAATCCCTTCCCACACACGGAGCAGGTGAACGGTCTTTCTCCCGTGTGAACTCGCTGGTGTGTCTGTAGGTGAGATGATTGAGTGAATCCCTTTCCACATTCAAAGCAAGTGAACGGCATCTCTCCAGTGTGAACTCGTTGGTGCTCTTTCAGTTGAGAAGACTGAGTAAATGCCTTTCTACATTCTGAGCAGGTGAATGGCCTCTCCCCAGTGTGAACTCGCTGATGTACCTTCAGTTGAAATGACCGAGGAAATCCTTTCCCACAATCTGAGCAGGTAAATGGCATCTCCCCAGTGTGAACTGACTGATGTGCATGTAGATTGCATAACTGAGTGAATCCCTTACCACAGTCTGAGCAGGTGAATGGTCTCTCTCCTGTGTGAAGTCGCTGGTGTCTCTGTAAGTTAGATGACTGAGTGAATGCCTTCCCACAGTCTGAGCAAGTGAACGGCCTCTCCCCAGTGTGAACCCGCTGATGTAACTTCATTTGAGATGACTGAGTGAAACCCTTTCCACATTCTGAGCAGGTGAATGGTTTCTCCCCAGTGTGAACTGACTGGTGTGTCTGTAGGTGGCATAACTGAGTGAATCCCTTCCTACACACAGAACAGGTGAATGGCCTCTCCCCAGTGTGAACTCGCTGATGAGTCTGTAAGTGGGATGACTGAGTGAATGCCTTCCCACAGTCTGAGCAGGTGAACGGACTCTCCCCAGTGTGAACTCGCTGATGTACCTTCAGTTGTGATGACTGTGCAAATCCCTTCCCACAGTCTGAGCAGGTGAATGGCATCTCCCCAGTGTGAACTGACTGGTGTGTCAGTAGGTGAGATGTCTGACTGAATCCGTCCCCACAGTCTGAGATGTTCAGCCTCTCTCTGCTGTGAATTTGCTGGTGTGTCAGCAGATCAGATGACCAAGTGAATCTCTTCCCACACACTCTCCCTTGTGAATTCACTGATGTATCTGCAGGTAGGTTGTGAGTAAACCTCTTCCCACACACGGAACAGGTGAGCAGCCTCTCACTGGTGTGAATTCAGCTTGGATGACAGAATGAATTGCTTCCTGCAGTCAGAAAAGGTGAACCATCCTTCTCACTATGGTGTGAATTTGCTGATGTGTCTTCCAGCTGAATGACTGAGTTGATCCCATCCCACACACAGAGCAGATGAATGGCCTCTCTCTGCACTGTCAACTTACCTATGGGTAGGCTGAGTGAGTGAATCCCTTCCCACAACGAGAGAAGGAGAATGATATCTCCCTGTTATCAATTCTCTGGTAATTCATCGACTCAGATGTCAGACAGAGTGAATCCCTTGCACAATCAATGCAGTTGAAGAACTGATCTCCAGTGAACACATGCTGGTGTGTTCTTAACACCCCAGCTCCAGTGGTTTTCATGGAGTTAAAATAGAAAATGTCATCCTTTCAGAGACAAAGCACGTTTCCAGTAGGGATGAGTTATATCCTCTTCTCCAAGGATCAACAATAGATATATCGGTGTTACAAAGGAAATATCTGGTCACTCCTTAAATATCTGGACAGAGACAGCAAAACTGACGTGTTGTTCTGTTTGAGATTTCCATACACAAATTCTTTGCCATTCCTAACCTGCAAAAAGGTTTACAGAAAACATCAATGAGTGAAGGACAGCATTTCAATTAAATAATTTAAGTCTCTATGGTGAACTCTGACATCAGACTGTTACAGGCTCAATACAAGTTGGAGGAACAACTCCTTAACTTCTAACTGGGCACGGATCAGGTAACTGGACTGACTATCAAACTCTCATATCTCCTATGATCCTCTCATATCCCCTTTGCCAATCACCCGTCCAGCTCTTGGCTCCATCCCTCCTCCTCCTGTCTTCTCCTATCATTTTGGATCTCCCCCTCCCCCTCCCACTTTCAAATCTCTTACTAACTCTTCCTTCAGTTAGTCCTGACTGAAGGGTCTCGGCCCGAAACGTCGACTGTACCTCCTCCTAAAGATGCTGCCTGGCCTGCTGCGTTCACCAGCAACTTTGATGTGTGCTGCTATCAAACTCTCTGACTGTTTTTCAGTCTGTATCTGAATGGACCATTTCTATCCATCTTCAGTCTGTGACGGCTCTCTCCATTAATATTACTTCAATTTTTGGGCATGTCCCACAGTGCTAAGAGCACATGATATTACATGGGGGCTCTTGAGGAAATACTAATTATTCTGACCCCTAACATCCCCTCCCCAGTGATTGACAGTGGTGAACGCATTGATAGCAATGCCAATCAATATGAAGGAGAGGACAATAGTCTTTCTCAATGGAGTGTGATCTTTTTGTGATGTGAAACCTGCAGGTTACTTGTTACCCAAGACAAAATTGTTTGATATCATTATGTACCCAGATAAAATAGTTCAAACCATGCTCTCATGGGTAGAAAGGTCCAGAATAAGAGAAAGTAGAACAAAAGTGATTTTCTTGAGTCACTTGGCTCCAGAACTGCTTGTCTATCGGCTCTTGGTACTTGCATTAATTTAACAATAATTTCAGCGGAGGTCTGATTTGTTCCCTGTGGTTGATTTGCAACAAGGAGTTAAGTAACGTGATTTATTCTCATTTTCATGAGGTTTTTTTGTGTATGTGAACTTCACAAAGAAGGGAAGCAGCTCACAGAATCTCTGCATTTTTGCCCAAACAATGCAAAACTTGCCATTCTATTCTGAACATCCTTGCAACTTTTTAATCCATAACCTCCAGTTTAATTTTGATGGGACACTTTTTTCCCCATACAGATTAACTCGTGGGAGATTTTCGTCTGAGTCTTCCAAAAGGGGATGTTACCGAGTGACTTTCACCAGTCCATTTAAAATAGGTATCTTTCTCTCCTATTCAGAGTGAAGTCAGATCCAGTTGTCCAGCCAGTGATTTTTCTTTTTGTTTTGTTGCTTCTCAAAGGAAACTCCAAAACCATCCTGCATTATGGTGGCTATTCCCATTGAGTAATATCATTTTACAGGCTCGTCAGTTTTAGCTTTTGTCATTGTTACAAATCTGATTTCGGTAAAGAAAGAAAAATTGCAGAAGTACAGGTTTCCCTCGCCATCCGAAGGTAGAGCGTTCCTATGAAACGGTTCGTAAGCCAAAATGTCGTAAAGTGAAGAAGCAATTACCATTTATTTATATGGGAAAATTTTGTGAGCGTTCACAGACTCAAAAATAACCTACCAAATCATGCCAAATAACACATAAAACCTAAAATAACAGTAACATATAGTAAAAGCAGGAATGATATGATAAATACACAGCCTATATAAAGTAGAAATACTTTTCCACAATCATTGCCAGCACTGTTCTCTGAAGCGAAAAACTCACACAAGCACTCTCGGCAGAAAATCTCACACAAGGGCCGCTGGCAAAAACACTCTCTCCAGGAACCTTTAAGCTATGAAGCTGCCAAATCATACCAAATAACACAGCCAATATAAAGTAGAAATGATGTACAAACCCCATTTCCAGAAAAGTTGGGATGTTTTCCAAACTTCCAAAATGCAATAAAAACAAAAAATCTGTGATATGTTAATTCACGTGAACCTTTATTTAACTGACAAAAGTACAAAGAAAAGATTTTCAATAGTTTTACTGACCCAACTTAATTGTATTTTGTAAACATACACAAATTTAGAATTTGATGGCTGCAACACACTCAACAAAAGTTGGGACAGAGTTAAAATAAGATTGAAAACTGCACAGAATATTAAAGTATCAGTTCAAAAGGAACATTTCTCAATGCAAGATTGCAGAGAATTTAGGTCTTTCAACGTCTACTGTACATAATATTGTGAAAAGATTCAGAGAATTCAGAGACATCTCAGTGCATAAAGGGCAAGGTCGGAAACCACTGTTGAATGCGCGTGATCTCTGAGCCCTCAGGCGGCACTGCCTAAGAAACCGTCATGCTACTGTAACAATTATAGCCACCTGGGCTCGGGAGTACTTCGGAAAACCACTGTCACTCTACACAGTCCGTCGCTGCATCCAGAAATGCAACTTGAAACACAAGGAGGAAGCCATACATAACTCTATGCAGAAACGCTGGTGAGTTCTCTGGGCCCGAGCTCATCTCATTTGGACTGAAAGACTGTGGAACCGTGTGCTGTGGTCAGATGAGTCCATATTTCAGCTAGTTTTAGGAAAAACGGGCGTCGAGTTCTCCGTGCCAAAGCTGAAAACGACTAACCAGATTGTTATCAGCAAAAGGTACAAAAGACAGCATCTGTGATGATATGGGGGTGCATCAGTGCCCACGGCATGGGTGAGTTGCATGTATGTGAAGGTACCATTGACTCTGAGGCGTATATTAGTATTTCAGAGAGACATATGTTGCCATCAAGGCAACATCTCTTCCCAGGACGTCCATGCTTATTTCAGCAGGACAATGCCAGACCACATTCTGCACGGGCTACAACAGCGTGGCTTTGTAGACACAGAGTGCATGTGCTTGACTGGCCTGCTGCCAGTCCAGATCTATCTCCTATCAAAAATGTGTGGCGCATCATGAAGAGGAGAATCAGACAACGGAGACCACGGACTGCTGAGCGGCTGAGGTCTTATATCAAGCAAGAATGGACAAAATTTCCAATTGCAAATCTACTACAATTAGTATCCTCAGTTCTAAAACGATTAAAAAGTGTTATTAAAAGGAAAGGTGATGTAACACAATGGTAAACATGCCTCTGTCCCAACTTTTGTTGAGTGTGTTGCAGCCATCAAATTCTAGATTTGTGTATGTTTACAAAATACAATCAAGTTGGTCAGTAAAACTATTGAAAATCTTTTCTTTGTACTTTTGTCAGTTAAATAAAAGTTCACGTCAATTAACATATCACAGATTTTTGTTTTTATTGCATTTTGGAAAATATCCCAACTTTTCTGGAATTGGGGTTTGTATGTACAGTGTAGTATCACTTACCGGAATTGGGACAGCACCGAGGTGGTGTGTTAGGCTGAGTTGTCCGAGTTTGGCTGGTGCAGTGGCCCCCACCCTCCGGGCTGCCGACTGATACTGATCCGCGAAGCGTGCAGGGATCCAGCGGTTAGCCGGGAGGCACACAGCACATCTTTAAGAAAAAAGCCGAAATAAACATGCTAATTAATTAGGTGCCACCCAGCATGTAATTGTTGGCCCAGATCAGTGCCGATTGCCGACTGCATTGCCTCTGATCTGGGCTGAGAATTTCGTGTCGGGCGACACCTAATTAATTACCATGTTTATTTTGGCTTTTTTCTTAAAGATGTGCTGTGTGCCTCCCGGCTACTGCTGCATTCTCCGCGAATTGGTACCTGTCCATGGCCTGGGTATTGGGGTGGTGGGACACTGGGGTGTCATCTGTTTCCATTAGAGCAGGCAGCTCATCTTCTGCTATGACTGCCCGCCTTGATGTCGAAGGTTGAGGTTCGTCGTCTACTGTGGCTGATGTGGAAGGCTTGCTTGACTGCTGAGCCTCGTGCATTTTTCTATCATACAGTTCTTTGTAAGCACTCAAACCATCCTGCAAATATCCCCTAAACCGACGTACCCTTTCAAATTTAAAGTCGTACTTTATCATTGCAGCGAAAATCTCACGCAGTTGCTTCACGTTCATTTTGCTACTGCATTCAGTTTCGATTGTTATCCTTTCCTCTTCCAATTGCATCAGCTCTTCATCTTGGTCATGGGAAGCCAAAACCTCTTCAACATCAGTCATAGTCATAGTCATACTTTATTGATCTCAGGGGAAATTGGTTTTCATTACAGTTGCACTATAAATAATTAAATAGTAATAAAACCATAAATAAATAAATAGTAATATGTAAATTATGCCAGGAAATAAGTCCAGGACCAGCCTATTGGCTTAGGGTGTCTGACCCTCCAAGGGAGGAGTTGTAAAGTTTGATGGCCACAGGCAGGAATGACTTCCTATGACGCTCTGTGTTGCATCTTGGTGGAATGAGTCTCTGGCTAAATGTACTCCTGTGCCCAACCAGTACATTATGTAGTGGAGGGGAGACATTGTCCAAGATGGCATGCAACTTGGACAGCATCCTCTTTTCAGACGCCACCGTCAGAGAGTCTAGTTCCATCCCCCCAACATCACTGGCCTTACTAATGAGTTTGTTGATTCTGTTGGTGTCTGCTACCCTCAGCCTGCTGCCCCAGCACACAACAGCAAACATAATTGCACTGGCCACCACAGACTCGTAGAACATCCTCAGCATTGTCCGACAGATGTTAAAGGACCTCAGTCTCCTCAGGAAATAGAAACGGCTCTGACCCTTCTTGTAGACAGCCTCAGTGTTCTTTGACCAGACAAATTTATTGTCAATTCGTATTCCCAGGTATCTGTAATCCTCCACCATGTCCACACTGACCCCCTGGATGGAAACAGGGGTCACCAGTGCCTTAGCTCTCCTCAGGTCTACCACCAGCTCCTTAGTCTTTTTCACATTAAGCTGCAGATAATTCTGCTCACACCATGTGACAAAGTTTCCTACTGTAGCCCTGTACTCAGCCTCATCTCCCTTGCTGATGCATCCAACTATGGCAGAGTCATCAGAAAACTTCTGAAGATGACAAGACTCTGTGCAGTAGTTGAAGTCCGAAGTGTAAATGGTGAAGAGAAAGGGAGACAAGACAGTCCTCTGTGGAGCCCCAGTGCTGCTGATCACTCTGTCGGACACACAGTGTTGCAAGCACATGTAGTGTGGTCTGCCAGTCAGGTAATCAAGAATCCATGACACCAGGGATGCATCCACCTGTATCGCTGTCAACTTCTCCCCTGGCAGGGCAGGGCGGATGGTGTTGAACGCACTGGAGAAGTCAAAAAACATGACCCTCACAGTGCTTGTTGGCTTGTCCAGGTGGGCGTAGACACGGTTCAGCAGGTAGACGATGGCATCCTCAACTCCTAGTCGGGGCTGGTAGGAAAACTGGAAGGGATCTAAGTGTGTCCTAACCACAGGCCGGAGCAGCTCCAGAACAAGTCTCTCCAGATTCTTCATGATGTGGGAGGTCAATGCCACCAGTTTGTAGTCATTGAGGCCGCTGGAGCACGGCGTCTTCGGCACAGGGACAAGGCAGGATGTCTTCCACAGCACAGAAACCCTCCGGAGCCTCAGGCTCAGGTTGAAGACATGGCGAAGTACTCCACACAACTGAAGGGCACAGGCTTTGAGCACCCTGGTACTGACACCATCCAGTCCTGCAGCCTTGCTTGGTTTGAGACGTTTCAGCTGTCTTCTCACCTGTTCAGCTGTGAAGCTCACCATGGTGGTTTCATATGGGGAAGGGGTATAGTCATGAGAGCAGGGTGGGGGGACTATTCGTCAGCTTCCACAAGCCAAACTCACGTTGTCCTTACTTTGTTCACCACGATCGAAACGCTTAATTATGTCTAGTTTTACACTAAGTGTAACACCCTTACGAGCTCTTTTAGGCTTTTCCGACACCTTAGAACTCATCTTGCAAACGGCTGCTCACAGGCACGTGTTTCAGCAACGCTGGCGAGAAAGCCGTTCTGAATCCGGGGGAGAGCGGCTGCTCGGGGCGCGCACTGATTTTTTTTTGTAACAGAGAAAACACCTTCTGAAAGCGAAAACAGGGAACTAATGTAGGTCTTCCATAACAGTGAGGTTTCGTAAAGCGAACATTCGAAAAGCGGGGGACACCTGTAGTTAAGATGGACCAGTGTGGTTTTTAGTTACTTTATTGAACTCCAGTGCCATGTTATCTTTCATTGTAAGCCAAGTTATGTTCAGGGAATTTTTAGAATGGAATATTGCTTACGCTGTTGCTTTTTAATTTAAGAAATCAACTACTTGTGTTGATTTATGATTTTTTTTAAGTAACACTGTTGTTGAAACTGGGTTATCTGATTACACTTACAGGAATAAATGAGTGTAATTTTGACAGTTGTTTAAATTTCATTATGATATCTTGAGATCCACTGAACGAGCCACACCTGATTTTAAGACCATTGCTTTGTGCTAAGGACACAATGTCTTATTGTTCTGGACTGATCACAATGTTTGAAATGCAGACTGTTATTATCAAATAGTTTATACTTTAATGGTACTAAAGAGATAAAATGATCAGTATTTACAAAATGTTTACCAAGAACAAGGGTTCCGGCCCGAAACATCAACCGATCTTTTCCACGGATGCTGCCTGACCACTGAGTTCCTCCAGCGTGTTGTGAGTGTTGCTTTGACCCCAGCATCTGCAGATTATTTTGTGTTTACTGAGTCTTCTTGGAATTGATGGTAAGTCCAAGTTTCGTGTACGCACGGTTGAAGGCAGTCAGAATCTGTTGTAGGTGGTTTTCTGAAAGAGCTGCAACACTGTTGTCATTTGCGTATTGGAACTCGATGAGGGAACTCGTGGATCTCCAAGTAGGGTCTGACCAGGGTTCTATATAGCTGTAACATTACCTCTCGGCTCTTAAACTCAATCCCACGGTTGATTAAGGCCAATGCACCGTATGGCTTCTTAACCACAGAGTCAAACTGCGCAGCAGCTTTGAGTATCCTATGGACTCAGACCCCAAGATCCCTCTGATCCTCCACACTGCCAAGAGTCTTACCATTAACACTATAATCTGCCATCATATTTGACCGACCAAAATGAACCACCCCGCACTTATCTGGATTGAACTCCCTCTGCCACATTTCAGCCCAGTTTTGCATCCTGTTGATGTCGCGCTGTAACCTCTGACAGCCCTCTACACTATCCACAACACCCTCAACCTTTGTGTCATCAGCAAATTTACTAACCCATCCCTCCAGTTCCTCATCCAGGTTATTTTTTAAAAATCACGAAATGAAGGGGTCCCAGAACAGATCCATGAGGCACACCACTGGTCACTGGCCTCCATGCAGAATATGACCCCTCTACAACCACTCTTTGCCTTCTGTGGGCAAGCCAATTCTGGATCCACAAAGCAAGGTCCCCTTGGATCCCCTTGCCTCCTTACTTTCTCAATAAGCCTTATCAAATGCCTTGTTGAAATCTATATACAGTACATCTATCTTCATCAACATGTTTAGTCACATCCTCAAAAAATTCAATCAGGCTCGTAAGGCACAACCTGCCTTTAACAAAACCATGCTGACTATTCCTAATCATATTATGCTTCTCCAAATGTTCATAAATCCTGCCTCTCAGGATTTTTTCCATCAGCTTACCAACCACTGAAGTAAGACTCACCAGTCTAACTTCCTGGGCTAACTCAACTCCCTTTCTTGACTAATGAAACAACATCCACAACCCTCCAGTCCTCTGGAACCTCTCCCGTTCCCACTGATGATGCCAGGACCTTTGCCAGAGGCTCAGCAATCTCCTTCCTCGCCTCCCACAGTACCTGGGGTACATCTCGTCCGGTCCCAGAGACATATCCAACTTGATGCTTTCCCAAAAGCTCCTGCACATCCTCTTTCTTAACGTCTATATGCTCAAGCTTTTCAATCCACTGTAAATCATCCCTACAGTCACCAGGATCCTTTTGTGTAGTGAATACTGAAGTAAAGTATTCATTAAGTACTCTGCTATCTGCCCCGGTTCCATACACACTTTCCCACTGTCACACCTGATTGGTCCTATTCTCTTACATCTTATCCTCTTGCTCTTCACATACTTGTAGAATGCCTTGGGGTTTTCTTTAATCCTGCTCACCAAGGCCTTCTCATGGTCCCTTCTGGTTCTCCTAATTTCATTCTTAAGCTCCTTCCTGCTAGTCTTATAACCTTCTTGATCTCTTAGTTTTTTTGACCCTTTCTTAAGCTTTTCTTTTCTTATTGACTAGATTTACAACAGTCTTTGTACACCACAGTTCCTGTACCCTACCATCCTTCCCGTCTCATGGAAATGTACCTATTCAGAACGCCACGCAGATATCCCCTGAACATTTGCCACATTTCTGCAGTACATTTCCCTGAGAACATCTTTTCCCAATTTATGCTTCCAAGTTCCTGCCTGATAGCTTCACATTTCCCCTTACTCCAATGAAACACTTTCCTACCTTGTCTGTTCCTATCCCTCTCCAATGCTATGGTAAAGGAGATAGAATTGTGATCACTATCTCCAAAATGCTCTCCCACTGAGAGATCTGACACCTGACCAGGTTCATTTCCCAATACCAGATCAAGTACAGCCTCTCCTTTTGTAGGCTTATCTACAAAACCTTCCTGAACTCACCTAACAACCTCCACCCATCTAAACCGCTTGCTCTAGGGAGATGCCAATCAATACTTGGGAAACTAAAATCTCCCACCACGACAACACTATTTTTATTACACCTTTTCAGAATCTGTCTCCCTATCTGCTCCTCAATGTTCCTGTTACTATTGGGTGGTCTATAAAAAACACACAGTAGATTTATTGATCCCTTCCAGTTTCTAACTTCCACCCACAGAGACTCAGTAGACAGTCTCTCCATGTCTTCCTCCTTTTCTGCACATGACACTATCTCTGATCAGCAGTGCCACACCCCCACCTCTTTTGCCTCACTCGCTGTCCTTTCTGAAACATTTAAAGCCTGGCACTCTCAGTAACCATTCCTGCCCCTGAGCCACCCAAGTCTCTGTAATGGCCACAACATCATAGCTCCTAGTACTGATCCACACTCTAACCTCATCCGCTTTGTTCATGATGCCTCTTAAGTTAAAATAGACACGTCTCAAACCATCGGTGTGAGCATATCCCTTCTCTATCCCCTGCCTATCCTCCCTCTCACATTGTCTCCAAGCTTTCTCTATTTGTTTTTTTATATATAATTTTTACTGAGTTTTCAAACTTGATTACATGAAATAATATCTACCCTCCCCCTCCCCTTAACCCTTCCCCCCAATATATACCCCTACCTAAAAGAAGGACAAGAAAAGGAAAAAAAGAAAGAAAGAAAGACTGCCTGGATTTGGAAGGTCTCCACATGCTCCATGGGATTCGAAATAAATTTAATATATTTATTTGTTACTTTCCCCAAAGGACCAATATCTTTATCAGCGGAACACCTAGATATGCCAACCTATCTTTTGTAAATAAGGGTGCCAAATATTCAAAAATGTATCATATTTATCTCTTAAATTATAAGTAATTTTTTCAAGTGGAATACAGCTAAAAATTTCATTATTCTGACAATCCATACTTAAATACGAACCCGGTTTCCAAATAACTGCTATAGCCTTCTTGGCCACTGCCAATGCGATTTTTATAAATTCTTTCAGGTATTTATTCATTTTAAGTTTCGGTTTTATCCCTTCAATGTCACCTAATAAAAATAATATAGGGTTATGTGGAAGTTGAGTTCCAATAATTTGTTCCAATAAAACTCTTAAATTTATCCAAAAAGGTTGAATTTTGGAACAAGACCAAGTAGAATGTAAGAAAGTACCAATTTCTTGATTACACCGAAAACATTGATCAGATGTTTGAATTTAATCTATTTATTTTCTGCGGTGTAATATATAATTGGTGTAAAAAATTATATTGTACTAATCTGAGTTGAACATTTATTGTATTTGTCATACTGTCAAGACATAGTCTTGACCAATTTGTTTCAATATTAATACTCAAATCCATTTCCCATTTTTGTCTTGACTTGTGAATTCCTTGTTTTAAGTGTCTGTTTTCACATAGAAACATAGAAAATAGGTGCAGGAGTAGGCCATTCGGCCCTTCGAGCCTGCACCGCCATTCAGTATGATCATGGCTGATCATCCAACTCAGAACCCTGTACCAGCCTTCCCTCCATACCCTCTGATCCCTTTAGCCACAAGGGCCATATCTAACTCCCTCTTAAATATAGCCAATGAACTGGCCTCAACTGTTTCCTGTGGCAGAGAATTCCACAGATTCACCACTCTCTGTGTGAAGAAGTTTTTCCTCATCTCGGTCCTAAAAGGCTTCCCCTTTATCCTCAAACTGTGACCCCTCGTTCTGGACTTCCCCAACATCGGGAACAATCTTCCTGCATCTAGCCTGTCCAATCCCTTTAGGATTTTATACGTTTCAATGAGATCCCCCCTCAATCTTCTAAATTCCAACGAGTATAAGCCTAGTTCATCCAGTCTTTCATCATATGAAAGTCCTGCCATCCCAGGAATCAATCTGGTGAACAACAGGAATTCTGCAGATGCTGGAAATTCAAGCAACACACATAAAAGTTGCTGGTGAACGCAGCAGGCCAGGCTGCACCTCTTCCTAGAGATGCTGCCTGGCCTGCTGCATTCATCAATCTGGTGAACCTTCTTTGTACTCCTTCTATGACAAGGATGTCTTTCCTCAGATTAGGGGACCAAAACTGCACACAATATTCCAGTTGTGGTCTCACCAAGGCCTTGTACAACTGCAGTAGTACCTCCCTGCTCCTGTACTCGAATCCTCTTGCTATAAATGCCAGCGTACCATTCGCCTTTTTCACCGCCTGCTGTACCTGCATGCCCACTTTCAATGACTGGTGTATAATGACACCCAGGTCTCATTGCACCTCCCCTTTTCCTAATCCGCCACCATTCAGATAATAATCTGTTTTCCTGGTTTTGCCACCAAAGTGGATAACCTCACATTTATACATATTAAATTGCATCTGCCATGAATTTGCCCACTCACCTAAACTATCCAAGTCACCCTGCATCCTCTTAACATCCTCCTCACAGCTAACACTGCCGCCCAGCTTTGTGTCATCCGCAAACTTGGAGATGCTGCATTTAATTCCCTCATCCAAGTCATTAATATATATTGTAAACAACTGGGGTACCAGCACTGAGCCTTGCGGTGCCCCACTAGTCACTGCCTGCCATTGTGAAAAGGTCCCGTTTATTCCCACTCTTTGCTTCCTGTCTGCCAACCAATTCTCTATCCACATCAATACCTTACCTCCAATACCGTGTGCTTTAAGTTTGCACACTAATCTCCCGTGTGGGACCTTTTGAATCAGATTATACATAAAAGAAATAAATTTTTTAATTTTTCCTTTTCGAATTAAAATTTCAATTTCATTAGGTTTCGGCAAAAACATTGTGTGACCAGTTTGTCTCTTAAATAAGCCCTTAATTGAAGGTAACAAAAGAAAGTGTTATTTGATATTTTATATTTATTCTTTAGTTGTTCAAATGACATCAATATACCTCCTTCATAAAAGTCTCCTATACATCTAATCCCTTTTTGGTACCAATTATATAAAAGTTGATTGTCCATTGTAAAAGGAATAAGTCTGTTTTGGAACAAAGGTCTCCTTGCTAATAAAGATTTATTTATTTCATCATCAACATTTATCTTATTCCATAGATCAATCAAATGTTTTAATATAGGAGATTCTTTCTTTTCCCGTAGCCATTTACATTCCCACTTATATATAAATTCTTCGGGTATATTTTCTCCTATCTTATCTAATTCTATTCTAATCCATGCTGCTTTTCACTCGTCAAAGAAAGATGCAATAAATCTAAGTTGCTTTGCTTTATAATAATTCTTAAAATTTGGAAGTTGTAACCCTCCTAACTCAAATTTCCATGTCAATTTTTCCAGTGATATTCTTGACATCTTACCTTTCCAAAGAAATTTTCTCACACATTTACTTAACTCTTGAAAAAATTTCTGTGGCAGTTGTATTGGTACTTTCTCTGTTTGTGAGCCAAATGCCTCTTCCTCCGTCTCTTCAGTTCGGTTCCCACCCCACTGCAATTCTAGTTTAAACTCTCCCCAATAGCCTTAGCATACCTCCCTGCCAGGACAATGGTCCCTCTAGGATTCAAGTGCAACCTGTCCTTTTAGTGCAGATCACCCCTGCCCCAAAAGAGGTCCCAATGATCCAGAAATCTGACACCTACCTCCTGCTGCAATTCCTCAGTCACGCATTTATCTTCCACCTCACACTGTTCCTATATTCACTGTCCCATGGCACAGGGGCAGTAATGCTGAGGTTATTACCTTTGAGGTCCTGCTTCTCCACTTCCTTCCCAACTCCCTGCTTTACTTAAGGAACATTTTGGTAGTAAACAGAAAATTGCATCTGCCTACATGCAAAAGGCTCTTCCTTGGGTACCTATTAAATCTGAAAACATGAAAACTCTTTAAGGCTAGAGTCTTTTGGCTGCAGGCTGGTGCAATGCCTCGGAAGAAATGCAGTACATGCATGAGCTGGACAGGCCTGCTAATACGTGGACTTTCATAAAGAATACGACAATATGGAGAATATAGCTACAGCCGTGAAGATCTCTGCTGCAGTTGGTGACCCTGTGATCCCTGTCTTTAAAGAGGGTGGACCCTCACAAGGCAGAAGATCCCGATGAAGTACCTGGTAAGGCTCTGAAAACTTGTGCCAACCAAGTGGCGGGAGTATTCAAGGCCATTTTCAACCTCTATGGGCATAGGTTCCCATTTTCTTCAAAAAGGTAACAATTATACCAGTGCCTAAGAAGAATAATGTGAGCTGCCTTAATAACTATCGCCCAGTAGCACTCTCATCAATGCTTTGAGAGGTTGGTTGTGACTAGACTGAACTCCTGCCTCAGCAAGGACTTGGATCCATTGCAATTTGCCTATCGCCACAACAGGTCAATAGCAGATGCAGTCTCAATGGCTCCACACAGCCTTAGACCACCTGGACAACACAAACACCTTTGGTTAGTCGACTGTCGGATGAAATGTGAAACTTTTGTGGTAACGATGCACTTTTTTTTGCTGGTGGGGGGAGGGGGATTGTCGCTCGCTGCCGCTTACGTGCAGGACGGGGAAGCTCGGGGGCACTTTGGGGTTTTCACATTTAATTGTCGTTCATTCTTTGGGGTACTTCTCTGTTTTCGTGAATGTTTGCGAAGAAAAAGCATTTCAGGATGTATATTGTATACATTTCTCTGACATTAAATTTGACCTTTGAACCTACGTCAGAATACTGTTCATCAGCTCTAGCTCAGCATGTAATACCATCATTTCCACAATCCTGATTGATAAGTTACAGAACCTGGGCCTCAGTACGTCCCTCTGCAATTGGATTCTCGACTTCCTAACTGTTAGACCATAATCTGTGCAGACTGGTGATAATATCTCCTCCTTGCTGACAATCAACAGTGGTGCACCTCAGGGGTGTGTGCTTAGCCCACTGCTCTACTCTCTCTATATTGATGACTGTGTGGCTACGCGTAGCTCAAATACCATCTATAAATTTGCTGACAATACAACCATTTTGGTAGAATCTCAGATGCAGACGAGAAGGTGTACAGGAGTGAGATACACCAACTAGTGGAGTGGTGTCACAGCAACAACCTTGCACCCAACGTCAGTAAGCCGAAAGAGCTGATTGTGGACTTCAGGAAGGGGAAGATGAAGGAACAGATATCAATCCTCAGAAGTAGAGAAAGTGGGCAGTTTCAGGTTCCTGGGTGTCAAGATCTCTGAGGACCCAACATATCAATGCAGTTATAAAAAAGGCAAAACAGCGACTATACTTCATTAGGAGTTTTAAGAGATCTGGCATGTCAACCAAAACACTCAAAAAAACTTCTATAGATGTACTGTGGAGAGCATTCTGACAGGCTGCATCACTGTCTGGTATGGGGGGGGGGGGGAGGTTACAGCACAGGACCGAAAGAAGCTGCAGAGGGTTGTAAATTTAGTCGGCTCCATCTTGGGTACTAGCCTACAAAGTACTCAGGACATCCTCAAGGAGCAGTGTCTCAGAAAGGCAGCGTCCATTATTAAAAACCTCCAGCACGCAGGGCATGTCCTTTTCTTACTGTTACCATCAGTAAGGAGGTACAGAAGCCTAAAGGCATACATTCAACGATTCAGGAACAGTTTCTTCCCCTCTGCTATCCAATTCCTAAATGGACATTGAACCCATGAACATTACCTCACTTTTTTAATATATATTATTTCTGTTTTTGCATGTTTTTAATATACTGTATAATACTGTAATTTATTTATTTATTTATTTTCTTCTATGTTATGTATTGCATTGAACTACTGCTGCTAAGTTAACAAATTTCATGACACATGCCGGTGATAATAAACCTGATTCTGAGAAAGAAGCAGGTTAACATGCCAAATAACAGTAAGATTGCAGAACAGTGTGCTCTAAATCCAAGGAAGAGGTTTAAGAAGGATTTGTCATTTCACACTAACTATACAGATTTCATGAAGGATGTCATCTCCAAAGGTTGCGCCAAACGAGTGCCAGCAGAGAATCTAAAATGCAGTGATGGGAAAATCTGGTACATTTCACACCATGGTGTTTATCACTGTATAAAAGGGAAACTTCGTGTTGTGTTTGACTGTGGAGGAACTTTTCAGGCAATATCACAATGATCAGCTTTTACATGGTCTAGTTCTTACTAGCTCACTGATTGAAGTTATAACCAGATTCAGAAAAGAACCAGTGGTGATCATGGCAGATACTGAATCGATGTTTCATCAGGTTAAAGTACTAGCAAGAGATGCAGATCTGCCTGATACTGACCTCAGACAAGATATGGTGGACTTTAGGATGGTGGTCATCTCCTTGGAATAACTTCATCGCCGAGCTGTGCCAACTTCGTTCTTGGGAAATGCGCAGAAGACAATGAAGAATGGTTCAGTTGCAAGATGGTGGGTAAGATTTTGCATTACGATGACTGCCTTGTGTCAATGTCCTCTGAGGAAGAAGCAGTCTCTCTCATGACCTTCTATCTATTTATGGTAAAGAGGGATCCTCTCCACAGTTAGTTCCATCTTTGATCTGTTAGGAATCTTGAATTCAGTGGTGTTATCTTCTTGGTTGGGATGACACTACACCGACACAAGTTTCTCATGAGTAGACAAACTGGCTGGGAGAACTCTGCCAGCTGGAAGATTTTTAGGTTGTTAGATGTTTGAAACTTCTGGATTTTGGAGAACTTGCTGCTACATGGTTACAGCAACACACACAAAATGCTGGTGAACGCAGCAGGCCAGGCAGCATCTATAGGAAGAAGTACAGTCGATGTTTCGGGCCGAGACCCTTCGTCAGGACTAACTGAAAGAAGAGATAGTAAGAGATTTGAAAGTGGGAGGGGGAGGGAGAAATCCGAAATGATAGGAGAAGACAGGAGGGGAGGGATGAAGCTAAGAGCTGGAAAGTTGATTGGCAAAAGGGATACAGAGTTGGAGAACGGGGAGGATCATGGGACGGGAGGCCTAGGGAGAAAGAAATGGGGAGGGGAGCCCAGAGGAAGATGGAGAGCAGGAAAGGAGTGATTGTGAGATGGAAAGAGAGAGAAAAGAGAGAAAAAAAGGGGGGGAGAGAGAGAGATAAATAAATAAATAAACAAATAAATAAATAAGGGATGGGGTAAGAAGGGGAGGAGGGGCATGAACGGAAGTTAGAGAAATCAATGTTCATGCCATCAGGTTGGAGGCTACCCAGACGGAATATAAGGTGTTGTTCCTCCAACCTGAGTGTGGCTTCATCTTGACAGTAGAGGAGGCCATGGATTGACATATCAGAATGGGAATGGGACGTGGAATTAAAATGTGTGGCCACTGGGAGATCCTGCTTTCTCTGGCGGACAGAGCGTAGGTGTTCAGCGAAACGGTCTCCCAGTCTGCGTCGGGTCTCACCAATATATAGAAGGCCACACCAGGAGCACCAGCCGACTGACAGATGAAGTGTTGCCTCACCTGGAAGGACTGTCTGGGGCCCTGAATGGTGGTGAGGGAGGAAGTGTAAGGGCAGGTGTAGCACTTGTTCCGCTTATAAGGATAAATACCGGGTGGGAGATTGGTGGGAAGGGATGGGGGGGGGAACGAATGGACGAGGGAGTCGCATAGGGAGCGATCCCTGCAGAAAGCAGAAAGGGGGGGAGGGAAAGATGTGCTAGGTGGTGGAATCCCGTTGGAGGTAGCGGAAGTTACAGAGAATTATATGTTGGACCTGGAGGCTGGTGGGGTGGTAGGTGAGGACAAGGGGAACCCTATCCCTAGTGGGGTGACAGGAGGATGGAGTGAGAACAGATGTGCGTGAAATAGGAGAGATGCGTTTGAGATGCATACATGGTTACATCACTTTACAGATGCAAGCGAAGTGGGCTATGGAGCAGTGATCCTCAACACGCACCCACAAGTGCACAGTGCATTTATCATGGGAAAATCTAGGGTGCCTCCATTGAAGTCAGTTTCCATCCCTCGTATGAAGCTACACGATGGCAAGCCGTTTGGACAAATTGTGGAGGAAGGAATTGTACTTGCAGCTTCCAGACTCACCGCTTTGGACTGTGTAAAGTATCAAAAATAAAAATTCCAGGCTCTGAACTTCTGTTGTAAACAGAGTTTCAGAAATTCTTAATGGAGGTATGTAAACACTTCAAGCAATCCAGCAGATGTGGCCTCTAGAGGGTGAAGGTGAAAGCATTCCTGAAGAATGAGACATGGATGTCAGGGCCTCAGTATCCTCTTCAACCTGACTGGGAATGGCCTGTGAATCCCAATTGTTCTGGAGAACTTTTGATAGATGACCCGGAAGTCAAGAGGAGTGTTACAATGAACTCCATACAGACTGAATAGGAGTGGAACACAGTAACACACATTATCCATCACTTTTCATCCTGGACCCATCTGAAGAAGACAGTGGCCTGGATCCTTAGATTTAAGAGCCGGCTCTTGTTTCTTAGTCAGAAGAGGAAGCAAGTGAACATCACTCTTGCTCAGTCTGACTTGAACGAAGAACAACATGGAAAGAGAGATTCAGAAGACCAAAAACAAAATGCTGGAGGAACTCAGCAGGCCAGGCATCCCTGATGGAAGAAAGTACAGTAGATGTTTCAGGCCGAGACCCTTCAGCAAGACTTGAATGGTCTTGTCCAAAAAATCGACTGTACTTTTGTCCATAGATGCTGCCTGGCCTGCTGAGTTCCTCCAGCATTTTGTGTGTGTTGCTTGGATTTCAAGCATCTGCAGAGTTTCTTTTGTTTGAGAAGACCAGAGGTCAGATCGGTAGAGATTATCTCTCGGAGGAGCTCAGAAAGGCTGAAGTGGAGATCACTGGGTTTTGCCAAAGAGAGAGATTTCCAGGTGAATTCTCAAATTTGTAAAGGGGAGAAAGTGTGAAAAGGAACAGCCATTTATTCAAGCTCAGTCCAGTACTTGAAGGTGGTATAGTGAAAGTTGGTGAACAGCTTAGTAGGGCAGCCATGCCTGAAGAGTCCAAACATCCTGTTATACTGGCAAAGGACCTTCACATCTCAGACCTCATTCTGAGGCACTTACATCAAAAGGTGGGACATGGTGGCCATAACAACAGGTTGCGCCAAAAATACTGGATTTCCACCGCTAGTACAGCTATAAGAAGAATCCTGTCTAAGTGTGCTGTTTGCCAACTGTTGCACGCAGCTCCAGGTTGCCAGCACATGCTAAATGCACCTCCAGACAGGTCTCTCCAGATCAACCTCCGTTGACACACGTAGGAGTGAACGACTATGGGCCTTTGAGATAAAGAGTGGGAGGAGTACAGTGAAAAGGCATGGGATCATATTGACCTGTCCAGCTCTATCAGCTCTTCACATTGACTTGGCATCTTCTGGTATAAAACACAATTTACTTCCAAGAGAGATTTTGCTTGTTGTTGACGACACGGTGCCTCGAAACCCCTGGATCGTGGGAATAGTCATTCAAGTCTTTCCAGATGGATGAGGATTTATAAGATTTATAAGACAAAGGAGCAGAATTAGGCTATTTGGCCCATCGAGTCTGGTGCGCCATTCAATCATGGCTGATCCTTTTATACCCTCCTCAGCCCCACTCCCCGGCCTTCTCCCCTTAACCTTTCATGCCATGTCCAATCAAGAACCAATCAAGCTCTTCCTTAAATACACCCAACGACCTCGCCTCCACAGCTGCCTGTGGTAACAAATTCCACGAATTCACCACCCTCTGGCTAAAGAAATTTCTCCATATCTCTGTGTTAAATGGAGGCCCCTCTATCCTGAGGCTGTGCCCTCTTTTCCAAGAATGCACCCCCCCGCCCACCATGGGAAACATCCTTTCCACATCTACTCTGTCTAGGCGTTTCAACATTCGAAAGGTTTCAATGAGATCCCCTTCATCCTCCTAAATTCCAGCAAATACAGACCCAGAGCTACCAAACATTCCTCGTATGATAACCCTTTCATTACTGGAATCCTACTTGTGAACCTCCTCTGAACCTCTCCAATGCCAGCACAACTTTTTTTTAGATGAGAAACCCAAAACTGTTCACAATACTCAAAGTGAGGCCTCACCATTGCCTTATAAAGCCTCAGCATCACATCCCTGCTCTTGTATTCTAGACCTCTTGAAATGAATCTAACATTGCATTTGTCTTCCTCACCACCGGCTCAACCTGCAAGTTAACCTTTAGGATGTTCTGCACAACGACTTCCAAGTCCCTTTGTGTCTCAGATGTTTGGATTCTCTTCCCGTGTAGAAAATAGTCTGCACATTTATTTCTACTACCAAAGTGCTTGACCATACATTTTCCAACATAGTATTTCATTTGCCACTCTCTTGCCCATTCTCCTAATCTGTCTTAAGTCCTTCTGTAGCCGACCTGTTCTCTCAACATTACCTTTTCCTCCACTAATCTTCATATCATCTACAAACTTGGCAACAAAACCATTTAAATCATTGATATACAGCATAAAAAGCAGTCCCAACTGCTTTTCCAGTCCCACTTACCTCTGTGGAACACCACTAGTCACTATCAGCCAACCAGAAAAGGATCCTTTTATTCCCACTCACTGACTCCTACCAATCAGCCAATGCTCTAACCATGTTAGTAACTTTCCTGTAATACCATGGGCTCCTAACTTGGTAAGCAGCCTCATGTGTGGCACCTTGTCAAGGGCCTTCTGAAAGTCCAAATATACAAGAACCACTGCATCCTCTTTATCTATCCTACTTGTGTAAACATAACTTTGCTGGATCAAATAATGACAGCACAAAAAGATCGTTACTTATCTTTTCACCTGTTTATTTCTTCGAGCTCAGCCGGCAAGTGAACTTGGACCCGACATCAGGGAGAGATCCTTTCCCGTCTCCCCGGCAGTTCTACAAGTTCACTGCCCGATGTCAGAATTGTCAGAAGTTATAAGGCCAGCCATACAAAAGAACAATCAGTTTGATAACCATTCTGGTCAAGTCAAGTCAATGGACTATTGATACAGAGCACGCAGCATAAGGAATAAGGCTTGTTGTACAGCTACAGACTGGCAGGTATGATACTGTGGCCATCACTGAGACATGGCTAAAGGATGCATGTCTCTGGGAGCTGAACATCCAAGGATACACGGTGTATCGGAAGGATAGGAAGGTAGGCAGAGGGGGAGGCATGGCTTTATTGGTAAGAAATGATATTAAATCATTAGAAAGAGGAGATATAGGATCGGAAGGTGCAGAATCTTTATGGGTTGAGCTAAGAAATAGCAGGGGTAAAAGGACCCTGATGGCAGTTATTTATAGGCCTCCAAACAGCTGCAGGGATGTGGACTACAAATTACAACTGGAAATAGAAAAAGCTTGTCAGAAGGACAGTGTTATGATAATTGTGGGGAATTTTAACATGCGAGTAGATTGGGAAAATCAGGTCAGCACTGGATCTCAAGAGAGAGAATTTGTAGAATGTCTGCGAGATGGCTTTTTAGAACAGCTTGTTGTTGAGCCCACTAGGGGATCGGCTGTACTGGATTGGGTATTGCGTAATGAACCGGAGGTGATAAGAGAGATTGAGGTGAAAGAACTCTTAGGAGGCAGTGATCATAACATGATTGAGTTCACTGTGAAATTAGAAAAAGAGAAGCCGAAATCTGATGTGTTGGTATTTCAGTGGAGTAAAGGAAATTACAGTGGCATGAGAGAGGAACTGGCCAAAGTTGACTGGAAAGGGACACTGGTGGGAAAGACAGCAGAGCAGCAGTGGCTGGAGTTTATGCGAGAAATGAGGAATGTGCAAGACAGGTATATTCCAAAAAAGAAGAAATTTTCGAGTGTAAAAAGGATGCAACCATGGTTGACAAGAGAAGTCAAAGCCAAAATTAAAGCAAAGGAGAGGGCATACAAGGAAGCAAAAATTAGTGGGAAGACAGAGGATTGGTAAGTTTTTAAAACCTTACAAAAGGAAACCAAGAAGGTCATTAAGAGAGAAAAGATTAACTATGAAAGGAAGCTAGCAAATAATATCAAAGAGGATACTGAAAGCTTTTTCAAGTATATAAAGAGTAAAAGACAGGTGAGAGTAGATATAGGACCGATAGAAAATGATGCTGGAGAAATTGTAATGGGAGATAAGGAGATGGCAGAGGAACTGAACGAGTATTTTGCATCAGTCTTCACTGAGGAAGACATCAGCAGTACACCGGACACTCAAGGGTGGCAGGGAAGAGAAGTGTGCACAGCCACAATTACAACAGAGAAAGTACTCAGGAAGCTGAATAAATCTCCCAGACCAGATGGAATGCACCTCGTGTTCTGAAGGAAGTAACTGTGGAGATTGCGGAGGCTTTAGCGATGATCTTTCAAAAGTCGATAGATTCTGGCATGGTTCCAGAAGACTGGAAGATTGCAAGTGTCACTCCGCTATTTAAGAAGGGGGCAAGGAAGCAAAAAGGAAATTATAGACCTGTTAGCTTGACATCAGTGGTTGGGAAGTTGTTGGGAGTCGATTGTCAAGGATGAGGTTACAGAGTACCTGGAGGCATATGACAAGATAGTCAGAACTCAGCATGGATTCCTTAAAGGAAAATCCTGCCTGACAAACCTATTTAAACGCAAACAACAGGAACTCTGCAGATGCTGGAAATCCAAGCAACACACATCAAAGTTGCTGGTGAACGCAGCAGGCCAGGCAGCATCTGTAGGAAGAGGTGCAGTCGACGTTTCAGGCCGAGACCCTTCGTCAGGACAGTCCTGACGAAGGGTCTCGGCCTGAAACGTCGACTGCACCTCTTCCTACAGATGCTGCCTGGCCTGCTGCGTTCACCAGCAACTTTGATGTGTGTTGACAAACCTATTACAATTTTTTGAGGAAATTACCAGTAGGCTAGACAAGGGAGATGAAGTGGATGTTGTATATTTGGATTTTCAGAAGGCCTTTGACAAGGTGCCACACATGAGGCTACTTAACAAGATTAGAGCCCATGGAATTACGGGAAAGTTACATACGTGGATAGAGCGTTGGCTGATTGGCAGAAAACAGAGAGTGGGAATAAAGGGATCCTATTCTGGTTGACTGCCGGTTACCAGTGCTGTTCCACAGGGATCAGTGTTAGGGCTGCTTCTTTTTACATTGTACATCAACGATTTGGATTATGGAATAGATGGCTTTGTGGCTAGGTTTGCTGACGATATGAAGATAGATTGGAGGGGCCGGTAGTGCTGAGGAAACGGAGAGTCTGCAGAGAGACTTGGACAGATTGGAAGAATGGGCAGAGAAGTGGTAAATGAAGTACAATGTTGGAAAGTGTATGGTTATGCACTTTGGCAGAAAAAATAAATGGGCAGACTATTATTTAAGTGGGGAAAGAATTCAAAGTTCTGAGATGCAACGGGATTTGGGAGTCCTTGTACAGGATACCCTTAAGGTTAACCTCCAGGTTGAGTCAGTAGTGAAGAAGGCCAATGCACTATTGGCATTCATTTCTAGAGGAATAGAGTATAGGAGCAGGGATGTGATGTTGAGGCTCTATAAGGCGCTGGTGAGACCTCACTTGGAGTACTGTGGGCAGTTTTGGTCTCCTTATTTAAGAACGGATGTGCTGACGTTGGGGAGGGCACAGAGAAGATTCACTAGAATGATTCCAGGAATGAGAGGGTTAACGTATGAGGAACGTTTGTCTGCTCTTGGACTGTATTCCTTGGAGTTTAGAAGAATGAGGGGAGACCTCATAGAAACATTTCGAATGTTAAAAGGCATGGACAGAGTGGATGTGGCAAAGTTGTTTCCCATGATGGGGGAGTCTAGTACGAGAGGGCATGATTTAAGGATTGAAGGGCGCCCTTTCAGAACAGAAATGCGAAGAAATTTTTTTTAGTCAGGGGGTGGTGAATCTATGGAATTTGTTGCCACAGGCGGCAGTGGAGGCCAAGTCATTGGGTGTATTTAAGGCAGAGATTGATAAGTATCTGAGCAGCCAGGGCATCAAAGGTTATGGTGAGAAGCCGGGCGAGTGGAACTAAATAGGAGAATGGGTCAGCTCATGATAAAATGGCGGAGCAGACTCGATGGGCTGAATGGCCTACTTCTGCTCCTTTGTCTTATGGTGTTATGGTCTTATAGAACAGTCAGTTTGATAACTATTCCGGCCAAGTCAATGGACTATTGATACAAAAGTATAATCAATTTGTTAGACACTCCAGCCACTTTAATTAAAGAAAGGAATGTCCTACCTGGTTTGCTGGAGCCACAACTTAATGACAAAGATAAGAACATCCGATAAATTTGTGCTTTAATTAAGAAAGCAATGTTCTGTCTAATTTCCATCAGGTACTGCTTTTTGTCAAAATCAAAAGGTATGAAAAGCTCAGAGACATCTTATATGGATCTGGGCGAACTTTAACCCTTAACTTGCTCCAAAGAACGCAGCTGTGAGACATTATTCAAACACACTGCAGTCACAGACATAGTACTTAATTCATCGTTTACAGGGATCTGAGAATCCCCCATTCCCTTAAACTTTATCACTTGTAATCTCCTCAAAGAATTCCAACTGGTCTGGCAGACAAGATTTTCTTTAAGGAAACGATGCTGACTTTGTCCTATCTTATCCTGTGTCACCAAGTACTCTATAACCTCATTCTTAACAAGTGACTCCAACATCTTCCCAACCACTGAGGTCAGGCTAACCGGTCTATAATTTCCTTTCTGCTGCCTTCCTCCTTTCTTAAGTGTGGAGTAACATTTGCAATTTTCCAGCCCTCTAGCACCATGCCAGAGTCCAATGATTTTTTAAAGATCATTTCTAATGCCTCCACAATCTCTACCACTACCTCTTTCAGAACCCTAGGGTGCAGTTCATCTGGTCTGGGTGACTTATGTACCCTTAGGTCTTTCAGCTTTTTGAGCACCTTCTCCCTTGTAACAGTTACTGCACTCACTTCTCAACCTTCACACCCTTCAACATCTAGCGCACTGCTAGTGTCTTCCACTGTGAAGACTGATGCAAAATACTCATTTAGTTCATCTGCCATCTCCTTGGCCCCCACTATTATTTCTCCAGCCTCCTTTTCTAGTGGTCTCATCTCTTTTTATTTACATACAGGTGTCCCCCGCTTTTCGAACGTTCGCTTTACGAAACCTCACTGTTACGAAAGACCTACATTAGTTACCTGTTTTCACTAACAGAAGGTGTTTTCACTGTTACGAAAAAAGGCAGCGGGTGGAACAAGCAGTACGTGCCCCGAGCAGCCACTCTCTCCTGGATTCGGAACGGCATTCTTACCGGCATTGCTTAAACACATGCGTGTGAGCAGCCGTAATCAAGATGAGTTCTAAGGTATCGGAAAAGCCTAAAAGACCTCGTAAGGGTGTTACACTTAGCGTAAAACTAGACATAATTAAGCTTTTCGATCGTGGTGAACGAAGTAAGGACAAAGTGAGTTTGGCTTGTGGACGTTGACGAAGATGATGTTGAAGAGGTTTTGGCATCTCATGAACAAGAACTGATAGATGAAGAGCTGATGCAATTGGAAGAGGAAAGGATAACAATCGAAACCGAATACAGTAGCGAATGGCCCGAAAGTGAAGTCGTCCAGGAACTGAACGTGAAGCAACTGTGTGAGATTTTCGCTGCAATGATTGCAGAAAAGTACAACTTTAATTTTGAAAGGGTACATAGGTTTAGGACAAATTTGCAGGATGGTTTGAGTACTTACAAAGAACTGTATGATAGAAAAATGCGTGAGGCTAAAAGTCAAGCAAGCCTTCCACATTAGCCACAGCAGATGACGAACCTCGACCTTCGACATCGAGGCAGGCAGTCATAGGAGAAGATGACCTGCCTGCCCTGATGGAAACAGACGACACCCCAGTGTCCCACCACCCCAACCCCCGGGCTGCAGACAGATACCAATCCACGAAGAATGCAGCGGTGGCCTAGAGGCACCCAGCACATCTTTAAGAAAAAAAGCCGAAATAAACAAGCTAATTAATTAGGTGCCGCCCAGCACATAAACATCGGCCCAGATCAGAGGCTTTATATAGGCTGTGTATTCATCATATCATTCCTGCTTTTACTATATGTTACTGTTATTTTAGGTTTTATGTGTTATTTGGCATGATTTGGTAGGTTATTTTTGGGTCTGCCAACGCTCACAATTTTTCCCATATAAATTAATGGTAATTGCTTCTTCGCTTTACGACATTCCAGCTTACGAACCATTTCATAGGAATGCTCTACCTCCCGATGGCGGGGGAAACCTGTACTTCAAAAAGCTTTCACTATCCACTTTGATATTGTTTGCTCGCTTGCTTTCATATTTCATTTTTTCCCTCCTAATGATTCTTTTAGTTGCTCTCTGTAGGGTTCCCAATCCTCTGTCTTCCCACTAATTTGTGCTTTTTTTGTATGCCCTCTCTTTTGCTTTTATATTAGCTTTGACTTCCCTTGTCAGCCACGGGTGTACTATTTTACCATTTGAGGATTTCTTCATTTTTGGAATACATCTATCCTCTAACTTTCTCATTTTTCCAAAAAACTCACACCATTGCTGCTCTGCTGTCATCCCTGTCAGCAGCTCCTTCCAATGTACCTTGGCTAACTCCTCTCTCATACCACTGTAATTTTCTTTACTCCAGTGAAATACTGCTACATCAGACTTTACTTCCTCATCTCAAATTTCAAGTTGAAAATCATATTGTGATCACTGCCTCCTCAAGGTTCTCTTACCTTAAGCTCCCTAATCACCTGCAGTTTATAACACCCAATCCAGTATAGCGGATCCTCTAGCAGGCTCAACGACAAACTGCTCTAAAAAGCCATCTTGTAGGCATTCAACAAACTCAGGTGTAGCAGGTGCACATCAAGTTCAGCTGTCTGCACAGGACTATAACCAAGATCTGTCTTTGAAAGGAGGTTGAAGTTTGAGGAGCTACAGCTCAAAAGATTCATAACTTTAACTTGACAGAGATTGGTGGTAAAGATCACTCTGTACTGGGCTAAGTGCCGGCAGCCTCTGGCCTAAATGGCTGTTACGTGACTTGACTGAAAGAAGAAAGGGTATATTTGCAGAAATGTTAGGATATTAATCCTTAAAGATTTCGAGTCTCCTATTTTAATAGTATGTAATTGTAATTATTAAAGTGTAATAAAGGGCTGGGATGTAGGAGCCATGTATTGATTTTCGCTCTGTATTGTATTTTGTTGAGCGTTTATTACCTGGGTTTGGGCTTGGGAGAAGCAAATGAGTATAGTTATGTATTCACGCTTTGACTGACTTAGTTTCATCCCGAGGGAGTGAGCCGCGGTGTGGTTTTTTTTTGGTAAATCACTTATTTCGCTAGTTGCGTTTAATCACGTTCACTTAAACGCCAATCTATATACTACTAAAACTCTCATGCTCTGTCTGTCTGTTTGTGACCTCCAATTAGTGCAAACAGTGCATTACAGCGGGACGTTCTTTGGCTAAATCGAATTAAAATGCGCTAACTTACAGAATGCAGGCAAAGTTCAGGGTTATATGTTCGTATAAAATTGGTCATTCGCCAAAAATCAACAGGCTGGCTTTCACCCGAGACCCGATTCACCATCATGGAAATCGGGCCGCGACAGCCCGGCGCATGCACACGGCCAGCCTCAGCAGCGACACCTACCGGAGCAAAAGGGCAGGGCAGCTCATCGCCATCAGCCTGTGCAGGATTGGGACAGATCTCACTGTCACCCATCAATACGAGATAATTACATCTTATTGTAATGACGTACTTCGAGACACCCATAAAACCCTTTACTGCAGTCAAAGGACAGCGGTGACTATATCACATCCATTTAGGAGAGCGCCAACCACATCGTCAAGAATAACCAGCATCCTTTGGTGTTGGTGCTTCGTATCCTCTATCCAGCATCAGGGTAAAAAAAATGGTCAGCCTAATTATGCCGCGTGGAAAGGGAAGGGGGACATTATGGTCAAGAGATGACACCAAACGTCGTCGGGAAGCAGCAAGGAGAGGGGGAGAACAATAATCAGATGAGGCCGACTCCAGGATCAAAGAGTCAGGACAAAAAAAGATGAGAGAAGAAGAGACAGAGGAGGAGAGGAATGCACATCTCCAGGATCAGAGACAAACAACAAACAGCAGAAGAGCTGAAGAGACGGGGGATGAAAGGGCTGTACGTCTCCAGAATGACAATGAGAGGCACAAGGGTGGCAGATAAGCCAGAAATGATGCCATCAAAAGTGTACTTCATTAAATGAGCAGCTATATTTGTTTTGCTACATGTCGTTCTTCTTTAATAAACTGAGGTTTTCTACTTGAGTTTCCAAAGCAAAGCGATACCAATAGCAGTCAGGAAAATTTTATTTTCTGGTCACATCAGACTGCACTACCCTTATCTCAAATGGTGTCCCAACCGGTCACCCCGTTGTTTACTCTTATTTCGCTTTATCGCTAATTTTAATTTTGTTATTTTGTTTTTAAATCGCTATAAGATTATTCATCTTTGCTGGTTTCTTAATTAAGGATCTAACGTACTTTTATCGACTTGGAACACAGTTAACTGGAAGCGCATCATACACCGTCAACTCCCGTACTCAGTGTCTCCGCAGTTTTGGTTTATTATCGAGTAACCACTACATATAATTTTGTTCTGAGTCCGTAATCCCCGGATTTAGATCGAACTCGAACTCGACGGTGTTTGGGAGATCCATCAGCTCCGATTTCCTCCGCCTGCACTTCCAAACACGCCCTACGTATTGCGGTGAAAACACTGGAATTGTCACCCATGGCTGCCTCTCTACCCAGAAAGCCCCACGATCGAGAGACTGGTCTGACCCGTCACGGTCCCAGCGATGCGCATGCTCCGCTGAGATGGCACCAACGCCTTCGTTGTCAGCAGAAAACTCCCCAGGGCCCGGGTATGAAAGAGGGAAAGGACAAGGACTATACCAGGGTACGGGGACAACGATTAATCCGAAACCCGCACAACTGTCCCTCAGTCGAGGAGCTGATGAAACCGCCAATCCGGAACCCCGCTCCTACCTGCTATCGATCCTCCGCAGTACAGTATTTCGTCCACCGAGCGCATGTGCAATATTCGGGAAGGAACTACTGTGACCCCTGACCCCTACGCCTGCGCATTAGGTCGCTGTGTCACCGACGGCCAGTTCTGACCGCGGAAGTCTGTGGGCAGGCAAGGTGGCATGAAAAGTGTCTGCAAGCACCGGTTCCAGGTCACGTGCCTCAGAAATGGCCAATGTTTTCATGTAGAAAATTCAGCAGCTACTTCAACATAACAAACTCCCACAAACAATATACTCAATATCAACAGACATTTGGTGTGTCAAATCACAAAGTTCACCCCACTTACAAATGCGGATATAAAACACAAGATATTCTGCAGCTTTTGGAAACACAGAGCAACACACTCAAAGTGTTAGAAGAACTTAGCATGTCAGGTAGCAGCTAAGTAATGAAATAAACAAACAGTCTTAGTGAAGGGTCTCAGCCTGAAACATTGACTGTTTATTCCTCTCCATAGATGGTATCTGGCCCACAGTTCCTCCAGCACTTTGCAGAAATAAACAACAAATGTTGCTGATCTTTTATTTGAAGCCATATTCTCCTGGTCTGACTCCTTCTTCCTCATCCCTGTAAACTCTAGCCCCCAACCATGTTCTGGAGCCCCAAACCCCTGACTCATACTGGACCTCTTTGGTTTCTGACTACCCTCCATCGAAGATTTACTCCACTGTGAGCTGAAATCAGTGAAAATGTTCCATAACGTCGAGAAAAGCAGGGAAGAAAGAGATTAACCACCCATGACATTCTTCCTTTGCCCAAAGCCCTGAGGAATGAGGAATATATCAGACAAAACACAGTGAATTTTTCTTCTGCTGTAGTCTGCAGAAAGTCATAGAGCAAATTCAAGGTAAATCTCTTCACCCACAGATTGGTGACCAGTTACAACCTGTCATCACAGGGAGAGCAAGGGGTGAACAGCAGAGATGGATTTAAAAGGACTGGCATACAGGTAGGGACCAGATGGGCTGAGCGGCCTCTCTACTCTACATTGTGTGTGTGTCAGGGACAGTAAGTACCTGAGACACAGTATTTGAAAGAGAACTAATTCACAATATTTTTAAAAAAGTCAAATTTAAGCCTAACATCAGCAGAACAAACTCATCCAATACTCAGTGACCAGGATTCAGTCCTGGAGGTGATGAGCAGCTGCAGAATCTGACATTAACAGAGCCTTGTGAACTTGTAACTGGATTCAGTCACTATGATGGTTGAAAATTAAACATACAGCTTATTTGAACCTCCTCCCTGATGTGAATTTGCTGGTGTTTCAGCAGGTGCAATGATTGAGTAAACCTTATTGCACACTCAGGTCAGAGGTGAGGCCTCAACTTATTGTGAACTCACTGGAGCCCGAAAAAATGGATGAACTGAATAAATCCCTTCCCGCATTTGCAACAGGTGTACAGCTACTCCCCTGTGTGAATTAACTAGTGTTTCAGTAGATCAGGTGATTGAATGAATCCCTTCCTGCAATGGGAATAGATGAATTGCCTCTCCCCAGTGTGAGCTCTCTGGTGTTTCTGCAGATCGGATGCTTGAATCCGATGCTCCCTTCCCACAGTCAGAGCAGATGAACTCTCTCTCCCCACTGTGGATTTCACTAGTCCCCTCCTAAATGACACCTGTACAGTGAATGACATATCTACGGCAATTTATCAGGTCAGATCATGGACATGTTCTCCGTGTTACAACTGGTGTGCTATCTTCTTAAACAGCTCCTCCTCCACATTCAAGGAGCGGTGACATTCAAGTGCTGATGAGCTGACATGCTGCTGTGTTTGAGATGCCCATGCACAAATCCTTTCCCTTTTCTACCCTGTTAAAAAATATCTGCAAAGGACACCAGTGAAGAAGGACAATATTTGAATTAAGACAATTTCAGTCTTCATGGTGTCCTCTGATATCACACAATTTGGAAGAACACACCTCATCTTCTAACTCAGCACAGTTCAGGTATCCAGACATGACATCAAATTCTCTGTCTATGTCAGAAAGGGTCAGTCTGTGCTTTGGATCAGTTTGCCTCTCTCCATTAGTATAATTTCATCTTCTGTGCATGTCCCACAAACCTACTGAGAGCACGTAGTATTTACAGGGCTGTTTCTGGAAACTTTCTGATTATTGTGACCCTCCAGGCATTTGATGGTGGTAAAATTACACAGGGGAAGTGATGCCATTGAAGCTCAAGAGCAGATGATTGGGCTTTGTCATTAGATACTGACACTGTATGGCACTTCTGTGGTGTGATCATTACCCACGACATTATTATGTATCCAGCAGGAAGAGAAGAAAAATATGGTCTCAGTGGTAGAGAGTCTGAAGAACAGGATGTTGAACAAAGGTGATTTCCAAAATGAACAACTGTCAGCTTCTCTCCATAAATGATGCCTGACCTGCTGAGCTCCTCCACGGTTCTGTGCAGCTACAATAAGAGGGTCATTTCTCAGACTCGAAAAAGAAAACTTCTGGAGTACTGTATCCCAGGGAGCAGTTCTTGGCCACAGTTGTTCACTATTTAATGACCAGGAGGAGGGAATGAGGTATGCGATGACAGAAACAGTGAAAGGAAAGCTGATGATGCTGTTGTAATTCTACATCGTGGTTCAGAAGGCAGCCAGCACTTTGGCCTTTTACTGTACAAGGACAGAGCAGTGTTGTTACCATTGGAGGAGGTGTTAGTGAGGCCACATCTGGAATTCTGTGCACAGTTTTGCTGATAAGAGTAACATTGGAGGCAGTCCAGAGGAGATTCACCAGGGCAATTCCTAGGATGATCTACCAGCAGAGGTGAGACAATTTAGGACTGTATTTAGAATATATGATGGCTAATGATCCTAATTGCTTGATAAGGTACCTGTTCAACACCTCTCTTCATCAGTGAGAGAGCTACAGACAGGGGCCCAATTGCAGCAAAATAAAGGGCCGCTCATTCCAAATGGAGCCTTGTGAAAATCTCTGGAATTCTATGTTCCAGTGTACAACCCCTGGGATTCTCCGACACAGGGGTAAAGAGGCCAGGTCATTTGAGATGGAGATAGATAAATATCTAACAGAGCGAGGAACTGAGGGGTAGGGGAATGGTCACAGAGCTAGAATCAGTGTAGATCAGCAATAACTGTCTTCAATAACCATAAGACCATAAAACAGAGTAGCAGAATTACAGCATTCGGCCCATCGAGTCTGCTCCACTGTTCCATCACAGCTGATTGATTATTGCTCTCAAACCCATTCTCATGAATTCTCCCTATAACCCTTGATGGCCTTGCTATTAAACCTTTCAACCTCTATTTTAAATATATGCTGTGACTTGGCTTCCACAGCCACCTGTGTCAATGAATTCCTCTGGCTAAAGAAATTCCTCCTCACCTTTGTTCTAAAGGGACATCCTTCTATTCTGAAGCTGTGCCCTCTGGTCCGAGACTGCCCACAATAGAAAACTGAGTGTTCCAAGGTTCTCCAGTCTACGTTTAAAACTATTACCAAGATCTCTAGATTGACAAGGTTCACTAGGTCTCCTATGGTAGTGAATTATATTCAATGTCTTGAGAGCACCAGGCCTATCTTGAGCTTACTAGCCCTGTCTGAAGAGTATCCAGCCTCCCAGGGCCATCAGGTGCCAACCTTAGTGAGGGAGGCACAGTCGTGAGTCCTTAAGGCCTGTGCGGCTAACCAGAGAGTGTTGAGCTCCAAGGTTTCTCGAGTATTTGTTAATTATTGTCTTACTTCAATACACACAATAAAGTTACTCAATAGTCAGCAGGGGGAAATTTTGCCTGACAACTCTGAGAATGAGTTGTCTTTCTGTGCCACCCAGTCATGCCACTCAGTTTTGCCACCGATGTTCTGTTGGAATTCCTCTGTATAATATCTTGCTTCCATCTCTACATGGGACTCCTATGTAGAGGAATAAAATTGACAAGCACAAGGACTGAATTCCTCTAGTTAAGACCAGACCACAATTAACAAATACAGCTGCTCTGGAAACCATGGAGCCCAACACTCTATGGTTAGCTGCACAGGCCTGACGAGCTCATGATAGTCCTTTCCTCAAAGAATTCCAACAGACTTGTCAGGCAAAATTTCCCCGTGCTGACTTTAACTGGTTCTATCTTGTGCATCCAAGTACCCTGAAGTGTCATCCATAATAATGGACTCCAACATCTTCCCAACCACTGAACCCAGGCTAACTGGCCTATAACTATAAATTGTCAAGTCCTCTGGAACCATTCCAAAATCTACTGATTGTTGAAAGATCTCTACTAATGCCTCCACAATTTCTTCAGCTACCTTTTTCAGAATTCTGCAGTGTAGTTCATCGGGTCCAAGTGGCTTAAATACCTTCAGAACTTCCAGCTTTCCAAGCACTTTGTCCTTAGTAATAGCAACTACTTCTGCTCCTGAAACTCTTTTCATTTCTGGCATACTGCTGGTGCCTTCCATGGTGAAGACTGACGCAAAATATTTATTAAGTTCATCCACATTTCTTTGTCCACCATTACAACGTCTCCAGCATAATTTCAGTAGTCTATATCAACTCGATTCTATTATTTTTATCTTTATATTTCTGGAAAAAAAATCTTATTCTGTCGTCTTTTATATTATTGCCTAGCTTGCCTTTATCCCACTAACTTTTGCTCCGTTATATGTCCTTTCTTTTGATTTTATGCAGTCTTTGACTTCTCTTGTCAGCTACAGTTGCCTCATTCTCATTAGAATACTTCTTCCTCTTTGGGCTACATCTATCCTGCACATTCCAAATTGCTCTCAGAAATTCCAGCTATTGGTGTCCTTGCTAGTGCCCCCTTCCCATCAGCCTTGGCCAGCTCCTCTCTCATGCCTCTGTAATTTGCTTTAATCCACTGTAATACCAATACATTTGACTTCAGCTTCTCCCTCTTAAATTGTAGGTGGATCACTGCCTACTAAGCCTTCTTTACTTTAAGCTCACTAATCAAATCTGATTCAATACACAATGCCCGGTAAGCTGAGATGGTGCTGCGTACGGCAGCCATATTGCGAGCTCTGTACCATCTTTACAGTGTACTGCTAATTTCTGTAATTTCCTTTGTGTTTCTTATTTAAGAAGCTGATAGTCACATCAGATATGATCAACTGACTCTTCTGAACATTGGAAAGATAGCATTTACCCACAATGTGCCACCTTTTCTATACTGGGAACCACTGCCTACGTGATCCATGGGAGGCTCATTTATTAGACCACAGCTGCCTCAGAAGCTGTGCTGGAGGTGAAGGAGAAGAGCCGGCGTCCTGGTGAGGTTGAGATGGCATGCTAATTGGCCACCACTCCCTAGCCTATTCCTGGCTAACGTTCAGTCCCTGGACAATAAGCTGTGCGAACTGAGAACCAGAATCTCTTACCAGCGGGAAACAAGGGCATGCAATGTTCTGTGCTCCATGGAGACCTGGCTGAGGGAGGAGATACCGGATCATGCCATTGAGCCCTCTGGGTTCTCCCTGTTCCGAGCGGACAGTCAAAAAACCTCTCTGGGAAGGGTAAAGGAGGAGGGGTATGCTTCATGGTCAACAATGCTTGGTGCGACCCCCAGAATGTGCATACACTTCAATCTTTTTGTTCCCCAGACCTGGAAGACGTGGTGCTGCTGTGCATACCCGACTGGCTGCCTAGGGAGTTCACAGCTGTTATCATCACAGTGGTGTACATTCCACTGCAGGCTGATACTGACCTGGTTCTCAAGGAACTGTACAAGACCATCAACACGCTGGAGACTGCACACCTGGAGGCTGCCTTCATTGTCACCGGTGACGTTAATTGAGCATCACTGACTAAAGTCTCTCCGAAATTTTGTCAACACATCCAGGTGAGCACACGGGGAGATAGCATACTTGACCACTGCTATGCTCCCTTCTGCAACGCTTACAAAGTGCTACTCTGTCTGCCATTTGGGAAGTCAGATCACTCCTCCATCTTTCTGCTGGTGAGGTACAGGCAGAAGCTGAAATAAGAGGTGGCCATAGTTAAAACTGTCCACTGTTGATCTGACCAATCAGTCTCCATGCTACAGGACTGCTTTGATGTCTTTCATGATGATTCTCCGAGTTCACGAAAGGGGTCACGCGCTTCATCTGGAAGTGCATCAAGGACGTTGACTCCAAAAATCGGTCGGGGTCTATCTGAACCAGAAACCCTGGACCAACAGTTCCATGTGCTGCACTCACTATGTGACACAGAGCATTCTCCACCAGTAACCACCAGGAGCTCAAGAAATGCAGCTATGATCTACATAAAGGCATCAAGGCAGCGAAATAACAATACAGGGACAAGATCCAGTCACAACTCTCCACCAACAACACACGCAGCATATGGCAAGGTCTGCACACCATCACAGATTTCAAAGCTAAGCGCAGTGGTGCTGCTGACATCGCTGCCCAGATGAACTAAAGCGTTTTTACTCTCGGTATGATATCACCAACACGGAGCCCCCAAGGAGAGCCGCTGAAGTGAGCTGCACCTTGGTCATCCCTGAGGCTGAAGTACGCAGGTGCTTCTAACGAGTGGACAGTCACAAGGCTGCAGGACCGGACGGTATCCCAAGGATGTGCGGAGCACCACTGGCAGGTGTGTTTACTGACATTTTTAATCTTCCCTCTCCCAGTGTAGAGTGCCCTCCTGCTTCAAATCATCCACCATTGTTCCTGTACCTAAAAAGACCAAGGTAACATGCCTGAACGACTGGTGTCCTGTCGCATTCACCTCAATAATAAGCAAACGTTTTGAGAGGCTGGTCAAAGACTACATCTGTAGCATGCTGCCACCCACACTGTACCTCCTATAATTCGCCTACCGATACAACCGATTGGCAATAGCCACCGCCTTACACACCTAAAGAAGGATGCTTATGTGAGAAAGCTGTTCTTGGACTACAGTTCAGCATTCAATAGGTCAATAGGTACATTTAATGACAGAGAAATGTATATAATATGCATCCTGAAATTCTTTTTCTTCGCAAGCATCCACAAAAATAGAGGAGTGCCCCAAAGAATGAATGATAATTAAATGTTAGAACCCCAAAGCCCCCCAGCTCCCCTTCCCACGCACAAGCAGCAGCAAAGCAACAACCCCCCTCCTCACTAGCAAAAAAGCATGGTGCCCCCCCCCCACCGAGCACTCAAACATGCAGCAAAGCATCAATAAAGACACAGACTTGCAGAACCGCAAAGACTACTGATTCACCCAGTGATTCGACATACCACAGGCTCTCTCTCTCTCTCTCTCTCCGTAATAAGGGAAAAAGAGACGTCCCCATTTCACAGCGAGAGGGGAGCCATAACAAACAACACACTAATTTACAATGTTCAGAGTCTATTGTGTTGCTTTTTCCGAGCTCTGCGTCCACAGAGTCAGCCACAGAAAGGCGCAGCTGTCCGGACACACAACCCACGGCAGCTATCCTGCTGCTCCTGATGTTCCATGTTCTCCTGCGATGCCTCAGTCAGGGGCACCAGCCTAGAATCAGCCCATCTCCAGAACCACAAAAATCCCAGAACCCTGAAGGCGTGCTCGCCTTCCAGGCTGCGTCCTTGGGATATCAAAAAGCGGCCATTCGTGAGACCCTGACAGTGGGTCCCTTTCCTGCAAAGAGCCAAAGTCAGAGTGTAACTCTAGGTCGGGGTCTTCAAAAGAACCTTGTATAGGAAAAAGGAGATATTCAACACCATAATTCCCTCCAGGTTCAACAAGAAGCTCAGAGACCTCGGCCTTTACCCTGCCTTGTGCAGCTGAATCCTGGGCTTCCTGTCAGATCGCCGGCAGATGGTAAGAGTGGGCTCCTTCACCTCTGCCCCTCTGACCCCCTGACCCTCAACACAGGAGCTCCCTAGGGCTGTGTCTTAAGCCCCCCTTTTAATTTCTGTATATCCATGACTGTGTCACCACCCACAGCTCCAATCTGCTGATTAAATTTGCAGATGACATTACATTGATCAGCCGAATCTCAAACAATAACAAGGTGGCCCACAGGGAAGAAGTCATCATCCTGACGCAGTGTTGTCAAGAAAACAACCTCTCCCTCAATGTCGTAAAAACAAAGGAGCTGGTTGTGGATTACAGAAGGAATGGAGATGGGCTAACCCCTATTGACATCAATGGATCTGGGGTTGAGAGGGTGAACAGCTTTAAGTTCCTCGGCATCCACATCACCGAGGATCTCACGTGGTCTGTACACACCGGCTGGGTGATGAAGAAGGCACAACAGTGTCTCGTTCACCTCAGATGGATGAAGAAGTTCGGCATGTCCTCAAATCCCAAGGACTTTCTACAGGGGCACAATTGAGAGCATCCTGACTGGCTGTATCACTGCCTGGTATGGGAACATGTCTCTGCAGAGAGCGGTGTGGACAGCCCAACACATCTGTGGGTGTGAATTTCCCACTATTCAGGACATTTACAGAGACAAGTGCGTAAAAATGCCCCAAAGGATCACTGGGGACCCAAGTCACCCCAACCGCAATCTATTCCAGCTGCTGCCATCTGGGAAACAGTACCACAGTACAACAGGCGATGAAAAAGGCGAATGGTATGCTGGCATTTATAGCGAGAGGATTCGAGTACAGGAGCAGGGAGGTACTACTGCAGTTGTACAAGGCCTTGGCGAAACCACATCTGGAGTATTGTGTGCAGTTTTGGTCCCCTAATCTGAGGAAAGACATCCTTGCCATAGAGGGAGTACAAAGAAGGTTCACCAGATTGATTCCTGGGATGGCAGGACTTTCATATGAAGAAAGACTGGATGAACTGGGCTTGTACTCGTTGGAATTTAGAAGATTGAGGGGGGATCTGATTGAAACGTATAAAATCCTAAAGGGATTGGACAGGCTAGATGCAGGAAGATTGTTCCCGATGTTGGGGAAGTCCAGAACGAGGGGTCACAGTTTGAGGATAAAAGGGAAGCCTTTTAGGACTGAGATTAGGAAAAACTTCTTCACACAGAGAGTGGTGAATCTGTGGAGTTCTCTGCCACAGGAAACAGTTGAGGCCAGTTCATTGGCTATATTTAAGAGGGAGTTAGATATGGCCCTTGTGGCTACGGGGATCAGGGGGTATGGAGGGAAGGCTGGTGCAGGGTTCTGAGTTGGATGATCAGCCATGATCATAATAAATGGCGGTGCAGGCTTGAAGGGCCAAATGGCCTACTCCTGCACCTATTTTCTATGTTCTATGTTTCTATGACCAACAGGCTCCGGGACAGCTTCTTCCACCAGGCCATCAGTCTGATTAATTCACACTGACATAGTTGTATTTCTAAGCTATATTGACTGTATTGTTGTATACCTTACTGCACATACCATTTATTACAAATTACTATAATTTGCACATTGCACATTCAGACGGAGACGTAAAGATTTTTACTCCTCTTGTATGTGAAGGATGTAAGAATAAAGTCAATTCAATTCAATTCAATTAAATCTACAATAGGCTTTCCCTTTGTGGGCTCAGCCAGAAACTGCTCTAAAAAGCCATCTCATCAGTATTCAACAAATGCCCTCCCTCGGGATGCGAGCAACTTGATTTTCCCAATCTACCTGCATATTGACTATTGCTACATTGACCTTTTTACATGCCTTATCAGTTTCTCATTGTACACCACACTCTGGTTTCTGTTTGGAGGCCTGTATATAACTCCCATCAGCATCCTTTTATCCTTGTAGTTTTTAAACTCTGACCACAAGGATTCTACATCTTCCTATCCTATATTGCCTCTTTCCATGGAGTTGATTTGATTTTTTTTAACCAACAGACCCATCCCACCCCACAGCCTCTGCTTATTTGCCTGCCCTCTTGAAACAGTGTGTATCCTTGGATGTTCAACTCCCTACTATGATCTTCTCTCAGCCACGACTTAGTAATGCCCACAGCATCGAAACTATCAATCTCTAATCACACTACAAGGTCATCTACCTTATATTTGAATGCACACAGTATACAGAATAGTACCTTCAATCCTGTATTCATTACCCTTTTCGATTTTGCTCACATGTTACACTTCAACTCATCCCATTGTCTGCAATTTTACCCTATCATCTGCCTGTCCTTCCTCACAGTCCCATCACACACTGCATCTACATGTATACCAACTGCCCCATCCTCAGCCCTATCACTCCAGTTCCTATCACTATGCCAAATTACTTTAAGCCCACCCAACAGCTCTAGCAAACTGCCCGCAAGGATTTTCGTCCTCCTCAAGTTCAGGAGTAACCTGTCCTTTTTCTACATGTCATACCTTCCGCAGAAGAGATCCCAATGATCCACAAATCTGAAACCCTGTCCCCTGCACCAATTCCTCAGGCAAGTATTCATTTGCCAAATCATCCTATTCATACAGGCAGAAATCCAGGGACGAGCTTGAGGGGCCAAGTGGCCTCCTGTTTTTCAGGGTCCTCCAAAGGAATAGATTGATGGGCTGAATGTCTTATTGCAAGGAAATGCTCAGGCTGTTAATTGGGGTAAATAATCCTGAGATGCCACCACCACCAGGGACTGAGTGAGTGATGGTGGAGAGGGAGAGGGGAGTTGGAGGAGGGGTTGATGCAGCACTGTGCCACTGTCACTGATCTGGGCTCAGCCAGCACCTGGCCCTTCAGTCTGGGCTTGGACTTACCCAGACAGGTAGAAACAGGAAACATAGAAAAACCTACAGCACAATACAGGCCCTTCGGCCCATAAAGCTGTACCAAACATGTCCTTACCTTAGAAATTACCTAGGGCAGCCCATTCTACACCACCACCGTCGCCGGCAGCCCATTCTACACACTCACCACTCTGCATAAAAAACGTACCCCTGACATCTCCTCTATACCTACTTCGAAGCACCTTAAACTGTGCCCTCTCATTCTATCCATTTCAGCCCTGGGAAAAAGCCTCTGACTATCCACACGATCAATGCCTCTCATCATCTTATACACCTCTATCAGTTCACCTCTCATCCTCCATCGCTCCAAGGAGAAAAGGACAATTTCACTCAACCTATTCTCATAAGGCATGCTCCCCAATCCAGGCAACATTCTTGTAAATCTCCTGTGCACCGTTTCTGTAGTTTCCACATCCTTCCTGTAGTGAGGCGACCAGAACTCCAAGTGAGCACAGTACTCCAAGTGGGGTCTGACCAGGGTCCTATAGAGCTGCAACATTACCTCTCGGCTCTTAAACTCAATTCCACGATTGATGAAGGTCAATGCACCGTATGTCTTCTTAACCACAGCGTGAACCTGCGCAGCAGCTTTGAGTGTCCTATGGACCCTGACCCCAAGATCCCTCTGATCCTCCACCCTGCCAAGAGTCTTATCATTTATACTACATTCTTCATATTTAACCTACCAAAATGAACCATCTCACACTTATCTGGGTTGAACTCTACTTTCCATTTCTCAGCCCAGTTTTGTATCCTATCAATGTCCAGCTGTAACCTCTGACAGCCCTCCACACTATCAACAAAACCCCCAACCTTTGTGTCATCAGCAAATTTACTAAATCATCCTTCCAGTTCCTCATCCAGGTCATTTATAAAAATCACAAAGAGTAGGGGGTCCCAGAACAGATCCCTGAGGCACACCACTGGTCACTGACCTCCATGCAGAATATGACCCATCTACAAATACTCTATGCCTTCTGTGGGCAAGTCAGTTCCCTTGGATCCCATGCCTCCATACTTTCTCAATAAGTCTTGCATGGGGTACCTTATCAAATAACCACATAACAATTATAGCACGGAAACAGGCCATCTCGGCCCTTCTAGTCCATGCCAAACTCTTACTCTCACCTAGTCCCACTGACCTTCACTCAGCCAATAACCCTCCATTGTCATGGTCCGGTCCGTAAAGTCCGCATTCCGGCTCACGGTCCGGTCCGTGGACTCAGGACTCTGGGTCTTCCAGCTGTCCCTCATTTGGTTGAGTTAATCATAGGCACCTGATTCCCATCTTTGAGCTTGGAATATAAGTAGCCTTGGGGTTGAGTGTGGGCTGCTGGCTAGGGGAGGGAGTTGGCTTGACTGGAAGCTGGCTGTGTTTTGCTTGATGTGTGAATGTGGTTTGGAACCTGTTGAGGGAAAGATGTGAGGAAGGAATGGAAATTGCTGGGAGGGGGTTGTGTGGGTCCAGTAATGGTGGACAAGATAAGAGGTGGGGTTGAGGGAAAGAAAGTGGAGAAAGAGAGGGATAGAGACTTGGGACCACAGGTAGGCAGCTGGGGAAAGGTGGATTATTGTGAAGGGAGAAATAAAGGGAATAAGGAGGTAGTGAGGGGTTGGATGAATAAAAACCAAGATAAAGGGAATAAAAGAATAAGAAATGATAGTGGAGAAAGCTCTGAAAGTGAGGAAGATGAACAAGCTCAGAGAGGAGGTGTTGTCATAATTAGGTTTAATGAGAAGGCTCAGGGACATATGAAGAAAATTAACCCATTTGTACTAACAACAACTCTGACAAATAAGATAGGGGAAATAGTATTTGCAAAAGTCCTTAATGATGGCAGCTTATTGGTAAGATGTGTGAATGAGGAACAACTTGAGAAAGCACTCAAGCTAAAAGGAGATAGGAAAATGCAAGGTGGAATACACTGGAAGGGTGGGAGCACAAAATAGTGGTTGTAAAGGAGTGATCATGGGGATACCAATGAGTATAAATATGGAGGAGATAAAGAGGAATATCAAAGTAATGAATGTTCAAAGACTGAAAGACTGAAAACAACAAAGGAGGGAGTGAAAAAGGAAAGTGAATCAGTATTGATTGAATTTGAAGAAGAAAGAGTGCTAAGGAAGGTGTTCCTGGGTTTCATGAGCTACCCAGTAAGGGTGTATGTGCCAAAACCACTGAGGTGTTATAATTGTCAAAGGTTTGGACACGTGGCTAAAAACTGTAAAAGGCAGAGGAGATGTGCTAGATGTGGGGGTGATCATGAATATGGAAAGTGCAGAATAGGAGTTCAACCACAATGCTGCAATTGTGGAGGAGCTCATAATGTTGCATATAGTGGGTGTGAGGTTGTCAGACGGGAGACTAAAATTCAAGAAATAAGAGTGAAAAGAAAGATCACTTATGCAGAAGCTTTAAGAATGTCAAGAGAACAGAATAATGCTCCTAATAAACAGGGAGCAATAGAGATATGAGAGATGCAACAAAGAACAAATGACAGGATTTATGTAGACAAAAAGGCTCTAGTAACATTCATTGCAGGAGTGATTAATAGTACAGCTGAGGTAAAGTCAAAAAGTGACAAAATTCAGCTGGTGGTAAAAGCAGCAGTAAACCATTTAGGGTTAGTAGGACTGACATGGGAGGAAGTGAGGGAGAACCTCAGTAATCAGTCAAGCCAGGAAGTGTCATGTGTTGGTTAATACTAATTATGGTGATCCTTTTACAATGGAATGCAAGGAGCTTACTGACCAATAGCCAGGAATTCAAGCACTTTATTAAAGAAATGGTCATAAAACCGGATGTAGTGTGTATTCAGGAAACTTGGTTGAAACCAACTTCAGACTTTGTGGTATATGGGTATACAATGATAAGGAAAGATAGTGGGAGGAGGGGGTTGTGCTATGTTAATCAAGCAAGGTATACCATATAGGGTACTGGCAAAAGGAGATGATCAGGAATACATAGTGGTGGGAGAGAGGGGAGGGAGTGGTTATAATTAACTACTACAATCCATGTAAAAGGTTGGATTTGGACAGCCTATTAAAGATAGGGGTGGAGGGAGCTACAGGGACGGGGAGGGGTGGAGGGAGCTACAGGGACGGGGAGGGGTGGAGGGAGCTACAGGGACGGGGAGGGGTGGAGGGAGCTACAGGGACGGGGAGGGGTGGAGGGAGCTACAGGGACGGGGAGGGGTGGAGGGAGCTACAGGGACGGGGAGGGGTGGAGGGAGCTACAGGGACGGGGAGGGGTGGAGGGAGCTACAGGGAGGGGGAGGGGGAGGGGGAGGGGTGGAGGGAGCTACAGGGAGGGGGAGGGGGGGAGGGAGCTACAGGGGGGGGAGGGAGCTACAGGGAGGGGGAGGGGGGGAGGGAGCTACAGGGAGGGGGAGGGGGGAGGGGGGGAGGGAGCTACAGGGAGGGGGAGGGGGGGAGGGAGAGGGGGGGAGGGAGCTACAGGGAGGGGGAGGGGGGGAGGGAGCTACAGGGAGGGGGCTACAGGGAGGGGGAGGGGGGGGAGGGAGCTACAGGGAGGGGGAGGGGGGAGGGGGGGAGGGAGAGGGGGGGAGGGAGCTACAGGGAGGGGGAGGGGTGGAGGGAGAGGGGTGGAGGGAGCTACAGGGAGGGGGAGGGGTGGAGGGTGTGACAGGGAGGGGGAGGGGTGGAGGGAGTTACAGGGACGGGGAGGGGTGGAGAGTTACAGGAATGGGGAAGGGTGGAGGGTGTCACATGAATAGGGTGGGGTGGGGTGGGGTGGGGTGGAGGGTGTCACAGGGATTGGGAGGGGTGGGGTGGAGGGTGTCACAGGGATTGGGAGGGGTGGAGAGTATCACAGGGTTGGGGAGGGTCTGAAGGTTGTTACAGGAATGGGAAGGGGTGGAGTGTGTTACGGGAATGGGGAGTGGTGGAGGGAATTACGGGAATGGGGAGGATTGGAGGGAGATACGGGAATGATGAGGATTGGAGGGAGTTACAGGATTAGGGAGGGCTGGAAGGTCTTCCAGGGATGGGGAGTGTCTGGAGGGTGTTACAGGGATGGGGAGGGGTGGAGGGAGTTACAGGGATGGGGAGGGGTGGAAGGTGTTACAGGAAAGGGGAGGGGTGGAGCGAGTTACAGAGATGGGGAGGAGGGAGTTACAGGGATAGGGAGGGAGTTACAGGGATGGGGAGGGACTGGAGGGAGTTACTGATATGGGGAGTGTCTGCAGGGTGTTACAGGAATGATGAGGATTGGAGGGAAATACAGGAATGATAGGGTTGGAGGGAGTTACAGGAATGGGGAGGGCTGGGAGGTCTTCCAGGGATGGGGAGTGTCTGGAGCGAGTTACAGTGATGGGGAGGGGTGGAGGGAGTTACAGCGATGGGGAGGGGTGCAGAGAGTTACCGATATGGGGAGGGTCTGGAGTGTGTTACAGGGATGGGAAGGGGTGGAGGGTGTCACAGGGATAGGGAGGGGTGGAGGGTGTCACAGGGATAGGGAGGGGTGGAGGGTGTCACAGGGATGTGGAGGAGTGGAGGGAGTTGCAGGAATGGGGTGGGGTAGAGGGAGTTACAGGAATGGGGAGGGTCTGGAGGGTGTTACAGTAATGGGGAGGGGTGGAGTGAGTTACAGGAATGGGCAGGGATCGAGGTTGTTACAGGAATGCGGAGGGGTAGAGGGAGTTACCAGAATGGGGAGGTGTGGAGGGAGTTATATTATTGGGGAGGGGTGGAGAGAGTTACAGGGATGTGGAGGGGTGGAGGCTGTTACAGGAATGGGGAGGGACTGGAGGGAGTTACAGGCATGGGGAGGGGTGCAGAGAGTTACTGATATGGGGAGGGTCTGGAGTGTGTTACAGGGATGAGGAGGGGTAGAGGGAGTTACAGTGATGGGGAGGGGTGGATGGTGTTACATGGATGGGGAGGTTTGGAGACTGTTACAGGAACGGGGAGGGGTGGAGGGTGTTACAGTGATGGGGAGCATCTGGAGGGAGTTACAGCAATGGGGAGGGGTGGAGGGTGTTACAGGGATGAGGAGCGGTTTAGTGAGTTACAGGGATGGGGAGGTGTTGAGGTTGTGACAGGGATGGTGAGGGACTTTAGGGAGTTACAGGCATGGGGAGGTGTGCAGAGAGTTACTGATATGTGGAGTGTCTGCGTGGTGTTACAGGAATGATGAGGATTGGAGGGAGATACAGGAATGATGAGTGTTGGGGGGAGTTACAGGATTGGGGAGGGCAGGAGGGTCTTCCAGGGATGGGGAGTGTCTGGAGGGTGTTACAGGGATGGGGAGGGGTGGAGGGTGTTAAAGGGATAGGGAGCTACAGGAATGGGGAGGGATTTGGTGAGTTACAGGGAAGAGGAGGCGTGCAGGTTGTTGCAGGAATGGGGAGGGGTGGAGGTAGTTACAGTGATGGGGAGGGATGGAGGGAGTTACATGGTTGGGGATGGGTGCAGGGAATTACAGGGATGGGGATGGATGGAGGGTGTTACAGGAATGGGGAGGATTGGAGGGAGATACAGGAATGATGAGGGTTGGAGGGAGTTACAGGAATAGGGAGGGCTGGAGGGTCTTCCAGGGATGGGGCGTGTCTGGAGGGTATTACAGGGATGGGGAGGGGTGGAGGGAGTTACAGGGATGGGGAGGGGTGGAGAGAGTTACAGGGATGGGGAGGGTCTGGGGGGAGTTACAGGGATGTTGAAGGGTGCAGGGTGTCACAGGGATAGGGAGGGGTGGAGGGAGTTACAGGGACGTGGAGGGGTGGAGGCTGTTACAGGAAAGGGGAGGGGTGGAGGGAGTTACAGGGATGGGGAGGGTTGGAGGACTGTTACAGGAACGGGGAGGGGTGGAGGGTGTTACAGAGATGGTGAGGCGTGGAGACTTACAGGAACGGGGAGGGGTGGAGGGAGTTACAGGGATAGGGAGGGGTGGAGGGTGTTACAGGGATGCGGAGGGTTGGAAACTGTTACAGGAACAGGGAGGGGTGGAGGGAGTTACAGGAACGGGGCGGGGTGGAGGGTGTTACAGGGATGCGGAGGGCTGGAGGGTCTTCCAGGGATGGGGAGTGTCTGGAGGGTGTTACGGGGATGGGGAGGGGTGGAGGGAGTTACAGGGATGGGGAGGGGTGGAAGGTGTTACAGGAAAGGGGAGGGGTGGAGCGAGTTACAGGGATTGGGATGGGTGGAGCGAGTTACAGAGATGGGGAGGAGTGGAGGGAGTTACAGGGATGGGGAGGGAGTTACAGAGATGGGGAGGGACTGGAGGGAGTTACTGATATGGGGAGTGTCTGCAGGGTGTTACAGGAATGATGAGGATTGGAGGGAAATACAGGAATGATGAGGGTTGGAGGGAGTTACAGGAATGGGGAGGGCTGGAAGGTCTTCCAGGGATGGGGAGTGTCTGGAGTGAGTTACAGTGATGGGGAGGGGTGCAGAGAGTTACTGATATGGGGAGGGTCTGGAGTGTGTTACAGGGATGGGAAGGGGTGGAGGGTGTTAAAGGGATAAGGAGGGGTAGAGGGAGCTACAGGAATGGGGAGGGATTTGGTGAGTTACAGGGAAGAGGAGGCGTGCAGGTTGTTGCAGGAATGGGGAGGGGTGGAGGCAGTTACAGGGCTGGGGAGGGGTGGAGGTAGTTACAGTGATGGGGAGGGAGTGGAGGGAGTTACAGGCATGGGGAGGGGTGCAGAGAGTTATTGATATAGGGAGTGTCTGCGTGGTGTTATAGGAATGATGAAGGTTGGAGGGAGTTACAGGAATGGGGAGGGCTGGAGGGTCTTCTAGGAATGGGGAGTGTCTGGAGGATGTTACAGTGATGGAGAGGGGTGGTGGGAGTTACAGGGATTGGAATGGGTGGACTGAGTTACAGCGATGGGGAGGGGTGGAGGGAGTTACAGAGATGGGGAGGAGTGGAGGGAGTTACAGGCATGGGGAGGGGTGCAGAGAGTTACTAGTATGGGGAGCGTCTGGAGGGTGTTACAGGGATAGGGAGGGATGGAGGTTGTCACAGGGTTGGGGTGGTGTGGAGGGTGTCACGGATGGGGAGTGGTTGAGGGAGTTACTGGGATGGGGAGTGTCTGCAGGGTGTTACAGGGATGCGGAGGGGTGGAGGCAGTTACAGGAATGATGAGGGTTGGAGGGAGTTACAGGATTGGGGAGGACTGGAGGGTCTTCCAGGGATGGGGAGTGTCTGGAGGGTGTTACAGGGATGGGGAGGGGTGGAGGGTCTTAAAGGGATAGGGAGGGGTAGAGGGAGCTACAGGAATGGGGAGAGATTTGGTGAGTTACAGGGAAGAGGAGGCGTGCAGGTTGTTGCAGGAATGGGGAGGGGTGGAGGCAGTTACAGGGCTGGGGAGGGGTGGAGGTAGTTACAGGGATTGGGAGGGGTGGAGGGTGTCACAGGGTTGGTGTGGTGTGGAGGGTGTCACAGGGATGTGGAGGAGTGGAGGGAGTTGCAGGAATGGGGTGGGGTGGAGGGAGTTACAGGAATGGGGAGGGTCTGGAGGGTGTTACAGTAATGGGGAGGGGTGGAGTGAGTTACAGGAATGGGCAGGGATCGAGGTTGTTACAGGAATGCGGAGGGGTAGAGGGAGTTACAGGAATGGGGAGGGGTGGAGGGAGTTACAGTGATGGGGATGGGTGGAGGGTGTTACATGGATGGGGAGGGTTGGAGACTGTTACAGGAACGGGGAGGGTTGGAGACTGTTACAGGAACGGGGAGGTATTGAGGTTGTGACAGGAATGGGGAGGGGTGGAGGGAGTTAGGGATGGTGAGGGGTGGAGGGAGTTACAGGGATGGTGAGGGGTGGAGGGTGTTACAGGGTTAGGGAGGGGTGGAGTGTGTCACAGGTTTGGGGTGGGGTGGAGGGTGTCACAGGGTTGGGAAGGGGTGGAGGGAGTTACAGGGATTGGGATGGGTGGAGCGTGTTACAGCGATGGGGAGGGGTGGAGGGAGTTATGGAGGTGGGGAGGAGTGGAGGGAGTTACAGGGATGGGGAGGGACTGGACGGAGTTACAGGGATGGGGAGGGGTGCAGTGAAATACTGGTATAGGGAGGGTCTGGAGGGTGTTACAGGGATGGGGAGGGGTCGAGGTTGTTACAGGAATGGGGAGGATTGGAGGAAGATACAGGAATGATGAGGGTTGGAGGGAGTTACAGGAATGGGGAGGGACTGGTGGGAGTTACAGGGATGGGGAGGGGTGCAGTGAAATACTGGTATGGGGAGGGTCTGGAGGGTGTTACAGGGATGGGGAGGGGTGGAGGTTGTTACAGGAATGGGGAGGATTGGAGGAAGATACAGGAATGATGAGGGTTGGAGGGAGTTACAGGAATGGGGAGGGCTGGAGGGTCTTCCAGGGATGGGGAGTGTCTGGAGGATGTTACAGTAATGGAGAGGGGTGGTGGGAGTTACAGGGATTGGGATGGGTGGAGTGAATTACAGCGATGGGGAGGGGTGGAGGGAGTTACAGAGATGGGGAGGAGTGGAGGGAGTTACAGGCATGGGGAGGGGTGCAGAGAGTTACTGCTATGGGGAGCACCTGGAGGGTGTTACAGGGATAGGGAGGGGTGGAGGTTCTCACAGGTTTGGGGTGGGGTGGAGGATGTCACAGGGTTGGGGTGGTGTGGAGGGTGTCACAGGGATGGGGAGTGGTTGAGGGAGTTACTGGGATGGGGAGTGTCTGCAGGGTGTTACAGGGATGCGGAGGAGTGGAGGCAGTTACAGGAATGATGAGGGTTGGAGGGAGTTACAGGATTGGGGAGGGCTGGAGGGTCTTCCAGGGATGGGGAGTGTCTGGAGGGTGTTACAGGGATGGGGAGGGGTGAAGGGTGTTAAAGGGATACGGAGCTACAGGAATGGGGAGGGATTTGGTGAGTTACAGGGAAGAGGAGGCATGCAGGTTGTTGCAGGAATGGGGAGGGGTGGAGGAAGTTACAGGGCTGGGGAAGGGTGGAGGTAGTTACAGTGATGGGGAGGGGTGGAGGGAGTTACAGGGATCGGGATGGGTGGAGCGAGTTACAGCGATGGGGAGGGGTGGAGGGAGTTACAGAGATGGAGAGGAGTGGAGGGAGTTACAGGCATGGGGAGGGGTGCAGAGAGTTACTGGTATGGGCAGGGGTCGAGGTTGTTACAGGAATGGGGAAGGGTGGAGGGAGTTACAGGGACGTGGAGGGGTGGAGGCTGTTACAGGAACGGGAAGGGGTGGAGGGAGTTGCAGGGATGGGGAGGGGTGGAGGGTGTTACAGGGTTGCGGAGGGTTGGAAACTGTTACAGGAACAGGGAGGGGTGGAGGGAGTTACAGGAACGGGGCGGGGTGGAGGGAGTTAAAGGAACGGAGCGGGGTGGAGGGAGTTGCAGTGATGGGGAGGGGTGGAGGGTGTTACAGGGATGCGGAGGGGTGGAGGGAGTTACAGGGATGTGGAGTGTCTGGAAGGAATTACAGCAATGGGGAGTGGTGGAGGGTGTTACAGGAATAGGGAGGGGTTGAGGGTGTTACAGGGTTGGAGAGTGGTTTAGTGAGTTACAGGGATGGAGAGGGGTGGAGCTTGATATAGGAATGGGGAGGGGTTGAGGTTGTGACAGGTATGGGGAGGGGTGGAGGGAGTTACAGGGTTGGGGAGGGGTGGAAGGTGTTGCAGGAAAGGGGAGGGGTGGAGGGAGTTACAGGGATTCGGATGGGTGGAGCAAGTTACAGCGATGGGGAGGGGTGGAGGGAGTTACGGAGATGGGGAGGGGTGCAGTGAAATACTGGTATGGGGAGGGTCTGGAGGGTGTTACAGCAATGGGGAGGGGTGGAGGGTGTTACAGGAATAGGGAGGGGTTGAGGGTGTTACAGGGATGAGGAGCGGTTTAGTGAGTTACAGGGATGGGGAGCAGTGGAGCTTGATATAGGAATGGGGAGGTGTTGAGGTTGTGACAGGAATGGGGAGGGGTGGAGGGAGTTACAGCAATGGGGAGGGTCTGGGGGAGTTACAGGGATGGTGAGGGGTGCAGGGTGTCACAGGGTTGGGGTGGTGTGGAGGGTGTCACAGGGATGGGGAGTGGTAGAGGGAGTTACAGGGATGGGGAGGGGTGGAAGGTGTTACAGGAAAGGGGAGGGGTGGAGGGAGTTACAGGAATGATGAGGGTTGGAGGGAGTTACAGGAATGGGGAGGGACTGGAGGGAGTTACAGGGATGGGGAGGGGTGCAGTGAAATACTGGTATGGGGAGTGTCTGGAGGGTATTACAGGGATGGGGAGGGGTGGAGGTTGTTACAGGAATGGGGAGGATTGGAGGAAGATACAGGAATGATGAGGGTTGGAGGGAGTTACAGGAATGGGGAGGGCTGGAGGGTCTTCCAGGGATGGGGAGTGTCTGGAGGATGTTACAGTGATGGAGAGGGGTGGTGGGAGTTACAGGGATTGGGATGGGTGGAGCGAATTACAGCGATGGGGAGGAGTGGAGGGAGTTACAGGCATGGGGAGGGGTGCAGAGAGTTACTGCTATGGGGAGCATCTGGAGGGTGTTACAGGGATAGGGAGGGGTGGAGGGTGTCAGAGGTTTGGGGTGGGGTGGAGGATGTCACAGGGTTGGGGTGGTGTGGAGGGTGTCACAGGGATGGGGAGTGGTTGAGGGAGTTACTGGGATGGGGAGTGTCTGCAGGGTGTTACAGGGCTGCGGAGGGGTGGAGGCAGTTACAGGAATGATGAGGGTTGGAGGAAGTTACAGTGATGGGGAGGGGTGGAGGGAGTTACACGGTTGGGGAAGGGTGCAGGGAATTACAGGGATGGGGAGGGACTGGAGGGAGTTTCAGGCTTGGGGAAGGGTGCAGAGAGTTACTGATATGGGGAGTGTCTACAGGGTGTTACAGGAATGATGAGGATTGGAGGGAGATACAGGAATGATGAGGGTTGGAGGGAGTTACAGGAATGGGGAGGGCTGGAGGGTCTTCCAGGGATGGGGAGTGTCTGGAGGATGTTACAGTGATGGAGAGGGGTGGAGGGAGTTACAGGGATAGGGAGGAATGGAGGGAGTTACAGGGATGGGGAGGCACTGGAGGGAGTTACAGGCATGGGGAGGGGTGCAGAGAGTTACTGATATGGGGAGGGTCTGGAGGGTGTTACAGGAATGATGAGGATTGGAGGTGGATACAGGAATGATGAGGGTTGAAGGGAATTAAAGGAATGGGGAGGGCTGGAGGGTCTTCTAGGAATGGGGAGTGTCTGGAGGATGTTACAGTGATGGAGGGGGGTGGTGGGAGTTACAGGCATTGGAATGGGTGGAGCGAGTTACAGCGATGGGGAGTGGTGGAGGGAGTTACAGGGATGGTGAGAGGTGGAGGGTGTTACAGGGTTAGGGAGGGGTGGAGGGTGTCACAGGTTTGGGGTGGTGTGGAGGGTGTCACAGGGATGGGGAGTGGTTGAGGGAGTTACTGGGATGGGGAGTGTCTGCAGGATGTTACAGGGATGCGGACGGGTGGAGGCAGTTAAGGAATGATGAGGGCTGGAGGGAGTTACAGGAATGGGGAGGGCTGGAGGGTCTTCCAGGAATGGGGAGTGTCTGGAGGTTATTACAGGGATGGGGAGTGGTGAAAGGAGTTACACAGTTGGGGAAGAATGCAGGGAATGACAGGTATGGGGAGGGACTGGAGGGAGTTACAGGCATGGGGAGGGGTGCAGAGAGTTACTGATATGGGGAGGGTCTGGAGGGTGTTACAGGAATGATAAGGATTGGAGGGAGACACAGGAATAATGAGGGTTGGAGGGAGTTACAGGAATGGGGAGGGCTGGAGGGTCTTCTAGGGATGGGAAGTGTCTGGAGGATGTTACAGTGATGGAGAGGGGTGTAGGGAGTTACATGGATGGTGAGGGGTGGAGGGTGTTACAGGTTTGGGGTGGTGTGGAGGGTGTCACAGGGATGGGGAGTGGTTGAGGGGGTTACTGGGATGGGGAATGTCTTCAGGGTGTTACAGGGATGCGCAGGGGTGGACGCAGTTACAGGAATGATGAGGGTTGGAGGGAGTTACAGGATATGGGTGGGCTGGAGAGTCTTCCAGGGATGGGGAGTGTCTGGAGGGTGTTATAGGGATGGGGAGGGGTGGAGGGTGTTAAAGGGATAGGGAGGGGTAGAGGGAGCTACAGGAATGGGGAGGGATTTGGTGAGTTATAGGGAAGAGGAGGCATGCAGGTTGATGCAGGAATGGGTAGGGGTTTAGGCAGTTACAGGGCTGGGGAGGGGTGGAGGTAGTTACAGTGATGGGGAGGGGTGGAGGGAGTTACACGGTTGGGGAATGGTGCAGGGAATTACAGGGATGGGGAGGGGTGGAGGCTGTTAAAGGGACAGGGAGAGGTAGAGGGATCTACAGGAATGGGGAGGGATTTGGTGAGTTATAGGGAAGAGGAGGTGTGCAGGTTGTTGCAGGAATGGGGAGGGGTGGAGGGAGTTACAGGAATGGGGAGGGGTGGAGGGAGTTACAGGGATGGGGAGGGGTGGAGGGAGTTACAGGGATGGGGAGGGGTGGAGACTGTTACAGGAAAGGGGAGGGGTGGAGGCAGTTACAGGAACGGGGAGGGGTGGAAGGAGTTACCGGAATGGGGCAGGGTGGAGGGAGTCACAGGGATGGGGTGGGGTGGAGGGTGTTACAGGAATGGGGAGGGGTGGAGACTGTTACAGTAACGGGGAGGGGTAGAGGGAGTTACTGGAACGGGGCGGGGTGGAGGGAGTTACAGGGATGGGGAGGGGTGGAGGGTGTTACAGGGATGCGGAGGGGTGGAGGGAGTTACAGGGATGGGGAGCGTCTGGAGGGTGTTACAGCAATGGGGAGGGGTGGAGGGTGTTACAGGAATAGGGAGGGGTTGAGGGTGTTACAGGGATGAGGAGCGGTTTAGTGAGTTACAGGGATGGGGAGCAGTGGAGCTTGATATAGGAATGGGGAGGTGTTGAGGTTGTGACAGGAATGGGGAGGGGTGGAGGGAGTAACAGCGATGGGGAGGGGTGGAGGGAGTTACTGATATGGGGAGGGTCTAGAAGGTGTTACTGGAATGATGAGGATTGGAGGGAGATACAGGAATGATGAGGGTTGGAGGGAGTTACAGGAATGGGGAAGGCTGGATGGTCTTCTAGGGATGGGGAGTGTCTGGAGGATGTTACAGTGATGGAGAGGGGTGGAGGGTGTCACATGTTTGGGGTGGTGTGGAGGGTGTCACAGGGATGGGGAGTGGTTGAGGGAGTTACTGGGATGGGGAATGTCTGCAGGGTGTTACAGGGATGCGCAGGGGTGGAGGCAGTTACAGGAATGATGAGGATTGGAGGGAGTTACAGGATTCGGGTGGGCTGGAGGGTCTTCCAGGGATGGGGAGTGTCTGGAGGGTGTTATAGGGATGGGGAGGGGTGGAGGGTGTTAAAGGCATAGGGAGGGGTAGAGGGAGCTACAGGAATGGGGAGGGATTTGGTGAGTTACAGGGAAGAGGAGGCATGCATGTTGTTGCAGGAATGGGGATGGGTGAAGGCAGTTACAGGGCTGGGGAGGGGTGGAGGTAGTTACAGTGATGGGGAGGGGTGGAGGGAGTTACACGATTGGGGAAGGGTGCAGGGAATTACAGGGATGGGGAGGGACTGGAGGCAGTTACAGGCATGGGGAGGGGTGCAGAGAGTTACTGATATGGGGAGTGTCTGCAGGGTGTTACAGGAATGATGAGGATTGGAGGGAGATACAGGAATGATGAGGGTTGGAGGGAGTTACAGGAATGGGGAGGGCTGGAGGGTCTTCCAGGGATAGGGAGTGTCTGGAGAATGTTACAGTGATGGAGAGGGGTGGAGGGAGTTACAAGGATTGGGATGGGTGGAGCGAGTTACAGTGATGGGGAGGGGTGGAGGGAGTTACAGAGATGGGGAGGGGTGGAGGGATTTACAGGGATGGAGACGGACTAGAGGGAGTTACAGGCATCGGGAGGAGTGCAGAGAGTTACTGATATGGGGAGGGTATGGAGGGTGTTACAGGGATGGGGAGGGGTGGAGGGTGTTACAGGAATGGGTAGGGTCTGGGGGGAGTTACAGGGATGGTGAGGGGTGCAGGGTGTCACAGGGATTGGGAGCGGTGGAGGGTGCCACAGGGTTGGTGTGGTGTGGAGGGTGTCACAGGGATGGGGAGGAGTGGAGAAGGTTGCAGGAATGGGGTGGGGTGGAGGGTGTTACAGGAATGCGGAGAGATGGAGGGAGTTACAGGAATGGGGAGGGATGGAGTGAGTTACAGGAATGGGGAGGGATGGAGTGAGTTACAGGAATGGGCAGGGATCGAGGTTGTTACAGGAATGGGGAGGGGTGGAGGGAGTTACACGGTTGTGGAAGGGTGCAGGGAATTACAGGGATGGGGAGGGACTGGAGGGAGTTACAGGCATGGGGAGGGGTGCAGAGAGTTACTGATATGCGGAGTGTCTGCGTGGTGTTACAGGAATGATGAGGATTGGAGGGAGATACAGGAATGATGAGGGTTGGAGGGAGTTACAGGAATGGGGAGGGCTGGAGGGTCTTCCAGGGATAGGGAGTGTCTGAAGGATGTTACAGTGATGGAGAGGGGTGGAGGGAGTTACAGGGATTGGGATGGGTGCAGCGAGTTACAGCGATGGGGAGGGGTGGAAGGAGTTACAGGGATGGGGTGCTTCTGGAGGGTGTTACAGCAATGGGGAAGGGTGGAGGGTGTTACAGGAATAGGGAGGGGTTGAGGGTGTTACAGGGATGAGGAGCGGTTTAGTGAGTTACAGGGATGGGGAGCAGTGAAGCTTGATATAGGAATGGGGAGGTGTTGAGTGTGTGACAGGAATGGGGAGGGGTGGAGGGAGTTACAGGAATGGGGAGGGTCTGGGGGAGTTACAGGGATGGTGAGGGGTGCAGAGTGTCACAGGGTTGGGGTGGTGTGGAGGGTGTCACAGGGATGGGAGTGGTTGAGGGAGTTACTGGGATGGGGAGTGTCTGCAGGGTGCTACAGGGATGCGGAGGGGTGGAGGCAGTTACAGGAATGAGGAGGGTTGGAGGGAGTTACAGGATTGGGGAGAGCTGGAGGGTCTTCCAGGGATGGGGAGTGTCTGGAGGGTGTTACAAGGATGGGGAGGGGTGGAGGGTGTTAAAGGGACAGGGTGGGGTAGAGGGAGCTAGAGGAATGGGGAGGGATTTGGTGAGTTATAGGGAAGAGGAGGCGTGCAGGTTGTTGCAGGAATGGGGAGGGGTGGAGGGAGTTACACGGTTGGGGAAGGGTGCAGGGAATTACAGGGATGTGGAGGGACTGGAGGGAGTTACAGGCATGGGGAGGGGTGCAGAGAGTTACTGATATGCGGAGTGTCTGCGTGGTGTTACAGGAATGATGAGGATTGGAGGGAGATACAGGAATGATGAGGGTTGGAGGGAGTTACAGGAATGGGGAGGGCTGGAGGGTCTTCCAGGGATGGGGAATGTCTGAAGGATGTTACAGTGATGGAGAGGGGTGGAGGGAGTTACAGAGATGGAGAGGAGTGGAGGGAGTTACAGGCATGGGGAGGGGTGCAGAGAGTTACTGGTATGGGCAGGGGTCGAGGTTGTTACAGGAATGGGGAAGGGTGGAGGGAGTTGCAGGGATGGGGAGGGGTGGAGGGTGTTACAGGGATGCGGAGGGTTGGAAACTGTTACAGGAACAGGGAGGGGTGGAGGGAGTTACAGGAACGGGGCGGGGTGGAGGGAGTTAAAGGAACGGAGCGGGGTGGAGGGAGTTGCAGTGATGGGGAGGGGTGGAGGGTGTTACAGGGATGCGGAGGGGTGGAGGGAGTTACAGGGATGTGGAGTGTCTGGAAGGAATTACAGCAATGGGGAGTGGTGGAGGGTGTTACAGGAATAGGGAGGGGTTGAGGGTGTTACAGGGTTGGAGAGTGGTTTAGTGAGTTACAGGGATGGAGAGGGGTGGAGCTTGATATAGGAATGGGGAGGGGTTGAGGTTGTGACAGGTATGGGGAGGGGTGGAGGGAGTTACAGGGTTGGGGAGGGGTGGAAGGTGTTGCAGGAAAGGGGAGGGGTGGAGGGAGTTACAGGGATTCGGATGGGTGGAGCAAGTTACAGCGATGGGGAGGGGTGGAGGGAGTTACGGAGATGGGGAGGGGTGCAGTGAAATACTGGTATGGGGAGGGTCTGGAGGGTGTTACAGCAATGGGGAGGGGTGGAGGGTGTTACAGGAATAGGGAGGGGTTGAGGGTGTTACAGGGATGAGGAGCGGTTTAGTGAGTTACAGGGATGGGGAGCAGTGGAGCTTGATATAGGAATGGGGAGGTGTTGAGGTTGTGACAGGAATGGGGAGGGGTGGAGGGAGTTACACGGTTGGGGAAGGGTGCAGGGAATTACAGGGATGGGGAGGGACTGGAGGGAGTTACAGGCATGGGGAGGGGTGCAGAGAGTTACTGATATGCGGAGTGTCTGCGTGGTGTTACAGGAATGATGAGGATTGGAGGAAGATACAGGAATGATGAGGGTTGGAGGGAGTTACAGGAATGGGGAGGGCTGGAGGGTCTTCCAGGGATGGGGAGTGTCTGAAGGATGTTACAGTGATGGAGAGGGGTGGAGGGAGTTACAGAGATGGAGAGGAGTGGAGGGAGTTACAGGCATGGGGAGGGGTGCAGAGAGTTACTGGTATGGGCAGGGGTCGAGGTTGTTACAGGAATGGGGAAGGGTGGAGGGAGTTACAGGGACGTGGAGGGGTGGAGGCTGTTACAGGAACGGGACGGGGTGGAGGGAGTTGCAGGGATGGGGAGGGGTGGAGGGTGTTACAGGGATGCGGAGGGTTGGAAATTGTTACAGGAACAGGGAGGGGTGGAGGGAGTTACAGGAACGGGGCGGGGTGGAGGGAGTTAAAGGAACGGAGCGGGGTGGAGGGAGTTGCAGTGATGGGGAGGGGTGGAGGGTGTTACAGGGATGCGGAGGGGTGGATGGAGTTACAGGGATGTGGAGTGTCTGGAAGGAATTACAGCAATGGGGAGTGGTGCAGGGTGTTACAGGAATAGGGAGGGGTTGAGGGTGTTACAGGGTTGGAGAGTGGTTTAGTGAGTTACAGGGATGGAGAGGGGTGGAGCTTGATATAGGAATGGGGAGGGGTTGAGGTTGTGACAGGTATGGGGAGGGGTGGAGGGAGTTACAGGGTTGGGGAGGGGTGGAAGGTGTTGCAGGAAAGGGGAGGGGTGGAGGGAGTTACAGGGATTCGGATGGGTGGAGGGAGTTACAGGGATGGGGTGGGGTGGAGGGTGTTACAGGGATGGGGAGGGGTGGAGGGAGTTACAGGGATTCGGATGGGTGGAGGGAGTTACAGGGATGGGGTGGGGTGGAGGGTGTTACAGGGATGGGGAGGGGTGGAGGGTGTTACAGGGATGCGGAGGGGTGGAGGGAGTTACAGGGATGGGGAGCGTCTGGAGGGTGTTACAGCAATGGGGAGGGGTGGAGGGTGTTACAGGAATAGGGAGGGGTTGAGGGTGTTACAGGGATGAGGAGCGGTTTAGTGAGTTACAGGGATGGGGAGCAGTGGAGCTTGATATAGGAATGGGGAGGTGTTGAGGTTGTGACAGGAATGGGGAGGGGTGGAGGGAGTTACAGCGATGGGGAGGGGTGGAGGGAGTTACTGATATGGGGAGGGTCTGGAAGGTGTTACTGGAATGATGAGGATTGGAGGGAGATACAGGAATGATGAGGGTTGGAGGGAGTTACAGGAATGGGGAAGGCTGGATGGTCTTCTAGGGATGGGGAGTGTCTGGAGGATGTTACAGTGATGGAGAGGGGTGGAGGGTGTCACATGTTTGGGGTGGTGTGGAGGGTGTCACAGGGATGGGGAGTGGTTGAGGGAGTTACTGGGATGGGGAATGTCTGCAGGGTGTTACAGGGATGCGCAGGGGTGGAGGCAGTTACAGGAATGATGAGGATTGGAGGGAGTTACAGGATTCGGGTGGGCTGGAGGGTCTTCCAGGGATGGGGAGTGTCTGGAGGGTGTTATAGGGATGGGGAGGGGTGGAGGGTGTTAAAGGCATAGGGAGGGGTAGAGGGAGCTACAGGAATGGGGAGGGATTTGGTGAGTTACAGGGAAGAGGAGGCATGCATGTTGTTGCAGGAATGGGGATGGGTGAAGGCAGTTACAGGGCTGGGGAGGGGTGGAGGTAGTTACAGTGATGGGGAGGGGTGGAGGGAGTTACACGATTGGGGAAGGGTGCAGGGAATTACAGGGATGGGGAGGGACTGGAGGCAGTTACAGGCATGGGGAGGGGTGCAGAGAGTTACTGATATGGGGAGTGTCTGCAGGGTGTTACAGGAATGATGAGGATTGGAGGGAGATACAGGAATGATGAGGGTTGGAGGGAGTTACAGGAATGGGGAGGGCTGGAGGGTCTTCCAGGGATAGGGAGTGTCTGGAGAATGTTACAGTGATGGAGAGGGGTGGAGGGAGTTACAAGGATTGGGATGGGTGGAGCGAGTTACAGTGATGGGGAGGGGTGGAGGGAGTTACAGAGATGGGGAAGGGTGGAGGGATTTACAGGGATGGAGACGGACTAGAGGGAGTTACAGGCATCGGGAGGAGTGCAGAGAGTTACTGATATGGGGAGGGTATGGAGGGTGTTACAGGGATGGGGAGGGGTGGAGGGTGTTACAGGAATGGGTAGGGTCTGGGGGGAGTTACAGGGATGGTGAGGGGTGCAGGGTGTCACAGGGATTGGGAGCGGTGGAGGGTGCCACAGGGTTGGTGTGGTGTGGAGGGTGTCACAGGGATGGGGAGGAGTGGAGAAGGTTGCAGGAATGGGGTGGGGTGGAGGGTGTTACAGGAATGCGGAGAGATGGAGGGAGTTACAGGAATGGGGAGGGATGGAGTGAGTTACAGGAATGGGGAGGGATGGAGTGAGTTACAGGAATGGGCAGGGATCGAGGTTGTTACAGGAATGGGGAGGGGTGGAGGGAGTTACACGGTTGTGGAAGGGTGCAGGGAATTACAGGGATGGGGAGGGACTGGAGGGAGTTACAGGCATGGGGAGGGGTGCAGAGAGTTACTGATATGCGGAGTGTCTGCGTGGTGTTACAGGAATGATGAGGATTGGAGGGAGATACAGGAATGATGAGGGTTGGAGGGAGTTACAGGAATGGGGAGGGCTGGAGGGTCTTCCAGGGATAGGGAGTGTCTGAAGGATGTTACAGTGATGGAGAGGGGTGGAGGGAGTTACAGGGATTGGGATGGGTGCAGCGAGTTACAGCGATGGGGAGGGGTGGAGGGAGTTACAGGGATGGGGTGCTTCTGGAGGGTGTTACAGCAATGGGGAAGGGTGGAGGGTGTTACAGGAATAGGGAGGGGTTGAGGGTGTTACAGGGATGAGGAGCGGTTTAGTGAGTTACAGGGATGGGGAGCAGTGAAGCTTGATATAGGAATGGGGAGGTGTTGAGTGTGTGACAGGAATGGGGAGGGGTGGAGGGAGTTACAGGAATGGGGAGGGTCTGGGGGAGTTACAGGGATGGTGAGGGGTGCAGAGTGTCACAGGGTTGGGGTGGTGTGGAGGGTGTCACAGGGATGGGAGTGGTTGAGGGAGTTACTGGGATGGGGAGTGTCTGCAGGGTGCTACAGGGATGCGGAGGGGTGGAGGCAGTTACAGGAATGAGGAGGGTTGGAGGGAGTTACAGGATTGGGGAGAGCTGGAGGGTCTTCCAGGGATGGGGAGTGTCTGGAGGGTGTTACAAGGATGGGGAGGGGTGGAGGGTGTTAAAGGGACAGGGTGGGGTAGAGGGAGCTAGAGGAATGGGGAGGGATTTGGTGAGTTATAGGGAAGAGGAGGCGTGCAGGTTGTTGCAGGAATGGGGAGGGGTGGAGGGAGTTACACGGTTGGGGAAGGGTGCAGGGAATTACAGGGATGTGGAGGGACTGGAGGGAGTTACAGGCATGGGGAGGGGTGCAGAGAGTTACTGATATGCGGAGTGTCTGCGTGGTGTTACAGGAATGATGAGGATTGGAGGGAGATACAGGAATGATGAGGGTTGGAGGGAGTTACAGGAATGGGGAGGGCTGGAGGGTCTTCCAGGGATGGGGAATGTCTGAAGGATGTTACAGTGATGGAGAGGGGTGGAGGGAGTTACAGAGATGGAGAGGAGTGGAGGGAGTTACAGGCATGGGGAGGGGTGCAGAGAGTTACTGGTATGGGCAGGGGTCGAGGTTGTTACAGGAATGGGGAAGGGTGGAGGGAGTTACAGGGACGTGGAGGGGTGGAGGCTGTTACAGGAACGGGAAGGGGTGGAGGGAGTTGCAGGGATGGGGAGGGGTGGAGGGTGTTACAGGGATGCGGAGGGTTGGAAACTGTTACAGGAACAGGGAGGGGTGGAGGGAGTTACAGGAACGGGGCGGGGTGGAGGGAGTTAAAGGAACGGAGCGGGGTGGAGGGAGTTGCAGTGATGGGGAGGGGTGGAGGGTGTTACAGGGATGCGGAGGGGTGGAGGGAGTTACAGGGATGTGGAGTGTCTGGAAGGAATTACAGCAATGGGGAGTGGTGGAGGGTGTTACAGGAATAGGGAGGGGTTGAGGGTGTTACAGGGTTGGAGAGTGGTTTAGTGAGTTACAGGGATGGAGAGGGGTGGAGCTTGATATAGGAATGGGGAGGGGTTGAGGTTGTGACAGGTATGGGGAGGGGTGGAGGGAGTTACAGGGTTGGGGAGGGGTGGAAGGTGTTGCAGGAAAGGGGAGGGGTGGAGGGAGTTACAGGGATTCGGATGGGTGGAGCAAGTTACAGCGATGGGGAGGGGTGGAGGGAGTTACGGAGATGGGGAGGGGTGCAGTGAAATACTGGTATGGGGAGGGTCTGGAGGGTGTTACAGCAATGGGGAGGGGTGGAGGGTGTTACAGGAATAGGGAGGGGTTGAGGGTGTTACAGGGATGAGGAGCGGTTTAGTGAGTTACAGGGATGGGGAGCAGTGGAGCTTGATATAGGAATGGGGAGGTGTTGAGGTTGTGACAGGAATGGGGAGGGGTGGAGGGAGTTACACGGTTGGGGAAGGGTGCAGGGAATTACAGGGATGGGGAGGGACTGGAGGGAGTTACAGGCATGGGGAGGGGTGCAGAGAGTTACTGATATGCGGTGTGTCTGCGTGGTGTTACAGGAATGATGAGGATTGGAGGAAGATACAGGAATGATGAGGGTTGGAGGGAGTTACAGGAATGGGGAGGGCTGGAGGGTCTTCCAGGGATGGGGAGTGTCTGAAGGATGTTACAGTGATGGAGAGGGGTGGAGGGAGTTACAGAGATGGAGAGGAGTGGAGGGAGTTACAGGCATGGGGAGGGGTGCAGAGAGTTACTGGTATGGGCAGGGGTCGAGGTTGTTACAGGAATGGGGAAGGGTGGAGGGAGTTACAGGGACGTGGAGGGGTGGAGGCTGTTACAGGAACGGGACGGGGTGGAGGGAGTTGCAGGGATGGGGAGGGGTGGAGGGTGTTACAGGGATGCGGAGGGTTGGAAATTGTTACAGGAACAGGGAGGGGTGGAGGGAGTTACAGGAACGGGGCGGGGTGGAGGGAGTTAAAGGAACGGAGCGGGGTGGAGGGAGTTGCAGTGATGGGGAGGGGTGGAGGGTGTTACAGGGATGCGGAGGGGTGGATGGAGTTACAGGGATGTGGAGTGTCTGGAAGGAATTACAGCAATGGGGAGTGGTGGAGGGTGTTACAGGAATAGGGAGGGGTTGAGGGTGTTACAGGGTTGGAGAGTGGTTTAGTGAGTTACAGGGATGGAGAGGGGTGGAGCTTGATATAGGAATGGGGAGGGGTTGAGGTTGTGACAGGTATGGGGAGGGGTGGAGGGAGTTACAGGGTTGGGGAGGGGTGGAAGGTGTTGCAGGAAAGGGGAGGGGTGGAGGGAGTTACAGGGATTCGGATGGGTGGAGCAAGTTACAGCGATGGGGAGGGGTGGAGGGAGTTACGGAGATGGGGAGGGGTGCAGTGAAATACTGGTATGGGGAGGGTCTGGAGGGTGTTACAGCAATGGGGAGGGGTGGAGGGTGTTACAGGGATGAGGAGCGGTTTAGTGAGTTACAGGGATGGGGAGCAGTGGAGCTTGATATAGGAATGGGGAGGTGTTGAGGTTGTGACAGGAATGGGGAGGGGTGGAGGGAGTTACAGGAATGGGGAGGGTCTGGGGGAGTTACAGGGATGGTGAGGGGTGCAGGGTGTCACAGGGTTGGGGTGGTGTGGAGGGTTTCACAGGGATGGGGAGTGGTTGAGGGAGTTACTGGGATGGGGAGTGTCTGCAGTGTGTTACAGGGATGCGGAGGGGTGGAGGCAGTTACAGGAATGATGAGGGTTGGAGAGAGTTACAGGATTGGGGAGGTCTGGAGGGTCTTCCAGGGATGGGGAGTATCTGGAGGGTGTTACAGGGAAGGGGAGGGGTGGAGGGTGTTACAGGGACGGGGAGGGGTGGAGGGTGTTAAAGGGATAGGGAGGGGTAGAGGGAGCTACAGGGATGGGGAGCGTCTGGAGGGAGTTACAGCACTGGGGAGGGGTGGAGGGAGTTACAGGGATGGGGAGGGGTGGAAGGTGTTACAGGAAAGGGGAGGGGTGGAGGGAGTTACAGGGATTGGGATGGGTGAAGCGAGTTACAGCGATGGGGAGGGGTGGAGGGAATTACAGAGATGGGGAGGGGTGCAGTGAAATACTGGTATGGGGAGGGTCTGGAGGGTGTTACAGGGATGGGCAGGGGTGGAGGTTGTTACAGGAATGGGGAGAATAGGAGGAAGATACAGGAATGATGAGGGTTGGAGGGAGTTACAGGAATGGGGAGGGACTGGAGGGAGTTACAGGGATGGGGAGGGGTGCAGTGAAATACTGGTATGGGGAGTGTCTGGAGGGTATTACAGGGATGGGGAGGGGTGGAGGTTGTTACAGGAATGGGGAGGATTGGAGGAAGATACAGGAATGATGAGGGTTGGAGGGAGTTACAGGAATGGGGAGGGCTGGAGGGTCTTCCAGGGATGGGGAGTGTCTGGAGGATGTTACAGTAATGGAGAGGGGTGGTGGGAGTTACAGGGATTGGGATGGGTGGAGCGAATTACAGCGATGGGGAGGAGTGGAGGGAGTTACAGGCATGGGGAGGGGTGCAGTGAAATACTGGTATGGGGAGCATCTGGAGGGTGTTACAGGGATAGGGAGGGGTGGAGGGTGTCAGAGGTTTGGGGTGGGGTGGAGGATGTCACAGGGTTGGGGTGGTGTGGAGGGTGTCACAGGGATGGGGAGTGGTTGAGGGAGTTACTGGGATGGGGAGTGTCTGCAGGGTGTTACAGGGATGCGGAGGGGTGGAGGCAGTTACAGGAATGATGAGGGTTGGAGGGAGTTACAGGATTGGGGATGACTGGAGTGTCTTCCAGGGATGGGGAGTGTCTAGAGGGTGTTACAGGGATGGGGAGGGGTGGAGGGTGTTAAAGGGATAGGGTGGGGTAGAGGGAGCTACAGGAATGGGGAGGGATTTGGTGAGTTACAGGGAAGAGGAGGCGTGCAGGTTGTTGCAGGAATGGGGAGGGGTGGAGGCAGTTACAGGGCTGGGGAGGGATGGAGGTAGTTACAGTGATGGGGAGGGGTGGAGGGAGTTTTACGGTTGGGGAAGGGTGCAGGGAATTACAGGGATGGGGAGGGACTGGAGGCAGTTACAGGCTTGGGGAAGGGTGCAGAGAGTTACTGATATGGGGAGTGTCTACAGGGTGTTACAGGAATGATGAGGATTGGAGGGAGATACAGGAATGATGAGGGTTGGAGGGAGTTACAGGAATGGGGAGGGCTGGAGGGTCTTCCAGGGATGGGGAGTGTCTGGAGGATGTTACAGTGATGGAGAGGGGTGGAGGGAGTTACAGGGATTGGGATGAGTGGAGCGAGTCACAGCGATGGGGAGTGGTGGAGGGAGTTACAGAGATAGGGAGGAATGGAGGGAGTTAAAGGCATGGGGAGGGGTGCAGAGAGTTACTGGTATGGGCAGGGGTCGAGGTTGTTACAGGAATGCAGAGGGGTAGAGGGAGTTACCGAAATGGGGAGGTGTGGAGGGAGTTATATTAATGGGGAGGGGTGGAGGGAGTTACAGGGACGTGGAGGGGTGGAGGCTGTTACAGGAACGGGGAGGGGTGGAGGGAATTACAGGGATGGGGAGGGTTGGAGACTGTTACAGGAACGGGGAGGGGTGGAGGGTGTTACAGGGATGGTGAGGGGTGTAGATTGTTACAGGAACGGGGAGGGGTGGAGGGAGTTACAGGGGTGGAGAGAGTTACAGGGATGGGGAGGAGTTGAGGGTGTTACAGGGATGGGGAGCGTTTTAGTGAGTTACAGGGATGGGGAGGGGTGGAGCTTGATATAGGAATGGGGAGGGGTTGAGGTTGTGACAGGAATGGGGAGGGGTGGAGGGAGTTACAGGAATGGGGAGGGTCTGGGGGGAGTTACAGGGATGGTGTGGGGTGGCGGCAGTTACAAGGATGGGGAGGGGTGGAAGGTGTTACAGGAACGGGGAGGGGTGGAGGGAGTTACAGGGGTGGAGAGAGTTACAGGGATGGGGAGGAGTTGAGGGTGTTACAGGGATGGGGAGGGGTTCAGGGTGTTACAGGGATGGGGAGCGTTTTAGTGAGTTACAGGGATGGGGAGGGGTGGAGCTTGATATAGGAATGGGGAGGGGTTGAGGTTGTGACAGGAATGGGGAGGGTTGGAGGGAGTTACAGGAATGGGGAGGGTCTGGGGGGAGTTACAGGGATGGTGTGGGGTGGAGGCAGTTACAAGGATGGGGAGGGGTGGTAGGTGTTACAGGAAAGGGGAGGGGTGGCGGGAGTTACAGCGATAGGGAGGGGTGGAGGGAGTTACAGAGATGGGGAGGAGTGGAGGGAGTTACAGGGATGGGGAGGCACTGGAGGGAGTTACAGGCATGGGGAGGGGTGCAGAGAGTTACTGATATGGGGAGGGTCTGGAGGGTGTTACAGGAATGATGAGGATTGGAGGTGGATACAGGAATGATGAGGGTTGGAGGGAGTTACAGGAATGGGGAGGGCTGGAGGGTCTTCCAGGGATAGGGAGTGTCTGGAGAATGTTACAGTGATGGAGAGGGGTGGAGGGAGTTACAGGGATTGGGATGGGTGGAGCGAGTTACAGTGATGGGGAGGGTTGGAGGGAGTTACAGAGATGGGGAGGGGTGGAGGGATTTACAGGGATGGAGACGGACTAGAGGGAGTTACAGGCATCGGGAGGAGTGCAGAGAGTTACTGATATGGGGAGGGTATGGAGGGTGTTACAGGGATGGGGAGGGGTGGAGGGTGTTACAGGAATGGGGAGGGTCTGGGGGGAGTTACAGGGATGGTGAGGGGTGCAGGGTGTCACAGGGATTGGGAGCGGTGGAGGGAGCCACAGGGTTGGTGTGGTGTGGAGGGTGTCACAGGGATGGGGAGGAGTGGAGAAGGTTGCAGGAATGGGGTGGGGTGGAGTGTGTTACAGGAATGCGGAGAGATGGAGGGAGTTACAGGAATGGGGAGGGATGGAGTGAGTTACAGGAATGGGCAGGGATCGAGGTTGTTACAGGAATGGGGAGGGATTTGGTGAGTTATAGGGAAGAGGAGGCATGCAGGTTGTTGCAGGAATGGGGAGGGGTGGAGGGAGTTACACGGTTGTGGGAGAGTGCAGGGAATTACAGGGATCGGGTGGGACTGGAGGGAGTTACAGGCATGGGGAGGGGTGCAGAGAGTTACTGATATGCGGAGTGTCTGCGTGGTGTTACAGGAATGATGAGGATTGGAGGGAGATACAGGAATGATGAGGGTTGGAGGGAGTTACAGGAATGGGGAGGGCTGGAGGGTCTTCCAGGGATAGGGAGTGTCTGAAGGATGTTACAGTGATGGAGAGGGGTGGAGGGAGTTACAGGGATTGGGATGGGTGCAGCGAGTTACAGCGATGGGGAGGGGTGGAGGGAGTTACAGGGATGGGGTGCTTCTGGAGGGGGTTACAGCAATGGGGAAGGGTGGAGGGTGTTACAGGAATAGGGAGGGGTTGAGGGTGTTACAGGGATGAGGAGCGGTTTAGTGAGTTACAGGGATGGGGAGCAGTGGAGCTTGATATAGGAATGGGGAGGTGTTGAGTGTGTGACAGGAATGGGGAGGGGTGGAGGGAGTTACAGGAATGGGGAGGGTCTGGGGGAGTTACAGGGATGGTGAGGGGTGCAGGGTGTTAAAGAGACAGGGTGGGGTAGAGGGAGCTACAGGAATGGGGAGGGATTTGGTGAGTTATAGGGAAGAGGAGGCGTGCAGGTTGTTGCAGGAATGTGGAAGGGTGGAGGGAGTTACACGGTTGGGGAAGGGTGCAGGGAATTACAGGGATGTGGAGGGACTGGAGGGAGTTACAGGCATGGGGAGGGGTGCAGAGAGTTACTGATATGCGGAGTGTCTGCGTGGTGTTACAGGAATGATGAGGATTGGAGGGAGATACAGGAATGATGAGGGTTGGAGGGAGTTACAGGAATGGGGAGGGCTGGAGGGTCTTCCAGGGATGGGGAATGTCTGAAGGATGTTACAGTGATGGAGAGGGGTGGAGGGAGTTACAGAGATGGAGAGGAGTGGAGGGAGTTACAGGCATGGGGAGGGGTGCAGAGAGTTACTGGTATGGGCAGGGGTCGAGGTTGTTACAGGAATGGGGAAGGGTGGAGGGAGTTACAGGGACGTGGAGGGGTGGAGGCTGTTACAGGAACGGGAAGGGGTGGAGGGAGTTGCAGGGATGGGGAGGGGTGGAGGGTGTTACAGGGATGCGGAGGGTTGGAAACTGTTACAGGAACAGGGAGGGGTGGAGGGAGTTACAGGAACGGGGCGGGGTGGAGGGAGTTAAAGGAACGGAGCGGGGTGGAGGGAGTTGCAGTGATGGGGAGGGGTGGAGGGTGTTACAGGGATGCGGAGGGGTGGAGGGAGTTACAGGGATGTGGAGTGTCTGGAAGGAATTACAGCAATGGGGAGTGGTGGAGGGTGTTACAGGAATAGGGAGGGGTTGAGGGTGTTACAGGGTTGGAGAGTGGTTTAGTGAGTTACAGGGATGGGGAGCAGTGGAGCTTGATATAGGAATGGGGAGGTGTTGAGGTTGTGACAGGGATGGTGAGGGGTGCAGGGTGTCACAGGGCTGGGGTGGTGTGGAGGGTGTCACAGGGATGGGGAGTGGTTGAGGGAGTTACTGGGATGGGGAGTGTCTGCAGTGTGTTACAGGGATGCAGAGGGGTGGAGGCAGTTACAGGAATGATGAGGGTTGGAGAGAGTTACTGGATTGGGGAGAGCTGGAGGGTCTTCCAGGGATGGGGAGTATCTGGAGGGTGTTACAGGGATGGGGAGGGGTGGAGGGTGTTAAAGGGACAGGGTGGGGTAGAGGGAGCTACAGGAATGGGGAGGGATTTGGTGAGTTATAGGGAAGAGGAGGCGTGCAGGTTGTTGCAGGAATGGGGAGGGGTGGAGAGAGTTACACGGTTGGGGAAGGGTGCAGGGAATTACAGGGATGGGGAGGGACTGGAGGGAGTTACAGGCATGGGGAGGGGTGCAGAGAGTTACTGATATGCGGAGTGTCTGCGTGGTGTTACAGGAATGATGAGGATTGGAGGGAGATACAGGAATGATGAGGGTTGGAGGGAGTTACAGGAATGGGGAGGGCTGGAGGGTCTTCCAGGGATGGGGAGTGTCTGAAGGATGTTACAGTGATGGAGAGGGGTGGAGGGAGTTACAGAGATGGAGAGGAGTGGAGGGAGTTACAGGCATGGGGAGGGGTGCAGAGAGTTACTGGTATGGGCAGGGGTTGAGGTTGTTACAGGAATGGGGAAGGGTGGAGGGAGTTACAGGGACGTGGAGGGGTGGAGGCTGTTACAGGAATGGGACGGGGTGGAGGGAGTTGCAGGGGTGGGGAGGGGTGGAGGGTGTTACAGGGATGCGGAGGGTTGGAAATTGTTACAGGAACAGGGAGGGGTGGAGGGAGTTACAGGAACGGGGCGGGGTGGAGGGAGTTAAAGGAACGGAGCGGGGTGGAGGGAGTTGCAGTGATGGGGAGGGGTGGAGGGTGTTACGGGGATGCGGAGGTGTGGATGGAGTTACAGGGATGTGGAGTGTCTGGAAGGAATTACAGCAATGGGGAGTGGTGGAGGGTGTTACAGGAATAGGGAGGGGTTGAGGGTATTACAGGGTTGGAGAGTGGTTTAGTGAGTTACAGTGATGGAGAGGGGTGGAGCTTGATATAGGAATGGGGAGGGGTTGAGGTTGTGACAGGTATGGGGAGGGGTGGAGGGAGTTACAGGGTTGGGGAGGGGTGGGAGGTGTTGCAGGAAAGGGGAGGGGTGGAGGGAGTTACAGGGATTCGGATGGGTGGAGCAAGTTACAGCGATGGGGAGGGGTGGAGGGAGTTACAGAGATGGGGAGGGGTGCAGTGAAATACTGGTATGGGGAGGGTCTGGAGGGTGTTACAGCAATGGGGAGGGGTGGAGGGTGTTACAGGAATAGGGAGGGGTTGAGGGTGTTACAGGGATGAGGAGCGGTTTAGTGAGTTACAGGGATGGGGAGCAGTGGAGCTTGATATAGGAATGGGGAGGTGTTGAGGTTGTGACAGGAATGGGGAGGGGTGGAGGGAGTTACAGGAATGGGGAGGGTCTGGGGGAGTTACAGGGATGGTGAGGGGTGCAGGGTGTCACAGGGTTGGGGTGGTGTGGAGGGTGTCACAGGGATGGGGAGTGGTTGAGGGAGTTACTGGGATGGGGAGTGTCTGCAGTGTGTTACAGGGATGCGGAGGGGTGGAGGCAGTTACAGGAATGATGAGGGTTGGAGAGAGTTACAGGATTGGGGAGGTCTGGAGGGTCTTCCAGGGATGGGGAGTATCTGGAGGGTGTTACAGGGACGGGGAGGGGTGGAGGGTGTTACAGGGACGGGGAGGGGTGGAGGGTGTTACAGGAAAGGGGAGGGGTGGAGGGAGTTACAGAGATGGGGAGGGGTGCAGTGAAATACTGGTATGGGGAGGGTCTGGAGGGTGTTACAGGGATGGGCAGGGGTGGAGGTTGTTACAGGAATGGGGAGAATAGGAGGAAGATACAGGAATGATGAGGGTTGGAGGGAGTTACAGGAATGGGGAGGGACTGGAGGGAGTTACAGGGATGGGGAGGGGTGCAGTGAAATACTGGTATGGGGAGTGTCTGGAGGGTATTACAGGGATGGGGAGGGGTGGAGGTTGTTACAGGAATGGGGAGGATTGGAGGAAGATACAGGAATGATGAGGGTTTGAGGGAGTTACAGGAATGGGGAGGGCTGGAGGGTCTTCCAGGGATGGGGAGTGTCTGGAGGATGTTACAGTAATGGAGAGGGGTGGTGGGAGTTACAGGGATTGGGATGGGTGGAGCGAATTACAGCGATGGGGAGGAGTGGAGGGAGTTACAGGCATGGGGAGGAGTGCAGAGAGTTACTGCTATGGGGAGCATCTGGAGGGTGTTACAGGGATAGGGAGGGGTGGAGGGTGTCAGAGGTTTGGGGTGGGGTGGAGGATGTCACAGGGTTGGGGTGGTGTGGAGGGTGTCACAGGGATGGGGAGTGGTTGAGGGAGTTACTGGGATGGGGAGTGTCTGCAGGGTGTTACAGGGATGCGGAGGGGTGGAGGCAGTTACAGGAATGATGAGGGTTGGAGGGAGTTACAGGATTGGGGAGGACTGGAGTGTCTTCCAGGGATGGGGAGTGTCTAGAGGGTGTTACAGGGATGGGGAGGGGTGGAGGGTGTTAAAGGGATAGGGAGGGGTAGAGGGAGCTACAGGAATGGGGAGGGATTTGGTGAGTTACAGGGAAGAGGAGGCGTGCAGGTTGTTGCAGGAATGGGGAGGGGTGGAGGCAGTTACAGGGCTGGGGAGGGATGGAGGTAGTTACAGTGATGGGGAGGGGTGGAGGGAGTTACACGGTTGGGGAAGGGTGCAGGGAATTACAGGGATGGGGAGGGACTGGAGGCAGTTACAGGCTTGGGGAAGGGTGCAGAGAGTTACTGATATGGGGAGTGTCTACAGGGTGTTACAGGAATGATGAGGATTGGAGGGAGATACAGGAATGATGAGGGTTGGAGGGAGTTACAGGAATGGGGAGGGCTGGAGGGTCTTCCAGGGATGGGGAGTGTCTGGAGGATGTTACAGTGATGGAGAGGGGTGGAGGGAGTTACAGGGATTGGGATGAGTGGAGCGAGTCACAGCGATGGGGAGTGGTGGAGGGAGTTACAGAGATAGGGAGGAATGGAGGGAGTTAAAGGCATGGGGAGGGGTGCAGAGAGTTACTGGTATGGGCAGGGGTCGAGGTTGTTACAGGAATGCAGAGGGGTAGAGGGAGTTACCGAAATGGGGAGGTGTGGAGGGAGTTATATTAATGGGGAGGGGTGGAGGGAGTTACAGGGATGTGGAGGGGTGGAGGCTGTTACAGGAACGGGGAGGGGTGGAGGGAATTACAGGGATGGGGAGGGTTGGAGACTGTTACAGGAACGGGGAGGGGTGGAGGGTGTTACAGGGATGGTGAGGGGTGTAGATTGTTACAGGAACGGGGAGGGGTGGAGGGAGTTACAGGGGTGGAGAGAGTTACAGGGATGGGGAGGAGTTGAGGGTGTTACAGGGATGGGGAGGGGTTGAGGGTGTTACAGGGATGGGGAGCGTTTTAGTGAGTTACAGGGATGGGGAGGGGTGGAGCTTGATATAGGAATGGGGAGGGGTTGAGGTTGTGACAGGAATGGGGAGGGTGGAGGGAGTTACAGGAATGGGGAGGGTCTGGGGGGAGTTACAGGGATGGTGTGGGGTGGAGGCAGTTACAAGGATGGGGAGGGGTGGAAGGTGTTACAGGAACGGGGAGGGGTGGAGGGAGTTACAGGGGTGGAGAGAGTTACAGGGATGGGGAGGAGTTGAGGGTGTTACAGGGATGGGGAGGGGTTCAGGGTGTTACAGGGATGGGGAGCGTTTTAGTGAGTTACAGGGATGGGGAGGGGTGGAGCTTGATATAGGAATGGGGAGGGGTTGAGGTTGTGACAGGAATGGGGAGGGTTGGAGGGAGTTACAGGAATGGGGAGGGTCTGGGGGGAGTTACAGGGATGGTGTGGGGTGGAGGCAGTTACAAGGATGGGGAGGAGTGGAAGGTGTTACAGGAAAGGGGAGGGGTGGCGGGAGTTACAGCGATAGGGAGGGGTGGAGGGAGTTACAGAGATGGGGAGGAGTGGAGGGAGTTACAGGGATGGGGAGGCACTGGAGGGAGTTACAGGCATGGGGAGGGGTGCAGAGAGTTACTGATATGGGGAGGGTCTGGAGGGTGTTACAGGAATGATGAGGATTGGAGGTGGATACAGGAATGATGAGGGTTGGAGGGAGTTACAGGAATGGGGAGGGCTGGAGGGTCTTCCAGGGATAGGGAGTGTCTGGAGAATGTTACAGTGATGGAGAGGGGTGGAGGGAGTTACAGGGATTGGGATGGGTGGAGCGAGTTACAGTGATGGGGAGGGTTGGAGGGAGTTACAGAGATGGGGAGGGGTGGAGGGATTTACAGGGATGGAGACGGACTAGAGGGAGTTACAGGCATCGGGAGGAGTGCAGAGAGTTACTGATATGGGGAGGGTATGGAGGGTGTTACAGGGATGGGGAGGGGTGGAGGGTGTTACAGGAATGGGGAGGGTCTGGGGGGAGTTACAGGGATGGTGAGGGGTGCAGGGTGTCACAGGGATTGGGAGCGGTGGAGGGAGCCACAGGGTTGGTGTGGTGTGGAGGGTGTCACAGGGATGGGGAGGAGTGGAGAAGGTTGCAGGAATGGGGTGGGGTGGAGTGTGTTACAGGAATGCGGAGAGATGGAGGGAGTTACAGGAATGGGGAGGGATGGAGTGAGTTACAGGAATGGGCAGGGATCGAGGTTGTTACAGGAATGGGGAGGGATTTGGTGAGTTATAGGGAAGAGGAGGCATGCAGGTTGTTGCAGGAATGGGGAGGGGTGGAGGGAGTTACACGGTTGTGGGAGAGTGCAGGGAATTACAGGGATCGGGTGGGACTGGAGGGAGTTACAGGCATGGGGAGGGGTGCAGAGAGTTACTGATATGCGGAGTGTCTGCGTGGTGTTACAGGAATGATGAGGATTGGAGGGAGATACAGGAATGATGAGGGTTGGAGGGAGTTACAGGAATGGGGAGGGCTGGAGGGTCTTCCAGGGATAGGGAGTGTCTGAAGGATGTTACAGTGATGGAGAGGGGTGGAGGGAGTTACAGGGATTGGGATGGGTGCAGCGAGTTACAGCGATGGGGAGGGGTGGAGGGAGTTACAGGGATGGGGTGCTTCTGGAGGGGGTTACAGCAATGGGGAAGGGTGGAGGGTGTTACAGGAATAGGGAGGGGTTGAGGGTGTTACAGGGATGAGGAGCGGTTTAGTGAGTTACAGGGATGGGGAGCAGTGGAGCTTGATATAGGAATGGGGAGGTGTTGAGTGTGTGACAGGAATGGGGAGGGGTGGAGGGAGTTACAGGAATGGGGAGGGTCTGGGGGAGTTACAGGGATGGTGAGGGGTGCAGGGTGTTAAAGAGACAGGGTGGGGTAGAGGGAGCTACAGGAATGGGGAGGGATTTGGTGAGTTATAGGGAAGAGGAGGCGTGCAGGTTGTTGCAGGAATGTGGAAGGGTGGAGGGAGTTACACGGTTGGGGAAGGGTGCAGGGAATTACAGGGATGTGGAGGGACTGGAGGGAGTTACAGGCATGGGGAGGGGTGCAGAGAGTTACTGATATGCGGAGTGTCTGCGTGGTGTTACAGGAATGATGAGGATTGGAGGGAGATACAGGAATGATGAGGGTTGGAGGGAGTTACAGGAATGGGGAGGGCTGGAGGGTCTTCCAGGGATGGGGAATGTCTGAAGGATGTTACAGTGATGGAGAGGGGTGGAGGGAGTTACAGAGATGGAGAGGAGTGGAGGGAGTTACAGGCATGGGGAGGGGTGCAGAGAGTTACTGGTATGGGCAGGGGTCGAGGTTGTTACAGGAATGGGGAAGGGTGGAGGGAGTTACAGGGACGTGGAGGGGTGGAGGCTGTTACAGGAACGGGAAGGGGTGGAGGGAGTTGCAGGGATGGGGAGGGGTGGAGGGTGTTACAGGGATGCGGAGGGTTGGAAACTGTTACAGGAACAGGGAGGGGTGGAGGGAGTTACAGGAACGGGGCGGGGTGGAGGGAGTTAAAGGAACGGAGCGGGGTGGAGGGAGTTGCAGTGATGGGGAGGGGTGGAGGGTGTTACAGGGATGCGGAGGGGTGGAGGGAGTTACAGGGATGTGGAGTGTCTGGAAGGAATTACAGCAATGGGGAGTGGTGGAGGGTGTTACAGGAATAGGGAGGGGTTGAGGGTGTTACAGGGTTGGAGAGTGGTTTAGTGAGTTACAGGGATGGGGAGCAGTGGAGCTTGATATAGGAATGGGGAGGTGTTGAGGTTGTGACAGGGATGGTGAGGGGTGCAGGGTGTCACAGGGCTGGGGTGGTGTGGAGGGTGTCACAGGGATGGGGAGTGGTTGAGGGAGTTACTGGGATGGGGAGTGTCTGCAGTGTGTTACAGGGATGCAGAGGGGTGGAGGCAGTTACAGGAATGATGAGGGTTGGAGAGAGTTACTGGATTGGGGAGAGCTGGAGGGTCTTCCAGGGATGGGGAGTATCTGGAGGGTGTTACAGGGATGGGGAGGGGTGGAGGGTGTTAAAGGGACAGGGTGGGGTAGAGGGAGCTACAGGAATGGGGAGGGATTTGGTGAGTTATAGGGAAGAGGAGGCGTGCAGGTTGTTGCAGGAATGGGGAGGGGTGGAGAGAGTTACACGGTTGGGGAAGGGTGCAGGGAATTACAGGGATGGGGAGGGACTGGAGGGAGTTACAGGCATGGGGAGGGGTGCAGAGAGTTACTGATATGCGGAGTGTCTGCGTGGTGTTACAGGAATGATGAGGATTGGAGGGAGATACAGGAATGATGAGGGTTGGAGGGAGTTACAGGAATGGGGAGGGCTGGAGGGTCTTCCAGGGATGGGGAGTGTCTGAAGGATGTTACAGTGATGGAGAGGGGTGGAGGGAGTTACAGAGATGGAGAGGAGTGGAGGGAGTTACAGGCATGGGGAGGGGTGCAGAGAGTTACTGGTATGGGCAGGGGTTGAGGTTGTTACAGGAATGGGGAAGGGTGGAGGGAGTTACAGGGACGTGGAGGGGTGGAGGCTGTTACAGGAATGGGACGGGGTGGAGGGAGTTGCAGGGGTGGGGAGGGGTGGAGGGTGTTACAGGGATGCGGAGGGTTGGAAATTGTTACAGGAACAGGGAGGGGTGGAGGGAGTTACAGGAACGGGGCGGGGTGGAGGGAGTTAAAGGAACGGAGCGGGGTGGAGGGAGTTGCAGTGATGGGGAGGGGTGGAGGGTGTTACGGGGATGCGGAGGTGTGGATGGAGTTACAGGGATGTGGAGTGTCTGGAAGGAATTACAGCAATGGGGAGTGGTGGAGGGTGTTACAGGAATAGGGAGGGGTTGAGGGTATTACAGGGTTGGAGAGTGGTTTAGTGAGTTACAGGGATGGAGAGGGGTGGAGCTTGATATAGGAATGGGGAGGGGTTGAGGTTGTGACAGGTATGGGGAGGGGTGGAGGGAGTTACAGGGTTGGGGAGGGGTGGGAGGTGTTGCAGGAAAGGGGAGGGGTGGAGGGAGTTACAGGGATTCGGATGGGTGGAGCAAGTTACAGCGATGGGGAGGGGTGGAGGGAGTTACAGAGATGGGGAGGGGTGCAGTGAAATACTGGTATGGGGAGGGTCTGGAGGGTGTTACAGCAATGGGGAGGGGTGGAGGGTGTTACAGGAATAGGGAGGGGTTGAGGGTGTTACAGGGATGAGGAGCGGTTTAGTGAGTTACAGGGATGGGGAGCAGTGGAGCTTGATATAGGAATGGGGAGGTGTTGAGGTTGTGACAGGAATGGGGAGGGGTGGAGGGAGTTACAGGAATGGGGAGGGTCTGGGGGAGTTACAGGGATGGTGAGGGGTGCAGGGTGTCACAGGGTTGGGGTGGTGTGGAGGGTGTCACAGGGATGGGGAGTGGTTGAGGGAGTTACTGGGATGGGGAGTGTCTGCAGTGTGTTACAGGGATGCGGAGGGGTGGAGGCAGTTACAGGAATGATGAGGGTTGGAGAGAGTTACAGGATTGGGGAGGTCTGGAGGGTCTTCCAGGGATGGGGAGTATCTGGAGGGTGTTACAGGGACGGGGAGGGGTGGAGGGTGTTACAGGGACGGGGAGGGGTGGAGGGTGTTACAGGAAAGGGGAGGGGTGGAGGGAGTTACAGAGATGGGGAGGGGTGCAGTGAAATACTGGTATGGGGAGGGTCTGGAGGGTGTTACAGGGATGGGCAGGGGTGGAGGTTGTTACAGGAATGGGGAGAATAGGAGGAAGATACAGGAATGATGAGGGTTGGAGGGAGTTACAGGAATGGGGAGGGACTGGAGGGAGTTACAGGGATGGGGAGGGGTGCAGTGAAATACTGGTATGGGGAGTGTCTGGAGGGTATTACAGGGATGGGGAGGGGTGGAGGTTGTTACAGGAATGGGGAGGATTGGAGGAAGATACAGGAATGATGAGGGTTTGAGGGAGTTACAGGAATGGGGAGGGCTGGAGGGTCTTCCAGGGATGGGGAGTGTCTGGAGGATGTTACAGTAATGGAGAGGGGTGGTGGGAGTTACAGGGATTGGGATGGGTGGAGCGAATTACAGCGATGGGGAGGAGTGGAGGGAGTTACAGGCATGGGGAGGAGTGCAGAGAGTTACTGCTATGGGGAGCATCTGGAGGGTGTTACAGGGATAGGGAGGGGTGGAGGGTGTCAGAGGTTTGGGGTGGGGTGGAGGATGTCACAGGGTTGGGGTGGTGTGGAGGGTGTCACAGGGATGGGGAGTGGTTGAGGGAGTTACTGGGATGGGGAGTGTCTGCAGGGTGTTACAGGGATGCGGAGGGGTGGAGGCAGTTACAGGAATGATGAGGGTTGGAGGGAGTTACAGGATTGGGGAGGACTGGAGTGTCTTCCAGGGATGGGGAGTGTCTAGAGGGTGTTACAGGGATGGGGAGGGGTGGAGGGTGTTAAAGGGATAGGGAGGGGTAGAGGGAGCTACAGGAATGGGGAGGGATTTGGTGAGTTACAGGGAAGAGGAGGCGTGCAGGTTGTTGCAGGAATGGGGAGGGGTGGAGGCAGTTACAGGGCTGGGGAGGGATGGAGGTAGTTACAGTGATGGGGAGGGGTGGAGGGAGTTACACGGTTGGGGAAGGGTGCAGGGAATTACAGGGATGGGGAGGGACTGGAGGCAGTTACAGGCTTGGGGAAGGGTGCAGAGAGTTACTGATATGGGGAGTGTCTACAGGGTGTTACAGGAATGATGAGGATTGGAGGGAGATACAGGAATGATGAGGGTTGGAGGGAGTTACAGGAATGGGGAGGGCTGGAGGGTCTTCCAGGGATGGGGAGTGTCTGGAGGATGTTACAGTGATGGAGAGGGGTGGAGGGAGTTACAGGGATTGGGATGAGTGGAGCGAGTCACAGCGATGGGGAGTGGTGGAGGGAGTTACAGAGATAGGGAGGAATGGAGGGAGTTAAAGGCATGGGGAGGGGTGCAGAGAGTTACTGGTATGGGCAGGGGTCGAGGTTGTTACAGGAATGCAGAGGGGTAGAGGGAGTTACCGAAATGGGGAGGTGTGGAGGGAGTTATATTAATGGGGAGGGGTGGAGGGAGTTACAGGGATGTGGAGGGGTGGAGGCTGTTACAGGAACGGGGAGGGGTGGAGGGAATTACAGGGATGGGGAGGGTTGGAGACTGTTACAGGAACGGGGAGGGGTGGAGGGTGTTACAGGGATGGTGAGGGGTGTAGATTGTTACAGGAACGGGGAGGGGTGGAGGGAGTTACAGGGGTGGAGAGAGTTACAGGGATGGGGAGGAGTTGAGGGTGTTACAGGGATGGGGAGGGGTTGAGGGTGTTACAGGGATGGGGAGCGTTTTAGTGAGTTACAGGGATGGGGAGGGGTGGAGCTTGATATAGGAATGGGGAGGGGTTGAGGTTGTGACAGGAATGGGGAGGGTGGAGGGAGTTACAGGAATGGGGAGGGTCTGGGGGGAGTTACAGGGATGGTGTGGGGTGGAGGCAGTTACAAGGATGGGGAGGGGTGGAAGGTGTTACAGGAACGGGGAGGGGTGGAGGGAGTTACAGGGGTGGAGAGAGTTACAGGGATGGGGAGGAGTTGAGGGTGTTACAGGGATGGGGAGGGGTTCAGGGTGTTACAGGGATGGGGAGCGTTTTAGTGAGTTACAGGGATGGGGAGGGGTGGAGCTTGATATAGGAATGGGGAGGGGTTGAGGTTGTGACAGGAATGGGGAGGGTTGGAGGGAGTTACAGGAATGGGGAGGGTCTGGGGGGAGTTACAGGGATGGTGTGGGGTGGAGGCAGTTACAAGGATGGGGAGGAGTGGAAGGTGTTACAGGAAAGGGGAGGGGTGGCGGGAGTTACAGCGATAGGGAGGGGTGGAGGGAGTTACAGAGATGGGGAGGAGTGGAGGGAGTTACAGGGATGGGGAGGCACTGGAGGGAGTTACAGGCATGGGGAGGGGTGCAGAGAGTTACTGATATGGGGAGGGTCTGGAGGGTGTTACAGGAATGATGAGGATTGGAGGTGGATACAGGAATGATGAGGGTTGAAGGGAGTTACAGGAATGGGGAGGGCTGGAGGGTCTTCTAGGAATGGGGAGTGTCTGGAGGATGTTACAGTGATGGAGGGGGGTGGTGGGAGTTACAGGCATTGGAATGGGTGGAGCGAGTTACAGCGATGGGGAGTGGTGGAGGGAGTTACAGGGATGGTGAGAGGTGGAGGGTGTTACAGGGTTAGGGAGGGGTGGAGGGTGTCACAGGGATAAGGAGGGGTGGAGGGTGTCACAGGTTTGGGGTGGTGTGGAGGGTGTCACAGGGATGGGGAGTGGTTGAGGGAGTTACTGGGATGGGGAGTGTCTGCAGGATGTTACAGGGATGCGGACGGGTGGAGGCAGTTAAGGAATGATGAGGGCTGGAGGGAGTTACAGGAATGGGGAGGGCTGGAGGGTCTTCCAGGGATGGGGAGTGTCTGGAGGTTATTACAGGGATGGGGAGTGGTGGAGGGAGTTACACAGTTGGGGAAGAATGCAGGGAATGACAGGTATGGGGAGGGACTGGAGGGAGTTACAGGCATGGGGAGGGGTGCAGAGAGTTACTGATATGGGGAGGGTCTGGAGGGTGTTACAGGAATGATAAGGATTGGAGGGAGACACAGGAATAATGAGGGTTGGAGGGAGTTACAGGAATGGGGTGGGCTGGAGGGTCTTCTAGGGATGGGAAGTGTCTGGAGGATGTTACAGTGATGGAGAGGGGTGTAGGGAGTTACAGGGATGGTGAGGGGTGGAGGGTGTTACAGGTTTGGGGTGGTGTGGAGGGTGTCACAGGGATGGGGAGTGGTTGAGGGGGTTACTGGGATGGGGAATGTCTTCAGGGTGTTACAGGGATGCGCAGGGGTGGACACAGTTACAGGAATGATGAGGGTTGGAGTGAGTTACAGGATATGGGTGGGCTGGAGGGTCTTCCAGGGATGGGGAGTGTCTGGAGGGTGTTATAGGGATGGGGAGGGGTGAAGGGTGTTAAAGGGATAGGGAGGGGTAGAGGGAGCTACAGGAATGGGGAGGGATTTGGTGAGTTACAGGGAAGAGGAGGCGTGCAGGTTGTTGCAGGAATGGGGAGGGGTGGAGGCAGTTACAGGGCTGGGAAGGGGTGGAGGTAGTTACAGTGATGGGGAGGGGTGGAGGTAGTTACAGTGATGGGGAGGGGTGGAGGGAGTTACACGGTTGGGGAAGGGTGCAGGCAATTACAGGGATGGGGAGGAACTGGAGGCAGTTACAGGCAGGGGGAGGGGTGCAGAGAGTTACTGATATGGGGAGTGTCTGCGTGGTGTTTCAGGAATGATGAGGATTGGAGGGAGATACAGGAATGATGAGGGTTGGAGAGAGTTACAAGAATGGGGAGGGCTGGAGGGTCTTTCAGGGATGGGGAGTGTCTGGAGGATGTTACAGTGATGGAGAGGGGTGGAGGGAGTTACAGGGATTGGGATGGGTGGAGCGAGTTACAGCGATGCTGAGGGGTGGAGGGAGTTACAGGGATGGTGAGGGGCGGAGGGTGTTACAGGGATTGGGATGGGTGGAGCGAGTTACAGCGATGGTGAGGGGTGGAGGGAGTTACAGGGATGGTGAGGGGTGGAGGGTGTTACAGGGTTAGGGAGTGGTTGAGGGAGTTACTGGGATGGGGAGTGTCTGCAGGGTGTTACAGGGATGGGGAGGGGTGGAGGGTGTTAAAGGGATAGGGAGGGATAGAGGGAGCTACAGGAATGGGGAGGGATTTGGTGAGTTACAGGGAAGAGGAGGCGTGCAGGTTGTTGCAGGAATGGGGAGGGGTGGAGGCAGTTACAGGGCTGGGGAGGGGTGGAGGGTGTTACAGTGATGGGGAGGGGTGGAGGGAGTTACAGTGATGGGGAGGAGTGGAAGGTGTTACAGGAAAGGAGAGGGGTGGAGGGAGTTACAGGGATTGGGATGGGTGGAGCGAGTTACAGCGATGGGGAGGGGTGGAGGGAGTTACAGAGATGGGGAGGTGTGGGGGGAGTTACAGGGATGTGGAGGGGTGGAGGCTGTTACAGGAATGGGGGGGTGGAGGCTGTTACAGGAATGGGTAGGGGTGTAGGGAGTTACAGGAATGGGGAGGGGTGGAGGATGTTAAATGGCTGGGGAGGGGTGGAGGCTGTCACAGGGATGGAGAGGGGTGGAGGGTATCGCAGGGTTGGGGAGGGGTGGAGGGTGTCACAGGAATGGGGAGTGGTCGAGGGAGTTACAGGAACGGGGAGGGGTGGAGACTGTTACAGGAACGGGGAGGGGTGGAGGCAGTTACAGGAACGGGGAGGGGTGGAGGGAGTTACAGGAACGGGGAGGGGTGGAGGGAGTTACAGGAACGGGGCGGGGTGGATGGAGTTACAGGGATGGGGAGGGGTGGAGGGTGTTACAGGGATGCGGAGGGGTGGAGGGAGTTACAGGGATGGGGAGCATCTGGAGGGAGTTATAGCAATGGAGAGGGGTGGAGGGTGTTACAAGAATAGGGAGGGGTTGAGGGTGTTACAGGGATGAGGAGCGGTTTAGTGAGTTACAGGGATGGGGAGCAGTGGAGTTTGATATAGGAATGGGGAGGTGTTGAGGTTGTGACAGGAGTGGGGAGGGGTGGAGGGAGTTACAGCGATGGGGAGGGGTGGAGGGTGTTACAGGAATGGGGTTGGTCTGAAGGGAGTTACAGGAATGGGAAGGGTCCGGAGAGTGTTACAGGAATGGGGAGGGTTTGAGGGTATTACAGGGATAGGGAGTGGTGGAGGGGTTTACAGGAATGTGGAGAGCTGGAGGGGGTTACAGGAATGGGGAGGGCTGGAGGGTGTTACAGGAATGGGGAGGGGTGGAGGGTGTTAAATGGCTGGGGAGGGGTGGAGGCTGTCACAGGGATGGAGAGGGGTGGAGGGTATCGCAGGGTTGGGGAGGGGTGGAGGGTGTCACAGGAATGGGGAGTGGTCGAGAGAGTTACAGGAACGGGGAGGGGTGGAGGGTGTTACAGGAATGGGGAGGGGTGGAGACTGTTACAGGAACGGGGAGGGGTGGAGGCAGTTACAGGAACAGGGAGGGGTGGAGGGAGTTACAGGAACGGGGCGGGGTGGAGGGAGTTACAGGGATGGGGATCGGTGGAGGGTGTTACAGGGATGCGGAGGGGTGGAGGGAGTTACAGGGATGGGGAGCATCTGGAGGGAGTTATAGCAATGGGGAGGGGTGGAGGGTGTTACAAGAATAGGGAGGGGTTGAGGGTGTTACAGGGATGAGGAGCGGTTTAGTGAGTTACAGGGATGGGGAGCAGTGGAGTTTGATATAGGAATGGGGAGGTGTTGAGGTTGTGACAGGAATGGAGAGGGGTGGAGGATGTTACAGGAATGGCGAGAGGTGGGAGGAGTTAAAGGAATGGGGAGGGCTGGAGGGTGTTACAGGAATATGGAAGGTGTGGAGGGTGTTACAGGGATGAGGAGGGGTGGAAGGAGTTAAAGGAATGGGGAGGGCTGGTGGGTGTTACAGGAATGTGGAGGGTCTGGAGGGTGTTACAGGGATGGGGGGGTCTGGAGTGTATTACAGGGATGGGGAGGTTCTGGAGTTTGTTACAGGGATGGGGTGGAGTGGAGGGTGTTACAGGGATGGGGAGGGTCTGGAGGGAGTTACAGGGATGGTGAGGGGCGGAGGGTGTTACAGGGATTGGGATGGGTGGAGCGAGTTACAGCGATGGTGAGGGGTGGAGGGAGTTACAGGGATGGTGAGGGGTGGAGGGTGTTACAGGGTTAGGGAGTGGTTGAGGGAGTTACTGGGATGGGGAGTGTCTGCAGGGTGTTACAGGGATGGGGAGGGGTGGAGGGTGTTAAAGGGATAGGGAGGGATAGAGGGAGCTACAGGAATGGGGAGGGATTTGGTGAGTTACAGGGAAGAGGAGGCGTGCAGGTTGTTGCAGGAATGGGGAGGGGTGGAGGCAGTTACAGGGCTGGGGAGGGGTGGAGGGTGTTACAGTGATGGGGAGGGGTGGAGGGAGTTACAGTGATGGGGAGGAGTGGAAGGTGTTACAGGAAAGGAGAGGGGTGGAGGGAGTTACAGGGATTGGGATGGGTGGAGCGAGTTACAGCGATGGGGAGGGGTGGAGGGAGTTACAGAGATGGGGAGGTGTGGGGGGAGTTACAGGGATGTGGAGGGGTGGAGGCTGTTACAGGAATGGGGGGGTGGAGGCTGTTACAGGAATGGGTAGGGGTGTAGGGAGTTACAGGAATGGGGAGGGGTGGAGGATGTTAAATGGCTGGGGAGGGGTGGAGGCTGTCACAGGGATGGAGAGGGGTGGAGGGTATCGCAGGGTTGGGGAGGGGTGGAGGGTGTCACAGGAATGGGGAGTGGTCGAGGGAGTTACAGGAACGGGGAGGGGTGGAGACTGTTACAGGAACGGGGAGGGGTGGAGGCAGTTACAGGAACGGGGAGGGGTGGAGGGAGTTACAGGAACGGGGAGGGGTGGAGGGAGTTACAGGAACGGGGCGGGGTGGATGGAGTTACAGGGATGGGGAGGGGTGGAGGGTGTTACAGGGATGCGGAGGGGTGGAGGGAGTTACAGGGATGGGGAGCATCTGGAGGGAGTTATAGCAATGGAGAGGGGTGGAGGGTGTTACAAGAATAGGGAGGGGTTGAGGGTGTTACAGGGATGAGGAGCGGTTTAGTGAGTTACAGGGATGGGGAGCAGTGGAGTTTGATATAGGAATGGGGAGGTGTTGAGGTTGTGACAGGAGTGGGGAGGGGTGGAGGGAGTTACAGCGATGGGGAGGGGTGGAGGGTGTTACAGGAATGGGGTTGGTCTGAAGGGAGTTACAGGAATGGGAAGGGTCCGGAGAGTGTTACAGGAATGGGGAGGGTTTGAGGGTATTACAGGGATAGGGAGTGGTGGAGGGGTTTACAGGAATGTGGAGAGCTGGAGGGGGTTACAGGAATGGGGAGGGCTGGAGGGTGTTACAGGAATGGGGAGGGGTGGAGGGTGTTAAATGGCTGGGGAGGGGTGGAGGCTGTCACAGGGATGGAGAGGGGTGGAGGGTATCGCAGGGTTGGGGAGGGGTGGAGGGTGTCACAGGAATGGGGAGTGGTCGAGAGAGTTACAGGAACGGGGAGGGGTGGAGGGTGTTACAGGAATGGGGAGGGGTGGAGACTGTTACAGGAACGGGGAGGGGTGGAGGCAGTTACAGGAACAGGGAGGGGTGGAGGGAGTTACAGGAACGGGGCGGGGTGGAGGGAGTTACAGGGATGGGGATCGGTGGAGGGTGTTACAGGGATGCGGAGGGGTGGAGGGAGTTACAGGGATGGGGAGCATCTGGAGGGAGTTATAGCAATGGGGAGGGGTGGAGGGTGTTACAAGAATAGGGAGGGGTTGAGGGTGTTACAGGGATGAGGAGCGGTTTAGTGAGTTACAGGGATGGGGAGCAGTGGAGTTTGATATAGGAATGGGGAGGTGTTGAGGTTGTGACAGGAATGGAGAGGGGTGGAGGATGTTACAGGAATGGCGAGAGGTGGGAGGAGTTAAAGGAATGGGGAGGGCTGGAGGGTGTTACAGGAATATGGAAGGTGTGGAGGGTGTTACAGGGATGAGGAGGGGTGGAAGGAGTTAAAGGAATGGGGAGGGCTGGTGGGTGTTACAGGAATGTGGAGGGTCTGGAGGGTGTTACAGGGATGGGGGGGTCTGGAGTGTATTACAGGGATGGGGAGGTTCTGGAGTTTGTTACAGGGATGGGGTGGAGTGGAGGGTGTTACAGGGATGGGGAGGGTCTGGAGGGTGTTATAGGGATGGGGATGTGTGGAGGGAGTTACAGGGATGGGGAGGTGTGGAGGGAGTTACAGGGATGGGGTGTGTGGAGGGAGTTACAGGGATGTGGAGAATTGGAGGAAGTTACATGGATGGGGAGATTTGTTGGGAATTACAGGAATGAACAGGGTCTGCAGGGAGTTACAGTGATGGGGAGGGTCTGGAGGGAGTTACAGGGATGGGGAGCGTGGAGGTTGTTATGGGTATGTGGAGGGTCTGGAGGGAGTTACAGGGATAGGGATGGCTGGAGTGTGTTACAGGGATGGGGAGGGGTGGTGCGTGTTACAGGAATGGGGAGGGTCTGGAGGAGAGTTACAGGAATGGGGAGGGGTCATGGGTGTTACAGGAATGGGGAGGGGTCACGGGTGTTACAGCAAATGGGTGGGGTGGAGGGCGTTACGGAAATGGGGTGGGGTCGAGGGAATTACAGGAATGGGGCGGGTTGGAGTGCGTTACAGGAAAGGGGAGGGGTGGAGGGAGTTACAGGAATGGGGATGGGGTGGAGAGAGTTACAGGAATGGGGAGAGTTGGAGGGAGTTAAAGGAATGGGGAGAGTTTTGAGGGTGTTAAATTAATGGGGAGGGGTGGAGGGAGTTACAGGGATGGGGAGTGTCTGGAGGGTGCTACAGGATTGGGGAGGGTCTGAAGAGTGTTACAGGGATGTGAAGGGGTAGAGGGAAGTATAGGAATGGGAAGGGGTTTAGTGAATTACACGGATGGGGAGGGGTGCAGTGTTTTACAGGGATAGGGAGGGGTGGAGGGAGTTAGAGGGATGGGGAGGGGTGGAGGGAGTTACAGGGATGGGGAGGGGTGGAGGGAGTTACACGAATGGGGAGGGGTGAAGGGAGTTACAGGGATGGGGAGGATGGAGGTTGTTACAGGCACGTGGAGGGTCTGGAGGGTGTTACAGGGATGGGGAGGGTCTGGAGGGGAGGTAAGACCTCAGACATAGTGAGGAATCAAAAGGTTGAGCATGGTGCAACTAGTGCCCTGAACTGTGTATATTTCAATGCAAGAAGTATCGTAGGAAAGTGAGGAGAGGGCGGTGAAGGCGCAAAATTGCAATCAACAGGATGAGTTGCAATGTAAAAGGCAGACAAAATCTAAAAGGAATATAGGACTAAAGGATTTGTATCTGAATGCATGCTGTGTACAAAATAAGAAAGATGAACTTGCAGCACAGTTGAAAACTGGCAGGTATGATGTTGTACATCAATGAGTCATGGCTGAAAGAAGATTATAGCTCAGAGTTTCATGTCCAAGGATAGACGTTGTATCAAAAGGACAGGGAGGAAGGTGAGGGGGCGGCATTGCTCTGTTGGTAAAAAATGAAATCAAATCATTACGAAGGGCTGACATAGGGTTGGAAGGTGTTGCATCATTGTGGATAGAACTAAAGAACTGCAAGGGTAAAAAGACCTCGGTGGAAGGTTGTATACAGACCCCCCCCCCCAAACAGTAATTAGGATGTTGCCTACAAATTAAAATGGGAGATAGAACATGCTTTTCAGAAGGGCAAGGCTACAATAGTCATGGGGATTTCAATATGCAGGTAGAGTGGGACATCAGATTGATGCTGGATTCGAGGAGGTGGAATTTCTAGAGGGTCAATGAGATGGGTTTTTAAAGCAGCTCATGGTTGAGCCATTAGGGGATCAGCTATTCTGGATTGTGTGTTGTGCAATGAACTGGAATTGATTAGAGAGTGTATGGTAAAAGAACCCTTAGGGGAGAGTGATCATAATATGATCGAATTCACTCTGAAACTTGAGAAGGAGAAGCTGAAGTTGTCGTGGTTTTACAAATGACAAGGAGGCGCCGAAGATTCTCCAAGAAGTTTTAAACTTTAATTTGCAAATCAAAGCTGAGACAGACAGTGGGCTAGCCTCTGTAAGTCTGCCACTGAATGCCCACCTGTCTGTTTCACACAGCATTTTTTATAGCACCCCTTCTGGGTTAACTGCATTAGCATATCGCTGTAAGTTTTACTCTAGCTAATAAATCAATTACTCTTATCTCTCTTACTTGGCTACATTTGTTTTTCTCGAGGGGTCAAAAGTACACAAGTTTCATTCTAACTACTGAATCAATGGTTACATGTGAAATACCATAGGAATCCCCTACACACTCAATAGCAGACACTTAAGGCACAGTAAACACCTGAATAAACACTTGATAGGCAATAAAAGCACACTTAAATAAACACTTAGAAAACAGAGTATTACAATGTTTTCCAATATAATCACTCCTTTGAGAGCTATAAGGTCTCACAGAGAGAGGAAACTACGAGTCCACACACAAAAGCTAAAATAAACTCCAGAATTTACTCCCAAATCTGGATCAAACTATAATTTCTTGTGCTTAGAACTCAAAGTGTTCTCTCCCTACCTTCCTAGGCCACTGAGCCAAAAACCTGTCCCTTCGTGTCTGAGACTCGAAAAAAGACTCAGGAGCTTTTACAATCTACTCTAACATTATCATTTCCCTCCTGTACATCTTGCATGTCATGTAAGCTGTAACACTACATCATCGGTATTTCTCTTTCCACTGAGCTTGATTCAGCAATTTCCAGAAGCATCGCAAAGCATTTTGTTGCGGCCTGCACTATAGGAGACTTGGGACACGGAAGAAAACAGCACAAAACAATCGCACAGTTTACCAATACAATACCTACAGTTATCGCTATCTTGGTTAACCATGCTCCCCATCCCCCTAGTTTACTACCTAACCAGTCAAATAACTGATGTCCGAACCCTGCATTCTGTCTAACTTCTCTTCTCAGACTTTTCAATTTGTTCATTGCTCTGGTAAATGATCCCTCCGGACTAGTGTTGTTTGGTATAAAAGTACAGCACTGTTCTCCAAACATTACACAAACTCCTCCTTTTTCTGCCAACAGCCAGTCTAACACTTGTCTATTCTGCCACACCACTCTATTAGCTGCATCCAGCTGTTGTCCTAGTGCCTCCAGCGCATCATTGGTGTAGTTAATGAATCTCTGTTGATTATAATATATATAATTTATCCTCTCAAAGTTTTTGCTAACCCCTATTACAGGTATAATCGCTTCCCAGACAGCAGCAATCTCGTTTCTTGCCTTAAACTCATTAGGTATACCCCTCAGTTGTCCTATACTATCGATTCGGATCGTTGGATCAGGTTCATATTTTCGCCTCATCCGCCGCAGTGGCTGCTGCTTTGGAGCATCAAATTGTACTTCAGGGGATACTACAACTTCTTGAATCGGCATAACCCGTGTACATGTATCTACCCAACTAAGGGGAAGTGTGGATCTCAGGCCTTCCTCCATTCCGCACAACCACCAAGTGTCCGCTAATGGAATGTTCTGCACATCCAACGCACCTACAGGTGGAGGGGTACCTACTATGTATCTTCGGCCTGGGGTTACATCCCAAGTCAGTTACCCCTAAAATGGCCAACCGAAAAAGTACCTGTCTGTGTAAAGCATTCATAATTCAAATGATCCTGCATTATCAATTTTCCCACTGCAGGGGTCTGACTTCTTTTAGTAATGGCCCAAGGTCTGCTGTAATTATATTTATGGGCGAGCACATTTTGATCAAACTGCGAGGAAGCCTGGTATAACATACACCAATAAGGGCAATATGGGGTGTTATCAATACATTTCTGATAACAAGGATCTGTCCCGCTACAAATTCCCATACTGCAGGTCTTGACTACACTTGAACACTGCCACGCACACTGGCCCCTCCGCTCCTTTCGCCATTGCATGCAGGTGGAGGAGTTATAAGGCATGGGGGCTATGTGTTGCATGGGCTTTGCCCTGGAGCACAGATAACAATTCTGTCTCTCCATCATTCCTGCTGTGTATTGTGCCCATTGGTACCACCGGCTAGTACGTGTCCGTTGCCACTGCAAAGAGGTAACTGTTGCGCTCCGCTTACTCCTTTCTTTTAAGGTTTGCAGAATCCTAACATTCCTATGCCATATTGGCCAAATTAATGGCGTCCAAGTCCATACAAGGGTCTGTGGGTGTATCATCCCAAAGGGCAAGACTGGTCGCTCCCAAGTCATCCTCACTGTCTGAAGGAGTACTACTATCCACAACCCCATTCTTAGGGTCGTCAGACCTGTTCTCAAAACCAAAAACTTCCCTGATCAAACTCCTGTGGTACAGTGACAGCTTCTTGTTCCTCTTGTCTGTCCCCTGCTATCCGTTCCTCTTCACCACTTATCTCGGGCTCCACACCTGACTGTATTTGTAGGACTGCTCTGGTGCAGTGATTGAGATGGTACCAGGTGGAGCGTCCCTCTACTTGAACTGCGGTGGGTGACGCCTTGGTTACCGTAAAAGGCCCTTCCCTTCTTGGTTCGTTCCACTTTGTTTGAAAAGCTGGCACATAGACCTGATCTCCTGGCTTGATCGTTCCCTTTGCACGATCTCTGGCTCTTTCTGTTTTTCCTGTGCATAGACAGACTTACGTATCATGGTTAGTTGCTGCACGTATTGTTTTAGTTCTACTTCCAATTGTTCCAAGCTAGGCCCTTTGTATGGTCCTCTCCACTGGGACATTGGCAGGGGCCTTCCAGTTAGCATTTCATGTGGTGTTAGACACATCACTCGATTAGTTTGCATGCGGTAACTCATTAACGCTAACGGCAGCGCGTCAATCCAGTTGAGTTTAGTACCTGCACAAATTTTATTCAGTTTGGTTTTTAGAGTCCCGTTAATTCTTTCCACCATGCCCTGTGACTGAGGGTGATACACGCATCCAAACCTCTGCTTTATTCTTAGTGCTTGCAGTACTAATTTGACCACCTTTTGGATAAACGCTGAACCATTGTCTGAGCTGACTTCTGTAGGTATTCCGAATCTTGGGATCACCTTGTTTGTCAGGAATTTTACCACTGTTCCAGCCCTTTGATCTTTCAAGGGCACCGCTTCTACCCATCTACTGAATCTATCAATTACTACTAACATGTATCTTTTCCCTCTTACTGTCCTTATCATGTCTACGTAGTCAATCACTAAATGTTTAAATGGCCCTTTGGGCACGGGTATATGACCTATTGGGGTTGTAATTCCTTTCCGAACATTATTCTGTGCACATACCTCGCACTGCGACAGCACATAGTCTACTGAAGCCTGTAAATAAGGTGACCAAAAACCGTCCTTTTTTATTTTCCTTATTACTTCCCCCTTGCACAATGATCCATCCCATGCCCTTCAGAAATCAGGATAGTCAACAACGGGGTGGGTGCTACCAATAAACCGTCCTCTGTGCTCCACAGGCCGTCTGGGCTCTGCTTGGCCCCCCTTCGTTTCCACATTGTCTGCTCTACCAAAGTTGCCTTACCTTGTATTTCAATCAGGTCCTCTACCATAGGTTCCAGCTCCAAGCTTACCTGGGGCACAATGATGGCCGACGTACATCCAGATGCTTTCCGGGCTGCTTCGTCTGCAGCTTGATTTCCCTTGGTTATTACACCGTTTCCTTTTTTATGTGCCTGACACTTCACTATAGCCTATCGCTTTGGGTTTCATCATCACTGTTATTAAATCTAAAATTTGCTGACAGTGCTGTATGGGATCTCCATTACTCTTCTTAAAGCCTCTCTGTTTCCACACTGCCCCAAACAAATGACACACTCCATGCGCATATGCCGAATCAGTATAAATGTCTACTTTCTCACCTTCCATCATTTCGCAGGCTGCTGTCAGGGCTTTGATTTCCGCTAATTGAGCAGAACACGGTTGGGGCCAAGCTTCCATTCTTAAAGTTTGTCTGAACCTGCTGCACTACTAAGAAACCTGCCTGATTACCATCATAATCCCTATAACAGGAGCCATCTACAAACAAAACTTTTTTATCTCCCTCTTCTAGTGGTACAGATTGTAAATCTGCTCTTAATTTGGCAAATGCCATTGTTTGCCTTACACAGTCATGAGGTTCTCCTTCATGACCCAAGGGGACATAATTAGCTATGTTACTGGTAGTATATCTCTGTATAGTTACATCTGAAAATGTCAATAACATCTGATACGCTACTATTCTGGCCGGTGTCAACACGAATTTACCTCTTTCCAGTAATTCTGTTACCTTGTGGTGTGTGTACAGGATCACAGGGTAGCCCATGGTCACGAATGATTCTTTTTCATAGGCATAGTATATTGCTGCTAGTCCCTGATAACAGGGTGGGTACCCCTGAGCCATTTCATCCAATTTCGCACTATAGTATGCTATTGGTTGCTTTGCTTTTCTTGTGCCCGTCTCTTGTGTTAGAACCACTGTGACATAGCCTTCCTGCCGGTTGGATACATACAAATGAAAGTCCTTCTCATAGTCAGGCAAAACTGACTGCAATTTCTGTTTAATAGTATTAAACACTATTTCTGCCTCCTCTGTTATCACTGGGTAATGTCCCTTCCCTCCTGGGTCCTCTGGGCAGCCCTAACATCTTGCATAAGGGTTCACGGGTCCGCCTGAGCCTGTGGGGGCTGGTCCTTGGCTAACCTGCGGTTCCCTTCTCATCGGTCCCTGCTGGTACGTGACGGGCCATGACCTAGTGGACAGTCTCTTCTCATGTGCCCTGGCTGGTTACACCCCCAGCACAGTCTCTCCATCTCTCTCTCTCCCCTTGTCTCCTCACTGGCCCTCTTTGTCCATAACCTCTCTGGCCCCCTCCTTGGGATTTCCAGTCCTGTCTGGGCTGCTGTTTAAATTTACTCTGTTCCTGATGGGACATTCGTGGGATTTATTATTGGCATGGGGGGTTTTCTGGCCCCTGTCTGACAGCGCGACCGGTTTCTCCACACAGTGGTGTTTCATTCATTTCAGCGGTTGCACTCAAATCGGGTGCTACTGCCAGCATCTTTTTTCCTTCTCTTTTTCCTTCTTTTTGAGTTCTTCAAGCTGCATTTGCATTAGCTTTCTTTGCACCTCTTCCTGCTGCTCAATCAGCTTCCGTTTGTCTTTCCCATATTTCTCAACCACATGGACTACGTGGTCTCCAAATTCTTGTGAGTTCATTGACATCAGTCCATCCACTTCCTCCAGTTTAGATTTGACTTGCAGAGGCATTGTGTCCAAAACGGTGGTTCGGAACAGTATGGTCATAAACGAGTTGCCTTCCACTTCTTGCTCAGTCTCCATTCTCCACCTTTTCAACTGATTTTCTACATAGGCTGCTGGATTCTCAGTGTCCCCCAGCGGATCCCCTTTCAAAGCTTTGGGGTCCACTTTGGGTGGGTAAAGCTTCCTGAGGGCCTGCCATACCTTCTGCCTCACTTAGTCAAAGCTGGTCCCGTAAGTCATTGGGCTGAACGCACTTAGTAGTCCAGCCGTTTCCATTAGCTCTTTTAATTTGGAGGTTCCCATCAACCCTATCAGCAGTGCCTTCAAATCTCCCATAGCCAATAACCGTCCCATAGTTTCTTCTTGAAAGGCTCCAATCCACTTCCCTGCTCCTTCATGTAAGCTAGGCAGGGTGTTTTTCAGCCCTTCCAGGTCCTGGGAGCCCCAAGGAACATACTGTACTTGTCCTGACCCTTTTACTAACAACAGCATTACCTTTATTTTCCTTCTCTCCCCGTATTCTGATTTTCCTCCTCACCCGACTCCTCATCCCCTGTCTACACTCTCTTATACCCTCATACTCATTACTTGACTCTTGCTCTTCTGATAAATCATCTTCTCTTCCAGCCTGTTCAGTGTCGTGTTCGTGTAAAAGGAATTCCTGCTGACTTTTCCTCAGTCTCAATTCCCACAACTCTTTGATACGTTCTCTTATTATCTTACTTTCTCGTTCTATTTTTTTCTTATCTTCCTGCATCTCCTTCCACAGTGCCTCCCTCTCCTCCTCATATTTTCTTCTTTCTGAGATGCAACGGGACTTGGGATGCCTCGTACAGGATACCCTTAAAGTTAATCTCCAGGTTGAGTCAGTAGTGAAGAAGGCGAATGCAATGTTGGCATTCATTTCTAGAGGAATAGAGTATAGGAGCAGGGATGTGATGTTGAGGCTCTATAAGGTGCTGGTGAGACCTCACTTGGAGTACTGTGGGCAGTTTTGGTCTCCTTATTTAAGAAAGGATGTGCTGACGTTGGAGAGGGCACAGAGAAGATTCACTAGAATGATTCTGGGAATGAGAGGGTTAACATATGAGGAACGTTTGTCCGCTCTTGAACTGTATTCCTTGGAGTTTAGAAGAATGAGGGGAGACCTCATAGAAACATTTCGCATGTTGAAAGGCATGGACAGAGTGGATGTGGCAAAGTTGTTTCCCATGATGGGGGAGTCTAGTACCAGAGGGCATGACTTAAGGATTGAAGGACGCCCATTCAGAACAGAAATGTGAAGAAATTTTTTTAGTCAGAGGTGGTGAATCTATGGAATTTGTTGCCACGGGCAGCAGTGGAGGCCAAGTCATTGGGTGTATTTAAGGCAGAGATCGATAGGTATCTGAGTAGCCAGGGCATCAAAGGTTATGGTGAGAAGGTGAGGGAGTGGGACTAAATGGGAGAATGGATCAGCTCATGATAAAATAGCAGAGCAGACTTGATGGGCCGAATGGCCGACTTCTGCTCCTTTGTCTTATGGTCTTCTTTCCTCCTCAGTCTCCCAGACTTTAAACTTTCCCTCCAGTTCTAGTTCTCCTGATAATACAGGGCACTGTTTAAGATTCTCCTTCTCGTAATAAGGAGGAGGAGTTTCTACATTTCTCAGGTCTGGGTATAGAGTCGGCTCCTTATTCTGTTTCTCCTGTGGTTTACCAGACTGCTTTTCTTGTTTCTCAGTGTCTTCTTTACTTACTACTGATATTCTTCCTTTCTTTCTCAATCTTTCTCCCTCCATCCTAAAGAGTTTTAACACTTCTATCTCTTGTTTTCTTTTTTTCTCTCTTTTCTTGGATTTATCCCTTGGTTTGTAATTTTTAATCAACGCCTCCATTTCCTCACATAAACTTACATCAAATGTTCCTTCTTTCGGCCACTTTGTGACCAGATTTTTGGTTCTTTTCTCCCCATTCTTCTGAAATTTCCACGATCTTACCTTGATACACCAGGAATATTTTACTCAGTATATCTACTGCTGTTCCTTTCCCTGTCATATTGTTCTTCCCCTTTTTAAGGTATTCTTAACGTCTCACACCTCGGTAATACTATTTTCTGTAACCTTTCTCTGTATAGCCTTATGGTTTCTTCTCACCCGCATCCAAATTATCGACTTAAGCTTTCCTTATCTTCTATTCTGTTCTGCCCGTGCAGACCCCTTTCTCGGGCGGTATCCGCAGAACTTTCTTTTTGCACTTCGTCTATTCAGACCCTTACACTTCTTAAGGCGATATTCACGGGGATTTTCTCTTTTGCACCTCGCCTATTCAGACTGTGACGAAAGAGGTTACAAAAAGTACACATAGACTAAGATGTTAACTGTCCTGTGCTGGCACCAGTGGGATCAGCAGTTGATCTGCCACCTGTCTTCAGGAGAAAGAGAGATAAGGAAGACAATGGAGCAGCATTTGGAAATGTTAATGAAGAGATGGGAGAGTTTAACGGAAGGAGACACGGTCTGAGAGCTGTCAAGATCGGCTCCTTTTTGAACCCTGAACTGTTTGAAGTGTGATGGACAGGCGATACCCCAGCAGGGGGATAAAAAGGGACAGGTTCGCTAAGGCAGGACACACACGACACCCCGAGGTAACAAAACCCTGGAAGCGGTGCGTCTCCCACAAGTCGGTGGGAGTTTTTGGAGGGCTGTTCGCGGGACCAAGCCAGAGACGCACAGGGTGGAAAGGTACGATCGGCGGGAACCTGGTGTGTGTCCGCCCTCGCCTGGGTGCCAGGTTCACTGCAGAGGAACGATCGTATCTGAAACGGAGGGGTCACAGTTGGTGACCTCAGAAGACATTACAAAGGGCTCGCCTGAAAGCTGACTGCGAAGAGTATTGAAGGTCTGTGTGGAAGCCGTTTTGAATATTCATTCACTTTCGCTCTCTCTCTCCTTCTCCCCCACCCCCCACCACGCCCACCACCACGGCAGTGATTACTGTGAACTGAACTGAACTCAATTGAACTGAAATTTGCGTCACTTTGAAACTGCTCATTTACCCCTAGACGACGATAGAGCTTGATTGATCCTGTTATCCTAGTTCTGTGTACATGTGTGTTTATCATTGCTGAACTGTTGCATTTATTATCCTTTTGATTAGAGTACTGTGTTGCTTATTTCTTTAATAAAACTTTCTTAGTTCCAGTAATCCAGACTCCAACTGAGTGATCCATTTCTGCTGGTTTGGCAACCCAGTTACGGGGTACGTAACATAAGTGGGGTTCTCATCCAGGATTTTGAACGTTAAATTTGGGACGGAGTAAATTGATTGGGTTAAAATTCCCGAAAGAAAGAAAAGGCAAACAGCAGAAATGGAGATTGAGGAATTTCTAAAGGCGCTGATCTTGGAGGCATTAGAGGATGCCAGGAAAGTGGAATTGGCAGCTGTGGCCAAATGGTTGAACCTTGTTAAGGAGAGAGGAGATGCACAGAGCTATCGTAGAGCACTATGTATCTAAAGGTGTGTTTCCCCAAGGGGAGCTGGAGGTGATGTCTATTGAAAACCTGATGAAGACACAGTACAGGTGCAGATTGAAAAATTGAGATTCGAGCATGAGTTCCGGGTGCGGCAGCTAGAACACGAAGAGAAACAGAGGGAAAGGGAATTTGAGCTGGAGAAGTTAAAGATGATGGCAGAGCAGGGGCCCGTGCCGAACCAAGGTGGAAGGTTCCGGGCGACCCAGGAGGTTAGGCTGGTTCCCCCATTTGACGATACCGATGTGGATCGGTACTTTCTCCATTTCGAAAAAGTTGCTACAAGTCAGGACTGGCCGAGGGATAAGTGGGCGGTTTTGCGTCAGAGTGTACTTAAAGGAAAAGCCCGACAAGCTTACTCAGCTTTGTCTGAGGAAGATGCCCAGAGGTATGAGGTGGTGGAAGAGGCCATCCTCAGGATTTATGAGTTGGTCCCGGAGGCATACCGGCAGAGGTTCCGGAATGCGAGGAAGCAGTGGGACCGCACGTATTTAGAGTTTGCCCGTGAGATGCAGACATATTGTGAGCGTTGGTGCGCCTCGAAGGGGGTAAGGCTGCTACAGCTGATCCTGATTGAGCAGTTTACAGGTGGTGTCCCTGAAGGTATGAGACCCTACCTGGATGAGAAAGAGGCAGCCACGTTAGCCGCAACTGCTAAGTTAGCGGATGAGTATGCGTTGACGCATAAAATGAGGTTTGCCCCGAGTAAAGGCTACCAGAAGGGTAGTCAGGACGGCGGGGAGAGTCCACCAGAAAAGTCAGAAAGTAAGCCGGGGACTAGTGAGAAGGATAAGGTAGACCGGGAGCAGTCTGGTAGGAAGTCTCCTGGGGTCCAGGTGCTTTGCCCCAAAGAAGGAGACGGGGAAAGGAAAAACGGCGATTTTGACTGGCTGTATCGAGTTGGTAAACGAACCGCTAGGAGAGGAAAGGTCTGCCAAAGTTCAGGAAGGGCACGAAAGGTTTACCTCGGCCAGATTGGTGTCGGTGAAGGAGGGGTTAAACCCAGTTCCAGTGCGGATCTGGAGAGACACGGGAGCGTGTCAGTCACTGATACTGAAGAGTGTATTAGAGTTTAGTTCAGAGACCCAGACTGGGGAGGTCAAGGTCAAAGGTATTGGGGAAGGGACAGAGGCAGTCCCTTTGCACCAGATACACCTACAAAGCAACTTGGTCTCTGGACTAGTCACGATCGGGATGAAGTCCGAATTACCGTTGAAAGGCGTGGAAGTCTTACTCGGTAATGACCGCGGGGGGAATTGTGTTTCCAGCCGTGAGATTGACAAATCAGCCTGCCAGCATTGAGGCCCCGCCCATGGACTCGCAGGTTTATCCCGTTTGCGCAGTAACTCAGCGGATGTCGAGGAAGGCTGCAGAGGCTGATATAAAGTTAGCTGATACGTTTCTGCCAGCCTTGTACGAGGAGGGGGTAGAAAGTGAAAAGAAGGAACGTAAGGTAGATTTATCATTAGAAAAGAAGGACAGGAGCGAGACGAGGAAACAGCTCGCTGTGAAACAGAGTTAGGAAGAGAGCCAGTAGGCTATGGTGTGAAGGGGGAGGTGCTAAGGAAGGAAGGGAGACCAAATACCGCAGATGAGGAATGGGGGATGGTGCCAAAAATCTCTGGGGATGAGATTTTTAACCTGGCCCACAAGGTACCCCTCGGTGGACATCTTGAGGTGCTGAAGGAAACAATCGGCGGAATCATGAAAGAGGGTTACTGGCTGCACAGGATGTTATTGATTATGGCAGACGCGAACTGAGACGGTCACAGGCTTTTGATATGCTAACGAACCTAGTCGGTGTTAGCGCGGAAATCAATGAAGCTAGGGTCCCCCTGATAAGAAAAAAAACATTTTGAAAAGATGAGTATGGTATCGACCAGATGGAAGAAGGCTATTGTTTTGGCCAGCTCTGCTGATAAGGTCTCTCCCTTAATCCCTGAACAAAACGACTCTTTAGGAGAAGTAATTAAACGGCTCGCACACGTGTGTTTGATTGTCCCGAGGCGATGCAAAGAACTGGGACGTTGGGTGGTGTTTGTCATGCTAGGTAAGCCTAGTGAACAACAACCCTATAGAATGAGTAATTCAGGGACGAAAGGGCTAACGAACACAGAGGTGTGTATTGGCGATGTAATACGGCTGTCTGAAGCCAGCTTGATAGTGAACCTTGAAAAAAATGAGATCGGCCACACGAAGGTCACTTATCTGGGAATTGTAGTAACCCAGGGGCAGCTGGCAGCGATGCAAGCTAAGGTGCGGGCTATCTCTGACATCCCAACCCCGACAGACAAGAGGGCCCTCAGAAGGCTCCTGGAGATGGTGGGGTACTGTAGGAAGTTTTGCAATAACTCTGCGGTTACTACCCCTCCCCCTCCTACTAAGCCCTTGCGAGAGAAAACTAAGTCGGGATGGGACGACCCTTGTTATCGTGGTCCGGGACGAAACCCAATGAGAGGTTACACTGATCGCAATTCATCAGTGTTTTCGGCCACTATGAAGTTTGCTAAATTGGAGCCTGGTTTAGGGGATTATTATTAACACATATAAAAGGAACAGAAGGTGTGATTGCTGACTGTCTGTCAGGTGGTGACAACTTAAAATTCTCTGTATTAGCCAAATAGCTGATGAAGATGTATATTTGTGTGTATCTAATAATGTATTCATGTTTGTAATTTTTACCCCGGTAAAAATCCTTAAAGGTGAGGGGTGTGACAAAAGAGGGTTACGAAAAGTACACATAGATTAAGATGTTAACTGTCCTGTGCTGGCACCAGTGGGATCAGCAGTTGACCTGCCACCTGTCTTCAGGAGAAAGAGAGATAAGGAAGACAATGGAGCAGCATTTGGAAATGTTAATGAAGAGACGGGAGAGTTTAACGGAAGGAGACACGGTCTGAGAGCTGTCAAGATCGGCTCCTTTTTGAACCCTGAACTGTTTGAAGTGATGGACAGGCGATACCCCAGCAGGAGGATAAAAAGGGACAGGTTCACTCAGGCAGGACACACACGACACCCCGAGGTAACAAAACCCTGGAAGTGGTGCGTCTCCCACAAGTCGGTGGGAGTTTTTGGAGGGCTGTTCGCGGGACCAAGCCAGAGACGCACAGGGCGGAAAGGTACGATCGGCGGGAACCTGGTGTGTGTCCGCCCTCGCCTGGGTGCCAGGTTCACTGCAGAGGAACGATCGTATCTGAAACAGAGGGGTCACACTCGGTGACCTCAGAAGACATTACAAAGGGCTCGCCCAAAAGCTGACTGCGAAGAATATCAAAGGTCTGTGTGGAAGCCGTTTTGAATATTCATTCACTTTCGCTCTCTCTCTCCTCACCCCCCCCTCACCACGTCCACCGCCACGGCAGTGATTACTGTGAACTGAACTGAACTCAATTGAACTGAACTTTGCGTCACTTTGAAACTGCTCATTTACCCCTAGACAACGATAGAGCTTGATTGATCCTGTTATCCTAGTTCTGTGTATATGTGTGTTTATCATTGCTGAACTGTTGCATTTATTATCCTTTTGATTAGAGTACTGTGTTACTTATTTCTTTAATAAAACTTTCTTAGTTCCAGTAATCCAGACTTCAACTGAGTGATCCATTTCTACTGGTTTGGCAACCCAGTTACGGGGTACGTAACAAGACCCTTACACTTCTTAAGGCGATATTCACGAGGATTTTCTCTTTTGCACCTCGCCTATTCAGACCCTTACACTTCTTAAGATGGTACTCACGAGGATTTTCTCTTTTTACCTTTCTTTCTCTGCCCGTTCAGACCTTCGTCTCGTACGAAGTAGTATCCACAGGGACTTACCAACACCACGCGGAATTTTTCTTACTTAACTTCTCGTTACCTTATTCATACTCATCCCCCTTACTGCAGTGTTCTTGATTAATCCTCCGAGCCTCCTTTTAACCCTCAATTCTGCCAGATTCTTTGAATTGGAGAGACCCTTCGGCAGTTATTTCACACTTCTGAATCCCCGAGATCTCCCCAAAAACCAACAGAATTCTTAGTCCAAATTGTGGCTAAAAAGCACTTACCTTTGTTTGGGTGCACCCTGAATTCTGTTAGCTCTGTGGAGGTCCCCCAGGGACCGGGAAGCGCCCTCAATCTGCCATTCCCTTCTTCCACGGGTCTCTTCTCGATCTTGCCCGACTACGCCAGTTTTGTCATGGTTTTACAAATGACAAGGAGGCGCCGAAGATTCTGCCACTGAATGCCCGCCTGTCTCTCTCTCTCTGTATCTTGCTTTACGGCGGTTGGCATCCAGCTTAATGGTGCATTACCGCCATCCTCTGCTCCAGAATGTGCACTAGACATACATTCTAAATCCCTTCACCCAATCTCACACACACACACACACACACAAACCTACACTTCACCCTCCCATCTTTGACCATCCTAGTATCCTATTCCTGTTTATTCGCCATATTCTATAAAAAACCCCTGTACCCCTTAAAAACGCTAAAAATACCCGGACTTGTGCTCTCTCACCCATGCCCAGCAACCCTTTTAATGTGAATTCTTGCATCCCCAACTCCCTTAATTTATTTCTCATCATCTCTCTCTGTATCCCATACTTCCTGCAACACAAAACTACATGTTCTATTGACTCCTGTTCCTGACATTCCTCACACAATCCTGTCTGGTGTTTCCCTATCATTTTCAATGTTTTGTTTAATGCACAATGCCCCAGCCTTAACCTAGTCCACACAATTTCCTCTCTTCTGTTTCCATTACCTACCCTAGTAACTGCAACACTCTTTTGTATTTGATATAAATGCCTCCCTTCCCCTCCCTGTCCCATCTTTCTTGCCACATTCGGTTGACTTTTTCCCAGATTACACACTTAACCTCTGCTTTACTGATACTAATGTGCATTTCCACATTTTCTTTCTTTAACGCCCTCTTTGCCAACTCATCCACCCTCTCATTCCCCTTCACCCCTACATGTGCTGGAACCCATAGAAATTTTACCTGACCTCCCTGATTTGCAATTCTTGTAACTAACTGAAGGACTTCATAAAGTACATCTTGCCGACTGTTTGTGTGAAAAGACCTTAAACTTGCTAGAACTGAGGATGAATCTGAACGTATCAATGCTTTGGCTTGTCTGGCTTTCTGCACCCATTGCAACGCAACCAACACTGCCAGCATCTCCACTGTAAACACCCCTAACTTATTAGATGTTCTTCTGCTGATTCCAATTTCTTTTGCTGGTATTATCACCCCAAACCCTGCCACTCCTGTTTCAGGTTCCTTCGCACCATCCGTATAAATGTGAGTATGATCACTATACCTTTCCATCACATGACAGTTAAATGCATTTACCAAATCTGTTTTATATCTTTCTTTCCTTTTTACCTCTAACAAATGCCAGTCTATGTCAGGCCATACAAGCTTCCATGGAGCTACAACCGGATAAACTACTGAAGGACTTATCCTCAGATCAAATACTCCACATTCTTTCGCGATATCATTCCCTACCCGACTAAGGGTATCCCTCTGAAACCTCCCATTTTCCCAGCACTCCTGCAACACTCCTTTAGTAGGGTGAGAATCATTGTGCCCCTGTAAGTTAGCCCAGTAGTTTGCCATCAGTTGCATCCTTCTTAGTTCCAAAGGCATTATTCCCATTTCTACCTGTAGGGCTGACACTGGTGACATTTTAAAAGCCCCACTGCACACTCTCAAGGTCTGAGCCTGAATCACATCCGGTTTCTTTACAAGAGACCTAGCTGCTGATCCATATACTATATTTCCATAATCCAATACAGATCTTACTAAAGCCACATATATTCTCTTCAAAGCTGAACAACTTGCTCCCCATTCCCTACCAGTCAAACATCTCATCACATTTATTACTTATTTACATTTCTTCTCGACTTTCCTGATATGGTCTGCCCATGTTAATCGTGAATCAAATATAACTCCCAGAAATTTAAATGATGCAACCCTTTCTAATTCAACCCCATACATCCTTAACTTCTTCCCTACCTCAACCCTTTTCCTGGTAAAAAAAAAATACAGTTTGAGTTTTGTCTACTGAAAATCTACATACCCAATCATAACCCCACTCCACCACTTCATCAATTGCTTCTTGTAGTTTCCTGATTATATGGTCCATGTTCCTGCCTCTTTTCCACAAGGCCCCATCATCCGCAAACAGTGACCTACCTATATCCACTGGTACCTTTGTGAAGACATCATTGATCATAATGATGAAAAGTAATGGGCTAATCACACTACCTTGAGGTGTGCTATTTTCCACTATGTACTGTTTTAATAATTCTGATCCAATCCGAACTTGAACTTTTCTACCAAACAAAAAATCTTTAATCCAATTAAAAACTCTCCCACCAACCCCATCTTGTGCAGTTTAATTAATAATCCACATCATATCATAGGCTTTTTCAATGTCAAAGAACACTGCCACTACTGACTCTCTATTTGCCTGGGCCTTCCTTATTTCAGTCTCTAACATAATCACTGAGTCCATGGAATTCCTTCCCTTTCTAAAACCACTCTGATAACTTGCCAGCATTCCCCTTTTCTCAAGCTCATATGATAACCTTTCTGTTATCATCCTTTCCATTATCTTACATATACTTGATGTTAATGCAATTGGTCTGTAGTTAGTGGGTTTTGACAGATCCTTGCCAGGCTTCCTTATTGGAATTACTACTGCTTCTTTCCATGCACTTGGTAATCTTCCCTCCTCCCACACTCTGTTATAAAAACGCAGCAACTTCAAGAGCGCTCCTTCTCCTAGATTTTTTAGCATCACAGAGCATATCAGATCTTTCCCTGGGGAGGTTGGTCTCGATCTCTTTATTGCTCTCACCATTTCTGCTAATGTAAATAGATCATCAATTATATCATCTGTTCCTTCCCTCCTGCTTAACACACCTGGGTGTTGGCTCATTATTCTTTCCCTTCTTCTTCTCCCTTCTTCAGACAAATTTTCTGAACTGTCTATCAGTACAAATGACTTGGCCATGACCTCAGCCTTATCCCTACTGGAGACTGCAGTTTCCTCCTCAGATATCATTACTGGATATTCCCATTCCCTTCTATCTCCTCCCATCCTCTTAATCATTCCCCATATCTCTCCCACAGGTGTTGTTCTTCCTACCTTGTCGCAAAAACTCCTCCAACTTGCCCTTTTAGCTTGACGTATAGTTCTTCTCACCACTGCCTGTGCTTTCTTATATTGAACCAAATGCTGCATATTATGGGTTCTTTTAACTAGCCTGAATGCTCTATTTCTGTTTTTTACAGCCTGACAACGTTCCTCTGTCCACCATGGTACCAGTTTTCTATTCACCCTATTTTTACTCCTAGATATAGATCCTTCTGCTGCCATGATAATTGCTGAAGTCACCTGACTGTTTAATTCATCTACATTTCCAGAAATATCAATCTTTGTCAACCCTTCTTCACTCAACTTCTGGAACTTACCCCAATCAGCTTTTTCAAACACCCACTTTGCCCGCCTGTCTGTTTCACACAGCATTTTTTATAGCACCCCTTCTGGGTTAACTGCATTAGCATATCGCTGTAAGTTTTACTCTAGCTAATAAATCAATTACTCTTATCTCTCTTACTTGGCTACATTCGTTTTTCTCGAGGGGTCAAAAGTACACAAGTTTCATTCTAACTACTGAATCAATGGTTACACGTGAAATACCATAGGAATCCCCTACACACTCAATAACATATACTTAATGCACAGTAAAGGCACAGTAAACACCTGAATAAACACTTGATACGCAATAAAAGCACACTTAAATAAACACTTAGAAAACAGAGTATTACAATGTTTTCCAATAAAGTCAGATGTATCAGTGGAGTAAAAGGTATGAGAGAGGAGATGGCCAGAATTGGTTGGAAAAGAACACTGGTGGGGATGATGGCTGGGAATTTCTGGAAGCAATTCAAAAGGCAAAGGATATATACATCTCAAAGAGGATGAAGTATTCTAAAGGCAAGATGACACGACCTCACCTAACAAGGGAAGTGAAGGCCAACATAAGAGCCAAAGAGAGGACATAAAATACAGCAAAAATTGGTGGGAAGTTAGAGGATTGGTAAACTTTTAAAACCAACAGAAGGCACCTACAAAAGTCATTAAGAAGGTAAATATGGAATACACAAGTAAGCCAGCCAATGATATTAAAGAGGTTACCAAAAGTTTCTTCAGCTACGTAAAGTGTAAAAGAGAGGCAAGAGAGGATATCGAACCACTGCAAATGATGCTGGAGAGGTTGTAATGAGGGACAACGAAATAGCAGGTAAACTGAATAAGTATTTTGCATCAGTCTTCACTGCAAAAACACTAGCAGTCTGGTAAAAGTTCCAGGTATCAAGGGGTATAAAGTGTGTGGGGTTACCATAACTAGAGAGAAGGTTCTTGGGAAATGAAAGGTCTGAAGGTAGATAAGCCATCTGGACCAGATGGTATCCACTCCAGAGTTCTGAAAGAGGTGGCTGAAGAGACTGCAGAGGTATTATTAATGATTCTTCAATAATCACTAGATTCTGGAATGGTTCTGGAAGAATGGAAAATTGGAAATGTCACTCCACTCGTCAAGAAGGGAGAGAGGCAGAAGAAAGGAAATTATAGGCCAGTTAGTCTGGTCTCAATGGTTGGGAAAACTTTGCATTCAATTATTAGGGATGGAGTCTCAGGGTATTTGGAGGCACATGATAAAATAGGCCATAATCAGCATGGATTCCTCAAGGGAAAATCTTGCCTAACAAATCTGTTAGAAATCTCTGAAGAAATGACAAGCAGGATGGACAGAGGAGAATCGGTTGATGTTGTGTATTTGCATTTTCAGAAGGCCTTTGACAAGGTGCCACACATGAAGCTGCTTAACAAGCTATGAGCCCATGGTATTACAGAGAACATTCTAGCATGGATGAAGTAGTGGCTGATTCACAGGAGGCCAAGAGTGGGAATAAGGGGAGACTTTTCTGATTGGCTGCCAGTGACTAGTGGTGTTCCCCAGCAAGTTTTTGGACCAATTCTTTTCACATTATACGTCAATGATTTGGATGATGGAATTACTGGTTTTGTTGCAAAGTTTGCAGATGATATGAAGATAGGTGAAGGGGCAGGTAGTTTTGAGGAAGTAGAAGTGCTACAGAAGGACTTGGACAGATTACAGTGTCAGGAAGTGTATGCTCACGCACTTTGGTAGAAGAAATGAAAGGAGTAATTATTTTCTAAATGGAGAGAAAATACAAAAAAATGAGGTACTTGGGAGTCCTTGTGCAGGATTCCCTAAAGGTTAATTTGCAGTTTGAGTCGGTGGTGAGGAAGGCAAAGGCAGTAGTAGCATTCATTTCAAGAGGATTAGAATATAAGGCAAGGGTGTAATATAGAGATTTATAAAGCACTGGTGAAGCCTAGTGTGACGAGAATACACATAAGTTAAGATGTTTGCTGGCCTGGGATAGCACCAGTGGCATCAGCAGTTGGTCTGCCACCTGTCCTCAGGGGAGGGAGAGATAAGGAACACAATGAAGCAGCAATTGGAGATGTTAATGAAGGAGACATCAGTCTGGGTATTGTCAAGATTGGCTCCCCCTTTGAACCCTGAACTGTTTGAAGTGATGGACAGGCGATACCCCAGCAGGGGGATAAAAAGGGACAGGTTCGCTAAGGCAGCACACACGACACTCGAGGTAACGAGACCCTGGAAGCGGTGCCCCCCGCCCCCCCCCCGCAAGTGGCAGGAGTCGTTTGGAAGGCTGGTTACGGAACCAAGCCTTAGACGCACAGGGTGGAAAGGTACGATCAGCGGGAACCCGGTGTGTGTCCGCCCTTGCCTGGGGTGCCAGGTTCACTGCAGAGGATCAACCGCATCTGGAGGAGGGGTCACAGTCGGTGACCTCAGGTGACATCACAAAGGACTCGCCCGAAAGCTGCTTGTGAGCAATATCGCAGGTCTGTGAGTGGAAGCCGTTTCGAATGATCAGTCATTCTCGTTCTCTCTCTCCTTCCCCCCACATTGTCCATCGCCATGGCAACGATTACTGCGAACTGAACTAAATTGAACTGGACTTTGTGTCACTTTGAAATTGGTCATTTACCCCTAGACAACGATAGAGCTTGATTGATCCTGTTATCTTAATTCTGTGCACATGTGTGTTTATCATTGCTGAATTGTTGCATTTATTATCCTTTCAATTACTGTGTTGCTTGTTTCTTTAATAAAACTTTATTAGTTCTAGTAATCCAGACTCCAACTGAGTGATCCATTTCTGCTGGTTTAGCAACCCATTTACGGGGTACGTAACACTAGCTTGGAGTATTGTGAGCAGTTTTGGGCCCCTTATCTTAGAAAGGATGTGCTGTAACTGGAGAGGGTTCAAAGAAGATTCATGAAAATTGTTCCAGAATTGAATGGCTTGTCATATGAAGAACATTTGATGGCTCTGGCCATGTATTCACTGGAATTCAGAAGAAAGAGGGATGACTTCATTGAAACCTATCATATGGTGAATAGTTTTCATAGAGTGGACGTGGAAAGAATGTTTCCTATAGTTGGAGAGTCTAAGACCAGAAGACAGCCTCAGAAAAAAAGAGGTATCCTTTTAGAATGAAGATGAAGAGGAATTTCTTTAGCCAGAGAGAAGTGAGTCTGTGGAATTCTTTGCCACAGGCAGCTGTGGGGGCCAAGCCTTTATGTACATTTTGGGCAGAGGCTGATAGATTCTTTACTGGTCAAGGCATGAAGGGATATGAGGAGAAGGCAGGAGATTGGATCTGAGAGAGGAAATTGGATCAGCCAGGATGAAATTGCAGAGCAAACTCGATGGGCCAAAATGGCCTAATTTTGCTTGTATATCATGTGGTCTTATGGTCTAAACTACATCTTTGATTGGTAATTGTCATACCGAGGAAATTTACTTTTCTGTTATTTTTTAACCACAAAGAGAAAATCTGCAGATGCTGGAAATCTGAGCAACACACACAAAATGCTGGAGGAACTCAGCAGGCCAGGCAGCATTATTGGAAAAGAGTATAGTCAACGTTTTGGGCTGAGACCTTCAGCAGGCATGGAGATAAAAAGATGAAGAGTAGAGTTAAAAAGTGGGGAGAGGGGAGGGAGAAACACAGGGGTGAAGTAAAGAGCTGGGAAGTTGATTGGTGAAAGAGATGGAGAAGGGGGAATATAATAGGAGAGGACAGAAAGCCCTGGAAGAAAGAGTGGATGGGCAGTCAAGGAGATAAATTGAGACAGGGAAAAGGGGATGGGGAATGGTGAAGAATGGGTGGGGGGGGGGGCTATCACCGGAAGTTTGAGATATCGATGTTCATGCCCATCGCAACAGTAGAGAAAGTCATGGATGGACATGTGGGAATGGGAATGGGAAGGGGAAGTGCAATTAAAATGGGTGGTCACTGGGAGATCCCGCTTGTTCTGGCAGAGGGAGCATAGGTGCTTGGTGAAGCAGTCCCACCAATATATTTTAATGTTAATTACATAGCCTCTGTCTGTCACTTTCAATGCCAGTCTCAGTCTCTGCTAAATGCTCATCTAGTGTGTTGGCTTCCTAGTTTATCACCTTGAATAATAACAGAATTTAGCTTGGAAATGTCTGCATCTGTATCAAAATGGCAGAGTCAAATTTAGCTAAAAATGTGAACTTTGGCATATGGAAAAGCTGTTGTTGAAATTCTCCTGTGTAGTTTTTATGACAATAACATAAACCTCCCCTTAGAAACGTAGAAAACCTACAGCACAATAAAGGCTCTTTGGCCCACAATGCTGTGCTGAACGTGTACTTACTTTAGAAATTAGCTAGGCTTACCCATAGCCCTCTATTTTTCGAAGCTCCATGTATCTATCCAGAAGTCTCTTAAAAGACCCTATCCTATCTGCCACCACCACTGTCACTGGCAGCCCATTCCATGCACTCACCACTCTGTGTAAAAAACTTACCCCTGACATCTTCTCTGTACCTACCTCCAAGCACCTTAAAACTATGCCCTCTTGTGTTAGCCATTTCAGCCCTGGGGAAAAAGCCTCCGACTATCCACATGATCAACACCTCTCATCATCTTATGCACCTCTATCAGGTCACCTTTCATCCTCCATTGCTCCAAGGAGAAAAGGCCGAGTTCACTCAAACTATTCTCATAAGGCATGCTCCCCAATCTAGGCAACATCCTTGTAAATCTCCTCTGCACCCTTTCTATAGTTTCCACATTAGATTAGATTAGATTATGAGGACACTCGGTCCTTGTTTATTGTCATTTAGAAATGCATGCATGCATTAAGAAATGATACAATGTTCGTCCAGAGTGATACCACAAAAAAAAAGGACAAACCAAAGACTAACACTGACAAGACCACATATAGTTACAGAAACGCAAAGCAGTACCATAATTTGATAAAGAGCAAACCATGGGAACGGTTAAAAAAGAAGTCTCAAAGTTCCGATCAACTCCCGATAGTCCCCGATAGCAGGCGGCAGAAAGGAGAAACTCTCTCTGCCATAAACCTCCAGGCACCGACAACTGTCGATGCATTGGAAGCACCCAACCATAGCTAACTCTGAGTTTGTCCAAAAACTTCGAGCCTCCGACCAGCCCTTCGACACCGAGCATCATCTCTGCTGAGCGGTTTGACCCCGTCCCGGCCGCCGAGCAACAAGCAAAGCCGAGGATTCGGGGACTTCTCCTCCGGAGATTCTAGATCACACAGTAACAGCGGCAGCGAAAAAGGCATTTCAGAAGTTTCTCCAGATGTTCCTCCGTTCTCTCACATCTGTCACCATCAAATCAGGATTGTGCACGGCACCCTACTTGACAGATTACAGATACTATTCACCGGAGTGGCCGCACAAGCTGCGTTGCGCCGCCATCTTCACATCCTTCCTATAGTGAGTTTATATATACTCAATCCCACGGTTGATGAAGGCCAATGCACTGTATGCCTTCTTAACCACACAGTCAACCTGCGCAGTAGCTTTGAGTGTCCTACGGACTCGGACCCCAAGGCCCCTCTGATCCTCCACACTGCCAGAAGTCTTACCATTAATATTCTATTCTGCCATCATATTTGACCTATCAAAATGAACCACCTCACACTTATCTGGGTTGAACTCCATCTGCCACTTCTCAGCCCAGTTTTGCATCCTACTCTTTCTAATATTTTTATTAGTTTCTACATAGAAGAATACAGAGTACAAGAAAGTATATATAAAAGGTCAAAAAAGATTTTAAAAAACTACCAGTTGCATTATATCTATTCATAATAACGATCTCCTTGCCCCATATTCATGTAAGTTAATCAATAGTTATACTGAAATATACTAATTTATTAAAATAAAGTCTAACCCCTACCAAGACCAAAGCTGTTTATTGAGACAAAAAGGTAAAATACCTTCTCATATAACAAAGATTAGTAACAGCCAACACCTGAATTTAAACAACGAATTAAAGGTTTTGAAAGTTTTGAAAATAATTCAGAAAAGGTCCCCACAATGTTTGAAAGTCTTAATGAGATTCAGAAATTGAACAACAAATCTTCTCTAAATCTAAGCATGACATAACGTCGCATAACCATTGAGCATGAGTAGGAGGAAAAACATCTTTCCATTTAAACAAAAGCACCCTCCTAGCTATAAGAGAGCTAAAGGCCAAAATATGTAAATCAGATGTCTTCAGCTTGATATCTTGTCCTGGAACAATACCCAATAGGGCCGTCAGAGGATTAAGCTTAAATTGACTTTGAAAAATAAGGAAAAAGTTTGAAAAACTTCCTTCATATATTTTCAAGACTCAGACAAGTCCAAAACATATGAATTAATGAAGCTTCTCCATTATTACATCTGTCACAGTAGGGAGATATACCCGAATAAAAACGAGAAAGCTTATCCTTAGTCATATGGACTCTATGTATCACCTTAAATTGTATGAGGGACTGGGGAGCACATAGCGATGAAGTATTAACCAGTTTAAAAATTTCATTCCAAGTTTCCTCAGATATTGATGTCTGTAAATCTTGTTCCCAGAGATTCTTAATTTTGTCTAAATGAACATTCCTCGTCTCCAGTAACATGCCATAAATATTAGATATTGAACCATTATGAAAAGGTGTCAAATTAAAAATTACGTCTAGTAAGTTCTCATCTGAGCTTATAGGAAATGTACATAATTGAGATCTTAGTAGGTCTCTGATTTGCAGATATCTAAAAAATTGAGTTTTGGATAAGCTATATTTAGCTGACAATTGCTCAAATGAAAACAGATTTCCTCCACAAACAGATCCCAAAAACATTCAATACCCAACCTGTCCCATTCTTTAAAAACTAAATCAGCCATGGAGGGTTTAAAAAATATTAGAATAAGTGGGACTTGAAAGGGAAAATCTCAATAAACCAAAATGTTTTCTAAATTGTATCCAGATCCTCAGAGTATATTTAACTATTAAATTATCAGTTAGTTTACTTACAAATAAAGGAAGTGAGGATCCAAGAAGAGAAATAATAGAAAATTTATTAACAGAGTCAGCTTCTTAAAAAACCCATACCGGACAGTCCACATGATTAATATAATATAGCCAAAACGTAAGATATCGAATATTAACTGCCCAGTAATAAAACCAAAAATTAGGTAAGGCTAAACCTCCAGACTTTTTATATTTTTGAAGATGAACTTCATTTAAACCAATTTCCCCCTGGGATCAATAAAGTATGACTATGACTATGAAATGAGGACATTTATTTTTCCATATATAGGATAAAATAGATCCAAGAGAGTCAAAAAAGGATTTAGGAATAAAAATGGGTAAAGCCTGAAAAAGATATACAAATTGAGGCAGAATATTCATTTTAATAGAATTAATTTGTTCAATCAACGATATTGAAAGAGATGACCAATTTAATGATATCCTTTTTACATGATTTAATAAAGTAAGAAAGGTTTCTTTAAACAGGTGTTTGTAATTCTTAGCAACTGTTACACTCAAATAAGTAAATTGATTCCTTAAATGGGAGATTAGTATTAATTGATACCAAATTATTTAAAGGAAATAATTCACTCTTATGTAGGTTCAATTTATATCCTGAAAACTGGCTAAAACGGGAGAGTAACGAGAGTACGCAAGGTAGTGAGGTCTCAACAAGGTAGTGAGATAAAAAGCATTATATCATCAGCGTAAAGCGAGATTTTGTGGGTGATACCTCTCCTTAAAATACCACAGATATTAGATTCTCGAAAAGCAATGGCAAGGGGTTCTAAAGCTAGATCAAAAAGCAAAGGACTCAACGGACAGCCCTGTCTAGTTACGTGGTAAAGTTTAAATGGTGTGGAATTTTGAAAATTAGTAAGAACCCAAGCAGAAGGAGGTCGATAAAGTAATTTAATCCATTGAATAAAATCTGGTCCAAAATTAAATTTTTCTAAGATTTTAAATAAATAATTCCATTCAACCCGATCAAAGGCTTTCTCAGCATCTAAGGATATCACACATTCCGATATCTCCTGAGAAGGAGAGTAAATAATATGTAATACACGGTGTATATTAAAATAGGAATGTCGGTTTTTAATAAATTCCGTCTGATCATCAGAAATAATAGAAGGTAAAATATTTTCAATCCTACGAGCCAGAACTTTAGAAAGAATTTTAGTATCAACATTGAGTAATGAAATTGGCCTATATGAAGAGCATTCAGTTGGGTCCTAGTTCTTTTTGTTAGGATAAGCGAAATAGAAGCTTCAGAAAAAGATTGAGGCAAACTACCCAATTTGAAAGCATCCAAAGAGAGTAAGTGTAACTACGGTATCAGAGCGGACGGCTGTGTGCGGAGCCAAAAGAGATGGGGGAGATTTTCAACAATTTCTTTTCTTCAGTATTCACTAAGGAGAAGGATATTGAATTATGTAAGGTAAAGGAAACAAGAAGGGTAGTTATGGAAAGTATGACAATTAAAGAAGAGGAAATACTGGTTCTTTTAAGGAATATAAAAGTGGGCAAGTCTCTGGGTCCGGACAAGATATTCCCTAGGACCTTGAAAGATGTTAGTGTGGAAATAGCAGGGGCTCTGACAGAAATATTTCAAATGCGTTGAAAAATATTTTTAAAAGGGTTCTAAGAGTAAACCTGGCAATTATCGGCCTGTGAGTTTGACGTCAGTGGTGGGTAAATTGATGGAAAGTATTCTTAGAGATGGTATATATAATTATCTGGATAGACAGGGTCTGATTAGGAACAGTCAACATGGATTTGTGTGTGGAAGGTCATGTTTGACAAATCTTATTGAATTTTTTGATGAGGTTACTAAGAAAGTTGAGGGTAAAGCGGTGGATGTTGTCTATATGGACTTCAGTAAGGCCTTTCACAAGGTTCCACATGGAAGGTTAGTTAGGAAGGTTCAATCGTTAGGCATTAATATGGAAGTAGTAAAATGGATTCAGCAGTGGCTAGATGGGAGACGCCAGAGAGTAGTGGTGGATAACTGTGTGTCAGATTGGAGGATGGTGTGTAGCCGTGTGCCTCAGGGATCTGTACTGGGTCCAATGTTGTTTGTCATATTTATTAATGATCTGGATGATGGGGTGGTAAATTGGATTAGTAAGTATGCAGATGATACTAAGATAGGTGGCATTGTGAATAGTGAAGTAGGTTTTCAAAGCTTGCAGAGAGATCTAGGCCAGTTAGAAGAGTGGGCTGAAAGATGGCAGATGGGGTTTAATGCTGAAAAATGTGAGGTGCTACATTTTGGTAGGACTAATCAAAATAGAACATACATGGTAAATGGTAGGGCATTGAAGAATGCTGAAAAACAGAGAGACCTAGGATTAATGGTGCATAGTTCCCTGAAGGTGGAATCTCATGTGGATAGGGTGGTGAAGGAAGCTTTTGGTATGCTGGCCTTTATTAATCAGAGCATGTATAGGAAACAGGGAGTAAATAAGGTGCTTGAGGAGTATAAAAAGTGCAAGAAAATACTTAAGAAGGAAATCACCAGGGCTAAAAGAACACATGAGCTTGCCTTGGCAGTCAAAGTGAAGGATAATCCAAAGAGCTTTTACAGGTATATTAAGAATAAAAGGATTGTAAGGGATAAAATTGGTCCTCTTGAAGATCAGAGTGGTCGGCTATGTGTGGAACTAAAAGAAATGGGGGAAATCTTAAATGGGTTTTTTGCGTCTGTATTTACTAAGAAAACTGGTACGAAGTCTATGGAATTAAGGGAAACAAGTAGTGAGATCATGGAAACTGAACAGATTGAAAAGGAGGAGGTGCTTGCTATCTTGAGGCAAATTAAAGTGGATAAATCCCCAGGACCTGATAGGGTATTCCCTTTGGATCTTGAAGGAGACTAGTGTTGAAATTGCAGGGGCCCTGGCTGAAATATTTAAAATGTCAGTGTCTACAGGTGAGGTGCCGGAGGATTGAAGAATGTCTCATGTTGTTCCGTTGTTTAAAAAAGGATCGAAAAGTAATCTGGGAAATTATAGGCCGGTAAGTTTGACGTCGGTAGTGGGTAGGTTATTGGAGGGAGTACTAAGAGACAGGATCTACAGGCATTTGGATAGACAGGGACTTATCAAGGAGAGTCAACATGGCTTTGTGCATGGTAGGTCATGTTTGATCAATCTATTGGAGTTTTTCAAGGAGGTTAACAGGAAAATGGATGAAGGGAAGGCAGTGGATGTTGTCTACATGGACTTCAGTAAGGCCTTAGACAAAATCCCGCATGGTAGGTTAGTTAGGAAAATTCAGTCGCTAGGTATACATGGAGAGGTGGTAAATTGGATTAGACATTGGCTCAATGGAAGAAGCCAAAGAGTGTTAGTAGAGGATTGCTTCTCAGAGTGGAGGCCTGTGACTAGTGGAGTGCCACAGGGATCAGTGCTGGGTCCATTGTTATTTGTCATCTATATCAATGATCTGGATGATAATGTGGTAAACTGGATCAGCAAATTTACTGATGATACAAAGACTGGAGATGTAGTGGACAGTGAGGAAGGTTTTCAAAGCTTGCAGAGGGATTTGCAGCTGGAAAAATGGGCTGAAAATGGCAGATGGAGTTTAATACAGACAAGTGTGAGGTATTGCACTTTGGAAGGACAAACCAAGGTAGAACATACAGGGTAAATGGTAAGGCACTGAGGAGTGCAGTAGAACAGAGGGATCTGGGAATACAGATACAAAATTCCCTAAAAGTGGCGTCACAGGTAGATAGGGTCATAAAGAGAGCTTTTGGTACATTGGCCTTTATTAATCAAAGTATTGAGTATAAGAGCTGGAATGTTATGATGAGGTTGTATAAGGCATTGGTGAGGCCGAATCTGGAGTATTGTGTTCAGTTTTGGTCACCAAATTACAGGAAGGATATTAATAAGGTTGAAGGAATGCAGAGAAGGTTTACAAGGATGTTGCCGGGACTTGAGAAACTCAGTTACAGAGAAAGGTTGAATAGGTTAGGACTTTATCCCCTGGAGCATAGAAGAATGAGGGGAGATTTGATAGAGGTATATAAAATTATGATGGGTATAGATAGAGTGAATGCAAGCAGGCTTTTTCCACTGAGGCAAGGGGAGAAAAAAACCAGAGGACGTGGGTTAAGGGTGAAGGGGGAGAAGTTTAAAGGGAACATTGGGGGGGGCTTTCTTCACACAGAGAGTGGTGGGAGTGTGGAATGAGCTGCCAGACGAGGTGGTAAATGCGGGTTCTTTTCTAACATTTAAAAATAAATTGGACAGATACATGGATGGAAGGTGTATGGAGGGATATGGTCTGTGTGCAGGTCAGTGGGACTAGGCAGAAAATGGTTCGACACAGCCAAGAAGGGCCAAAAGGCCTGTTTCTGTGCTGTAGTTTTTCTATGGTTTCTGTGGTTTCATTGAGTATAGGAGTTGGGATGTAATGTTGAAATTGTATAAGGCATTAGTAAGGCCAAATTTGGAGTATTGTATACAGTTCTGGTCACCAAATTATAGGAAAGATGTCAATAAAATTGAGAGAGTACAGAGGAGATTTACTAAAATGTTGCCTGGGTTTCATCTCCTAAGTTACAGAGAAAGGTTGAACAAGTTAGGTTGTTATTCTTTGGAGCATAGAAGGTTGAGGGGGGACTTGATAGAGGTGTTTAAAATTATGAGGGGGATTGATAAGAGTTGACGTGGATAGGCTTTTTCCATTGAGAATGGGGGAAGATTCAAACAAGAGGACATGAGTTGACAGTTAAAGGGCAAAAGTTTAGGGGTAACATGAGGGGGAACTTCTTTACTCAGAGAGCGGTAGCTGTGTGGAACGAGCTTCCAACAGAAGTGGTTGAGCCAGGTTCGATGTTGTCATTTAAAGTTAAATTGGAAAGATATATGGACAGGAAAGTAATGGAGGGTTATGGGCTGAGTGCAGGTCGGTGGGACTAGGTGAGAGTAAGAATTCGGCACATACCAGAAGGACCGAGATGGCCTGTTTCTGTGCTGTAACTGTTATATGTTTATATGGTTATACAAATGTTTGTAATTAATGAAGTAAAAGCCTTATAAAATTCTCCAGAAAATCCATCTAGACCCGGAGCCTTCCCCGAGTGTAATGAACGTATAGCGTCAGCGATTTCCTCATAAGAAATGGGTTGATCCATCTGTTTGCAATTATCTGCAGAAAGTGCAGGAATATTTACTTGATCTAGAAAATTATTCATTACAGTATTATCTTTAGGGGAATCAGAACTATAAAGTTTAGAATAGAATTCTCTAAAGGTATCATTTATTCCAGGGTGATCAGTTGTCCTATCACTATTAGTTTTGCAAATTTCTTTAATTTGTCGTTTAACTACGTAAGTTTTTAATTGGTTGGCCAATCCTTTGCCTGATTTATCTCTGTGAATGTAAAATTGAGTTTTATCTTTAAGAAGTTGAGTTTCAATTGGATATGTTAACAGAAGATCATATTTAACTTCAACACGTCTTTTACATAAAACAGGATCTGGAGCTATAGCATATTTTTGATCTAATTGTTTCAATTGATTGACTAATTCAATGCTTTCTTTATTAGTTTTATTCTTAATACTGTCAGTGTAAGAAATAATTTGTCCTCTAATATAGGCCTTGTAAGTATCCCATACAATAAGATTAGAAGTCTCTTCCTTTTTATTCTCTTCAAAAAACAAAATAATATGCTTCTGAAGAAATTTTAAAAATTCCTTATGAGATAACAAAGTTGTATTAAAATGCTAAAATCTGTTGGTTTGAGGAAGACCAGAGATATCTAAAGATAGAAATACAGGAGCATGATCTGAAACAGCAATCTCTTTATATTCACAGGAACGAACTGATGAAATCATTTGACTATCAATCCTGGAATACGTATGATGAACATGGGAAAAAAACAAAGACGTAAAAAATGTCAAACATCAACAATGCCACACTTCAATAAAAAAAGATTGAATAAACAAGTTGATCTATTAAGAGACGCTGGTTTAGAAGATGATCGGTCTAAAATTGGGTCTAGCCAACAGTTAAAAACTCCTCCCATCACCAAAGAATAAAGATTCAGATCTGGTAAAAGCAAAAAAAAACGCTCAAAGAATCCTGGATCATCTACACTTGGGGCATACACAGTGGCAAATACTATGAATTTATTATCTAGTTTTCCTGAAACTATAACAAAATGTCCATTAGTATCAGACACTACTTTTTGGTGGACAAAAGAAAGTATATTATCTATAACAATCAAAACTCCTCTAGATTTGGCCTGAAAAGAAGAATGAAAACAAAGTCCATTCCAACGGCTAAAAAAACGTGGATTATCAAATTTGCGTATCTGAGTTTCTTGAAGGAAATAATAGGGACCTTAAATTTCCTAATACACTATAAGCAAAAATCATATTACGTCTAACAGGGTGATTTAACCCTTTCATGTTAAAACTAAGTAAATTAATAGTTTGGTCCATTTTTAATATTATTTAAAGGAAGGGTTAAAATGTAAGTTAAAACCAAGCCATAAACCTTGAGAAATGGTAACCAAGCAACTAGTTGGCTAAAAATTTGAAAACAGCTTACAGCTTCTGAGAAAAAAAACGTACCCCCACCCACCTCCCAAAGAAAAAAAAGACCGACCAATAGAAAGTAGGCATCTACAACTACGGACAACACCCCAAAAATACCTGCTGATCGCTCCAATTAGTTTCAAGGTTATTTACATTCCAACCTAGACTAAACAATATCCAAACAAGAAATTCAATTCTTATATATCAAAAATATAGTATTAAAAAATACGAAAGGAAATTAGTTACAAAGGTTACCAAAGGTGATGTGGATGGAGAATTGGTTAGCAGACAGGAAGCAAAGAGTGGGAATAAACGGGACCTTTTCAGAATGGCAGGTGGTGACTAGTGGGGTACCACAAGACTCAGTGCTGGGACCCCAGTTGTTTACAATATATATTAATGACTTGGATGAGGGGATTAAATGCAGCATCTCCAAGTTTGCAGATGACATGAAGCTAGGTGGCAGTGTTAGCTGTGAGGAGGATGCTAAGAGGATGCAGGGTGACTTGGATTGGTTGGGTGAGTGGGCAAATTCATAGCAGATGCAATTTAATGTGGATAAATGTGAAGTTATCCACTTTGGTAGCAAAAATAGGAAAACAGATTATTATCTGAATGGTGGCCGATTAGGAAAAGGGGAGGTGCAACGAGACCTGGGTGTCATTATACACCAGTCATTGAAAGTGGGCATGCAGGTACAGCAGGCGGTGAAAAAGGCGAATGGTATGCTGGCATTTATAGCGAGAGGATTTGAGTACAGGAGCAGGGAGGTACTACTGCAGTTGTACAAGGCCTTGGTGAGACCACACCTCGAGTATTGTGTGCAGTTTTGGTCCCCTAATCTGAGGAAAGACATCCTTGCCATAGAGGGAGTACAAAGAAGGTTCACCAGATTGATTCCTGGGATGGCAGGACTTTCATATGAAGAAAGACTGGATGAACTGGGCTTGTACTCGTTGGAATTTAGAAGATTGAGGGGGGATCTGATTAAAACGTATAAAATCCTAAAGGGATTGGACAGGCTAGATGCAGGAAGATTGTTCCAGATGTTGGGGAAGTCCAGAACAAGGGGTCACAGTTTGAGGAGAAAGGGGAAGCCTTTTAGGACCGAGATTAGGAAAAACTTCTTCACTCAGAGAGTGGTGAATCTGTGGAATTCTCTGCCACAGGAATCAGTTGAGGCCAGTTCATTGGCTATATTTAAGAGGGAGTTAGATATGGCCCTTGTGGCTACGGGGATCAGGGGGTATGGAGGGAAGGCTGGGGCGGGGTTCTGAGTTGGATGATCAGCCATGATCATAATAAATGGTGGTGCAGGCTCGAAGGGCCGAATGGCCTACTCCTGCACCTATTTTCTATGTTTCTATGTAAAAGATACAATTATTCATACAGAAAGACATTAAACATTTAATCTTATATCTTCATGAAAAAACAGACTAAGCAGTTAGCCTTCAAATTTAAAAAATCTTTGTGCTTCAGTATTCAAACGAAACCATTCAAAGGATCCATCTTTAATGAGATTCTCAGTCAAACTGGGTAGCCAAGGGACGGGTTAAAACCCTTGTTAAAAAAAATTCTAACAAATCTTGTTTAAACTTAGCACGTTCCTGCATAACCTCAAGCAAATAATCTTCGCGAATCTTAATATTCCACCCTATAACCAATCATGCCCCTTCGACGGGATTTGCGAAATAACAGTTTCTCATTTAGTGTTGTGTCTTCATGTAAGGACAAACTAAACAGCTGGACGTCGAATTTTAAAAACCTTTGTGCTTCAACAGTCCAACAAAACCATTCTAAAGATCCATCTTTAAGTGTGATTCTGAGTCGGGTTGGGTAGTGAAGGGAAGGGGAAACCCCTATTAAAAAGCTTGGACATAACTTCTTTGAACTTAACACGTTCCTGCATAACCACAGGCGAGTAATCTTTGACAATTCTAATCTTACGACATTGATAGTACATCATGCCTCTTCAATAAGATTCACGAATTAAGAGTTCCTTTGTTTTAAATTCCTGAAAATAGATTATTACCGATCTTGTTTTCTGACCCTTAGGAGGTCTAAACGCAGGAGATCTGTGAACTCAATCAATCATAGGCACAGACGTCAAAATCTCCGGAAATAATTCTTGCAAAAAATTCCATAGGATGATTACCTTCGATTAGTTCTTCAAGACCCAGAACCCGTAGGTTGTTTCTTCTACTTCTATTTTCTAGGTTGATAATCTTCTGTCTTAACCTCTCGTTGGACTCTGATTGCTTTTCACAAAGCTTTTGCAAATCATCCACTTCCGTTTCCACAGACGCCAAAATTTCTTCGTTATTTTTTATACGTTTACCATGTTCATTAAGAGTTTGTTGAATAGAATCCAATTTACCATCTATTTGTTTAAATTCAGAGCTGAATTGTTGAAACTTCTCAGCGGCTTCTCGTGTATGGCTTTGCAGCAAGTCCATAATAGAATCCAAAGAAGCAGGGAAATAATCCTTTTTAGTACCTCTGGCCCTCCTTGTATCCATAATGAAAGAATATCACACTTAAAAAAGAAGTTTCAAGACAGGTTGGAAATACTAAGATAATTAGAGTTGGAGAACCAGCAGATTGCTGTTACTCCATCAGCCACCACCAGGAAATCTCGTTTTGCATCCTATCAATGTCCCACTGTAATCTCTGACAGCCCTCCACACGATCCACAACACACCAAACCTTTGTTTAATCAGCAAATTTACTAACCCATCCCTCCACTTCCTCATCCAGGTCATTTATAAAAATCATGAAGAGAAGGGGTTCCAGAACAGACCCCTGAGGCACACCACTGGTGACCGACCTCCATGCAGAATATGATCTGTCTACAACCACTCTTTGTCTTCTGTGAGCAAGCCAATTCTGAACCCACAAAGCAAGGTCCCCTTGGATCCCATGCCTCCTTACTTTCTTAATAAGCTTTGCATCAAATGCCTTGCTGAAATCCACATACACTACATCTACTGCTCTCCCTTCATCAATGTGTTTAGTCACATTCTCAAAAAAATCAATCAGGCTCGTAAGCAACGACCTGCCTTTGACAAAAGCTATGCTGACTATTCCTAATCATATTATGCCTCTCTAAATGTTCATAAATCCTGCCTCTTAGGATCTTTTCCATCAACTTACCAACCACTGAAGTAAGACTCACTGGTGTATAATTTCCTGGGCTATCTCTACTCCCTTTCTTGAATAGGGGAACAACATCTGCAACCCTCCAATCCTCCAGAACCTCTCCCGTCCCCATTGATGATGCAATCTCCTCTCTCGCCTCCCACAGTAGCCTGGGGTATATTACATCCTCTTTCTTAATGTCTGTACGCTCAAGCTTTTCAATCCGCTTTAAATCATCCCTACAATCGCCAAGATCCTTTTCCGTAGTGAATATTGAAGCAAGGTATTTGTTATGTATCTCTGCCATCACCTCCGGTTCCATACACATTTTTCCACACCTGATCGGTCCTATTCTCTCATGTCTTATCCTCTTGCTCTTCACATACTTGTAGAATGCCTTCTTAATATTTTTTCCCCTGTGCTGCAGGGGCGGGAGTGAACATTTGGAATGGACCCTGTCCCTTTGTGTATTTGGAGGGTGAAGGGTAACACAGGTATCATGACGTGTGTTACATTTCCTGCACTTCTCCATGATATCGATGGGCCCTCTGAATGTTCCCCTGTCCCAGAAGGAGTATTTTGGTTTAAGATTTTCTTCTGCAAAGGGGAGCAGCTAAAGGTCTTGACCTATATTTAGTGTCTAGTCAGCAAAGTTGTGGGTGAATATCTCTTCCTAAGGCGGATGGACTCCAGGAAAGTTGTTTAGTTTGTTGACTATGCCTTACCTGCTGAGGGGCTGGTGTAGAATGCTGTGCATGTGATCAAGCTGAGTAGAGGTCGATTTGCTGACTTTGTTACTGACCATACATTTTCAACCTTTTTTACGCCATGGAGCCTTACCATTAACCAAAGAACTCCAGGTTGGGAACCAATGCGTTAGAAGGAAAAAGAGAGGACCCTATGCCAGCAACTCATTGCCCTTGTGTGGAAATCAGTGGTATCCTGTTACCAAATGGTGCAGGTGTTTTTGTTCTGTAAATATTTCTGTAATATTTGAGTAGTACTGTAAATATATATTGTTGATTAAGCATTCCTTATTTGTGTAAATCATTCATTACGGGTCATATGTAAAAGTACATATCACGCTTTCATGTCATATGTGCACAACTCACCAAGTAAAAACTAAACTGAGACTCATTATCTCCAAGCTCCCCATCTTTTACTTTCAATTAGTTTCATGTTTTGGAGTTACGGTACATAAGTGGTGATAAGGAATCTTAAACAAACTTGAGATGACACCCTTTCTATCTACCTATCGCTCAAGTTTTTTAAAAATTACAGTGAGAAATGGTCAAGTAAAAACAAAAGTTCAGCTGTACTTAAGGAAAACTTAGAACTGGCAGCTTACTGGCAGAGTTGTACTTGACACTGTGGGACTGGATTGGCCCCAAACGTACTGAAAGTTTATAACGCATCTACCTAGCATATGTCGTACTCCATGACAAAGGGGATAATTACCATCATCCACAAGGGGAAAGGGGAGAAGGGTAACATCAGGCATTGGAGACCCATCTCGCTGTTGAAAGTAGACTGCAAAGTTCTGTCCAAGGCGATGGCTAACAGGACTAAGTCTGTACCAGGACAGGTCATCCACCCAGACTATACTTGTGCTGTACCAGGCAGGAAGGTCCTTGACAGCCTTGCGTTACTCAGGGATGCCCACCTGGTCAGCTTGGACAAGGAGAAAACCTTCAGCAGGGTAGCACAGATATATGTAATGGAGATGTTTCATGGCCTGGTATGGAAACAGCAATGTTCATAAACAGAAAAACCTAGAAAAAGTGGTGGACACAAGCCTTGAGCTCACCATTGAGCAAATCTACAAGCAGTTCTGCTACAAGAAAGCAGCACGCATCATCAAGGACCCCTCCCATCCAGTCCTTGCTCCCTTCTTGCTGCTACCATCAGGAAAAAGGTACAGGAGCCCAAGGTACCACACCACCAGCTTCAGGAACTGTTATTACCCTTCAACCATCAGTCTCCTGAACCAGAGCAGATAACCTCACACACCTCAACTCTGAACTGGTCCACAAACTACAGACTCACTTTCAAGAACTCTGCAACTCATTTCTCAGAATTAATTATTTATGCAAACTATTTATTTAATTTTTAGTTTGTTTTCTTTTGCACTTTGATTGCTTGTCAATCTTTGTGAGTAGCTTTTCATTGATTCTATCGTATTTTCTTGTTCTGCTATGAATGCTGACAAGAAAAATGAATATCAAGGTAGTATAACATGTACTTTGATAATAAATTTATTTTGAACTTTGAAATTGAAAATGGACTTTGTGGAGGGAATCAAGAATTGGATCCAACTGTTCTGCACAGACATCTGTAGTGCAATGCAAATCAATGGGTTGAAGACCAATAGTTCCTCAACAAGCCTGAAGCCAGGCTGAGTTGCCCGCTCTTCTGTCTTGTACAGAACCCTTTGCTGAAACCAACAGCAGGGTGGAGCAGCTGCAAAAGCAAAGAAGGGAGAAAGAGAGGAGAGCGCAATTTGTTAAAAACCCATTCAGGTTCACCAGCAAAAATCTGGCACCCTAACCAGCTCAAAGCAGGAGGTGGAAGAATTTCTGCAGGAATCAGGGTCTAGAATTCAATTCAAAAGTCCCCCAACTAAAAATCCCAGCAACAGAGCTGAACGTGGCAGAGTCCACTTTGCAGGAGGTCCAGAATACCATTAAGAGAGCAAAGTCATCTGCTGCCCTGGGACCAAGTTGTATATCCTATAAGGTATATAGGAAGTGTCCAAAACTCCTCCAGAGGTTGTGGAAGATAATGAGGAAGATTTGGACCGAAGGCTCTATCCCACCAAGCTGGAAGATGGCTGAAGGAAGAAGATTCCTCCACAATCACCCAGTTTAGGAGAACCTCCCTCCTTAGCGTGGAGTGCAAGATATTCTTCTTGGTGCTTGTGAGAAGGCTGACCTCTTACTTAATGGAGAACCACTATATCGAAACATCCATCCAGAAAGGTAGCATCCCGGGTTTCTCTGGGTGCCTTGAGCACAACTCAATAATCAGCCAATTGATCCGCGAGGCCAGACAGATGAAAGGCGACCTAACAATTGTCTAGTTAGACCTAGCCAACGTCTACAGACTAATTCCACACATCATCTTCCAGGCTGGCCTGGATATCCTGCCAGTAATGCATTACTAAATGACAATAAAAGGGGACCGCGTGTCCACATAATCATAATGCGAGACATGGTCACCAGCTACCTAGGATTCAAGCTACACTTCGCTTCTGCCCACTTTACAATCAGGTGGCAAGACCGGCTGTACCATCTCCCTTATCTTGTTTGTCATGGGTTTGAACCTCCTCATATCAGCAGCAGCAGACGTTACCCAAAGCCCAGTGTTGGAGCCTGGGATCCGACAGTGATTGCCCAAACAAGGTGGGTATCAGAAACCCTGGACAACATAGCTACCTGGGCTAGGATGACCTTTGAGGCCAGGAAGTACAGATGCATAATGATCATGCATAATCATGCATGTTCTATCTTCAAGTACAGAGAGAAGTCATTCCATCTGTTGAGGACAACCTAATAGTGTCTTGGAAAGTGGTTTAATGCAGCAATGATGGACAGCATTAGCATCACTCACACGGTAAAGCAGACTGAAGAGTGGTTGAAGAAGATTGACAACATTGGACTCCCTGGTAAATTTAAGACATGACTATACCAATATGATCTTCTACCAAGGCTGCTCTGGTTTTTCACGGTGTATGAGATCCCCATGACCACTGTAGAAGGCATTGAGAGGAAAGTCAACAAGCACTTGTGGAGGTGGCTTGGGATTCCCCCACCAAGTTTTTCTTCAGTGGGGCTCTACCATAGAAACCATAGAAACTACAGCACAGAAACAGGCCTTTTGGCCCATCTTGGCTGTGCCGAACCATTTTCTGCCTAGTCCCACTGACTGCACACGGACCATATCCCTCCATACACCTCCCATCCATGTATCTGTCCAATTTATTCTTAAATGTTAAAAAAGAACCCGCATTTACCACCTTGTCTGGCAGCTCATTCCATACTCCCACCATTCTCTGTGTGAAGAAGCCCCCCCCCCATGTTCCCTTTAAACTTTTCCTCCATCACCCTAAACCCATGTCCTCTGGTTTTTTTCTCCCCTTGCCTCAGTGGAAAACACCTGCTTGCATTCACTTTATCTATACCCATCATAATTTTATATACCTCTATCAAATCTCCCCTCATTCTTCTACGCTCCAGGGAATAAAGTCCCAACCTATTCAACCTTTCTCTGTAACTGAGTTTCTCAAGTCCCGGCAACATCCTTGTAAGCCTTCTCTGCACTCTTTCAACCTTATTTATATCCTTCCTGTAATTTGGTGACCAAAACTGAACACAATACTCCAGATTCGGCCTCACCAATGCCTTATACAACCTCATCATAACATTCCAGCTCTTATACTCAATACTTTGATTAATAAAGGCCAATGTACCAAAAGCTCTCTTTACGACCCTATCTACCTGTGACGCCACTTTTAGGGAATTTTGTATCTGTATTCCCGGATCCCTCTGTTCCACTGCACTTCTCAGTGCCTTACCATTAACCCTGTATGTTCTACCTTGGTTTGTCCTTCCAACGTGCAATACCTCACACTTGTCAGTATTAAACTCCATCTGCCATTTTTTAGCCCATTTTTCCAGCTGGTCCAAGTCCCTCCGCAGGCTCTGAAAACCTTCCTCACTGTCTACAACACCTCCAATCTTTGTATCATCAGCAAACTTGCTGATCCAATTTACCACATTATCATCCAGATCATTGATATAGATGACAAATAACAATGGACCCAGCACTGATCCCTGTGGCACACCACTAGTCACAGGCCTCCACTCAGAGAAGCAATTCTCTACCACCACTCTCTGGCTTCTTCCATCGAGCCAATGTCTAATCCAATTTACCACCTCTCCATGTATACCTAGCGACTGAATTTTCCTAACTAACCTCCCATGCGGGACCTTGTCAAAGGCCTTACTGAAGTCCATGTAGACAATATCCACTGCCTTCCCTTCATCCACTTTCCTGGTAACTTCCTCGAAAAACTCCAATAGATTGGTTAAACATGACCTACCATGCACAAGGCCACGTTGACTCTCCCTAATAAGTCCCAGTTTATCCAAATGCTTGTAGATTCTGTCTCTTAGTACTCCCTCCAATAACTTACCTACTACCGACATTAAACTTACTGGCCTATAACTTCCCAGATTACTTTTCGATCCTTTTTTAAACAACGGAACAACATGCGCCACTCTCCAATCCTCCGGCATCTCACCTGTAGACAGCGACATTTTAAATATTTCAGCCAGGGCCCCTGCAATTTCAACACTAGTCTCCTTCAAGGTCCGAGGGAACACCCTGTCAGGTCCCGGGGATTTATCCATTTTAATTTTCCTCAAGACAGCAAGGACCTCCTCCTTTTCAATCTATACGGTTTCCATGATCTCACTACTTGTTTCCCTTAATTCCATAGACTTCATGCCAGTTTCCTTAGTAAACACAGACGCAAAAAACCTATTTAAGATCTCCCCCATTTCCTTTGGTTCCGCACATAGCCGACCACTCTGATCTTCAAGAGGACCAATTTTATCCCTTACAATCCTTTTGCTCTTAGTATACCTGTAAAAGCTCTTTGAATTATCCTTCACTTTGACTGCCAAGGCAACCTCATGTCTTCTTTTAGCCCTCCTGATTTCTTTCTTAAGTATTTTCTTGCACTTCTTATACTCCTCAAGCACCTTATTTACTCCCTGCTTCCTATACACGTCATACAACTCCCTCTGCTTCTTTATCAGAGTTGCAATATCCCTTGAGAACCAAGGTTCCTTATTCCTATTCACCTTGCCTTTAATCCTGACAGAAACATACAAATTCTGCACTCTCAAAATTTCTGCTTTGAAGGCTTCCCACCTACCAATCACATCCATGCCAGAGAACAACCTGTCCCAATCCACGCTTTTTAGATCCTTTCTCATTTCTTCAAATTTGGCCTTCTTCCAGTTAAGAACCTCAACCCTAGGACCAGATCTATCCTTGTCCATGATCAAGTTGAAACTAATGGTGTTATGATCACTGGAACCAAAGTGCTCCCCTACACAGACTTCTGTCACTTGTCCTAACTCATTTCCTTACAGGAGATCCAATATTGCATCCCCTCTAGTTGGTCCCTCTATATATTGATTTAGAAAACTCTACTTGTGCTATTGTCATTGGTAGTGGAGGAGTTCAAGGTGGCAAAGTGTGGGATGTGTTAACTCTGAGGGGCTCTGATGACAAGGTAATAGACCAAGCAGGAGTCACAAAACAGTCAGGTCGAAAGTGGGCTGCCAACTCGGCCATAGACCAGGCAGTGAGCTCCCTGCAATTGAGAGACATCATTGATAACCCATGCCTGGGTCAGCAAGGCCTCTGCTCCAACAATGGGGGAGTACCTTCACCTTAGAAAGACCAACTATACTCTCTTCTGTCCCCTGACACAGTGCTTTTCCAGCATACTGCTGGTGTCTTCCCCAGTGAAGACCAATGCAAAATAATTAAGTTCATCCATTTTTTTGTCCCCCATTACCACCTCTCCAGTGGTCCTGTATCTACTCTTGCCTCTTTTACTCTTTATATTTCTGAAAATATCCTTTTTTTATATTATTGGCTAGCTTACCTTCATATTTCATCTTTCATCTTCCCATTTCTTTTTTAGTTTCCTTCTGTTAGTTTTTGAAAGTTTCCCAATACTCTAGCTTCCCACTAATTTTTGCTCTATTAAATTCAAGTTCAAGGTTATTTCTCATTCAACCATACACATGTAAACAGCTAAATGAAATATTGTTCCTCTGGGGCCTAGGTGCAAAACACAGTATATAGTCACACACAGCACATATAGTTACAATAAATTGCATATTTAGTCACCGAAAATATAGGTACAAATGCTTGAGTAGCATGGCCTGAGGTTGATGGTGCATGGGATCTTCACCTGGATCCACTTTTCTCCAAGAACAAGCACACAAAAGTTCATTATTTCATACTGGGTCAGCCAGACAAAATGAATCCACCTTATATGTCCTCTCTTTTGCTTTTATGCTGTCTTTGACTTCCCTTGTCAACCACTGTTGTCTCATGCTACCTTTAGAATACTACTTCTTCTTTGGGATGCCTTCCAAATTTCTCCCAGAAACTCCAGCCATTGCTGTTCTGCCATCCCCTTCCAATCATCTTTGGCCAGCTCCTCTCTGAATCCTTTATAATTCCTTTTACTCCACTGTAATGCTGATAAACTCTAGATCTAGATTCAAAGGACCTAATCAGAAATCTGCACTGGGAACAAACTGCCGCTGTAAGAATAGATGGAGAAGTGAGTCAGTTTATGAAAATCAAGAGAGGCGTTAGACAAGGGTGTGTTTTCTCCCCTCATTTATTTAATGTGTACAGTGAAATAATATTACAAAAAATAAGAGACATCTTGGGAATCAAAGTTGGCGGTGAAAATATCAATAATTTCAGATATGCAGATGACACTGTGTTAATTGCAAGTATGGAAGAACTACAAAACTTAATTGATATAGTTGTTGAAGAAAGTGCAAAAATGGGTCTATCTATCAATTGCAAAAAGACAGAATGTATGGTGATATCCAAAAAGAAGGAGAATCCTATCTGCAGCCTGAGAATAAATGGGAAGGACACAAAACAAGTACAGAACTTTCGCTACTTAGGAAGCTGGGTGACATCAGATGGCAGGTGTGACATGGACATCAAAAGAGGAACAGGGATGGCAAAAGACACCTTTACGAGAATGAAGAGTATAATGACCAATACTCAACTAGGCATGACAACCCGCCTCAGAGTACTGAAATATTACGTTTATCCAGTTATGTTATATGGCTCAGAATGCTGGACAATATCTAGCAACATGAGGAAACGAATTGAAGCAGCAGAGATGTGGTTTTTGAGGAGGATACAAAGAATATCATGGTCGAAACAAATATCTAATGAGGATGTCATGAACAGAGCAAACACAAGAAGAGAAATAATGTATGAGATCATGAAAAGGCAACATAACTTCATTGGACATGTGATTAAGGGGTTAGAATGCACAGTAATTATGAGAAAGATGGGCGGGAAGAAAGCAAGAGGAAGATAAAGACAAATGATGATGGAGACAGCAGCCAGAGAACTGGAAATGAATACCAATGAATCGATTCACTTGACCCGAAACAGGAGTGTGTGGGCCATGGCAGTCAAAGCTCAAAATGGGCACGGCACCCGATGATGATGAATGCTGATAAATATAATTTTACCTTCTCCCTCTCAAACTGAAGGGTAACTTCTATCATATGTCTATCACTGTCTCCCAAAGTTTCCCTTACCTTAAGTTCTCGAATCAAATCTGGTTCATTACACAACACCCAATCCAGAATCGCCTTTTCCCTAGTGGGCTCAACCACAAGCTATTATTAAAAAGCTATCTCATAGGTATTCTACAAACTCCTTCTCTTGGGATCCAGCACTAACCTAATCTACTTGCATATTGAAATCCCATGACTAGTGTAACACTGCCCATTTGACCTGCTTTTTCTCTCTCCTGTTATAACTTCTAGTCTATGTCCTGCCTACTGTTCAGAGGCCTGTATAGAACTCCCATCAGGGGCTTTTTACCTTTGCAGTTTCTTAACTCTATCCATAAGGATTCTAGATCTTCTGATCCCATGTCACCTCATTCTAAAGATTTGATTTAATTTTTTACCAATCCCACCCTCTCTGCAAACCTGCTTGCCATTGGACGTTAACCTCCCCACTATGACCTTCTTGCAGCCACAATTCAGTGATGCCCACAATGTCCTACCTGCCAATCTCTAACTGTGCTACAAGATGATCTACCTTATTCTGCGGGATATTACAGTGACCACCCGTTTTAATTCCACTTTCCATTCCTATTCTGATATATCTATCCATGGCCTCCTCTACTGTTGTGATGAGGCCACAGCACCTTATATTCCATCTGGGCAGTCTCCAATCTGATGGCATGAATGTTGACTTCTCGCACTTCCGCAAATTCCTCCCCCCACCATTCACCATTCTTTCCCTCTCTCACCTTATCTCCTTGCCTGCCCTTCTCTGGTGTTCCTCCCCCCTTTTCTTTTGTCCATGACCTTCTGTCCTCTCCTATTAGATCCCTCCTTCTCCAGCACTGTAGCTCTTTCACGAATCAACTTCCCAGCTCTTCACCCCTCCCCTCTGGATTTCACCTATCACCTTGTGTTTCTCCCTCGTCTCCCCCACTTTTTAAATCTACCCCTCATCTTTTTTCTCCAGTCCTGCTGAAGGGACCCAGCCCGAAACTTCGACTCTTTTCTATAGATGCTGCCCGGCCTGCAGAGTTCCTCCAGCATTTTGTGTGTGTTGCTTGGATTTCAAGGATCTGCAGATTTTCTCTTGTTTACCTTATTCTATGTACTGCGTGCATTCAAATATAACACCTGTCCTGTATCCGTCACCTTTTCCAAGTTTGCCCTCAGAGTTACCAGAAGATAACTTCTTAACCCTTTATAAACTGCCAGTGCATTTACTTGTATACCAACTGCCCATCTTCTGCCTTATCACTCCGCTTCTCACTCTCCTGCCAAACTAGCTTAAATCCTCTCAATAGCTTTAGCAAAGCGCCCACAAGGATTTTGGTCACCCTGCCTTCAAGCCGAACCAATTCCTATCAAGATGCTCCATCCAAACTAGTACCATAACCTTCTAAACCTTACCAATCCATGTCATTGTCCAACTATCTTTTAAAAATTGTTATTGACCTGACTCAATTGCTTCCTCTGGCAGCTCTCGTTCCACCCTTTGAACAAAGTGGCTCCGCAAGTTCCTATTAAATCTGCTAGATCAGTTGACTCTTTCACATTCGCTAGGCTGTGGGACTGCTATCTTCTGCCTTTTCTGTCATTTTTATTACATTCCTACTCTTTTGTGCCCACTATATATAAAGTGTTAGCCTAACATGAGTAACACATTCCATTGCATCTTGCTGTACATGACAATGAACTGATGTGAATCAGCACATGACTGAGAAGGTTCAGAGAAATGTGGGCCAAACAACAGCCTGCCATATTATCCTTTCTTTGTTTTCCCAGAATTCCATGTTCGCTTTCTGCTCATGTTCCTCCCCTGCTCCCTGTCTAATTTAAACCTTCCAGGACAAGACTTGAAATCCCCTAACAACACACACAACCTCTGCTGAAGGGTTTCGGCTGGAAATATCAACTATACTCTTATGCTAGATGCTGCCTGGCCTGCTGAGTTCCTCCGGCATTTTGTGTGTGTTGCTCAGATTTCCAGCATCTGCAGATTTTCTCTCTTTTGTGATTAGAAAACCCCCATTATAGCTCTTTAATTGGACCCCCATCCTTTAAACATTAATTCCCTCCAGCATCAGCTCATATGTTAAGACTCACTGCAGCAGTAATGGATTAGGATTTCGAAAGCTCCGTCCACAGCACTTTCTAACCCTGAACTGCTATTACCTAGAACGTTGGTAGCAGAGACATGAGAAAACCGTTTTGAAGTCACACATTGTGAGATATAATTGTTTTTCTCCCAATATCACTGGGTTTAAATGTTGCAACGCTCTACATATCAGCAATGTGGAAGCAGCTTAACTACAGACACTGCATCAATTAAACAACAGTTCACCATTACCCCTGAAAGGTGAATACATGCTGGCCTTACCAATAATACTCATACACCACAGGTAGTACTGAAGGTGCAATGTGAACTATAGCTATAGATCAGGAGAAATAGCTGATGTTTAAAACAGAATGTTTTAAATTAACACGAAACATTACTGGGAAGTCACTCCGGTAACAAGATCCACCAGCGCGGCGCTCCAGGTGCAACCTTCGAAATGTTTCTGTAAAATAAATGGATTACGATTTCGAAGGTGCCAAACACAAAGATAAACTTTTTTTGTGAACGAAAATGACTCCGCGTGCGCGCAGGAGCTCACGTTCCACAGGGACCCGGCGTGAGCGATGCCCGCGGGGGCGCGGGCGCGGGCGGGGGAGGGGAGGCGAGCGTCGGGCGCGCAGCCGTGGGCTGAGCCGGCTGCGCGCGCAAGCCGATTGCGTCCTTGTCAGGGAGGCAGTGTTTCGGGTGAAGAGTGGCTGGAGTACTGCCTCACTGCTAAAGGCGACGGTAAGAACCCAGTTTTATTAGCTGATTTAAGTCTGAACTTCAGGGTGTTGTTTTCCCGTTATTTTTAGTCAGGTGCAGTGTGGAAAAGTCAATTCCTTTTAGCTACATTTATCCAATTGTATCTTGTTCTCATGGAAACAGGTCAGGCTTTTTTTAGGCCACTTTGTTTCTGTCTCTCGGGGATGTGCTGACAACCGGGGACACTGCAGCACTTTTAACACTTTTACTGTACGCTGTACATTTTCAATAAAATTTATTTTAAGACACTCCCGTTCAGATAAAATGCTGATAGTAATGCAGACAAAGCAACTGGCAAACAATTACTGATAATAAAAATATAAAGCCTGATGTCTGACTGTGTATCCATGCAAAGGATGCAAAGGTGCTTGTCTTTATTGCTCTTTATTGTTGCCGCCACCTTAATTTCCTTTATGTTGAATGTCAAACATTTAATTAGTTTAATGTAAGCGATTTACTTTGTAATATGAATTAAAAACAAATGGTAGTTCTGCTAATATATAATACAACTCTGTTTCTGGAAGTATTATAATGACTGATGGATTTTCATTCAACCATAAAATAGCAATTTTGCTGCAACGCCGAATAGGACACTCATAAATGTTCTTGACAGTGAAACCTTGATTTCAGGCTTCCGATTAATTGCACTTTTGAATGTGTTCAAACGAACAGCTGCAGAAAGAGTGTTTCAAATTCATTTTCTTAAAAATGAAGACAAAATAAATGTGTACAGTTTGATTTTATCTAAAATGGTGATTTTCTTTAATTAAGGTTATGGAGCAAAACTTCTATGGATTGCATGTTGGTAGTCTTTGAAACGCAGATCTTTAGCAATAACCCTAATCCCTAGTGTTAAAAAAGCATCGCTGCAGAATCAAGTTAAGCATTCAACCAGACAAACTTTACAGCCTGCCCTCTATTACAGTATGTTACTCTGTGTATTCGACCCTTCCAGAATGTCATATTTCTTGACGCGAATACTTAATCTCTTAAAATGGCTTGCTCTTCCATTTGATTAAATGGTTGTGACTTTGCATGTATTATTAATGCGTATTTTCTACTTTGTAGGGTGTTTTATGACTTGTAGTATTGTTGAAATAGCTTTCAGGCAAGTGGTTTATCCAGGATGCAGTGGTTGGACAACGTTACTGAGGTTACTGAGAAGCAATGTGATTGAACAATTCTGTATAGCATGTATTAAGATTCTTATAAAATTGTGCTGTATTCCAAAATTATTTCCTCGTTTATAAATGGGAAATAAAACTGTGGGTGGGGGGTTGTATGCTAAGATGCTTATGAATAACTTCAATATTACCAATTTTATAATGTTCTTCGAAATGTGGATATTAATATATGCAGTTTGAAATATTTTGTTATTGGTGTACTGTTTGCTTAATGTTCTTTTCAGATTGATTGGCTATTTGCTTTAATATTAGATTAGGAAGATATGCTTCATAAGAGGATTTGTGTCTAATAATATGACATTGAGAAATGCTACTGATTGGAAAATCTGGGTGATTATTTTGCTTTTTCTCTTTTTAACTTTGTGTTTCTCAAATCAAATGTATCCAGTGCTATGGATGCCAACGTTTAGAGAGGGCTCAAAATAATTTGACAAATAATCCAGATATGAGGAATGACTCCTGGAATTTTGCTTACTCTGTGTTTTAAAACTATTGGGATTGCATGTATGATTATAGTGATCATGTGTTAGGCTGCCTTTTCATGCATTTTATGTTTGTACTCTTTGCTTTTTATGGTTCTTTTGATCTTTTTTATGTTAGACCACAAATTATGGTTCATGTAATTAAAGCAGTATACTTCCAACTAATCATTCTCCTCAATCTTTTTCAGTTAATTATTATGGGGTTAAAATGACAATCATAGATTCATTAATTTGCTGGAGCTGCCATTTTTAATTTTTGAGCAGGTTGAGGATGGCTGCCAGCACACTTTTGGTAGATTTTCTAAAATGGACATTGCTACACCATTTGGATTCTGTTTTTTTTTGGTGAGAAATATCACTTACAGGAAAGACTATAGATTAAAGAAATGTTAGATTTATGAAGGATAATTTAATAAGCAACAGAATAGGCACTATTATCTTTTTGAAAATTGTAGTAGAATGTAGAATTCATCCTTGTGACAATCACACAGTTAACAGCAGCCATTGTGGAACCAGCTGAGAGAATATTTTGGTGACTGAAATGATTTTTAGTAGTAGAAGCTTAATAACTTTAATTTTTCAGGATCTGGCTATATCCACGTAGCATTTATCCTTAATTGCAATGTGGTGGAATTAAGTGACTGAAGTGCTGTTTGGGGTGTACTTTGCATATAGTTATAATTTTTTGTAAGTTTTCAAATAGTTATGGAGAATGATAGGCCAAATGCACAGGTTAAAACTCTAAATTGAGGCAAGGCCAATTTTGGAAGTATTAGATGGGATCTTGCAGAGGCTGATAGGGTGATACTGCTTGCTGGTAAAGAGATAAATGGCAAGTTGGGAGCCTCTTAAGGGTGTGATATCAAGAGAGTGGGGCAGTATGTTCCACTAGGGTGAAGGGCAAGGTTGGCAAGTTTAGGGAACCCCAGCTGATGAGAGATATAGAGACTCTGGTCAGGAAAAACGAGACATACATTGACATCAGGCAATTGGGGAGGAGTGAATCCCATGAAGTATAAGAGCGTAATAAAGAGAGCAAGAAAGGTGATATGAAATGGATCTGGCAGACGGGATTAAGGAAAAATCCCAAGAAATTCTATAATTATACTAAGTGTGGTGAGAGAGAGAAAATAGGCCTTCTTAAAGCATTATAGCCACAATATGTGGAGCCACAGGAGAGGGAAAAGATTTTTGACGTTATTTCTCATCAGCTTTTAAATGACAAATCAGAGGAGCAGAATTAGACCATTTGACCTATTGAGTCTGGTGACCCATTAGTTTGTGGCTGATTATACGATCCTCTCCACTCCATTCTCTAACCTTCTCACTGTAACCTTTGCCCTTACTAATCAAGAACCTATCAAACCCAACGACCTGGCCTCCACAGCTGCCTGTGAAAATAAATTCCACAAATTCACCACCCTCTGGCTAAAGAAATTTCTCTGCATCTCTGTTTTAAATGGATTGTCCGGAGGATTTGCCCTCTTGTCCTTGACTCCTCCACCACGGGAAACATCCTTTCCACATCTACTCTGTTTAGCCTTTCAACATTTGAAAGGTTTCAATAGATCTCCCTCATCCTTCTAAATTCCAGTGAGTACAGATCCAGAGCTATCAAACGTTCCTCGTATGCTAACTCTTTCATTCCCAGAATCATGGTTGAGTGGTATTGCAACAACAACTTCATTCAGTGTCAGCAAGATCTTAGAATTGATAGTGGTCTTCAACAAAGGGATGCAGGGAGAGCACGCATCAGTCCTCATTGAAGAATCAGCAATAGAAAGGGACAGCAGCTTTAAATTCCTGGGCTTCAAAATCTCAGAGGATTTATCATGGGCCCAACACATTGATACAATTATGAAAAGGCATGCCAGCAGCTATGCCTCATTAGGAGTTTGACAAGATTTGGTATGTCACCAAGAATTCTAATAAAAAAGAATTACAAATGCATGGTGGAGTGCATTTTGGTTGCATCACCACCAAGTTATGGAAGCTCCAATCTGCAGTATTGAAAGAGGCTACAGAGTGTTGTAGACACAGCCAGCTCCATGAGGGGTATAACTCTCCCTATCATCAAAGATATCATTAAAAGGCAGTGCCTCAAGAAGGCATCATCCATCATTAAAGACCCTCAACATCCAGGATATGCCCTTGCTCGTTACCATTGGGGTGGAAGTACAGGAGGCTGAAGACCCATGCTCAATGTTTCTTCCCTCCTACCATCAGATTTATGAATGGTTCATAAACACACCTCACTATTCCTATTTCCCAGTATTTATTTATTGATTTATCATAACTTACAGTAATTTTTATGCCTTGCATTGTTGTTGTTGTTTGTCCATCGTTGTCGTCGATGAAGACCTTGACACCATTATGATGGTGTCGAGACCAGCACTTGATTTGGATTTAAGTGAGGGAGAGTCGCGCAGCATCAGCCTCACTCTCTCTTCCCAATTCCCATCTGGATCCAGCGGCAAGACAAGAGTCGAGACGGCTGGAGATGGGACTAGGCGCAGTGATGACCAGGATGTCTTCTGTGTCTTGTTCTGCTCTACACGTTCCACGATGCTTGCAGAGACCGCCTTCTTGACCGTTGGACCTTCCATTGGTCTCGTCCGCTCAATCCGCCGGAGTCTGTCTTCACATGCTGGGATAGACAACTCTCTATCTCACCGAGGGTTTGAGACCCGTCGGCTACCCTCACCTGGTTTAGCCGGCTTTTTGAAGCCGTTGCCCGGGGCCTTGCATTGTACTGCTGCCACGAAACAACACATTTGACAACGTATGTCAGCGATAGTAACTTGATTCATTTTGATTCCTCCTGAGTCATACAGAGACCAGGGTGCAAGTGAATCGCCCAAGTAGAGATGTGGACAGGGCTTTAAATAGTAAGGGGCTGGTTTAAAAGATGGAAAATAATGGATACAATAAAAGGGAAGGAAAGTGCAAGATGGGTTACTGAAGTCTCCTGAATGAAATAAAAGACAAAGCTTAGACAGGGAATAGAATTTAACTTCAGGCAACATGGATACAAATTTAAGAGTGTTGGTGAATACAGGACTGAAGGTGTTGTATTTCAATGCATGTGGTAGATGAACGTGTTGCACATTTAGAAACTGGCAGTTATGACACAGCTGGGAGCTAAGCATCCAAGGATACTTCCTATCAAAATGACAGACTGGTGGGCACAGGGAATGTGGTGGTACTGTTGGTTAAAACTATGAAATCAAATCCTTAACAAGAAGTGACATAGGGTCAGAAGATGTAGGTACTTGGAGGTAAAGAAACTGTAAGGATAAAAAGACCCTGATGGGAGTCACAGTTGCAAGAAAAAGTTTGTGAGCCCTTTGCAATTATTTGGTTTTCTGCATCAATTACTCATAAAATGTGGTCTGGTCATCATCTAAGTCACAATAATAGACAAACACAATCTGATTGGATGCATCCCAGGGTACTGAAAGAAATGGCAGGGGTTGTAGTAGGCATATTTGTGATAACTTACAAAAATTCTGGACTCAGGTCCTGGTGGATTTGGAAGACCAGAATGTCACGCTACTGTTTCAAAAAGGATGTAGACAAAAAGTAGGTAACTGTAGGTGAGTTAGCTTAACATCTGTACTTGGGTGCTGAGCCCATTGCAGTGTACTCTATTCACATATGACTGCACAGCCGAGCACCTGAGCAATTACATCGTCAAGTTCGCCGATGACAGAATAGTAATGGGGCACATCAACAGCAACAATGAGATGGCCTACAGAGAGGAGGTTGAAGAGCTCGAGGCCTGGTGCCAGGTAAATTAACTTCTTTAATGTCAACAAGACAAAGGAGATGGTTATCGACTTCAGGAGAACTTGCACCACTTGCATCCCCCTTTATATCGGCAGTAAGCAGTCGAAACTGTGAGCATCCTGGGAGTGCACATTATGCACAACCTCTCATGGTCCCAGAACACATCTTACATAGTCAAGAAAGCTCACCAGCATCTCTACTTTGAAGGGACTGAAGAGAGCTAGACCCACGTCTTTCTACAGATGTGCAATAGAGAGCATCCCAGCAAGCTGTATCACTGCTTGGTATGGAAACTGAACAAAGGCAGACAGGAAGTCTTTACAATAGGTAATCAAAACTGCCCAATGCATCATTGGCACCAGCCTACCTGCCATCAAGGACATGTATAGATGCCAGAAAATAGCCAGGAACATCAGGAAGGAGGCTATTATGTAACATCTAAGCCAGGACCACCAGATTCAAATATAGTTACTTATTCCAAACGGTAAAGCTGATCAACATCTCCACCCACTAACTCCACCATTATTTTATTATTTCCTGTCAGTCATCTTATGTACAACCTAACACCACTTTATGGACAAACAATCAATGTTGTAAGCTATCTTGTGTATTTACATTTATAGTTTATTTTACTATTTATTTTTGTGTTCTTTATCTTTTTTTTTGCTGCATCTGATCCAGAGTAACAGTTATTTTATTATCCTTACACCTGTGTAGAGGAAATAGCTCTGAACAATCTTGAATCAGGCAGCCACAGCATAGCTAATTGAAGAGCAGGGCCTGTTTGACAAACCGACTGGAGTTTTTTGAGGATATAATGAGTGCATGGATTGAGGGGAATAGATGGATGTTGTACACTTGAATATCCAGAAAGGTTTGATAAGGTGCCACACACGACAAGGATATATGGAGTTGGGAGTAATGCATGAATGGAGGATTGCTTGAGTGTTGTAGGGGTCAGTGCTGGGCATGCAACATAAGCTAAGAATTTGGAAGGGGGTCTAAGTTTGCAGATGATACTAAATTGAGTGGAAAAGCAAATTGCACAGAGGATGTGGATTGCCGATTGCATCTGCCTCTGATCTGGGCTGACATTTATGTACCGGGCGGCACCTAATTAATTAGCTTGTTTATTTCGGCTTTTTTCTTAAAGATGTGCTGGGTGTGTTCCAACTACCGCTGCACCCCTGCATGCATCGCGGCAATGTATCAATCTGTGGCCCGGAGGTTGGGAACCACTGTTATAGAAGCATGAAATTAAGATAGAGACAGGAAAGTTTACCACTGGTAGATGAGAATAGAACAAAGGGACTAGCCTCAACATCCAGGGAACTAGATTTAGGATGGAGATAAGGAGGAACTGCTTTTCCCAGAGAGTAGTCAATTTGTGGAATTCTGTACCCAGAGAAGCAGTAGAAACTGCCTCATTAAATATATTTAAAACACAGTTACATATTTCCATAGCAGAGGAATCAGCAATTATGGGAAAAAAGGCAGGTCAGCCGTGATCTTTTTGAGTGGTGGAGCAGGCTCTGCAGACCAGATTCCTACCTCTGCTCCTATTTCTTAAGAACTTATCTTTCAAGAATTGCTAGAATAAGGAAAGAGGGATTTCTTTAACCAAAGGGTGGTGAATCTGTGGAATTTATTGCCACAGATGGCTGTGGGAGGCCAAATAATTGGGTATATTTTAAACACAGTTCTTGATTAGTAAGATGTCTTTCTAATCCACCGTGATTGAATGGCAGAGCAGAATCAATGGGCCTAGGAGCCTAATTTTGCTCCTGTCTTATGGATGAATTGAGAGAGACTGTGGTTGAGGCAGGTAGAATACCACTTAAAAGACACTTGGATAAATGCATGGATAAGCAGGTTTAATGGGATTTGAGCCACACATGGGAAAAGGGACTTGCTTGCTGGCACCATGGACAGGGAACCTGTTTCCATGCTTTATTACTCTTGCCTTACAGATAAAAGCAAAGAATATGTCTTGTAAGGAAAGGTTGATAGAGCTAGGGTTTTTCTCTTTGTAGAAAAGGAAGGTGAGAGGCAATTGATAGAGATGGCTAATTCGAAAGGGCATACTTTCAAGATAACTGGAGGAAGATACGGGGGGAGATATCAGAAGTAGATTTTTTTTTTACCTAGAGAGTGGTAAGTGCATGGAACATGCTATTTGGGTTGCTGGTAGAGGCAGATATATTGGGGACATTTAAGAGACGGGCACATGGATGAAAAAAAATGGGGGACTATGTGGGAGGGAAGGGATAGATTGAGCTTGGAGTAGTTTAAAAGGTCAGCACAGCATCATGGGCCAAAACGTCTGTACTGTGTTGTGTTGTTCTAAATGCTGGTTTTGCCACTCTTGAATGCTACAATCTTTCTGGGAAGCTCATAGTGTTGTGAAAGGTGTTCCAATAATACTAAAGGGTGACATTATATTTTCATGTGAGGATCGTGTGTAATTTGGAACATAGAACAGCATTGCAATGAATAGGCCCTTTAGCCCACAATGTCAGAGCTGAGCATGATACTGAATTAAATTCAATCACTGCCTGTACATCCATGTCCTACCATTCCCTACATTTTTATGTGTCTGTCTAAAGCTTAATTGCCTCTATCGTATCTGCTTCCACCACTATCCTGATGGTCCAGTCCAGGCATCTACAGCTTTCTGTGTAAGAAAATAAAACTTGTCCTGCACGTCTTCTTTAAACTTTCCCCCTCTCACAAATACACATTCTCTTGTACATGATATTTCTACCATGGAGGAGTGTGGGGAAAAATTCTGGCTTTCTGCCCTATCTGTGACTGAAGTTTCGATAAGAACTGTTACGTACCCCGTAACTGGGTTGCCAAACCAGCAGAAATGGATCACTCAGTTGGAGTCTGGATTACTAGATCTAAGAAAGTTTTATTAAAGAAACAAGCAACACAGTAATTGAAAGGATAATAAATGCAACAGTTTAGCAATGATAAACACACGTGCACAGAATTAAGATAACAGGATCAATCAAGCTCTATCGTTGTCTAGGGGTAAATGACCAGTTTCAAAGTGACACAAAGTCCAGTTCAATTTAGTTCAGTTCACAGTAATCGTTGCCATGGCGATGGACAATGTGGGGGGAAGGAGAGAGAGAACGAGAATGACTGATCATTCGAAACGGCTTCCACTCAGACCTGCGATATTGCTCACAAGCAGCTTTCGGGCGAGTCCTTTGTGATGTCACCTGGGGTCACCGACTGTGACCCCTCCTCCAGATGCGGTTGATCCTCTGCAGTGAACCTGGCACCCCAGGCAAGGGCGGACACACACCGGGTTCCCGCTGATCGTACCTTTCCACCCTGTGTGTCTAAGGCTTGGTTCCGCAACCAGCCTTCCAAACGACTCCTGCCACTTGCGGGGGGGGGGGCACCGCTTCCAGGGTCTCGTTACCTCGAGTGTCGTGTGTGCTGCCTTAGCGAACCTGTCCCTTTTTATCCCTCTGCTGAGGTATCGCCTGTCCATCACTTCAAACAGTTCAGGGTTCAAAGGGGGAGCCAATCTTGACAATACCCAGACTGATGTCTCCTTCATTAACATCTCCAATTGCTGCTTCATTGTGTTCCTTATCTCTCCCTCCCCTGAGGACAGGTGGCAGACCAACTGCTGATGCCACTGGTGCTAGCCCAGGCCAGCAAACATCTTAATTTATGTGTATTCTCGTCACAGAACGCACAGACCAAGAAGTAGGATATTAATAGGAGATTCAAGTCCTTATGGCAGTGGTAACATTCCTTAAGGTCGTGGCTAATTTTTTTTTACTTAAGTGTAGCTTATTTCCCTTGGCTCCTTTATCTTACAAAGTACAGTTATCTGTGTGAATATACTCAGTGGCAACACATTGACTGTCCTTTCCAAAGATTCAACACACTCTGTGGAAAGAAGTTTTTTAAATTGAATTTTTATCGAGACTGGTGCTCAAATTCTAGACATTCTGGCCAGAGGAAGCATCAATCTTGTATCTATCCCATCAAGGCTGTAAAAAAAAATCAATCTTTCTTTCAATTAGATCACCTGAAATTGAGAATGTATGACCAATTTACATTCTCACCTCAACAAACAAGGCCCACACTCTATTGCAAATTTATCCTTACTTGGAAAGATCAGACCTACACACTATTATAATGTAGTTTCGCTGTGGAGCTAGACAACTGGATCAAGTCAACTCTATTCTTGTATTCCAATCCTTTTGGTAACTGGTACGTTCTTGCCAACTGAATCTGCACTTTAACTTTTAGGGATTTGTGTACAAGGACAGTCATATACTTAGCACAAACATCTTTTATAATTTATAATTTACTCCTTTCTATCCATTTCTAGCAATCTGAATGACCTGTTTTCCAACAGACCACACAATTGTTCACAAAGCACTTTTTATTCACTTGTTCAGAATGGGAATTGGTTGTTTGTTCTTGTTCTACTCTTCAGTTCTAAAGAATATGTGGCAATCTATCATTTTAGCGCAATTACTTTATTGTAGAAATTTTCACTGTGAGTGATACTAAAATATTTTGCTGCTGTTGATTTCTTTTCACTACTTGAGATGCCTGTATAACAGCTTCACAATCATCAAACTCGTATTATAGTCATCAAGTCACCTGGTAAAATGGAAGAAGTTAATTCATCACCATCTATTTATACATAATGACTTCATGGTATTATAGAAATTGTTTTTTGCATACATACTCTGAATGTAATCTTATTGTTAGAATTTTGTTAGAGCTTGGAATCCAGTTGTGCTTGTTGCTTTGTAAAATTGTGCCTTTCTAGATATTGTTGTATCTGGTTACCCATAAATTCTACTGTGTTATACCGCACATTCATGTAATGTGAATACTGTTGATACAATTGCTGTTTAATGCCTGTCCCTAATTGACTTTCATAAAAGTGGCTGTGGCAATTCTAGAAATATAATTAATATGGTGCTTAAGTAACTAGACTAACAGTTTAGACCAGGGATCCCCAACCTTTTTTGCACCGCGCGCCGGTTTATTATTGACAATATTCTTGTGGGGGAGTAGGGTTGCCAACGGACAAAAGTAGCAGTCAAATACGTTGTGTTTACCCCGAGAAAGACTACCATGATGCCTTGCGCGAGCACCTGTGTGCGCATGCGTGTACGTGCCAATTTTTTTTCTACAAATCGTTTTTGGCGATTCTGTTGAGTGAAACTACAATGTACATACATTATTTCTACTTTATATAGGCTGTGTATTTATCATATCATTCCTGTTTTTACTATATGTTAGTGTTATTTTAGGTTTTATGTGTTATTTGGTATGATTTAGTAGGTTATTTTTTGGGTCTGGGGCTCAAAAATTTTTCCCATATAAATTAATGGTAATTGCTTCTTCGCTTCACGCCATTTCAGCACGAAAGGTTTCATAGAAACGCTCTACCTTAACGGGGGAAATACGGGACAAGGGCGGTCCCGTATGGGACAAACCAATTTAGCCCAATATATGGGATGCCCTAACTAATATGGGACAGTTGGCAATCCTGGGGGCGGGGGGCGGGGGGGAATGTTAATCACGACCGGAATATAGGTGATGAGTCAACTATAAGTCACTTATAAGTGGCTAATACGCTCAATTTCGTTTCTAAAAGGGTTTATCTAACGAATTTAATATTAAATACACAGCACATATTTTCCTCGCATGAATATAACAATAAGTTAATAGCATCCTAACATTTTAAGTAACATTTGGATATTATAAACACAGCGCATATTTTCCCCATATGAACATATAAAATCATTGCAACACACCAATATTGCTGAATCAGTGGGAGCCCTGGACTTGTTTCCCTGCAACAAGACAGTCCCATTGAGGGGTGATAGGAGACAGCGATATTCGAAGGGGGTTCAATGTCCAGTCTATTCCGCAATTTAGTTTTCGTTGCATTCATTGCAAAAAACCCCGCTTCGCAGAGATATGTTGGAAATGGAAGCAACGTTTTCAGTGCTTTCGTGGCTATCTCAGGATATTTAGCCTTGACTTTGATCCAGAATGCCGGCAGAGATGTTATGTCAAACATACTTTTCAGCCCGTCGTCATTTGCAAGCTCGAGGAGTTGATCTTCCTCCCACGCTGACATGGATGACGCGCGGGTAATGACCTCACGTGCATTCAAGTTCAACAGTGGGCGTGACAGGGAATGAGGAAAGGTGCAGCTGACTCATATTGCCAAATCATATTGTTTCCTTGCACGTGCTTTGCGGCCTGGTGGTTGGGGACCACTGGTTTAAACTACAAGCTATAATAGTAGAATTAGACCATTTAGCCCATCAAATCTGCCCACCATTTCATCATGGCTAATCCTTTTTCCTTCAGCTCTAATGTCCTGCCTTCTCTCCGTATCCCATCATGCCCTGACTGGTCAAGAACCTATCAACCTCTGCCTTCAATATACCTAATGATTTGGCCTCCATAGCTGCCTTTGGCAACAAATTCCACAGATTCACTACTCTCTGGCTAAAGAAATTTCTCCTCATCTCTGTTTCAAAAGGATGCCCCTCTATTCTGAGGCTGTGTCTTCTGGTCTAGACTCCCCCATCATAGGAGGCATCCTCTCCACATCCGCTCTATTGAGGCCTTTCAACTTTTGATAGGTTTCAATTAGGTTACCCCTCATTCTTCTGAATTCCAGTGAATGGAGGCCCAGAGCCATCAAACGCTCTTCATATGCTTTTCAGTCTGGAATCATTTTCATGAACCTGCTTTAAACCCTTTCCAATGTCAGCACATCTTTTTTAAGATAAGAGGCCCAAGTTGCTCACAAGACTCCAAGTTAGGCCTCACCAGTGCTTTATAAAACCTCAACATGACATCCTTGCTTTTGTATTCTGGTCCTCTTGAAATTAATGCTATCATCACGCTTGCCTTCCTCACCACTAATTCAACCTGCAAATTAACCTTTGAGCTTCCTGCACAAGGACTTGTAAGTTCCTTTGTACTTCAGATTTTTGAATTTTCTCTCCATTTAGAAAAATAGTCTACCCTTTTATTTCTTCTACCAAAGTGCATGACCATCTACTTCTCGACACAGTATTCCATCTGCCACTTCTTTGCCATTTTCTTAATCTGTCTAAGGCCTTCTGTAGCCTCTCTACTTCCTCAAAGCTACCTGCCCTCCACCTATCTTTGTATTGTCTGCAAAATTTGCAACAAAGCCATCAATTCTGTCATCCAAGTCATTGACATATAACGTAAAAAGAATTGATCCCAACACAGACCCCTGTGGAACACTACTAGTCACTGGCAGCCAACCAGCTCCCTTTATTCCCACTATTTGCCTTCTGGCAATCAGCCACTGCTTTATCCATGCTGGACTCTTTCCTGTAATACTATGGGCTCTTAACTTGTTAAGGAGCTTCATGTGTGGTGCCTTGTCAAAGGCCTGAATAACTGATTCAGTGACATAATTTCAGATTTCACCATGGCAACAGGTGAATTTAAATTTTCTTTTATTCTCCTAAAGTAAAGGTAACCATGAACAGTTGAAATACCCATCTGGTTGATGTGCTTTTGAAAGAGAATCTATTGCTAGAGAAAAATAGCAGGTGTGGATAAACTTGAGGGAGATTTGAGGAATATAATTGTGTAGGAGAAAACTTGAAGAAAAACATGAATTTGGGGGCATAAAAGGCCATGAAATATCCTTGATAACTAAGATTAAGGAGAATCCCAAGACATTTTACAAGGCTACTAGAAGTAAGAAGATAGCCAGGGAAAGAATTGGTCCTTTTAGAGACCAAAGGTGATATCTATGTGTGGGGTTGGACAATGTGTGTGAGGTCCTAAATTAAAACTTGTCTGAGTTCATCATAGAGAAGGCATGTGGAAGGTGGTGAGTTCTGAGAGAAACATATGGTTTATCTGAAGCAGGTCTGAGTGATCGATGTCCTGGGACAAATAAATGGTTATTGATCCCCATAGCTTGGGAATCGAGAAAGGAGATGGCTGGGGCCCAGTGGATATGTTTGCATCTTTGTTCCCCACAGGTCTTGCCAAAAGACTTGAAGGTAGCTAATGTTGTTCCTTTATTTAAGAACTGCAGCAGGGATAAGCCAATGAGCCTTGCCTCAGTAGTTAGGTATTATTGGAGAAAGTTTGAAGGGATAGCATTTGGAAAGGTAAAGGCTAATTGGGGCTAGTCTGTATGGGTTTGTACTATATGGAATTTAGTAAGGCATTTGATTGGTAGGCTGGTGCAGAAGATTAAGATTTGTCATAAATTAGATCTAAAAGCTAGAAGGGACTGTTGGAAGAATGTTTTTCTGATTGGAAGTATGTGACCAGGTAACATTCTGAAGAGATTGGTGATGGAACAGTTGGCTTTTGTATGTATTATTAGCCTGAATGTGAATGTGGGAGGTATGATTAGTAAGTCTGTGGATCACAGGTAATTCGTGGTGTGAATAATGAAGAAGATTATATAAGAGGACAAGAGAATATAGATCAGATGGAAATTTGGGTGGAGTGTTGGTTGATGAGATTTAATTGGGACAAGTACAAGATTAATTTTTGCTTGTCAGTTAAGGATAGGACATGTAGGGTACTAAGGACTGTTGATCAGAGGGACATTGGGTTTCAAGTGCACAGCTCCTGAAAGTGGCAATGCAGGTAACCAGTGTGATGAAGAAGCTATAAGGTGAGTTACATTGAAAATTGAGGTATAGAATATAAAAGTTTGGATGTGGTGTTGGAATTTTATGTAACACTGATTTGACACCGAGCCAGATGAATTGTAAAGGCAGGGTGTCGGAACTGGGAGTGAGGGTCGGGCTGGTTCAGCTCGCTGCTCATAGAGTAGTACAGCACAGTACAGGCCCTTCGGCCCACAATGTTGTGCCGACCCTCAACCCGGCCTCCCATATAACCCTCCACCTTAAATTCCTCCATATACCTGTCTAGTAGTCTCTTAAACTTCACTAGTGTATCTGCCTCCACCACTGACTCAGGCAGTGCATTCCACGCACCAACCACTCTCTGAGTAAAAAACCTTCCTCTAATATCCCCCTTGAGCTTCCCACCCCTTACCTTAAAGCCATGTCCTCTTGTATTGAGCAGTGGTGCCCTGGGGAAGAGGTGCTGGCTATCCACCCTATGTATTCCTCTTATTATCTTGTACACCTCTATCATGTCTCCATGACATTTACTCCGCTCTCCATGGCACTAAAATTTGGCCTGTGATAGACAAGCATGTAAATGCCTCCTCACAACTCTGTATAATTATGTTACTGTTTTCAGGGAGCTGTGAGCCTTCACGCCAAGATTCCTGTTATGTCCTGTTATCATTTGACATGTGAAAAAGTTATATTTGTACATTTTAGGAACAGGTGAAGTAGTCTGTTAGGTTTTCGGAATAAAATGGAGCAGTTTTATATAATTCTAATCTGTTGTTTAAGGTGGAGATATCTTTTCTTCAGTTAAGCTATGATTGAAGTTAAAATATCAACTGATGCTGACCTAGAGCAGGCCATCCTCAAAAACTGAGTGACTATGTAAGAAGGGGGCTAGTGAGGGAGGCCTCCAAGAAATCTATGACAACTCTGGAGGAGTTCCAAGCTTCAATGGCTGAGATGGGTAAGACTGCGCATACAACAACTGTTGCTCAGGTACATCACCAGTTCTAGCTTTATGGGAGAGTGGCAAAGAGAAAGCCACTGATGGGGGTGGGGGGGGGGGTGGGGGGACTCTAATGAAATCTTAGCCAGAGTTTGCCAGAAGACAGATGGGAGATTCTGAAGTCAGCTGGAAGGTGGTTCTATTGGTATGATGAAACCAAAATTGAGCTTTTTGACTATCAGACTAAAGCCAAGCACCGCACTTCATCAAAAACACACCATCCCTACCATGAGGCATGCTGGTGGCTGCATTATGCTGTGAGGATGTTTCACTGCAGCAGGCCCTGGAAGGTTTTTGAAGGTAGAGGGTAAAATGAATGCAGCAAAATTCAGCGAAGTCCTGGAGGAAAACCTGATGCAGTTTGCAAGAGAACTAAGATTTGGGAGAAGATTTATTTTCCAGCAAGATAATGACCCAAGGTGTAAAGGCAAGCTACACAGGAATGGCTTAAAAACAACAGTTAATGTCATGGAGTGGCCAAGTCAGAGTCTAGACCTCCATCCAATTGAGAATTTGGGCTGGGATTGAAAAGGGCTGTTCACTCATGATCCCATGCAATCTGACAGAGCTTGAGCAGTTTTGTAAAGAGGAGTGGGGAAAAATTGCAGTGTCCAGATGTACAAAGCTGATAATCTGGGACAGAGCTAAAGACTGTCTGTTAGTAATGTCTTGTGTCAGACATGTGAGCAGCGTAACAGATGATCAAATAATTAGAGATTTAGTGCTTGTGATGGCCTGGAGTATATTAGTTTTCATATCCTTTCAAAGAATTTTGAAAGATTTTCTGGAGTCAAAATTTGTGGTGTGTTTTTTTTCTCCATGCTTTTAGATTAGATTAGATTATTAGATTATGAGGACACTCAGTCCTTGTTTATTGTCATTTAGAAATGCATGCATTAAAAAATGATAAAACGTTCCTCCAGAATGATATCACAAGAAAATACAGGACAAACCAAGACTAAAACTGACAAAACCACATAATTATAACATATAGTTACAACAGTGCAAAGCAATACCATAATTTGATAAAGAGCAGACCATGGGCATGGTAAAAAAAAAGTCTCAAAGTCCCAATAGCCTCATCATCTCACTCAGGCGGCAAAGGGGAGGAACTCTCCCTGCCATGAACCTCCAAGCGCCACCAACTTGCCGATCCAGCACCATTGGAAGCACCCGACCCCAGCGGACTCTGAGTCAGTCTGAAAACTATGAGCCTCCGACCAGCCCCATCCACCCAGCCTCTCTGAGCACCATCCTCTGCCGAGCGCTTCGACTCCGCCCCGGCCGCCGAGCAACAAGCAAAGCCGAGGCCTTCTCTGGAGATACTGGACCACACATTAGCAGCAGCAGCAGCAGCGAAGCAGGCATTTCAGAAGTTTCACCAGATGTTCCTCCGTGCTCTCACGTCTGTCTCCATCAAATCAGGATTGTGCACGGCACCCTACTTGACAAATAATAGACATCACCACTGGAGTGGCCGCTGCGAGCTGAGTTGCGCCGCCATCTTCTCCTCCCACCAGAGGCAGTTCATGTCTCAGAAAGAGGAGGAGGACTGGGGTCTCAATTGCCAGGTAGGCCAAGAATTTTGAATCAAGTTTGATCTTATTTCAAATGCAGTGGTAAATTTTATCATTGGGCAATAGAGTCAATAACAATGCCTTTTGATGATGTGGTTCTTGACATCTAAGAAGTGATCCATGTTTTCCAGAATTTTGCTGGGAACGTTTACTCGTGGAATCTCCTGTTAGTTCTGAAAATTAGCTCCATTCTCATTGAAGAAAGAGTGGGGGCAGTGAAGAAGGCTTGTTTAAGACCAGATTACACTGACATCTGTTCTGTAGTACATGCAGAATGGATGGAGAGGAGGCAGGAAACTCAGCAACCTGCTGGCAGCCATGAAGGCAGGAAATTCAGCAAATGCAACTACGGCCTGACCAATGTTTTGTACAAATGTAACATGACATCCCAACTTCTATACTTAATGCCTTGGCCTGTGATAGTCAAGCATGTGAATGCCTCCTCATTACTCTGTATAATTATGTTACTGTTTTCAGGGAGTTGCGAGCCTTCATGTCAAGGTCCCTGTCATTGACATCTGAAATAGTTATGTTTGTACATTTTAGGAACAGGTGAAGTCTGTGGGTTTTCAGAATAAAATCAAATGGGAGAAGTTTTATATAATTCTAGTTCGTTGTTTAAGGTGGAGATGCCTTTTCTTCAGTTAAGCTATGATTGAAGTTAAAATATCAACTGATGCTGACCTAATTTTTTGCCATTGGCATTCACATGCTTGACTATCACAGGCCAAGGCATTAAGTATAGAAGTTGGGATGTCATGTTACATTTGTACAAAACATTGGTCAGGCCGTAGTTGCATTTGCTGAATTTCCTGCCTTCATGGCTGCCAGCAGGTTGCTGAGTTTCCTGCCTCCTCTCCATCCATTCTGCATGTACTACAGAACAGACGTCAGTGTAATCTGGTCTTAAACAAGCCTTCTTCACTGCATCGGTGAAACCCGACGCAGATTGGGGGACCGCTTCATCGAGCACCTCCGCTCCATCCGCAAAATCAGACAGGATCTCCCAGTAGCCACCCACTTCAACTCTGCTTCCCACTCCCATTCAGATATGTCCATACATGGCCTCCTCTACTGTCATGATGAGGCTAAACTCAGGCTGGAGGAGCAACACCTCATATACCGTCTAGGTAGTCTCTAGCCCCTTGGTATGAACATAGAATTCTCCAACTTCCCGTAATTCCCTCCCCCTCCTTTCCTCTATCCCTATGTCACTCTGCCCCCTCCCCCAGCTGCCTACCACCTCCCTCATAGTTCCACCTCCTTCTACTACCCATTGTGTTTTCCCCTATTCTTTCTTCACCTTTCCTGCCTATCACCTCCCTGCCTCCCTTCCCCCACCCCTTTATCTTTCCCCTTACTGGCTTTTCACCTGGAACCTACCAGCCTTCTCCTTCCCACCCTCCCCCCCACCTTCTTTATAGGGCCTCTGCCCCTTCCCCTGCAGTCCTGACGAAGGGTTTCGGCCCGAAACGTCAACCGATCTTTTCCACGGATGCTGTCCGACCTGCTGAGTTCCTCCACCGTGTTGTGAGTGTTGCTTTGACCCCAGCATCTGCGGAGTATTTTATGTTTACCCGTTGCCTCAGGTGGTTTATGTGAATGCTGTGTCAATGGTATCAACTGCTGCACTCAAATCTAAGAGAGCAAGAAATGGTATTTTATCTGTGTCGGCATTAAGCTGTAAACCATTAACTACTTTAAGCAATGCAGTTTCTGTACTATGATTTGATCTAAAACGTGAATGGTAGTTCAAGCACCACAGTACGTGTGCTTACAACACTGTGTGTCCGACAGAGTGATCAGCAGCACTGGTGCTCCACAAGTCTTGTCTCCCTTTCTCTTCACCATTTACACCTCGGACTTCAACTACTGTACAAAGTCTTGTCATCTCCTGAAGTTTTCTGATGACTCTGCCATAGTTGGATGCATCAGCAAGGGAGATGAGGCTACGGTAGGAAATTTTGTCACATGGTGTGAGCAGAATAATCTGCAGCTTAATGTGAAAAAGACTAAGCAGCTGGTGGTAGACCTGAGGAGAGCTAAGGTACTGGTGACCCCTGTTTCCATCCAGGGGGTCAGTGTGGACATGGTGGAGGATTACAAATACCTGGGGATACGTATTGATAATAAACTGGACTGGTCAAAGAACACTGAGGCTGTCTACAAGAAGGGTCAGAGCCGTCTCTATTTCCTGAGGAGACTGAGGTCCTTCAACATCTGCCGGACGATGCTGAGGATGTTCTACGAGTCTGTGGTGGCCAGTGCTATCAGTTTGCTGTTGTGTGCTGGGGCAGCAGGCTGAGGATAGCAGACACCAACAGAATCAACAAACTTATTCGTAAGGCCAGTGATGCTGTGGGGATGGAACTGGACTCTCTCATGGTGGTGTCTGAAAAGAGGATGCTGTCTAAGTTGCATGCCATCTTGGTCAGTGTCTCCCATCCACTACATAATGTATTGGGTGGGCACAGGAGTACATTCAGCCAGAGACTCATTCCTCCGAGATGCAGCACAGAGCGTCATAGGAAGTCATTCCTGCCTATGGCCATCAAACTGTACAACTCCTCCCTTGGAGGGTCAGACACTCTGTGCCGATAGGCTGGTCCTGGACTTATTTCATAATTTACTGGCATAATTTACATATTGCTATTTAACTATTTATGGTTCTATTACTATTTATTATTTATGGTGCAACTGTAACGAAAACCGATTTCCCCCTGGGATCAATAAAGTATGACTATAGTTATCAAGAATAGGATTTTTATGGAAGTAATCACTTAATTCTTGAAAAACTACTTTTTCTAAAACTTTACTTGGAAAGAGCAGGTTGAAAGTAGGTCTAAAATTGTCCAAAACACAGCAGTCTAGATTATTTTTCTTAAGCAGGGGTTTAACTACTGTAGTTTTTAAGGAATCCAGAAAATTGTCTGAAACTAGAGAGGAATTAACTATGCTGAGTACACTGTCGATTAGTGTGTCAGAAACTTCTTTCAAAAAGCCTGTGGGATAAGGATCAAGGACACAAGTGGACAGTTTTAGCTGAGTAATTATTTCTCAAACATCTGGTAAACTTGATTTAGTGAAGGAGTTTAGTTCACAGTGTTAAGCTTGTTGAGGTTCAACAAGATTTATTATTGCGGTCTACATATATTACATCTTATATTTTGTAAAAAAAAAGCAGCAAAACTCACTTTTTGCCTCATTTTTTCAGCTGCCATATCAATGGGTGATCAGTAGATGAAAACAATATTCTTGGATTACCTGCACTGTCATTAATAACTTTAGAAAAGTACGACTGTCTCTCAAGACGAGCTGCTGTGTTGTATTTATTTATAAGCCCACAAGATTTCAGAGTTTAGACTGCTTGAGTTTTCCATGGTATTATAACAGTACTGTTTATGGTCACTGTGCACTGTACCTTGGATTTTGACTGCACAAACTATCTTAACTTCTTGTGTTGATTTTATTTCTCTGCAAACCTGATAAATACAGTTGTCCACATTCATTTCCTCGACTAGCTCAGTGGCTCGTTGAATGGTTTATTTTGTTGTAAATGTCAGTGGATGAAAAGTTAGCTGGACTGTGACTAGGTTAAATTTAGAGTAATGTCTACTTGCTCAAGTTTTCTTGTAGCTGGATATATAATAAATAAGTGTCCTTGCTACTGGCTTACCGAGGATTTTTTTTTGCATCAAATGTTTGCTATTCTGAGTAAGATTATGTTGCTAATATGGTGTTAGACAACTGGGTTAAGATGTTCCAATGAGTTTTGTTAGTTTGTTTTGCATCTACAAGTGTGCTAGATGAGGACTTGAATCCAGATGGTCCATTTAATTTTTGCATAATGCATCCAGCAGAAAGACAAGACAGCATCATAAATAATAAGGGGTATTCATTGAAGACTCACCTGCATCCTGAGGATCCACACACACATTGATTCTTTTTGGATGGCAGTGTTGAGGGGATTATTGTTTTACTCCTATTGCATTTGTGTTCTTGTGTTGACTTTATTTAGGAAGCCTGTAACACATCTCATAATGTAATTGTTCTCTCTTTACTCCAAAGCACTACCCATGTGATCTCATTTAAAAGGTCTTCTAGAATTTTCTCCCTAATAACCACAGCAGTGGAATCCTTGATCAATATTACTATGCCACCTCTTTTTACCCTGCTCCCCATCACATTCAAAGATTCTACTCGTGTTGTGTTCGGTTGCCAGTCCTTTCCTTCCTTTGGCCATATTAATTAGAGAGATTTTTTCCACTTCCATGCAGTCTTGTGCTCATTCCACTAGTGGGGAGGAGGAGTGTTAATTCCAGATCATGCTCCAAGCATTTTGTCCAGAGGATGACTCCAGTGAAGTTAATCTTGTCTGCTTCTTCCTGCTTGCCAGGAATATTGTACCTATTCTAACCTTGGTGTTAGAAGTCACCAGAGAGAATCAGTTAACTTCTGTGTAAGGTGTGGGCTAGGGTTTTCTCAACTCAGAAGTAGAAACCCTCCTTATCCTCTCCACTGGTTCCAGATGTCCTGTGAGATCAGGAAGAAGGAGGAAGAACAGGAGCTGTGTGGAAAGTTCTGATGAAAAGTCCAGGAAACTCTTGAGTGTTCAAATTTTGAAGTAAATTTATTATCTGAATGCCTACACGTTGCCTTATACAATCTTGCGGGCAATCACAGTAAATACAAGAAACACGATAGAATTAATGAAAGAGTGCTCTAAAGAGGGCAGACAGCAACCATTGTGCAAAACTAAATACAAACTGTGCAAATACAAAAAGAGAGAAAATACTAGTAATAATAATAAACAAATATCAAGAACACGAGATGAGTCCTTGCATGAATTCTGTCAGTGATGGGGTAAGTGAGGTTGAGTGAACCATATAATCATATAACAATTACAGCACGGAAACAGGCCATCTCGGCCCTTCTAGTCCGTGCTGAACTCTTATTCTCACCTAGTCTCACTGACCTGCACTCAGCCCATAACCCTCCATTCCTTTCCTGTCCATATATCTATTCATATATCTATCCAGTTTAACTTTAAATGACAACATCGATCCTGCCTCAACCACTTCTGCTGGAAGTTCGTTCCACACAGTTACCACTCTCTGAGTAAAGAAGTTCCCCCTCATGTTACCCCTAAACTTTTGCCCTTTAACTCTCAACTCATGTCCTCTTGTTTGAATCTCCCCCATTCTCAATGGAATTTCCACGTCAACTCTATCAATCCCCCTCATAATTTTAAACACACATCTATCAAGTCCCCCCTCAACCTTCTATGCTCCAAAGAATAAAGACCTAACTTGTTCAACCTTTCTCTGTAACTCAGGTGCTGAAACCCAGGTAACATTTTAGTAAATCTTCTCTGTACTCTCTCTGTTTTGTTGACATCTTTCCTATAATTCGGTGACCAGAACTGTACACAATACTCCAAATTTGGCCTTACCAATGCCTTGTATAATTTCAACATTACATCCCAACTCCTCTACTCAATGCTCTGATTAATAAAGGCCAGCATACCAAAAGTTTTCTTCACGACCCTATCCACATGAGATTCCACCTTCAGGGAACTATGCACCATTATTCCTAGATCCCTCTGTTCTACTGCATTCTTCAATGCCCTACCATTTACCATATATGTCCTATTTTGATTAGTCCTACCAAAATGTAGCACCTCACATTTTTCAGCATTAAACTCCATCTGCCATCTTTCAGCCCACTCTTCTAACTGGCCTAAATCTCTCTGCAAGCTTTGAAAACCTACTTCATTATCCACAACTCCACCTATCTTAGTATCATCTGCATATTTACTAATCCAATTTACCATCCCATCATCCAGATCATTAATGTATATGAGAAGCAACATTGGACCCAGTACAGATCCCTGAGGCACGGCACTAGTCACTGGCCTCCAATCTGACAAACAGTTATCCACCACTACCCTAACAGGAGATCCAACACTGCCCCTTCTCTAGTTGGTACCTCTATGTATTACTGCAAGAAACTACCTTGCATACATTTTACAAACTCCAAACCATCCAGCCCTATTACAGAATGGGTTTCCCAGCCTATGTGTTGAAAATTAAAATCTCCCACAAACACAACCTTCTGCTTACTACAGATATCTGCTATCTCCTTACAAATTTGCTCCTCCAATTCTCGCTCCCCATTAGGTGGTCTATAATACACCCCTATACGCGTTACTACACCTTTCCCATTCCTCAATTCCACCCAAATAACCTCCCTAGATGAGTCCTCTAATCTATCCTGCCAGAGCACGGCTGTAATATTTTCTCTGACAAGCAATGCAACACCTCCCCCTCTTGCCCCTCCTATTCTATCACACCTGAAGCAACGAAATCCAGGAATATTTAGTTGCCAATCACACCCCTCCTGCAACCATGTTTCACTAATAGCTGCAACATCATATTTCCAGGTATCAATCCATGCTCTAAGCTCATCCACTTTCTTACAATGCTCCTATAGCACTAAAATAGATGCATTTAAGAAACTCTCCACCTCTTACTCTCTGTTTATCCCTAATGGTGCAAACAACTTTGTTATCTTTTTCTTCCTTCTCCCCTACGTCTTTGGTCTGAGTTCTGTGTCCCCTGCCCATCCTCCCTCACACACTGTCTACTAGCTTTCTCTATTTGTGAACTAACCTCCTCTCTTCTAGTCTCTTCAATTTGATTCCCACCCCCCAACCATTCTAGTTTAAAGTCTCCCCACTGAGTGAAGTTCTCTCTCGGTTAAAAGTCTGATGGTTGAGTGGTAATAACTGTTCCTGAACCTGGTGATGCAGATTCTGAAGCTCCTGTACCATCTTTCCTGACGGTAGCAATTCTAAGAGAGCATGGCCAATACAGTGGAGATCGTTTAATGGATTTTGCATTCATGCTGCTTTCATTCTCCATATATATGTGCTCAGTATTAGAGAGGACAAGACCAATGATGGAGCTGGCCATATCCACTAATTTTTGTAGGCTTTTCCATACATGGGCATTGGTGTTTCCATGGCAGGCCATGTTGTAACCATTCCACCACACATTTATAGAAGTTTGTCAAAGTTTTAGATTAAGAAGCTCATTTTTGACAAACTTTTAAGAAAGTAATACTGCTGTGCTCACTTGCATGCTGGACCCAAGACAGATCCTCTGAAATAATAGTGCCAAGGAATTTAAAGTTGCTGACCCTCTCCACCTCTCATTCCCTGAGGAGGACTGGCTCACAGACCTTTGGTTTCTGCCTCCTGAAATCAATCTTCTCCTTAGAATTGCTGACCTTGTGTGAGAGGTTATTGTTCTGGCAACACTGAGCCAGATTTTCAGTCTCCCTCCTATGCACTGATCTGTCATCACATTGATTTGGCCAATGCCAGTGGTCATAGTCGTAGAACACTATGGCACAGAAACAGCTGCATTGGCCTATCTAGTCTGTGGCAAACCATTAATCTGCCAAGTCCCGCTAACCATATCTCTCTCATCCATCTTACCTATCCAAATTTCCACCACTTGCACTGGCAGCTTGTTCCACACTCTTACCACCCTCCGAGTGAGGAAGCTTTCCCTCATGTTGCCCTTAAACATTTCACCTTTCACCATTAAACCTTTACCTCTAGTTGTAGTCTCTCCCAGCTTCAGTGGAAAAAGCGTGTTTGCATTTATCCTATCTTCCGGTCAAGATGCCAAACAACGACTCCTCAGGCAACATATTTTAGATAGTCAATTATTTCAATTTTTCCTACAACTACTTATTCTTTCTATTTTAATTGTGTTTTGAAAACTGTTGGAGCCTGTTACTCTCAGTTTGGATTTCAATTGAATGACTGAGCACTCTGTTGTCCCCAAGAAAATCCATAAAAGGGCTGCAAGCATGAGGTGCCTCAAGAAGATGACCAAAGATGGGACACGGGTCCATGATTGACTCCATTTCTTGCCGATCAATGCATCGAGGAAAAGACTTAAACATCGAAGCAAATGCAGAGGAGCCCACGGGTCAGCGGTTGCTCTCCATGATGCTGAGGGAGGGTTTTTTCTAAATTCTGAGATTCATGTGATTACTGGTGTGGACTGTAGTTTATATTGGTCTCCTTCAGTCTTCTGTGTTTTCTTTCTTGTTGCTGATTTGGCAGGGTTGGGGGTTTGAAGATTGGTCCTTGTGGTCAATATGTTAGTTTTGTGCGGGGGTGGGCTTGGAGACTTGGGGTCTCATGTTCTTGGTGTTTTTCTATGTGGGGTATCTGTTTTTTTGTGTGTGAGACAGGCGTTTTGTGATTTGAGATGTTGCTGGGTTTTTTTTTTGCCTGGGTGGGGTTTGGGGTTTGATGTTCTAGCTGCTGTTTTCTGGGTGGGTGATCTGTTAGTTTTTATCCAAGGGAGGGATTGGGAGAGTTTGGGGTTTGCCAGTTGTTTCTTTTTCATGTGGGGTGGGGGGAGATGTCGTTGAAAGAAAAGACTTGCATGTTTTTTCTGTATTTCATGGCTATCAGGAAAAGCTGAATCTCAGAGTTGTACTCTACATACGAGCTTTGATAATAAAATGAACCTTTGAAACTTCGATAATTTTGTATACCTCATTCAAATCTTCCCTCACTCTTTTGCATTCTAGGGAATAAAGACCTAACCTATTAAACTTTCCCTATAACTCAGATCCTCAAGTTCCAGCAACATCCTTGTGAAACCCCTTTTTACTGTGCGTCTCTGGAAGTGCTGCTTGTCAGCCCCTCACTTACAGCCACTGGATTCTGCAGCGATAAACCTCTGGCTTCATATGTCTAAGGTGTGTACAACTTTGGTCCCGACAAATCTGAGAGATTGGGATGTTTCACCCACCCAAGTCACGGTTTGTGTGAATGTTGTGTGATTTACTGTCAGTCAGCATGAAATAACAGATTGCACACAAGTATAAAGTATGTTTGTGAATGTTAATCAACAAGTTAGTAAAGAAAAGAAAGGGGGGAAAAACAAAAGGGCTTATTATAATTAAACAGTTAAGTGTGCACAAGTTGGAGCTCAAACCTTCCAAAAGCCATATTCATCGATCCTCGGCAGACCTCCATGCCTGGGCTCCATTGAATCGCATTTCCCCGTTGCATCAAATCCTTTGACTGGTTCTCTCCAGTGTTTTCTCTCTTCATCTCCCACCGAACAAAAGACAAAGAACTAGTCATAGTCATACTTTATTGATCCGGGGGGAAATTGGTTTTCATTACAGTTGCACCATAAATAATAAATAGTAATAAAACTGTAAATAGTTAAATAGTAATATGTAAATTATGCCAGGAAATAAGTCCAGGACCAGTCTATTGGCTCAGGGTGTCTGACCCTCCAGGGGAGGAATTGTAAAGTTTGATGGTCACAGGCAGGAATGACTTCCTATGATGCTCTGTGTTGCATCTTGGTGGAATGAGTCTCTGGCTGAATGTACCCCTGTGCCCACCCAGTACATTATGTAGTGGATGGGAGACATTGTCCAAGATGGCATACAACTTGGACAGCAACCTCTTTTCAGACACCACCATCAGAGAGTCCAGTTCCATCCCCACAACATCAGTGGCCTTACGAATGAGTTTGTTGATTCTGTTGGTGTCTGCTATCCTCAGCCTGCTGCCCCAGCACACAACAGCAAACATGATAGCACTGTCCACCACAGAGTCGTAGAACATCCTCAGCATTGTCCGGCAGATGTTAAAGGACCTCAGTCTCCTCAGGAAATAGAGACGGCTCTGACCCTTCTTGTAGACAGCCTCAGTGTTCTTTGTCCAGTCCAGTTTATTGTCAATTCGTATCCCCAGGTATTTGTAATCCTCCACCATGTCCACACTGACCCCCTGGATGGAAACAGGGGTCACCGGTACCTTAGCTCTCCTCAGGTCTACCACCAGCTCCTTAGTCTTTTTCACATTAAGCTGCAGATAATTCTGCTCACACCATGTGACAAAATTTCCTACCGTAGCCTGGTACTCAGCCTCATCTCCCTTGCTGATGCATCCAACTATGGCAGAGTCATCAGAAAACTTCAGGAGATGACAAGACTTTGTGCAGTAGTTGAAGTCTGAGGTGTAAATGGTGAAGAGAAAGGGAGACAAGACAGTCTCAAGACAACTACCAATGGTATCAGCCACCAAACTGCTCCCCCAGCCCCAGCCCCATCCCCCCACGTTCCAGTCTCTTGTTTGGATGGCCCACGTTCCTAAGCATCCCTTACCTCCAACAGTAACCCAAACACTGCTACTTTGCTTCTTCAGAAAGACCGTAACATGAAATGCCCTGCAACATCAGCAGTAAGACCTTTACCAGGGTGTTACACTCCGCACCCCCCCCCACCAAAATAGTCATATCCTCATGACTTGAAATAACTCATCATCCCCTCATTAATAACAGCTTTCAAAGGATTTTTGTGATGTCAGAACAAGTAAATGGTAGTGACATATCTCAGTAGTGGAATCAGTGCAACACTCTGTTCTCCTGGTGTGACATGGGTCAGCCTTTCTGGGGGTTCTTTGACTCTTGAGACCTCCTTATCCCATCTTCTACTACTTCAGTTTTGGACACTCTCTGGGATCTTTCCTGTCTACATGGAGAGGCATCTCCCTGTCCATTACTCGTGCCTTCTGGCAGCTCAGGTCCCCCTATCACTTAGCTGAGCTCAGCTTCATTCCCAGTTACTTTAGAGCCCAGTCTCCCTTCATTGTCCAGCCATAAGCCTGCCTGTCCACTGCTAGTCCTCCCCCTTTTTCATCCGCATCAGATTGGGGAGGTTTAGGAATCTCTTCATTAATTATTGGAGGTTGCATATGGTAGCATATACCATACTCCCATTTCCCCATCCTGAGTCCGTAGCACATTCAGTGGTTAAGTCCCTTCCAAGCCTTTCCACTGCTGGTCCTCCTATTCTCCCATGTTGCCGCAGAGTCCTCTTACTAGGTGTAGAGTCCACGTGAGGCTCTGGGTCAGCATGTACCTCTTGTCCCAGAGCGAGAAGGTGGTTCAGATGGAGAATCTTGACAGGTCTATTCCCATCCTCTGGTTTCACCCAAAAAACTAGTAGGTTTGGCATCTGACTATCCACTACATAAGGTGTAGCCACCCAGCAGTTAGCCAACTTGTACTTCCCTGGTCGCCCCAACTTTATGAGACTTGTCTCCAGGCATCACTGGGAGAACCTAATTTTTTGATCATATCTTTTCTTATTTCCTTGATTCTGCTTGTTAGCAGACACCTCTGCTAGTTTATGAGCCTTTTGCAATTCCCTCCTCATGTCAGACACATACTTTGGATATGTCCTTTGTGGCATATCTTCCCCACTATTCCCAAAACAAAGGTCAACAGGCAACCTTGCTTCATGCCCAAACGTCAAATAATATGGCGAGTATCCAGTAGCTTCTTCTTGTGTACAGTTGTAGCAGTGGACCAGATGTCCAATATGCTGACTCCATTTGTTCTTTTTGCTGATCTCCAGGTTTTGCCTTTTGCTCTTAAATATATCTACAGAAGCCCCTGGGATTCTCCTTCATCTTGTTTGTTAGATCAACCTGCTATGTTCTTTTTCTTAACCAGGGCCTCAATATCTTTCCAAAACCAAGGTTTCCTAAACCTGTATTCCTTGCCTTTTACTGTGACAGGAATGTATAAATGCTCAAAAATTCACTTTTGAAGGCCTCCCACTTACCAAGTATACCTCTGCCAGAAAACAACCTGTCCCCATCCACACTTGCCAGATCCTTTCTGATACCATCAAAATCAACTTTTCTCCAATTTAGAATTTCAACCCGAGGGCCAGGTCTATCCTTTTCCATAATTACCTTGAAACCGGTGACAGTATGATCACTAGATGCCAAGTGTACCCCCACACAAACTTCTGTCTCATGCCTTATCTCATTTCGTAATAGGTGAATTAGTATCACATTCTCTCAAGTCTGTGTAGTATGTACTTTTCTATCCAGCCCTTTTATAGTATGGGAGGCCCAGTTAATACGTGAAAACTTAAAATCATCTGCTATCCCAACCTAATGTTTCTTGCAACACTGCAATTTCTCTAAATCCCGCAGACTGTTGTGTGGTCTATGATATAATCCCATTAAAATGGTCATACCTTTCTTATTCCTTAGTTCTACCTAGAAAGTCTCACTAGATAAGCTCTCCAGACTGCCCTGATTGAGCACTGCAGTGCATTTTCCCAGAATAGTAATGCCACCTCTCCCCATTTAATCCCTCCTACTCCATCACATCTAAAACCTGGAACATTGAGATCCCAGTCCTGCCCCTCCTGCAACCAAGTCTCACTAATGGCTATAATGCCATAATTCCATGTGCTGGTCCATGCCCTAGCTCATCTGCCTTTCCAACAATACTCCATAAGACCATAAGACAAAGGAGCAGAAGTAGGCCATTCGGCCCATCGAGTCTGCTCTGCCATTTTATCATGAGCTGATCCATTTTCTCCTATTTAGTCCCACTCTCCTGCCTTCTCACCATAACCCTTGATGCCCTGGCTACTCAGATACCTATCAATCTCTGCCTTAAATACACCCAATGACTTGGCCTCCACTGCTGCCCGTGGCAACAAATTCCACAGATTCACCACCCCCTGACTAAAAAAATTTCTTCACATTTCTGTTCTGAAAGGGCGCCCTTCAATCCTTAAGTCATGCCCTCTCGTACTAGACTCCCCCATCATGGGAAACAACTTTACCACATCCACTCTGTCCATGCCTTTTAACATTCGAAATGTTCCTATGAGGTCTCCCCTCATTCTTCTAAACTCCAAGGAATACAGTCCAAGAGCGGACAAATGTTCCTCATATGTTAACCCTCTCATTCCTGGAATCATCCTAGTGAATTTTCTCTGTACCCTCTCCAACGTCAGCACATCCTTTCTTAAATAAGGAGACCAAAACTGCCCACAGCACTCCAAGTGAGGTCTTACCAGCGCCTTATAGAGCCTCAACATCACATCCCTGCTCCTATACTCTATTCCTCTAGAAATGAATGCCAACATTGCATTCACCTTCTTCACTACTGACTCAACCTGGAGGTTAACTTTAAGGGTATCCTGTACGAGGACTCCCAAGTCCCGTTGCATCTCAGAACTTTGAATTCTTTCCCCATTTAAATAATAGTCTGCCCGTTTATTTTTTCTGCCAAAGTGCATAACCATACACTTTCCAACATTGTACTTCATTTGCCACTTCTCTGCCCGTTCTTCCAATCTATCCAAGTCTCTCTGCAGACTCTCCGTTTCCTCAGCACCACCGGCCCCTCCACCTATCTTTGTATCGTCAGCAAACTTAGCCACAAAGCCATCTATTCCATAATCTAAATCGTTGATGTACAATGTAATAAGAAGCGGCCCCAACACTGATCCCTGCGGAACACCACTGGTAACCGGCAGCCAACCAGAATAGGATTCCTTTATTCCCACTCTCTGTTTCCTGCTAATCAGCCAACGCTCTATCCACGTATGTAACTTTCCCGTAATTCCATGGGCTCTTATCTTGTTAAGTAGCCTCATGTGTGGCACCTTGTCAAAGGCCTTCTGAAAATCCAAATATACAACATCCACTGCATCTCCCTTGTCTAGCCTACTGGTAATTTCCTCAAAAAATTGTAATAGGTTTGTCAGGCAGGATTTTCCTTTAAGGAATCCATGCTGAGTTCTGCCTATCTTGTCATATGCCTCCAGGTACTCTGTAACCTCATCCTTGACAATCGACTCCAACAACTTCCCAACCACCGATGTCAAGCTAACAGGTCTATAATTTCCTTTTTGCTTCCTTGCCCCCTTCTTAAATAGCGGAGTGACATTTGCAATCTTCCAGTCCTCCGGAACCATGCCAGAATCTATCGACTTTTGAAAGATCATCGCTAATGCCTCCGCAATCTCCACAGCTACTTCCTTCAGAACACGAGGGTGCATTCAATCTGGTCCAGGAGATTTATCTACCTTAAGCCTATTCAGCTTCCTGAGTACTTCCTCTGTCGTAATTGTGACTGGCACACTTCTCTTCCCTGCCACCCTTGAGTGTCCGGTATCCTGCTGTCTTCCTCAGTGAAGACTGATGCAAAATACTCTTTCAGTTCCTCTGCCATCTCCTCATCTCCCATTACAATTTCTCCAGCATCATTTTCTATCGGTCCTATATCTACTCTCACCTGTCTTTTACTCTTTATATACTTGAAAAAGCTTTTAGTATCCTCTTCGATATTATTTGCTAACTTCCTTTCATAGTTAATCTTTTCTCTCTTAATGACCTTCTTGGTTTCCTTTTGTAAGGTTTTAAAAACTTCCCAATCCTCTCTCTTCCCACTCCTTGCATTAAAACATATGTAGAAGCATAGAAAACCTACAGCACAATACAGGCCCTTCAGCCCACAAAGCTGTGCCGAACATGTCCTTACCTGAGAAAATTACCTAGGGTTACCCATAGCCCTGTATTTTTCTGAGCTCCATACATTACTCCCACCGTGCTCAACCTTTCAATTCTTGACCTTGTATTTAGGTTTAACAACATCTTTCTCCACAACCACTCTACTCTGTTCTATCCACCTGCAACTCTAGTTTAAACCCCTTCCCTCCCCTCCCACCCCCTTCCCAGTACAGCACTAGCAAACTTTCCCATTAGGATATTGGTCCCCCTCCAATTCAGACTGTTCCTAATGTCCAAAAATCAGAAGCACTCCCTCCTGCACCAGCTCCTTAGCCACATGTTAAACTGTATGATCTTCCTGTTTCTGGCCTCAGTAGCATGAGGCACAGGTAGCAAAACTGAAATCACAAACCTGGGGGTCCCTGTGCTTTAACTTGTCACCTAACTCCCTGAAGTCATTTTACAAGACCTTGTCACCCATCCTACCCATGATATTGGTAATGACGTGGGCCATGACCTCTAACTGCTCACCTTCCCATTTGAGAATGCTGTAGACTCAGTCTGAGATGTCTCCCAGGGTCAAGGACAACATGCTATGGGGAATCTCATTATCATCCACAGAACCTCCTTAACCAATGAATCCTCACTATATCTCGCCTCTTCTACCCCATCCTCTTATGAGCCTCAGAGCCAGACTTAGTACAGTATCAGAGACCTGACTGCTGTGGCTTTCCTCTGCTAGGTCATCTCCTACTGCCACCCCCCCCCACCCCCCACCACCACCAAGCAGTCCAGCCTCTTGTTCTTTTGTTGAGGGGAATGGCCATAGAAGTACTCTGCACTGGCTGCCTTTCCCTTTTCACCCTCATGATGATCACCCAATCGCCTGTGTCCTGCACCAAATCCTCTACTTCCCAAACACTCACCCACTCACCCACTCACAGAATAGCTGCTCCCACAATGAGTGTTCTGCTTAAACCTAGCTACTTTTTATTGAACCTTGCCAAGTGCCTAATTATATGTAATCCAATCTCTCCTTAACAACTGTGGTGTGCAAAAATGCCCCCGCTTGCTTCTTTTAAATTCTCTCTATGCAATCCAATGATTTACCAGGACTGTGGTGCACAAAAATACAACTATGGTGTCATTGGCAAACTTAAATATGGCGTTGGAGCTCTGCTTAGCCTCATAGTCATAAGTCTAATTTGAGTAGAGCGGGGGCTGGAGTCATAGAGAAGTACAGCATAGAAACAGGTCTTTCAGCCCATCTAGTCTATGCCAAAACCATTTAACCTGCCTAATCCCATTGACCTGCATTGGGACCATAGCCCACTATATTGCTACTATCCATATACCTGTCCAAACTTTTCTTAAATGTTGAAATTAAGTGGTAGCATTTACCACTTCTATATACTCTATCCGTCTCCTGAGTAAATACAGATGCAAAGAATGCAGTTAAGATGTCCACCATCTGTTACAGCTCCACACATGGATTACAATTCTGGTCTTACAGAGGACCAATTTTGTCCCTTGCAATGGTTTTACTTTTGACATATCTGTACAATCCCTTAGGATTCTCCTTCACCTTGTTTGCAAGAGCAACTTCATGCCTTCTTTTACCCTTCCTAATTTCTTAAGTCCTGCCGAAGGGTCTCAGCCTGAAACACCATCTGTACTTTTTTCCATAGCTGCTGCTTAGCCTGCTGAGTTCCTCCAGCATTTTGTGTGTGTCGCTTGGATTTCCAGCATCTGCAGATTTTCTCTTGTTTCTTTAAGTATTCTCTTACATTTCTTGTACTCCATAATTACCTCGTTTGTTCCTACTTGCCTATAGATGGTTTGCAACTGCTTTCTTTTCTCTTAAAAATGCCTCAATATCTCTTGAAAACCAAGGTTCCCAACACTTGTTATCTTTACCTTTTATTCTGACAGGCTTTGTACAGTCAAAATTATGTTTTTGAAGACCTCCCAATTTCCAAGTACAGTTGCCAGAAAACTGACTGTCCTTTCTCCAATTTAGAATCTGAACCTGTGGACCAGAATCAGATTCAGGTTTATTATCACTGGCATGTGTCATGAAATTTGTTAACTTAGCATCAGCAGTTCAGTATATATATATAATATAGAAGAAAATAATAATAATAAATAAATAGGTAAATCAATTACAGTATGCATATATTGAATAGATTAAAAATTGTGCAAAAAACAGAAATAATATATATTTAAAAAGTGAGGTGTCCAAGGGTTGAGTATCCATTTAGGAATAGAATGCAGAGGGGAAGAAGCTGAATCGCTGAGTGTGTGCTGTTACATACTTCATGGATATCTTGTAATTGTCTTATGAGGATGATGTAATGGTGCGGAGATCACGTGATGTAATTTCCCCCTCCGATGTGAGGTCACGTGATGGCCTGTTCTCACCAATGACCCCTGGTGACGCAGTTAGTTTTCAGTTAGATCGTCAGTTAGATACTCTGCAACGCTGCTTATTAATCTCGACGCAGTATAGTTTTAAAATGGAATTTTACTTTCTATGGTAAGGTACAGAAGTGTTGGGCCGTCAGTTTCACCAATAGCTGCCAGATTTGTTGATGTACCTTTTCAGTAATATTGGAGAGTGAAGACGGGAACCTGAAGGAACATTCGGCGGATTTGGAGAGGATCGACCATTATTGAATTCATTGAAGTAAGAGTGATCTGCATGAGATAACCTCTGCTAAGAGAAGCAGAAAAGGTTGTGCAGTATCTAGTCTATTGTACAGAGGAAAATAATTTTATTTAAACCGTTTTATTTCCGTCGTCGTGAATCCTGCAGACAAGGCAGGTTCCAGCTGGGATCGGCAGTAACGTCGTGTCTTTGAGGAATTCTTTACTTCAGGAAAGTCTCTCCTAATTGACTGTATAAATATATTGGACTTCCAAATTTACCATTCTAAGAACTGTTTGAATTTACCACTTTAAGACTGTTTTCGCATTTACCACTTTAAGAACTAGTACTGAGTGGCGGTTTGTTAAATGGCTGCATAGCAGGTTTATTTCCGGTTAAGGTTTTCGTTTGTTTATCTTTTTACTAATTTTGAGCAGAGTTTAATAAACGTTTATTTGTTTATAAAACCTGACTCAATTCTATATTCATTGTTGCCGGTCACGTGACAGTGCCTTCAGGCTTCTGTACCTCCCACCTGATGGTAACAGTGAGAAAAGGGCATGCACTAGGTGCTGGAGGTCCTTAATAATGGACGCTGCCTTTCTGAGACACCGCTCTCTGAAGATGTCCTGCGTACTTTGTAAGGTAGTGCCCAAGATGGAGCCGACTAAATTTACAACCCTCTCAGCCTTTTTCAGTCCTCTGCAGTAGCCCCTTCATACCAGACAGTGAATACAGACTGTCGGAATGCTCTTCTTGCCACATCTATAGAAGTCTTTGAGTGTATTTGTTGACATGCAAAATCTCTTCAAACTCCTAATAAAGTATAGCTGCTTCCTTGCCTTCTTTACAACTGCATTGATATGTTGGGACCAGGCTAGATCCTCAGAGATCTTGACACCCAGGAACTTGAAACTGTTCACTCTCTCCACTTCTGATCCCTCTATGAGGATTGGTATTTGTTCCTTCATCTTACCCTTCCTGAAGTCCACAATCAGCTCTTTCATCTTACTGATGTTGAGTGCCAGGTTGTTGCTACGACAGTACTCCACTAGTTGACGTCACTCCTGTACGCTCTCTCGTCACCATTTGAGATTCTGCCAACAATGGTTGTATCATCAACAAATGTATAGATGGTATTTGAGCTAAGCCTAGCCACACAGTATGGGTATATAGAGAGTACAGCAGTGGGCTGACCACACACCCCTAAGGTGCACCGGTGTTGATCGTCAGTGAGGATTGTGGTCTTCTGGTTGGGAAGTCAAGGATCCAATTACAGAGAGAGGCACAGAGGCCCACGTTCTGTAACTTCTCAATCAGAATTGTGGGAATGATGATATTAAATGCTGAGCTATATTCAATGAACAGCATCCTGACCTAGGCGTTTGTGTTGTCCAGCTGGTCTAAAGCCGTGTTGAGAACCATTGAGATTGCGTCTGCTGATGACCTATTGTGACAATAAGCAAATTGCAATGGGTCCAGATCCTTGCTGAGGCAGGAGTTCAGTCTAGTCACGACCAACTCTCAAAGCATTTCGTCACTGTAGATGTGAGTGCTACCAGGTGATAATCATTAAGGCAGCTCACATTATTCTTCTTGGGCACTGCTATAATTGTTGCCTTTTTGAAGCAAGTGGGAACTTCCGTCCATAGCAGTGAGAGGTTGAAAGTGTCCTTGAGTACTCCCACTAGTTGGTTGGCACAGGTTTTCAGAGTCTTACCAGGTACTCCATCGGGACCTTCTGCCTTGTGAGGGTTCACTGTCTTTAAAGACAGCCTAACATCGGCTTCTGAGACAGAGATCACAGGGTCATCAGGTGCAGCAGGGATCTTCACAGCTGTAGTTATATTCTCCCTTTCAAAGCGGGCATAGAAGGTGCTGAGTTCATCTGGTAGTGAAGCATCGCTGCCATTCATGCCACTGGGTTTTGCCTTGTAGGAAGTAATGTCTTGCAAACCCTGGCACAGTTGTCATATATCCGATATCACCTCCAACCTCGTTCGAAATTGTCTCTTTACCCTTGAAATAGCCCCCCACAAATCATACCTGGTTTTCTGGTACAGATCTGGGTCGCCAGACTTGAATGCCACAGATCTAGCCTTCAGCAGATGACGTACCTCTGGTTCATCCATGGCTTTTGGTTTGAGAATGTACAGTAAGTCTTTGTAGGCACACACTCATCCACACAGGTTTTAATGAAGTCGGTAACAACTCATCTAAGTTCGAAGATGAATCCCTGAATACAGTCCAGTCCACTGATTCAAAGCAGTCCTGTAGGCGCTTCTGTGCTTCCTTTGTCCATACCGTCTTGATCCTTACTACAGATGCTGCAATCTTCAGTCTCTGCCTATACTCAGGGAGTAGAAGTACAGCTAGGTGATCAGACTTCCTGAAGTGAGGGCGTGAAATAGCTTGGTAGGCATTCTAAATGGTGGTGTAACAGTGGTCCAGTGTGTTGTTTCCTCTGGTATTGCAAGTGATCTGTTGATGGTAATTGCTTAGTGATTTTTTCCAAACCGGCCTGGTTAAAATCCCCCAAAGCGATAGTGAAGGCATTAGGATGCGTTGTTTCATGCATATTGATCCCATTGCTTAGATCATCTGAAACCTGATTGATATTGGCCTGAGGTGGAATGTATTTTTCAGTTTAAAATCTTTTTATTAATTATTATTGAAAATCGACAACAAAAAAATACATTAAAATAATCAAGTCAATATATCAATATGTATAATAAGAGTTAAACTATTAACCAAGCTATATAGTATATCAATAATAATGATTTTAAAAAACCAAAAAATTAAAGCTTTGTTTTGAAAAAAGAAAGAAGGAAAAAAGAACCCCTTCTAACTAAAACAAAAAAAAACCCAGCTAACAAAAAAAAAGAAAAAAAACCCATTTGGAGCGCAAACCAAATTTGGAGCTATACGCCATACAAGCCTCTATAAAAAAAGACATCAATCTGCCAACCAAATTCATTTACCCAAGAATCAGAAGGGGACCATCTTAATTAACTCAAATCAAATGATAGTAGCAGGCAAGAGAGCCCCACCTTTTCTCAAAGTCAAATCGAAGACCAAAAGTTCGACTTATGATTTTTTCCAAACTAAGACATAGCATCACCTGAGAGAACCATCTTTCCATTTTAATAAAATAGCCCTTCTAGCCAATAATGTAACAAATGCAATTTACATGTTGGTCTGATATAGAAATACCATGAATATATTGAGGAATTATACCAAACAAAACTGTCAATTTTTTAGGTTGTAAATTAATTTTTAAAGCTTAAGAAATGGTAGAAAAAATAGAATTCCAAAACTGTTTCAATACAGAACACGACCAAAACATATGTGTGAATGTAGCTATATCAGTTTTACATCTATCACACTGACTATTAACATTAGGAAATATTTTAGACAGTCTCTCCTTTGTCAAATAATAACAATATGCAATTTTAAATTGAATTCGAGAGTGACTGGCACAAATCGAAGAAGAGTTAACCAACTTCAAAATTTGCAACCAATCCTCTGTTATTAAGGTCATGCTAAGCTCTCTTTCCCAATCTTGCTTAATCTTAAATAGAGGATAATTATTCTGTTGTAATAGTAAATTATAAATTTTCCCAATAAAACCTTTCACTAAAGGGTTCATTTTTAAAATAGTGTCTAACAGGTCAGAATCTTGTATATGTGGAAAATTACTTAAGTATTCTTGTGAAAAATGTCTGACCTGAAGATATTGCAAAAAGTGTGAGTATGAAAGAGAGTATTTAGTTACTAATTTCTCAAAGGACATCAATCGGCCTTCTTGAAACAAATCCATAAAGGAATAAATTCCTTTATTCCTCTAAAGAGAAAAGGTAGGATCACTAAGTGAAGGTTTAAATAAATAGTTTCGATAAATTAAACTAAGAAGGTTAAATTTTTTAAGATTAAAAAACTTATGAAACTGGTGCCAAATTTGTAATGACTGCTTAATCATAGGATTTATATTTAAAATAGAAATTTTGGCTAGTTGTACAGGTAAAGAAGCTCCTACCAATGAACTTAAGTAAAATTGTTTCACAGCTTTCAATTCCAAGTCAACCCATGGTGCTCGTTTATTTTTACCTGTCCAATATAACCAAGAACACGCATAGCGTATATTAACCACCCAATAATACATTCTTAAATTAGGCAAAGCACGACCTCTATCCTTTTTTAATTTTTGTAAATGACATTTTCCAATTCTTGGTCTTTTATTATTCCAAACGAAAGATGAAATAATAGAATCAACCTGATCAAAAAACTTCTTAGTTTAAAAAAAAGAATATTTTGAAATACATATAAAAATTCTGGTAAGATCATCATTTTAACTGCATGAATTCGGCCAACTAACAAAAGTGTAAGAGGATTCCATCTAGAAAATAATTGCTTCATAAAATCCACTAAGGGAACTAAATTAGCTCTCTAAAGGTGTCCATAATTTTTAGTGATGATAATACCTAAATATTTAAAAGAATCCATAACTTTAAAAGGAATATCATCATATATGAAAGCAAAATCATTTAAAGGAAATAATTCACTTTTATGCGGGTTTATATCCTGAACAACTTTTCAAATTCATTTAGTAATTTCAATAAACTAGGAATAGATTCTTCAGGATTCGAAATATAAACTAAGGCAGCGGTCCCCAACCACGGCCCGGTAGTATGTCAGTTGCGCCTTTCCTCATTCCCTGTCACGCACTGTTGAACTTGAACATATGGTTGCCAACTGTCCCGTATTTGCCGGGACATCCCATATATTGGGCTAAATTGGTTTGTCCCATACGGGACTGCCCTTGTCCCGTATTTCCCCTGCTAAGGTAGAGTGTTCCTATGAAACTTTTCGTGCCGAAATGTCGTGAAGCGAAGAGGCAGTTACCATTAATTTATATTGGAAAATTTTTTGAGCTTTCCTAGACCCAAAAAATAACCTACCAAATCATACCAAATAACACATAAAACTGAAAATAAATAACACTAACTAATAGTAAAAGCAGGAATGATATGATAAATACACAGCCTATGTAAAGTAGAAATAATGTATATACAGTATAGTCGGGAAGATGAAGGCAAGTGGGGAAAAAATCGGCACGTAAGCGCATGCGCACATCAGATGCATACATCATACATGTGCACACAGGTGCCCGCGCAGGGCTTCATGATCATGGTAGTCTTTCCTGGGGTAAAATGTCCCGGGATTTGACTGCTACTTTTGTCCGTTATTTCGGAGTGAGAAAGTTGGCAACCCTAACTGTAAAAGACATGTTGAGGTGAGTTTAACCCGACTTGAACACCCCCCCCCCACTCCCCCTTCCCCCCGGTCGGCCAGTCCGCAAGAATATTATCAATATTAAACTGGTCCGCGGTGCAAAATCAGTTGGGGACCCCTGAACTAAGAGAATATCAGCATAAAGGGAAATCTTTTGAATAATCCCGTTCATGGAAATTCCTTGAATATCCTTAGCTTCACGAAGTGCAATAGCCAAAGGTTCCAGCACCAAATTAAATAACAAAGGACTTAATGGACATCCTTGTCTCGTACCCCGCGAAAGTCGAGAAAAGGGGGATCTACAGTTATTAGTAATCACAGTGGCAATAGGGCTTTTATATATCATTCTAATCCACTTATTAGAATTAGTACCAAAGCTAAATTTCTCTAAAGCGTTAAATAAATACTTCCATTCAACTCTATCAAATGCCTTTTCAGCATCAAAAGAAACAACACATTGGGGAGTTTTCGAGGGGGATGAGTATATAACATTTAACAGTCTCCGAGTATTAGAAAAAGAATAACGGCCTTTTATAAAACCTGTTTGGTCCTGAGAAATAATTTTAGCTAGTATATTCTCCAACCGATTAGCCATTATTTTTGAAAGAATTTTGGCATCTACAGTTAAGGTCTATATGAAGCACAATCCATAGGGTCTTTATCTTTCTTAAGAATTAAAGAAATAGAAGCTTCATAAAATGTAGAAGGTAACTCTCTTAACAAAAAAAATCTGTAAGCATTTCCAACATATAAGGAGTAAGCAAATTTTCAAATTTTTTATAAAATCGTACAGAAAAACCATCTAGTCCAGGAGCTTTACCAGACTGCATTGGAAAAAATAACTTTCTGAATTTCTCTTTCAGTAAAAGGAGTATCAAGAATTTGTTGATCTTCAACAGATATTCTAGGAAAATCAATCTTTTGTAAAAAGGCATTCATTTTAGAAGGATCAGCTGGAAACTGAGATTCCCTGTAATAGTCTTGAAAAATTTTATTAATATCTTCATAGTTACAAGCTAAACTACCATCTCCTTTACAAATTTTTAGAATTTGTTTTTTTAGCTCTAACTGCTTTTAGTCGGGATGCTAGTAGCTTATTAATTTTATCTCCTAACACATAAAATTAACTTTTTAATTTAAGCAAATTTCTTTCAATAGGATAAGTTAATAATAAATTATATTGTGATTGAAGTTCAACCCTTTGTTTAAATAAATAAATATTAGGAGAAACTGTATAAGTGTTATCCAAGCCTTTAATTTGTTTTGAAATCCTATCTAACTCTATTTTTGTCTGTTTCTTAAGCTTAGCCAAATAGGAGATAATCTTTAAATGTATCCCATATAATCAATTTCGACACATCTCCCGTATTATTAAAATTACAAAATCTTTTATTTGAATCTCTATAAATTTGACAAAGTCCGAACTTTGTAATAAGTTTTCTGGAAAACGCCAAGCCAAGTCTACATTACTAACATCATTCAATTCAAAAGTTAGGCTTAAAGGTGCATGATCCGAGACAGCAATAGCATCATATTCACATTTCTGGACTTTGGACGAAAATCGGACATCAGCTATAAAATAATCAATGCGCGAATATTTTTATAGATGTGAATAAAAAGAATAATCTCGATCATTAGGATGTAGATTTCTCCAGATTTCTATCAAACCATAATCAATTAAAAAGGAATCAATAAGTGATGCTGAACAACTGAGAAGCTGCTGAGTGGTTGAACTCTTGTCAATCAAAGGGGTTAAACAACAGTTGAAGTCACCTCCCATCAGCAGCGCATATATTCATTTAAGTCTGGTAATAAACCAAATACATTTTAAAAAAAGGAAGATCATCTACATTAGGTCCATATAGATTAACCAGGACAGTTTTTCTATGATAAATTGTTCCTTTAATAATTAAAAATTAGATTAGATTATGAGGACACGCAGTCCTCTTTTATTGTCATTTATTAATGCATGCATTAAGAAATGATACAATGTTTTTCCAGAATGATATCACAGAAACACATGACAAACTGACTGAAAAACTGACAAAAAACACATAATTATAACATATAGTTACAACGGTGCAAAGCAATACCGTAATTTGATAAGAACAGACCATGGGCACGGTAAAAAATCTCAAATTCTCTCGAAAGTCCCATCATCTCACGCAGATGGTGAACCTCCAGCGCTGCAAACTTGCCAATGCAGCATCCTGGAAGCATCCGACCACAGTCCGACTCTGAGTCCGTTCGAAAACTCCGAGCCTCCGACCAGCTCTCCAACACCAAGCACCGAGCACCATCTCTGCCGAGCACTTCGACCCCGGCCCCAGCAACAGGCAATAGGCAAAGCCGAGGATTTGGGGTCTTCCCCTCGGAGATTCTCAATCACACAGTAGCAGCGGCAGTGAAGCGGGCATTTCACAAGTTTCTCCGAGTGTTCCTCCGTGCTTCTCACGGCTGTCTCCATCAAATCAGGATTGTACACGGCCCCCTAGTTAACACATAACGATATCATTCGGAACGGCGGCATGCGCTGCGTCGTGCCACCATCTTCTCCTCCTTCCCCTACCATTTTGATCGCCCATTCTGATATACGTTTCTTGAACAAAAATTATATCAGGCTGGAATCGGTTAACAATTTTAAAAGTCTTCTTTTGCTTAATAGGGTGATTCCAGCCATGTACGTTCCAACTAATAACGTTTATCTGTTTAATAACCATAGAATATTGTTTTAAACACAAAAATACACGCATACCATCGTGGGCTAATCAAAGATGGCGGTGATGAGTATAACCATATAGAAAACGCACATGCTCCAGAGCTCCATAATGGGAAAAAACCTGAAAAAAAATCCTGTAACCATCCCAAAAGGTAGAAATCCGGCAAAAAGGAAGGAAAGAGCCAGAATGCCTCCCCAAAGAGAAAAGAAAAAGCAGAATTCAGCATGTGGCTCAATATAAATAGTGATTTGAAAGTTTTTCTCCCAATTCCCTCCCCTCACCTTTACAAAGAAAACACATGACCTTAAGATAAGAAAGCTCAGCAGAGAAGCAGAAAAAAGATGTTTATAGTTAATCATTGAAAGTAAACTAGGAATGCAAAAACAGTCTCCAGAAGCGTCAAAACAACGCTATTAAACCTAAACAATAAATCTCTAACAAGAAAAAGACACCACTATTCCTTTAGTTACTACCCAACTTTAATAAATGTGAGAGAGGATAGTGAGATGAAGTATAAAGGACAGGTGGGGACTACACGGTTCCGGAATATTAAGTGTGAAGTAGAGAAAGGTGAGGTGGAACGAGTGATAAGGAGGATACATGTGCAGAGGGATGGTCTGACGGAGCTTGGAGTTAAATGTGCAGAAAGAGTAAGTAAATTTAAGAAGGACAACAAAATTCAAGGGGCGTATAGCCCGGTGAGAGTTCGGGGAGCTGGGTTATGTACAATAGGCAGCGATTTAAACAGAGAGAGGAGAAATGGGTTAAAAATTCTATATCTGAATGCACGAAGTGTCAGAAATAAGGCGGATGAGCTTGAAGCTCAGGTGCGAATGGGTAACTATGATGTTGTTGGTTTAACGGAGACATGGCTGCAGGGGGATCAGACCTGGGAATTGAATGTACAAGGATATACGTGCTATCGAAGGGACAGAAAGGTGGGCAGAGGGGGTGGGGTGGCCCTGTTGGTGAGGAATGAGATTCAGTCCCTTACAAGGGGGGGACATAGAATCAGGAGAAGTAGAGTCAGTGTGGATAGAACTGAGGAACAGTAAGGGCAAAAAGACCCTAATAGGTGTTATCTACAGGCCCCCAAACAGTAGCATGGATATTGGGTGCAAGTTGAATAGGGAGTTAACAATGGCATGTGGCAAAGGAAATGTCACAGTAGTTATGGGGGATTTCAACATGCAGGTGAACTGGGAAAATCAGGTTGGTACTGGACCCCAGGATAGGGAGTTTGTAGAGTGCCTACGGGATGCATTTTTGGAGTAGCTTGTACGAGAGCCGACCAGGGATAAGGTTATTCTGGATTTAGTGTTGTGCAATGAACAGGATTTGATGTGATCTTGAAGTAAAGGAGCCATTAGGAGGTAGTGACCATAAGTTTTTATCTGCAAGTTGAGAGGGATAAGGGCAGATCAGAAGTGTCAGTATTGCAGTTGAACAAAGGAGACTATGGAGCCATGAGAGAGGAGCTGGCCAAAGTTGACTGGTCAGATATCCTAGCAGAAAAGACAGTGGAACGGCAATGGCAGGTATTCTTGGGAATAATGCACAAGGTGCAAAATCAGTTCATCCCCCGGAGAAGGAAGGATTCAAAGGGGGGAAAGTGGCCACAGTGGTTGACAAAGGAAGTCAGAGATAGCATAGCAATATAAAAGAAGTATAACAGAGCTAAGGTGAGTGGGAAGACAGATGATTGGGAAATTTTTAAGGAGCAACAGAACTTAACTAAGAAGGCAATACGGGGAGAAAAAATGAGGTGTGAACGCAAGCTAGCTAGGAATATAAAGGAGGATAGCAAAAGTTTTTTTTCGGTATGTGAAGAGCAGGAAGATACTTAGGAACAATGTTGGACCCTTGAAGAATGAATTGGGAGAAATTGTTATGGGAAACAGAGAAATGGCAGACGAATTTAATAAGTACTTTGGATCTGTCTTCACTAGGGAAGACACAAGCAATCTCCCAGATGTATGGATGGGCCAAGGACATAGGGTAACAGAGGAACTGAAACAGATTGACATTAGGAAGGAAACGGCGATGAGTAGACTGATGGGACTGAAGGCTAACAAATCCCCGGATCCAGATGGTCTGCATCCTAGGGTACTAAAGGAGGTGGCTCTGGAAATTGCGGATGCATTGATGATCATTTTCCAATGTTCCTTAGATTCAGGATCAGTTCCTGAGGATTGGCGAATGGCTAATGTTATCCCACTTTTTAAGAAAGGAGGGAGGGAGAAAACAGAGAACTATCGCCCTGTTAGCCTAACATCAGTAGTGGGGAAGATGCTAGAGTCCATTATTAAAGATGAAATAGCGGCATATCTTGATAGCAGTGATAGGATTAGGCTGAGCCAGCATGGATTTACCAAGGGCAAATCATGCTTGACTAATCTATTGGAGTTTTTCGAGGATGTAACCAGGAAGATAGACGCGGGAGATCCAGTAGATGTGGTGTACCTTGACTTTCAGAAGGCATTCGATAAGGTACCACATAGGAGATTGGTGGGTAAACTCAGAGCTCATGGCATTGGGGGGAGGATATTGATTTGGATAGAAAATTGGTTGGCAGATAGAAAGCAAAGGGTGGCAGTGAATGGGTGTTTCTCGGAATGGCAGGTGGTGACTAGTGGGGTGCCACAGGGCTTGGTATTGGGACCACAGCTGTTTACGATTTATGTCAATGATTTAGAGGAAGGCATTGTGAATAACATCAGCAAGTTTGCTGATGATACTAAGCTGGGTGGCAGTGTGACGTGATGAGGATGTTAGGAGAATTCAAGGTGACTTGGATAGGCTGGGTGAGTGGGCAGAAACTTGGCAGATGGCATTTAATGTGAATAAGTGTGAGGTTATTCACGTTGGGAGCAAGAACAGGAAGGCAGATTATTATCAACGGTGTGGAGTTAGGTAAGGGAGAAATACAAAGAGATCTAGGAGTACTTGTTCATCAGTCTCTGAAGGTGAATGAGCAAGTGCAGCAGGCAGTGAAGAAGGCTAATGGAATGTTGGCCTTTATTACAAAGGGAATTGAGTACAAGAGCAAGGAAATCCTTTTGCATTTGTACAGGGCCCTGGTGAGACCACACCTGGAGTATTGTGTGCAGTTTTGGTCTCCAGGGTTAAGGAAGGACATCCTGGCTGTGGAGGAGGTGCAGCGTAGGTTAACTAGGTTAATTCCTGGGATGTCCAGACTGTTTTACGCAAAGAGGTTAGAGAGACTGGGCTTGTACACGCTGGAATTAAGGAGATTGAGGGGGGATCTGATTGAGACATATAAGATTCTTAAGGGATTGGACAAGATAGAGGCAGGAAATATGTTCCAGATGCTGGGAGAGTCTAGTATCAGAGGGCATGGTTTAAGAATAAGGGGTAGGTCATTTAGGATAGAGTTGAGGAGGAACTACTTCTCCCAGAGAGTTGTGGAGGTGTGGAACGCGCTGCCTCAGAAGGCAGTGGAGGCCAATTCTCTGGATGCTTTCAAGAAGGAGCTAGATAGGTATCTTATGGATAGGGGAATCAAGGGTTATGGGGACAAGGCAGGAACCTGGTATTGATAGTAGATGATCAGCCATGATCTCAGAATGGCGGTGCAGGCTCGAAGGGCCGAATGGTCTACTTCTGCACCTATTGTCTATTGTCTAATAAAGGAAACTAAAGCTAATTATCTATTCTAAACACTCCTCACTATATAAGAAAGAGTCTATATAAACTATAAAAGCTATCACTTAATTAATAAAAGAAAAGGAAGAAAGAAGCAGATAATCAAACCAGTTAATAATCTGTCCACTGTGTTAGTTCACTCTATATACCAAACAGACTTCAGAAAATTCATTAGTCAAACCAAGAAGTTCACTTCTTCTTTAAATAGTTCATCGATCAAAAGAAATCTTCAGCATATCAAAAATCTTCAAAGCCTGTTTTCTTTCAGAAAATTATTCAGCAACCCAAATATCCTTCATGCGACCCAAATATCCTTCATGATAGAGTTAACAAAGTCAAATGCTGCTTGGGGATCCGAAAACACATGAGGTGTAGAATCTTTAGGAAATAATTTTAATCTAGCGGGGTAGCGAAGCGATGGAAAAAGTCCCTTTGCATGAGCAATTTTCATCGCTGGGACAAATCTGATCCGCTGTTCCATAATTTCCTGTGGGTAGACTTCGTAAAAACGGATCTTGGAACCGTTAAATTTAAAAACTCTCTGTTTTCTTGCACATTTTATGATTTGGTCTTGAACTTTAAAATGAAGAAAGTTGACCAAAATTGGCCGAGGTTTACCTGAAATCTGAGAATTCGAAATGAAAATTCTGTGAGCTCTTTCAATATCGGGAGGTTGAGGTAGAATATCCGGAAACAAAGATTGAAACAAATTGGCAAAATAGTCCAATAAATTCCCACTCTCAGAACCTTCCTTCAGTCCGATAATTTGTATATTATTCTGAAGAGACTTCGCCTCTAAATTGACAATTTTACATTGAGCTTGTTCCAAGCGGGTTGAAATACATACAATCTGACGTTTCGATTCTTTAAACTCAGTATTCAAGGAAATAATATTTCCCTCAATAGTCTGAAAACTCTGTCAGAACGGCTTCAACTCAAAAGTGTTATTGTCTATTTTGTTGTCGAGAGCCATTAACGCACATTCCAAATGCTCAGCCCAGTCAGGCATATCTTCAGATTTTTCTTTCAAAGTTTTTCCCTTTCCATTGCTGGATTCAGAAGGCTGCTTTCCACTTCTTAAAGGATATGACACAATGACAACTATTTCCCTCTAAGATCCGAGAAATAAAAGTTAAAAATTCAAGGTTTAAACAGGGGAAAAGGAGGAATTAAAGGCAGCCACAAAATTTTTGTATTACTCCGTAACCGAGGCGGAACCAAGGTGGAATGTAAACTGCTACCAAAATGATCCTGGAGAATTCCCACAGTAGGTAAAAAGGACAGTACTTAATTGCTAGGTATTCCAGGTCTGGTGAGCAGAATTGGGACAGCACTGATATATTTGTGCACCTAGAAGAGTTGATCACGAGGCATACTCCTCCACCTTTGCTTTGAGAGACGCTGTAGATTTATCCTGACGGTATATTGTAAACTTGTTGATCTGAATCGCTGCATCCGGTATGGAAGGGGTTAACCAGGGTTTATTGAAACAAAGGACACATGTGGTCCTAATGTCCCTCTCATTCACCACTGTCTTTTTTGCATATTTACTTTGAAGCAAAGGTTAAGCACAGCATTGTGGTGCACCTGTGCTAAGGGAGATTGCAGAGAAGATGTTGCTGACAATCCGATCTGATTGGGATCCGCAAGTGAGGAAATTGATGATCCATATGCCCAAGGAGGTATGTGGGTAGGATTTGAACTTGTTGATTAGTTTTGAGAGGATGATAGTATTGATTGTTAATCAATGAAGAGAATCTTGATGTCTGCATCTTTGCTGTCCAGATGTTCTGGGAATGAGTGAAGAGCCAATGAAATGACACCTGTGGATCTGCTGTGATGGTCAGCAAACTGGAGAAAATCCAAGTTGCTTCTCAGGCAGGAGTTGATTTGTTTCATCACCAACCTCTCAAAGCACCTCATCACAGTGGATCTGAGTGCTGCTGGATGATAGTCATAAGACACAGGAGCAGAATTAGGCCATTCAGACTATCAAGTCTGATCCTAGATCCCATTCAACCCCATACGCCTGCCTTCTCGCCATGTCTTTTGATGCCCTACGCGATCAGGAAACTATCAGCTTCCACCTTTAATATACACACGGACCTGGGTTCTACTGCAGTCTTTGGCAGAGCATTCCACAGATTCACTACTGTAGAGCTAAAAAAATTCCTCTTTCAGCTGCGACTCAGTGATGCCCACAACGTCATACTGACCAATTTGTAATTGTGCCATGAGCTCATCCACCTTATTCCAAATGCTATGTGCCTTTAAATACAGCACCTGCAGATCTGCGTTCTTTGCCATTTTGACTTTTGCTTCTTTGGTACAATTTAACTCTTCGCTTTGTCTGCATTTGTGCTCAATCATTGGCTTGTCCTTCCTTTCATTCATGTTGTATCCATCATCTATGTCACTGAGACAGGTTACCACATTTTTCTTGGGCACTGGCATAATTGAAACTTGCTTGAAGCAGGTGAGGACCTCAGACACCAAAGCCAAAATTTTTAATTTTTATGTTGGATTTGTAGCATCTGGAGTTGTTACAAAACTGGATGTTGTGGTTTCTCAAATGTAAAAGGGTTGGTTGGTAAGTTAATTGGCAGTGAAAATTGCTGTAAGAATATGCAGTTGAAGTCAGAAGTTTACATACAACTTAGCCAAATACATTTAAACTCAGTTTTTCACAATTCCTGACATTTAATCTGAGAAAACATTTCCTGTCTTTGGTCAGTTAGGATCACTACTTTATTTCAAGAATGTGAAATGTCAGAATAATAGTGGAGAGAATGATTTATTTCAGCTTTTATTTCTTTCATCACTTTCCCAGTGGGTCAGAAGTTTACATATACTTATTAGTATTTGGTAGCATTGCCTTTAAATTGTTTAACTTGGGTCAAACGTTTTCAAGCTTCTCATAGTAAGTTGCTGGAATTTTGTTCCATTCCTCCAGACAGAACTGGTGTAACTGAAAAACTTTCCCCTGGCGGCTGCAGTGACAAGTTGTATTTGCCACTCGGGCGTGGGGCACACGTAGGTGTGGCCAAGAGGCTTCAGGGGAGGAGGTCATATTCAACGGGGACCTGAGGTACCACCCTTCAAAACACTGACCCTTGCAATTCTGGACTTCACTACCCCGGGTGTTATTAGAGCATCCCCAAGCAGAGAGTTTCTCGCTAGAACTGAGGGGGATCACTGACAACTGTATCATAGTCTTTCCATGTGAGGGTACTTGCGCACATATCCAACATGCCCCTGCTTCTTAGTGTTTGGCATAGTTGTAGCAAAGGCACAGGAAAGTATTATGGACAAAATCAGAGAGTAGGGGATGTTTTGGCCTTGGCACTTGGGGAACTACTCCCTGAGTAGACCTTGGAGAAAAGGTAGTTCTAACCTGTGGGGAGCTGCCACGTCTTCGGTGGCCACTGCTCCCGCCCTTATGTATAACTCTAGTTGACTGGAAGCCCCCAAAAAGAAGGCAAACGATAACAGCCCAGTACATGGTGAAGTCCGTAGTCGACTCCTTAGTCTGCAAGTTTTTTACAGTCAGTATGATGTATCCACCGCAGGTGTCCTTCCAACTTGACTGCTGTGGGCATGGGCAGCAGTACTTGGAATGGTTGCCACGGCTCCAGTTCTTAATTAGTATGTAGTCCCCATGTTCGATGTTGGGGTAGTCGCCTTCTCTTGTCGTATCGTCTTTGTCCTTGTACGCCTGATGCACCTGTGAATGTAAGGCTCGGAGAATCTTAGTTAGGTTGCCCATTTATATCAAGAGTGAGAGGCTGCGCAGAACCCCATGGAGTCCTTAGGGGCTTTCTGAAGATAATTTCAGCTGGTGGCAATCCCATCTTTTCTTGTGGGGTGGCCCTCGTATGGAATAATGCTTAGGGCAATACCTTTAAGCAGTTAAGCCCCATTTCCTCCGTAAGTTTTGCCAATTTGGTTTTTAACGTACCATTTGCCCTCTCCACTATACCTGCAGCCTGGGGGTGGCGAGAGCAATGGAATTGTTTGAATGAAGTCAATTCAAGTTTATTGTCCTTTTGACCATAAGCTGCTGGCACAGTACACAGTAAAAACGAAACAATGTTCTTCCAGGATCCTGGTGCTACATGAAACAATACAAAACTACACTAGACTATGTGAGACAGCACAAGGCTGCACTAGACTATGTAAAACAACATAAAAACTGCACTAGACTACAGACCTGCATAGGACTACATAAAATGCACAAAACAGTGCAGGGCAGTACAATAAATAATAAACAAGACAATAGGCACAGTAGAGGATAAATTAAAATATAATAATAAATGATGTAGATGTCAGTCTAGACTCTGAGTATTGAGAAGTCTGATGGCTTGGGGGAAGAAACTGTTGCACAGTCTGATCGTGAGAGCCCGAATGCTTCGGTACCTTTTGCCAGATGGCAGGAGGGGGAAGAGTTTGTATGAGGGGTGTGTGGGGTCCTTTACAATACTGTTAGCTTTGCGGGTGCAGCATGTGGTGTAAATGTCTGTAATAGCGGGAGGAGAGACCCCGATGATCTTCTCAGCTGACTTCACTATCCGCTGCAGGGTCTTGCCATCTGAGGCGGTGCAATTCCCGACCAGGCAGTGATGCAGCTGCTCAGGATGCTCTTGATAAATCCTCTGTAGAATGTGGTGAGGATGGGGGGTGGAAGATGAACTTTTCTCAGCCTTCGCAGAAAGTAGCGACACTGCTGGGCTTTCTTTGCTATGGAGCTGGTGTTGAGGGACCAGGTGAGATTCTCCGCCAGGTGAACACCAAGAAATTTGGTGCTCTTAACGATCTCAGCGGAGGAACCATCAATTTTCAGCAGAGAGTGGTCGCTCCGTGCTGTCCTGAAGTCAACAACCATCTCTTTTGTTTTATTCACATTCAGAGACAGGTTGTTGACTCTGCACCAGTCGGTTAGCTGCTGCACCTCCTCTCTGTATGCTGACTCATCATTCTTGCTGATGAGTGCCACCATGGTCGTGTCATCGGCAAACTTGATGATGTGGTTCGAGCTGTGTATTGCTGCACAGTCGTGGGTCAGCAGTGAACACCAGTGGACTGAGCACACAGCCCTGGGGGGCCCCCATGCCCAGTGTGATGGTGTTGGAGATGCTGTCCTGATCCGAACTGACTGAGGTCTCCCAGTCAGGAGGTCTAGGATCCAGTTGCAGAGGGAGGTGTTCAGGCCCAGCAGTTTCAGCTTTCCAATCAGGTGCTGAGGAATGATTGTGTTGAATGCTGAACTGAAGTCTATAAACAGCATTCGAACGTATGTGTCTTTTTTGTCCAGGTGGGTGAGGGCCAGGTGGAGGGTGGTGGCGATGGCGTCGTCTTGAGCATTTGAGACAATACGCGAACTGTAGGGGGTCCAGTGAGGGGGGCAGCAGGGTCTTGATGTGCCTCATTACGAGCCTCTCGAAACATTTCATGATGATGGATGTAAGAGCAACGGGACGGTAGTCGTTGAGGCAGGACATTGAAGACTTCTTCAGCACGGGGACGATCGTGGCTGCCTTGAACCGTGTTGGAACGGCAGTGCTGCTCAGGGAGATGTGGAAGATGTCAGTGAGAACGTCTGCCAGCTGGTCTGCACATCTTCTAAGCTCTCTGCCAGGAATATTATCTAGTCCAGCAGCCTTCTGTGGGTTGACCCTGCATGGAGTTTTCCTCACATTGGCCACAGTAAGACACAGCACCTGGTCATTGGGAGGAGGAGTTGTCTTCCTCGCATCTGGGAGGGAGGCATCACCAGCACAGGCAAGTGATGTTGTCCTGTAGTTGGTGATGTCCTGAATGCCCTTCCACATGCACCGCGTGTCGCTGCTGTCCTGGAAGTGGCTGTGGATTCGCTAGGCGTGTGCACGCTTTGCCTCTCTGATGACCCAGGACAGTTTGGCCCTCACTGTTATTAGGGCTGCCTTGTCGCCTGCTCTGAAGGCAGAGTTACGGGTCCTCAGCAGTGCACGCACCTCCACGGTCATCCATGGCTTCTGCTTCGAATGTGTAGTGATGGTCTTGGCCACAGTGATGTCATCGATGCACTTGCTGATGTAGCTAGTCACTGCCGTGTACTCCTCTAAGTTGGTAGAGTCACCATCGGTTGCAGCCTCCCTGAACATGAGCCAGTCAGTGTGCTCAAAGCACTCTTGAAGAGCAGAGATGGCTCCTTCTGGCCAGATTTTCACCTGCTTCAGAACTGGTCTGGAGCGTCTGATGAGCGGCCTGTATGCTGGGATTAACGTAACAGAGATGTGGTCTGAGTAACCGAGGTGGGGGCGGGGCTCCATCCGGTACACGTCGGGGATGTTTGTATAAACAATGAATAAGGCATTGCATATTTCCTCATTTATCGTGGCTACAAAGTGGGGACCGTTATCTGAGCTCAATATTTCTGGTAGCCCATACTGGGGATCACTTCTCGCTGCTGTCAGGGCTGTATTATTCGTGGCAGGGATTGCCTCGATCCATCTGCTAAACACATCTATGAACACTGAGAAATATTTGTAACAATGGACTCTAGGTAGTTCAATAAAATCAATTTGTAAACATGAAAAGGGGCCTCCAGATAGGGAAATAGCACCCGACACACGGTGTCCCCTTTCCCACGTTGTCCTTACGGTATATTAAACATGTTTTTGCCATCTTTGTTGCCACTTGCTGCAATTTCAGATGCCACCATGCTTGCAGCAAACTGTTTACCTTCCCTCCTTTCTGAGGTGAGTACAAGTATGAATATAGTCAAGGAGGATTGGTAGAAATTGGGTAGGGATACATACCTGTCCTGCAGGGGTGAACCACAGGCCTGTCACCGGACCCTCCTTACTGCCCATCTGTGAGAATAGTCTGTGTTCCTCCTCAGCAGCGTCCCCCTGGAACGTACGTACGGCTTGCATGTCTGGCATACCCGTGCTGTCTGAGAGGCACAGGGGGTTGTGGGCAGACCCCAATGGGACTATAATTTTGAGTGTCTGGGCTGCGGCTTTGGCAGCCTCATCGGCCATGGCGTTACCAGTGGAGATTTTATAAGTCTGGCGGAAATGAGGGGAGCATTTAATAATGGCCGATGTTTTTGGAAGTTGCAAGGCAGTGAGGAGATTCTGTGCAACCCCGGCATTCCCAAAGTGCTCCATAGTCATGACCTGCCCTGAAGGCGTGTTGAGAATCAGTGTAGATGTTTGCACGTTTGTTGGCGGCGAGGATACAGGCACGAGTGAGGGCAAATAACTCAGCTTTTTTGTGCCGACATGGCTTTTGAAAGGCTGCCTGCTCGAGTACCGTGTCATCTGATCTGTGACCACAGCATAGCCGGAACATCTCTGACCTTGAGGGCCAATGGAAGAACTACCATCGACATACAAGGTTATGTCGGAGTCCTGTGGGGGTTGGTCCGTGAGGTCCTCGTGGGCTGTGGTGAGGAGTTGATTTTGCAGCACGCAATCGTGTTCAGAATCGTTTGTAACCTGTGGTGGCGACGTTAGGAAGGTGGCTGGCTTTAAAGTGGGCCAGTGAAAAGGCGTCAGCAGCAGGTTGCTCGATAAGACTGTCTCTTGGCCTGAGTGGGATGTTGTGTCTCTCGGGAGGTCAAAGGCTTCACCACCGAGTGGAAAGAGAGCACATTTACAGTACCTTAGTGATGTTAACAGGCTATTGGAGTGCTTTTTCCGGTTGGTCTGGTCCTCATTGCTTGGCACCCCCTCTCAGCTCTTGGTAAATCCAGTATCCCAGTTCTGCCTTGCATTTCCGTCCGTCGTCCGCAGATAATATCATGCAACAAAGTCCGAAAAGATCCTTGGGGGTGTGGGGTAGCATTATACATCTGAATTGTGTTCCGCACATTTTGTGCGAAAAGTGCCGGTTCCTCCTTTCTGTCAGGGGCCTGATTCTTTATCATGATCATCTCTTGTGGCTTCCATGGGGCTTAGACAGGGATAACCACTGGCTGATCTTGCTCCCCCACCCTGGGATTTGGCATCATTTGGATAAGTAGCTGTCTCTGGGGTTCAGGTGGGAGCCTTTTCTCGGGGACTGAGCTTATCTGTTCTTCAGTATCACCTCATGGGATAGTTGGATATAAGGGTTCTGTCCTCCCCCTTCCCCTGTGTTTCACCCTTCCTTCCACGGTGTCAGAGAATTCTGGAGAAATTTCAGATCCCCGGGTGTTATCACCAGCTAGTTATTATCATGATTACTTTCATCAAACAAAGTCAGTAAGCCAGACGTGCTCCCGGGATCCCGTATTTCATTCCCTATTTGTCTCTGTGTTTGTAGCTTTTTGCCTTCGGCTTTATCTTTTTCTGCCTTAACCTCCCTCTGGCGCCTTTCCTCCTCTCTTTTTCGTCTGAGGAAAAACTTTTTCACCCAGAGAGCTGTGGATCCGTGGAATGCTCTGCCTCAGAAGGCAGTGGAGGCCAATTCTCTGGATGCTTTCAAGAAAGAGTTAGATGGAGCTCTTAATGATAGCGGAGTCAAGGGATATGGGGAGAAGGCAGGAACGGGGTACTGATTGTGGATGATCAGCCATGATCACAGTGAATGGCGGTGCTAGCTCGAAGGGCCAAATGGCCTGCTCCTACACCTATTGTCTATTGTCTGCCGTCTACCCATTCATTTTTTGCTTTGATAGTCTCCCAGGTTTTAGTCTCTCCGTCTAAACTACATACCTCCAGTCCTCTATCACGTACTTTATTTCGCCAACTTACCAACAGTGACTCATTCCATTTCTTGTCTGCCCGTTCTTTCAATTGCTTGATCAAGGTTTTCCATTTGTTATCACAATTCTTTTCCAGACCACTTTTACGACTTGGTCACAGCTTGTCACATCTCAAGTCCCTCCCCATGGCCACACTTCGTCCCCCAATTTCTTATGTAAAATACTGCTTAAAACACGTAAATCTCTCTCTTTATCATAAAATAACTCATACTTTTTGCCTATTTTTAACCACACGATAAGTCTTGTCCCATGTTTTTGTCTTCTTACCAGGCAAGGCATTTACTGCTCAATTCTCCTGGTTTCTTTACCAGACTTTGATTCTTACCTGACTTTAATTTTTACTTGATATCTGCGCACAGTATCTACTGTTCAGTTTTCCTACTTACTTTACCCGATTTTAGTTTTTACCCAACACCTGCACATGGTGTTTACTGTTCAATTTTCCTGGTTCGTTTATTCAACTTTAATTCTTAGACGACTTCAAATTTTACCCGATCCGTGTCACCTGTCCAATTGTATGGTTTTTAATCCTTTCTTTTTTACCAGACATGGTGTTCATAAGTTCATAAGATACAGGAGCAGAAGCAGGCCATTCGGCCTGTCAAATCTGCTCTGCCATTCAATCGTGGGCTGATCCACTATGAAGTCATCCCCACTCCCCTGCTTTCACCCCATACCTTTTGATGCCCTAGCTAATCAAGAACCTACCTATGCCTTAAATGAGCCCAATGACTTGGCCTCCACAGCCGCTCGTGGCAACAAATTCCACAGATTTACCACCCTCTGACTAATTTCTCTGCATCTCAGTTCTAAAAGGATATCCTTCAAACTTGAAGTTGTGCCCCCTTGTCCTAGTATCCCCTACCATGGAAAATAACTTTGCCATATCTAATCTGTTCAGACCTTTTAACATTTGAAATGTTTCTGTGAGATCCCCCCTCATTCTCCTGAACTCCAGGGAATACAGCCCAAGGGCGGCCAGACGTTCCTCATATGGTAACCCTCTCATTCCTGGAATCATTCTCGTGAATCTTCTGAGAACCCTCTCCAATGTTAGTATATCCTTTCTAAAATAAGGAGCCCAAAACTGCACACAGTACTCCAAGTGTGGTCTCATGAGTGCATTATAGAGCCTCAACATCACATTCTGGCTCTTCTATTCTATACCTCTAGAAATGAATGCCAACATTGCATTCGCCTTCTTCACAACCAACTCAGCCTCCAGGTTAACCTTTAGGGTGTCTTGCACAAAGACTCCCAAGTCCCTTTGCATCTCTGCAGTTTGAATTCTCTCCCCATCTAAATAATAGTCTGCCTGTTTATTTCTTCTAACAAAGTGCATGACCATACACTTTCCAACATTGTATTTCATTTGCCACTTCTTTGCTCATTCCCCTAAACTACCTAAGTCTCTCTGCAGGCTCTCTATTTCCTGACACTACCCGCCCCTCCACCTATCTTTGTATCATCAGCAAATTTAGCCACAAATCCCTTAATACCATAGTCCAAGTGATTCACATACATCATAAAAAGCAACAGTCCCGACACCAACCCCTCTGGAACTCCACTGGTAACCAGCAGCCAGCCAGAATAGGGTCCCTTTATTCCCACTCTCTGTTTTCTGCCGATCAGCAAATGCTCCACCCACGCTAGTAACTTCCTTGTAATTTCATGGGCTGTTATCTTGCTAAGTGGCCTCATGTGCGGCACCTTATCAAAGGCCTTCTGAAAATCCAAGTACACCACATCTACTGCATCTCCTTTGTAATTTCCTCAAAAAATTGCAGTAGGTTTGTCAGGCAGGATCTTCCTTTCAGGAAACCATGCTGTCTTTGTCTACTGCTCAATTCTCCTGGTTTTTCTTTACTCGACTTTAATTTTTACCCAATTTTAACTTTTACCCGACACCTGTCAGCTGTCCAATTTTCAAATCATTGTCCTTCCTTATACGAGTCTCTCGGCAGATTTGATCCAGGTCCCGTTAGGGTCCTGTGTTGAGGTCCGGGCGAGGGGCAGAGACTCACACCGGTATTGTAGGGAGTGACAAAGACAATTCGTCTTTGTGGGCTGATCGGTCCCCGTAGATAGGTTGTTCGGTCTGTCGTTTACTCAGCCTGCCTCTGTGTCACAGTCGCTATGTCGGTATCCTGCTCGCAGTGCCAAATGTGGTAGTGGAATCCGGATGAACTCACTCAGAGACAGTATGAGTACTCGGAGACCATATAAGTATAAACTCTTTATTCAAAGCCTCCAGGGCACTTCAGTCAGTCACTTAAACAGGAACAGTCTGTGACTGTTCCTGCTCGGTCCACCAACTAACTGGCAATTCCTCTTACAGAATAGATATAGTCGTTCAGATAATCCCACACATACCAAGCTGGAGCTGTGTCATGTGCATGACAGTACCAAGAGACAAATTACAGAATAGGTATAATAGCTCACATTCTCAGAACAGGCTGGAGCGGTCTTATCTATGTGCATTACTGTATAAGGAGTAACACTAGCTAGCTAACTTCGAGAAGAAATATTGCTCAGCATTGAATAGAACATCTGTTGATCATCAGTGGTTTCTTGCAGAAAAACAGTCTGCTATTGTTTAACTGACCGTGTTAATCCTTTTACATACTTTATCAGAGGAGTTGGCCAAAGTTGAGTGGACAGAGCTCTGGCAGGGATGATGGCAAAGCAGCAATGGCTGAAATTTCAGGAAGTAATTCAGAAGACACTGGATATATGCATCCCAGAGAGGAAGAAGTATTCTAAAGGCATGATGACACAACCATGGCTAACAAGAGAAGTCAAAGCCAACATAAAAACCAAAGAAAGGGCAGATAACCGAGCAAAAATTAGTGAGAAGTTAGAGAGTTGGGTGAGGTGAGGGTCATCAGTCAGAGTTGACCATGGATATTGCGTCCTGTCTGTCTAGATACACAAGCCTGGGCAGTACAATCTGGAGAGCAAGCTGTTGCCCATGTAGCAGGCTCTCCTTTTCCACGTATCTGATGAACCCAAAGGAACAGCAGAGACCGATACAGTTTGATACCAGCAGCATTGTAGGAGTTGCCAGTCAGCATTGAACTCAATGTAGGACTGCAGTTGTGGATTTTTCCCTCTGGGTTTACTGCCGAAGCCTTCCCCACGATGGTTATAGCTGCAAGGCAGTGGAGGTCTGAGATCAAAGTTTTCCTTCTGGATGAAAGGAACAGACAAGAGATTCAGCGAGCTGGACAAGGATACCCAAATGGTGTGTTGCCTCCCTGGTGCCAGGGTATGGGATGTCTCAGATCGGGTCCAGAGTATTCTGAGGAGAGAGGGCAAGCAGCCAGAAGTCTTGGTACATGGTGGTACCAATGACATAGACAGAAAAAGAGAGGAGGTCCTGAAGAAAGATTACTGGGAGCTAGGAAGAAAATTGAAAAGCCGGACCTCCAGAGTAATAATCTCAGGATTACTGCCTGAGCCACACGCTAATGAAAGTAAGAATAGCAGAATTAAGCAGATAAATGTGTGACTAAGTAACCGGTGCAGGGGGCAGGGCTTCAAATTCTTGGATCATTGGGATCTGTTTTCGGGGAGGTATGACTTATACAAAAACGATGGGTTACACCTGAACTCAAAGGGTACTAATATCCTGGTGGGATTGTTCAATATAGCTGTTAGGGAGGGTTTAAACTAAGTTGGCAGGGGGAAGGAAACCAGGGTGTTAGGGTTGAGGAAGAGGAAAATAGAAATAAGTCTAAGATACTGTGCAGCAAAGATGGCAAGAAGGACAGGCAGGTGAAAAGTCAGGATAATTTGCTGTGCGATAGAAATATAGCAAAATTGGTAACATACTGATTTAAATATACTGTACTTAAATGCACGCAGCATTAGAAATAAAGTGGATGACCTTGTTGTGCAGCTACAGGTTAAAAGATATGACAGTGTGGCCATCACCAAGTCATGGCTAAATGATGGATGTGATTGGGAGCTGTGTATAGGAAAGATTGGAAGATAGGTAAAGGGGGTGGCGTGGTCCTGATGGTAAGCAACAATATCAAATCACTAGAAAGAAGAGACATAGGATCAGAAGAGGTAGAATTCTTATGGGTCGAGTTAAGAAATGGCAAGGATAAAAAGGCAGTAATAGCACTTATATACAGGCCTCCAAACAGCAGCCGGGATATGGACTACAAGTTACAGCTGGAAATAGAAAAAGCGTGTCAGAAGGAAAATGTCAAGATAATTATGGGGGATTTTAATATGAAAGTGGATTGGGCAAGTCAGTAAGGTATTGGATCTCAGGAGAGGGAGTTTGTAGAATGCCTACAGGATCGCTTTTTGGAGCAGCTTGTCCGTAAGCCCACCAGGGGATCAGCTGTTTTGGATTGGGTGCTGTGTTATGAACCTGAGGCGATTAGGGAGCTGGAGGTAATGGAAGTAGTGATCATAATATGATTGAGTTCAGTTTCAAATTTGAAAAGGAGAAGCTGGTATCAGGTATATCGATATTTCAATGGAACAAAGGAAATTACAGTGGTATGAGAGTGGAACTGGCCCAAGTCGATTGGAAAAATAAGCTAGATGGAGGGACGGTAGAGCAGAATTGGATGAAATTCCTACAAGAAATAAGGAAAGTGCAGGAAAAATATATTCCAAGGAAAAAGAAGATCATGAATGGAAAAACGCAGAAATGTGGCTAACGAGAGAGGTTAAGGCTAAAATAAAAGCAAAAGAGACAGCATACAAGGAAGCAAAAAGTAGTGGGAAAACAGAGCACTGGACGACTTTTAAAAACTTACAGAAGGAAACTAATTAGGAAAGAAAAGATGAATTATGAAAGGAAGTTGGCAATTAACATAAAAACGGATACTAAGAGTTTTTTTAAATATATGAAGAGTAAAAGCGTGACATGGGTAGATATAGGACCGATTGAAAATGATGCTGGGGAAATTATAATAGGTATCAAAGAGATGGCAGAGGAACTAAATGAGTATTTTGCATCAGTCTTCACAGGGGAAGACATTAGCAACATACCTGATAGCCAGAGGTCTCAGGGAATAGAATTAGGTACAGTCAAGATTACTGGAGAGAAAGTGTTTGGGAAGCTAAATGGACTAAGAATAGATAAGTCACCGAGACCGGATGAGGTGCACCCAAGCGTTCTGAAGGAGGTGGCTTTGGAGATTGTGGAAACATTGGAAATGATATTCAAGGAATCAGTAGACTCTGGCATGGTTCCGGAGGACTGGAAGATTGAAAATGTAGTTCTGCTGTTTAAGAAAGGAGGGAGGCAGCAAAAAGAAAATTACAGACCTATTAGTCTGACATCGGTAGTTAGAAAGTTATTGGAGTCGATCCTCAAGGACAAGGTTATGAAATACCTCGAGGTGCATGACAAGATAGGCCCAAGCCAGCATGGTTTCATGAAGGGAAGATCCTGCCTCACCAACCTATTGGAATTTTTTGAGATAATCTCAAATATGGGGCGAGAGAGAGGCTGTGGATGTTGTGTATTTGGATTTTCAAAAGGCCTTCGATAAGGTGCTGCATACGAGGCTGCTTAATAAGATGAGAGCCCATGGAATTATAGGAAAGATATTGAAATGGGTGGAGCATTGGCTGATAGGCAGAAAGAAAAGGGTGGGAATAAAGGGATCCTATTCTGATTGGTTGCCGGTTATTAGTGGTGTTCTGCAGGGGTTGGTGTTGGGGCCGCTTCTTTTTACATTGTATATCGATGATTTAGATTATGGATTAAATGATTTTGTGGCTAAGTTTGCAGATGACACCAAGATAGGTGGAGCAGCAGGAAGTGTTGAAGAAACGGAAAGGTTGCAGAGAGACTTAGTCAGTTTAGGAAAGTGGGCAAAGAAATAGCAGATGAGATACAACGTTGACAAATGTACGGTTGTACATTTTGGAAGAAGAAATAATCGGGCAGATTATTATTTAGGTGGGGAGAAAATTCAAAAATCGGAAACGCAAAGGGACTTGGGGGTCCTCGTGCAGGATACCCTAAAGGTTAACCACCAAGTTGGATCAGCAGTAAGGAAAGCGAATGCTATGTTGGCATTCATTTCAAGAGGAATAGTGTATAAGAGTAAGGAGGTGTTGATGAAGCTCTATGGGGCACTGGTGAGACCTCATTTGGAATACTGTGTGCAGCTCTGGGCCCCCTATTTTAGATGGGATGTACTGATGTTGGAGAGAGTTCAGAGAAGATTTACGAGGATGATTCCTGGAACGCAGGGGCTAACATATGAGGAGCATTTGTCAGCTTTTGGACTGTATTCATTAGCGTATAGAAGAATGAGAGGGGATCTCAGAAACATTTCAAATGTTGAAAGGGTTGGACAGAGTAGGCTGTTTCCCGTGGTGGGTGAGTCCAGGACAAGCGGCCACAGTCTTAGAATTAGTGAAAATGCCGAATTACAGAAGGATCACATTGAGCATAATCAGTGCCGGATTATTGAAGGAACCGGATTACAGGTAGTCAGATTAGTGAAGGTCGACCTGTACCAATTAACCTACTGATCGGTATGTCTTTGAACTGCTGGAGGAAACCCTTTTGGTCCTTGCAAAGAGCAGTGGAAATGAACCTGGGTCGCTGGTTCTGTAAAGTGTTGTGGTAACTAATATCTTATTGACATCATTCCTGTCCAGAGCTGTACATAGTATTCCAAATTAAGCCTTTCCAATAACCTGTGCTACTTCAGCATAACATCCCAGTATTTCGATCTATGTTTAAAAAGCTTTCTTTACAACCCTATCAACCTGTGACGCCCCTATTAAGGAATTATAGATTTGTATTTCCAGATCCTTCTGTCTACTGCACTTCTCCACATTTCTCACTGTGAAAGTCCTACCCTGCTTTGTCCGCCAAAAGTGCAACATCTCTTTCATGAATATTTCCTCACTGTTGGAAAAGTTAATAGCGAAGTCTTGGAAATGGTCTGCATTGCAATAGGTGGTGCTGGACATCCTAAAATGTATGAAATCTCCAGGGCCTTATAGGATTATCCAAGAACACTGAGAGAGGCTAGAAAAGATACTGCAGGAGCCCTAGCTGAGATATTTGCATCATTGTCAGCTATGGGTGAGGTGGCAGTAATCTGGAGGGTTGTGAATGTTAATTTAGAAACAGCATGGAATAGGCCTTTGAAAAAGCTGCAAGAGCTGGGCCTCTATACCTCCCTCTGCACCTGGATCCTTGACGTCCTTACCGGAAGACCACAGATAGATAGATATACTTTATTGATCCCGAGGGAAATTGGGTTTCGTTACAGCTGCACCAGCCAAGAATAGAGCATAAATGTAGCAATACAAAAACTACAAACAATCAAACAACAAAATGCAAACTATGCCAGATGGAAAATAAGTCCAGGACCAGTCTATTGGCTCAGGGTGTCTGACCCTCCACGGGAGGAGCTGCAAGTTCAATGGCCACAGGCAGGAATGACCTCCTGTGCCGCCCAGTGTTGTATCTCGGTGGAATGGGGCCGAAGTCCAACAGTATAAAGTTCAATATCTGGTCTACAAACACGTTCCTCGATCGTAATATGACCCGGATTGCACCATCTGTTGTTAACCAGAACAGTAAGCACCCAACTCCTTTACGCTTACCGCTCTCAGTGCACTTCTGGTCAGCCAGAACGGTCTGGAAGCCGTGCATGGAGAAGTTTTGATCGGGTATGTCCTCGTACAGCCCCGTTCCAGTGAAACACATAACACTGCACTCCGGAAATGTTCTGTGACACCTGGCTAGCGCCGTGAACTCGTCCATTTTATTACCCACCGAACTCCTCTTCTCCATAAGTCTCTGGGTCTGTGCAGATTGGAATTAACATCTTCACCTTGCTGATTATCAACACTGATGCACCTCAAGGATGTGTGCTTAGCCCACTACTCTTCTCTGTCTACACCCATGACTATGTGGCTTGGCACAGCTCAAATGTCATCTGTAAATTTGCTGACAACACAGCTATTAGCAGAATTTCAGATGGTGATGAAAAGAACCCTAGAACACTACAGCACAGAAAACAGGACATTCAGCCCTTCTAGTCTGTGCCGAAACATTATTCTGCTTGTCCCATTGACCTGCATCCAGTCCATAACCCTCCAGACCTCTCCCATCCATGTACCTATCCAATTTATTCTTAAAACTTAAGAGTGAGCCTGCATTTACCACGTCAGATGGCAGCTTGTTCCACACACCTACCACTCCCTGAGTGAAGAAGTTCCCTCTAAGCCTTTCCCCTTTCACCCTAAAGCCATGTCCTCTCGTATTTATCTCTCCTAATCTAAGTGGAAAGAACCTATTCACATTTACTCTGTCTATACTCCTCATAATTTTGAAAACCTCTATCAATTCTCCCCTCATTCTTCTACGCTCCAAGGAATAAAGTCCTAACCTGTTCAATCTTTCCCTGTAACTCAACTCCTGAAGACCCGGCAACATCCTAGTAAATCTTCTCTGCACTCTTTCATTCATACTGATATCCTTCCTATAGTTAGGTGACAAGAACTGTACACAATACTCCAAATTTGGCCTCACCAATGTCTTATACAACCTCCCCATAACATCCCAACTCCTATACTCAATACTTTGATTTATGAATGCCAGGATGCCAAAAGCCTTCTTTACAACCCTGTCTACCTGTGACGCCACTTTCAGGGAATTATGTATCTGAACTCCCAGATCTCTTTGTTCCTCCGCACTCCTCAGTGCCCTACCATTTACTGTGTATGTCCTACCTTGATTTGTCCTTCCAAAATGCAACACCTCACACTTGTCTGCATTAAATTCCATCTGCCATTTTCTGGCCCATTTTTCCAGTTGGTCCAGATCCCTCTGCAAGCTTTGAAAACCTTCCTCGCTTTCCACAACACGGCCAATCTTAGTGCCATCAGCAAACTTGCTGATCCAATTTACCACATTATTATCTAGATTATTGATATAAACAACAAACAACAATGGTCCCAGCACAGATCCTTGAGGCACACCATTAGTCACAGGCATCCAGCCTGGTAAGCAATCATCCACTACCACTCTCTGTCTTCTCCCACACAGCCAATTTCAAATCCAGTTTACAACCTCTCCATGGATACCTAGTGTCTGAGCCTTCTGAACTAACCTCCCATGTGGGACCTTGTCCAAAGGCCTTACTAAAGTCCGTGTAGGCAGCATCCACAGCCTTTCCGTCATCTACTTTCTTGGTAACCTCCTCGAAAGGTACAGGAGTGAAATATATCAGCTAGTTGAATGGTGTCTCAGCAACAATCTTGCACTCAATTTCAGTAAGACCAAAGAATTGACCATGGACTTTAGAAAAGTTAAGATGAAGGAACACGCCAGTCCTCGTGGAGGGATCAGAAGTGGAAAGGGTGAGAAATTTCAAGTTCCTGGGTGTCAACATCTCTGAGGATCTATCCTGGGTCCAACATAATGATGTAGTTACAAAGAAGGCACAGCAACAGCATTAAGAGTTTGAGGAGATTTGGTGTATTACCAAAGACATTTGCAAATTTCTACAGATGTACTGTGGAGAGCACTCTAACTGGCTGCATCACTCTCTGGTATGGTGGAGGCACTACACAGGATCGAAGTAAGTTGCAGAAAGGTGTAAACTCAGTCAGCTCTATCATGGGTATCACCCTCCCCAGCATCCAGAACATCTTCAAGGAGGCAAAAAAGCGACATCCATCATTAAGGACCCTATCACCCAGGACATGCCCACTTCTCATTGCTACCATCAGGAAGTAGGTACAGAAGCCATACACACTTAATGATTCAGGAACAGCTTCTTCTCCTCTGCCATCAGGTTTCTGATTGGACATTGAACTCATGAACACTACTCACTACTTTTTTTTGCATTACTTATATATTAATAAGGTTAAATTAAATGTATTACACAGTAATTCAGTTTTTATTATATATTGCAATGCATTTCTTCTGCATAACAACAAGTTTCATGACATATGCAGTGATATTAAACCTGATTCTGGTTCAAGTCACGCCACCCAGCAACCCACCTGCGTAATCACAGGACAATTTACAATGACCTATTAACCTACTAACTGGGATGTCCTTGGACTATGGGAGGAAACCCATGTGTGCACAGGAAGAACATACAAACTTTCTTACAGAGGACACTGGAATGAACTCTAAACTCCAACGCCCTGAGCTGTAATAGCATTGTGCCACCATGCCACCATGGCATGTTATGTTAATACAGGACATAGCTACTAATGCCTTCACTGATATCATCATGAGGATTTCAATGAAGGCTGAAGAATATGAACAGCTGCTTATTCTCAGTAGAGCACTGCAAATACTGGAATCTGAAGCAATGAAAAAGCTGCTGGAGAAATTCATTGCGTCAATTAGCATCTGTGGAGGGAAATGGGCAGATAATGTTTGGGGTCAAAACCCTTCATCAGGACTGAGAGGGACAGTGAAAGGAGGTGAGGGAAGAGGTCGAGCAAGAGCTGGCAAGTGATAGGTGAATCCAGGTGAAGAGAGCTGATAGGCAATGGAGGAGGGGAGAATGGAAATGGCAAGGTGGAAGTAACAGAGTTGCAGATGTTGAAAAATGATTGGGAAGGAAGGTATTGCATGGAGCCAGATAAGGGAGGTTGGAAGGGCGGATGGTAACAGTAGTGCACGGGGATGCAGTGGGAGTAGTGTGTGGGTAATGGGCAGATGGAGTAGGGTAGTGGGGAGTGTAGGAGGAACAGCGTAGATCAGGAGGAGAGAGAGAAGCTTCGGAAGGAAGCAGATTACCTGAAATTGAAGAATGTGAGGTGCCACTCCTCTGGTTTGCATTAGCCTCTGGCAGTAGAGGAGCCCAAAGATCAATAGGTTGGTGTGGGAATGGGGAGGGAAATTAAAATGGCTTACAACTGCAACCTTGGTCATGGTGGACTGTGCAAACGGTCACCTGTTTCGAGCTTGCACTTACCAACGTAGAGGTCACACTGAGTGTACCAAATGCATAAAATAAGGACTTCTGTTTCACCTGGAAGGACTATTTAGTCCATTCATATATTGACATCCCCTGCATAGTTACAACGTTACAGAATCTTTACATCCCAATTCCAATAGCCTTAAAGTATCAGTGGAAGTGAAAAATGAAATTTTTCTTTGTGAAGATTGGTTCTTCTTCTGCCTCTAGAAATGCTGTTCATTTTGTATACAGTTTGTTATGTACAAACATCACTTCCTTTTCATAAGCTGTTTTTACATCATTTCTTGCGCGGGTTAATTTGGATTTCGATTTGTAACACTCATGGTAGAAAGACATCTGATTCCATTCACTCTTTATTTGACCTTGAAGAAGCAGCACCTTTTCACAAAGTTTTCTCATTTAAAAACCCTGAAGAAAGCTTCTGGCTGAGGTGATTTTTGGAAAGGTGTTTGATTCCCTGCTCCTAAAATGTATCCCAGGTCCAATGATCCATGACTGATGCATTGTATTTCTTCAAGGAAGTTTTGAGCTTATTACTGAAGTTACCTACTGTTAGCCTATTTCAAATAAGTATATCATTGGAAAGTAATTTGTAAATGCATTTGAGCTCAACTAATGTCAACCACATCAGAGATGTGAGAAATGTGATTCATCCACACAAACTCCCACATGGGAAAATAAATCCTGTGATAGCATCTGCACAGTTTTAATAGTTAAAAGAAAGACATTGACAGAAGTATGTGGGAAAGGAAGTCTTAGATAGCTGATCAAGGTTTACCTCTTCATATTTCAGTGTCACATCAGTCAAGTTTGTTGTTATATGCACAAGTACACGTAAGCACTTACAAACAGCAGCATCACGGGCTCAGAGCATGTAAGCATAATTATACACAATTTTTACAGGAAAGTACACAATTGGATTACTTTGCACTAAAATGGGCTTTTTTGTTCTAAGTGGTCAAAGTGTTGTTAAATAGCAGTTTTGCTGATTGATTCAAGAGGCAAATGGTTGAAAGGAAGTAGTTGTTCTTGAACCTTTGGGTGTGGTGCTTCAGAGTTCTGTACCTCTTGCTTGATGGTAGCTGCACAAAGATTGGATGGTGGGGATCTTTGATAGGTGTTGCCTTGATACTACCAGTGGTGGGGAGGGATGCACCGTGACGTATTGGGCAGAGTTCATTACTCTCTGCAGCTTGCATTCCTACGCATTTTAATTATTGTGTCTGACCATGATACAACCAGTCACGATCCTTTCAATAAGGTATCTGTAGAAGTTTGTTAGAGCATTCATTGACAGGCTGAAATTCCTTAACCTCAAGAAAGTAAAGATGTTGGCAACACCCACAACATGCTGGAGAAACTCAGCAGGCCAGGCAGCATTTTTTGTGTGTTGCTTGGGTTTCCAGCATCTGCAGATTTTCTCGTTTGTGTAATGATGCTGGAACAATTGCACCTACAATGTAGCTCGAGGACAGGTTATCCAGTACGTTGATGCCAGATTGAGATTTGCATATATTTATCACATATATGTTGAAACATACTGTGAAATAAGTCATTTGCTTTAACAACCAACACACCCAGTGATGTGCTGGGGCAGCTCACAAGTATTGCAACAAATTCTGGTGCCAACACAGCATACCCATTGCCTTCCACAGAAGAACACAAGCAGCAACGAGAAAACCTGACAAGCCCCTTTCCTTTCCTGCCCACTCACATGCCGAAATAGGCCTCCAACCTCAGGGCAGGCTGCCTCTGGGCCTCCAGTCTCTGGTCTTGGACTTTCAGACATGTAGACATTGGGTCTCGAACTTCGGACTTCACCCCAGGAAACCAATTGTGGATTTGACTGGCCTTGACTTCTGGACTTCCTGCGCTTTTCTGGTATGTGACCTTCAGGCTTCTACCTCCAGACTTTTACCTATGGCTTTGCCCTCCAGTCTTCTCTGGATTTGATCTTTGACCCTCTACTTCCAGACACACACGGACCTCTGTGGCCAGTGACTCTCACTGTCTTTACGGCCACAACTTAGCTGCCCAAACTCTTCCTTTACTGCCCTGACTTCTAACTCCCCCTCATCGCTGCTCCTAAATCCTAACCTGAGTCCTAACTCCCCTCTCTGCTGTCAAAACCATTCCTACAAACCTAAAACTGGTTCCAAAGCCAGCTATCCATCTTCAGTATTGTCGCTCATCTTCCTGTCTTCTTTAAATATTCTAATTGCATTGGCAGAACTAGATTCAGACCACAGGAAGTATTGCACAATGTGTTCATCAATGCAGCAGTTTTGCATTAATTCCTAGTGTGAATAAATTGAATTTTAAAAAAGGAAAATTCATGTACAGACACTTTAACAAGTGGACCATGTAGCCAGGACCAGCATAATACTGAAAGTAATCATCCAAATATTTCAAGCAAATTGATTCAATCCATTCTTTATTGTGCAATTTGATGCTGATTACCAGTGGCTCAACTAAAGAGCAAAATCAGCATTTACTGATCATTTTCAGATTTGTTATTTTACAGCTTAGTTTAATTATATTTTGTACATACTTGTGGCATTCATATATACATGTATCCCCTGCTTTTACGAAAGACCTGTTTTCGCTAACCGAAAGAAATCAGAAGAGGATTTTCGCTTTTACAAAAAAAGGCAAAAAGCAAAAATAGCGTTCAGTGTTTGTTTTGCAGCGAACTGTTATAGAGGCAGCGCGCTACCAAGTCCCTTCCCTGGGAACTACACTCAGCATCTCAGCATCAAGCCGCCATAGCTTTGAACTGTGTCTGTGAGCATCTGTGCTTTATCTTGATTTATTTTGTGCATCCTTTAGCAAGATGTGTCCTAAGGTATCAGAAAAGCCCAAGAGAGCTTGTAAGGGTGTTAAACTTAGTGTAAAACTGGAAGTAATTAAGCGTTTCGATCGTGGTGAATGAACTAAAGACATTGTGCATACGTTGAACTTGCCTGCGTCCACCATTTGTACTACAGTATATGTTAGTGTTATTTTAGGTTTTATGTGTTATTTGGTATGATTTGGTAGGTATGTTTTGGGTCTGGGAACACTCAAAAGTTTTTCCCATATAAATTAATGGTAATTGCTTCTTTGCTTTATGCCATTTTGGCTTACAAGAGGTTTCATAGGAACGCTCTACTTTCGGATAGCGAGGAAGCCTGTAAATGTAAATCATGTGAATGTACTGACATCAGAAGCATGCTGTTGTGAAACTACTTTGCAGAGCAACACTAAAAATTGTAAATTACAGTATATCTGAATTGTCACCAGTTTCATGTTGGAACATTGTCAGATCACATTTCAGCAGCTTCAACTGGTGCAGACAACACCCAGCCAGTTACTGAGCAGTGATTTCCATTGCATCATCGATGTGATTGGATGATCTGTCAGACATTAGGATATTCAATGTTGTTTGGAAAGGAGGAAGGTACAAAGTTGTAAGTGCCATCAGCATCAGAGCACTGCAAGAATTCACCTGGTCAAAACCAGATGATCTTTCCAGTCCATAATACATTTTAGGTGCGTGAAAAAAGTACTGTTAAGTCCGCCAAAATTGCCCCGGTGGCCTTCTCTGACCACTGCATCCTGCTGGCTGACTGGCACAAAAGGTTGGTAAAAGAATATAGGATCTATTCATACAGTGTATGGAGGTAGATGTTATAGAGACGTGAGCCCATCATCCCAACAGGTTCATGCCACCCAAGATGCCCCATTCTGCTAGCTTCTTTTGCCAGCATTTTGCCCATAACCCTTTCCAATCCATGTATCTGTCCAACTGTCTTTTAAAGGCTATTATTACACCTGCCTTAACCAGTTCCTCTGGCAGTTCAGTCCATGTGAATATCCCTCTTTGTGAACAAAAAAAAATGTTCCTCAAGTTTCTCTTAAATCTTTCCCCTCTCACTTTGAATTTATGCCCTCTTGTTCTTAATTCCCAAGCCCTGCAAAAATACTAAGCATTTACCCTGTCTATACACCTTAAGATTTTATTCAATTCTATAAGGTCACCTCTCAGTCTCATACACTCTAAGGAACAAAGCCTGAGCCTGTACAACTTCTTTGTAGAACTCAGTCCCTCAGGTCCTGGCAAAATTCTTATAAACCACTCTTTCCAGTTTAATAACATCATTCCTTTAGCAGGGTGTGCACTATGCATGTGTGGCCTTGCCAGCATCCTGTGCAACCATACCATGACCCCCCAAATGTTATACTCAATGCACAAATAGTCACCTTCACTATCCAGTCTATCTGTGACTTCACTCTCAGTTGACCATATACATATACTCCCAAGTTCAACTGTTCTGCACACTCCCATGTTGAGGGGTATGCAGTGATAAAAAACCTTCAAAGTCATTTTCTAATCCAGTGCACAAGGTGTGATGTGCTTACACATTTCCACCTCCCCCCCCCCCCCACACCGTGACCAGCAGATATCTGGATGCATCTAGAAGAGTTGTCCATTCAGAAATCTGATGGTAGTGGGGAAGAAGCTATTCCTAAAATGTTGACTGTGTGTCTTCAGGCTCCTGTATCTCATCTCTGATGGTAGTGATGAGAATAAGGCATCTAGGTGGTGGGAATCCTTAATGACGAATGCTACCATTTTGAGAGGTTGCCTTTGAAGATGTACTCAATGCTGGGGAGGCAAGTGTCCATAATGGAGCTGGTTGGGTTTACAACCCTCTACAGCTTTTTCATATTCTCTGTAGTGGCTATTCCATAGCAGATGGTGATGCAACCAGTTAGAATGCTCTCCACAGTACAGCTGTAGAAATTTGTGAGTCTTTGATGATATACCAAATATTCTCAAGCCACTAATGAAATATAGCCATTGACTGGTGTCTCAATTTCCCCTTCCTGAATTCCACAATTGATTCTTTAGTCTTACTGACCTGAGTGCAAGATTGTTGCAACACCTTTCAGCCAGCTGGTCTATCTCACTCCTGTAAGCATGGATTGAGTGGATAATCAGAGACTTTTTCCCAGGATGGAAATGGATAATATGAGGGCTTAATTTTAATGTGATTGAAGAAAAGTATAGTGGGATGTCAGAAGTAAGTTATTTTTTTACACAGTGGCGGGTGTGCAGAATTCTCTACCAGGGTGGTGTTAGAGGCAGATACATTCTGGACATTTAAGATACTCTTAGGCAAAATGGAAGGCTACGTAGGAGGGAAGTGTTAGATTGATCTTAAAGTATGTTAAAAGGTTGGCACAACATCATGGGACGAAGAGCCTGTACTGTGCTACACTGTTCTATTCTCAAGGAGTAGGGTGAGCAGTCATTAGTCATTGTTCAAGTTGGCACAAGTAACATGGGTAGAAAAACCAATGGGGTCCTGTGGAGTGAACATAGGGAGTTAGCAGGTTATCATGGTAGTGTACCAGCTCAAGTACCGAGGCACCCAATGCTCCCTCAGCTCCAATGCCTTCCCTCCTCCGTCCCCCACCACCCCCACCCCAGTTCAACACATGGATGAACAATACAGGCTGTCTACACCACCTCCTCCCCATGTGCCTACCATCCATATCTCCACATACCAACTGCTATTGTCCCAGTCTTCATCTCCTCCAGCCCCCACATTCCTCCATCTCCCCAGTCATTGTGGATTCACCTTCATTACTGAGCAGATGAGAAGGACTCAGGGAAACTCAGACACAGTAGAGCATTGGGACCGGATGGTGTAAACCCCAAGGTCCTGAAGGAGTATGCTGAGCAGCTGTATGGTGTTTTCCAGCACATTTTCGATCTGACTCTCACCCCGACTATATGGAAAACGTCACGTGTGGTCCCATTACCCAAGGAGGGCTGACCGAAAGTCTTGAATGACCATTGTCTAGTGGCCCCGACCTCATACATCATGAAGACCCTAGAGAGGCTGGTCCTGGCTCACCTCCGACCTCTGGTCAGATCAGCCCTCAATCCTCTGCAGTTTGCCTATCCAGAGCACCTTGGAGACAATGATGCTGAACAGAGCCTACTCCCATTTGGATAAGCAGGGCAGCATTCTCAAATACCTTCAATAACATGGCTGGAGGAAGCTCCATTCAATGCAAGTTGGCACTTCCATTGTATCCTGGGTAATTGACTACCTGACTGGCAAACACAGTTTGTGTGGCCTCAGAGCTGTGTGTCAGACATGGCTATAAGCAGCACTGGAGCCCCACAGGAGCCTGTATTGGCTCCCTTCCTATTTACCCTGTATACTTTGGACTTTAGATAGAACACTGAGTCATGTTGTCTGCAGAAATTCTCTGATGACTCAGCAATAGTTGGTTGTATAAAGGGAAGACGGCAATGAATAGAGGGCCCTGGTGGAGGACTTTGTTGAATGGTGCAAGCTGAATCAGCTGCAGCTCAACATCAGCAAGATAAAGGAGATGGTGATGGACTTTAGGAAGACCAAGCCTACACTGCTCCCTGTTACTATTGATGGTGAGGATCTACCAGTACCTGAGGGTGCACCTGGAGGACAGGTTTGAGTGGAGCACCAACACAGAGGCTGTGTACAAGAAGGACCAGAGTTACCTCTACTTCCAGGGAAACTGGTGTCCTTTAGAATATACAGGGCTGTCTTTCATGTGTTCTACCAGTCTGTTGTCACCAGTACAATCTTCTATGCGGTGGTGTGCTGATGCAATGGCATCAACACGGGTGATGCCAACAGACTCGATAAACTGATTAGAAAGGTAAGCTCTATTATAGCAGTCAATCTGGACACACTGGAGGCTGTGGTAGAACAAAGGAAATCCTGGCAATTCTGGACAATGTTTCTCACCCTCTGCATGCCAGTTTGGCTGAACAGAGGAGCACTTTCAGTAATAGACTGACAACTGTGCTGCTCCAAAGAGCGTTATATGAAGTCGTTCTTACCCTCAGCCATTAGCCTCTATAGCTGGGAAAGTGATGACCCCCCCCCCCTCCTATTTGACTGTTATTAACCTCTGTTTAGCACACCCTGTGCAATACTACCATCACTTCTTACCCGGACAGTGTGAATATACACCCATTATTGTATAATATTACAGTAATTTTTGCACAACTATCTTAATCAATATGAGTTTATAAATCTTGAAAATCGTGTAATCTTTGATTTGTAAATCTTGTACATCTTATTTTTAAGGTAACGTATTGTATTCTCTATTACTTCTCTTCTAATATTTGTACATGTGTGCACTTGTAATGCCACTGTGACACTGTAATTTCCTTTGGGATCTAAATATCCATCTAGTAGACTCTGCTAGTGAGGGTAAGAATAGGTTATGACAGACTGAATGTTTGGTTGAGGAGTTGGTGCATGGGGCAGGGTTTCAGTGTTTTTTTTGGACTGTTGGGATCTCTTGGGACAGAAGTGACCTGTACAAGAGGGGACAGATTGCACCTGAGCTGGCAGGGACCAGGATCTTTATGGGTAGATTTGCTAGTGTTACTAGGGAGTGTATGAACTAGGTTGTTGGGGGAGGGGTTCCAAATCAGAAGTGAGGCAGATTTGGAAGGCTGGAGGTTGAAACAGAATTAAATGACAGTGAGGTTAGTAGAAAGACAGGCAACAGCATGGCAGGGAATGAGGAAAGACAGTTCGAATAAAACGCAAACAACAGGAATTCTGCAGATGCTGGAAATGCAAGCAACACACATCAAGGTTGCTGGTGAACGCTGCAGGCCAGGCAGCATCTCTAGGAAGAGGTACAGTCAATGTTTCAGGCCAAGACCCTTCGTCAGGACTAACTAAAGGAAGAGTTAGTAAGAGATTTGAGAGGGGGAGGGGGAGATCCAAAATGATAGGAGAAGACAGGAGGGTGAGGGATGGAGCCAAGAGCTGGACAGGTGATTGGCAAAGGGGATATGAGAGGATCATGGGACTGGAGGTCCGGGGAGAAAGACAAAGTGGGGGGGAACCCAGAGGATGGGCAAAGGGTATAGTCAGAGGGACAGAGGGAGAAAAAGGAGAGAGAGAGAACGAATCTGTGTATATAAATAAATAACGGATTGGCTACGAGGGGGAGGTGGGGCATTAGCGGAAGTTAGAGAAGTCAATCAGGTTGGAGGCTACCCAGACGGAATACAAGGTGTTGTTCCTCCAACCTGAGCGTGGCTTCATCTTTACAGTAGAGGAGGCTGTGAATAGACATGTCAGAATGGGATGTGGAATTAAAATGTGTGACCACTGGGAGATCCTGCTTTCTCTGGCGGACAGAGCATAGGTGTTCAGCAAAGCGGTCTCCCAGTCTGCGTCAGGTCTCGCCAATATATAGAAGGCCACATCGGGAGCACCGGACGCCGTATATCACCCCAGCCGACTCACAGGTGAAGTGTCGCCTCACCTGGAAGGACTGTCTGGGGCCCTGAATGGTGGTAAGGGAGGAAGTGTAAGGGCATCTGTAGCACTTGTTCCGCTTACAATGTTAAGTGCCAGGAGGGAGATCAGTGGGAAGGGACGGGGGGGACGAATGGACAAAGGAGTCGCGTAGGGAGCGATCCCTGCGGAAAGCAGAGGGGGGGGAGGGAAAGATGTGCTTAGTGGTGGGATCCAGTTGGAGGTGGCGGAAGTTACGGAAAATAATATGTTGGACCTGGAGGCTGGTGGGGTGGTAGGTGAGGACCAGGGGGACTCTATTCCTAGTGGGGTGGCAGGAGGATGGAGTGAGAGCAGATGTGCGTGAAATGGGGGAGATACGTTTGAGAGCAGAATTGATGGTGGAGGAAGGGAAGCCCCTTTCTTTAAAAAAGGAAGACATCTCCCTCGTCCTGGAATGAAAAGCCTCATCCTGAGAGCAGATGCGGCAAAGATGGAGGAATTGCGAGAAGGGGATGGCATTTTTGCAAGAGGCAGGGTGAGAAGAGGAATAGTCCAGATAGCTGTGAGAGTCAGTAGGCTTATAGTAGACATCAGTGGATAAGCTGTCCCCAGAGATAGAACCAGAAAGATCTAGAAAGGAGAGGGAGGTGTCCGAAATGGACCAGGTAAACTTGAGGGCAGGGTGAAAGTTGGAGGCAAAGTTAATAAAGTCAACGAGCTCAGCATGCGTGCAGGAAGCAGCACCATTGCAGTCGTCGATGTAGCGAAGGAAAAGTGGGGGACAGATACCAGAACAGGCACGGAACATAGCTTGTTCCAGAAAACCAACAAAAAGGCAGGCATAGCTAGGACCCATGCGGGTGCCCATAGCTGCACCTTTAGTTTGGAGGAAGTGGGAGGAGCCAAAGGAGAAATTATTAAGAGTAAGGACTAATTCCACTAGACGGAGCAGAGCGGTGGTAGAGGGGAACTGATTAGGTCTGGAATCCAAAAGGAGGCGGAGAGCTTTGAGACCTTCCTGATGGGGGATGGAAGTATACAGGGACTGGACATTCATAGTGAAAATAAAGCAGTGGGGGCCAGGGAACTTAAAATCATCGAAAAGTTTAAGAGCGTGAGAAGTTCGATTAAATTGTATTTATTTCACTGCAAGAGGCCTGTGTGACGAAAGTACACATAGACTAAGATATTGACTGTCCTGTGCTATCACCAGTGGGATCAACAGTTGATCTGCCACCTGTCTTCTGGAGAGAGAGATAAGTAAAGACAATGGAGCAGCATTTGGAAATGTTAATGAAGAGACGTGAGAGCTTAACGGAAGGAGACAGCGGTCTGGGAATTGTCAAGACTGGCTCCTCTTTGAACCCTGAACTGTTTGAGGTGATGGACAGGCGATACCCCAGCTGGGGGATAAAAAGGGACAGATTCGCTAAGGCAAGACACACACGACACCACGAGGTAATGAGACCCTGGAAACGGTGCGCCTACCACAAGTCGGTGAGAGTTTTGGAGGGCTGACCAAGCCATAGACGCACAGGGTGGAAAGGTACGATCGGCAGGAACCTGGTGTGTGTCCGCCCTTGCCTGGGTGCCAGGTTCACCGCAGAGAAACGATCGTATCTGGAAACGGAGAGGTCACAGTCGGTGACCTCAGAAGACATTACAAAGGGCTCGCCCGAAAGCTGACTGCGAAGAATATCGAAGGTCTGTGTGGAAGCCGTTTGAATATTCATTCGCTTTTGCTCTCTCTCTCCTCTCCCCCCCCCCGCCGCGTCCATCGCCACCGCAGTGATTACTGTGAACTGAACTGAACGCAGTTGAACTGAACTTTGTGTCACTTTGAAACTGATCATTTACCCCTAGACGACGATAGAGCTTGATTGATCCTGTTATCCTGATTCTGTGTACATGTGTGTGCATGTCATTGCTGAACTGTTGCATTTATATCCTTACTATTAGAGTACTGTGTTGCTTATTTCTTTAATAAAACTTTCTTAGTTCCAGTAATCCAGACTGCAACTGAGTGATCCATTTCTGCTGGTTTGGCAACCCAGTTACGGGGTACATAACATAAGTGGGGTTCTCGTCCGTGATTTTGAATGCTAAATTTGGGATGGAGTAAATTGATTGGGTTAAAATTCCCGAAAGAAAGAAAAGGCAAACAGCAGAAATGGAGATTGAGGAATTTCTAAAGGCGCCAACCTTGGAGGTATTAGAGGATGCCAGGAAAGTGGAATTGGCAGCTGTGGCCAAATGGTTGAATCTTGTTAAGGAGAGAGGAGATGCACAGAGCTATCGTAGAGCACTATGTATCTAAAGGTGTGTTTCCCCAAGGGGAGCTGGAGGTGGTGTCTATTGAAAAACCTGTTGGAGACGCGGTACAGGTGCAGCTTGAAAAACTGAGACTCGAGCACGAGTTCTGGGTACGGCAGTTAGAACACGAAGAGAAGCAGTTAGAAAGGCAGGAGAAAGAGAAACAGAAAGGCAGGAGAAAGAGAAACAGTTAGAAAGGCAGGAGAGAGAGAGAGAGAGAGTTAGAAAGGCAGGAGAGAGAGAGACAGTTACAACGGCAAGAGAGAGAGAGGCAGTTGGAGCGAGAGGAGAAACAGAGGGAAAGGAAATTTGAGCTGGAGAGGTTAAAGATAAGGGCAGAGCAGGGGCCCGTGCCGAACCAAGGTGGAGGGTTCCGGGCGACCCAGGAGGTTAGGCTGGTTCCCCCATTTGACGATACCGATGTGGATCGGTACTTTCTCCATTTCGAAAAAGTTGCTACAGGTCAGGACTGGCCGAGGGATAAGTGGGCGGTTTTGCTTCAGAGTGTACTGAAAGGGAAAACCCAACAAGCTTACTCAGCTTTGTCCGCGGAAGATGCCCAGAGGTATGAGGTGGTGAAAGAGGCCATCCTCAGGATTTATGAGTTGGTCCCGGAGGCATACCGGCAGAGGTTCCGGAATGCGAGGAAGCAGTGGGACCGCACGTATTTAGAGTTTGCCCGTGAGATGCAGACATATTGTGAGCGTTGGTGCGCCTCGAAGGGGGTAGAGGGGGATTATGACAGACTGCTACAGCTGATCCTGATTGAGCAGTTTACAGGTGGTGTCCCTGAAGGTATGAGACCCTACCTGGATGAGAAAGAGGCAGCCACGTTAGCCGCAACTGCTAAGTTAGCGGATGAGTATGCGTTGACGCATAAAATGAGGTTTGCCCCGAGTAAAGGCTACCAGAAGGGTAGTCAGGACGGCGGGGAGAGTCTGCCAGAAAAGTCAGAAAGTAAGCCGGGGACTAGTGAGAAGGATAAGGTAGACCGGGAGGAGTCTGGTAGGAAATCTCCTGGGGTCGTCTGTTATAATTGTGGGAAAGTCGGACACTTTGCGTCCAGGTGCTTTGCCCCAAAGAAGGAGACGGGAAAAGGAAAAACGGCGATTTTGACTGGCTGTATTGAGCTGGTAAACGAACTGCTAGGAGAGGAAAGGTCTGCCAAAGTTCAGGGCGCGAGAGGTTTATCTCGGCTGGATTGGTGTCGGTGAAGGAAGGGTTAAATCCAGTTCCAGTGCGGATCTGGAGAGACACGGGAGCGTGTCAGTCATTGATATTGAAGAGTGTATTAGAGTTTAGCTCAGAGACCCAGACTGGGGAGGTCAAGGTAAAAGATATTGGGGAAGGGACAGAGGCAGTCTCTTTGCACCAGATACACCTACAAAGCAATCTGGTCTCTGGACTAGTCACGATCGGGGTGAGGCCCGAATTACCGATGAAAGGCGTGGAAGTCTTGTTTGGTAATGACCTCGCCGGGGGAATCGTGTTCCCAGCCGTGAGATTGACAGATCAGCCTGCCAGCATTGAGGCCCCGCCCATGGACTCACAGGTTCATCCCGGGACTGCCGAAGTAAATTTAGCTGAGACGTACCAGGAGGAGGTAGAAAGTGAAAAGAACGAGTGTAGTGAAACAAGAGGTAGTGAGGGAGCTGTGACAGACTTAGCATTAGCCAGGAAGGAATTTGTGCAGGCGCAGGAGCGAGACGAGGGGCTGATGGTTTTGGCGGAGGCAGCTCTCTCTGACGCAGAAGTAAGAAGGGAGCCAGTAGGCTATTGTGTGGAGGAAGAAGTGCTAAGGAAGAAAGGGAGACCAAGTACCGTACCCGCAGATGAGGAATGGGGGGTGGTGCAAAAGAGTTATGGGGATGAGATTTCTAACCTGGCCCACAAGGTACCCCTCGGTGGACATTTTGAGGTGCTGGAGGAAACAGTTGGTGGAATCATGAAAGAGGTTTACCGGCTGCACAGGAGGAAGGATGTTATTGATTATGGCAGACGCGAACTGAGACGGTTACAGGCTTTTGATATGCTAACGAACCTAGTCGGTGTTAGCGCGGAAATCAATGAAGCTAGGGTCCCCTTGATAAGAAAAAAGAACCATTTTGAAAAGATGAGTATGGTATCGACCAGATGGGAGAAGGCTATTGTATTGGCCAGCTCTGCTGATAAGGTCTCTCCCTTTATCCCCGAACAAAGCGACTCTTTAGGAGAAGTAATTAAACGGCTCGCACACGTGTGTTTGATTGTCCCGAGACGATGCAAAGAACTGGGACGTTGGGTGGTGTTTGTTACGCTTGATCAGCCTAGTGAGCAACAATCCTATAGAATGAGTAATTCAGTGACAAAAGATCTGACGAACACAGAGGTGTGTATTGGCGATGTAATACGGCTGTCTGAAGCCAGCTTGATAGTGAACCTTGAAAAAAATGAGTTTGGCCACACGGAGGTCACTTATCTGGGAATTGTGGTAACACAGGGGCAGCTGGCAGCGATGAAGCTAAAGTGCGGGCTGTCTCTGACATCCCAACCCCGACAGACAAGAGGGCCCTCAGAAGGCTCTTGGAGATGGTGGGGTACTGTAGGAAGTTTTGCAATAACTCTGCAGTTACTACCCCTCCCCCTCCTACTAAGCCCTTGCGAGAGAAAACTAAGTTGGGATGGGACGACCCTTGTTATCGTGGTCCAGGACGAAACCCAATGAGAGGTTACGCTGATCACAATTCATCAGTGTTTTTGGCCACTATGAAGTTTGCTAAGTTGGAGCCTGGTTTAAGGGATTATTAATAACACATATAAAAGGAACAGAAAATGTGATTGCTGACTGTCTGTCAGGTGCTGACAACTTAAAATTCTCTGTATTATCCAAATAGCTGATGAAGATGTATATTTGTGTGTATCAAATAATGTATTCATGTTTGTAATTTTTACCCCGGTAAAAATCCTTAAAGGTGAGGGGTGTGACGGAAGTACACATAGACTAAGATATTGACTGTCCTGTGCTATCACCAGTGGGATCAACAGTTGATCTGCCACCTGTCTTCAGGAGAGAGAGATAAGTAAAGACAATGGAGCAGCCTTTGGAAATGTTAATGAAGAGATGGGAGAGCTTAACGGAAGGAGACAGCGGTCTGGGAATTGTCAAGACCAGCTCCTCTTTGAACCCTGAACTGTTTGAAGTGATGGACAGGCGATACCCCAGCTGGGGGATAAAAAGGGACAGATTCGCTAAGGCAAGACACACATGACACCACGAGGTAACGAGATCCTGGAAGCGGTGCGCCTCCCACAAGTCGGTGGGAGGTTTGGAAGGCTGGTCGCGGGACCAAGCTATAGACAGGGTGGAAAGGTACGATCGGCGGGAACCTGGTGTGTGTCCGCCCTTGCCTGGGTGCCAGGTTTACCGCATAGAAACGATCGTATCTGGAAACGGAGGGGTGACCTCAGAAGACATTACAAAGGGCTCGCCCCGAAAGCTGACTGCGAAGAATATCGAAGGTCTGTGTGGAAGCCGTTTGAATATTCATTCGCTTTTGCTCTCTCTCTCCTTCCTCCCCCCCGCCCCCCCCCCCCCGTCCATCGCCACTGCAGTGATTACTGTGAACTGAACTCAATTGAACTGAACTTTGCATCACTTTGAAACTGGTCATTTACCCCTAGACGAAGATAGAGCTTGATTGATCTTGTTATCCTGATTCTGTGTACATGTGTGTTTATCATTGCTGAACTGTTGCATTTATATCCTTACTATTAGAGTACTGTGTTGCTTATTTCTTTAATAAAACTTTCTTAGTTCCAGTAATCCAGACTCCAACTGAGTGATCTATTTCTGCTGGTTTGGCAACCCAGTTACGGGGTACGTAACACCTGACAGGTAAGGTAGATGAACTCAGCAGAAATAGATAACTTCATGGGATTTGAATATTGTAGCTACTACAGAAGCATGGTTTCTTTATTTAAGAATGGTTGCAGGAAAAATATTGGGAACTATAAACCAGTAAGTAAGTTACTCGAGGGAATTTGAGGTGTAAGAGAAACGAGCATTTGGAAAGGCATGGTTTAGTCAGCATGGATCTGTACATAGAAAGTTGTGTTTCAGGAGTTTAATGAGCTTTTCTGAAGAAGTAACCAAGAAAAACAATGAGGACAGGACAGTAGGCATACTGTATATGGCATTTGAAATGGTTCTGCATGGTAGGCTGTTATGGAAAGTTAGTTGGCATGGAATCCAGGGAGAGTTAGCTAATTGGATACAGAATTGGCTTGCTGGTAGGAAGTTAGTGAAAAGTCATTTTTCAGACTAGAGGCCCATTGTAGAGTATGGATCTATTTCTTTTAGGGCAGTAACTCCCCTTAGCACTACATATGGACTATAACTTACCAATATGCATTGATCTGTTCTCTCTCCCTTGCTGTAATGTGAATGCACCAGTTAAAACCACCTCCCACGTGCATGCTGTTAATTATTTGATATGTAGTTGTACAGACACAACAAATTGGCAATGAGCATGAACCTGAAAGTCAGCAAGAGAGAGACAGTAAGAGGAAAGAGTTACAGTATGGAGAAGGCTGTCACGGATATGAATCAGAATCAGGTTTATTATCACCGGCATGTGACATGAAATTTGTTAACTTAGCAGCAGTTCAATGTAATATATAATCTAGCAGAGAAAAAAAAACATAAATAAAATAAAAAATAATAAATAAACAAGTAAATCAATTGCATATATTGAGTAGATTTTAAAAACGTGCAAAAACCGAAATACTGTATATTAAAAAAAAGTGAAATAGTAACCAAAGATTCAATGTCCATTTAGGAATCTGATGGCAGAGGGGAAGAAGCTGTTCCTGAATCGCTGAGAGTGTGCCTGCAGGCTTCTGTACCTCCTACCTGATGGTAACAGTGAGAAAAGGGCATGCCCTGGGTGCTGGAGGCCCTTAATAATGGACACTGCCTTTCTGAGACACTACTCCCTAAAGATATCCTGGGTACTTTGTAGGCTAGTACCCAAGATGAAACTGACTAGATTTACAACCTTCTGACAGCTTCTTTCAGTCCTGTGCAGTAGCCCCTCCATACCAGACAGTGATGTAGCCTGTCAGAATGCTCTCCACTGTACAACTTCCAAAGTTTTTGAGTGTATTTGTTGACATGCCAAATCTCTTCAAACTCCTAATAAAATATAGCCGCTGTCTTGCCTTCTTTATAACTACATCGATATGTTGAGACCAGGTTAGATCCTCAGAGATCTTGACACCGAGGAACTTGCTCACTCTCTCCACTTCTGATCCCTCTATGAGGATTAGTATGTGTTCCTTCGTCTTACCCTTCCTGAAGTCCACAATCAGTTCTTTCGTCTTACTGACGTTGAGTACCAGGTTGTTGCTGCGAAACCACTCCACTAATTGGCATATCTTCCTCCTGTACACCCTCTTGTCACCACCTGAGATTCTACCAACAATGTTTGTATCATCAGCAAATTTATAGATGGTATTTAAGCTATGCCTAGCCACGCAATCACGTGTATATAGAGAGTAGAGCAATGGGCTAAGCACATATCGCTGAGATGCCAGTGTTGATCCTCAGCAAGGAGGATATGTTATCACCAATCCGCACAGATTGTGGTCTTCTGGTTAGGAAGTCGAGGATCCAATTGCAGAGGGAAGTACAGAGGCCTAGGTTCTGCAACTTCTCAATCAGGATTGTGGGAATGATGGCATTAAATGCTGAACTATAGTCAATGAAGCGGCATCCTGACGTAGGTGTTTGTGTTGGCTAAAGCTATGTGGAGAGCCATTGAGATTGCGTCTGCCATTGACCTATTGTGGCGATAGGCAAATTTCAGTGGGTCCAGGTCCTTGCTGAGGCAGGAGTTCAATCTAGTCATGACCAACCTCTCAAAGCATTTCATCATTGTCGACGTGAGTGCTACCAAGCGATAGTCGTTAAGGCAGCCCACACTCATCCACAGGGGTATTAATGAAGTCAATGACAGCTGTGGTGTACTCATTCAGATTCAAAGATAAATCGTTGAATACCATCCAGTCCACCAATTCAAAGCAGTCTTGTAGGTGCTCCTGTGCTTCCCTTGTCTGTACCTTCTTGCTCCTCACTGCTGGTGCTGCAGTAATCAGTCTCTGCCTATACTCAGGGAGTAGAAGTAAAGCCAGATGATCAGACTTCCCGAAGTGAGGGCGTGGAATAGCACGGTAGGCATTCTTGATGGTGGTGTAGCAATGGTCCAGTGTGTTGTTTCCTCTGGTATTGCAAGTGATCTGTTGATAGTAGTTGCTTAGTGATTTTTGCAGACTGGCCTGGTTAAAATCTCCCAAAGCAATAGTGAAGGTATTAGGGTATGTTGTTTCATGCATAATGATCCCATTACTCAGATCATCTAAAGCCTGCTTGACATTGGCCTGAGGTGGAATGTAAGCTGCTACCAAAATGACCCCTGAGAACTCCCGTGGTAGGTAAAGGAGGGCACTTTACTGCTAGATATTCCAGGTCTGGTGAACAGTATTGGAACAACACTGATATATTTGTGCACCAAGAAGGGTTGATCATGAGGCATACTCCTTCACCTCTGCTTTTGAGAGACTCTGGAGATCTATCCTGATGGTGTATTGTAAACCCATCAATCTGGATCGCTGCATCCGGTATGGAAAGGGTTAACCAGGATTCCGTGAAACAAAGAACACATGTGGTCCTAATGTCCCTCTGATTCAGCACCCTGGCTCTGAGAATATCGATTTTATTCACCAGAGACTGCACATTTGCCAGCAAGATAATCAGTACAGAGAGTTTAAAATCCCGTTTCTTTAAACATACTTGGAATCCTGATCTACGCCCACGCTTCCTCCGAGGTGTCCTCCGTGGGCACTTCCGGCCACAATTGGTGTTGCTTCCGTCGGTTTTAAGCAGCCATAGTTTGTTTAAATGCATTAAGACATCTTTCTTGGCTGTACTGCTTCCAACAAAGGGGTACGTGAGTAAGAGTGCACAGTACACAATTAAAGACACACAACTAGCAAAAGTTAAAGGGCAAATAACGTGATGATGGCCTTAGTTAGGAAAGCTGACAAATCTGATAGCACTAATGATGACTGGGAATTGTATACCGAGAGTTTTGTAATGCAAACCATGTGGATGAGGAAAAGAAAGCCGCCACACTTCTTAGCTTAATGGCTGCTAAAATGTACAGGCTTTTACACAACTTAGTAACTCCTGAAAAGCCAGTAAGCAAGATGTTCGATGAAATTGTTACAATTTTACAAAATTACTTGAGTGGCTAATAGCCAAGAGATTTAGATTTTCCAAAAGAAACCAGTCAAAGGATGAAAGCATTTCAGAATACATTGCAGAACTGCGCAAATTGCAACTTTAGAGATGGACATTCTGATGCATTAAGGGACAGGCTTGTATGTGGCATGCATCGTCAAAGCACTCAAAAGAGGTTACTGGCAGAAAGAGACTTAACCTTAGAATGGGCAGAAACTGTCACGGACAACACCATATAGAGAGAGTGTGCAAATCAGAAGAAAGGTACAACCAAAGAGAGTGAAAAGTGTCAAATACAAAACCAAACAACTGCATAAAGTGACTGAATGTGCAACTGAATCAAACAAGAGAGTCTGACAAAGGTGAACTATCATGCCTAGAACTGCGTAGCATTACTGTAGCAGATCACAAAATCATCTGGATCATAACAAATGTGTCTGGTGTAAAAGTGAAAATGGAGATGGATGGTCAGCTTTGTCTATAATTTCAAAGGCTGACTTCAACAGATCGTTTTCTAAGCTACTATTGGAAAAGACCACGGTGATGCTAAAGACCAACACAAGGTATATCCCAAAGGCAAAGTGAATGTAACGTATGGAGGCCAAACACAGCAGTTAGAGCTTTATGTATTGAAAAGTGGAGGGCCAGCACTTTTTGGATGTGAATGGTTGGGAATAATGCAACCAGACTGGCACATAATCAAAGTTGTCAATGTGTCATCAACAGGCAACTGCAGCCCAAACAGTAGCACTAATCAGAGACTGTTACAGCTCCTTAATTCTAATGAGAAGGTGCTTGAGAAGGATATTGGTAAACTCAAAGGCATGAAGGCCAGAATTGAACTGGATGAAACAGCATCACTAAGATTCCATAAAGTGCGTCCAGTGTCTTATGCACTACATCCTAAAGTGGATGTTAAACTGCAGACCTGGCATTCTACCAAGGTTGAGTGCATACAACCTGTGCTGCATACTGTGCAATATCCCCTGCTGTGAATAGAAGACATATTTGCATCTTTGGCAGGTGAGGAAAGGTTTTTAAAAAATTGACTTGGAACAAGCCAATCTGCAAATGGAGACTGAGGAGTCAAGCAGGAAGTTCCTCACAATCAACACTCAAAAGGACTGCTTCAGTATAATCCTCTTGTCTTTGGTATCGCATCAGCTTCAGCAGTTTGGCAAAGAGCAATGAACCAACTGCTCCAAGATATCCTGGGAATATTCAAGGAAACAAAAAAGGCTAATAACATCAGATGAACTGCTCACCCATAATGACCCGTCTCTGCCCGTCATACTGGCGTGCGATGCATCCTCTTATGGCATTGGAGCCGCTTAGTCACACACTATAAAAAGTGGATTTGAATGTCTGATTGCATTTGCTTCAAGATCACTGACGTGCACAGAATGCAACAATGCACAGATCGATGAAGAGGCCTTTAGGCCTTTACTCCATGGAGAGTAAAGAAGTTCCGCCACTACCTCTACGGACAAAAGTTTACACTAGTGACAGATCACCAGCCCTTTGTGTCCGTTTTCAGTCCCAGGAAGGAATTCCCAGTGACGACTGCTACCAATCCTGATTGAGAAGTTGCAGAACCTGGGCCTCTGTACCTCCTTCTGCAATTGGATCCTCAACTTCTTAACCGGAAGACCACAGTCTGTGCGGATTGGTGATAACATATCCTCCTCTCTGACGATCAACACCGGTGCACCTCGGGTGTGTGCTTAGCCCACTGCTCTACTCTCTGTATACGCATGACTGTGTGGCTAGGCATAGCTCAAATACCATCTATAAGTTTGCTGACGATAGAACCATTGTTGGTAGAATCTCAGGTGGTGACGAGAGGGCGTACAGGAGTGAGATATGCCAACTAGCGGAGCGGTGTCGCAGCAACAACCTGGCACTCCCGTCAGTAAGACGAAAGAGCTGATTGTGGACTTCAGGAGGGGTAAGACAAAGGAACATATACCAATCCTCACAGAGGGATCAGAAGTGGAGAGAGTGAGCAGCTTCAAGTTCCTCGGTGTCAAGATCTCTGAGTATCTAACATTAGAACTCTACAGCACAGTACAGGCCCTTTGGTCCCAACATATCAATGCAGTTATAAAAGAAGGCAAGACAGCAGCTATACTTTATTAGGGTGTTTGAAGAGATTTGAGTCAACAAGTACACTCAAAAACTTCTATAGATATACAGTGGAGAGCGTTCTGACAGGCTGCATCACTGTCTGGTATGGTGGGGGGGGGGGGGGCGGGGTGGCTACTGCACAGGACCGAAAAAAGCTGCAGAGGGTTGTAAATCTGGTCAGCTCCATCTTGGGTACTAGCCTATATTGTATCTAGGACATCTTCAGAGAGCAGTGTCCCTGAAAGGCAGCGTCTATTATTAAGGACCTCCAGCACCCAGGGCATTCTTTTTTCTCACTTTTACCATCAGGTAGGAGGTACAGAAGCCTGAAGGCACACACTCAGCCATTCCGGAACAACTTCTTCACCTCTGCTATCCGATTTCTAAAAGGACATTGAATCCTTGGAGACTACCTCACTTTTTTTACTATACAGTATTTCTGGTTTTTTTTTGCACGTTTTTAAAATCTATTCAATACATGTATACTGTAATTGAGTTACTTGTTTATTATTGTTATTTTCTCATCTACATTATGTATTACATTGAACTGCTGCCGCTAAGTTAACAAATTTCACGTGTTCTGACATGATGACATAATTACATAAAGGGTTTAAAGCATGCTTTGTGTTCAGTTTATTGGTGTTCAATAAATAAGTTGCTACAGCTTTTTTGAAACATAAAACATTTCTGCTGTTTTATTGTTGAAACTACATCCCTGCCCACCATTGAGCATATCTACAAAGAGCACTGCCACAAGAAAGCAGCGTCCATCATCAAGGACCCCCACCATATAGGCCATGTTCTTCTCATTGCAGCTATCAGGAGGGAGGCACAGGAGCCTTAGGTCCCAGATCATGAGGTTCAGCCTTCAACCATCAGGTTCCTGAAGCACTGTGGATAATGTCATTCACCTCAACACTGAAATGATCACTGAATACTGACTACCAACTTGCCATCAAGGACTCTACACTCATTTTCTCAGTATTATTTGTTTACTTATTTGTCCTTTTGTATTTACACAGTTAGTCTTTTGCCCATTGGTTGCTTGTCAGTCTTTGTAGTTTTTTTTTCCATTGATTTTGTTTTTTTTGTTCTACTGTGAATGTCTGCAAGAAAATGAATCTCAGGGTAATTTGAACTTTGAAAACCATTATATGTGCACAATTTATGAAAGAGTTCGGATCTCCATCAGCAAGAAGAGTGCTTCTGTCTTCAGATGCCAGAAGAAAGGGCTACGTGATAAGCTGCTGCGTGCTTACATCTGCATTGCACTGAATTGGCTGATTCAGTAGTTTCCTTGGTTTGCAGTGCAGCTGTTCATTTCAATTGGTGCTGAATTATGTTGCTGTCCTCACAAAACTAATTGATGCAACGTTATTTGACTTGCATTTGCTTTAAAATTTAAAAAATATTTTAATAAGTGTTTTAAAACAGAGGGGGTTCAATATCTTGATTTTAATTTCAGTAGTCATGACATGGTTGTTCATGGGCAGAGGATAACTTATTTTTTTAATATGCTTAAAATGTAAGGGATTGCTGCATTCTGCAGTTCTGAATTTAGATTTATGGAATGGGTGGTGCATTTATGAATTTATGTTTGAAAATAGCTTTAATTTAAAATTGTTTAAAGAAAAATAAGGTACTCATTCCTTTCTCAGTGTGAAGCCCATTCCCTGTCTAAAGAAATGATGCATTAGCATGCTGGTTTCCATCTGTTCCATTAAATTTTAGTTCAGTTCTGTATTTGCCCCTATCCTTATCATCTGTGGGTAAAGAGTAGCATCCGCTGTGGTATTCTATGTCCCTCTATTTTCTTCTTCATAAATAGCTCCTCTTGGCAGTAGTAATTTGAGGCTAGGCCTTGCTGGCAATGGGGATGTGACTGTAAATGGTTAGGGAGTTTCAGTCCTGTTCAAAAATACCTTTGAACCTTCAGATAAGTGAAATGGAGAGGGGTTTGGTTGCATAGATACAGTGGTATGCAAAAGTTTGGGCACCCCGGTCAAAATTTCTGTTTCTGTGCATAGCTAAGCAGGTAAAAGATGACCTGATTTCCAAAAGGCATAAAGTTAAAGATGACACATTTCTTTAATATTTTAAACAAACTTACTTTTTTATTTCCATCTTTTACAGTTTCAAAATAACAAAAAAGGAAAAGGGCCAAGGCAAAAGTTGGGCACCCTGCATGGTCAGTACTTAGTAACACACCCTTTGGCAAGTATCACAGCTTGTAAACACTTTATGTAGCCAGCTAAGTCTTTCAATTCTTGTTTGGGGGATTTTTGCCCATTCTTCATTGCAAAAGGCTTCTAGTTCTGTGAGATTCTTGGGCCGTCTTTCATGCACTGCTCTTTTGAGGTCTATCCACAGATTTTCGATGAGATCGGGGGACTGTGAGGGCCATGGCAAAACCTTCAGCTTGCGCCTCTTGAGGTAGTCCATTGTGGATTTTGAGGTGAGTTTAGGATCATTATCCTGCTGTAGAAGCCATCCTCTTTTCATCTTTAGCTTTTTTACAGATGGTGTGATGTTTGCTTCCAGAATTTGCTGGTATTTAATTGAATTCATTCTTCCATCTACCAGTGAAATGTTCCCCGTGCCACTGGCTGCAACACAAGCCCAAAGCATGATCGATCCACCCCCGTGCTTAACAGTTGGAGAGGTATCCTTTTCATGAAATTCTGCACCCTTTTTTCTCCAAACATACCTTTGCTCATTGCGGCCAAAAAGTTCTATTTTAACTTCATCAGTCCACAGGAATTGTTTCCAAAATGCATCAGGCTTGTTTAGATGTTCCTTTGCAAACTTCTGAGGCTGAATTTTGTGGTGAGGACGCAGGAAAGGTTTTCTTCTGATGACTCTTCCATGAAGGTCATATTTGTGCAGGTGTCGCTGCACAGTAGAACAGTGCACCACCACTCTAGAGTCTGCTAAATCTTCCTGAAGGTCTTTTGCACTCAAACAGGGGTTTTAATTTGCCTTTCTAGCAATCGTACGAGCAGTTCTCTCAGAAAGTTTTCTTGGTCTTCCAGTACTCAACTTGACCTCCACCGTTCCTGTTATTTTCTTATAGCCTTTTCCTGCTTTGTGGGCATCATCTATTTTAATTTTCAGAGTGCTAGACAGTTGCTTAGAGGAGCCCTTGGCTGCTGATTGTTGGGACAAGGTTTGGGGAGTCACGGGATTTATAAAGCTTTGAAATTTGCATCACCTGGCCTTTCCTGAGGATGACTGTGAGCAAGCTATAGCCTTAACAAGGTAATTAAGTTCTGAGACCTTGATAAAGAGCTGAAATCAGGAGGAGGAGAAGGTGGCGGCGCACGGCCTCTCTGGTGATAAATATCTGTTATCTGTCAAGCAGGGGACCGTGCACAATTCTGATTTGATGGAGACAGATGTGAGAGTATGGAGGAACATCTGGAAAACTTCTGAAATGCCCACTTCGCTGCCGCTGCTACTGTGTGGTAACCGGAATCTCCGGAGCAGAAGGCCCTGAAATCCTCGGCTTTGCTTGTTTCAGCGGCCGGGGCTAGGTCGAAGGCACTCGGCAGAAGATGGCGCTTGGGAAGCTGTATCAGAGCGGGCTGGTCGGAAGCTCGAAAGTTTCGGACGGATGGACTCAGTGTCGGCTGTGGTCGGCTGCTTCCAAGGCATCGGCAAGTTGACGGTGCCTGGAGGTTTATGGCAGGGAGTTTCTCGCTTTTGCTGCCTGCTATCGGGGACTCAGGAATCGATTGACTCGGGGACTTTTGAGACTTTTTTTTACCGTGCCCATGGTTTGTTCTTTATCAAATTATGGTATTGCTTTGCACTGCTGTAACTATATGTTATAATTATGTGGTTCTGTCAGTGTTAGTCTTTGGTTTGTCCCATTTTCTGTGATATCACTCTGGAGAAACATTGTATCATTTCTTAATGCATGTATGCATTTCTAAGTGACAATAAAAGAGGACTGAGTGTTCTCATAATCTAAAAAAAATCTCTTGGGGTGCCCAAATGTTTGCATTGTGCTCCTTTTCCTTTTTCTCACTCTAAAATTGTACAAAATAAAAATAATACACTAATCTCACTTAAAATGTTGAAAAGAATGTTTCATCTTTAACTTTATGACTTTTGGAAATCAGGTCATCTTTTACTCGCTTAGCTATTCACAGTAACAGAAATTTTGACCAGGGGTGCCCAAACATCTGCATGCCACTGTATCTTTCTGTTTAAAGTACAAAAATACACTTTTACACACTTAAATGTTGCATCTACACAATACATGCTGGAACATATGTGGCTGCAGTACTGAAATGTGGAAGCAGGTTGTAGCTGTGTGTATTTAAAGAAATTAATTTGATTTACACATAGTGCAATTGGTATTGCTGAGAGTTCTTCATTGCCTGAGATTTGCAACCTGAGCATTGCTGTGTCACCAATCAATTATGATAATTAGTTCAGGAATTTTCTGAGCAATCTGGCAGGTTTTCAAGTTTCAAGTGTTTTACTGATGTGCTCTATTCCCTTTGAACCTGTTACATAAAATAAGCAATACAGAATTAGCTGAGTAGAAGACTGAACTGGTCCTTAGAATAGTTGTAACATTTTGATAACTGAAGCATTAAAGATTAGCAGTGCTCTCACTGTTAGTTTCTTTAATGTGTCAATATTTTTGGTGAGATGGTGAGTTTTTTATGATTTATTCATGGGATATGATATCTCAATCTACTACTTTTGTTTATTGTCTATCATTAATTGTCTTCCAAACCTCCCATTTTACACTCTTTCCATTTTACCTATCCTGTCATATTGCTTGTTCAGATATTATTTTGTGCAATGGCTTTGATAAAGTATTTGATTTCTCTCTTGCCTTCCTTTATTTCCTGGTATTCGGCACTTTTCTGCCATTTATTATTCTCTGTTCTCCACATAGCAACTTCAGAGGCCATTAGATTTCTTTTCATATTTTGTCATTTCTTTTGAGACTGTTGAATTCTTTTTCATACTTGTGAAATTCTCACTTTGAGGGATGGGACGACTAGTGCAGAAATTGCAGGGGCCCTAGCTGAGACATTTAAAGTCTCCTTAATCATGGTGAAGTGTCGAAGACTGCAGGGTAGCTAATGTTGTTCCGTTGTTCAAGAAGGCCTCCAAGGACAAGCTAGAAAATCATAGGCTAGTGAGCCTGATGTCAGCAGTGACTAAATTATTAGGTTTTCTAAGGAACTGGATATACATATGTGTTTGGAGAGACAGGGCTTGATTATGGATAGTCAGAATGGCTTTGTGCATGGTAGGTTGTGTCTAACTGATAGTATAGAGTTTTTCAAGGAATTTACTAGGAAAGTTGATAAAGAAAGGCCGTGGATATTGTTTACATGGACTTAGCAAGGCCTTTAAAGTCCTGCATAGGAAGCTGGTGAAGAATGCTTGGCAGTCAGGATGCAATAGTAAATTTTATTCAACATTGCTTTGTGGGAGAAGTCAGAGAGTGGCAGTGGATAGCTGCAATTCTGACCAGAGGTCTGTGACTAGTGGTGTGCTGCAGGGATCAGTGCTTAGTCTGTTGTTGCTTGTCATCGACATCAACGATCTGAAAGATAATGCGACAAACTGGATTGGCAAATTTGTGGATGACACGAGGATGGGGGAGTAGTAGACAGCAAGGAAGACTATTAGGACACTTGTGTTTTTTGTTTCACACAATCTTGGTTAACCCCTTCTGTTCCAGACATAGCGATTCAAATTGACAGGTTCACAAAGCAAAGATAGAATTGCTGAGTCCTTTAAAACAAAGGGCAGCAGAGTATGCTTCATGATCAATTCCTTGTGGTAGTGGCCATTTTACCTGCCACTGGAGATTTCAGTGATCATTTTGATAGTGGTGTACATCCCACCGCAGGCCAATGTCAAACAGGCTCTAGATGAACTGTGCAGTGTGATCAACAGGCGTGAAACAGTACGTCCTGATGCCTTCCCCGACATTCCAGGGAATTTTAATCAGGCCAACTTGAAGAAGTCTCCAAATAATTGTTATCAACAAATCACTTGTAGTACCAGAGGAACCAACACACTGAGCTGCTTTATATCACCATCAAGAGTACTTACCATGCCATCCCACACCCACACTTTGTAGAGTCTGATCACTTGGGTCACAGTCTGAGGATAAAGGGGATGCCTTTTAAGACCGAGATTAGGAAAAACTTCTTCACTCAGAGAGTGGTGAATCTGTGGAATTCTCTGCCACAGGAAACAGTTGAGGCCAGTTCATTGGCTATATTTAAGAGGGAGTTAGATATGGCCCTTGTGGCTAAAGGGATCAGGGGGTATGGAGGGAAGGCTGGTGCAGGGTTCTGAGTTGGATGATCAGCCATGATCATAATAAATGGCGGTGCAGGCTCGAAGGGCCAAATGGCCTACTCCTGCACCTATTTTCTATGTTTCTATACTTCTACTCCCTGAGCTTAGGCAGAGACTGAAGACTGCAGCACTGGTAGTGAGGACCAAGAAAGTATGGACAAGGGAGGCGCAGGAGTACTTACAGGACTGCTTTGAATTGGTGGACTGGATGGTATTCAGTGATTTATCCTCGCATCTGAATGAGTGTGCTACCGCTGTCATTAATACCTTTGTGGATGAGTGTGGGCCTACGAGAACTTAACTGTAAATACCCAAATCAAAAGCTGTGGATGAACCAGGCATTTAAGTCTGGCAACCCAGGTCTGTACAGGAAAACCGGGTATGACTTGCGAAGGGCTATTTCAAAGCTATGGAACAGTTCCAAGCGAGGTTGGAGGGGATATCGGATGCACATCATCTCTGGCAGGGTTTGTAGGCCATCACTTCTTACAAGACAAAACCCAACATCATGAATGGCAGTGATTCTTCACCCCCTGATGAGCTCATTCCCTTTTGTGCTTACTTTGAAAGAGAGAATAGAACTACAGCTGAGGATCCCTGCAGCACCCGGTGATCCTGTGATCTCGGTCTTGCAGGTTGACGTCAGGCTGCCTTTCAGGAAGGTGAACACTCAACAAGGTGGTAGGCCCTGATGGAATACCTGGTAAAGCTCTGAAAACCTGTGCAAACCAACTAGTGAGGGTATTCAAAGTCATTTTCGATCTCTCACTGCTAACAGTTTGAAGCTCCCACCTCCTTCAAAAGGGCAACAAGAGCCAAAGTGCCCAAGAAGAGCAGCGTGAGCTGCCTCAATGACTTTTGTCCAGTAGCACTCACATTTATGGTGATGAAGTTTTTCAAGAGGTTGGTCATGGCTAGAATCCATTCTTGCCTCAACAAAGACCTTGGCTCACTGCAATTTGCCTTTCTTCACAATAGGTCTACGGTGGACATGATCTCATTGGCTCTCTTGTGGCATTGGATCACCTGGACAATGCATATACCTATGTCAGGATGCTGTGTATTGACAGTAGCTCAGCATTTAACACCATTCTTACACTCCTGATTGAAAAGCTACAAAACCTGGCCCTCTAACTCCCTCTGCAACTGGATTTTCGTCTTCCTAACAAGAAGACCACAATCTGTGTGGATTGGTAATAACAACTCCACCTTGCTGGCAATCAATACTGGCACACTTAAGGGATGTGTGCTTAGCCCAGTGCTTTACTTTCTCTTCTGTCATGACTGTGTTGTTAGGCATAGTTCAAATGCCTTCTATAAATTTGTTGACAGAATTTCAGATGGTGACGAGAGTACATACAGTAGGGAGATATACCAGCTAGTTTAGTGGTGCCATAGCAACAGCCTTGACCTCAAAGTCAGTAAGACTAAAGAGCTGATTGTGGACTTCAGAAAGGGTAAGGCGGGGAACACACACCTATCCTCATAGAGGGATCAGAAGTAGAGAGAGTGAGCAATTTCGTTCCTGGGTGTCAATATCTCTGAGGACTCAACCTGATCCCAGCATATCAATGCAACTATAAAGGCAAGACAGTGGTTATGTTTCATTAGGAGTTTAACAAGCTTTGGTATATCACCTAAACACTCAAATTTTTGCACGTGTGCTTTGGAGAGCATTCTGACAGGCAGCATTGCTGTCTGGTGGGGGGGGGGCACTACTGCACAGGATTGTAAGAAGCTACAGAAAGTTGTAAAATTAGTCAGTTCCATTGTGGGTACTAGCCTCTACAGTATCCAAGATATCTTCAAGGAGCAGTGCCTCAGCAAAGCAACATCCCTCATTGAGGACCCCCACCACCCAGTACATGCCTTCTTCTCATTGTTACCATCAGGAAAAGAGGTATAGATGCCTGAAGGTACTCACTCAGCCATTCAGGAACAGCTTCTTCCCCTCTGCCATCCGATTTCTGAATGGATATTGAACCCATGAACACTGCCTCACTATTTTGGTTTTTGCTCTAATTTAATTTAACTATTTAATATACAGTTATATGTACTTAGTGTAATTCAGTTTTTAAAAAATATGTATGATCATGTATTGCATTGTACCCTTGCCACAAAGTTAACAAATTTCATGCTTATGCTGGCGACTAGCTGGGAAAAGGGGCTGAAAATAGCAGATGCAATTTAATGCAAGGTGTTGCACTTTGGGAGGAGCAACCAGAACAACCAGCAACAGACTTGCACAATGAATGGTATGGCATTGAGGAGTATGGTAGAACAAAGGGATCTGGGAATATTCCTTGAAAGTGGCATCACAGGTAGTTAAGGTCATAAAAAGTGTTTTTGGCACATTGGCCTTCATAAATAAAAGTACTGAGTACAGAAATTAGGATGTTATGTAGAATTTGTATAAGTCGTTGGTGAGGCCAAATTTGGAGTATTGAGTGCCTACCTACAGGAAGTATATCAATAAGATTGAAGGGGTACAGAGATAATTTACAAGATGTTGCTGGAACTTGAGGACCTGAGTTATAGGGATAGGTTAAATAGGCTAGGATTTTATTCCCTAGCACATAATGAGAATGAGCGGAGATTTGATAATGGTATACAAAATTGTGAGCAGTATAGATGTGGTAAATGCAAGCAGGCTTTTTCCACTGTGGTTGGGTGGGACTAGAACTAGAAGTCATACTTAAAGGTGAAATATTTAGGGGGTTCCTGAAGAGGAATACCTTCATTCAGAAGGTGGTGCGAGTGTGGACTGAGCTGCCAGCGGAAGTGGTGGATGCAGGGTCAATTTCAACATTTAAGAGAAATTTGGATAAGGAATTGGTTGGGAGGAATATAGGCAGCTGTCATTTGGGCACAGGTTGATGGGACTAGGCAGTTTGGCATAGACTAGATGGGTAGAAGGACTGTTTCTGTACTGTAGTGCTCTATGAAAGGGAAAAGCTCTAGTAGTTTACTGTGACACACATCAAAGTTGCTGGTGAACGCAGCAGGTCAGGCAGCATCTCTAGGAAGAGGTACAGTCGACGTTTCGTGCCGAGACCCCATGTGTTTGCTGCTGGAGAGAACGTAGAATGGATTGGAGACTTCTGTTCATCTGCTGAAACATCTGGTAATTTTTTATTGGCTGCCAGTAGGGTCCCTGTGGTGCTTCATTAAATATGTACTTGTGCTTTTTATCCCCATGGAGGATAACTGGAATTCTTCCTCTTTCCCTGTTGGATATAAAATTACCTGTGAACAGAAGAGAGTTTACAGCTGTTGTGCTAAGATGCATGAGAATGTGCTGAAAACAACATTGTCTGTACATGTCCTGTAAATTTATCTTAGCAGATTGCAAGTTCAACAAAAGCAGTGAGAAAATATCAATTTTTGCTGCTTTTGAAATACTGGCATGTTCTATTTTGTAAGTATTAGCATACTTACCTCTTTGGAAGCTCTATGGATTCAGAATTGGTTTGCCTACAGAAGGCAGAAGGTTGTTGTAGACGGAGTGCATTTTGCCTGGAAGTTGGTGAGCAGTGGTGTTCTGGGACCCCTTCACGCTGTAATTTTTATAAATGATTTGGATGACAAAGTGGAAAGGTGGGATAGTAAGTGTGCAGATAAGATGAAGGTTGATGGAGTTGTGGATAGTGTAGAAAGTCAGAGATTACAGCGGGACATAGACAAGATGCAGAGCTGGACTGCAAAGTGGCAGGTGGAGTTCAACCTGCAGAAATGTGAGGTGATTCTCCTTGGAAGGTCAGATTTGAAGGCAGAATACAGAATTAATGGCATGACACTTAGCAGTGTGGAGGAACAGAGGAATCTTCCATAAATCTATAGATCGCTCAAAGTTGCTGCGTAAATTCAAAGAGTGAAAAGGTGATTAAGAAGGCATAGATTGACCTATGTTAGTAGGGGGTTAGAGTTCAAAAGCCATAAAGTAATGTTCCAGCTCTATAAAACCCATGTTAGACCACACTTAGAGTATTGTGTTCGGTTCTAGTCACCTCATTATTGTAGATGTAGAAACAGTGTGCAGAGTAGATTTACCAGGATGATGCCTGGATTATGAGGATATGTGGAGCAAGATAAGGCTTTTTCTCTTTGGAACAAAACAGGGTGAGATGATTTGATTGACGTGTACAAGGTAAGAGGCATAGCTTGAGTGGGTAGCCAGATAATTTTTTTTTCCAGTGTGGAAATGGCTAATATTGGGGGCATAATTTTAAGGGGATTGGAGATAAGTTTTTTTTTGTTGGGGGAGGGGGTAATGTTAGAAGTAAATTTTTTTACACTGAGAGTGGTGAGAGAGAAGCACCCTGCCAGGGGTGGTGATTGAGGAAGATCATTCTTACATAGGCGCACGGAATACGGAAGAATGGAGGCTGTGTAAGAGGGAAAGCTAGGTTAAAAGGCACAACTTCGATGGCCGAAGGAAACGTACTGTGCTATAGTGTTCTATATTCAAACTTCTAATTGTACCATATTGAAGGACAGTTTAGGATGGCTGATTATTTACATCTGATATTTATTTTCCTCTGCTTAGCTGAATAGACATGAAACCTAGGCTTTGGTGCACATAAGATGTTGAACAGACACTGCTGAGGTTAATTTAAAGCTTTAACCTTGTGAAACAAAGTTGTACTTCAATAGGTTGTTTTCAGTGCATCATTAGCCTGAAGGAGTTAGACTGCTCTCTGAATAGAGCAGCACACAAAATACTGGAGGAACTCAGAAGGTCAGGTAGGTAGCATCTATGGAAATCAACATTTTGGGCTGAGTAAGGAGGCATGGGATCCAAGGGGACATTGCTTTGTGGATCCAAAACTGGCTTGCCCACAGAAGGCAAAGAGTGGTTGTAGACGGGTCATATTCTGCATGGAGATCGGTCACCGGTGCTGTGCCTCAGGGATCTGTTCTGGGACCCCTGCTCTTCATGATTTTTATAAATGACCTGGATGAGGAAGTGGAGGAATGAGATAGTAAGTTCGTTGATGACACAAAGATTGGGGGTGTTGTGGATAGTGTGGAGGGCTGTCAGAGGTTACAGCGGGACATTCATAGGATGCAAAACTGAGCTGAGAAGTGGCAGATGGAGTTCAACCCAGATAAGTGTGAGGTGATTCATTTTGGTAGGTCAAATATGATGGCAGAATATAGCATTAATAGTAAGACTCTTGGCAGAGGGATCTTGGGGTCCGAGTCCATAAGACACTAAGAGCTGCTACATAGAAACATAGAAAATAGGTGCAGGAGTAGGCCATTCGGCCCTTCAAGCCTGCACCGCCATTTATTATGATCATGGCTGATCATCCAACTCAGAACCCTGCACCAGCCTTCCCTCCATACCCCCTAATCCCCGTAGCCACAAGGGCCACTCCCTCTTAAATATAGCCAATGAACTGGCCTCAACTGTTTCCTGTGGCAGAGAATTCCACAGATTCACCACTCTCTGTGTGAAGAAGTTTTTCCTAATCTCCTCAAACTCAAAAAGTTTATCCTCAAACTGTGACCCTTCGTTCTGGACTTCCCCAACATTGGGAACAATCTTCCTGCATCTAGCCTGTCTAATCCCTTTAGGATTTTATACATTTCAAACAGATCCCCCCTCAATCTTCTAAATTCCAACGAGTACAAGCCCAGTTCATCCAGTCTTTCTTCATATGAAAGTCCTGCCATCCCAGGAATCAATCTGGTGAACCTTCTTTGTACTCCCTCTATGGCAAGGATGTCTTTCCTCAGATTAGGGGACCAAAACTGCACACAATACTCCAGGTGTGGTCTCACCAAGGCCTTGTACAACTGCAGTAGTACCTCCCTGCTCCTGTACTCGAATCCTCTTGCTATAAATGCCAGCATACCATTCGCCTTTTTCACCGCCTGCTGTACCTGCATGCCCACTTTCAATGACTGGTGTATAATGACACCCAGGTCTCGTTGCACCTCCCCTTTTCCTAATCGGCCACCATTCAGATAATAATCTGTTTTCCTATTTTTGCCACCAAAGTGGATAACTTCACATTTATCCACATTAAATTGCATCTGCCATGAATTTGCCCACTCACCCAACCTATCCAAGTCACCCTGCATCCTCTTAGCATCCTCCTCACAGCTAACACTGCCGCCCAGCTTCGTGTCATCCGCAAACTTGGAGATGCTGCATTTAATCCCCTCATCCAAGTCATTAATATATATTGTAAACAACTGGGGTCCCAGCACTGAGCCTTGCGGTACCCCACTAGTCACTGCCTGCCATTCTGAAAAGGTCCCGTTTATTCCCACTCTTTGCTTCCTGTATGCTAACCAATTCTCTATCCACATCAATACCTTACCCCCAATACCGTGTGCTTTAAGTTTGCACACTAATCTCCTGTGTGGGACCTTGTCAAAAGCCTTTTGAAAATCCAAATATACCACATCCACTGGTTCTCCCCTATCCACTCTACTAGTTACTAGCTACGCAGGTTGACTCTGTGGTTTAGAAGGCATATGGTGCATTGGCCTTCATGAATCGTGGGATTGAGTTTAAGAGCTGAGAGGTAATGTTGCAGCTACAGAGGACCCTGGTTAGACCCCACTTGGAGTAGTGTGCTCAGTTCTGGTCGCCTCACTCTGTTGGGCACATGGCCAAGTGGTTAAGGAGTTCGTCTAGTGATTTGAAGGTTGTTAGTTCAAGCCTCAGCTGTGGCAGCGTGTTTGTGTCCTTGAGCAAGGCACTTAATCACACATTGCTCTAGTGTCTGTGCAAGAAGTGGCACCCCGCACAGACTTCCAATCTGAGCCTTGTAAGGCATGAAAATGCTCGACACAGGCCTCTCATGGTTTGAGTCGACGTTCACTCCCTCCCACTATAGGAAGGATGTGGAAACCATAGAAAGGGTGCAGAGGAGATTTACAAGGATGTTGCCTGGATTGGGGGGCATGCCTTATGAGAATACGTTGAGTGAACTCGGCCTTTTCTCCTTGTAGCAACGGAGGATGAGAGGTGATCTGATAGAGGCGTATAAGATGATGAGATGCATTGATCATGTGGATAGTCAGAGGCTTTTTCCCAGGGCTGGAATGGCTAGCACGAGAGGGCACAGTTTTAAGGTGCTTGGAAGCAGGTACAGAGGAGATGTCAGGGGTAAGTTTTTGACGCAGGGAGTGGTGAGTGCATGGCATGGGCTGCTGGCGGCAGTGGTGGAGGTGGAAACGATAGGGTCTTTTATGAGACTCCTGGATGGATACATGGAGCTTAGAAAAATAGAGGGCTATGGGTAAGCTGAGGTAGTTCTAAGGTAAGGACATGTTCGGCACAGTTTTGTGGGCTGAAGGGCCTGTATTGTGCTGTAGACTTTCTATGTTTCTAATCACTAGATTCTGGAATGGTTCCAGAAGAGTGGAAAATTACAAATGTCACTCCACTCTTGAAGAAGAGAGAGAGGCAGAAGAAAGGAAAGTTTAGGTCAGTTAGTCTGTGGTTGGGAAGATGTTGGAGTTGATTGTTAAGGATGTGGTTTCTGGGGACTCGGAGGCACATAATAAAATACTCCATAGTCAGCATGGTTTCCTCAAGGGAAAATTTTAAATCTGTTCAGATTCTTTGAAGAAATAACAAACAGGATAGACAAAGGAGAATGGGTGGATACGAGGAAATCTGCAGATGCTGGAAGTTCAAGCGACACACATAAAAAATGCTGGTGAACGCAGCAGGCTAGGGAGCATCTATAGGAAGAAGCACAGTTGACGTTTCGGGCCGAGACCCTTCGTCAGGACTAACTGAAAGTAGAGATAGAAAGGGATTTGAAAGTGGGAGGGAAAGGGGGAGATCCAAAATGATAGAAGAAGACAGGAGGGGGAGGGATGAAGCTAAGAGCTGGAAAATTGATTGGCAAAAGGGATACGAGGCTGGGAGAAGGGAGAGGATCATGGGACGGGAGGCCTAGGGAGAAAGAAAGGGGGGGAGGGGAAGCCCAGAGGATGGGCAAGGAGTTATAGTGAGAGGGACAGAGGGAGGAAAAAAAGGAAAAGAAAAATAAATAAATAAATAAATAAGGGATGGGGTACGAAGGGGAGGTAGGGCATTAACGGAAGTTAGAGAAGTCAATGTTCATGCCATCAGGTTGGAGGCTACCCAAACGGAATATAAGGTGTTGTTCCTCCAACCTGAGTGTGGCTTCATCTTTACAGTAGAGGAGGCCATGGATAGACATATCAGAATGGGAATGGAACGTGAAATTAAAATGTGTGGCCACTGGGAGATCCTGCTTTTTCTAGTGGACAGAGCGTAGGTGTTCAGCGAAATGGTCTCCCAGCCTGCGTCGGGTCTCGCCAATATACAGAAGGCTGCATCGGGAGCACCAGACGCAGTATATCACCCCAGCCGTCTCACAGGTGAAGTGTCGCCTCACCTGGAAGGACTGTCTGGGGCCCTGAATGGTGGTAAGGGAGGAAGTGTAAGGGCATGTGTAGCACCTGTTCTGCTTACAAGGATAAGTGCCGGGAGGGAGATCAGTGGGAAGGGATGGGGAGGGGGGGAGAGGGGGGGGCGAATGGACAAGGGAGGAGGAGACTGCGCCTGTCTGTAAATGGAGTAGCAGCAGCTTTTGTGCTGCTCCCAGTTTTGTTCCTTTCCCCCTAGTTTAAGCTTCGAATTTAAAATTTTTATTTGCTGATTCTTGAGGGGGAGCAATATGTCTATGCCTACGAGGAGTGGGAAGTACTTGTCTGAACCTAGTGATAAAGGTAATGGGAAAAGGTAAGTGCAAAAGGAAAGATCTGATGACATGCCACCATGGGCTGAAGATATGGTTGGGGCACTGAATTCAATTAAAGATCAGAATGGGTCAATTAAAGACCAACTGGAAAAGAATAGTAATGAAATGAAGTCATTTCTGGGAAAACTTAAATACCTGGAAACTCAAGTTATTACACACGAAGATGAATTGAAGATAACTAAGCAAAAATTGTTTGAAACTACAACTCGTTTGGAAAGATATCATAATAAGATTATAGACCTGGAAACTAGGTCTCGCCGAAGGAATATACGAATCGTTGGGCTGCAAGAAGAAGCTGAAGATGGAGGTTTAACTGCTTACTTTGGTAAGCTTTCTCATACCTTATTTCCAACCTTATTATCACAGCCGCCTACTATAGAGAGAGCACACCGAGCTTTTACTTCAAAATCTAAAGATCCAAATAAACCAAGATCTGTTTTGGTTTGTTTTCATCACATTAAAATTAAAGTGACAGGCAAGAAAACAGAGTTTTTAGATTTAAGGAATCTGAGCTCCATTTTTATGAGGATTATCCAAAGGAGGTAATGGAACAAAGATCAAAATTTGCTCTGGTAATGAAATGGGCGTATGATAAGAAACTGTTCCCTTCCTTGCATTACCCAACAAGAATTAAAGTTTTTCCTCCTAATTGTCCTCCTTGTACATTTTTTGATCCTAAAGTTGCACTGGCATTCGTTCAAACTATACCTGCTGCAGCTGCTGAATGAACTGTCTTGGAAAGCTGCTTGGTTATCTGCATATTATTGGCATTTTGGAAAGAAGATTTATGATGATTACTTGGACATTTCATTGAGAGACTATTAAAAGAAGATAAGGGAATTTGTTGATTGGTTTTTTTGGAAAGAAGATCTATGGTTCAAGTATGACTGTTTAAATGGTTATTCAGACATTCAACTGAGAAAAAGAAGGTAAAGGGACTTGTTCATTTAACCTAATATCGGGTTTGATATTCTTTTTGTTTCTTTCTTAATTAATTAATTGGTAGTTTTCCCTACTAATGGGACTACATATATATTTAGAGGAGGGTTCAATTACTTATACAATATTACTAGTTGGTAGTTTTGAAAATTTAGTTGGGTTAAATATTCTATTAACTTTTATTTGCTTTATTATAGCGTCTTATAACTGAATTTAAAACATTTTTTAGGGATTTAATGTTAAATTTAAAATGGCATTGAATTTTCTTTTCAAGAGATAACATTATTTCGATTCTTTTTGTTTAAAAAAAGATTAAATATAAACATGGGATAGTTTGTAGATGCTGGAATGTAAACACTTTACTGAGACTTCGTTGCTCCTCTTACAAGGTCAGTGGGTTTTTTTTTGAACTAGGGGGAGGGACAGAAAATCTTTCTACATTTTTTTTGTGTACAGACAGAGCAGTCCCTGGCTTTGTATTCTATCATAGGGTGCCTGCTTTTTTTGGGCTGTGGGGGGAGGGAGGTGGGGTTACAGTTAGGGGTTTTTTCCCATTGAGTGGTTCCGGAGCATGCGTGTTTTCTATGTAGTTGTATTCTTCATCGCCGCCATTTTTGATCATCCCGTATTGGTATGTGCTCTGCGTATGTGTAAAGTAGAATAACATGGTATGGTATGGTATTTAAACAGATTAATGTAATAAGTTGGAATGTACGTGGTTGGAATCATCTTATCAACCGAAAAAAGACTTTTAAAATCATTAACCGATTTCAACCTGATTTAATTTTTGCCCAAGAGACACATATCAGGGCGGGAGATCAAAATAGATTTTTTAGACGGTGGAGGGGTTTGCAATTTCACTCCACTTCTCAGAGTAAAACTAAGGGAGTGTCATTCTTTATTAAATCCAATATATTTACTCAAGAGGATATTGAGTCAGATTCTAATGGTAGATTTTTAATTGTTAAAGGAGTACTCTGTAACAGAAAATTTTTTTGTTCAATTTGTATGGTCCTAACTTAGATGATCCTTTTTTTAAAAAGGTATTTGTTTTACTGCCTGATTTAAATAAATATATGTTGAAAATGGGTGGGGATTTTAACTGTTGTTTAAATCCTTTGATTGACAAGAGCTCAACCAATCAGTGACTTCCAAATCGCTCCGCGTCACTTATTAACTCCTTTTTGACTGATTTTGGATTGATTGAATTATGGAGATATTTACATCGTGATAACAGAGAATATTCTTTTTTTTCACGTTTATAAAAAAAATTCAAGGATCGATTATATCAGCGGTCCCCAACCGCAAAGCATATGCTACCGGGCCGCGAGGAAATGATACGAGTCAGCTGTACCTTTCCTCATTCCCTGTCACGCACTGTTGAACTTGAACATGGGGTTGCCAGCTGTCCCGTATTTGCTGGGATATCCCATATATTGGGCTGAATTGGTTTCTGCCATTCGGGACTGCCCTTGTTCTGTATTTCCCCTGCTAAAGTAAAGCATTCCTATGAAACCTTTCATGCCGAAATGGTGTAAAGTGAAGAAGCAATTACCATTAATTTATATGGGAAAAATTTTTGAGCGTTCCCAGACCAAAAAAATAACCAACCAAATCATACCAAATAACACATAAAACCTAAAATAACACTAACATATAGTAAAAGCAGGAATGATATGATAAATACACAGCCTATATAAAGTAGAAATAATGTACAGTATAGTCGGGAAGATTAAGCAAAAACTCATTTGTGGAAAAAAAATTGGCACGTACGTGCATGCACACAGGTGCCCGCGCAAAGCTTCATGGTTATGGTAGTCTTTCCTGGGGTAAATACAAGTGTCCCGCGATTTGACTGCTACTTTTGTCCCTTATTTGGGAGTGAGAAAGTTGGCAACCCTAACTGTAAGATACATGTTGAGGTGAGTTTCACCCTAATTGAACACCCCCTCGACCCCAACCCTGGTCGGCCAGTCCGCAAGAATATTGTCAATATTAAACTGGTCCGCGGTGTGAAAAAGGTTGGGGACCCCTGGATTATATTATAATCGATCCTCGCTTCTTGCCTAGTGTTAAGAATTGTGAATATGACACTATTGCTATACCTGATCATGCGCCTCTGAGTTTGTCTTTCGAATTTGATGATGTCATTCTTGCCCGCCCACCATGGCGCATGTCTCAGACATTATTGCAGAACTCTGACTTTGTCAGCTTCATTGAAGCCCAGATAAAAGAATTTTTTCTTTTTAATGATATAGGGGATGCATTTAAAGCATTTTTGCGTGGTCAGATCATTTCTTATTCAGCTAAGCTTAAAAAACAGACTAAAGTAGAATTAGATAAGATTTCAAAACAAACTGAAGACTTCGATAATATTTGTGCAATTTCCCCTAATATTGATTTATTCGAACTAAGGGTGGAACTTCAATCACAATATAGTCTATTATTAACTCATCCTTTTGAAGGCTACTTGCTTAAGCTAAAGAGCCAATTTTATATGTTTGGAGATAAAAATAACAAACTGCTTGCATCTCAATTAAAAATGGCCAGAGCCAAAAGGCAAATTTTGAAAATCCATAGGAAAGATGGTACCCTGGCTTGGGAATATGAAGAAATTAATAAGATTTTTCAAGATTTCACAAGGATCGGTTCTGGGACCTCTACTTTTCATGATTTTTGTTAACAACCTGGATGTGGGGGTAGAAGGGTGGGTTGGCAAGTTTGCAGATGACACAAAGGTTGGTGGTGTTGTAGATAGTGTAGAGGATTGTCGAAGATTGCAGAGAGACATTGTTAGGATGCAGAAGTGGGCTGAGAAGTGGCAGATAGAGTTCAACCCGGAGAAGTGTGAGGTGGTACACTTTGGAAGGACAAACTCCAAGGCAGAGTACAAAGTAAATGGCAGGATACTTGGTAGTGTGGAGGAGCAGAAGGATCTGGGGTTACATGTCCACAGATCCCTGAAAATTGCCTCACAGGTAGGTAGGGTAGTTAAGAAAGCTTATGGGGTGTTAGCTTTCATAAGTCGCGGGATAGGGTTTAAGGGTCGCGAGGTAATGATGCAGCTCTATAAAACTCTGGTTAGGCCACAATTGGAGTACTGTGTCTAGTTCTGGTCACCTCACTATGGGAAGGATGTGGAAGCATTGGAAAGGGTACAGAGGAGATTTACCAGGATGCTGCCTGGTTTAGAGAGTATGGATTATGATCAGGGATTAAGGGTGCTAGGGCTGTACTCTTTGGAGAGGAGGAGGATGAGAGGAGACGTGATAGAGGTGTACAACATAATGAGAGGAATAGATAGAGTGGATAGCCAGTACCTCCTCCCCAGGGCACCACTGCTTAATACAAGAGGACATGGCTTTAAGGTAAGGGGTGGGAAGTTCAAGGGGGATATTAGTGGAAGGTTTTTGACTCGGAGTGGTTGGTGCGTGGAATGCACTGCCTGAGTTAGTGGTGAAAATTAAGAGACTACTAGACAGGTATATGGAGGAATTTAAGGTGGGGGGGTTATATTGAATTGAACGATCTTTTTTGTCATTATACATAAGTACAATGAAACTCTGTTTGGCTTCCTCTCAGGCAATTAAATAAAGCGGTAGATAAAAACAAGACAGTAATAGAAAAACAGTATTAAACAGATAAGTAGCAGAAAATAAGTTGCAGCAGGACCAGAATATCACAGCAATGCACAAAGTGCCATTAGTTCAAGTATTTGAGTTCTTGCTTGTGCAAGTGTGCATGGGAGGTAGGGTTTGAGTGTTGGCACAACATTGTGGGCCAAAGGGCCTGTACTGTGCTGTATTATTCTATTTTTATACTGAACTTTATAAATAAGACCGTAAGACAAAGGAGCAGAAGTCGGCCATTCGGCCCATCGAGTCTGCTCCACCATTTTATCATGAGCTGATCCATTCTCCCATTTAATCCCACTCCCCCGCCTTCTCACCATAACCTTTGATGCCCTGGCTACTCAGATACCTATCAATCTCTGCCTTAAATACACCCAATGACTTGGCCTCCACTACCGCCCGTGGCAACAAATTCCATAGATTCACCACCCTCTGACTAAAAAAATTTCTTCGCATTTCTGTTCTGAATGGGCACCCTTCAATCCTTAAATCATACCCTCTCGTACTAGACTCCCCCATCATGGGAAACAACTTTGCCACATCCACTCTGTCCATGCCTTTCAACATTCGAAATGTTTCTATGAGGTCTCCCCTCATTCTTCTAAACTCCAAGGAATACAGTCCAAGAGCGGACAAACATTCCTCATATGTTAACCCTCTCATTCCTGGAATCATTCTAGTGAATCTTCTCTGTACCCTCTCCAACGTCAGCACATCCTTTCTTAAATAAGTTCTTAAACTGCCCACAGTACTCCAAGTGAGGTCTCACCAGCGCCTTATAGAGCCTCAACATCACATCCCTGCTCCTATACTCTATTCCTCTAGAAATGAATGCCAATATTGCATTGGCCTTCTTCACTACTGACTCAACCTGGAGGTTAACCTTAAGGGTATCTTGTACGAGGACTCCCAAGTCCCGTTGCATCTCCGAACTTTGAATTCTTTCCCCATTTAAATAATAGTCTGCCTGTTTATTACTTCTGCTAAAGTGCATAACCATACACTTTCCAACATTGTACTTCATTTGCCACTTCTCTGCCCATTCTTCCAATCTATCCAAGTCTCTCTGCAGACTCTCCATTTCCTCAGCACTACCGGCCCCTCCACCTATCTTCGTATCATCAGCAAACTTAGCCACAAAGCCATCTATTCCATAATCCAAATCGTTGATGTACAATGTAAAAAGAAGCAGCCCCAACACGGACCCCTGTGGAACACTGCTGGTAACCGGCAGCCAACCAGAATAGGATCCCTTTATTCCCACTCTCCCTGCCAATCAGCCAACGCTCTATCCACGTATGTAACTTTCCCGTAATTCCATGGGCTCTTATCTTGTTAAGTAGCCTCATGTGTGGCACCTTGTCAAAGGCCTTCTGAAAATCCAAATATACAACATCCACTGCATCTCCCTTGTCTAGCCTACTGGTAATTTCCTCAAAAAATTGTAATAGGTTTGTCAGGCAGGATTTTCCTTTAAGGAATCCATGCTGAGTTCTGCCTATCTTGTCATATGCCTCCAGGTACTCTGTAACCTCATCCTTGACAATCGACTCCAACAACTTCCCAACCACCGATGTCAAGCTAACAGGTCTATAGTTTCCTTTTTGCTTCCTTGCCCCCTTCTTAAATAGCGGAGTGACATTTGCAATCTTCCAGTCCTCCGGAACCATGCCAGAATCTATCGACTTTTGAAAGATCATCGCTAATGCCTCCGCAATCTCCACGGCTACTTCCTTCAGAACACACGGGTGCATTCCATCTGATCCGGGAGATTTATCTACCTTTGGACTATTCAGCTTCCTGAGTACTTTCTCTGTTGTAATTGTGACTGCGCACACTTCTCTTCCCTGCCACCCTTGAGTGTCCGGTATACTGCTGATGTCTTCCTCAGTTCCTCTGCCATCTCCTTATCTCTCATTACAATTTCTCCAGCATCATTTTCTATCGGTCCTATATCTACTCTCACCTGTCTTTTACTCTTTATATACTTGAAAAAGCTTTTAGTATCCTCTTTGATATTATTTGCTAGCTTCCTTTCATAGTTAATCTTTTCCCTCTTAATGACCTTCTTGGTTTCCTTCTGTAAGGTTTTAAAAACTTCCAATCCTCTGTCTTCCCACTAATTTTTGCTTCCTTGTATGCCTTCTCCTTTGCTTTAACTTTGGCTTTGTCTTCTCTTGTCAACCACGGCTGCATCCTTTTTCCATTCGAAAATTTCGTCTTTTTTGGAATATACTTATCTTGCACCTTCTTCACTTCTTGCATAAACTCCAGCCACTGCTGCTCTGCCGTCTTTCCCGCCAGTGTCCTTTTCCAGTCAACTTTGGCCAATTCCTCTCTCATGCCACTGTAATTTCCTTTACTCCACTGAAATACCGACACATCAGATTTCGGCTTCTCTTTTTCAAATTTCACAGTTAACTCAATCATGTTATGATCGCTGCCTCCTAAGGGTTCCTTCACCTCAATCTCTTTAATCACCTCTGGTTCATTACACAATACCCAATCCGGTACAGCCGATCCCCTAGTGGGCTCAACAACAAGCTGTTCTAAAAAGCCATCTCGCAGACATTCTACAAATTCTCTCTCTTGAGATCCAGTGCCGACCTGATTTTTCCAATCCACACGCATGTTAAAATCCCCCACAATTATCATAACACTGCTCTTCTGACAAGCCTTTTCTATTTCCTGTTGTAATTTGTAGTCCACATCCCTGCAGCTGTTTGGAGGCCTATACATAACTGCCACCAGGGTCCTTTTACCCCTGCAATTTCCCTAGCTCAACCCATAAAGATTCTGCATCTTCCGATCCTATATCACCTCTTTCTAATGATTTAATATCATTTCTTACCAATAAAGCCACGCCTCCCTCTCTGCCTACCTTCCTATCCTTCCGATATACAGTGTACCCTTGGACGTTCAGCTCCCAGAGACATGCATCCTTTAGCCAGGTCTCTGTGATGGCCACAATATCATACCTGCCAATCTGTAGCTGTACAACAAGATCATCTGCCTTATTCCTTATGCTGCGTGCATTTAAGTATAACACCTTAAGACCAGTATTTGGTACTTTTCGCTTTGATTTCACTGCAACTTTATTGCACTGCAACTCATCCCAATGGCTACAAATTTGCCCCATCACCTGCCTGTCTTTCCTGACAACTTAACTGCTCACTATCTTAGATTTATTTCTGTTTTCCCCTTCCTCCGCTCTGTCATTCCGGTTCCCATCCCCCTGCCAAATTAGTTTAAACCCTCGCTAACAGCTCTATTAAACTTTCCCACCAGGATATTGGTCCCCTTCGGGTTCAGGTGTAACCTGTCCTTTTTGAACAGGTCATACTTCCCCCAGAAGAGATCCCAATGATCCAAGAATCTGAAGCCCTGTCCCCTGCACCAGTCTCTCAGCCACACATTCATCTGCCTGATCCGACTATTCTTGCCCTCACTAGCACGTGGCACAGGTAGCAATCCCGAGATTACTACCCTGGAGGTCCTGCTTCTCAGCTTCCTTCCTAACTTCTGGAAATCTCTCTTCAGGACCTCCTCCTTTGTCCTATCTATGTCATTGGTACCAACATGTACCAAGACAACTGGCTGCTCACCCTCCCCCTTCAGAATATTCAGGACCTGATTCGAGACATCTCATACCCTGGCACCTGGGAGGCAACACACCATGCGGGTATCTCTGTCAGGCTCACAGAATCTCCAGTCTGTTCCCCTGACTATGGAATCCCCTACGACTACTGCATTTCTCTTCTCCCTCCTTCTCTCCTGCACAACAGTGCCAGGCTCAGTGCCAGAGATCTGGTCACTGTGGGCGTCCCCTGTCAGGTCATCCCCTCAACAGCATCCAGAACAAGATATTTGTTCAATATCCAGTAGATTCTTCTAAAATGAATGCTTTCTTACGAAAGATTGTTTTTTCTCAAATTTCTGTTGAGGATCAGAAAACTCTTGATGCCCAAATTACTGAAGCCGAAATTCATAAAGCTATTTTTTCAATGCAGCCTGGTAAGGCCCCTGGACTTGATGGCTATCCTGTAGAATTTTATTAAAAATTTGGAAAATTTCTTTCTCCGTATATGTTGGAAGTGTTTAAGGATTCTTTTGTGAAAGGTGATTTACCCTCTTTTTTTTAATTAAAGAGGATGAAGATCCTACTGATTGTGGCTCATATAGACCTATTTCATTATTGAATGTTGATGCTAAGATTCTGTCAAAGATGATGGCCAATTGGTTGGAGAAAGATCAAACAGGCTTTATAAAGGGTCGTTATTCTTTTTCAAATGTTCGGAGATTATTTAACATTATATATTCGTCGACTTTTAAAACTCCACAATGCACCGTCTCTTTGGATACTGAAGAAGCGTTTGATCGAGTCGAATGGAAATATTTATTTAATGTTTCAGAGAAATTTGGCTTTGGTGTTAATTTTAATAATTGGATTAGAATGATATATAAAACCCCTGTTGCTACTGTTATTATTAATAACTGTAGATCCCCTTTTTTCAGCTTTCACAGGGGACGAAACAAGGTTATCCATTAAATTCTTTGTTATTTAATTTAATACTAGAACCCCTTGCTATTGCTCTTCGTGAGGCTAAAGATATTTATGAGGTTTTTATGAATGAGACCATTCAGAAGATTTCTCTTTACGCTGATGATTTACTGGTTTATATATCCAATCCCGAGGAATCTATTCCTGCCTTGCTAAAATTATTTAATGAATTTGGAAATTTTTCAGGATATAAAATAAATTTTAGTAAAAGTGATCCTTTAAATGAATTTGTTTCTATATATGGTAATACTCCTTTCAAAGTCACGGATTCCTTTAGATACTTAGGTGTTATAATCACTTAAAAAAATATAAGGATCTTTATAAAGCTAATTTTGTTCCCTTGGTAGATTCTGTAAAGTATTTATTTAGTAGATGGAACGCACTTACGTTTTCACTTGTTGGTTGCATCCATATAGTTAAAATGATGATTTTACCAGTCCTGATGAAGGGTCTCAGCCTGAAATGTCGACTTTACCTCTTCCTAGAGATGCTGCCTGGCCTGCTGTGTTCACCAGCAACTTTGATGTGTGTTGCTTGAATTTCCAGCATCTGCAGAATTCCTCGTGTTTGCGATTTTACCAAAATGTTTATATTTATTTCAGAATATCCCTGTTTTTCTGACTAAGTTTTTTGATCGGATTGATTCTATTATTTTATCTTTTATTTGGAATAATAAAACACCAAGAATTAGTAAATGTCACTTACAGAAGTTGAAAAATGATGGAGGTCTCACTTTGCCTAATTTAAGAATTAGGTTCTAAGAATTAGATCGTTTTGGTTACACTGAGTTGATAAGAACGATCGGCCAATTTGGGTAGATTTGGAATTGAAAGCTGTGAAACAGTTTTATTTAACCTCATTATTGGGAGCTGCTTTACCTATACAATGAGCTAAAGTTGCTAATTTAAATTTATACCCTGTGATTAAGCATTCTTTACAAACTTGGCTCCAGTTCCGTAATTTTTTTAATCTTAAAAAATTTAAACTTTGTAGTTTAATCTATTGAAATTACTTTTTTAAGCCTTCTTTGAGTGACCCAATTTTTTTACAGTGGAAAAATAAAGGTATTAATTCTTTCTGGATTTATTTAAAGAAGATAGACTGATGTCTTTTGAACAATTAGTTGATAAATATTCTCTTTCATACTCACACTTTTTACAATACCTTCAAGTTAGACATTTCTTACAAAAAATATTTAAGTAATTTTCCTTACATATTGGATGCCAACCTGTTAGATACTATTATGAGTATGAACCCTTTGCTGAAGGGTTCCATTGGAAGAATTTGTAATTTACTATTACAATGGGATAAGCGTCCTTTATTTAAGATTAAACAAGATTGGGAAAAGGAACTTAATTTGACTTTTATGACGGAAGACTGGATGCAGATTTTGAAGTTGATTAACTCTTCTTCGATCTGTGCAAGTCATTCACTGATTCAATTTAAAATTGTACATCGTTACCATTTGATGAAGGAGAGATTGTCTAAAGTGTTTCCTAATGTTGATAGTTGTGTGATAGATGTAAAACTGAGACAGCTACACTGACACACATGTTTTGGTCCTGTTCTATACTGGAACAGTTCTGGAAGTCAGTTTTTTCTACAATTTCTAAAACACTTAAAATTAATTTACAACCTCACAAATTAACTGTGATTTTTGGAATAATTCCTCAAAATATCCACGATATCTCTTTGTCTGACCATCATGTTTTAGCATTTGTTACATTGATAGCTAGGAGGGCCATTTTGTTGAAGTGGAAGGATACATCAGCTCCCATTTTGTCACAATGGTTCTCTCAAGTGATACTATGTCTTAGTTTGGAGAAAATTAGAAGTCGAACATTTGAACCTATGTTTGATTTTGAGAAAAGATGGGGTTCATTTGCTCGTTACTATCATTTGAGTTAATTGATAGATTTCCTCCATGATCTAATTGTAAATTTTTGATATTTTTTTTTCTTGCTGGCAGTTTGATGTTTATCTTTAGAAGCTTTTTGTATGACGCATGACTCCAGGGTTGAACACCTGATGGGTTTTTTTTCTCACTTTTTCTTGCTTAGTAGGGTTTTTTTTTCTTTTTTTTGTCACCAAATTTTTTTCAATCTTTAAAACAATGTTTTTTTTTGAGACGTTGTAAGTGTTGCCTACTTTGATGTACTCTTATTAATTTTGGATAATAATAATAAAAAGATTTGAAAAGAATGGATAAGGGAGTCGCATAGGGAGCGATCCCTGTGGAAAGCAGAAAAGGGGGGAGGGAAAGATGTGCTTGGTGATGGGATCCCGTTGGAGGTGGCGGAAGTTACAGAGAATTATATGTTGGATCCAGAGGCTGGTGGGGTGGTAGGCGAGGACAAGGGGAACCCTATTCCTAGTGGGGTGGCGGGAGGATGGAGTGAGAGCAGATGTGCGTGAAATGGGAGAGATGTGTTTGAGAGCAGAGTTGATGGTGGAGGAAGGGAAACCCCTTTCTTTAAAAAAGGAGGACATCTCTTTCGTCCTGGAATGAAAAGCCTCATCCTGAGAGCAGATGTGGCGGAGATGGAGGAGTTGTGAGAAGTGGATGGCATTTTTGCAAGAGACAGGGTGGGAAGAGGAATAGTTCAGGTAGCTGTGAGAGTCCGTAGGCTTATAGTAGACATCAGTAGATAAGCTGTCTCCAGAGATAGAGACAGAAAGATCAAGAAAGGGGAGGGAGGTGTCAGAAATGAACCAGGTAAACTTGAGGGCAGGGTGAAAGTTGGAGGCAAAGTTAATGAAGTCAACGAGCTCAGCATGCGTGCAGGAAGCAGCGCCAATGCAGTTATCAATGTAGTGAAGGAAAAGTGGGAGACAGATACCAGTATAGGCTTGGAACATGAATTGTTCCACAAAGCCAACAAAAAGGCAGGCATGGCTGGGACCCATGCGGGTGCCCATGGCTACACCTTTAGTTTGGAGAAAGTGGGAGCAGCCAAAGGAGAAATTATCACGAGTAAGGACTAATTCTGCTAGACAGAGGAGAGTGGTGGTAGAGGGGAACTGCTTAGGTCTGGAATCCAGAAAGACGCGGAGAGCTTTGAGACCTTCCTGGTGAGGGGTGGAGGTACATAGGGACTGGATATCCATGGTGAAAATGAAGCGGTGGGGGCCAGGGAACTTAAAGTCATTGAAAAAATTCAGAGCATGAGAAGTGTCACGAACATAGGTGGGAAGGGATTGAACAAGGGCGGATAAAACAGTGTCGAGGTATGCAGAAATGAGTTCGGTGGGACAGAAGCAAGCTGAAACAATGGATGTTGTGTACTTGGATTTTCAGAAGTCCTTTGACAGGTGCCACATATGAAGCTGCTTAAAAGTTAAGAGCCCATGGTATTACAGGAAAGATATCAGCCTGGATAAGCAGTGGTTGATTGGCAGGAGGCAAAGAGTGGGGGGGAAAGGAAGTATTTTCTAGTTGGCTGCCAGCAACTCGTGGTGTTCCACAGGGGTCTGAATTGGACCACTCTTTTTATGTTGTTTGTCAGTGACTTGGATGATGGAATTGATGGTTTTGTTGCAAAGTTTGCGGACGATATGAAGATAGGTGGAGGAGTAAGAAGATTTGAGGAAGTAGAGGGGGTACAGAAAGGCTTCGGTTCAGAGAATGGGCAAAGAAGTGGCAGATGGAATAGAGTGTCAGGAAGTGTATGGCCATTCACCTTGGTAGAAGTAAACGGGTAAGTATTTTCTACATGGAGAAAAAAATCAAAAATTTATGTGTGAAGAGACTTGGGAGTCTTTGTGCAGGATTCTTTAAAGGTTAACTTGCAGGCTGAGTCAGTGGTGAAGAAGGCAAATGCAATGTTAGCATTCATTTCAAGAGGACTAGAATATAAAAACACGGATGTAATTTTGAAACTTTATAAACCACTAGTGAGGCTTCGCTTTGAGTTTTGTGAGCAGCTTTGGGCCCCTTTTCTACAGCTCCAGTTCCTTAACGCTGCAGCCTGGTGCAGATATGGTATCCCACATCTTACAAACGGAACAAAACAGAGTCTCTGGAGCCATTCTCACTGCACTAATTGTGCCCCAACAGATGAGGAGAGCTGAATAAAGAAGCAACTTACCAAATAGGGTTTAAGAGCCGAGAGGTAATGTTACAGCTATATAGGACCCTGGTCAGATCCCACTTGGAGTACTGTGCTCATTTCTGGCGACCTCACTACAAGAAGGATGTGGAAACTGTAGAAAAGACGCAGAGGAGATTTACAAGGGTGTTGCCTGGATTGGGGAGCATACCTAATGAGAATATTGGCCTTATCTCTTTGGCGCAACGGAGGATGAGAGGTGACCTGATAGAGATGTATAAGATGATGAGAGGCATTGATTGTGTGGATAGTCAGAGGCTTTTTCCCAGGGCTGAAATGGCTAACACAAGAAGGCACAGTTTTAAGGTGCTTGGAAGTGAGTACAGAGATGTCAGGGGTAAGTTTTCTATGCAGAGAGTGGTGAGTGCATGGAATGGGTTGCCGGCAATGGTGGTAGAGGCAGATACGATAGGGTCTTTTAAGACACTCCTGGATAGGTACATAGAGCCTAGAAAAATAGAGGGCTATGGGTAACCCTAGGAGAGCATCGTGGACCGAAGGGCCTTCATTGTGCTGTAGCTTTTCTGTGTTCTGTACCTGCCTGACCCACGCCTGATGAACCAAAGCCACTCTAACACTGGCCCACCCACACAATGCCTGCTCTGCTTGCCCGTGCCTTATTTTTATTCACCCTTTCTAATGTATCCCATTCACCGAAAACTGCTGCAAAGTGCTGTCTTTTTTGAACTTCAGCTGCGGACCTAGATGAAATCACTGCTTCTTCTCGTGCTCCTGTTCACTGGGCACAGTGAACTCTGAAAACTGCTATGAGGCGCTGCCTCTTTTTAAGCTTCATCCGTGGACCTAAATGAAACTGCTGCTGCTTTTCATGCTCCAGCTCGCTGATTAGGCACAGTCCAACTCTGAAAATTGCTCACTCTCTCCATTTCTGATCTCCCTGAGGTTTGGTATGTGTTCCTTCGTCTATTATTTCTGAATTCCACAATCAGCTCTTTTGTTTTTTGGGCATTGAGGGAGAGGTTGTTATCCTGGCACCACTGTGTCAGTGTGTTAACCTCTTCTCTGTAGGCTGTCTCATCATCGCTATAAGTAAAGCTGATCAATGTCATCTCATCTGCACATTTGTTCAGCAGATTGGAGCTGTGTGTGGCAGCACAGTCGTGGGTGTAAAGGGAGTAGAGGAGGGGACTCAGGACTCAGTCCCGGGTGGCACCTGTGTTGAGGGTCAGAGGGGCAAACGTGAGGGAGCCTCTTTGATTTGAATTCCTCTTTCAGTTATTGAGAGCCATTAGTGTACAGAGTCAGATCTTCAGAGTAATAACCCACAGGACACTGTCGATCTCCATGTTCTTGAGTTAAGACTGGCAGCATGTGTTTCTCATTAACATACAGGGTAAATGGTTTAACTGTATCAGGGATTCTTAATGCAGGTGCAGTCAACAATGTCGCCTTTTAATTAGTTTGAAATACTTTCAGTTCTTCAAGAGGGTTGTCTGAGCACTTCAGCAGATTGTTGAGTGATTGAGCAATAGTTGATAGATCTGCAACTAAATTGTCAAACACATTGACAGTGGTTTCTTCTAAAATCCTGCATGTCTTTATTTGATTGGTCCTTATGGTTAAGGAGTAACAGTTATTCCTGAACCTGGCAGTGTGAGCTCTGGTGTTTCCATACAGTGATGTAGCCAGTCAATATACTCGCCGCTACACATTTATCAAGTGTGTCAAACTTTTAGATGTCATGCCAAATCTTCCCTAATTCCTAAGGAAGTAGAGGTGCTACTGTGCTTTCTTTGTAATTACATTTGCCTGCTGAGCCCAGGACAAATCCTCTGAAGTAATAATCAAGGAATTTAAAGTTGCTGACCCTGATAAAGTATGTAAAGGGTTAACACAGTCGGTTAAACATAGCAGCCTGTTTTTCTGCAAGAAACCACTGATGATTAACAGATGTGCTAATCTTGCTATTGAATGCTGAGCAATATTTCTTCTTGTAGTTAGGCAGTTAGTGTTTCAATGTCCTTGTTTCTTTGTACTGTCATGCACATAGATGAGACTGGCTCCAGCTTGGTCAGTGCGGCTGTATGTGAGCAACTACGTCTATTCTGTAAGAGGAACTGCCAGTTAGTTGGTGGACTGAGCAGGAACAGTCACTGACCGTTCCTGTTTGAGCGACTAACCGAAGTGCCCCGGAGGCTTTGAGTAAAGGGTTTATATCTATACAGTCTCTGAGTGCGTTTATCTGGATTCGACTACCACATTTGGCGCTGCTGCGAGCAGGGTATTCACATAGTGATTGTGACATTGAGGCGGGCTGAGTAAGTGACAGACCGAACATCCTATCTATGGGGACTGATCGGGCCCACAAAGACGAATTGTCTTTGTCACTCCCCATGATACCGGTGTGAGTCTCTGCCCCTCGCCCGGACCTCAACACAGGACTTTAACGAGACCCGGATCGAATCTGCTGAGAGACTCATATAAGGTAGGACAATTGTTTGAAAATTGGACAGCTGACAGGTGTCGGGTAAAAGTTAACATCGGGTAAGAGTTAAAGCCGAGTAAAGAAAAACCAGGAGAATTGAGCAGTAGACACTGTGTCTGGTTAAAAAGAAAGAATAAAATCCATACAATTGGGCATGTGGCATATGTCGGGTAAAATTAAGAGTTGTATAAGAATTAAAGTCGGGTAAAGGTAAAGTAGATACCGTGCACAGATATCGAGTAAAAATTAAACTCAGGTAAGAATAGGCAAAAAGTATGAGTTGTTTCATGATAAAGAGAGAGATTTACAAGTTTTAAGTGGTATTTTATGTAAGAAATTGCAGGATGAAGTGTGGCCATGGGGAGGGACTTGAGACGTGACAAGCTGCGACAAAGCCGTAAAAATGGTCTGGAAAAGTAATTATGGTAACAAATAGAAAACCTTGATCAAGCAATGGAAAGAACCGGCAGACAAGAAATGGAATGAGTTGCTGTCGACAAGTTGGCGAAATAAAGCATGTGATAGAGGAATAGAGGTGTGTAGTTTAGACGGAGAGACTATAACCTGGGCGACTATCAAAGCGAAAAATGAATGGGTAGACAGCAGACAAAAAAGGGAGGAGGAAAGGCACCAGAGGGAGGTTAAGGCTGGAAAAGATAAAGCCGAAGGCCAAAAGCTACAAACGCAGAGACAAATCGGGAATGAAATATGGGATCCCGGGAGCATGTCTGGCTTACCGACCTTGTTTGATGAAAGTGATCATGATAAAAACTGGCTGGTGATAAGCAGGGGTGCAGTGCCAATTTTTTAGGTGCCGAAGCTGTACGAGCAGTGATTGATAAGTTCGTGGCCTAAAGTTATACCGCTCTCATTACATGTTCAACTCTGAGTGATTATGCAGAAAGTTTGAAGTTAATAACTTTTGTGGTATTTCTGTTTCAGATAATTGAAAATTGCGAGGTTTTCTAAAATTAGGCCACGAACTTATCAATCACCCCTCGTATGTCACACCCAATTTATGTACCTGCTCATTTCATGTACTGGGCAAATTCCTTGCCCCATTCATGTAATGAGCAGGTACATAAATTGGGTGTGACATATATATATTATCCTGTTGTAGAATCCATCCTCTTTTCATCTTTGGCTTTTTTACAGACAGTGTAATGTTTACTTCCTGAATTTGCTGGTATTTAATTGAATTCATTCTTCCCTCTACCAGTAAATGTTCCCCGTGCCACTGGCTGCAACACAAGCCCAAAGCATAATCGATCCACCCGCGTGCTTAACATTTGGAGAGGGGTTCTTTTCATGAAATACTGCACCCTTTTTTCTCCAAATATACCTTTGTTCATTATGGCCAAAAAGTTCTATTTTAACTTCATTAGTCCACAGGACTTGTTTCCAAAATACATCAGGCTTGTTTAGATGTTCCTTTGAACCTTTTGAATAGAACTTTTTGGCCGCAATGAGCTAAGGTATGTTTGGAGAAAAAAGGGTGCAGAATTTCATGAAAAGAACCCTGAAAATAACAGAAATAAAGCAAATAAGTTTTTTACACTTTTAGCCATCTGGCAGCACTGCACCCCTGGTGATAAGACCCGGGGACCTGAAATTTCTCTGGGGTTCTCTGACACCGTGGGAGGAAGGGTGAAACACAGGGGAAGGGGGAGGACAGAGCACCTATATCCAACCATCCCACGAGGTGATACTGAAGAACAGATAAGCTCAGTCCCCGAGAAAAGGCTCCTGCCCGAACCCCAGAGACAGTTACTTATCCGAATGATGCCAAATCCCAAGATCAGCCAGTGGTTATCCCTGTCTAAGCCCCATGGAAGCCACAAGAGATGATCATGATAATGAATCAGGCCCCTGACAGAAAGGAGAAACCGGGGCCTTTCGCACAATATGTGTGGAGCACAATTCAGAAGGATCTTTTCGGACTTTGTTGCATGATATTATCTGTGGACGACGGACGGAAATGGAAGACAGAACTGGGATACTGGATTTACCAAGAGCTGAGAGGGGGTGCCAAGCAATGAGGACCAGACCAACCGGAAAAGGCACTCCAATAGCCTGTTAACATCACTAAGGTACTGTAAATGTGCTCTCTTTCCACTCGGTGGTGAAGCATTTGACCTCCCGAGAGACACAACATCCCACTCAGGCCAAGAGACAGTCTTATCGAGCAACCTGCTGCTGACGCCTTTTCACTGGCCCACTTTGAAGCCGGCCACCTTCCTAACGTCGCCACCACAGGTTACAAACGATTCTGAACACGATTGCGTGCTGCAAAATCAACTCCTCACCACAGCCCGCGAGGACCTCACAGACCAACCCCCACAGGACTCCGACATAACCTTGTATGTCGATGGTAGTTCTTCCATTGGCCCTCAAGGTCAGAGATATTCCAGCTATGCTGTGGTCACAGATCAGGCTACATCCACACTTGACCGGATAATTTTGAAAATGCCGGTTTCGTGTAAGAATGTCAGGCGTCCACACCAGGCGTTTTTAAAAATATCTCTGTCCACGTTAGAACGGATATTTGGGTGAATCTCCTCCTATTGAGCATGCACAGGACACACAGAAAACAAGCGAAGAGGAAACGATATACTTGGTGCGCATTTGTCCAGTTACAGACTAGAAAAACTTAAAAGGAATTGCTGTTGGTTATTGCGCAGGAGGACTTAAAACTAAAAAGAAACAAATACTAGGGCGTATGGAGGCAACTGACAGGGAGTTCACAGACAGTATGACCCGGCTGACGACGAACATTGAAAAACTGACTAACTCTTTTGCATTTAAAGCACCTTGTTGAGTGTATAAAACATGTCTGCATCAGTGTTATCTTGTATTTCCATACAATGTTACATTAGGCTGTTACACATCTATTGTCAGAGAAGCAAGGACAGAAAACAGCGGAAAGTGAGTATACTTATTTATTCAGTAAGCTAGGGGTCAAAGTACGTATTTGGTGAGTACATTTCTAACTCTTCTGGCTTCAGTCTCGTTGCCACCTGTTCTGAAATTGTTAGGTTGTGTTCAAGAAAACAATGAAATGCTGTGCTGCAGCCATCTGTTCCGGCACGTCATGACAGCGTTTAAAAAATATCTGTTTACCCCATCCACACTGCTCTGCACAATCGGCATTTTCAACTTTACACACTCTGGAGGGTGTTTTAGAAAATCTCCATTTTCGAGGGAGGAAAACTTTGTTTCAGTGTGGACGGAGGGTCAAAACAAAGAGAAACAGCTTCGGTAACGGATTTATCTGGTCTACTGTGGACGTAGCCTCAGATGACACGGTACTTGATCAGGCAGCCTTTCAAAAGCCGTGTCGGCACAAAAAGCTGAGTTATTAGGAACAGTCAACATGGATTTGTGCGTGGAAGGTCATGTTTGACAAATCTTGTTGAATTTTTTGATGAGGTTACTAGGAAAGTTGACGAGGGTAAAGTGGTGGATGTTGTCTGTATGGGCTTCAGTAAGGCCTTTGACAAGGTTCCACACGGACAGTTAGTTAAGAAGGTTCAATCGTTAGGCATTAATATCAAAGTAGTGAAATGGATTCACCAGTGGCTGGATGGGAGACGCCAGAGAGTAGTGGTGGATAACTGTGTGTCAGATTGGAGGACGGTGTATAGCGGTGTGCCTCAGGGATCTTTACTGGCTCCAATGTTGTTTGTCATATATATTAATGATCTGGATGATGGGGTGGTAAATTGGATTAGTAAGTATGCAGATGATACTAAGATAGGTGGTGTTGTGGATAATGAAATAGGTTTTCAAAGCTTGCAGAGAGATTTAGGCCAGTTAGAAGAGTGGGTTGAAAGATGGCAGATGGAGTTTAATGCTGAAAAATGTGAGGTGCTACATTTTGGTAGGACTAATCAAAATAGGACATACATGGTAAATGGTAGGGCATTGAAGAGTGCTGTAGAACAGAGGGATCTAGGAATAATGGTGCATAGTTCCCTGAAGGTGGAATCTCATGTGGATAGGGTGGTGAAGAAAGCTTTTGGTATGCTGGCCTTTATCAATCAGAGCATTGAGTATAGGAATTGGGATGTAATGTTGAAATTGTATCAGGCATTGGTAAGGCCAAATTTGGGGTATTGTGTACAGTTCTGGTCACCGAATTATAGGAAAGATGTCAATAAAATTGAGAGAGTACAGAGGAGATTTACTAAAATGTTACCTGGGTTTCATCTCCTAAGTTACAGAGAAAGGTTGAACAAGTTAGGTCTTTATTCTTTGGAGCGTAGAAGGTTGAGGGGGGACTTGATAGAGGTGTTTAAAATTATGAGGGGGATTGATAGAGTTGATGTGGATAGGCTTTTTCCATTGAAAGTGGGGGAGATTCAAACAAGAGGACATGAGTTGAGAGTTAAAGGGCAAAAGTTTAGGGGTAACATGAGGGGGAACTTCTTTACTCAGAGAGTAGTAGCTGTGTGGAACGAGCTTCCAGCAGAAGTGGTTGAGGCAGGTTCGATGTTGTTGTTTAAAGTTAAATTGGATAGATATATGGACAGGAAAGGAATGGAGAGTTATGGTCTGAGTGCAGGTTGGTGGCCCTAGGTGAGAGTAAGAGTTTGGCACGGACTAGAAGGGCCAAGATGGCCTGTTTCCGTGCTGTAATTGTTATATGGTTATTTGCCCTCACTCGTGCCTGTAGCCTTGCCACCAACAAACATGCAAACATCTACACTGATTCTCGACACACTTTCGGGGCAGGTCATGACTATGTGGCGCTTTGGGAATGCCGGAGTTTCCTCATCTCCTCAGGACATCCTATTAGCAATACTATGTTTGTACAGAATCTCCTCACTGCCTTGCAACTTCCAAAAATATTGGCCATTATCAAATGCTCAGCTCATATCCACCAGACTGATAAAATCTCCACTGGTAACGCCATGGCCGATGAGGCTGCCAAAGCCACAGCCCAGACACTCAAAATTATAGTCCCATTGGGGTCTGCCCACAACCCCCTGCACCTCTCAAGACAGCACGGGTATGCCAGACATGCAAGCCGTACGTACGTTCCAGGGGGACGCTGCTGAGGAGGAACACAGACTATGCTCACAGATGGACAGTAAGGCGGGTCCGGTGACAGGCCTGTGGTTCACCCCTGCAGGACAGGTCTGTATCCCTACCCAATTTCTACCAATCCTCCTTGACTATATTCATACTTGTACTCACCTCAGAAAGGAGGGAAGGTAAACAGTTTGCTGCAAACATGGTGGCATCTGAAATTGCAGCAAGTGGCAACAAAGAGGGCAAGAGCGTGTTTAATTCTATCTCCTTTACCATAGTATTGGAGAGGGATAGGAACAGACAAGTTAGGAAAGCATTTAATTGGAGTAAGGGGAAATATGAAGCTATCAGGCAGGAACTTAGAAGCATAAATTGTAAACAGATGTTCTCTGGGAAACGTATGGAAGAAATGTGGCAAATGTTTAGGGGATATTTGCGTGGGGTTCTGAGTAGGTATGTTCCAATGAGACGTGGAAAAGATGGTAGGGTTCAAGATCCATGGTGTACAAAGGCTGTTGTAAATCTAGTCAAGGGGAAAAGAAGAGCTTACGAAAGGTTCAAAAAACTAGGTAATGATAGGAATCCAGAAGATTATAAGGCTAGCAGGAAGGAGCTTAAGAATGAAATTAGGAGAGTCAGAAGGGGCCATGAGAAGGCCTCAGCGGGGGCCAGTTGGTGGCGCAATGACATCGGCGCCGGACCCTGGAGCGAAGGTTCCCGGGTTTAAAACCAGTCGGGTCCGCTCACGAATACGCCTTCCATCCATGCCAGGTTGAGTGTCGAGATCGCAACTCGACCTCGTAAAATAAAGGGGAAAATACTGCGAAAATGTCTGTGTGAGGAGTGGTGCGCCACACAGTCTCTCTCTCGCTCCACGCCTTGTAGAAGCCATGAAAAAGAAATCATCACGGATGCATGCACGCACTCGCATAGACACGCACGCACACGCAGACGTACACGCACAGAATTGCACGCACGCAGCCACACGCCAAAAAAAGGAGAAGGCCTTGGTGGGTGGATTAAGGAAAACCCCAAGGCATTCCACAAGTATGTGAAGAGCAAGAGAATAAGACGTGAGAGAATAGGACCAATCAAGTGTGGCAGTGGAAAAGTGTGTATGGAACCAGACGAAATAGTGGAGGTACTTAATGAATACTTTGCTTCAGTATTCACTACAGAAGAGGATCTTGGCGATTATAGGGATGACTAACAGTAGATTGAAAAGCTTGAGCATGTAGACATTAAGAAAGAGGATGTGCTAGAAGTTTTGGAAAGCATCAAGTTGGATAAGTCACCGGGACCAGACAAGATGTATCCTAGGTTACTGTGGGAGGCGAGGGAGGAGATTACTGAGCCTCTGGCAATGATCTTTGTGTCATCAATGAGGACGAGAGAGGTTCCGGAGGATTGGAGGGTTGCAGATGTTGTTCCCATATTCAAGACAGGGAGTAGGGATAGCCCAGGAAATTATAGGCCAGTGACTCTTACTTCGGTGGTTGCTAAGTTGATGGAGAAGATCCTGAGAGGCAAGATTTATGAACATTTAGAGAGGCATAATATGATTAGGAATGGTCAGCATGGCTTTGTCAAAGGCAGATTGTGCCTTACAAGCCTGATTGAATTCTTTGAGGATGTGACTAAACACATTGATGAAGGTAAAGCCGTAGATGTAGTGTATATGGATTTCAGCAAGGCATTTGATAAGGTACCCCATGCAAGGCTTATTGAGAAAGTAAGGAGGCATGGGATCCGAGGGGACATTACTTAGTGGATCCAAAACTGGCTTGCCCACAGAAGGCAAATATGGTTGTAGACGAGTCATATTCTGCATGGACGCCGGTGCCCAGGGTGTGCCCCAGAGATCTGTTCTGGGACCCCTACTTTTTGTGATTTTTGTAAATGACCTGGATGAGTAAGTGGAGGGATGGGTTAGTAAGTTTGCTGATGACACAAAGGTTGGGAGTATGAAGGGCTGTCAGAGGTTACAGTGGGACATTGATAGGATGCAAACCTGGGCTGAGAAGTGGCAAATGGAGTTCAACCCAGATAAGTATGAGGTGGTTCATTTTGGTAGGTCAAATATAATGGCAAAATATAGCATTAATGGTAAGACACTTGGTAGTGTGGAGGATCATAGGGATGCCGCTGTTAATGTGTGATCCAGAATCTCCGGAGGGGAAGGCCCCGAATCCTTGGCTTTGCTTGTTGCTTGGCGGCCAGGACGGGGTTAAAGCACTTGGCAGAGATGGTGCTCAGAGTCAAAGGGCTGGTCGGAGGCTCGAAGTTTTTGGACGGACTCAGAGTCAGAGGTGCTTCCAATGAATCGACAGTTGTTGGTGCCTGGAGGTTTATGGCAGAGAGAGTTTCTCCCTTCTGCTGCGTGCTATCAGGGCTATTGGGAGTCGATCGGAACTTTGAGACTTTTTCTTTACCGTTCCCATGGTCTGCTGTATATCAAATTATGGAATTGCTTTTCACTGCTGTAACTATATGTTATAATTATGTGGTCTTGCCAGTGTTAGTCTTTGGTTTGTCTTGTTTTTTTTGTGATATCACTCTGGAAGAACATTGTATCATTTCTTAATGCATGCATGCATCTCTAAATGACAATAAACAAGGACTGATTGTCCTCATAATCTAATCTAATCTAATCTTGCGGTCCGAGTCCATAGGACACTCAAAGCTGCTACGCAGGTCGACTCTGTGATTAAGAAGGCATATGGTGCATTGGCCTTCATCAACCATGTGATTGAGTTTAAGAGCTGAGAGGTAATGTTGCAGCTACATAGGACCCTGGTCAGACCCCACTTGGAGTACTGTGCTCAGTTCTGGTCGCCTCACTACAGGAAGGACGTGGAAACCATAGAAAGGGTGCAGAGAAGATTTATAAGGATGTTGCCTGGATTGGGGAACATGTCATGTGAGAATAGGTTGAGTGAACACTGCCTTTTCTCCTTGGAGCGACGAAGGATGAGAGGTGACCTGATAGAGGTGTACAAGACAATGAGAGGCATTGATCGTGTGGATAGCCAGACGCTTTTCCTGTAGCTGAAATGGTTAGCACCAGAGGGCATAGTTTTCAGGTGCTTGGAAGTAGGGACAGAGGAGATACAGGTTTCCCCCGCCATCTGAAGGTCGAGCGTTCCTATGAAACGGTTCATAAGCTGAAATGTCGTAAAGCGAAGAAGCAATTACCATTGATTTATATGGGAAAATTTTGTGAGCGTTCGCAGACCCAAAAATAACCTACCAAATCATGCCAAATAACACATAAAACCTAAAATAACAGTAACGTATAGTAAAAGCAGGAATGATATGATAAATACACAGCCTATATAAAGTAGAAATACTTTTCCACAATCATTACTGAACTGTTCTCCGTAGCGAAAATTTCACGCAAGCGCTCTAGGCAGAAAATCTCACGCAAGCACTGTTGGCGTAAACGCGCTCTTCTCCAGTAACCTTTAAACTATGAAGCTGCCAAATCTACCAAATAACACGTAAAAATACACAACCTATATAAAGTAGAAATAATGTATGTACAGTGCAGTATCACTTACCGGAATTGGGAAGACATCGAGCACACTGATGATGGTGTGTTAGACTGAGTCGTCACAGGCAGGGTGGTGCAGTGGTCCCCACCCTCCGGGACGCCGACTGATACATTGCCGCGAAGCACGCAGGGGTAGCCGGGAGGCACACAGCACATCTTTAAGAAAAAAGCTGAAATAAACATGCTAATTAATTAGGTGCTGCCCGGCACGTAAATGTCGACGCAGATCAGAGGCAACTACCGATTCCATTGGCACTTCATCTGTCAGTTCTTGGTGATGGGATGCCAAAACCTCTTCAACATCATGTTCGTCAGCTTCCACAAGCCAAACTCACGTTGTCCTTACTTCTTTCACCACGATCAAAACGCTTAATTATGTCTAGTTTTACCGTAAGTGTAACACCCTTACGAGCTCTTTCAGGCATTTCCGATACCATAGATCTCAACTTGCAAACGGCTGCTCACAGGCACGTGTTAAAGCAAAGCAGTTCCGAATCCAGGGGAGAGCGGCTGCTCAGGGCGCGCTGCCTTTTATTGCGTGCTGAATTTTTTTTCGTAACAGTGAAAACACCTTCTGAAAGCGAAAACAGGGTACTAATGTAGGTATTTCGTAACAGTGAGGTTTCGTAAAGCGAACGTTGGAAAAGCGGGGGACCCCTGTATCAGGGGTAAGTTTTTTACACAGAGAGTGGTGAGTACGTGGAATGGGCTGCCAGCGGCGGCGGTGGAGGCAGAAATGATAGGGTCTTTTAAGAGACTCCTGGATGGCTACATGGAGCTTAGAAAAATAGAGGGCTGTGGGTAAGGACTAGGTAGTTCTAAGGTAGGGACATGTTCGGCTCAGCTTTGTATTGTGCTGTAGGTTTTCTATGTTTCTGTTTGGCCCATCGAGTGCTCCAGCATTTCATTATGGCTGATCCATTTTTCCTCTCAGCCCCAATCTCCTGCCTTCTTCCTTTATCCCTTCATGCCCTGACCAATCAAGAATCTATTAACCTCTGTCTTAAATATATGCCACAAAGACTTGGCCTCCACAAATGCCTGTGGTAATGAATTCCACAGATTCACCATGCTCTGGCTAAAGAAATTCTTCCTCATCTTCCTTCTAAAAGGATGCCCCTCTATTTTGAGGCTGTGTCCTCTGGTATCAGACTCTCCCACCATAGGAAACATCCTCTCCATATCCACTTTACCAAGGCCTTTCGCCATTTGATAGTTTCCAATTGCAGAAAGATATATTGAGGCCAAGTTCTTAATTAGTTTTGAGGGAATGATGGTATTGAATGCTGAGTCCTGATGTAATTGTCTTTGCTGTCTAGATGTTCCAGGTTTGACGAAGAGCCAATTGGGCCTGTTCTGACGGTAGGCAAATTGGAGCGAATCCAAGTCACTTCTCAGGCAGGGGTTGATGTGTTTCATCACCAACCTTCCAAAACACTTCATCATTGTACATGTAAGTGCTACTGGATGATAGTCATTGAGGCAGGTTATCTTGTTTTTAGGCACCAGTAGAAGTTAAGTCTGCTTGAAGGGGGTAGGTACTCAGACTGCCGAACCTAGGGGTTAAGGATCTCAGTGAACACTCCAAGCAGCTGATCAGTACAGGTCTTTAGTGCTTGGCTTGTCTAGGTACCCCCCCTGGGTTGGATGCTTTCATGGGTTCACCCTCCTGAAGGTTGGTCACACATTGGCCTCAGAGACTGAAATCACACTCTCATTGGGCGCTGTGGGAGTTCATGATGGTTCCTCCATGTTTTGATCTTCAAAGCGAGCATAGAATGCATTGAGCTCATCTGAAAGTGAAGCCCTGTTGTCACCCACATTACTTGATTTAACTTTATAAGAGGAGATTGTATTCAAGCACTGTCACAACTTTTGAGCATCCTTCATTGATTCAAATTTAGTCCAGAATTGCCATTTCGCCCATGAAATGGCTTTTATTTTAGTATACAGTAAATTGGCACCAAGGTTTGCAGAACTTCATGGACCAAATGGCAATGTCCAGTGTTATACTGTTCTATGTTCCATTTGCCACCTGTTCCATCTCATCCTTATCTACATTTTTCCCCATGATATAGGGTTGACATCTCCCTGGAGTGAGGGGTTTGGATGGGGTGGAGTTTGTTAGGTGTGTTCAGGAAGGTTTCTTAATACAATATGTAGATAAGCCTACAAGAGGGAGGCTGTACTTGATCTGGTATTGGGAAGTGAACCTGGTCAGGTGTCAGGTCTCTCAGTGGGATAGTATTTTGGAGACAGTGATCACAACTCTACCTCCTTTACCATAGCATTGGAGATGGATAGGAACAAACAAGTTAGGGAAGTGTTTAATTGGAGTAAGGGGAAATATGAGGCTATCAGGCAGGAACTTGGAACCATAAATTGGAAACAGATGTTCTCAGGGAAACGTATGGAAGAAATGTGGAAAATGTTCAGGGGATATTTGCATGGAGTTCTGCATGGGTGTTGTGGATAGTGTGGGGAGCTGTCAGAGGTTACAGCGGGACATTGATAGGATGCAAACCTGGGCTGAGAAGTGGCAGATGGAGTTCAACCCAGATAAGTGTGAGGTGGTTCATTTTGGTAGGTCAAATATGATGGCAGAATATAGCATTAATGGTAAGACTCTTGACAGTGTGGAGGATCAGAGAGATCTTGGGGCTGAGTCCATAGGACACTCAAAGCTCCTACGTAGATTGACTGTGTGGTTAAGAAAGGCATATGGTGCATTGGCCTTCATCAATCGTGGGATTGAGTTTAAGAGTCGACAGGTAATGTTACAGCTATATAGGACCCTGGTCAGAACCCACTTGGAGTACTGTGCTCAATTCTGGTTGCTTCACTACAGGAAGGACATGGAAACCATAGAAAGGGTGCAGAAGAGATTTATAAGGACGTTGCCTGGTTTGGGGAGCATGCCTTATGAGAATAGGTTGCGTGAACTCAGCCTTTTCTCCTTGGAGCAATGGAGGACGGGAGGTGACCTGATAGAGATAATGAGAGGCATTAATTGCGTGGACAATCAGATGCTTTTTCCCAGGGTTGAAATGCCTAGCACGAGAGGGCACAGTTTTAAGGTGCTTGGAATTAGGTACAGAGGAGATGTCGGGGGTAAGTTTTTTTACACAGTGGTGAGTGCGTGGAATGGGCTGCCAGCGGCGGTGGTGGAGGCAGATATGATCGGGTCTTTTAAGAGACTCCTGGATAGGTACGTAGAGCTTAGAAAAATAGGGGGATATGGGTAAGCCTAGGTAGTTCTAAGGTAAGGAAATGTTCAGCAGGTGGTGCGAGCTGGGGCTATAACCCCAACAGAAATTGCAATAGCCCCACCATGGCACCACCAAGAAATTAACTGCAGCGGCTTTGCTTTCTCTGTATAGTTTTTGTAACGTTCCGTTATGTTGGCTCGTATATGTCGAGGGGAAATCTCACCCAGCACCTGCCTCAACACTTCCCACAGGGTCGGTCGCCGCCCGAATCAATCCCAAACATCAATCATCAGCCAGCACACCCAGTAAATTTTAACAGGTACACTTTATAGATGTTACTAATTCTATGACATTAATATAAATTTGATACAGAGAGGAAAGTAATGAAAAAAAAGGCGCCAACACTTATCAAAGTCCAAGTTCTTCGAGCGCAACCGTTGGAGCTCAGTAGAATCCTGACGACCACCCGGATCCTGTCGACTCACGGCTCGGGACCACCCAGAGTGATCGACCGGAGCCTCTCCGCACGTCCACCGTCCTCCCCGTCTCTCCACCGACTCCCCGTCTCTCCTCTGTCTCCCCGTCTCTCCACCGTCTCCCCGTCTCTCCACCGACTCCCCGTCTCTCCACCGACTCCCCGTCTCTCCACCGTCCTCCCCGTCTCTCCTCCGACTCCCCGTCTCTCCTCCGACTCCCCTCCGTCCTCCCCGTCTCTCCACCGTCCTCCCCGTCTCTCCACCGTCCTCCCCGTCTCTCCACCGTCCTCCCCGTCGCTCCACCGACTCCCCGTCTCTCCTCCGACTCCCCACCAAAAACCCCGGTCCACAGTCATATGATACAGCATTGTATCTGAAACAAAATGATACATGACCACCCATTGGTTAATAGCACCCTGCTATCTCTATTAACCCAAGCAACTGTCTAGTTAGAGACTTTCTCAGCAGTCCTCAGTATAACATAACAAGAGAAGCCATTTTAAATTTAACAAAAAGAAAGACCCGTACACTCTCCCCCCACCAATAAAAGTCATGCCCTCATGATGTTAACAGAGTTCACCAGTGCTCCTTGTAAAACACAAAACTCAACCCAGGTGCATAAAGCAGTGACATAACTCTCCAGGGCAGTAGAGATCACACCCTGCTCTCCCGGCGCTGTATAAGTCAGTCTTTCCGGGGGATGTCTACTCCTCTGAGACCTCTGGACTTCCTGTTCAGACACCCCAGGTGACCCCCCCGGGCCTATTTGTCGGACCCTCCCCCTCACTGGGACCCCTCAACACCTGTGAGCCCTCTGCCTCAGGTTCTGGTTCCACCCTCTCCTCTCCCAATTCCGGCTGTAATACAGGCGGCTCTGCAACACCCTCCCTCGGTTCCCCTAACTCAGAGATGGAAGGGCCAGGAGTCTCTTCTCCCGGCACCGGGGAATCAGCGAATGGAAGCAGGTACCACACGTCCGAATCATCATCTTCTGATGACATATCCCTTTTCGAGGTGGGGACCGGCCCCGTCTCCTTCGCAGCGGGCTCTTCCCTCGCCCTGCGCCCTCGCAGAGTCCTCGTACTAGGCGTAAACTCCCATTCGTGCTCTGGATCTACCTTCACCTCTCGACCCAGAGGCAACAGGTGGTTCCGATGGAGTACCTTGACAGGCCCCTTCCTGTCCTCGGGTCTCACCCGGTAAACAGGGAGATTCGGCATCTGACTCTCCACCACATAAGGGGTGGCTGCCCAACGGTCTGCCAACTTGTGCTTACCCGGTAGTCCTAAATTCCGGATAAGGACTCGGTCTCCCGGCAATAACTGGACGAACTTTACTTTCTGTTCGTACCTCTTATTCCGCTGGTTCTGCTTGGTGGCTTCGAAGGTATTTCACCCGCTTCAGTCCCAAAACACAGATCAATGGGCAACCTCGCTTCCCATCTGAACATCAGATAGTAGGGCGAGTACCCCGTAGCATCATTGCGAGTACAATTGTAACAGTGAACCAAATGGGCAATGTGCCGACTCCACTTACTCTTCTGTCCAATCTCCAAGGTGCCGAGCATGTCCAGCAGGGTCCGGTTAAACCTCTCGGGCTGAGGATCACCCTGTGGGTGATCGGGGGTGGTTCTGGATTTCTCAACCCCAAGCATACCCAATAACTCATGGATAAGCCTGCTCTCGAAGTCCTGTCCCTGATCACTATGGATCCGCCGGGGAAGGCCATAATGAACAAAGTACTTCTCCCATAACACCTCCGCCACTATAGTCGCTTTCTGGTCCTTAGTGGGAAATGCCTGCGCATATCTAGTGTAGTGATCCGTGAGGACCAAGACATTCGCGGTATTGCTGGTGTCCGGCTCAATAGACAGGAAATCCATACACACCAGGTCCATGGGTCCCGCACTCTGCAAGTGGGATAACGGAGCCGCCTGCGCAGGCAAGGTCTTCCTCCTGATGCAACGACTACAGTATTCTTCCACCTCCCCCCTCATCCGGGGCCAGTAAAGCCGGTCCTTGACTAATCCATAGGTCTTCTCTACCCCTAAGTGCCCGGAATCATCATCTAGTTCCTGGAGCACAATCTTCCGATACTTCTCCGGCATGACCAGCTGCCAGCGCCAGGGGTGGTCCGGAGGCGACGTGACCCGATACAAGACGTGGTTCTTCAGCTTCAAGCGAGGCCACTCCTTCAGTAGTAGGGGAACGGAGGCATGCTTCGCCTTCTCCACCTGCCCCATATCACCCTGGCTAACTGCGTACCAGATAGTGCCAATGCTCGGGTCATCACGCTGAGCCGCCTCTACTTCCTGGGGACTCAACTCCGGCAGCTGCCTGTTCCTCAGAGCAGTCAAATTACAGTAAACAGTGGGTAGCGCGTCATCGTCAACCCCCAATTGATCCACTGCCCGATCCGTTCCCATCTGTGCTCCTACTTCCCCGTCGCTCCCAATTTGACACATGGTCTTTACTCTTGGGGCAGGGACACTCTTACACTCCTCAGCTGTGCCCAACTGGTTGTGTGCCCGATGAGACAGGGCATCTGCATCGATGTTCCGACTCCCCAGGCGGTACTTCAGGCTGAACTCGTAGGCAGACAAGGCCGCTAACCACCGTTGCCCAGTGGCGTCCAGCTTTGCCGAGGTCAGGATATAAATGAGGGGGTTGTTGTCAGTTCTCACCTCAAACTGGGCCCCGTATAGATAGTCACTCAACTTGTCCACCACCGCCCATTTCAACGCCAAGAACTCCAGCTTGTGAGTGGGATAGTTTCTCTCAGATGGCGACAAGCTCCGGCTGACAAACGCCTCCGGCCTCAATCCGTTGCCCTGTTCCTGGTACAGGACAGCCCCCAGACCCTCGTGACTGGCATCAGTGTGTAGAACATACGGTTTCCGGGGATCAGCAAAGGCCAACACTGGGGCCTGAGTCAGTGCTCCTTTTAGAGATTAGAATGCCTCTTCACATTCGTCCTCCGGGACGGTGTGGAGACCCCACGGCCCTGCCTCCCCCGGACGTGGACTGTCACTGGTAGTTCCAAAGTCATGACGTCGGCACTCGTCTGCACCAACATCCAGCTGCACTCCAGTTCTTTCCCACCCCTTCTAGCTACAAGCTCTACCTGCCCGATACCTTTTAATCAAACTCAACCCTCGCACCAGTACATCTGCCGGAATGCGATAATCGACCCCACTTAGCACGCACGCATGATTCACCGGTACCTCCTCCAATTCACACTAACTTACAATCTTATCTCAATCCATCTTCGCACCACTTAACGCGACGACTATTACAGCTTTACCGAAAATCCAAATCCAGGACGGTAGCCCCCACTTGTAACGTTCCATTATGTTGGCTTGTATATGTCTAGGGGAAATCCCACCCAGCACCTGCCTCAACACTCCCCACAGGGTCGGTCGCCGCCCGAATCAATCCCAAACATCAATCATCAGCCAGCACACCCAGTGAATTTTAACAGGTACACTTTATAGATGTTACTAATTCTATGACATTAATATAAATTTGATACAGAGAGGAAAGTAATGGGAAAAAAAGGTGCCAACACTTATCAAAGTCCAAGTTCTTTGTGCGCTACCATTGGAGCTCAATTGAATCCGGACGACCACCCGGATCCTGTCGACTCACGGCTCGGGACCACCCGGAGTGATCGACCGGAGCTTCTCCGCACGTCCGCCGTCCTCCCCGTCTCTCCTCCGACTCCCCGTCTCTCGCCCGACTCCCCGTCTCTCGCCCGACTCCCCGTCTCTCCACCATCCTCCCCGTCTCTCCTCCGACTCCCTGCCTCTCCTCCATCCTCCCCGTCTCTCCTCCGACTCCCCGTCTCTCCTCCGTCTCCCCGTCTCTCCCCGACTCCCCGTCTCTCCACCGTCCTCCCCGTCTCTCCACCGTCCTCCCCGTCTCTCCTCCGACTCCCCGCCAAAAACCCCGTCCGCCATCCTCCCCGTCTCTCCTCCGACTCCCCGTCTCTCGTCCGTCCTCCCTGTCTCTCCTCTGACTCCCCGTCTCTCCACCATCCTCCCCGTCTCTCCCCCGACTCCCCGTCTCTCCTCTGACTCCCCGCCAAAAACCCCGTCTGCCGTCCTCCCCGTCTCTCCTTCGACTCCCCGCCAAAAACCCCGTCCACCGTCCTCCCCGTCTCTCCTCCGACTCCCCGTCTCTCCTTCGACTCCCCGTCTCTCGTCTGTCCTCCCCGTCTCTCCTCCGACTCCCCGTCTCTCCACCGTCCTCCCCATCTCTCCCCCGACTCCCCGCCAAAAACGCTGTCCGCCGTCCTCCCTGTCTCTCCTCCGACTCCCCGTCTCTCCTCCATCCTCCCCGTCTCTCCTCCGACTCCCCGTCTCTCCTCCGTCCTCCCCGTCTCTCCTCTGACTCCCCGTCTCTCCTCCGTCCTCCCCGTCTCTCCTCCGTCTCCCCGTCTCTCCTCCGACTCCCCGTCTCTGCCCCGACTCCCCGTCTGTCCACCGTCCTCCCTGTCTCTCCTCCGACTCCCCGCCAAAAACCCCGTCCGCCATCCTCCCCGTCTCTCCTCCGACTCCCCGTCTCTCGTCCGTCCTCCCCGTCTCTCCTCCGACTCCCCGTCTCTCCCCCGACTCCCCATCTCTCCACCATCCTCCCCATCTCTCCTCTGACTCCCCGCCAAAACCCCGTCCGCCGTCCTCCCCATCTCTCCTCCGACTCCCCGCCAAAAACCTCGTCCGCCGCCCTCCCCGTCTCTCCTCCGACTCCCCGCCAAAAACCCCGTCCGCTGTCCTCCCCGTCTCTCCTCCGACTCCCCGTCTCTCCTCCGACTCCCCGTCTCTCCTCCGACTCCCCGTCTCTCCTCCGTCCTCCCCGTCTCTCCTCCGACCCCCCGTCTCTCCTCCGACCCCTCGTCTCTCCACCGACTCCCCGTCTCTCCTCCGACTCCCCGTCTCTCCTCCGACTCCCCGTCTCCCCTCCGTCTCCCCTCCGTCCTCCCCGTCTCTCCTCTGACTCTCTGTCAAAAACCCTGTCCACAGTCATATCTTCCGGAAATAGTAGGGGACAGAGGGTCCAGTGAGATGGAGGAACTGAGCGAAATAGTAGGGAAGTGGTGTTGGGTAAATTGAAGGGATTAAAGGCAGATAAATCCCCAGGGCCAGATGGTCTGCATCCCAGAGTGCTTAAGGAAGTAGCCCAAGAAATAGTGGATGCATTAGTGATAATTTTTCAAAACTCTTTAGATTCTGGACAAGTTCCTGAGGATTGGAGGATGGCTAAAGTAACCCCACTTTTTAAAAAAGGAGGGAGAGAGAAACCGGGGAACTATAGACCGGTTAGCCTAACGTCAGTGGTGGGGAAACTGCTGGAGTCAGTTATCAAAGATGTGATAACAGCACATTTGGAAAGCGGTGAAATCATCGGACAAAGTCAGCATGGATTTGTGAAAGGAAAATCATGTCTGACGAATCTCATAGAATTTTTTGAGGATGTAACTCATAGAGTGGATAGGGGAGAACCAGTGGATGTGGTATATTTGGATTTTCAAAAGGCTTTTGACAAGGTTCCACACAGGAGTTTAGTGTGCAAACGTAAAGCACATGGTATTGGGGGTAAGGTATTGACGTGGATAGAGAATTGGTTAGCAGACAGGAAGCAAAGAGTGGGAATAAACGGGACCTTTTCAGAATGGCAGGCGATGACTAGTGGCTCAGTGCTGCGACCCCAGTTGTTTACAATATATATTAATGACTTGGATGAGGGAATTAAATGCAGCATCTCCAAGTTTGCGGATGACACGAAGCTGGGCGGCAGTGCTAGCTGTGAGGAGGATGCTAAGAGGATGCAGGGTGACTTGGTAGGTTGGGTGAGTGGGAAAATTCATGGCAGATGCAATTTAATGTGGATAAATGTGAAGTTATCCACTTTGGTGGCAAAAATAGGAAAACAGATTATTATCTGAATGGTGGCCGATTAGGAAAAGGGGAGGTGCAACGAGACCTGGGTGTCATTATACACCAGTCATTGAAAGTGGGCATGCAGGTACAGCAGGGGGTGAAAAAGGCGAATGGTATGCTGGCATTTAAAGCGAGAGGATTCGAGTACAGGAGCAGGGAGGTACTATTGCAGTTGTACAAGGCCTTGGTGAGACCACACCTGGAGTATTGTGTGCAGTTTTGGTCCCCTAATCTGAGGAAAGACGTCCTTGCCATAGAGGGAGTACAAAGAAGGTTCACCAGATTGATTCCTGGGATGGCAGGACTTTCATATGAAGAAAGACTGGATGAACTGGGCTTGTACTCGTTGGAATTTAGAAGATTGAGGGGGGATCTGATTGAAGCGTATAAAATCCTAAAGGGATTGGACAGGCTAGATGCAGGAAGATTGTTCCCGATGTTGGGGAAGTCCAGAACGAGGGGTCACAGTTTGAGGATAAAGGGGAAGCCTTTTAGGACCGAGATTAGGAAAAACTTCTTCACACAGAGAGTGGTGAATCTGTGGAATTCTCTGCCACAGGAAACAGTTGAGGCCAGTTCATTGGCTATATTTAAGAGGGAGTTAGATATGTCCCTTGTGGCTACGGGGATCAGGGGGTATGGAGGGAAGGCTGGTGCAGGGTTCTGAGTTGGATGATCAGCCATGATCATAATAAATGGCGGTGCAGGCTCAAAGGGCTGAATGGCCTACTCCTGCACCTATTTTCTATGTTTCTATGATACAGCATTGTATCCGAAAACAGAACGATACATGACCACCCATTGGTTAATAGCACCCTGCTATCTCTAATAACCCAAGCAACTGTCTAGTTAGAGACTGTCTCAGCATTCCCCAGTATAACATAACAAAGAAGCCGATTTAAATTTAACAAAAAGAAAGACCCCGTACATTTTGAATACAGCTTGTTTCTCCAGTTGATCTAGTGAAACAGCGCCCCCAATTACCATAGCACCCACGCAGCAATAAAGTTATAAACCCTGTCAGATCCACCCTACACTTCTGCTTATTCGTTCGTTGTCAATGTCTTGCCGTTGCTGTCCTCAGGTCAGTTAAGCTGATCTAAGATCACTTAAGGTGGTGATGTCACTCACTCTCACTCACACGAGAGATTGATAGTATACATCCAGGCGCAGATCCGTGGTGTCGCGAGACTAATGGATGCCACACGTGCACATTATGCTTTTACAAGCTAGTGTGGGCCTGGCACCTGCATTATTTTGGCGGGCGTGAAAAATGGATCAATTTTTAGTCAGAAAACGACCTCATCCAGAGGAATCAGTGGTGTCTCAGCCTGTGCATGTCTTAAGTGAAAGTGACGTGCAGAAAAAAGTAAGTGGGGATGAGGACGACAGCAGTTCATTGAAGGAGTGTGAGGGCGAAGTAGAGAAACAAGAACTGGAGCGGGATTCAGAAGAGAACATGGATGAAGCCACTCTTAGTGGGAGTGGGAATACTGTTAGCGATGTTAGCCAGCAGCCTGAGGAAGGACCCCGTCGGCCAGCATTGAAAAAGTACCCTTCGCAACAGTTTGGCAATCAGCAAAGGAGTTTTATTCGTGGCTGGTTTGACTGGCTGGAATATTCAATCACAAAAGATGCTACATTCTGCTTTGCATGCAGGCATTTCCTGTGTGGAGGACATGGGTTCCATTCTGAGTCTACCTTCACTGTCACCAGTTACTGCAACTGGCGGAAAGCTACAGCAGCTTTCAAAACCCACCATGTAAGTGCAGCTCATAAGTTTGCGATGGAGGCATGGGCCGAGTTCAGATTGAGAAAACAAGACGGTTCAAGGTTGGGAAATATGCTTGATAAAGGACATGCAAAGATTGTCCAAGAAAATTGTGAGTATATGAGAGCTGTGGTTGAGTCTCTATGCTATACTGCGTGCTAAGGCATTGCCCAGCGAGAACACCGGGAGAATGATGGATCTGGCAAAAGGGGAAACTTTGTTGAGTTGCTCAGTGTAATTGGGAAGTTTGATAAGACTGTACCTAAAAAAAAGAGGACAATCCTGGAAATGCAAAAAACACCCATCATGATATCCAAAATGAAATTATGGCAGATATGGTCAGACGTCAAATAAGTGCAGAGATCAAGGAGGCTGGATATTTTGCCGTCATGGTGGATGAAAGTAAAGACTTGAGTAAAAAGGAGCAAATATCAGTGGTGGTGCAGTATTTGAATAACGAAACAGTGCTTGAAGAATTCCTGCACTTCACTCCAGCAGAAGGGTTGGACGCAGAGTCGCTTCTTAAAAGTATTGAACAGACACTTGCCCAGTGTGTTATTGATAATAACGCGTGTATAGGTCAGTATAGGTCCTCATGCGAACGGAGTTTCTGTTGCATCAGACGCGTCAAAAACTACTTAAGGAATAGCAGCAGCGATGCTCGGAACAGCAACTTGGCTCTGTTGGCCATAAACAGCCGGAGGACCAAGGCACTTGACATCCAGAAAATCATTGATTCCTTCGCCACCAATCACAAGAACAGACGGATTGTGCTTCTCTGAAAACATTAATGGTGAGTGCAGTTGATTTTTTAAAAATCTTGGGCCAAGACTAATGCTGATTATTGTTATTATTATTATTTTGTGGTGGATACCCCATAGTCCTTATGTTTCCTGCAAATCCTAAAATATTACATTTACTGCTATTAAGCCTACTGGTTTTGCTTAGACTTCCATGCGGTGATTCCGTTGATTTTTGTTTAAATTCAATAGCCGAATTAATTGAGGTATTGCATGGTCAGAGTACGATTCGTCCAACTCCTGGTAAAGCCTAGCATCTGTTGTTTGCCTTATTTGACTTTAATAATGGTGTATCTTTTGGCATTGTCTGTCTATGTAATGCGAATAGCAGTGGGTTCGTGTTGTGTTTTTCAGTTGAAAAACACGCATTTGATGCTGATTGCGGGATTGGTTCGTGATTCACGTCGTCCGCTGTTGCTGTTAGTTTTTTTTGTTTATGCTCCATGTAGCCCAGGTTGTCTCCGATGCTGCTGACACTGTAACAGTTCACTTCTATATTAGATCATCAATTGCTGTTGCTTGTGAATCAAGAGAGGCATTTATAGTAGGCGCATAATGCTTGAAACTGACTTTTTAACGCCATGCGTCTGGCCTTGCGGATACATATTACCATACAGTGCATCCCTCAGCACCATCACTGAATCATTTTGCCCCTCCGTAGCACCAGCAAGAAAAAATCTCTGGCGCCGCCACTGATGTTCGGCACAGCTTTATAGGTCGAAGGACCTGTATTGTGCTGTAGGTTTTCTATGTTTCTATGTGTCTATCACTGCATTCTCAGTAATGCCCCATTTACAAAACCTGTGGGCTATATTGAAACTTCTCTTCAAGTCTCTATATTGTTATTGATATTGTTTGATAAAAAAAAAATTTACAGATGTATCTGTGGTTATAACAAGGTTCCTGGATGGTATGTTTACCTTCCATGTGCCAGGATCCTCCACATTCTTATGTGGGAGGATGGGCAGCCAGAGCTTGTGGCCCATATAGATACTAATGACATCGGTAGGAAGAGGGGCAAGGTTCTTCAATGTAAGTTCAGGGAATTAGATGTTAAGTTAAAGGACTGGACCTCCAGGGTTGTGATCTCAGGATTGCTACTCATGCCGTGTGCTAGTGAGGCCAGATAAAAGAAGATCGTACAGTTTACGTGGCTAAGGATTTGGTGTAGGAGGGAGGACTTGAATTTTTTGGATTATTTGGCTCTCTTCCAGAGAAGGTTGGACCTGTACAGAAGAGACAGTTTACATCTAAACTGGAGGGGACTAATATGCTGGCGGTCACATAGAAACATAGAAAATAGGTGCAGGAGTAGGCCATTCGGCCCTTCGAGCCTGCACCGCCATTCAGTATGATCATGGCTGATCATCCAACTCAGAACCCTGCACCAGCCTTCCCTCCATACCCCCGATCCCTTTAGCCACAAGGGCCATATCTAACTCCCTCTTAAATATAGCCAATGAACTGGCCTCAACTGTTTGCTGTGGCAGAGAATTCCACAGATTCACCACTCTCTGTGTGAAGAAGTTTTTCCTAATCTCGGTCCTAAAAGGCTTCCCCTTTATCTCAAACTGTGACCCCTCGTTCTGGACTTCCCCAACATCGGGGACAATCTTCCTGCATCTAGCCTGTCCAATCCCTTTAGGATTTTATACGTTTCAATCAGATCTCCCCTCAATCTTCTAAATTCCAATGAGTACAAGCCTAGTTCATCCAGTCTTTCATCATATGAAAGTCCTGCCATCCCAGGAATCAATCTGGTGAACCTTCTTTGTACTCCCTCTATGGCAAGGATGTCTTTCCTCAGATTAGGGGACCAAAACGGCACACAATACTCCAGGTGTGGTCTCACCAAGGCCTTGTACAACTGCAGTAGTACCTCCCTGCTCCTGTACTCGAATCCTCTTGCTATAAATGCCAGCATACCATTCGCCTTTTTCACCGCCTGCTGTACCTGCATGCCCACTTTCAATGACTGGTGTATAATGACACCCAGATCTCGTTGCACCTCCCCTTTTCCTAGTCGGCCACCATTCAGACAATAATCTGTTTTCCTGTTTTTACCACCAAAGTGGATAACTTCACATTTATCCACATTAAATTGCATCTGCCATGAATTTGCCCACTCACCTAACCTATCCAAGTCACCCTGCATCCTCTTAGCATCCTCCTCACAGCTAACACTGCCGCCCAGCTTCGTGTCATCCGCAAACTTGGAGATGCTGCATTTAATTCCCTCATCTAAGCCATTAATATATATTGTAAACAACTGGGGTCCCAGCACTGAGCCTTGCGGTACCCCACTAGTCACTGCCTGCCATTCTGAAAAGGTCCCGTTTATTCCCACTCTTTGCTTCCTGTCTGCCAACCAATTCTCTATCCACATCAATACCTTACCCCCAATACCGTGTGCTTTAAGTTTGCACACTAACCTCCTGTGTGGGACCTTGTCAAAAGCCTTTTGAAAATCCAAATATACCACATCCACTGGTTCTCCCCTATCCACTCTACTAGTTACATCCTCAAAAAATTCTATGAGATTCGTCAGACATGATTTTCCTTTCACAAATCCATGCTGACTTTGTCCGATCATTTCACCGCTTTCCAAATGTGCTGTTATCACATCTTTGATAACTGATTCCAGCAGTTTCCCCACCACTGATGTTAGGCTTGTAAAGAGCTTGTAAAAGCAGCAAGATTTTCGACTGGAGTCGTTGATTGCAGTAATGCTCAGATATAACAGGAATGATCCCACGCAGATCCGACAAAGATTTTCGACGGGAAACCCAAAAGACAGGTACTGCTTAGCAGAGTGATCATTGTGGGAGCGCTCATCTTCGAAGTAGTCTTGAGGCAGTGTAGTAAGGCTTTGGCTCAACAAAGCTTCGGCGAGAACAGGTAGAGGGAAGATAAGTAGGTAAGTTCATTCCTTATTTCTTTTTTAAATCTTGAGAGAATAGGGTGTGTGTCTACAAAACCAGTGATCTGTTCTGGATGTCAGATGTTGGATTTCCAGGAGATTCTCAGCCTTTGCAATGGCCATATCTGCATCAGGTGCATCAAGATGCAGCTCTTTCTGCCATGTTAGGGAGCTGGAGCTGCAGCTTGATGACCTTCAGCTTGTAATGGAAAGTGAAGCAGTGACAGACAGTTGCTACAGGAAGATTGTCACCCCAAGGCTACAGGAGACAGATAAATGGGTAACTGTCAGGAGAGGGAAGGGAGAATGTCAGATAGTGGAGAGCGAGGATAGGGAGAGAATGAGGTGGCAGTTAAGTGCATGGCTGAAGAATTGGAGCAGGGGGCAGGAATTTAGATTTCTGGATAACTGGGATCCCTTCTGGCAGATCGGACCTGTACAAGTCGGATGGGTTGCACGTGGATCTGAGGGGGACCAATATTCTTGCAGGCAGATACATTAGAGCTATATTAAAACTAATATGGCAAGGAGATGGGAACCAGGATGATAGAGCTGAGGAAAAGCCAGCAGGTTTACAAGTAGATGATGGGTGTAACATGAAAGTAAGGAAGGACAGGCCAGTGATTGGGTATAAATGCAAAGAGTTAAATTGGACCACAGAGGCAAAATTCGAAAGGGTGAAGAATGCAGGACTGAAGGTGTTGTATTTAAATGCGCGTAGCATTTGGAATAAGGAGGACAAACTCATGGCACAATTAGAGATTGGTCGGCATCACTGAGTCGTGGCTGAAAGAAGGCCATAGTTGGGAGCTTAACATGGAAGGGTATACTTTGTATCGAAAGGACAGGCAGGAAGGCATAAGCAGTGGTGTGGCTCTGTTGGTAAGAGATGGAACTACATCTTTAGAAAGAGGTGACATAGGGACAGAGAATGCTGAATCTGTGGGTGGAGTTAAGAAATTGCAAGGGTGAAAAAAAACATAATAGGAATCATAAAGAGGCCCCAAATAGTAGCCAAGGTGTGGGGTTAAGATTACAGGCGAAGCTGGAAAAGGCACGTAATAAGGGTAATGATACAATTGTCATGGGGGACTTCAATATGCAAGATGATTGGAAAAATCAGGTTGCTGTCAGATCACAAGAGAAGGAATTTGTTGATTGTCTATGAGATGGCTTTTTTACAGCAGCTTATCCTTGAGCCTACTCAGGGAAAGGCTATCTTAGATTGGGTGTTGTTTAATAACCCAGATCTAATTAGGGAGCTTAATGTAAAGGAACCCTGAGGAGACAGTGATCATAATCTGACTGAATTCGTACTGCAATTTGAGAAGGAGAATAATAAGTCACATATATCAATATCATAGTGGAATAAAGGGAATTACAGAGGCATGAGAGAGGAGCTTGCCCAGGTGGATTGGAGGAGGATACTGGCAGGGATGGCAGCAGAGCAGAGATGGTTGAAGTTTCTGGAATAGTTCACATGGTGCAGGATAAATGTGTTCCACAGAGGAAGAAGTTCTCAAATGGCAGGGCTAGGCAACCATGGCTGACAAGAGAAGTTAAAGACTGCATAAAAGCCAAGGAGAGGGCATATGAGGTATCAAAAGTGTGTGGGAAGTTGGATGATTTGGAAGCTTTTAAAATCCAACAAAAGGCAGCTTCAAAAGCTATAGGAAGGGAAAAGATGAAATATGAGGACAGACTAGACATTAATCTAAAACAGGATCCCAAAAGTATTTTGTTATATAGAGTAAAAGGGAGGTGAGAATTGACATTGGACAACTGGAAAATTATGCTGGTGAGGTAGTAATGGGAGACAAAGACATTGCAAATGAACTTAATGGGTACTTTGCATCTGTCTTCACTGTGGAAGACACTGGCAGTGTGTGAGAGGTCCATGAGTGTCAGGGAGCAGGAATGAGTGCCACTGCTATTACAGACGGAAACAGTGCAAACTCAAAGTTCCTAAAGCAGATCAGCAACCTGGACCAGATGGACTACATCCTAGGGTCCTGAGAGAGATTGCAGTAGAGCTAATGGATGCTTCATACTTTATTGTCGCCAAACAATTGATAGTAGAGTGTACAATCATCACAGCGATATTTGATTCTGTGCTTTGCGCTCCCTGGAGTATAAATCGATAGTAAATATTAAAAATTTAAATTATAAATCATAAATAGAAAATAGAAAAGGGAAAATAAGGTAGTGCAAAAAAACCGAGAGGCAGGTCCGGATATTTGGAGGGTACGGCCCAGATCCGGGTCAGGATCCGTTCAGCAGTCTTATCACAGTTGGAAAGAAGCTGTTCCCAAATCTGGCCGTACAAGTCTTCAAGCTCCTGAGCCTTCTCCCAGAGGGAAGAGGGACGAAAAGTGTGTTGGCTGGATGGGTCATGTGCTTGATTATCCTGGTAGCACTGCCTCAGTAGCACGCGGTGTAAAGGACGGAAGATTGGTTTGTGTGATGTGCTGGGCTGTGTTCACGATCTTCTGCAGCTTCTTCCGGTCTTGGACAGGACAACTTCCGTACCAGGTTGTGATGCACCCTAGAAGAATGCTTTCTATGGTGCATCTATGAAAATTAGTGAGGGTTTTAGGGGACAGGCCAAATTACTTTAGCTTTGTCAGGAAGTAAAGGCGCTGGTGGGCCTTCTTGGCAGTGGACTCTGCTTGGTTGGACCAGGTCAGGTCACTTGTGATATTGACCCCTAGGAACTTAAAGCTTTTGACCTGTTCCACTTGCGCACCACCGATGTAAATGGGGTTGTGTGGTCCGCTACTATCCTCTGAAGTCAACAACCAATTCCTTCGTCTTGCTGACGTTGAGGGATAGGTTATTGTCTTCGCACCATGCCACCAGGTTCTTAATTCCTCTCTGTACTCAAACTCATCATTACCCGAGATAGGGCCTACAATTGTAGTGTCATCAGCAAACTAGTATATTGAGTTCGTTGGAAACTTGGCTACACAATCATGGGTGTACAGTGAGTACAGCAGGGGGCTGAGTACACAGCCTTGTGGGCACCGGTGCTCAGAGTGATTGTAGAGGAGAGCTTATCCCCTATTTTTACAGCTTGGGTCCTGTCTGTAAGGAAGTTGAAGATCCAGGTGCAGCTCTGAGTGCTAAGTCCCAGGTTCCGGAGCTTAGGAATCAGTTTATTTGGAATGATGGTATTAAAGGCAGAGCTGTAGTCAATGAAAAGGAGCCTTACTTGTGCGTCTTTATTCTCCAGGTGTTCTAAGGAGGAATGTAGGGCCAGAGATCATGGCATCTGCTGTTGACCTGTTGTTCCGGTAGGCAAATTGCAAAGCGTCGAGGTTGACCGGTAGGCTGTGGTTGATGTGTGCCATAACCAATCGCTCAAAGCACTTCATAGAAATTGATGTCAGAGCCACAGGTCGATAGTCATTCAGGCATGCCACCTTGCTCTTAGTCATGATCTTTCAAGAATCACTTGATTCTGGCATTGTCCTGGAGGACTGGAAGATTGCAAATGTCACTCCACTCTTTTAAGAAGGGAGGAAGGCAAAAGAAAGGAAATTATAGACCAGTCAGCCTAACTTCAGTGGTTAGAGAAAGTGTTGGAGTTTATTATTAAGGATGAATTTTCAAGGTATTTGGAGACTAATGATAAAAATAGTCAAAGTCAGCCTTGTTTTTTTAAAGGGAAATCTTGCCTGCCAAATCTGTTAGAGTTCTTCGAGGAAATAACGCAAAGGAGAGGCAGTGGATGTAATTTACTTGATTTTCAGAAGGCATTTGATAAGGTGCCACACATGAGTCAGTGGTGGAGGCAGATACACTAGTGAAACTTAAGAGACTACTAGACAGGTATATGGAGGAATTTAAGGTGGGGGGTTATATGGGAGGCAGGGTTTAAGGGTCGGCACAACATTGTGGGCCGAAGGGCCTGTACTGTGCAGTACTGTTCTATGTTCTATCACACACGAGTCTGCTTAACAAGTTAAATGTCCTTCGAGTGTTACAGGAAAGATACTGGTAGGGATAGCAGAATGGCTGACAGGCAGGAGGTAGTGAGCGGGAATAAATGGAGACTTTTCTGGTTGGCTACCAGTGACTAGTGGTGTTCCTCAGGGGTCAGTATTAGGACCACTGCTTTTCACATTGTTTGTCAGTGATTTAGATTGAGGGGGCGACCCTTTAGAACAGAGGTAAGGAGGAATTTTTTTAGCTAGAACGTAGTAAATCTGTGGAATAGTCTGCCACAGACCACAGTAGAGGTAAAGTCCATGTGTATATTTAAGGCGGAAGTTGTTCGTTTCCTGATCAGTCATGGCAGCAAAGGATACGGTGAGAGGATAGATGTATGAGGACGAGCTGGATCTGGGATCAGCCATGATGGAATGGCAGAACAGACTTGATGGGCTGAATGGCCTAATTCTGCTCCTATGTCTTATGGGAAGGCTTACTAGTATTGGCACTGGGATGGGTTAATCTACAGTTGCAGGTGAATGGAAGCAGAATGCCAGAACAGATAGTGGAGTGGTAATGGAGGAGATTCTGTTAAGACCTCAAATAAAGTCAGGAATAAAGTGGTGGAGCATGGTGCAACTGGTGTTCTGAGCAGCATATATTTCAATGCAAGATGTATTGTAGGAAAAGCAGATAAGCTCAGTGCATGGATCAAACATGGAATTGTGAGCCATTAGTGAGACTTGGTTGCATTAGGGGCAGGATTGGTAGCTCAATATTATGGGGTTCCATTGTTTTAGACGTGATAGAGTGGAAGAGATTAAAGAGGGAAGGGTGGCGTTACTAGTTAGGGAGATTGTCAAGGCAGGGCTCAGTCAGGACAGACCGGAGAACTCGTCGAATGTGAATAAAGGCTCCCTTTATTCCCATTCTTGGCCTTATGCCAATCAGCCACTGCTTATCCATACTAGAATCTTTCCTGTAATACCATGGGCTCGCAGCTTGTTAAGCAGCCTCACATATGGCACCATGTCAAATCCCTTTGGAAAATCCAAGAGCATAATATCAGCCGTGTACTACTGCTTGGGGTGGATTCCCATATGGAGAATGTCCTTGCTGTATGTCTGATAGGGTTAGTTCCTATAATGGAGAGACTAACCCTATCCAAAAGCCTTATGCCCTCCATCCCACACCAGCTCCTTAGCCACGTACTAAATTGTATAATCTCCCTAGTTCTGGCCTCACTAGCACATGACACGGTTAACAGTCCTGAGATCACAACCTTGAAGGTCCTGTCCATTAATTTAACATTTAAATGTTTAAATGAACTCCCTATGCAAAATCTCATCACTTGTCTGTCATTGACACCAACATGGACCACAACCCCTGGCTGTTCTCCCTCTCAGAATGCTGAGGACTCGATCTGACATGTCCCAAGTCCTGGCAGTTGGGAGGCAACATACCATCCTGGAATCTTGTTCTCACCCACAGATCCTCCTGCCCGTCCCTCTAACTAACAAATCCCCTATCACCACAACCTGCCTTTTTTCTCTTCCCTTCTCAGTACCAGAGACCACTGTGACTTGCCTCTGTTAGGTCAACACCCCTAACAGTATACAAAGTGATATACCTGTTGTTGAGGGGTATTCTGCACTGTCTCCTTCACCCCTAACTGTAGTGGTTAGCACAACGCTTTACAATACCAGCAATCCAGGTTCATTTCCTGCTGCTGTGTGTAAGGAGTTTGTACGTTCTCCGCATGACTCTGGATGCTCCGGTTTCTACCCACAGTTCAAAGACTTACTGCTTAGTTGGTTAGTTCATCATTGTAAATTGTCCTGTGGTTAGGTTCGGGTTAAGTTGGTGGGAAGCTAGACTACGTAGTTTGAAGGGCCAGAAAAATTTGCCTAAAGCAATCACAATCATGTAAAGACCATGATCACCCACCCCATTATGATTTACACGGCAGACAGACCTTATTTACATCTTTCCTGTACCAAAACTGCACACAATACTCCAAATAAGGCCTCACCAATATCTTATATAATTTCAACATAACATCCCAACTCCTGTTCTCAATAGTTTGATCTATGAAGGTCAATGTGCCAAAAGTTTGCTTTATGACCCGATCTATCCACTTTCAATTATGGACCTTTATTCCCAGATCCCTTTGTTCTACAGCACTCCTCAATGCCGTAACATTCAATACCTTCCCAAAATGCAACACCTCACACTTTTCTGCATTAAATTCCATCTGCTATTTTTCAACCCATTTTTCTAGCTGGTTCAGATTCCGCTGCAAGCTTTCATAGTCTTCCTCACTATCCACTACACCTCTAATCTTGGTGTCATCCCAAAATTTGCTGATCCAGTTAACCACATTATCATCCAGATTGTTGCCATAGATGATAAACAACCATGGTCCCAGCACCGATCCCTGCAGCACTCCACTAGTCACAGGTGTCCAGTCAGAGAGGCAACCATCTACTACCACTCTCTGGCTTCTTCTGCAAAACCAATGTCTATTCCGGTTTACTACCTTATCTTGAATGCCAAGCGATTGAACCTTCTTGACTGACTTTGTCAAGAGGGGTTTTGTTAAATACCTTGCTGAAAGTCCACGTAGACAACATCTACTGCCTAGCTTTTTTCAATTTTCCCGATAACTTCCTTGAAAAACTCTGTAAGATTGTTTAGACACAAAGCCGTGCTGACTATTCCTAATCAGTCCCTATCTATCCAAATACTCGTAAATTCAGTCCTTTAGAATTCCTTCCAAAAACTTTTCCACTACTGATACCAGACTCGCCATCCTATAATTTCCTGGTTTAATCTTAGAGCCTTCTTAAACAGTGGAACAACATTCACTGTCCTCACCTGTTGCTAAGGATGATTGAAATATCTCTGCTAGGGCCCCTGCAATTTCTGCACTTGTCTCCCACAGATCTAAGGGAACACCTTGTGAGGCCCTGAGGATTTGTCCACTCTAATTTCCCTCAAGACAACACTTCCTCCTCTGTAATCTGTATGACCTCTCTGCTGCTTTGCCTCACAAGGTAAATGCAAGCAGGCTTTTTCCACTGAGTTTAGGTGAGGTCATGGTTTAAGGGTGAAAGGTGAAATTTTTAAGGGAAACATGAAAGGAAACTTCTTCATTCAGAGGGAGGTGAGAGTGTGGATCGTGCTGCATCACAAGTGGTGGATGTGATTTTGATGTCAATATTTAAGAGAAGGTTGGATGGGTACATGGATGGTATGGGTATGGAGATCTCTGGTCCAGGTGCAGATCAATGGGATTATGCAATTTAAATGGTTTGGCACTGACTCGCTGGGCCAAAGGGCCTGTTTCTGTGTTGTGGTTTGCTATAACTCTATGACTTTAAAAACAATAAACGTACATTTTATAAATTAAGAAGGATTATGGCTAACTTGTCCAAGATGAACCGTGTGCATTAATTATAGTTGAAAGAGTTTAATTTGCTTTGGGTCATCTGCATCACTTGTTCCTTTTGACTTCAGAAGTTATGTAGTTTCTTGTGTTCTTAAAATAAGAGCACTTTCAAATATTGTCATTTAGGCAGAAGAAGACCATCAGCAATATGTAATATAGGTGCACAAGCAGCAAATCGTGGTCATATATATCGGACCAGGCAGTTTTGTAAAGAGGAAGGATATATCTTTAATTAATGACCTTTAGTAAGGTTATCATCCAGAAACATTGGCTCTTCCTTTACAGATGCTGCTTGACTTGCTGAATGAATCCAGTACTTTCTTATTAGATTTCATGTTTGCATTATCAGTTCTATTTTGCCTTTGTGATAAAGGCATCCTTAAACTGGTTTTAAATTTTCTTTCTGAATTATTCTGGCAGAATGGAGCAGATGTTAACATAACATTTAATGCTGTTTGCAGTTGTAGATTGTTTTCTTCATTCTTTGGTTCCTAACGTATGAGTCATTGTCACACACTGGTGAGACTGTTACTTTCACAGCTACTGAATGGTACAAACTGTTAGAAGGGATCTGCTGCATTCATATTGCTTTGCAGCAGCAGAAAACAAGCAAATGATTATGTGAGAAATTCTGTACTTCCCCATCTGGCTGCAGCAGTCACTAGAAAATAGTCAGGAGCTCCTATAAGATTAATGTTTGATACCATATTTGTTTTTTTTATTTGCCCTAAAGGCTGTTCATGTTTCCTTTTTGTTTTCAACAGATGTATATCTAAAAGCCTGGCGACTGAAACCAGTTCTGTGGTGTGGCAGGCAGTGCATCTATATGATCACATGATTCTTGATATGGATGCAGTCCTGTCAGACTTTGTTCGGTCCACAGGGGCAGAACCTGGTCTGGCAAGAGATCTGCTGGAAGGTGAGTGAAAGACTGAAGAACAAATATGAGCGTCTAATCTTCAGAGGAAAATATTTGAATGTTTTCGTGCTTTTTTATTTTGTCATACTGGATTTTGTTTCTAGTGCTTGATATTTCTTGACTTTGTGAAATTCAAGCGTGGCTTTCTGATTGGCAATGAATCAAGTTTAACATGTTGCAGTACAGAAGGTAATTTACCATAGTGCACATTCTATAAAAATGTAAGAGTAGTGCAATCTTTAAATGCTTTTTCCAACAGTAGGTAGGATTTGTGTTAATGTGGGACTAAACTGTTTTGTCTCTTCATTCCATCCTTAATTTCTGTGAGAAGGTGTTATTAATGTTAACATCTGTGAGTAGCTTTGTATATCCAGCATCTGGGGCCTTAACCAAATTCCTGCCAGCTTCTCAGTCGGCTGGCAGAATGAATTTGGGGCTTCACATAATTGAGCATTTTTAATCTATTGATTGGCACAGTTACTTTATTATTCCCACAGACACATGATATTAGAAGCTGTAAGTGTTTTCACCTATCATGGGGAATTAGACTGTGAAGGGGCTGTTATATATCAGGGGCAGAATAAAATTACATAATCCTTTCTGAGGTCATCGCCTTTGAGTCAAGTTTGCTCTGTGAAAGAAATCTGCCCACCTCAAGCCTGCAACATGCTTATCAAGAAGCCAAATTATTAAAGTGGTCTATTATTGTCATATGTACTGAGGTACCCCCTTCTTACAGTATGCAATAGGTTCCAATGAGATCTTCCCACATTCCTCTAAACTCTAGCGAGTACAGGACCAAAGCCATCAACTGCTCCTCAAATGTTAACTCTTTTATTTCTGAAATCATTTTTGTGAATCTTTGTGGACCTCTCCAATGCCAGCACATCTTTTCTCACAATACTCCAGTGTGGTCTGACCAATGCTTTATAAAGCCTCAGCATTAAATCTTTTCATGCCGCAAAGTACCAACGCAGATTGTTCCCCAAATATTGAAGTCTGTCTCAATAAAAAAACCTACTGGAGGAACTCATCGGGTCGAACAGATTCTGTGGGAAGAGAAAAGAACTGTTAATCTTTTGGGTCAAAACCCTGCATCAGAACTGAGTGGAGAAGGTCATTATAAAGAGGAGAGGTGCTTGAGGTAGAAAGAGGAGGAACTAAAACGGCAGACAGGTTGCGCCAGTTAAGTGAGGGGAAAGGGAGTGGAGTTAGCAGACAGTAGAAGGAGGATGATAGATGAACGCAGACACAGAGAGAAAAAACAAGAGGCAGATGGAGTGAGGTAGGGGCAGTGTGTGTGAAGTTGAAGATAGCTGTTAGAGGTGATAAGCAGGAATGCAAAGGGTTATCACTGCTGGAATCTGATAAGTGAAAGTGATGATAATGGGAGCCATAAGGGGAGCAATGTGTGGCAGATAGAACCAGAAACAGATAAGGGGTTCACTCTAGAAGCCTGTGAGTGAACTTGTTTTTACTTTGAACAACTTCTTATTTCCTACAAGTCAAAGGTGTAGCCATGGGCCCCAGCTATGCCTAACTTTTTGTTGGCTATGTAAATCACATACTGTTCCAAACTTTCTCTGGTACTACTCCCAGACATCCCACCTCTCTTGGAAGTTCCGGGAGTCTCCCGCATATTAATAGCGGCTCCCTGATGCCCGCAAATTATATACAATGTCCCGGAAATCAATTTTTTTGAGAGCGAGCGAGAGAAAGCAAGAGAGAGCGCGAGAGAGTGAGGGAGAAAGCAAGAGCGCGAGTGACCACAAGAGAGAGAGAGAGAGCGAGAGCTCACCATGGGAGAATGTTCCAAAAAAAGAAAATATAAAACGTATGTCACCCCAGACTACACTAAAGTGTATCCCTGCCTAACAGGGGTCAAAATAATGACAGTGTTGCTAGCTGCACTGTTTACAACAGTGACTTTTCTATTGCCCACGGTGGGTTAAGACTGTGAAAGACATGTTGAGGTAAGTTTAACAGGTGTCATTCGTTCATTAGCATAGCTAATATTATTTAAACTAGCTGGCTAGCTGCTAAGGGGCTACTCTATTGCAGACATCCTACCTCTTCTGGAAGTTCCAGGAGTCTCCCACAAATTGATGGTGCTACCTCCCTGAAATGAGCTTTTGCAGGGTGGGATGTCTGTACTCCCCAACTCTTTTTCATTACATTGACAACTGATTTACTGCTTCTTCCTGTATCTGTGCGGAACTCATCAATTTTAAAACCTTTGCCACTAACTTCCACCTTACTATCAAATCCATATGGATTTGTCCGAAACTCCTCTCCCTTTTCTAGATTCCTGTGTCTCATGGTATTTACTATGAAATAACTGATTCTCACAGATATCTAGACTACCCCTCTTCCCATCCTGTCTCTTGTAACGATGTTGTCCAGCTTCCCTGTCTCTACTTCATCTGTACTCAAGATGAGACCTTCAATTTGAGGATAAATGAAATGTACTCTTTTCTCAGGAAGTGCAGGCTCTCTTCTGCTGTGGTTGATGGTGACAACTCTCACAACTCAGTTTCCTATACTTTTGCTTTTACCCCAACTGTCTCCAGATAGAAGAGAGGTAGAATTCTGCTGGTCCCCGCTTTTCAGTCTAAGCCTCTGCACACAGCTCATCATTCTTCATTTTTACCAGCAAGAAAGCAGCATCCATCATCAAGGTTCCCCACCATCCAGGCCATATTCTCTTCTTCTACAGGAGGTACAGAAGCCCTTGTGTCCCACACCACCGGATTCAGGAACAGTTATTACCCTACAGCCATCAGGTTCCTGTGAGTTATGTTCCATTTAGCATGATAGTGGTGTCATACAGCAAAAGAGGGGATATCCTCCGTCTGAAAGAGGGACTTTGTGTTTGTTCGAATTGTGAAATTGTCATTTTCAACAAGCTATCATGAACAGAAGCACCTGCCATGAGTAGATTGGTGAGGACAGAGTCAAGTGGTTGATCCCTTATGATGGTTGCCTCACTATTGACTACAGACCCAGTTTTGCAGCTATATCATTCAGGATTCTGCTTGTCAGTAGTGTTGCTGCATTAGGGTTATATGTAGTGCAAAAAGCAAGGAAAAAATACTGGTGTGTGTTCATTGTCCATTCAGAAATCTGACTGCATAGGGGAAGAAGCTGTTTCGGTAGCATTGAGTGTTTGTCTTCAGGCACCTGTACCACCTCTTTGGTAGGAATGAGAAGAAAGCATTACCTGGGCCTTAATGAGCATGCCACATTTTTGAGGTATCACCTTTTTGAAGATTAAAACACAAAATAATCTGCAGATGCTGGGGTCAAAGCAACACTCACAACACGCTGGAGGAACTCAGCAGGTCGGGCAGCATCCATGGAAATGATCAGTCAATGTTTCGAGCTGGAACCCTTCATCAGGACTGAAGAGGGAAGGGGCAGAGGCCCTAGTGGGGGAAGGGTGGGAAGGGGAAGGCTGGTAGATTCCAGATGAAAAACCAGTAAGGGGAAAGATAAAGGGGTGGGGGAGGGGAAGCAGGGAGGGGATAGGCAGGAAAGGTGAAGAAGGAGAAGGGGAAAGCACAATGGGTAGTAGAAGGAGGCGGAACCATAAGGGAGGTAGTAGTATGAACATCGAATTCTCCAACTTCTGATAATTCCCTCCCCCTCCCTTTCCCTATCCCAGTTTCACTCTGCCCCCTCCCCCAGCTGCCTACTACCTTTTGTGGGTGTTACCTTTCAAAGATATCCTCAGTACTGGGGAGGCTGGGGCCTATGATGGAGCTGGCTGATTTTACAACTTTCCGTAGCTTTTTCCAATCCTGTCCAGTGGCCCCTTCATACCAGCCAGTGATGCAACCAGTTACAATGCTCTCCACGGTGTAGAAACTTGTGAGTGTCTTTGGCGACATACCAATTCTCCGCAAACTTCTAATGAAATATATCCGCTGTTGAGCCTTCTTTGTAATTGTATTAATATGTTGGGCCCAGGATAGATCCTCAGAAATGGTGACACCCAGGAACTTGAAACTGCTCACCCTTTCCATATCTGATTCCTCGATAAGGACTGGTGTGTGTGTTCCTTTGACTTCCCCTTCCTGAAATCCACAGTTAATTCCTTGGTCTTACTGACATTGAGTGCAAGGTTGTTGATGCAATGACACTCAACCAACTCCTTGTCACGATCTGAAATTGAGCCAGCAAAAGTTGTCATCAACAAATTTGTAGATGCCCTTTGAACTGTGCCTAGCCACAAAATCATGGGTGTAAAGAGAGTAGAGCAGTGGCCTAAGTGTGCATCTTTGAGGTGAGACAGATTCAAATGCACCTCCTCCAAACATGTTGATTGTATTTGGTGCATGTGATGTGGCTCCTCTACATCAGAGAGACTAGCACAGGCTAAGGCAACCGCTTTGCCAAGTAGCTGCTTTCTGTTCTTTATGGCCATCTGAAGCTTCCTGTTATAAAGCATTTTAATTTCCGTTCCTATTCCCACACTGCTTTGTCTCGTCTACTGCCAGGGTGAGGCCAAACGCAAACTAGAAGAGCAGGACTACAAATTACACCTGAGCAGGCTACAACCTAACTATATGAACATTGATTGCTCCAATTTCAGGTAACTTGCTCCCCTCTGTCCCTTTCTCTTTCCTCTTCTGGTACTGGTATGCAAAGTTCAAAGTAGGTTTATTATCAAAGTTATTATACAGCCCTGGGATTCATTTTCTTGTGGACATGTACTGTAAATCCAAGAAAAACAAGAATCAATAAAGACCACACCCAACAGAATGGACAAACAACCAGTGGGGAAAGGACAACAAGCTGTAATATACAAAAGAAAAGAGTGATAATAAATAAGCAATAATAAATAAAAAATAAAAGAGTGATAGTAAATAAGCATCTTCAACTGCTCCTTGCTTCAGTCTAAGATCCCCTCGTGTTTTAAGAAGGCAACGATAATCCCAGTGCCGAAGAAGAGCAAGGTGGCATGCCTGAATGACTATCGACCTGTGGCTCTGACATCAATTGCTATGAAGTGCTTCGAGAGATTGGTTATGGCACACATCAACCATAGCCTACTGGTCAACCTTGACGCTTTGCAGTTCGCCTACCGGAACAACAGGTCAACAGCAGATACATCTCTCTAGCCCTACATTCCTCCTCAGAACACCTGGGAATAAAGACGCATATATAAGGCTCCTTTTCATTGACTACAGCTCTGCCTTTAATACCATCATTCCAAATAAACTGATTCTTAAGCTCCAGAACCTGGGCCTTAGCACTCAGATCTTCAGCTGGATCTTCAACTTCCTCACAGACAGGACCCAGGCTCTCCTCTACAATCACCCTGAGCACTGGTGCCCCACAAGGCTGTATACTCAGCCCCCTGCTGTACTTACTGTACATCCATGATTGTGTAGCAAAGTTTCCATCAAACTCAATATATAAGTTTGCTGATGACACAACAATTGTAGGCCGTATCTCAGGTATTGATGAGTTTGAGTACAGAGAGGAAATTAAGAACCTGGTGGCATGGTGCGAAGACAATAACCTATCCCTCAATGTCAGCAAGACAAAGGAATTGGTTGTTGACTTCAGAAGGAGTAGCGGACCGCACAACACAATTTACATCGGTGGTGCGCAAGTGGAACAGGTCAAAAGCTTTAAGTTCCTCGGGGTCAATATCACAAATGACCTGACTTGGTCCAACCAAGCAGAGTTCACTGCCAAGAAGGCCCACCAGCGCCTTTACTTCCTGAGAAAACTAAAGAAATTTGGCCTGTCCCCTAAAATCCTCATTAATTTTTATAGTGCACCGTAGAAAGCATTCTTCTAGGGTGCATCACAATCTGGTATGGAAGTTGTCCTGTCCAAGACTGGAAGAAGCTGCAGAAGATCGTGAACATGGCACAGCAGATCACACAAACCAACCTTCCGTCCTTGGTCTCACTTTACACCGCATGCTGTCGGAGCAGTGCTGCCAGGATAAGCAAGGACACGACCCACCCAGCCAACACACTTTTCGTCCCTCTTCCCTCTGGGAGAAGGCTCAGGAGCTTGAAGACTCCTACGGTCAGATTTGGGAACAGCTTCTTTCCAACTGTGATAAGACTGCTGAACGGATCCTGACCCGGATCTGGGCTGTACCCTCCAAATATCCGGACCTGTCTGTCGGTTTTTTTGCACTGCCTTACTTACCATTTTTCTATTTTCTATTTATGATTTATAATTTAAATTTTTAATATTCACTAATTTTTACTATTTTTAATATTTAATATTTGTAATCCAGGGAGTGGGAAGCGCAGAATAAAATATCGCTGTGATGATTGTACGTTCTAGTATCAATTGTTTGGCGACAATAAAGTATAAAGTAGAAAGTATAAGGATAAATATCAAGAAAATGAGATGAAGAGTCATTGAAAGTGAGTCCATCGGTTGTGGGAACAGTTCAGTGATGGGGTAAGTAAAGTTGAGTGAAGTTAACCCTTCTGATTCAAGAGCCTGATAGTTGAGGGGTAATTACTGTTTCTGAACCTGGTGGCATGAGCCCTGAGGTTCCTGTACCTTACTCCTGATGGCAGCAGTGAGTAGAGAACTTGGTCTGGATAACAAGGGGTCCTTGATCGATGCTGCTTTCCTGCGACAGTACTCTGTGCAGGTGTGCTCAGTGGTGAGGAGTATTTTTTGTAGAATTTTCTGTTCAAAGACTTGGTGTTTCCTTGCCAGGCTGTGATGCAGCCAGTCAAAATACTCTCCACCACACATTTATACAAGTTTGTTAGACTTTTAGATGTTATGCCAAAACTTCGCAAACTCCTAAGGAAGTAGAGGTGCTGCCGTGCTTTCTTCATAATGGCATTTGCGTATTGACGGATCTTTTGAAATGACAGCACCGAGGAATTTAGAATAAGCCACCCTTTGAATCAGCTTCTGTGCAGTTATCCTTCCTTGGGGATAAAGGGCAGAGGACGAAAGGAGAAGATGGTAAAATTTATCTTGCCTCTTCAGAGCCTTTCGAAGCAAGATGGGATGCAAAATGTGAAGAAGCCTTCGAGTTGCTTAAGGAGCTGCTGACTAAAGCACCCGCATTGGTCTTTGGAAACCCCCATTTGCCATATCTATTGCCTACAGACAACATCCAAGAGGGTTTTGGAGCTGCTAGCAGGGATGATAGCAGAGCAGCAATGGTGTGAGTTTCTGGAAAAAATGAGGAAGGTGCATGATAGATGAAGAAATACTCAAATAGCAAAATAGTACAACCGTGGCTCACGAAAGTCAAAGGTAATGTAAAAGCAAAAGAGAGGGCATACAACAAAGAGAAAATTAGTGGGAAGACAGAGATTTGCAAAGCCTTTTAAAACCCTACAGAGAGCAACTAAAACAATCATTAGAAGAGAAAAGATGAAGAATGAAACCAAGCTAGCAAACAATATCAAAGTGGATAGTAAAATATTTTTCAAGTATGTAAAAAAATTAAGAGAGATGAGAGTGGAGATAAGACCGCTAGAAAATGAGGCCAGAGAAATAATAATAGGGGATAAGGAGATGGCAGATGAACTAAATAGGTATTTTGCATCAGCCTTCACTGTGGAAGACACTAGCAATATGCCAGATGTTGATGGGTGCGATGGAAGAGAAGTGATTGAAGTTACTATTGCAAGGGAGAAGGTGCTCAAAACGCTGAAAGACCCAAGAGTACACAAGTCACCTGGACCAGATGAACTGCACCCTTGAGTTCTGAAAGAGGTAGCAGTAGAGGTTGTGGAGGCATTATTAATGATCTTTCAAAAATCATTGTTCTCTGGCATAGTGTCAGAGGACTGGAAAATTGTAAATGTCACTCTACTCTTTAAGAAAGGAGGAGGATAACAGAAAGGAAATTATAGACCTGTTAGCCTGACCTCAGTGGTTGGGAAGATGGTGGAGTCAATTGTTAAGGATAAAGTTATGGAGTACTGGGTGACACAGGACAAGATAAGACAAAGTCACCATGGTTTTCTTAAGGAAAAATCTTGCCTGATGAACCTATTGCAATTCTTTGATGAGTTTACATGTAGGATAGTTAAAGGGGATGCAGTGGATGTTGTATATTTTGACTTTCAGAAGTCCTTTAACAAGGTGCCACACATGAGGCTGCTTACCAAGTTAAGAGCCCATGGTATTACGGGAAAGTTACTGGCATGGTCAGAGAACTGGCTGATTGGTAGGAGGTAGCGAGTGGAAATAAAAGGATCCTTTTCTGGTTGGCTGCCAGTGCCTAGTGGTGTTCTGCAGGGTCAGTGTTAGGACTGCTTTTTATTGATTTGATTCAACTTTATTGTCATTGTGTCGAGTACAGATACAAAGCCAATGAAATGCTGTTAGCATCTAACCAGAAATGCGAAGAATAATGTTATTTACAAAGTAACTGTGAATAAAAAGTAAGTGCTACAACACAAAAATATAAAAGTACTGAGACAGTACAATATGGGTGCAATACTGCTTAACGCTGTGATGTGAGGTTCAGCAGGGTCACAGCCTCAGGGAAGAAGCTCTTCCTGTGCCTACTGGTGCGGGAGCGGAGGCTCCTGTAGCGCCTACCGGATGGGAGGAGAGTAAAAAGTCCATGGTTAGGGTGAGATGCATCCTTGATAATGCTTTTTGCCCTGCCCAGGTAGCGTTTATGGTAGATGTTCTCAATGGTAGGCAATTGGGTGCCGATAATCTGCTGGGCAGTTTTCACCACACGTTAGAGTGCTGTATCTCAATGATTTAGGTGATGCAATACATGGCTTTGTTGCCAAGTTTGCAGATGATATGAAGATTAGTGGAGGGGCAGGTAGTGTTGAGGAAACAGCTAGGCTACAGAAGAACTTAGACAAATTAGGAGAATGGGCAAGAGAGTGGCAAATGAAATACAATGTTGGAAAATACATGCACATGCATTTTGGTAGTAGAAATAAATTTGCAAACTATTTTCTAAACGGGGAGAAAATACAAAAATCTGAGATATAAAGGGAGTCCTTATGTAGAACACCTTAAAGGTTATCTTGCAGGTAGAGCCAGTGGTGAGGAAGACAAATGCAATGTTAGATTCATTTCAAGAGGTCTAGAATACAAAAGCAGGGATATGATGCTGAGGCTTTATAAGGTATTGGTGAGGCCTCACCTTGAGTATTATGAATAGTTTTGGGCTCCTCATCTAAGAAAAGATGTGCTGGCATTGGAGAGAATTCAGAGGAGGTTCACAAGGATGATTTTGGGAATGAAAGGGTTAACATACAAGGAACGTTTGATAGCTCTGGGTCTGTACTCACTGGAATTTAGAAAGATGAGAGGGGATCTTATTGAAACCTTTTAAATATTGAAAGGCCTAGACAGAGTAGCTGTGGAAAAGATGTTTCCCATGGTGCGGGGTCTAGGAAAAGAAGACACAGCCTCAGAGTAGTGGGGCGTCCATTTAAAACAGAGATGTGGAGAAATTTCTTTAGCCAGAGCGTGGTGAATTTGTAGAATTTATTACTAGAGGTAGCTTTGGAGGCTAGGTTCTTGGATGTATTTAAAGCAGAGCTTGATAGGTTCTTGATTGGACACTGTATCAAAGGTTATGGGGAGAAGGCCCGGGGGTGGGGCTGAGGAGGAGAAAAAAGGATCAGCCATGGTTGAATGGTGGAGCAGACTTGATGGGCCAAGTGGCCTATTTCTGCTCCTTTGTCTTATGGTGTTGTATCATGATCAGGGCACATTGTTGAAACCTATTGCTTTTGTCAACCAGAGTCTGTCACCCTGCAAGCGAAACTACTCCACGCATAAATTGGAGTTTCTGGCATTGAAATGGGCTGTGGTGGATAAGTTGAGTGATCATCTATCTGGTGCCCAGTTCGAGGTGAAGACTGACAACAATCCATTGACTTACACCCTGACCTCAACGAAATTGGATGCCATAGGCCATCATTGGTTGGCAGCGTTGTCTGCCTATGATTTCAGCTTGAAGTACTGGCCGGGGAACCAGAACATTGATGCAGGTGCATTGTCCCGGCATTCACATGAAGGGCTGGAAATGGATGGATAGTGGGAGGGTGTTCCTTCACCTGGAGTTAAAGCAATGTGCCAGTTATCTGCCACAGCAAATCAAAGACAAGGCCAGGGCAAGATAGGGCTGTGGATCATTTAGAAGCTTCTGGTTGTGCCATTCCACCGGCTTACTGCAACTTGACCGCTCTGAGTACGAAACAGTTGTCTGTGTTGTGTCCTGCGGAAATGGCAACAGCTCAGTGAGATGACCCTTGTATAGGTACTGTTTAGTCAGCTGTTATGGAAGTGGATGTGGCCCAAGTTGAAAAGGTGAAACGGCCTGCCATACCTGTACTGATGAGAGAATGGAACAAACTGGAGTTGAGGAACCAGGTTCTATATAGGGTCACGTCCTCTCCAAACAGGCCTCGGCGTTTCCAGTTGGTTTTGCTTGAGGATCATTGGGGGATTGTGTTGAAGTCACTTCATGATGATTCAGATCATATGGGGTTTGACAAGACCTATGGATTGGTCTGAGATCAGTTCTACTGGCCCTGAGTGAACCCTGAGGTCAAACAGTACTGTAATAATAATAGGGTTGTTGTGATGGGAGATTTTAACTTTCCTAATATTGATTGGCATCTCCGTAGCACAAGGGGTTTAGATGGGGTGGAGATTGTTCGGTGTGTTCAGGAAGGTTTCCTGACACAATATGTAGATAAGCCAACTAGAGGAGAGGCTGTACTTGATCTAGTATTGGGAAATGAACCTGGTCAGGTGTCAGATCTCTTGGTGAGAGAGCATTTTGGAGGTAGTGACCAAAACTCTATCTCCTTCGCCACAGCGCTGGAGAGGGATAGGACCAGACAATTTGGGAAAACATTTGTTTGGGGTAGGGGGAAATATGCTATTAGGCAGGAACTTGAGTGCATAAATTGGGAGCAGATGGTCTCAGGGAAATGCACGACAGAAATGTGGCAAATGTTCAGGGAATGTTTGCTTGGAGATCTGCATAGGTATGTTCCATTGAGGCAGGGAAAGAATGGTAGGGTTAAATAACCATGGTGTACAAAGGATGTAGAAAATCTAGTTAAGAAGAAAAGGAAAGCTTATGAAAAGTTCAAGAAATTAGGTACTATTAGAGCTCCAGAAAATTACAAGGTTGCTGGGAGGAGGTTAAGAATGAAGTTAGGAGAGCCAAAAGGGGCCATGAGAAGGCCGTGATGAGCAGGATCAAGGAAAACCCCAAGGCATTCTACAAGTATGTGAAAAGCAAGAGGATGAGCCATGTGAAAATAGGACCAATCAGGTGTGATGGTGGAAACGTCTGCATGAAGTCGGAGGAGATAGCAGAGGTACTTAGTGAATAGTTTGCTTCAGTAATCATCAGGGATAAAGACCTTGGCAGTTGTGGGGATGACTTACAGCAGTCTGAAATGCTTGTGCATATAGACATTAAGAAAGAGGATGTGTTGGAGCTTTTAAAAAGCATTAAGTTAGGTAAATCACCGGGACCGGATGAGATATACCCCAGGTTACTGTGGGAAGTGAGGGAGGAGATTGCGGAGCTTCTTGCGATGATCTTTGCATCATCAATGGGGATGGGAGAAGTATCAGAGGATTGGAGGGTTGCAAACGTTGTTCACTTGTTCAAGAAAGGGAGTAGAGATAACCAGGAAATTATAGACCAGTGAGTCTGACTTCAGTGGTGGGCAAGTTGTTGGAGAAGATCTTGAGAGGCAGGATTTATGAGCAGTTGGAGAGAGATGATCTGATTAGGGATAGTCAGCATGGCTTCGTCAAGGGCAGGTCGTGCCTTACAAACCTAACTGAATTCTTTGAGGAAGTAACAAAGCACATTGATGAAGGTAGAGTAGTGGATGTAGTGTATATGGATTTCAGTAAGGCATTTTGATAAGGTTCCCCATGCAAGGCTCCTCCAGAAGGTAAGGAGGCATGGGATCCAAGGAGATCTTGCTTTGTGAATCCAGAATCGGCTTGCCCACAGAAGGCAAAGGGTGATTGTAGATGGTTCATATTCTGCATGGAGGTTGGTGACCATTAGTGTTCCGCAGGGATCTGTCTGGGACCCCTGCTCTTTGTGATATTTATAAATGACCTGGGTGAAAAAGTAGAAGGGTGGGTTAGTAAATTTGCTGAAGACACTAAGGTTGGGGATGTTGTGGATAGTCTGAAGGGTTGTCAGAGGTTCCAGCGGGACATCGATAGGATGCAGAACTGGGCTGAGAAGTGGCAGATGGACTTCAACCCAGATAAGTGTGAAGTGGTTAATTTTAGTAGGCCAAATTTGAAGACAGAATATAATATTAATGGTAAAACCCTTGGCAATGTGGAAGATCAGAGAGAGCTTGGGGTCCATGTCTGTAGGACACTCAAAGCTGCTGCACAGGTTGACAGTGTTGTTAACAAGGTGTGTTGGCATTCATAAACCATGGGTTTGAGTTTAAGAGCATTGAAGTAATGTTAGGGCTATATAAGTCCCTTGGTCAGACTCCACTGAGAGTACTGTGTTCAGTTCTAGTCACCTCACTACAGGAAGGATGTGGATACTATAGAGAGAATGCAGAGGAGAGCTACAATAATGTTGCCTGGATTGGAGGGTGTACCTTATGAGAATAACATAGAAACATAGAAAACCTACAGCACAATACAGGCCCTTTAGCCCACAATGCTGTGCCAAATGTACTTACTTTAGAACTTACCAAGGGTTACCCATAGTCCTCTATTTTTCTAAGCTCCATGTACCTATCCAGGAGTCTTTCAAAAGACCCTATCGTATCTACCTCCACCACTGTTGCCAGCAGCCCATTCCATGCACTCACCACTCTCTGTGTAAAAAAAACTTACCCGACATCTCCTCTGTACCTTCTTCCAAGCACCTCAAAACCGTGGCCTCTCTTGTAGCCATTTCAGCCCTGGGAAAAAGCCTTTGACTATCCAGACGATCAATGCCTTTCATCATCTTATACCCCTCTATCAGGTCACCTCTCATCCTCCACCGTTCCTAGAAAAGGCTGAGTTCACTCAACTTGTTCTCATAAGGTATGCTCGCCAATCCAGGCCACATCCTTGTAATTCTCTTCTGCACCCTTTCTACATTTTCCACATCCTTCCTGTAGTGAGGTGACCAGAACTGAGCACAGTACTCCAAGTGGGATCTGATCAGGGTCCTATATAGCTGTAGCATTACCTGTCGACTCTTTAACTCAATCCCACTGTTGATGAAGGTCAATGCACCGTATGCCTTCTTACCCACAGAGTCAACCTGCAGAGCAGCTTTGAGTGTCCTATGGGCTCGGAACCCAAGAACCCTCCACACTGCCAAGAGTCTTACCATTAACAGGCAATAGACAATAGGTGCAGAAGTAGGTCATTCGGCCCTTCAAGCCAGCACCGCCATTCACTGTGATCATGGCTAATCATCCATAATCAGTATCCAGTTCCTGCCTTATCCCCATAACCTTTGATTCCGCTATCTTTAAGAGCTCTATCCATCTCTGTCTTGAAAACATCCAGAGACTTGTCCTCGACTGCCTTCTGGGGCAGAGCATTCCACATATCCACCACTCTCTGGGTGAAAAGGTTTTTCCTCAACTCCATTCTAAATGACCTACCCCTTATTCTTAAACTGTGGCCTCTGGTTCTGGACTCACCCATCAGCAGGAACATGCATCCTGCCTCCAGCGTGTCCAATCCCTTAATAATCTTATATGTTTCAATCAGATCACCTCTCATCCTTCTAAATTCCAGTGTATACAGCCCAGTCACTCCAATCTTTCAACATATGACAGTCCCACCATCCCGGGAATTAACCTTGTGAACCTACGCTGCACTCCCTCAATAACAAGAATGTCCTTCCTCAAATTTGGAGACCAAAACTGCACACAATACTCCAGGTGTGGTCTCACCAGGGCCCTGTACAGCTGCAGAAGGACCTCTTTGCTCCTATACTCAATTCCCCTTGTTATGAAGGCCAGCATGCCATTAGCTTTCTTCACTGCCTGCTGTACCTGCATGCTTGCTTTCAGTGACTGATGTACAAGAACACCTGGATCTCATTGTACTTCCACTTTTTCCTAACTTGACTCCATTTAGATAACAATCTGCCTTCCTGTTCTTACCACCAAAGTGGATAACCTCACATTTATCCACATTAAACTGCATCTGCCATGCATCCGCCCACTCACCCAATCTGTCCAAGTCACCCTGCATTCTCATAACATCCTCCTCGCATTTCACACTGCCACCCAGCTTTGTGTCATCTGAAAATTTGCTAATGTTACTTTTAATCCCTTCATCTAAATCATTAATGTATATTGTAAACAGCTGCGGTCCCAGCACTGAACCCTGCGGTACCCCACTGGTCTCCACCTGCCATTCCGAAAGGGACCCATTAATCGCTACTGTTTGTTTCCAGTCAGCCAGCCAATTTTCAATCCATGTCAGTACTCTGCCCCCAATACCACGTGCCCTAAGTTTGCCCCCTAATCTCTTATGTGGGACTTGTATCAAAGGCTTTCTGAAAGTCCAGGTACACTACATCCACTGGCTCTCCCTCGTCTATTTTCATAGTTACATCCTCAAAAAATTCCAGAAGATTAGTCAAGCACGATTTCCCCTTGGTAAATCCATGCTGACTCGGACCTATCCTGTTACTGCTATCCGAATGTGTCGTAATTTCATCGTTTATAATTGTAATGCCACATTCTGCCATCATACTTGACCTACCAAAATGAACCACCTCACACTTATCTGGGTTGAACTCCATCTGCCACTTCTCAGCTCAGTTTGGCATCCTATCACTGATTCGCTGTAACCTCTGACAGCCCTGCACACTATCCAGAACACTCCCAACCTTTGTGTCATCAGCAAATTTACTAACCCATCCCTTCACTTCCTAGTCCAGGTCATTTATAAAAATCATGAAGAGAAGAGGTCCCAGAACAGATCCCTGAGGCTCACCACTGGTCACCGACCTCCATGCAGAATATGACCCATCTACAACCATTCTTTGCCTTCTGTGGGCAAGCCAATTCTGGATCCACAAAGCAATGTCCCCTTGGATCCCATGCCTCCTTACTTTCTCAATAAACCTTGCATGGGGTACCTTATCAAATGCCTTGCTGAAATCCGTATACACTACATTTACTGCTCTACCTTCATCAACATGTTTAGTCACATCCTCAAAAAATCAATCAGGCTCGTAAGGCACAACCTGCCTTTAACAAAACCATGCTGACTATTCCTAATCGTATTATGCTTCTCCAAATGTTCATAAATCCTGCCTCTCAGGAACTTTTCCATCAGCTTACCAACCACTGAAGTAAGACTCACTGGTCTATAATTTCCTGGGCTAACTCAACTCCCTTTCTTGAATAATGGAACAACATCCACAACTCTTCGGTCCTCTGGAACCTCTTCCGTCTTCACTGATGATGCAAAGATCATTGCCAGAGGCTCAGCAATCTCCTTCTTTGCCACGCACAGTAGCTTCGGGTACATCTCGTCTGGTCCTGGAGACTTATCCAACTTGATGCTTTCCAAAAGCTCCAGCACATCCTCTTCCTTAATGTCTATATGCTCAAGCTTTTCAATCTGCTGTAAATCATCCCTACAATCGCCAAGATCTTGTTCTGTAGTGAATACTGAAACAAAGTATTCGTTAAGTATCTCTGCTATCTCCTCCAGTTCCATACACACTTTCCCACTGTCACACTTGATTGGTCCTATTCTCTTACGTCTTATCCTCTTGCTCTTCACATACTTGTGGAATGCCTTGGAGTTTTCTTTAATCCTGCTCGCCAGGGCCTTCTCATTCAAAGAGTCAAAGATTCAAAAAACTTTATTGTCATTCTAACCGTACATCAGCTCTGCAGGCAGAATGAGACAGTGTTTCCCAGGAGCAGTGCAATCATAACATAACAAACGCAACACTAAATAATAAACATAACAATAACTAGTAAAACACAATAGCCACATGTCAGTTAAAATCAAGTTATAAGTGTCCAGTGCAAGTTAAAAGTGTCCAAAGCAGAGTCAGGTAGAGCAGCTATTTAGCAGTCTGACTGCCTGTGGGAGGGAGCTGTTTAGTAGCCTTGTGGTTTTAGTTTTGATGCTCCTGTAACGTTTGCCTGATGGCAGAAGAAGAAACAGTTCGTGGAGAGGGTGTGAGGGGTCTTTAATGATGTACCGTGTCTTCTGGAGGCTTCGACTCTGAAAGAGATCTTGGACAGAGTGCTCCCCTAACCACCCTCTGCAAGGCTTTTTTGTCAACAGCACTGCAGCTGGAGTACCAGGTTGTGATGCAAAAGGCCAGCACACTGTCAACCACGCCTCTGTAGAAAGTAGTTAAGATGATAGTGATGCTTGTTTAAGCTTCCTCAGAAAGTGCAATCTCTGCTGGGCCCGTTTCACAAATCCCAGTGGTGTTCCTGGACCAGGTGATCTGCACCCCAAGGAACTCATGGCCTGTAACCTACCATCCTTTCCCTGTCTTATTGAAACATACCTATTCAGAGCACCACGCAAATATCCCCTGAGTATTTGCTACATTTCTGCCCTGAGAACATCTGTTCCTAATTTATGCTTCCAAGTTCCTGTCTGATAGCTTCATATTTCCCCTTACTCCAATTAAACAGTTCACTAACTTGTCTGTTCCTATCCATCTCCAATGCTATGGTAGAGGAGATAGAATTGTGATCACTATCTCCAAAATGCTCTCCCACTGAGAGACCTGACACCTGACCAGGTTCCTTTCCCCATACCAGATCAAGTACAGCCTCCCCTCTTGTATGCTTATATTGTGTCAGGAAACTTTCCTGGACTCACTTAACAGACTCCACTCATCTAAACACCTTGCTTTAGGGAGATGCCAATCAATATCTGGGAAATTGAAATCTCCCACCACAACAACCCTATTTTTATTACACCTTTTCAGAATCTGTCTCCCTATCTGCTCCTTAATGTCCTTGTTACTATTGGGTGGTCTATATAAAATACCCAGTAGAGTTATTGATCCCTTCCTGTTTCTAACTTCCACCCACAGTAGACAATCCCTCCATAACTCCCTTCTTTTCTACAGCTGTGACACTATCTCTGATCAGCAGTGCCATGCCCCCACCTCTTTTGCCTCCCTCCCTGTCCTTTCTGAAACATCTAAAGCCTGGCACTCAAAGTAACCATTCCTGCCTCTGAGCCATCCAAGTGATGGCCAGAACATCATAGCTCCAAGTACTAATCCACGCTCTAAACTCATCCGCTTTGTTCATGATGCCTCTTGCGTTAAAATATACTTGTCTCAAACCATCAGTCTGAGCGTATCCCTTCTCTATCGCCTGCCTATCCTCCCTCTTGCACTGTCTCCAAGCTTTCTCTATTTGTGAGCCAACCATTCCTTCCTCTCCTCTTCAGTTCAGTTCCCACAAACCAGAGATTCCAGTTTAAACTCTCCCCAATAGTTTTAGCAATCCTCCCTGCCAGGACATTGGTCCCCCTCGGATTCAAGTGCAACCCGTCCTTTTTGTACAGGTCACGCCTGCCCCAAAAGAGGTCCCAATTATCCAGAAATGAATCCCTACCCCCTGCTCCAATCCCTCAGCCATGCATTTATACTCCACCTCACTCTGTTCCTATACTCACTGTTGCATGGCATAGGCAATAATCCCGAGATTACTGCCTTTGAGGTCCTGCTTCTCAAATTCCTTCCTAACTCCCTGTAGTCTGCTTTCAGGACCTCCTCCCTTTTCCTACCTATGAAATTATTTCACTACTTCAATAAGTTAGGAACTACAAAGAATTTGAAGGTATCAACAATTCTCTTGAATGTTACAATGAAAATGAAGATTTAATAGATGCAGTCATGAAATGCACTGTTTGAAGGCAGTCCGTAATCTTGCACTTGGTGCCTGTGTTGATTTTATGCATTTATAGTCAACCAAAAGAACACAGTGTTACACCGGATGAATTCCTTCATCGATAGCTATTTGGCACATACACAGTTCTAGAGTACTGCGGTAGTATGGTAGCGTTCTAATTTGTTCTGTATTTCATTTACATATGTAATTTGTTACTCAGGTGAACGGTAGTTTGTCTCTTTCACATCTTTTTATTTCCATGAAACTTCAGCTAATTGGGTAGCTGTTTTAATAGAGCCAAAATGTACTGGTCCCAATGTGTCTCAATTAACTGGAAACCATTGTATATACCAAATGTGAAATACCTTGTCAACATTGTTTTCAGGAGCTTTCACTGTTTTAATGGTATAGTTGTTTTAATCTAAACTGAATTCACTGCTTATACAGCCCTCGGGTTCTAAATAGACTATATTTTATGTGCATGGAATGTGATTTCCTAGTATAAACATATTAAAATATAAGTGAATAGAGTACATTATTTTTTCTTGTGTGTATGTTAGTGTCTGCAAAAGGTCGAATTAACATTGTGTTTTTCCACCGGTATAAGAACAGAAGTATGTCATAGACCCAGTAAGTCTGATCTGGCCTTTAGGTTTGAAAGTGAAGTTGAGACCAGTGAACGTAACCTTCAATGTTATCTCAACCATGTACAGATTTAACAGAAAGCAGACCTCTGGGACAAAGAATTCTAAAGAATCACAACGTCAGTTCCTTCTCACCAATCTTTAAGTGGCCGACCTCTTAGCCTGAGTTCCAAATTCACCCTGCACCCACCCTGCCTACTCTTCCCACCGACCCCCCCCCCCGTGAAGAAGCAAGGGAAGCCAGATCTCATTTCAATGAGCTCCTCCTTGCATTAAGGTGATCATTTTCATTCAGGTTTTTATGTAAACAAATAGTTCATGTGTGGTGGCTTGTAATTTCTCATCGATTCTAAACTTGCGTAAAATAGCAGCTAATCTTGATCTAGTCCCCAATAAGTAATCCTGAGCTAGTCCCCATTGACACCTGGTAATCCTGATCTAGTCCCCAATGAGACCAGGTAATCCTGATCTAGTCCCCAGTGAGACCAGGTAATCCTGATTTAGTCCCCAGTGAGACCAGGTAATCCTGATCTAGTCCCCAGTGAGACCAAGTAATCCTGATCTAGTCCCCAGTGGGTTTGTAGCTTAAAGATCATGGCTGCTCAGACTAGAATCAGAATCGGGTTTAATATTACCTGCATATGTCGTGAAATTTGTTAACTTAGAAGCAATAGTACAATGGAATACATGATAAATATAGAAAAGAATGAATTACAGTGGGTATATAGAACATAGAATAGTACAGCACAGTACAGGCCCTTCGACCCACAATGTTGTGCCGACCCTCAAACCCAGCCTCCCATACGAGCCCCCACCTTAAATTCCTCCATATACCTGTCTAGTAGTCTCTTAAACTTCACTAGTGAATCTGCCTCCACCACTGACTCAGGCAGTGCATTCCACACACCAACCACCCTCTGAGTAAAAAACCTTCCTCTAATATCCCCCTTGAACTTCCCACCCCTTACCTTAAAGCCATGTCCTCTTGTATTGAGCAGTGGTGCCCTGAGGAAGAGGCACTGGCTATCCACTCTATCTATTCCTCTTATTATCTTGTACACCTCCTTCTCTCCAAAGAGTAAAGCCCTAGCTCCCTTAATCTCTGATCATAATGCATACTTTCTAAACCAGGCAGCATCCTGGTAAATCTCCTCTGTACCCTTTCCAATGCTTCCACATCCTTCCTATAGTGAGGTGACCAGAAATGGACACAGTACTCCAAGTGTGGCCTAACCAGAGTTTTATAGAGCTGCATCATTACATCGCGAGTCTTAAACTCCATCCCTCGACTTATGAAAGCTAACACCCCATAAGCTTTCTTAACTACCCTATCCACCTGTGAGGCAACTTTCAGGGATCTGTGGACATGTACTCCGAGATCCCTCTGCTCCTCCACACTACCAAGTATCCTGCCATTTACTTTGTACTCTGCCTTGGAGTTTGTCCTTCCAAAGTGTACCACCTCACACTTCTCCGGGTTGAACTCCATCTGCCACTTCTCAGCCCACTTCTGCATCTTATCAATGTCTCTCTGCAATCTTTGACAATCCTCTACACTATCTACAACACCACCAACCTTTGTGTCATCTGCAAACTTGCCAACCCACCCTTCTACCCCCACATCCAGGTCGTTTATAAAAATCACGAAAAGTAGAGGTCCCAGAACAGATCCTTGTGGGACACCACTAGTCACAATCCTCCAATCTGAATGTACCCCCTCCACCACCACCCTCTGCCTTCTGCAGGCAAGCCAATTCTGAATCCACCTGGCCAAACTTCCCTGGATCCCATGCCTTCTAACTTTCTGAATAAGCCTACTGTGTGGAACCTTGTCAAATGCCTTACTAAGATCCATATAGATCACATCCACTGCACTACCCTCATCTATATGCGTGGTCACCTTCTCAAAGAACTCTATCAGGCTTGTTAGCCACGATCTGCCCTTCACAAAGCCATGCTGACTGTCCCTGATCAGACCATGGTTCTCTAAATGCCTATAGATCCTATCTCTAAGAATCTTTTCCAACAGCTTTCCCACCACAGACGTAAGGCTCACTGGTCTATAATTAGCTGGACTATCCTTACTACCTTTTTTGAACAAGGGGACAACATTTGCCTCCCTCCAATCCTCTGGTACCATTCCCGTGGACAACAAGGACATAAAGATCCTAGCCAGAGGCTCAGCAATCTCTTTTCTCGCCTTGTGGAGCAGCCTGGGGAATATTCCGTCAGGCCCCAGGGACTTATCTGTCCTAATGTATTTTAACAACTCCAACACCTCCTCTCCCTTAATATCAACATGCTCCAGAACATCAACCTCACTCATATTGTCCTCACCATCATCAAGTTCCCTCTCATTGGTGAATACCAAAGAGAAGTATGCATTGAGGACCTTGCTCACTTCCACAGCCTCCAGGCACATCTTCCCACCTTTATTTCTAATCAGTCCTACCTTCACTCCTGTCATCCTTTTTTTCTTCACATAATTGAAGAATGCCTTGGGGTTTTCCTTTACCCTACTCGCCAAGACCTTCTCATGCCCCCTTCTTGCTCTTCTCAGCCCCTTCTTAAACTCCTTTCTTGCTTCCCTATATTCCTCAATAGACCCATCTGATCCTTGCTTCCTAAACCTTCTTCCACCTGACTAGATTTTCTACCTCACTTGTCACCTATGGTTCCTTCACCCTACCATTCATCATCTTCCTCACCGGGACAAATTTATCCCTAACATCCTGCAAGAGATCTCTAAACATCGACCACATGTCCATAAACAACAGGAATTCTGCAGATGCTGGAAATTCAAGCAACACACATCAAAGTTGCTGGTGAACGCAGCAGGCCAGGCAGCATCTGTAGGAAGAGGTGCAGTCGACGTTTCAGGCCGAGACCCTTCGTCAGGACCACATGTCCATAGTACTTTTCCATAGAAACCATAGAAACTACAGCACAGAAACAGGCCTTTTGGCCCTTCTTGGCTGTGCTGAACCATTTTCTGCCTAGTCCCCACTGACCTGCACACGGACCATATCCCTCCATACACGTCCCATCCATGTATCTGTCCAATTTATTCTTGTATGTTAAAAAAGAAACCGCATTTACCCCCTCGTCTGGCAGCTCATTCCATACTCCCACCACTCTCTGTGTGAAGAAGCCCCCCCCCAATATTCCCTTTAAACTTTCCCCCCCTCACCCTTAACCCATGTCCTCTGGTTTTCTTCTCCCCTTGCCTCAGTGGAAAAAGCCTGCTTGCATTTACTCTATCTATACCCATCATAATTTTATATACCTCTATCAAATCTCCCCTCATTCTTCTACGCTCCAGGGAATAAAGTCCTAACCTATTCAACCTTTCTCTGTAACTGAGTTTCTTAAGTCCCGGCAACATCCTTGTAAACCTTCTCTGCACTCTTTCAACCTTATTTATATCCTTCCTGTAATTTGGTGACCAAAACTGAACACAATACTCCAGATTCGGCCTCACCAATGCCTTATACAACCTCATCATAACATTTCCAGCTCTTATACTCAATACTTTGGTTGATAAAGGCCAATGTACCAAAAGCTCTCTTTATAACCCTATCTACCTGTGACGCTACTTTTAGGGAATTTTGTATCTGTATTCCCAGATCCCTCTGTTCCACTGCACTCCTCAGTGCCTTACCATTAACCCTGTATGTTCTACCTTGGTTTGTCCTTCCAACGTGCAATACCTCACACTTGTCTGTATTAAACTCCATCTGCCATTTTCCAGCCCATTTTTCCAGCTGGTCCAAGTCCCTCTGCAGGCTCTGAAAACCTTCCTCACTGTCTACAACACCTCCAATCTTTGTATCATCAGCAAATTTGCTGATCCAATTTACCACATTATCATCTAGATCATTGATATAGATGACAAATAACAATGGACCCAGCACTGATCCCTGTGGCACACCACTAGTCACAGGCCTCCACTCAGAGAAGCAATTCTCTACTACCACTCCCTGCAAAAACTTCATCCCAATTCACACCCACAAGTAGCCTTGTAGCCTCATAATTTGCCTTTCCCCAATTAAAAATTTTCCTGTCCCCTCTGATTCTATCCTTTTCCATGATAATGCTAAAGGCCAGGGAGCGGTGGTCACTGTCCCCCAGATGCTCACCCACTGAGGGCTCTGTGAACTGACCCGGTTCATTACCTAGTACTAGATCTAGTATGGCATTTCCCCTGGTCGGCCTGTCCACATACTGTGACAGGAATTCGTCCTGGACACACTTAACTAACTCTGCCCCATCTAAACCCTTGGAACTAATCAGGTGCCAATCAATATTAGGGAAGTTAAAGTCACCCCTCTTATTTTTGCACCTTTCCAAAATCTGCCTCCCAATCTGCTCCTCTGTATCTCTGCTGCTACCAGGGGGCCTATAGAATACCCCCAGTAGAGTAACTGCTCCCTTCCTGTTCCTGACTTCCACCCATATTGACTCAAAAGAGGATCCTGCTACATTACCCACTCTTTTTGTAGCTGTAATAGTATCCCTGACCAGTAATGCCACCCCTCCTCCCGTTTTTCTGCCCTCTCTATCCCTTTTAAAGCACTGAAATCCAGGAATATTGAGAATCCATTCCTGCCCTGGTGCCAGCCAAGTCTCTGTAGTGGCCACTACATCATAATTCCATGTATGTATCCAAGCTCTCAGTTCATCACCTTTGTTCCTGATGCTTCTTGCATTGAGGTACACACATATGTATACATATGTATATTAAATAGTTGCAGAAACAGTAATAATAAAAGTGAGGCAGTGTTCAATGTCCATTTAGGAATCGGATGGCAGAGGGGAAGAAGCTGTTCCTGAATTGCTGAGTGTGTGCCTCCAGGCTTCTGTACCTCCTTCCTAATGGTAGCAATGAGAAGAGGGCATGATCTGGATGATGGAGGTCCTTAATAATGGAGGCTACCTTTCTGAGGTACCGCTCCTTGAAGATGTCTTCGATACTATGGTGACTAGAACCCACAATGGAGCTGACTCATTTTACAATTTTCTGTGGCTTCTTTCAATCCTGTGCAGTAGTTCCCCCCACCCCACCATACCAGACAGTGATACAGCCTGTTAGTATGCTCTCCACAGTACATCTGTAGGAGTTTCTGAGTGTTTTAGGTGTCAAATCAAATCTTCTGAAACTTCTAGTGAAATATAGCCACTGTCTTGCCTTCTTTATGCCTGCATCAGTATGTTGGGACCAGGTTAGATCCTCAGAGATGTTGACATCCAGGAACTTGAAACTGCTCACTCTCTCCACTTTTGATCCCTCTATGAGAATTGGTTCGTGTTCCTTTGTCTTACATTTTCTGAAGTCCACAGTCAGCTCTTTGGGCTTACTGACATTGAGTGCAAGGTCGTCGCTGTGACATCAGTCAACCAATTGGTATATCTTGGTCATCAGCTGAATAGATTTCATGTTGATTATATTTAAACAATAAGGACCAATGTACAACTTTACATTTATAGGAAAGAATTGGGATCTGAGTGCAGCACTGAATGACTTTGAACAGCTTAGGCAAGTTCACACTGGGAATTTGCCTCGTGTGTTCAATGAAGGAAGCTTCTGCAAACAACAAGAGAAAGAACAATCCAATCAGGTGAACAAGTGTGAACAGAGACCGGATGAGATTGCTCAAGGTAATAATGGTTTCCCTGTGTTCCTACAAGCATCTTGAACAATTTCAAAGATATTTTGACTGTCTTAAGTACTTGCCAAGTGACTCTACAACTGGAGTTACAAACAGAAATGGAAGATGTTATAAGTTTCTCGTAGATCTATTGGTATCAAACAAAACTCAAAGTAAACCCATCTTATCAGTTTTTCATTGATCACAGTAAGATTGCTGAGCATTAGTTCTTTATTTAGGAACAGAGTAAAGTTTTCAGTCTGATTTTCGGCAGCAATTTCAGCAATGTTGCCCAGGGAGCCTGACCCATATGAATGAAGAAAACTTCGACAACAGTGAGAACAAAGCACAGCCAGGTAACTGTGTATAAATGAACTTGTTTAGAAAAGTAGAGTAATACAATTCAACATCAAAATAGAAAATGCTGGAAATACTTAGTAAGTCAGGCTACATGTGAGGAAAGAGAAACAGTTCCGTTTTCAAGTCAATGACTGCCACTGAATCAAATTTATCCTAATAAATCATATTTTACAGAATATGACAACAGCACAGTAGTTAATTTATTAGCAAGAAACTTGATTAACAATTTTTCACCAGGTATCCCTGGAATTTAAAATGAATGATCACAAATTTGTAAAAGTTAACTTGTTACTGGTAATAGTGACCACAGATTTACTAGATTCCTGTCATTTTAGGGAAGGAAGCTTGCTCCCCTTAAGTGGCCAGCATATAACTCCAAACATTCTAATATGGTTGTTCCTGTCAAATGCCCTCCACAACATTGTAGCAAGCCACTCAGTTTAAGATAATTAGAGGTAAGCAATAATTGTCGTTCTTGCCAGGATGACCGGATCCCAAAACATGAACGAATGAACCAAAATCTGTTGAGATTGCTTTCTTCTGAATGAGGCCTGTCCCCAAATATCCAGTGAACATTTGCTCTTAAAGAAATTGCATGCTGGGATGTTGTATCTGCATATCAGATAACCAAAACCACTTCTCTCTTGCTGATGTTTTCCCATATCTTCAAATTCCATGGGCATGCAAACCTCTTAAATAATAGGATAATTGCCAAAAGTTAATTAGGATATTGTTTAACTTCAACCTGTACCTACACAACTTTGCATGATTTTTATTTTAGGTTTAAGCTGTATGTCTCCATGAACACAATGTTTTACAGTACGGGTGACCCAGGTTCAATTCCTGCCACTGCCTGTAAAGAAGTGATTGCCAACCTTTTTAAGCCCAAGATCCCCTACCTTGGGCTTAGTGAAAGGCAAGATCTACCCACAAAATGGTTTAGAGAAAAAACAACTCAGATTGTACTTCCAACTTGAGGCCTTTTATTTGGGCTAATTGTATTTGAATTACATAAAATGCTTTTGTCAAACTTTCAAATTAATTCAACCAAGAAAACACTGTAACTAGCATATCAAACAGGCCATAGCTGTCTTTCTTTAAGAATATTACAATACCTTTTGTAGTAACTTCTGCTTTGAAAAAGGACCACTCGACAACTTCATGTCCAAAGGAACAACTTTATCTGGGACAGCAAAACCAATGCTGCGAGGGGCTTATACACACATGCGCAGAAAAGACTGGAAGTAAAACCCCGCAACCCTGGAAACAACCTCTGTTTACAAACAGCTTTCCATAGCGGTAGTATTGCTATATTACCATTATCCTAATTGGTATTAACTTATCTTTATAATGCTCACATTACACTTCTCCCCCTTTAAATTCCAACATTCCCCAAATGTAAAAGAACTGGGAAACAAAAAACGGTGGTGTCATTATCTTGCGTACCTCTGGAACTTACACTAATGTCTCAGTAACAGTTTACCAATACAAATCAGCTGAAAAACATGGCAGATTCAACTTTCAGTCTAACAAAGGAAACTGTCCATTCAAATATTCAGTCTGTCAGGAGGTTTGCGAGAGTGCTGTGCTGCAATAGATGAAAATTATGAAATCTAAGTACAGGAGCTGTCTTACTGATAGGGTTGCCAACTTTCTCACTCCTAAATAAGGGACAAAAGTAGCAGTATAATACGGGACACTTGTGTTTACCCCAAGAAAAACTACCATGACCATGAAGCCTTGCACGGGCACCTGTGTGTGCATACGTGACATGCACATGCGTGTACGTGCCGATTTTTTCCTACAAATCGGTTTTGGCTTTAATCTTCCTGATTCTGTTAAGTAAAACTACACTATACATACATTATTTCTACTTTATATAGGCTGTGTATTTATCATATCATTCCTGCTTTTACTATATGTTAGTGTTATTTTAGGTTTTATGTGTTATTTGGTATGATGTGGTAGGTTATTTTTTGGGTCTGGGAACACTCAAAAATTTTTCCCATATAAACTAATGGTTATTGCTTCTTCGCTTTACGCCACTTCAGCATGAAAGGTTTCATAGAAACGCTCTACCTTAGCGGGGGAAATATGGGACAAGGGTGGTCCCGTACGGGACAAACCAATTTAGCCCAATATACGGGATGTCCCGGCTAATACGGGACAGTTGGCAACCCTACTTACTGACAGACACCTCACAGACTGTCTCAAACTGGCTGTCTGTAGTTATGATCCAAATTTCAGGGAACTAGCAGAAAGTATTCAGCCCCGGTCATCACACTGAGTGCAACAGTCAATTTTTATTCATTTATTTTTCGTGTTGAAATAAAATTAAATAATGAAACATAGAATTAAAGGTGTTGTAATGTGAGCATTATAAAAATATGTAATACTAATTATGATAGTATTTCCAGGTAGCAGGGTTTTACTTCTGGTCTTTTCTACTCTGGTGCATGGCGGGGGAGCTACACATATGCACACTGGGCAAGAAGAACGGAACTAAAACCCGGCAACCCAGAAACAATCTCTCTTTACAAACAGCTTTCAGTAGCAGAAGTATTGCTGTATTACCATTATCCTAATTAGTATTACTTATTTTTATAATGCTCACATTACAACAGTATTTGTGTATTTATTTTTCATTTTTTTCGGGATCTACTGCGAAAGCCTCAAAGATTGACTGGTTGGCGACCACTACAAGAGTTTGTACATTCTCCTCGTGACCAAGTGGGTTCCTCCGGGTGCTCCAGTTTCCTTCCACAGTCCAAAGACATACCTGTTAGTAGGCTAATTGGTCATTGTAAATTGTCCCATAATTAAACTAGGATTAAGTTGCTCAAAGATCCAGAAGAGCCTACTCCGCATTGTATCTCCATAATTTTTTTTAAATTTCTGTACTCTGATGAATGTTTTATTTGCAAGAGGGAATGAGCAACAAAAAACACCTGATAGACAAACCTTTCTTCAACTAAAAGTATCTGCCTTATTCAAAATGCAAAAAGATTTTAACTATTGGAAATCTTAAATTAATCCAGAAAATGCTGGAAATACACAGTAGCTTAGGCAGCATCAATGAAGAGCAAAGCAAAATATTAGTATGATAATTTGACAAAATATTCTCCAATTTTAGATTCATCTTGGGAAAACTATCAATTCCTCTCTCTACCGACAGATGCTATATGACCTGCTGAGTGTTTTCAGTATTGAATAGTTTTACTTCACAATGTATAAAGTTGTTTCCAAACCCTTGTATAATATTCTTTTGAACACCTTGATGAACAGAGGTCTTTGTAAAAAAAAACCATGAATAACCCTTCATTTTCAGAAGTGAATAAAATTTCTGACCCTGGATTGTCACAAGAGTGTAACTTCATCTTTTACTTCAGTGATTCCTGATATCTGCTAGTGTACCGCATCCTCGATTCAACTGTGAATAATTGTTTTAAAAACACTAACTTGAAGATCCCTTTATCACTAATATCTAGCCTGCCTATCAGAAATAATTGCCTTTTCCTGACCATTTTCTTTGTCAATTCATTGGTTGTGATGTTTCCGGTGCAATTGAGAGCTTGTATTTTACTGGATTTATCTTTTCACTATAAAGTGGTTGCTGATTGTTGTCCTTTCCGAGCCAATCAGATTTTGCAGTTTTGGTACATTATAATTGATTGTCTTTCCCCATTCAATATAGAAAAACGCCTCTCACGGGGAATTTCTCATGCAAGTTCAGCTATTGTGTCCCTGGCTCGTTCACAAGTGGCAAATGAATGCAACAGTGAACAATTTCCTTTAGAGATGCCCATTTACACATTCCAGCTACCTGATTTAAATGTCTACAGTGAAGATTTTCGAAGCTTTATTGAAAGAGATTTGATTGAGCAATCAACGATGGTCGCCTTGGAACAGGCAGGTGAGAAAATTTCTTAAAATGAATCTGCTAATGTGAGGTGCAGATGACGTTAGTGTATAAAATGAAAACAGGTTATTAGGATCATATACACAAATAACATTCAATCATATTCATAATAGCAAATCAAAATTTGAAGCTGTTCCAAAATAAAATATACTCCAGACTGCAAATCACAGGCTCCAACAGTTTCAGAATCACATTTAAGAAGAAAAACAAATGTAAAAGATATAAAAGAAGTAAAATATATGATTTCATGGTCTATCCAGAAGGTGTCACAGGCGCCATCTTGACCAGAACCAGTTACCTGTCTCCTGAAAAATTGTATGCAGTTCTGGTCACTTACCTGCAGGAAAGATGTAAATAAGATTGAAAGAGTACAAAGAAACTTTACAAGAATGTTGCCAAGACTGCAGGACCAAGGTTGAATAGGTTAAAATTTTATTCCCAAAATGTAGAAGATTGAGAAGAGATTTGATTAGAGATATACAATATTATGAGGGATATAGATAGGGTAAGTGCAAATAGGCTTTTTCCACTGAGGTTGGGCGAAACTAGAACTAGAGGTTATTGGTTAAAGGTGAAAGGCGAAGTATTTGAGGAGAAACTTCTTCACCTGGAGAGTGGTGAAAGTATGGAGCCAGCTGCCAGCGCAAGTAATTTTGATTTCAACGTTTAAGAGAAGTTTGGATAGGTACGTGGATGGAAGAGGTATGGTCCAGGTGCAGGTCGCTGGGACAAAGGAGTTTAAATGTTTCGGGATGGATTAGATGGACTGAAGGACCTGTTTCTGTACTGCAGCTCTCAATGACTACTTGGCTTATTAATGCTGCTGTTTAAAATTCCATACAGAACCTTTTACAGCCTAACAACCTTCTGATGTTCTGTGTTTATTCTTTCTCCCTCTCATTTATCAACAGATATCCCTTTACTTGTGATAATGTTCAATCATTGTGAACTCCAGCAAGTACACATTCCTCAAATTTTAGATTATTTGATATTAAGTTATATAAGAAATGAGTCACAGAAACTATTTGCACTTTTTAGCAAGTCTGGATAAGAGGGGTACTTGGTTTCTTCATCTCTATCCCATTTAAGCCCTTCATACTTCTTGTCTTTTATTTGCTTTTACTCTATCAAAATATTTTCAATTCTTCTTGGTAATATCTTTACAATATATTCTATATTTATCCTTCAATGATTCATTGCTCCTTTCGTCAAAAGATAGATTGGAGTGTAAACAATGCCCTAAGAATGATCGAACCAAAGATCAAAGTATATTGAGAATGGACTCCATTTCTGCCTTGTCAATTCCACTATTACTCCTACAACTTTACACATCTGTTCCTCTACACTTCTGTTACTACACTGTATTTCATTTCTCATTTATTGAGGTTGGGGCCTCTAGTCCTCTTTGTAAATGACAGTGCATAATGAGGCCATCTTGCTAATAAACCAACTGTTGATTTTTATAGGCCGACTCAATTGGTGGTCAGTTGTTTGTTCAAGCTGCAAGCGGCTTTTGCCATTGGCAACAACAGGAGATGGGAACTGCCTCTTACATGCAGCTTCTCTAGGTAATACATGAGTGCTGTATGTTCTATATATTTTATCACAAATTTCTGAAAAGTTTGACTAAAAAGCACTCACTTGCATTGTAGGCATGTGGGGTTTCCATGATAGAGACCTAATACTTCGCAAAGCTCTTTATGCCATGATGAAAAATGGCCCAGAAAGAGAAGCACTGAAGAGGAGATGGAGGTGGCAGCAAACCCAGCAAAATAAGGAGGTAAGTGCATACAGTTTTATTGGCTCCTCACTTTGTAATATTAAATGAAAATTGGACTGCAGGGTAAAGGTTGCTTAAGGCAAATTAAGGCATTCTGCTTTCCTCAGCAAACTTAAATATATCAAAAGTGGACTTATGCTTTATCTTTTCATGGAGTTAATTTTCCACTGAGATTGTTATGAATCTGCTGGCAGATGTGGTCCAAGGAAAGGTTAAGAGTAGCGAACACACCCTTCAATTATATAAAGCCTGGTTTGGCTGCATTTGTGATATTGTATACAGGTCTGCTTTCCATTGCTTACATACAAAAGATGGTATTATGTTGCTATAAAGGGAGTTCACCAGGCAAATGTTCAGAATGGCAGGTTTACTAACAAGGAAACGTTAAGCATACTGAGGTTGTGATCTGAAAAAATACTTCATTCAAATGTGGACAGTTCTTGAGGGCCTTGAAAGGGGGCATGAAGGGCTGAAGTTTTCCCTGGCTGGGTGACCCCAACTAAATAAGTAACATAATTCAGATTGCTGTGAACCTCCAGAATTTTCTACCCAAGAGGGTTTAGGCATTGAGAATATTCAGGACAGAGATCAATAGATTTTTAAGTGTAATGTATTTAGCTCTGTAGGAGCTGGATACATTTTTAATCATGAACATGGATAGGTTGTCTCCAGTCAATCCTCCTCTTGGTATTTCATTGTCAACAGACCACATTCTATTTATAAATGCTTTTGGTTGCTTGTCTCCCTTACACAGTATATACTATGATTTTAAAGGAATAATTTTTATTATGCCCACAGACTTCTAGACAGGGCATCATTCCAAATTATGTCTGGACAGCCATATTCAATTTCTTGGCAGTAATGACCCATCTAAAGATAAAATCCTTGACACCTCTTCCCCAATTGTTTGTGCTTAGAAACAATAGCTGGATTGCAGGGTCTTGATTAGTTAGAGCAAAAGTGCTGCATGCTGATTTCCCTTAAAAGTGGGCGAATATACACTTCATAAAACATCCTACAGTACAGTGTAAGGACAGGCCCTTTGGACCACCGTGATGTACTGAACTAGTTCAATTAGTAATGAAATGCCCCATCTCAACTTGGTGTACTTGGAGACACATGGAGAAATAGGGCAAAGTCAGTATGTTTCCTTAAGAAATAACAAGCAGGATAGACAAAGGAGAATCGGTGGATTATGTGTACTTCAATTTTCAGAAGGCCTTTGACAAGGTGCCACATATGAGGCTGCTTAATAAGCTACCAGTCCATGGTATTAGATTCTAGCATGGATAAAGTAGTGGCTGATTGGCAGGAGGCAAAGAATAGGAAATAAAAGAAGCTTTTTCTGGTTGGCTGCCGGTGACCAGTAGTGTTGCACAGGGGTCTGTGTTGGGACTGATTCTTTTTACATTATATGTCAGTGATTTGGATGCAGGAATTTGGATTTGGATTTTGGATTTTGGATGCTTTGTGTGCAGATAATGAAGTTTACAGATGATATGAAGATAGGTGAGGGACAGATAGTGTTAAGGAAGTGAAGAGGCTATAGAAGGACTTAAACAGATTAGGAGAAGGGCAAAGAAGTGGCAGATGGAATACAGTGCTGGGAAATGTATAGTCATGCACTTTGGTGGAAGAAATAAGAGTGTAGACAATTTTGTAAATAGAGAGAACATTCAAAAATCTGAGGTGCAAAGGGACTTGGGAGACATTCTGCAGGATTCCCTAAACATTAATTTGTAGGTTGAGTTGGTGGTGAGGAAGGCAAATGGAATATTAGCATTTATTTCAAGAGGGTTAGAATATAAAATCAAGTTTGTCATGATAAGGCTTTATAAAGCATTGGCGAGGCCTCATTTGGAGTATTGTGATCAGTTTTGGGCCCTTGTATAAAAAAGGATGTGTTGACATTGGAGAGATTTCAAAGGAGGTCCTTGAAAATGAATCTGGGATTGAAAGGCTTATTTGAGGAGCCTTTGATGGCTGTGAGCCTGTACTCAGAAGAATGGAGGGGGTTCTCATTGTAACTTACTGAATGTTGAAAGGCCACGATAGGGTAAATTTGGAGAGGATGTTTCCTATCGTGGGGAGTCTAAAACCAGAGGGCATGGCCTCAGAATTAAGGAATGTCCATTGAGAACAGAAATGACAAATATTTTCTTTAGCCAGAGGGCGGTGAAATCTGTGGAATTCTATGTCACTAACGGCTGTGTAGGCCAAGTCATTTGGGTATATTTAAGAGGAAGGTTGATAGGTTCTTGTTTAATCAGGGCATCAAAGATACAGGGAGAAGGCAGGAGAATGGGTTTGAAAAGGATAATAAATCAGTCAGTGTGAAATGGCGGTGCAGACTCAATGGGCCAAATGGCATAATTCTGTTCATAGGTCTTGTGGTCTTATAATGGTCTTAAATTATTGCTTTCCTGATAATTTGAGATTTAAATTTTGTAAACATGTTTAAAATATAGCATCAAATTTAAATTGTGCCTATTTTTCACTGAACAAACTAGTCGGGCTTGGTTTACACTGAAGAGGAGTGGGAACGAGAGTGGAATGAGCTACTTAAACTTGCTTCCAGTGAGCCTCGAATACACTGCAGTAAGAATACAGGCACCTGTGGCGGGTAAGTGAACTGTTTAGATGACTTAACTATTCATACTAATAAAAGCATGTCTAGCTGCAATAAGTTCCAAATATGAGTGTTTTGTCTGATTGCTGATACTTTTTAAAGAAATATTCATTTTAAATGTATGGAACTAAAAGACTATTGTGTTAAATCTTTTTATTTGGCAAATCTTGTAATTTAATGTACAATAGGTAGTCAACTGATAATTAATTGTACACCCATTGCTTCTGTAAAGAGCAAGCTGTTCTTCCCATTGTCTTTGCCAATGCTTGAACCCAAAACAGCATTGATTTCACCAGTTGAAGGAGGATGCTCCGTACAAGTCACCTGCTGTGCTGCCCTACATCACCTGTGTTGCAGGAGAAATTGAAGTTTTAAAAAGGTGCCATATAAATGTTTTCTTTTCTCTGTAGAGTTAAAGTTCTGCAGAATTCCTAGTTTCTTCTGCTTACACAAATCTGAAGACAAGAATATTTTCATGCTGTTTAACCAGGCAGTGCTACCTACACTCAGTGGCCACTTTATTAGGCACCTCCTTTACCTAACAAAGTGGCCACTGAATGTATGTTTGTGGTCTTCTGCTGCTGTAGTCCATCCACTTGAGAGTTTGACATGTGTGTCCAGAGATGCTCTTCTGCACACCTCTGTTGTAATGTGTGGTTATCTGAGTTACTGTCGCCTTCCTGTCAGCTTGAACCAGTCTGGCCATTCTCTGACCTCTCATTAACAAGATGTTTTTGCTCACAGAACTTCAGCTCACAGGATGTTTTTTTATTTCTAGCACCATACTCTGTGAACTCTAGATAGGCTGTAGACATGTGTGGCACCTTGTCAAAGGCCTTCTGGGACTGTTGTACGTGAAAACTCCGGTAGATCAGCTGTTTCTGAGATACTCAAATCATCCCATCTGGCACCACCAGTCATTCCACAGTCAAAGTTAGATCACATTTCTTCCCCATTCTGGTTTGCTCTCAGCAGCTGAACCTCTTGACCATCTCTACATACCTTTGTATGTTGAGTGGCTGCCCATGTGATTGGCTGATTATGTATTTGTATTAATATGTAAATGTACCAAATAAAGTAGCTACTGAGTATATACTCTTTGTTTAAGCTATAGTTACTTTCAGGTAGAATTAAGCATAGATATTTGCCTATGAAACCTTAGAGTCATAGAGCAGTACAACACGGATCCAGACCCCTTGGCCCAATCAATCCAGCTCACCCAAAATTCCTTGTGTTCAACCCATATCCTTCTAGGCTCCACTCTTTCGTGTACCAGCCAAAGTGCTGCTTGGGTAGTATTGTTTTACCTGCCTCAACTACTACTTATGGCATCTTATTCTTATGTGCAATCTTTGCAGTTTACCACATCTTTTGTATCAGTAGGGTGACAAAAGCTGTACATGGTACTCCAAGTGCAGCCTCACCAGCAGCTTATACAAATGAAGCATGATGTCCTAACTTCTATACTTGGTGTGCCCTGGTCAGGAAACCTAGCCAGTGTATTAAATGTCTTAGTATATTCTGAGCCTGTGCCTTCTGGTCCTAGACTCCCCCACGATAGGAAACATCTTATTCATGTCCACTCTATCTCAGCCGTTCAATATTCAATAAGTTTCAATGAATTTGAAACAAGTTGTTGAACCCACCCCCTACTATTTAGCTCCATCAACAACTCTAGCTTTGCAATCGCCAGGACCCTGGTCCCACTTCAATAGGAGCCTATCCCATTCAAATAGCTCCCTCCTTCCCCAAAACTGACACCAATCTCTTTCAACAAACTATGCATTTGTAGTCCAAGGCCCCTCTGTTCCATTATGCTCTATAGTGCCCTGCCATTAATATTATAAAATCTCGTTGTTTTGTCATTCCGAAATGCATCACCTCACACATAACTGTATTAAAGTCCATTCGCCACTCCTCAGCCCACTTCCTGAACTAGGTCAAGATCTTTTTGTAATCTGCAGTAACCTTCTTACTATGAACAACGACATCTAATTTTGTGTCATCCACAAACTTACAGATTGCGTCATTTGCATTTAAATCCATTTGTATAAATAATGAATAACAAGGGTATCAACACTGACCCCTGTGGCACAATTAGTTATGGCCTCCATTCTGAGAAACAACCTGCAACCATCCTCTCCTTTCTACTTCCAAGTTAATATTGAATCCACCTGGATACCATGCGACCTAACCTTCCAGTCCAGCCTACCCCTGCAGGACCTTGTTGAAGACCTTGCAATGGTCCACATAGTCAACATCCGCTGCCCTATCCTCAGTGTATTTTTTGGTTACTTCTCTGAAAACCTCTTAATGATTCGACAAGCACAACTTTCCAAATACTAAGCCATGTTGATGACTCCTAATCAGACTATATCTGTCCAAATACTAGTAGACCCTGTTCATCAGAATTTCCTCCGGCAACTTCCCCACTCAGGATGTTAGGCTATAGTTTACTGGTTATTTAGTTATGGCTATAAATTATGTAAGGTTTACCATTAAAAATTGATTTTGTTATTTTTCTTTTATTAAAAGCATTTTCCCTGAGTATAAGGTTAAAAGTTTGAGAGAGCCATGGTTTTGAAGGGATATTGGAAACTTGGTTTGGAAAAAGAGAGCTATCTACAATAAATATAGGCAACATGGAGTAAATGATGTGCTCGAGGAATATAAAGAATGTAAAAAGAATCTTAGAAAGAAATTAGAAAAGCTAAACGAAAATATGAGGCTGCTTTGGCAAGTAAGGTGAAAATAAATCCCAAGGGTTTCTACAGTTATATTAATAGCAAAGGATAGTGAGGGATAAAATTGGTCCCTTAGAGAATCAGAGTGGACAACTATGTGTGGAGTCAAAAGAGATGGGGGAGATTCTGAACAATTTCTTTTCTTCGGTATTCACTAAGGAGAAGGATATTGAATTGTGTAAGACAAGGGAAACAGATAGGGAAGTTATGGAAACTATGATGATTAAAGAAGAGGAAGTACTGGCGCTTTTAAGGAATATAAAAGTGGATAAGTCTCCGGGTCCTGACAGGATATTCCCTAGGACCTTGAGAGAAGTTTGTGAGGAAATAGCAGGGGCTCTGACAGAAATATTTCAAATGTCATTAGAAACAGGGATGGTGCCGGAGGATTGGCGTATTGCTGATGTGATTCCATTGTTTAAAAAGGGTTCTAAGGGTAAACCTAGCAATTATTGGCCTGTGAGTTTGACATCAGTGGTGGATAAATTGATGGAAAGTATTCTTAGAGCAGGTATATATAATTATCTGGATAGACAGGGTCTGATTTGGAGCAGTCAACATGGATTTGTGCGTGGAAGGTCATGTTTGACAAATCTTATTGAATTTTTGAAGAGGTTACTAGGAAAATTGATGGGGATAAAGCAGTGGATGTTGTCTATATGGACTTCAGTAAAGCCTTTGACAAGGTTCCACATGGAAGGTTAGTTAGGAAGGTTCAATCATTAGGTAGTAATATTGAAGTAGTAAAATGGATTCAGCAGTGGCTGGATGGGAGATGCCAGAGAGTAGTGGTGGATAACTGCTTGGCAGATTGGAGGCCGGTGACTAGTGCTGTGCCTCAGGGATCTGTACTGAGTCCAATGTTGTTTGTCAGATACATTAATGATCTGGATGATGGGGTGGTAAATTGGGTTAGTAAGTATGCAGATGATACTAAAATAAATTGAGTTGTGGATAATGAAGTAGGTTTTCAAAGCTTGCAGAGAGATTTAGGCCAGTTAGAAGAGTGGGCTGAAAGATGGCAGATGGAGTTTAATGCTGAAAAATGTGAGGTGCTGCATTTTGGTAGGACTAATCAAAATAGGACATAAATGGTAGGGCATTGAAGAGTGCAGTAGAACAGAGGGATCTAGGAATAATGGTACATAGTTCCCTGAAGGTGGAATCTCATGTGGATAGGGTGGTGAAGAAAGCTTTTGGTATGCTGGCTTTTATTAATCAGAGCATTGAGTATAGGAGTTGGGATGTAATGTTGAAATTGTACAAGGCATTGGTGAGGCCAAATTTGGAGTATTGTGTACAGTTTTGGTCACCAAATTATAGGAAAGATGTCAACAAAATAGTGAGAGTACAGAGAAGATTTACTGGAATGTTATCTGGGTTTCATCACCTAGGTTACAGAGAAAGGTTGAACAAGTTGGGTCTTTATTCTTTGGAACGTAGAAGGTTGTGGGGGGATTTGATAGAGGTATTTAAAGTTACGAGGGGGATAGGTAGAGTTGACGTGGATAGGCTTTTTCCATTGAGAGTGGAGGAGATTCAAACAAGAGGACATGAGTTGAGAGTTAAAGGGCAAAAGTTTAGGGGTAACATGAGGGGGAACTCAGAGAGTGGTAGCTGTGTGGAACGAACTTCCAGCAGAAGTGGTTGAGGCAGGTTCGATGTTGTTGTTTAAAGTTAAATTGGACAGCTATATGGACAGGAAAGGAATGGAGGGTTATGGGCTGAGTGCAGGTCGGTGGGACTAGGTGTGAGTAAGAGTTCGGCACAGACTAGAAGGGCCAAGATGGCCTGTTTCCGTGCTGTAATTGTTATGTGGTTATATGGTTATATAATGGATTTCAGTTAATTGGGACACATCAGGACCTGTATAAGTGCCCCAATTAAGTACTGTTTCTTGGAAATAGTTCAAAAACAATAAAAAAATGACTAACTACCGTTTAACTGAGTAACAAATTATGTATTTAAATGAATTACAGAACAATTCAAAACACTACTAATGCCACTACAGTTCTATAAAACTGCGTATTAGTTCCTAATGATTATCAACGGATGAATTCATAGCTTTCATTCCCTTCCTTTCTGAAGTAATGTTAAAAATCACTGCTTTTTGAATCACCGTCTGTTAGTCAAATGCGTAACATAAGTCAAGCACACACAACTGATGCTATTTGAAAAAGTGGTCGCTCTAAGCACGATGTAGTGTTTAACGGCCACATGAGTGCTTGTGACTGATGCTGGTTGGAAAATGTTCGGTAATAGTCTCATGTCCCAATTAAGCTGCATAGTATCTCAAATAAATGAAGAGAGTCCCAGCTCTTTTCTCAATTAGTTTTTGTTCTTTAAGAGTTATCCTAAATAAGTGGCTGCCCCAATTAATGGATGGCCCAATTAACCGGAATTTACAGTATCTCAAAAATTGAATCAAGTGTGACAAGAATACACATAGATTAAGATGTAGCTGGCCTGGGCTGGCACCAGTGGAATCAGCAGTTGGTCTGCCACCTGTCTTCAGGAGAGAGAGAGAGAGATAAGGAAAACAATGGGGCAGCATTTGGAGATGTTAATGAAGGAAGGAGAGCTGTCAAGATCGGCTCCCCCTTTGAACCCTGAACTGTTTGAAGTGATGGACAGGCGATACCCCAGCAGAGGGATAAAAAGGGACAGGTTCACTAAGGCAGGACACACACGACACCCGAGGTAACAAGACCCTGGAAGCGGTGCGTCTCTAACAAGTCGGTGGGAAGTACCGGGCCATAGACACTCAGGGTGGAAAGGCACGATCGGCGGGAACCTGGTGTGTGTCCACCCTTGCCTGGGTGCCAGGTTCACTGCAGGGAAACGATCGTATCTGGAAACAGAGGGGTCACGGTTGGTGACCTCAGATGACATCACAAAGGACTCGCCCGAAAGCTGACTGCGAGGGTCTGTGTGGAAGCTGTGTTGAATGCTCATTCGTTTTGCTCCCTCTCTCCTTCCCCCACACTGTCCATCTTCCACGGCAGCGATTACTGCGAACTGAACTGAACTAAATTGAACTGAACTTTGCATCACTTTGAAACTGGTCATTTACCCCTGTACAACGATAGAGCTTGATTGATCCTGTTATCTTAATTCTGTGTACATGTATGTTTATCATTGCTGAACTGTTGCATTCATTATCCTTTTGATTAGAGTACTGTGTTGCTTGTTTCTTTAATAAAACTTTCTTAGTTCCAGTAATTCAGACTCCAACTGAGTGATCCATTTCTGCTGGTTCGGCAACCCAGTTACGGGGTACGTAACATAAGTGGGGGCTCGTCTGGGATTTTGAACGCTAAATTTGGGACGGAGTAAATTGATTGGCTCAAAATTCCCGAAAGAAAGAAAAGACAAACAGCAGAAATGGAGGCTGAGGAATTTATAAAGGCACCGACCTTGGAGGCATTAGAGGATGCCAGGAAATCGGAATTGGTAGCCGTGGCCAAACGGTTGAATCTTGCTAAGGGGAAGTCGACAATGAGGAGAGAGGAGATACACAGAGCTATCGTAGAGCACTATGTATCTAAAGGTGTGTTTCCCCAAGGCGAGCTGGGGGTGGTGTCTATTGAAAAACCTGCTGGAGACGTGGTACAGGTGCAGCTTGAAAAACTGAGACTCGAGCACGAGTTCCGGGTACGGCAGTTAGAACATGAAGGGAAGCAGTTAGAAAGGCGGGAGAAAGAGAGAGAGTTAAAGAGACAGCTGGAGCGAGAGGAGAAACAGAGGGAAAGGGAATTCAAGCTGGAGAAGTTAAGGTTAAGGGCAGAGCAGGAGCTCGTGCCGAACCAAGGTGGAGGGATCCGGGCGACCCAGGAGGTTAGGCTGGTTCCCCCATTTGACGATACCGGCGTGGATCGGTACTTTCTGCATTTCGAAAAAGTTGGTACAAGTCAGGACTGGCTGAGGGATAAGTGGGCGGTTTTGCTTCAGAGTGTACTGAAAGGGAAAGCCCAACAAGCTTACTCAGCTTTGTCCGCGGAAGATGCCCAGAGGTATGAGGTGGTGAAAGAGGCCATCCTCAGGATTTATGAGTTGGTCCCGGAAGCATACCGGCAGAGGTTCCGGAATGCGAGGAAGCAGTGGGACCGCACGTATTTAGAGTTTGCCCGTGAGATGCAGACATATTGTGAGCGTTGGTGCGCCTCGAAGGGGGTAGAGGGGGATTATGACAGACTGCTACAGCTGATTCTGATTGAGCAGTTTAAAGGTTGTGTCCCTGAGGGTATGAGACCCTACCTAGATGAGAAAGAGGCAGCCACGTTAGCCGCAACTGCTAAATTAGCGGATGAGTATGCGTTGACGCATAAAATGAAGTTTGCCCCGAGTAAAGGCTACCAGAAGGGTAGTCAGGACGGCAGGGAGAGTCCGCCCGAAAAGTCAGAAAGTAAGCCGGGGACTAACGAGGAGGATAAGGTAGACCGGGAGGAGTCTGGTAGGAAGTCTCCTGGGGTCGTCTGTTATAATTGCGGGAAAGTCGGACACTTTGCGTCCAGGTGCTTTGCCCCAAAGAAGGAGACGGGAAAAGGAAAAATGACGATTTTGACTGGCTGTATCGAGCTGGTAAACGAACCACTAGGACAGGACAGGTCTGCCAAAGTTCAGGAAGAGCGCGAGAGGTTTATCTCGGCCGGATTGGTGTCGGTGAAGGAGGGGTTAAAACCAGTTCCAGTGCAGATCTGGAGAGACACGGGAGCATGTCAGTCACTAATACTGAGTGTATTAGAGTTTAGCTCAGAGACCCAGACTGGGGAGGTCAAGGTCAAAGGTATTGGAGAAGAGACAGAGACAGTCCCTTTGCACCAGATACACTTACAAAGCAATCTGGTCTCTGGACTAGTCACGATCGGGGTGAGGTCCGAATTACCGATGAAAGGCGTGGAAGTCTTGCTCGGTAATGACCTTGCCGGGGGAATCGTGTTCCCAGCCATGAGATTGACAGGTCAGCCTGCCAGCATCGAGGGCCCACCCATGGACTCACAGGTTCATCACGGGACTGCGGTAGTAAATTTAGCTGAGACGTTTCTGCCAGCCTTGTACGAGAAGGGGGTAGAAAGTGAAAAGAAGGAGTGTAGTGAGACAAGAGGTAGTGAGGAAGCTGGGACAGATGTAGCATTAGCCAGGAAAGAATTTGTGCAGACGCAGGAGCGAGACGAGGGGCTGATGGTTTTGGCAGAGACAGCTCTCTCTGCCACAGACTTAACAAAGGAACTAGTAGGCTATTGTGTGGAGGAGGAAGTGCTAAGGAAGAAAGGGAAACCAAGTACCGTAGCCGCAGATGAGGAATAGCGGGTGGTGCAAAAGAGTTATGGGGATGAGATTTTTAACCTGGCCCACAAGGTACCCCCCGGTGGACATTTTGCGGTACTGGAGGGAACAGTTGGTGGAATCATGAAAGAGGTTTACCGGCTGCACCGGAGGAAGGATGTTATTGATTAGGGCCGACGCGAACTGAGATGGTCACAGGCCTTTGATATGCTAACAAACCTAGTCGGTGTTAGCGCGGAAATCAATGAAGCTAGGTTTCCCCCAATAAGAGAAAAAAACCATTTTGAAAAGATGAGTATGGTATCGACCAGATGGGAGAAGGCTATTGTTTTGGCCAGCTCTGCTGATAAGGTCTCTCCCTTAATCCCTGAACAAAGCAACTCTTTAGGAGAAGTAATTAAACGACTCGCACACGTGTGTTTGATTGTCCCGAAGCAATGCAAAGAACTGGGACGTTGGGTGGTGTCTGTTACAATAGGGTAGCCTAGCGAGCAACAATCCTATAGAATGAGTAATTCAGTGACAAAAGGGCTGACGAACACAGAGGTGTGTATTGGCAATGTAATACGGCTATCTGAAGCCAGCTTGATAGTGAACCTTGAAAAAAATGAGTTCCGCCACACGAAGGTCACTTACCTGGGAATTGTGGTGACACAGGGGCAGCTGGCAGCGATGCAAGCTACAGTGCAGGCTATCGCTGACATCCCAACCCCGACAGACAGGAGGGCCCTCAGAAGGCTCTTGGAGATGGTGGGGTACTGTAGGAAGTTTTGCAATAATTCTGCGGTTACCACCCCTCCCCCTCCTACTAAGCCCTTGCGAGAGAAAACTAAGTCGGAATGGGACAACCCTTGTTATTGTGGTCCGGGACGAAACCCAATGAGAGGTTACATTGATCGCAATTCATCAGTGTTTTTGGCCACTATGAAGTTTGCTAAATTGGAGCCTGGTCTAAGGGATTATTAATAACACATATAAAAGGAACAGAAAATGTGATGGCTGACTGTCTGTCAGGTGTTGACAACTTCAAACTCGCTGTATTAGCCAAATAGCTGATAAAGATGTATATTTGTGTGTGTATCAAATAATATATTCATGTTTGTAATTTTTACCCCCTGGTAAAGATCCTTAAAGGGGGGAAGTGTGACAAGAATACATATAGATTAAGATGTAGCTGGCCTGGGCTGGCACCAGTGGAATCAGCAGTTGGTCTGCCACCTGTTTTCAGGAGAGAGAGAGATAAGGAAAACAATGGAGCAGTATTTGGGATGTTAATGAAGGAAGGAGAGCTGTCAAGATCGGCTCCCCCTTTGAACCCTGAACTGTTTGAAGTGATGGACAGGCGATACCCCAGCAGGGGGATAAAAAGGGACAGGTTCGCTAAGGCAGGACACACACGACACCCGAGGTAACAAGACCCTGGAAGCGGTGCGTCTCTCACAAGTCGGTGGGAAGTACCGGGCCATCGACGCACAGGGTGGAAAGGCACGATCGGCGGGAACCTGGTGTGTGTCCACCCTTACCTGGGTGCCAGGTTCACCGCAGGGAAACGATCGCATCTGGAAACGGAGGGGTCACCGTCGGTGACCTCAGATGACATCACAAAGGACTCGCCCGAAAGCTGACTGCGAAGGTCTGTGTGGAAGCTGTGTTGAATACTCATTCGTTTTGCTCTCTCTCTCCTTCCCCCACACTGTCCATCTCCCACGGCAGCGATTACTGCGAACTGAACTGAACTAAATTGAACTGAACTTTGCGTCACTTTGCGACACTTTACCCCTGTACAACGATAGAGCTTGATTGATCCTGTTATCTTAATTCTGTGTACATGTATGTTTATCATTGCTGAACTGTTGCATTCATTATCCTTTTGATTAGAGTACTGTGTTGCTTGTTTCTTTAATAAAACTTTCTTAGTTCTAGTAATCCAGACTCCAACTGAGTGATCCATTTCTGCTGGTTTGGTAACCCAGTTACAGGGTACGTAACACAAGTTACAATTAATGTATTCTGAGCTTTGCTGTGTAGAGTTCAGCAGACTTTGAGGAAATAACAGGCAAGATACATAAAGGAGAGTCAATAGATGTTGTTAACTTGGATTTTCAGAAGGCCTTTGATGAGTTGCTGCACATGAAGCTGCTAAACAAGGTAGTACATGAAAGTTACTAACATGGAGAGAAGATTGGCTGTGTGGCAGAAGGCAAATAGTGGGAATAAAGGGGACCTTTTGTGGTTGGCTATCAATGACTAGTAGAGGTCAACCTGAGACCACTTTCATGTTAAATATTAATGATTTGGAAGACAGAATTTATGGCTTTATGACAAAATATGCAGATGATAGGTGGAAGGGCAGGCAGTGTTGAGGAAGCAAGGAGGCAGCAGAAGGACTTGGGCATATTAGGAGAATGGGAAGGAGATTCAGAAATCAAAGGTGCAAAAGGAGTTGGAAGCCCAAGTGGGGTGGGGGGGTTCCCTAGAGGTTAGCTTGCAGGTTGAGTTAGTAGTGAGGAAAAGAAATGCAATTTAGCATTCATTTCAAGAGGACTAGAATATAAAAACAAGGATGTAATGCTGTGGCTTTATAAGGTATTGTTCAAACCACATTTGGAGTATTGTGAACAGTTTTTGGCCAAATATCAAAGAAATGATTTGCCAGCATTGGATTGGATCCAAAGGTGATCCCAGGAATGAAAGTGTTGATGTATGAGGAGTGTTTGATGGTTTTAGGCCAGTACTCACTGGAGTGTAAAAGAATGAGAGGGGATCTCATTGAAATCTATTGAATGAACCGCAGGGAGAACCCAAGTCAATGGCATTGAGTTTGGCTTTGTGACTCAGAAGGGAAATGGGCAGAAAAAGAGTGCTGTGGTGATCAGGGATTCAATAATCAGGGGAATGGACAGCAGATTCTGTGAAAGTGAAAGAGGCTTTTGGATAGTATGTTGCCTCCTAGGTACCAGGGTCAGGGACACTTTGGATCGGGTCCACTGCATTCTGAAGGGGGAGGGTAATCATGGCACATTTTGGTGCCATTGAAATAGGTAGGAAAAGGCATGAGGAGCTGAAAAGAGAATATAGGAAACTAGGTAGGAAGCTGAAAAGCAGAAGCTCAAGGTTAATAATCGCTGGATTGCTCCCTATACCACTTGCCAGTGTGGGCAAGGATAGGATGATTTGGCAGATGAATGTGTGGCTGAGGAATTGATGTAGGGGGCAGGGTTTCAGATTTCTGGATCATTAAGGTATCTTCTGGGAAAGGTATGACCAGTACAAAAATAGATGAGTCACATCTGAATATGAGGGGGTCCATTCTTCCTGCCAACTGGTTTGCTAGAGCTGCTGGGGAGTGCTTAAGCTAGTTTGGCAAGGGATGGGAACCAGAGTGATTATACAGGTGTCATGGTCCGGTCCGTGAAGTCTGCATTCTGGTTCACGGTCCGGTCCACTGACTCGGGACTCTGGGTCTTCCAGCTGTCCCTTGTTTCAGTTGGGTTAATCATAGGCATCTGATTCCCATCTTGGAGCATGGAATATAAGTAGCCTTGGGGTCGAGTGTGGGCTGCTGGTTTGTCTTGTCAAGATCCCCTGGGAGCAACCTGCCGGTGGAAGGCTAGAGTGGCCACTTGCCATCTTTAAGTCGCGTTGGAGAGCCATCACTTCGTGGAGCCTTGCTGTCGGTAGTCAGATCTGTCTTTGCAATACGGATTTGGCCATTTCCTAGGCCCGCTGAGTGGCCGTCAGCCACTCCGAGCGAGGTAGGGATCTGGCTGTTTCCGTAGCCAGCTGAGGTTGCTGGCTGTAACTGCGACTCGGAGCAACCCCAGTGCAGAGATGGAACTGTCTGTTGTGGGGTAAGTCAGGCCGTTCTGCTATTGCCCTGTGGGGGGATCTGTCTTGTCTTGTCCTTGCCTCCGTGGGGTATGTAAGGCCGTTCTGCCATTGCCCTGCGGGGGTCCTGTCTTGCCTTTGCCTCTGTTGGGTAAGTCCAGCTGTTCTGCCGTTACCCGACGGATGGACCTGTCCCATCTTGGTGTGGAGATAAAGTTGAGTCCCGGCTTGTCTAAGGATAGTCCCGGCTCTATGTCTATGTACTGTCCAGTCTCATGTTAGTGTTGTGTTAAAGATGAGTCCCGGCTTTTCAAAGGCTAAGTCCCGGATCTATGCTGATGTACAGTTCCCAGTCTGTCTCCAAGCTCCAGCCTCAAGCCTCGAGACCCCAGCGTCCAGCCTGAAGCCTCGAGACCCCAGCCTCCAGCCTCAAGCCTCGAGACCCCATCATCCAGCCTCAAGACCCGAGACCCCAGCCTCAAGCCTCAAGACCCAAGACGCCAGCCTCAAGCCTCAAGACGCCAGACCCCTGCCTGCAGCCCCAAGCCTCTAGACCCCAGCCACATCCTGTCCTGTAGCCATGTCATGTCCTTGCCTAGTTCTGGGGTCTGAGCCCAAGGCAAGACCCAGGTTCTGGGTCCTTGTCCAGTCTCTGGCTCGGAGTCCAAGTACAGGCTCCTAGTTCATGGTTCCGTGTCCTGGTCTCGCTTTCCCAAGCCCAGGCTCCTAGTTCATAGTTCCTTGTCCAGGTTCCCTGTCTAGTCCATGTCCTAGTCTGCGTTCTTGTCCCTGCTCCTTGTCTGTTTCCTGTCGCTTCCCTACTCTAGTCAAGTCCTGTTCCTAGTACTTCAGTGTCTGTGTCTTGCATTTGGGTCCGCCACCAGCGTCTCCCATTGTGACAACAGGGAGATGCAGTGTGTGGTGAGACTGGGGAAGGAAAGGCAGTTGATAGGGCAACATTGCAGTCGATAGTATCGACTGAAGTGTTTCTACTTTAATGCAGAGGTATCAGTAACAAGTGTAATGAGCAAGGGTCCATACAAGGAATTGCAACATTGTAGCCATTAGAGACTTGGCTGTCAGAAGGTCAGAAATGGCTGCTGGATGTTCTGGGGTTTAGGTGTTTCAAAAGGGACAGTGAAGGGGCTAAAAGGTAGAGGAGAGGCATTGCTAAGCAGGCATAGAATAACTGCTGCAGAAAGGGAGAATATCGTGGAGGGATTGCTTACTGAGTTAGTATAGGTAGAAGTCAGAAACGGAAGGGAGCAATCAGTTTATTGGGAGTATTCTTTAGACCCCCCTCACACCGATCAGGAGGCAGATTTTAGAAAGGTGGAAAAATAACAGATTTGTTGTCATGGGTGACTTCAACTTTCCTAATATTAATTCTCACCTCAGTGCAGAAGGTTTAGATAGGGTGGCCCCAGTAAAGACTTCTGATGCAATATGTAGAATAGAAGAGAGGCTGTAGTGGATCTGATGCTAGGCAATGAACAGGTCAGGTGTCTGTCAGTGGGTGAGCATTTTGAAGTCAGTGACCACAACTCACTGACCTCTACCATAGCCTTGGAGAGAGATAGGAGCAGACGGCATGGGAAAGTATTCAATTGGTAAAGAGGGAATTATGATGCTATTAAGCAGGAATTTGGAGACATAATTTGGGAATTGATATATTCAGCGAAATGTACAATGAAAATGTGGAGCTTGTTTAAGGATCACTTCCATGGGGTTCTGGGTAGTTTTGTCCCATTGAGGCAGAGAAAGGACGGCAGGGTAGAAGAACCAAGGTTCACAGAAAGCAAGAGGAAGAGGAAGAAGGAAGCTAAGCTTCAGGGACCAAAAATCAGACAGGGCTCTGGAGAGTTACAAGGTAGCCAGGAAGGACTTAGGAGAGCTAGAAATGGGCATGAGGAGGCCTTGGCGAGTAGGATTAAAGAAAACCACAAGGCATTCTGCAGATGTGTGACAAACAGGAGGATAACTAGAATGAGTGTCAGATCAATCAAAGATAGAAGAGGAATTGGAGAAGGTGGGAGAGGTCCTTAATGGATACTTTCTTTCAGTACTCATCAGTGAGAGGGACCATGATTATTGTGAAGACAACGTTAGCAAGCTGATATGCTAGAACATATCAATGTTAAGACAGAGGATATGCTGGAGCTTTTGAAAAACGTTGGTATAGATAAGTTCCCACAACTGGACAGGATATACTCAGGTTGCTACAGGAAGTGACGGAAGAGATTGTTGCACCTTTGGCAAAGGTCTTTGCATTTTCAGTGGCCACAGAAGTAGTACCAGATGATTGGAGGGTGGAAAATGTTATTTTGTTTTTCAAGAAAGGGAATAGGGATAACCCTGGGAATTATAGACCAGTGAGCCTTACTTCAGTATTGGGCAAATTATTGAAAATTCTTAGAGACAGTGTTTATGAACATTTGGAAAAGCATAGTCTGATTAGAATGGCTTTGTGAGAGCAGGTCATATCTCACGAGCCTGATTGAATTCGTTGAGGATGTGACAAAGCAGTTGATGAAAGTAGAGCAATGTACATGAATCTCAGTAAGGTGCTTAATTCCCCATGGTGGGCTTTCAGAAAGTTGGGAGGCATAGGAGGCATGGATCCAGGGAAGTTTGGTTGTGTGGATTCAAAATTGGCTTGCCCATAGAAGGCAAAGGGTAGTTGTAGATAGAGTGTATTCTTCCTGGAGATTGGTGACCAGTGGTTTTCATCAGGGATCTGTTTTGGGATCCCTGCTCTTTGTAATTTTCATATATACCTGGATGAGGATGTGGAAAAGTGGGTTAGTAAGTTTACAAATGGCACAAAGGTTGGTGGTGTTGTGGCTAGTGTAGAAGGTTGTCACCAGTTACAATAGGACATTAACAAGTTGCAGAGCTGAGCTGAGAAGTGGCAGTTGGAGTTCAACTCAGAAAAGTGTGAAGCGATTCACTTTGGAAGATCAAATTTGAAGGCAGAATACAGGGTTAATGGCAGGATTCTGAGCAGTGTGGAGGAACAGTGAGATCTTGGAGTCAATGTACATAGATCCCTCAAAGTTACCATGTGAGTTAATTGGGTGATTAAGGTAATATATTATGTGTTGGCCTTCATGGATCGGGGAATTGAGTTCAAAAGCCATGAGGTAATGTTGTAGCTCTATACAATCCTGGTTAGACCACACTTGGAGTATTCTGTTCAGTTCCAGTTGCCTTATTATAGGAAGGATGTGGAAGCTTTAGAGAGGGTGTAGAGGAGATTAACCAGAATGCTGTCTCAATTAGAGTGTATGTCTTATGAGGATAGGTTGAATGAACTAGGGCTTTTTTCTTTGGAGCAAAGGATGATAAGAGATGACTTGATAGAGTTGCACAAGATGATAAGTGGCATAGATAGAGTAAATAGCCAGAGATATTTTGCGAGGATGAAAATGGCTAATACAAGGGGTATAATTTTAAGATGATTGGAGGAAAGTATAGGGGGAATGTCAGAGTTTTTATACAGAGAGCGGTGGGTGCATGGAGCTTGCTGCTAGGGGTGGTGGGAGAAGCAAATACACTTAGGGACACTTAAACGCTTAGATCGGGACATGAATGATAGAAAAATGGAAGACTATATCCTGTAGGAGGATAGGGTTAGATCGACCTTAGAGCTGGTTATAGGTTGGCATGACATCATAGACTGGAACAGCCTATTCTGTGCTGGTGTGTTCTATTGAAAGGTCTAGAAAGAGTGAATGTGGAGAGGATCTTCCCAGGGGCATAGCATCAGAATACAAGGATGTTTCTTTGAAATAGGGTGAGAAGGAATATCTTTAGTCAGAGGGTGGTGAATCTGTGGAATTTATTGCTACTATCAGCTGTGGAGACTATGTGATTGGATTTATTTAATATTTAGGTTGATAAATTTTTGATTAGCAATGCCATCAAAGGTTATAGGGAGAAGGATGGAGGTGTTGTGGATAGTGTGGAGAGCTGTCAGAGGTTACAGTGGGACATTGACAGGATGCAAAACTGAGCTGAGAAGTGGCAGATGGAGTTCAACCCAGATAAGTGTGAAGTGGTTCATTTTGGTAGGTCAAATATGATGGCAGAATATAGTATTAATGGTAAGACTCTTGGCAGTGTGAAGGATCAGAGGGATCTTGGGGTCCGAGTCCATAGGACGCTCAAAGCAGCTGCGCAGGTTGACTCTGTGGTTAAGAATGACTGGCTGCATCACTGTCTGGTATGGGTGGGTGGCAGACATCCCACCTCTCCCGGGAGTTCCGGGAGTCTCCCGCATATCGACAGTGGCTCCCCGATGCCCGCAAGTTATATACAATATCCCGGAAATAGATATTTTAGAGAGGGAGAGGAAGAGGGAAAAATAGAAGGAAAGAAAATGAATGAATCCTGCTTGATCTCTGTTTGTGCTGAGTAGACCTATCAGTTTTCTCTGTGGGCGGGCTTTACAGTTGACCCCTCTCCCTCTTCCATATTCCATCAGTTCAGTTACTGCCGTCTGTAATGACGCTGAAATTATCCAGACTACTGTCAGTGATGAAGTACAAAAGCCTGGCAAAGAAATTCCCAAGGCTGGCGGTGACAACATGATAACGCGAGGCTGTCCTATACGTGCAGGGCACATTGGCATCTTAAAGGGGATTAGAGCGGGGTTTAAATTGGAGCAAAATTCCAAAATCGTTCACTAAGACATCTTTAAAAAACGTGCTCGCAGCAAGCAAATTCTAAGGTTTTTTTTTTCCTGAAACACTTCCACTTACAGGTACATCGAAGCCCGCGATGGGCTGGGTTTAAGCGCAGCCGCTTTCAGAAGAGAAAACAATTTTAATAAATACCCGGCCCCCACCGAGGTCTTGTCATTAGGACAGCAAACTCTTTATCTGTGCTATGCACTTTATATGCATTTTGAGTTACACTTTATTAAATAATATGGTAATATATTGTTTTATGTGGTGTGTGTGATATATGTATTGTGGCTACACCGTGGTCCGGACAGAGGTTGTTTCGTTTGTGGGCAATCAGCCAGGTGACAATAAACTTGAACTTGAAGATACAGAACTTCTAAATCACTCATTTAAAATCCCCCATTTCGATGTAAGAAAGTAAGTTCTGATCCCGACTATTCATCGTCGTGGCTATCCCGCAAAGTCGAGGATGATGGCCTTCGTTCTGTTGATCTATAAGAAGTGGCCCACAGAGCGAAGACGCCTGTGCGTGTATTTGTTTAATATGTACTTGATGTTGCACTCCAAGAAGCACACGATACTTCACAAATCAACCAACTGATTCTGGTGGCATGGAAACCACGGTGATTGGAGCTGATGGATTTGTGCAGCCCTCATCCGCCTTCCCAGCCATTGAGTTTGAAGTATCTTCATCCGCCTGTTCCACCATTGAGTCTTGGTTGGATTGTTCTTTGTCAGGGACTACACCCTCGACCTTACCACCATTGGTGACCCTACCAGGAGCATAGCTCCAGACGGCATCACTCTCGGGATCTCAGGACCACACAAGCCTCTCTACCACAACAAAGTGACAATCCACAGAGAAGTCCCGACTGTGTGTGTGTGTGTGTGTGTGTGTGTGTGTGTGTGTGTGTGTGTGTCTGACTGAGTGTGAGACTACGGACGTATATGTGATCGGACATTGTCCGAATGGACGTTAAGCGGCACACACCAGTAATAAGAATACACCTTATGCTTTTATTTCTTTAAGGGACTTCAACATATTAGGGAAGCTAAGCGCAGGGAAGGCTGTTCGAGTATTTCACAGTTTTTTTCAGCAGAAAACCAAAGTCTGACAGAGAAGGTCACTAGAGCTGAGGTGTTTCATCTTTCATCGTTGAGCATAACCTGCCATCCAGGTGTGTAAGCACACAGGCAAGCTATTCAGGAAAATGTTTCCTGATTCAGAAATAGCAAAAAACTATGCCTGCTCATCAACCAAGACAGCAGCTATTGTGAACATGGCACATTAAGACAGAATTCAGAAGTCAGCTGTCTCACAAAACACTTGTGAATCTGATGTCTTGCAAAATTAACAAATTCAATGACACAGACTGCTATGAGGTTGAGACTTCCAGTTGAGACCTCCCTGAAATGAGGTTTTGCAGGGTGGGATGTCTGGGGTGCTGTGTGGGCTAATGCACAGAATTGAAAGAAGCCACAGAACGTTGTAATGCTTAGTCAGCCTATCTTGGGTACTAGCCTCCGTAGTTTCTTAAAAATCATCTTCAAGAAGTGGTGTTTCATTATTAAGTACTCCCAACACCCAGGACAAGCCCTCTTTAAACTGCTACCATAAGGAAGGAGATACAGGAGCCTGAAGGCACACACTCAGTGATTCAGGAACAGCTTCTTCCCCTCCGCCATCAACTTTGTGAATGGACATTGACCCCATGAACACTACCTCACTTTTTTTTCTCTGATTTTGCATTGCACTATTTTTAATTTAACTATTTGATATACACACACATACTTTAATTGATTTACTTATTTATTCTTTACTTTCTATATTATCACACATTGCATAGTACTGCTGCTGCTAAGTTCATAAATTTCACAACATATGCCCTTGAAATTAAACCTGATTCTGTTTCTGATTCTGACTATCCCCAATCAAGAGCGTTTTTGCTGAGCTTGCAAGAGGCATTTTTTGAGATTTTTAAGAGAAGTGACCAACAGTATTTGGCTAGACAGTTCTGCAAATGCATGGCACTCATTTCTACCTGTAAGATGTAGTTTGGGCTCATTAACTGGAGAAGAGCCCCTCTCACAAAGAAGTAATAAAGAGCGTCATTGCCACCAGTTGCACCAATGTGTAGTAGCTCTAATGATTCACACCTAATCAACACATTTCAACCCGAAACTCGTAAGTGTTGTCTGTGCAGTCTGCCTGTGGCCACATGGGTTTCCTCTGTGTAGTCTGGTTTCCTCCCACATGCCAAAGATACATGGGTTGAAATTGGTCCCTGAGTGGTGTAATCTAAAGAAAGTTGAAGGAAATGTGGAGAATAAAATGGAATTGGTGTAAGAGGGTGTTTGATATTTAGGACAAACTTCTTGAGCTGAAGAGCGTGATAACTGACCACTTAAAGATGCACAGGAACTTGTACCTTAATATGTAGGATGTATTCTCAGAAACAACAACATACTGCGATCATCACGAAAAGGAGTTTTTATAGATTTATATAGAAAGATGCATTACTGACAAATTTGCTGGCAATACAACCATTGTTGGTAGAATCTCAGGTGGTGACGAGAGGGTGTACAGGAGTGAGGTATGCCAACTAGTGGTGCCATAGCAACAACCCAGCCCTCAACGTCAGTAAGACGAAAGGGCTGATTGTGGACTTCAGGAAGGGCAAGACGAAGGAGCACATACCAATCATCATAGAGGGATCAGAAGTGGAAGGAGTGAGCAGCTTCAAGTTCCTCAGTGTCAAGATCTCTGAGGATCTAACCTGGTCCCAACCTATCCATGTAGTCATAAAGAAGACAACAGCTATACTTTATTAGGAGTTTGAAGAGATTTTGCATGTCAACAAATACACTCAAAATCTTCGATAGTTGTACCATAGGGAGCATTCTGACAGGCTGCATCACTGTCTGGAATGGAAGGGCTACTGCACAGGACCGAAAGAAGCTGCAGAAGGTGTAAATCTAGTCAGCTCCATCTTGGGTACTAGCCTACAAAGTAGCCGGGACATCTTTAGGGAGCGGTTTGTCAGAAAGGCAGCGTCCATTATTAAGGACCTCCAGCACCCAGGGCATGCCGTTTTCTCACTGTTACCATCAGGTAGGAGGTACAGAAGCCTGAAGGCACACAGTCAGTAATTCAGGAACAGCTTCTTCCCTTCTGCCATCCGATTCCTAAATGGACATTGAAGCTTTGGACACTACCTCACTTTTTTTTTAATATACAGTATTTCTGTTTTTGCACATTTTAAAAAACCTATTCAATATACGTAATTAATTTACTTGTTTATTTATTACTATGTTTTATTTTATTTATTATTATTTTTTTCTCTGTCTCTGCTAGATTATGTATTGGATTGAACTGCTGCTGCTGAGTTAACAAATTTCGCATCACATGCCGGTGATAATAAACCTGATTCTGATTCTGATTCTGAGAACCCATCCCTGAACAGAGGAGGTGGGGTGCGACGCCACCTATCAGCTACTTACAATGCAATCCTAACATGTTTACTCCATAATCTCCACAACAGTTCACACCTCCATTCATGCAAAGATGAGACTAATGACCCTCTTCTTACCTCTATGTCTCTGAACAACCCTCATGTGATGAACAACTCACAGAGTTTATAAGCCGGAAATCTACCCACCATGGATCAGAACTAAAGAAGCCTCTCGGATGAGTGGCAAAACATCTTCTGGTCAACAGAGCAAGTCCAGATTGCTTGATTTACTGCTGCATGATATTCAATGACCTGGGTAACTGAGAACTTTCATAGACATACCATTGACTGTGCTGGTTTGAACCCCAGTCTTACTTCAACTGTACTTAGAACTTGTTTGAAGGCTCCAAAAGCAATGAAAAGTTGAAGTGAATTGTTTGGTCCACGGACTGGAGCTCAATGGCCTATCAGTGACCACCATTGAGCTTGCTACCAGAAAGTGTGGGCAGAGGAGAGATGACAACTTTCATTATATTCAGCAAGAGGCAATAAGAGTCTGTAGGATCCAAGTGGTCCCCAGTACTGGCCTGCCTTTCTGTACTAAGCACTGAGTGATCAGTCTTTCCAAAAGGCAGTTTACCCTCATTGCCTCAGTGTTTCACTCCATGTCTGCCTGCGCATTGATAGTACATCCAGCACAGTTTCCTTGCCTGTTCATGTGCTATCTAAATGCCCCTCAAGTGCTTCTTTTTGACTTTCCCTGGCAACACATTTTAGTCACCTGCCACTTATTGTATACAAAGAACTCCTTTAAACTTTTCCTGTTACATGAATCACCCCTTGTAATAATGATCAGAGAGACACAGAGAAAATATATTTACTGTCAAGTACTTTTATTGTCTCAACAGAAGAACATACGAACTTATGAAATCAATGGCTGTCTGCACACCTATTAAGTTTTCCCGATCTTCCATGAGCAGTTAAAGAATAGAAAAGATATTACCAGTTAAAAGGGCGTTTCTGCTGCTAACCATATGTTCCTCATAGTCCCATTTCAAATTTCCACCTGTCCATGAGGCACCTCACATCCGTAATATTTATTCTCTATATAGAGTTACCGCTGCCAGCAGATTTGAAGCGTCCGCTTTTATCTTACCAATTCAAATATTGCATTCCAGTGTCATTGTCTACAGGTCATGTATCTGACCTTTAACACCTTTTTATTGGCTCTGCTCCAGGCCAGCATCCATTTTTTGCCCTCTTCCCAGCAAATGACAATTGGTAATTTATGGTTCTTCGTTCTCAAACGGCTTGAAACATACAGACCAGACATTCATAAACCTGCATGTTATACCCAACCAAAGAACACCTCACAACTAACTTCTTATTTGGAAAAGACCCCTGTTCAGCAGATGATCTGAGGCATCATTGTGTCTTATTTAAAACACTGATCAAGCCAAGCAACCAACACACAAAATGGAGGATGCAAAACTATTCCACAAAATGGCAGACTCCATCTCCAAGCACATGGCAGGAACAAAGTCAATTGGTCCATCTCCTTCCATTCTCCTTGATTCATTCGACATCACCCATTTGTAAATTGTAGTTCCTTCTGGCCAATACCCCTCTCAACTTAAAACTGTACCTGTTAATAGAACATAAAACATCAGTGCAGCACAGTACAGGCCGGGAGACTTCCACCCTCTTTGATGGCCTATTCTGCACCAGGTGCATTGTGCTGCAACTCCTTAGAGACCGAGTTGGAGAACTGGAGCTGCAGCTCAATGACCTACAGCTTGTTAGGGAGAATGAGGAGGTGATCAATAAGAGTTACAGGTAGGTAGTCACTCTGGGGCCACAGGAGACAGACAAGTGGGTGACCGTCAGGTAGTGGAGACCACCCCTGTGGATGTCCCCCTTAACAATAAGTACTCCATTTTGAGTACTGTTGGGGCAGACGACCTACCTGGGGGAAGCCTCTGGCACTGAGACTGGCCCTGTGGCTCAGAAGGGTAGGGAATGGAAGAGGATGGCAGCGGTAATAGGGGACTCTATAGTTAGGGGAACAGATAGGTGATTCTGTGGGCGCGAAAAAGAAACAAGGATGGTAGTGTGCCTCCCCGGTGCCAGGGTTCGTGATGTTTCTGAGTGTGTCCCCAATATCCTGAAATAGGCGGGTGAGCAGCCAGAGGTCGTCGTACATATTTGTACCAATGACATAAGTAGAAAAAAGGTAGAGGTCCTGAAAGCAGAATATGGGGAGTTAGGAAGGAAGCTGAGAAGCAGGACCTCAAAAGGTAGTAATCTCATGATTGATGCCTGTGCCATGCGACAGAATAGGAATAGAATGCGTGGCTGAAGGATTGGAGCAGGGAGCAGGGATTCAGGTTTTTGGATCAATGGGACCTCTTCTGGGGCAGGTGTGACCTGTATGAAAAAGATAGGTTGCACTTGAATTTGAGGGGGGCCAATATCCTGGTGGGGAGGTTTGCTAATTGTTTTGGGGAGGATTTATACTAGAATTACAGGGGCGTGGGAACTGGAGTGAAGAGGCTGAGGATGGGGAGGTTGGAGCACAAGTAGAGACAGCTTGTAGGGAGTTTGTGAGGAAGAATAGGCAGAGTTGCACTCTGCCTGATAGTGGAGATATATCTACTTTAATGCAGGGAGTATCATAAATAAGGCAGATGAACTTAGAGCGTGGATCATTACATGGAACTATGATGATGTGACCATTACAGAGACTTGAATGTCTCAGGAGCAGGAATGGCTGCTGAGTGTGGCAGGCTTTTGATGTTTCAGAAAGAACAGAGAGGGAGGCAAAAGAGGTGGGGGGTGTGGCATTGCTAATTAGGGATAGTGTCAGGGCTGCTCAAGAGGAGGAAGCCATGGAGGGATGGTCTACTGAGTCAGTGTGGGTGGAAGTAAGAAATAGGAAAGCGGCAATAACTCTACTGGGTGTGTTTTATAGACCCCCCCCCCCAATAGTAAAAGAGACATCGAGGGGCATATAAGGATGCTGATTCTGGAACAATACAATAATAACAGGGTTTTTGTGATGGGAGATTTAAACCTTCCTAATATTGATTGGCATCTCCTTAGTGCAAGGGATTTAGATGTTTGTTAGGTGTATTCAGGAAGGTTTCCTGACACAATATGTAGATAAGCCAACTAGAGGAGATACTGTACTTGATCTGGTATTGGGAGATGAACCTGGTCTGGTGTCAGATCTCTCATTGGGAGAGCATTTTGGAGGTAGTGACCACAACTCTTATCTCCTTCACCAGGGTGCTGGAGAGGGATAGGAGCAGATAATTTGGGAAAACATTTAATTGGGGTAGGGGGAAATATGATCCTATTAGGCAGAAACTTGGAAGTAGATGTTCTCAGGGAAATGCACGGCAGAAATGTGGCAAATATTCAGGGAACATTTGCATGGAGTTCTGCATAGGTTTGTTCCATTGAGGCAGGGAAAGGATGATAGGGTTAAAGAACCATGGTGTACAAAGGATGTAGAAAATCTGGTTAAGAAGGAAAGAAAGGCTTATGAAAGGTTCAAGAAACTGAGTACTGTTAGAGCTCTAGAAAATTACAAGGCTACTAGGAAGGAACTTAAAAATGGAATTAGGAGAGCCAGAAGGAGCCATGAGAAGGCCTTGGTGAGCAGGATTAAAGAAAACCCCAAGGCATTCTACAAGTATGGGAGAGCAAGAAGATGAGCCATGTGAAAATAGGACCAATCAGGTGCAATAGTGGAAACGTGCATGAAGTCAGAGGAGATAGCAGAGGTACTTAATGAATACTTTGTTTCAGTATTCACCAGAGAAAAAGACCTTGGCAATTGTGGGGATCACTTACAGTGGACTGAAATGCTGGAGCATAGAGACACTAAGAAAGAGGGTGTGCTGGAGCTTTTGAAAAGCGTTAAGTTAGAGAAGTCACCAGAACCAGATGAGATATATCCCAGGCTACTGTGGGAAGCAGGGGAGGAGATTGCAGAGCCTCTTGTGATGATTTTTGCGTCATCAATAGGGACAGGAGAAGTAGTGGAGGATTGGAGGGTTGCAAATATTGTTCCCTTGTTCAAGAAAGGGAGTAGAGATAACCCAGGAAATTATAGACTAGTGAGTCTGACTTCAGTGGTTGGTAAGTTGTTGGAGAAGATCTTGAGAGGCAAGATTTATGGCATTTGGAGAGATAATCTGATTAGGGATAGTCAGCATGGCTTTGTCAAGGGCAGGTCGTGCCTTACAAGCCTGATTGAATTCTTTGAGGAGTAACAAAATACATTGATGAAGGTAGAGCCGTGAATATGGATTTCAGTAAGGCATTTGATAAGGTTCCCCTTGCCAGGCACCTTCAGAAAGTAAGGAGCATGGGATCCAAGGAGATACTGCTTTGTGGATCCAGAACTGGCTTGCCCACTGAAGGCAAAGGCTGGTTGTAGATAGGTCATATTCTGCATGGAGGTCGGTGACCATTAGTGTTCTGCAGGGCTCTGTCTGGGACCCCTCCTCTTTGTGATTTTTATAAATGGCCTGGATGAGGAAGTAGAGGGGTGGGTTAGTAAATTTGCTGATGACACAAAGGTTGGGGGAGTTGTAGATAGTCTGGAGGGTTGCCAGAGGTTACAGTGGGACATTGATAGGTTGTAGAACTGGGCTGAGAAGTAGCAGATGGACTTCAACCCAGATAAGTGTGAATTGGTTAATTTTAGTAGGTCAAATATAATATTAATGGTAAGACCCTTGGCAGTGTGTGGGATCAGAGAGATCTTGGGGTTCATGTCCATAGGGCACTCAAAGCTGCTGCACAGGTTGACAGTGTTGTTAAGAAGGCATATGGTGTGTTGGCATTCATAATCCGTGGACTGAGTTCAAGAGCTGTGTAGAGATAGGGGTGTATAAGATGATGTGGGCCATTTATCATGTGGATATCCAGAGGCCTTTTCCCGGAGATGAAATGGCTAACACAAGGAGGCATAGTTTTCAGGTGCTTGGAAATGGGTACTGAGGGGATGTCAGAATAAAGTTTTTCACACAGAGAGTAGTGGGTGCATGGAATGCACTGCCGGTGGCGGTGGTGGAAGCGTATGCAATAGAATCTTTTAAGAGCCTCTTACATAGGTACATGGAGCTTAGTAAAATAGAGGGCTATGCATTAGGGAAATTCTAGGCAGTTTGTAGAGTAGGTTACATGGTCGGCACAACTGTCTACAGCACTTTACAAGGACCTGTAATGTGCTGTAGATTTCTATGTTCTAAAACTAGATAAAGAGAACCCAATTAAATAAATACCACAAAAACATTATATTTTTTCATTTAGTTTTTGAGAAAAATGATCCAATATTACATGTATTTGTTGGAAAAAGTATAAGAATCTTTGCTTTCAGTGACCCCACTTGTACATCAATAACCTCAACCAAACATTTCCAGTAACTGTTGATCAGTCCTGCACATGGGCTTGGAGAATCGTAGCCCATTCCTCCTTGCAAATCTGCTTTAGCTCTGGGATGTTGGTGAGTTCCTTGCATGAACTGCTTACTTCAGGTCCTTCCACAACATTTCTATAGCATTATGGTCAGGACTATGACTCAGCCATTCCAAAACGTGAAATTTCTTCTGTTTGAACCTTTCTTTGGTAGACTTACGTGTGTTTAGGGTCATTGTCTTGCTGTATTACCCACTTTCAATTGAGCTTCAGTTCACAGACGGATCCTCTGACATTTTCCTGTAGAATTTGCTGGTACAATTCGTAATTCATAGTTGCATCAATGATGACAAGCCATCCTGGTCCCAAGGTAGCAAAGCAGGCGTAAACTGTGACACTGGCACCACCATGTTTCACAGATGGGATGAGGTTCTTGTGCTGGAATGCAGTGCTTGCTTTTTGCCAAACATAATGTTTCTCATTCAAGCCAAAATGTTTTATTTTGGACTCATCCGTCCACTTTCCAAGACTTTCCAATAGCCTTCTGGCTTATCCACGTTGTCTTTAGACAAACAGCAAAGTTCTTCTTACAGAGTAGTGACTTTCTCCTTGCAATCCTGCCATGCACACCATTGTTGCTCAGCCTTTGCCTGATGGTAGACTCAAGAACACTGACATTAGCAATGCAAGAGAGGCCTGTAGCTCCTTAGATGTTACCCTGGGGTTCTTTGTGACTTCCTGGAATATTACACGCTTGGGGTGATTTTTGTTGGTCGACCTCTCCTGGGGAGAGTAACAACAGTGTTGAACTTCCTCCATTTGCACACCATCTGCTTGACTACAGATTGGTAGAGCCCAAACTCTATAGAAATGGTTTGGCAAACACGAGGAAATCTGCAGATTCTGGAAATTCAAGCAACACACATAAAAGTTGCTGGTGAACGCAGCAGGCCAGGCAGCATCTCTAGGAAGAGGTACAGTCGACGTTTCTGGCCGAGACCCTTCGTCAGGACTAACTGAAAGAAGAGCTAGTAAGAGATTTGGGAGGGGGAGGGGGAGATCCAAAATGATAGAAGACAGGAGGGGCAGGGATGGAGCGAAGAGCTGGACAGTTGATTGGCAAAAGGGATATGAGAGGATCATGGGACAGGAGGGCTAGGGAGAAAGAAAAGGAAGTGGGGGGGGGGAAGCCCAGAGGATGGGCAAGGAGTATAGTGAGAGGGACAGAGGGAGAAGAAGGAGAGAGAGGAAAAGAATAGAAACATAGAAAATAGGTGCAGGAGTAGGCCATTCGGCCCTTCAAGCCTGCACCGCCATTCAGTATGATAATGGCTGATCATCCAACTCAGAACCCTGTACCTGCTTTCTCTCCATACCCCCTGATCCCTTTAGCCACAAGGGCCATATTTAACTTAAATATAGCCAATGAACTGGCCTCAACTGTTTCCTGTGGCAGCAAATTCCACAGATTCACCACTCTCTGTGTGAAGAAGTTTTTCCTCATCTCGGTCCTAAAAGGCTTCCCCTTTATCCTTAAACTGTGACCCCTCGTTCTGGACTTCCCCAACATCGGGAACAATCTTCCTGCACCTAGCCTATCCAATCCCTTTAGAATTTTATATGTTTCACTAAGATCCCCCCTCAATCTTCTAAATTCCAGCGAGTATAAGCCTAGTTGATCCAGTCTTTCTTCATATGAAAGTCCTGCCATCCCAGGAATCAATCTGGTGAACCTTCTTTGTACTCCCTCTATGGCAAGGATGTCTTTCCTCAGATTAGGGGACCAAAACTGCACACAATACTCCAGGTGTGGTCTCACCAAGGCCTTGTACAACTGCAGTAGAACCTCCCTGCTCCTGTACTTGAATCCTCTTGCTGTGAATGCCAACATACCATTTGCCTTTTTCACCGCCTGCTGTACCTGCATGCCCACTTTCAATGACTGGTGTATAATGACACCCAGGTCTCGTTGCACCTCCCCTTTTCCTAATCGGCCACCATTCAGATAATAATCTGTTTTCGTGTTCTTGCCACCAAAGTGGATAACCTCACATTTATCCACATTAAATTGCACCTGCCATGAATTTGTCCACTCACCTAACCTATCCAAGTCACCCTGCATCCTCTTAGCATCCTCCTCACAGCTATCACTGCCGCTCAGCTTCGTGTCATCCGCAACCTTGGAGATGCTGCATTTAATTCCCTCATCTAAGTCATTAATATATATTGTAAACAACTGGGGTCCCAGCACTGAGCCTTGCGGTACCCCACTAATCACTGCCTGCCATTCTGAAAAGGTCCCATTTATTCCCACTCTTTGCTTCCTGTCTGCCAACCAATTCTCTATCCATATCAATACCATACCCCCAATACCATGTGCTTTAAGTTTGCACACTAATCTCCTGTTTGGGACCTTGTCAAAAGCCTTTTGAAAATCCAAATATACCACATCCACTGGTTCTCCCCATCCACTCTACTAGTTACATCCTCAAAAAATTCTATAAGATTCATCAGAATGTGTGTATATAAATAAATAACAGATGGGGTACGAGGGGGAGGTGAGGCATTATCGGAAGTTTGAGAAGTCAATGTTCATGCCATCAGGTTGAAGGCTACCCAGACGGAATATAAGGCTGTGGGTGGGAACTGGGGGTAGCCATGCTGAGCACAGTGACGGAGATCTGCTGTGAACCTCCAGGCTTTCTCCCACACTGTGTATGCTGCCTAGTTCTTCCCTCATTGCTTACTCCAATGTTTTCTGCTGAAAACACCACTCCAGCGCTGCTATGAGGGCCCTGTATTCGCGCTGCTCAGCCGGCGTTAGGTCGAGGAGGGCCTCCAGGCATCTCCCTCCAGTGCCAGGGCAAAGTTCTGTGCCATCTCGGTGGGGCTCCGGCTGGCTGGTAGCATTGTATCTGAGGGCTCCAGCAGTGTCAGTGGTGCCTGCCGTGTTGCTCGTCCTCCCACGACTGTGGTGTCTCGCATTCCCCAGTATGGGCCACGAGGGAGGCTTGTGATGCACTCTGCCATGTCCCCTGGGTTGGGGGGCCTTGGTGTGCTCCCCCCACTGGAGTCCCCTGGGAAGGCACAATACGCGGTTCCCAGATCCTCCCTCCATGTCAGCGTCCCATCCTCGGGGGCCCAGTGCGGGGGAGGCACACTGTTCAGTGCTGTAACTTATTCCTCAGGTTTAGGCACTCCATCTGACGTGGTAGCTTTTCAATCTCACTGCAATTTCTAATCTCACTCCTGACACCAATGTGCCGAGCATTTGGCTCATGATGACAGATGAAAAGTGCTTGTTTAACTCAACTGCCATTTTTTTGTGACAAGCACAAAAACAGACTGGGCGCGATGACCCAGGCTGAGAACTGCTCAGTCTCATACAGACAGGGAGGTGATTATCGCACACCCCAGTGACATTTAGGATGGCCCACAAAACCACAAGTGAACAACTGTATAACCCATGCTGACATATAACAATTTATGAACTTGAACGTGTCACCCTAATCCCATAAATACATTTTAAGCAAGAACAATAGGTAGTGCTGGCCGCCATGAATGCTGGGGCAAGCTATCAACCATGCCAACCCCACTCCACACCACACCACCCCCCTCCCCCCAATCCCGGAACACCACAATAGCCTTAAAAAGGAACATAATCAAAGATCCCCACTGAAAGTACTCAGTAGGTCAGGCAGTATCTACAAAAATAGAAACTGTAATTTGTCAGCCATCATTTTGAAAGCTTACTCCTTTCTGTCTTCAGTGATGCCTAGTTGTTTCCATAACATTGCCTTCAATAACATAACATTCTACGAAAGAAAAAAAACCAGAATATTGATCGATTTTCTTGATAAATACATTAGTGATTCAAATTAATTAGCGGCATCTGTCTTGGTTGATGACTGTAGTGGGAAGTGCTGTTGTGCAACCACCATCACTGTCAGCTTGGTAAAAAATAGTGCATAGTGAATAGTCAAATGTTGATCTTCTCCTCAGTCTGTGGAAGATCATTCACAAACACACCCTAAATTTGGTTGTAGTTGTGTTTTAGGAAGGCAATTTGGAAGTTAAGTTAATTTAGATCACACTTCCTCATCTCTCTGTAGCTGAGGATTGTGTAGCAGTAACACTTGCAAATAGGTTGCCTTACTCTCTTTCTACCTGCCAGATGTTGAGAGAGGGATAGGAGGCAAAACAAATTAAATCAACATCTCATGGATTGTGATATCCCACCCTCAGGATGAAAAGAACTTCAGAAGGGTGTACAAATACTTCAAGCATATGAACTTAAAACACACTACCTGCACTCAAGGATTTACATGGTTCTGACACCACTGAGGGAGGTACAGGTTTGTTTAATTCAGCATATTTTACATAGAAGTTTAGTGCTCCTAGATGTAGTATTTATTTAGATACTTGACCTTGGACCAAGGAGCTTTTTGAATATTACCTGCTATTAGTACAGAAAAACTGTCAATTAAAAAAGAAAATGCTTTGTAGAAAATTAGGTGGAGCATTGGGTTAGAGGCTGTACATTCACCCCTGGGCTGGAGTTCAAACCTTGTTCTGTTCAATATTTTCTCTGTATTCTAGCTGCAGAAGTTCCATGTGAAGTGAATTTGAGCTATCTCAACTCATCCTCATGAATACTGATCCACACCATAAAGCAGTATCAGTTAACAAAAATTATGATGAGGGAAATGAAGTGTAATATCATGGTGTTAGAATTGTGATACTTTGCTGGGGCATGATGGAATCCTCTTGCTCTACATCTTGTAACACACTTGGATAATATGTTAGATGCTGGTACTGATTTTGGAGATGAATATTATATCTTCCAGCAATAACATCTTGACTGGACAGAAAAGGTTAAATACAAATTAGAGGGAAAAGACATGTCAGTGAATATTGATTATTGTGGGGAGATAAGGATGGATCTTTTTTTTTCTTCACAGTGTTGACAATTCTGAGGATCCAGTTTATGAAAGTTTGGAGGAGTTCCATGTGTTTGTCCTTGCCCACGTGTTGCGAAGACCAATTGTTGTTGTTGCAGATACTATGCTAAGAGACTCAGGAGGTGAAGGTTAGTCTAACTCTTTTGTCCATGCCACAACAATAGTGTTCTGTTTTGTTTTTATTTGTTGAAGGTAATTGTTTCTATTGACACTGTGTTCTAGGACACAATGCTGAGAAAGTGAGCAGGTTAGGTTAATCTATCCTTGTGATTATGCATAAATCCAAGGCTATATCTGAAAATAGGGATGTGAAAAAAAAACCTCCACCAGATTATTTCAGCAGCCACAAAGAGTTTGCCTGCGAAAAATAAGATCCCTCTTTCCACTGATTACATTGTCTGGCAACACACCTAATGAACGATTCAGAATTTAAAATATACTTCCCAAGAACAGTGCCCATGTGTCTTCTGGAGTTGCACTACCTTGTCTGTCATCAACCTGCTCTGTTAAGCTTAACATATTCAGCATCTTTTGTTGTACAGAGAAATACCTTCCATTAGCTGTAGAAAACAGCACCTCAGGATAACATTTTTAAAAGGGCACTAGCAGTTGAACTGAGAAGTTATATGCTGACATGCAGCATGTTGGAATAGAAAATCATTGGTTCCATCTCTTTGAGGCTAATATAATCTGTAGAGGGATCTGCAGTTGGAGGTCCAAGGTAATAATGTGCAGCAAGGTAATAATGAAAAAGAGAACTCTTGTAGAGCATTCAACCATCTAATACTATGTGTTATGAGCAAGCATTGGAAGGCTGCTGCATGCCATCTCATTCCTTTCCTTGTCCCTTTAGCGTCCCTGTTTGATAAACAGTGAGTCATTCCTATACACTGCTCTTTTCTTTGGATTTTTAAACTATATGATCTTTTAATTGTGTTAGAATTATTGAAGCTATCAGAATCAATGTTAGCAATGATATTCAAGCCAATTATTTTAAACATTGGTAATGTGGGGATGGTAATGCAGAGCACAGCAGCAGTAGCTAGTGGCACTGTGGTGGGCTCTGAGGCTCAGCAGGGAAGGGTAAAGTCAGGTAGAGCAATAGTGAAAGGGATAGGCGAGAGTTTCTGTGACCATAGTAGAGATGCCGGGATGGCGCATCGCCTCCCAATATACCAGGGTCAAAGATGTCTCTGAATAGGCACAGAAGATTGTCAGGGGAGAGCAAACACCAGAGATCATTATACACATTGGGACAAATGACATAGGCTGAGTCCAGAAATAGAAAGATAGGCCAGGATGAAGAGCTGGTAAAGGGACATGGATTCAATGTCGTGGATCGCTGAGATCTCTTCTGGGTTTGGGGTGACCTGTACATGAAGGATGGGTTGCATTTGAACCAGAGAGATCCAATATCCTAACAGTAAAATGTGCTTTTGCCACCAGGGAGGGTTTAAACCAGACTGGCAAAGGCGTACTTGCAGCACCAAAGCATGTAAGCCGAGTAATCAAGATAGCCATGTTTACAATAAAAGGGCAGATAGGGCAACTACTTTAAGTTACATCTATTTCAATGCGTAAAGCTTAACAGGTAATGCCAATGAAATGAGGGTGTGGATTGGCTCTAGGGACAAGGATCTTGTGGCTATAACAGAAACATAACTTTGACCTTTGAAAGTAGCTGAGAAGCAAAGGGCAGGACTGGCAGTTTAACAATTCAGGATACTGATGCTTTAGGTATTGCGGAGGAATGGCAGGGGTGTTACCTTTTTAATAAGGGAGGATGTAACAGGAGTTCTTGGAGATATTCTTGAGGGGATATAAAACAGGGACATTTGGGCAAAACATAGAAATAAAGGGATGGTGACCTTGGTAGGGCTGTATTCTAGACCCCCCACCTTCCCATTAGCCAGCAGAAACTTGAGAAATGTTTTGAGAGATTGCATGTAGTTGTGTGAATGGTACAGTAGTGCTAGTGGGCAATTTCAATTTTCCCATTATGGATCCACCCAGATAGCAAACGGCCTGGATCTGTGGAATTTGTGAGCTGCATTCAAGGCAGTTTCCTCGCAATATAGAGGGGAACTGCTTGGGAAGGAGCAATCACAAATGAGAAAATCTATAGATGATGAAAATCTGAGAAACACACACAAAATACTGGAGGAACTCAGCAGGCTAGGCAGCATCCATGGAGAAGAGTACAGTTGATGTTTCAGGCCAAGACCCTTCATCAAGACTGGAGAAAAAAAGATGAATCAGAAGGTGAGGAGAAGAAGAAACACAAGGTGATAAATGAAACAGGGCGGGGGGTGAGAGGGGTGAAGTAAAGAGCTGGGGAGTTGATTGGTGCAAGAGATACAGGGCTGGAGAAAGGGGAATCTGATAGGAGAGGACTGAAGGCTGTGGAAGAAAGAAAAGGGGAAGGAGCACCAGAGGGAGATGATGGGCAAGTATGGAGATAAGGTGAGAGGGAGAAAAGGGAATGGTAAAGGGACGGCATTACCGGAAGTTTGAGAAATCGATGTTCATGCCATCAGGTTGGAGGCTACCAAAATGGAATATAAGGTGTTGCTCCTCCAAACTGAGTGTAGCCTCATTGGGAGCACCTATGATCCATCCGTCAGAAAAAGCCAGTAACCACCCATTTTAATTCCATTTTCCATTTCCATTCCCATTTACTATCATGATAAGGCCAAACTCAGGTTGGAGGAACAACACCTTATATTCCGCTAGGGTAGCCTCCAGCCTGATGGCATGAATATTGATTCCTCGAACTTCCAGTAATCCCCCCTATTCACCATTCCCCATTCCCTTTTCCTTCTCTCACCTTATTTCCTTACCTGCTCATCACCTCCCTCTGGTGCTCCTCCCCCTTTTCTTTCCTTCGGTCCTTTCCTATCAGATTCCCCTTTTCCAGCCCTGTATCTCTTTCACCAATCAACTTCCCAGCTCTTTACTTTGCCACTCCTCCCCCCCACCCCCAGTTTCACCTATCACATTGTGTTTCTTCCTCCCCTCCCCCCACCTTCTAACTCTGACTCCTCATCTTTTTTTTCTCCAGTCCCGATGAAGGGTTTCAGCCCAAAACATCGACTATACTCTTTTCCATAGATGCTGCCTGGCCTGTTGAGTTCCTCCAGCATTTTGTGTATGTTGGGAAGGAGCAATACTGGTCTCCTCTTAGAGAATGAGGTGGGCCAACTAACTGAAGTGGCAATTGGAGAGCGCTTTGGTTCCAGTGACCAGAATTCTATGTTTTAAAATAAAGTCATAGAGTACTACAGCACAAACAGGCCCTTCAGCCTATCTTGTCCATGCCAGCCAGATCGTCTGCCTAATCCCACCTACCTGCTCCCAGATCAGACCCCTTCATTGCTCTCTCATCCACGTAATTATCCAAACTTTTCTTAAATGTTACAATTGAACCACTTCTTGTAGCAGCTCGTTCCACATTTGCACCACCCTCTGAGTTAGATATTCCTCTTAAATATTTCACCTTTCACCCTGAACCTTTGATTTCTAGTTCCAGTCTCACCCAACCTGAGGGGCAAAAGCCTGCATGCATGCACCTTATCTGTATGCCTCAATTTTGTATACCTACTGTACATATGATCTTCCCTTATTCTCCTCCGCTACAGACAATAAAGTCTGAACCTATTCAGTCTTTCTCTATAATTCAGGTCCTCAAGTCCCAGTAACAGCCTTGTAAATTATCTCTGTACTCTTTCTAGCTTCTTTCCTGAGGTAGGTGACCAGAACTGCACACAATACTCCAAATTAGGCCTCACCGATGTCTTATACAACTTCAACATGACATTCCAAGTCCTGTACTCAGTGTCCTGATTTATGAAGGCCAATGTACCAAAAGCTTTCTTTATGATCCTATCTTCCTAGGATGCTATTTTCAAAGTATTTATTGTACTTCCAGATCCCTTTGTTCTGTGGCACACCTGAGTACCCTACAAATCTCTGTGTAAGTCTTAGCTTAGTCTGTCCCCCTCATGTGCCTCACACTTGTCTGCATTAGATTCCATCTGCTATTTTTAGCCCACTTTCCCAGCTGGCCAAGACCACGCTGTAAGCTTCAATAGCCTTTCTCACTGTCCATTATGCCCCCCAAGTCTTGGTGTCATCTACAAATTTACTGATCCAGTTTACCACCTTATCATCTGTCATTAAAACAGATGATAAACATCAATGGATCCAGCACCAATCCCTCTGGCACACCATTAGTCATAGGCCTCCAGTCAGGTAGAGAACCACCTACTACTACTCTCTGTCTTCTCCTGCTAAGCCAATGTTGAATCCAATTGACTAGTTATGTTGAATCCAACTGCAGGAAACAGCCTCTGCATGTTCACTCTATCTAGGATTTTCAGTACTTAATAGATTAATGAAATCCCCTCTCATTCTTATAAATTCCGGCGAGTACAAGCCGAGAGCCACAAAACAATTCTCATTGTTAACCCTTTCATTATCAAGATCATTCTTGTGAAGTTCCTCTGGACCAATGCCTGCACATCCTTTCTCAATCGTGAGCCCTGTCCTTAGCTGGAGCAGAGCCAACTTTGAGGGTATTAGGCAGGATCTAGCTGGGGTCATTGGGGTAACTCTATTTAAAGGCAAAGGAACAGTTGGCAAGATCAAAAGTCTAGGGGCAGCATGTTCATGTTAGGGAGAATGATAGACATAACAAGTTCAGTGAATGCTGGCTGACGAGAGATGTCGGGGCTCTGGTCAGGAAAAGAAGGAAGCATTCATTGCATTTAGGAAGCTATATATGAATGAATGTAAAAACCTTAAGGGCAGGCTTGAAAGGAAAGTCAGGAAGGCAGAAAAAGGTTATGAGATGGATTTGGCAGACATGGTTAAAGATAATCCCAAGAGGTTCTTCAGTAATACTACAGTAAAAGGGGGACTAGGGAGAGATGAAATTAGTTCCTCTTAAAAACCATCAGTACCAACTATGGAGCCACAGGAAATGGCGAAGTTTTTTAATGTCTATTTATATCTCCTTAGTGTTTGTAAAGGAGATGCCAAAGAAGTGAGAGTAATAAGTAATGAGGTCTTGGAACATACACATATTACAAGGAAGTGGGTATTTGCAACCTTGAAGCATATTAAGGTGGGCAACTCTCCATGGCCTGAACTAGTAAACCCCATGGGAGTATTTGATCATGAAGAAATTGCAGAGGGCCACTGTTAGCAACTGGTGAAGTTTAAGTTCAGTTTCTTGTCATGCAAGTGTACATAGGCATACCACCAATGAAACAATGTTCCTCTGGGCCAAGGTGTACATAGAGCAATGTTACCACAAATAAATTAAGAAATAATGTGCATTTACAACACAAGTTATAAACACTGGCTAAGCAGTGGTGCCCTCCACCACCCCCCACAAGGCTTTGTGCTCCCCAGCTGCTGTTCACACTGCTGACATACGATTCCACTGCCAGATCATCTCAAGCCTCCTCAGCAATAGTGATGAGTCAGCATACAATGAGGAGGTAGGGAGGCTTATTAAATTGTACGAGAATAACAGCCTGAGTCTCAACATGGACAAGGAGCAGCTCAACCACTCTCCATTGCACATTGTACATGGCCTATCAACGGCATCAAGAAAGCTTTACCAAGAGGGGTTTCTCGCAGGTCAATGGCGGTTATTTAAAAAGGGAGCTTCGAGAGCATTAGTCCATTGTATGTGGCCTATCAGCGGTGTCAAGAGCTTTACCGAGAGGGATTTCTCGCAGGTCGGTGGCGGTTATTTAAAAAGAGAGCTTCGAGAGTGTTTGTCCATTGTACGTAGCCTATCAGCGGCTATAACCAGGGCACCAATTGTGAGGTAAATAGCAGGGAAGGTTCAGGCATAAAAAGGAGACACTGCCTAGCAGAGCTGTCATCAAAGAAGTGATCTGAGGCAGAGTGGTAGGGCTTTGGCGATAACGGGTCGAGGTGAGGTAAGTTACCTGTGAGAAATAGAAAAAGGAAGTACGCCTGTGAGGCCGGTGTTCTGTACTGGGTGTCAGATGTGGGAAGTCTGGGATTCTCCCAGCCTCCCAGAGGGCGACATGTGCACCAGGTGTGTTGAGCTGCAGCTCCTTGGGGACCGCGTTAGGGAACTGGAGATGCAGCTCGATGACTTTCATCTGGTTAGGGAAAGTGAGGAGGTGATAGAGAGGAGATATAGGCAAATAGTCACACGGGAGCCTCAGGAGACAGATAACTGGGTAACAGTCAGGAGAGGGAAGGGCAAGATCAGATACTAGAAAGTACCCCTGTGGCTATCCCCCTTAACAATAAGTACTCCTGCTTGAGTACTGTTGGGGGTGAGAGCCTATCTGGGGGAAGCAACAGTGGCCGTGCCTCTGGCACAGAGTCTGGCCCTGTGACTTAGAAGGGTAGGGAAAGGAAGAAGGCAGCGGTAATAGGGGACTCTATACTTACAGGATCAGACAGGTGATTCTGTGGACGCAGGAAAGAAATGCAGATGGTAGTTTGCCTGCCAGGGTCCGGGATGTTTCTGATTGCATCCATGATATCCTGAAGTGGGAAGGTGAAAAGCCAGAGGTCCTGGTACATATTGGTATCAATGACATAGGTAGGAAAAGAGAGGAGGTCCTTAAAACAGAGTACAGGGAGTTAGGAAGGAAGTTGAGGAGCAGGACCTCAAAGGTAGTAATATCGGGATTACTGCCTGTGCCACGTGACAGTGAGTATAGGAATAGAGTGAGGTGGAAGATACATACATGGCTGAGGGATTGGAGCAGGGACAGATTTCTGGATCACTGGGGCCTCTTTTGGGGCAGGCATGACCTCTACAAAAAGGACGGGTTGCACTTGAATCCGAGGGGGACCAATACCCTGGCGGGAAGGTTTGCTAAGGCTGTTGGGGAGAGTTTAAACTAGAATTGCTGGGGGGTGGGAACTGAACTGAAGGGACGGAGGAAGGGGCAGTTGGCTCACAAATGGAGAAAGCTTGAAGACAGTGTGAGAGGGAGGATAGGCAGGTGATATAGAAGGGATATGCTCAGACCGATGGTTTGAAATGTGTCTATTTTAATTGAAGAAGCATCATAAACAAAGCAGATGAGCTTAGAGTGTGGATCAGTACTTGGAGCTATGATGTTGTAGCCATTACAGAGACTTCGATGGCTTGGGGCAGGAATGGTTACTTAGAGTGCCAGGCTTTAGATGTTTCAGAAAGGACAAGAAGGGAGGCAAAAGAGATGGGGTGTGGCACTGCTGATCAGAGATAGTGTCACAGCTGCAAAAAAGGAGGAAGTCATGGAGGGATTGTCTACTAGTCTCTGTGGGTGTAAATTAGAAACAGGAAGGGTCAATAACTCTACTGGGTGTTTTTGATAGACCACCCATTAGTAACAGGGACATTGAGGAGCAGATAGGGAGACAGATTCTGGAAATGTGTAATAATAACAGGGTTGTCGTGGTGGGAGATTTTAATTTCCCAAATATTGATTGGCATCTCCGGGGAGCAAGGGGTTTAGATGAGATGGAGTTTGTTAGGTGTGTTCAGGAAGGTTTCCTAACCCAACATGTAGATAAGCCTACAAGAGGAGAGGTTGTGCTTGATCTGGTATTGGGAAACGAACCTAGTCAGGTATCAGGTCTCTCAGTGGGAGAGCATTTTGGAGATAGTGATCACAATTTTATCTCCTTTACCAGAGTATTGGAGAGAGATAGGAACAGACAAGTTAGGAAAGTATTAATTGGAATAAGGGGAAGTATGACGCTATCAGGCAGGAACTTGGAAGCATAGATTGGGAACAGATGTTCTCAGGGAAATGTAGGACAGAAATGTGGCAAATGTTCAGGAGGTATTTGCGTGGCGTTCTGAATAGATATGTTCCAATGAGACAAGGAAAGGATGGTAGGGTACAGGAACTGTGGTGTACAAAGGCTGTTGAAAATCTAGTCAAGAAGAAAAGAAAAGCTTACAAAAGGTTCAAAAAACTAGGTAATGATAGAGATCTAGAAGTTTATAAAGCTAGCAGGAAGGAGCTGAAGAATGAAATTAGGAGAGCCAGAAGGGGCCATGGGAAGGCCTTGGTGTGCAGGATTAAAGAAAACCCCAAGGCGTTCTACAAGTATGTGAAGAGGAAGAAGACGTGAGAGAATAGGACCAATCAAGTGTGACAGTGGGAAAGTGTGTATGGAACCAGAGGAGATAGCTGAGGTACTTAATGAATACTTTGCTTCAGTATTCACTATGGGAAAGGAGCTTGGTGATTATAAGGACAACTTACAGTGGATTGAAAAGCTTGAGCATATAGACATTAAGAAAGAGGATCTGCAGGAGCTTTTGGAAAGCGTCAAGTTGGATAAGTCTCTGGGACCAAACGAGATGTACCCCAGGCTACTGTGGGAGGCGAGGGAGGGGATTGCTGAGCCTCTGGCAATGATCTTTGCATCATCAATGAGGACGGGGGAGGTTCCGGAGGATTGGAGGGTTGCAGATATCGTTCCTTTATTCAAGAAAGGGAGTGGAGATAACCCAGGAAATTATACGCCAGTGAATCTTACTTCAGCGGTTGGTAAGTTGATGGAAAAGATCCTGAGATGCAGTACTTATGAACACTTGGAGAGGCATAATATGATTAGGAATAGTCAACATAGTCAAAGGCAAGTCATGCCTTACGAGCCTGATTGAATTTTTTGAGGCTATGACTAAACACATTGATGAAGGTAGAGCAGTAGATGTAGTGTATATAGATTTCAGCAGGGCATTTGATAATGTAACCCATGCAAGGCTTATTGAGAAAGGAAGGAGGCATGGGATCCAAGGAGATCTTGCTTTGTAGATCCAGAATTGGCTTGCTCACAGAAGGCAAAGGGTGGTTGTAGATGGGTCATATTCTGCATGGAGGTGGGTCACTAGCGGTGAACCACAGGGATCTGTTCTGGGACCCCTTCTTTTCGTGATTTTTATAAATGATCTGGATGAGGAAGTGGAGGGATGGGTTTGTAAATTTGCTGATGACACAATGTGGAGGGCTGTCAGAGGTTACAGCAGGACATCAATAGGATGCAAAACTGGGCTGAGAAGTGGCAGATGGAGTTCAACCCTGGTAAGTGTGAGGTGGTTCATCTTGGTAGGTCAAATACGATGGCAAAATGTAGTAAGACACTTGGCAGTGTGGAGGATCAGAGGGATCTTGGGGTCTGAGTTCATAGGACAATCAAAGCTGCTGCACAGGCTGACTCTGTGGTTAAGAAGCCATACGGTGCATTGGCCTTCATCAATTGTGGGATTGAATTTAGGAGCCAAGAAGTCATGTTACAGCTATATAAGACCCTAGTCAGACCCCACTTGGAGTACTGTGCTCAGTTCTTGTCGCCTCACTACAGGAAGGATGTGGAAAATATAGAAAGGGTGGAGAGGGGATTTACAAGGATGTTGCCTGGATTTGGGGAACATGCCTTATGAGAATAGGTTGAGTGAACTCGGCCTTTTCTCCTTGGAGCAACAGAGGATGAGAGGTGACCTAATAGAGGTGTATAAGATGATGAGAGGCATTGATCGTGTGGATAGTCAATTTCTTTTTCCCAGGGCTGAAATGGCTAACACGAGAGGGCTCATTTTTATGGTGCTCGGAAGCACGTACAGAGGAGATGTCAGGGGTAAATTTTTTTTATGCAGTGAATGGTGAGTGCATGGAATGGGCTGCCAGCAACGGTGTTGGAGGCGGATACGAAAGGGTCTTTTAAGAGACTCCTGGATAGGTACATGGAGCTTCAAAAAAATAGAGGGCTGTGGGTAACCCTAGGTGATCTCTAAAGTAAGTACATGTTCAGCACAGCATTGTGGGCCAAAGGGCCTTTATTACGTTGTAGTTTTTCTATGTTTCTCTGGTTTAATGGCTCTGTGGTGGAGAGAGTGAAGAGCACTAAGTTCCTTGGTGTGCACATAACGGTGATCTAACCTGAACCCACAACTCCACCTCATTAGTCAAGAAAGCATGGCAGCGTCTGGACTTTCTGAGGAAACTGAAATGTGCAAGGCTCCCAGGTTCCATTCTAACAACTTTCTATAGGAACACCACCAAGAGTGTCCTGTCTGGCTGCATCATTGTGTAGTACGGAAGCAGCAAGGTATCAGACCAGGAAACTCTACAGAAGGTGTTAAAACCCACCAAGGGGATCACTGCTGTCTCTGTTCTACCTATGTGTGACATTTACTAAGAGCGTTGTATGCAAAGGATCCAAAGTATTGTTAAGGATGCCTACCACCCATCCTTTTGACCCACTACTGTCAGGAAGGAAGTACGGGAGCATCAGGACTGGGACTAACAGATGGGGTAACAGCATCTTCCCTCAAGCTGTGAGACTAATGAATACCCTGCCACCACCAAGGATTTTCAATAGGATTGTGAGCTGTTTACTGTATACCTGTGCTGAGCATTTCATCTGCATTTTGAAATATATTTTATTAACTTCTTTGCAGTAATATTTTGTTTGATGTGCTGCATGTGGTATATGTACTGTGGGTTCACTGTGATCTGGAGGAATGTTGTTTCATTTGGTTCTGTATATGTACAGTCAGATAGCAATAAACTTGAACTTAAACTTGAAAAAGATCAAGATAGGTTGGTGGATGATGTCTATGGTCTTTAGCAAGGCCTTTGATGACATCCTGGTAGGCTGCTCTGGAAGATTAGGTTGCATGGGATTCAGAGGAGTTAGCAAGATGGACTCAGAACTGGCTTGATCATAGGAAGGAGACGGTGATAGTTAAAGGTAGATTCCCTGACTGGAGTCCTGTGAGTAGTTGGGTGCCCCAGAGGTCAGTGTTGGGACCTCTCTTTTTCATTGTTTATGTCAATGATTTGAAGGTGAATATACATAGCAAGTTTGCTGATGATACTAATTTAGGGGGTCTTGTTGATAGTGAGGCAGGCAATAATGAATTGCAAAGAGATCTTGATCTGTTTGGGAGATGAGCTGAGGAATTCAAATGAATTTCAATTTAGTATAAAATGAAACATTTTGGACATTCAAACCAGGTTAGGACTTACACAGTGAATGACAGGGAACCTGTGAGTGTTGTGGAAGAGAGGGATCTGGGAGTACAAGGGCACAATTCACTGAAAGCAGCTGTAAAAGTAGACAGGGTGGTGAAGTAGGCGTTTAGCATGCTGGCCTACGTGTGGGCACGTGGCCAAGTGGTTAAGGCATTGGACTAGCGACCTGAAGGTCGTGATTTCGAGCCCCAGCCGAGGCAACGTGTTGTGTCCTTGAGCAAGGCACTTAATCACACATTGCTCTGCGACGACACTGGTGCCAAGCTGTATGGGTCCTAATGCCCTTCCCTTGGACAACATCAGTGTCGTGGAGAGGGGAGACTTGCAGCATGGGCAGCTGCCGGTCTTCCATACAACCTTGCCCAGGCCTGCGCTCTGGAGAGTGAAGACTTTCCAGGCGCAGATCCATGGTCTCGCAAGACTAACGGATGCCTTTTTTACTTCATCAGTCAGGGCATCGAGTTTAGGAATAGGGAGATTATGTTGAGGTTGTATAAGTCATTGGTGAGGCTGCACTTGGGGTGTATTGTGTGCACTTTTGGTCATCCTGTTATAGGAAAGACAATGTTAAGCTGGAGAGGATTCGAAAGAAAACTATGAGAATTTTGTCTGGACTAGAGTGCCTGACTTACAGGGAGAGGTTGGCCACACGGTATCTTTAATCCCTGGAGTGCAGAAGAATGTGGGGTGAGAATAAATGAATAAACTAAATGAGAATTGAAGTTTATAAAATCATGAGGAGTTATGGGTAAGATGGATAGTGCGAGGGACTCTAAAACTAGAGAGCACCGATGCAAGATAAGAGGGAAGAGAAGTAAGAGGTAACTTCTTTACACAGAATAGTGATTACTTGAAATGAGGTGTCAGAGAAAGTGGTTGAGATGGGTACAATTACAATGTTCAAGAGACATTTGGGCACATAAATGCAGAGGAAGGGCTTGGAGGGTTATGGCTGAACGTGGGCAGCTGGGGCTAGCAGGAAGGATGGCATGGTCAGCATGGACCACATGGCTGAAACATCAGTTTCTATGTTGTATGACTTGGAGTCAAATAATTGAAAACTATTATATGCAAAGTGGACCCAAAGCAGTGAGTTAAAAGCAGAATTCCTGTATTTCAGTGGTTTAGAAATCATCTGAATATAATGTTTAGGACTTTTTTTTTCCCATCTTTGTAATGGTGTTTTTGGATTGTGCCACGGGACACTGAAAATGCAGTCAAAACGCTTTTTAAAATCACAGAAAATGTCAATCTCCAATTTACATTTTGGATTTTATGCTAAGGAAATTATCTTTCTCTCTGCAGCATTTGCACCAATACCTTTTGGAGGAATTTACTTGCCTCTGGAAGTACCTCCTAACAGATGTCATTGTTCACCTTTAGTCTTAGCCTATGATCAGGCCCACTTCTCTGCGCTGGTGTCTATGGAACAGAATGATCAACAAAGGGAACAAGGTATGCATGCTGGTTTTGCTAATACAGACCTAACCCAACTGACCAACGCTAAAGGGCACTTTCACAAAGGGAGATCTCTGATTCATTATTTGACCATTTAAGCATTCTTTCCACTTGCAAAATAATCTTCAATTTTGGCGACATAGTCCAAGGAAGTTCTTAGTTCAACAACTGTAGATATTAATTCTGTTGCACCCAAACCAAATGATACCAGTTAGACAATATTATAGCAAATATGTAAGGAATATATAACCAGTCGGTCATTGAACTCCTTGCAATTCATCTTCCATATATGACTCATATTTTACTTCAATCCACTTTTCTGCACTAATCCTGTGTCCTTTGATTCTTTTAATATTCTAAAACTTTTTGATCTGTGTCTTCAATGTACATTGCAACAAAATCTCCACAGTCCTATTCAGTAGATAATTCCAAAGTTTATCTACCTTCTGGATGAAGAAATGCTCTCTTACCTCTGTGTTGAGTAACTGGACCCTCAGTTTAAGACTGTAGCCACTGGTTTTCAACACCTCAGCAAGGGAAAAGTCATCCGCATCTCCTGTGAACCAATTATGAAAATTGTCTGTTTCACTCACTAAGGCTACTTGTTAATCTTATAACCTAAGGAACATAAGCATGTCTGTTTAATCTCTTAAAGGACAAATTTCTCATCTTAGAACATTGCTTCACTAAGACCCTGTATAATTGTGAATTTTTATTTAAGAATACATGTGGGGAAGAAAAGTCAGCTCATGAGTTTGTTTTCCTGGTGCACATTCATTTAGAGTTGCTGAGAGAAAAAGCATTCTTATAGCTACACAATGCTTGAGAATTTAAACCACAGTGGGCACATTGCTCTCAGAAGATGGCGGTGAGAACTACAGTATACAGGAGTGTGGTTGGAGTGGAAAACATGTTTAAACATCAAACAAGTCTCAGATGAGCGCATTTCAGTTCTATACAGGAAGCTTATTATTTGGAATAAAATACTGCAATGATTTTGTTAATAACGGAAACGAGAACATTAAAAAATTGAATTGTTGTCGATGACACTTTCTGCGGCAATCCCTGAATATATGCTACTGTCCCTAAGTGCAAGGCAAAACATTACAAGAAATGGCAGGATATGGAACAATTCATGGAGAGTAGCCTCTCAATTTTCACTATTGAGGTGTTGATGGATCTGTTGAACATAATTCCATGTTGTTTTGTCTTAATTTCCAGCAGTCCCTGTTTGCTTCTTTTTTATGTAGCATTTATCTGCTACATTCCAGGCCATATAATTATAGCAATAAGACAAGATCATTTCCTTGTGTTTTTCTGGTCATATCTAGCATTTGTTTAATGTTGTCTAAAATGAAGCAGTCAGTTAGCATTATTCCATAGCATGGATGCCTGCTAACATGATATTTTTGAAGCAACACACATCAAAGTTGCTGGTGAACGCAGCAGGCCAAGCAGCATCTGTAGGAAGAGGTGCAGTCGACGTTTCGGGCCGAGACCCTTCGTCAGGACTAACTGAAGGAAGAGCTAGTAAGGGATTTGAAAGTTGGAGGGGGAGGGGGAGATCCAAAATGATAGGAGAAGACAGGAGGGGGAGGGATGGAGCCAAGAGCTGGACAGGTGATTGGCAAAGGGATATGAGAGGATCATGGGACAGGAGGTCTGGGAAGAAAGACAAGGGGGGGGGACCCAGAGGATGGGCAAGAGGTATATTCAGAGGGACAGAGGGAGAAAAAGGAGAGTGAGAGAAAGAATGTGTGTATAAAAATAAGTAACAGATGGGGTACGAGGGGGAGGTGGGGCCTAGCGGAAGTTAGAGAAGTCGATGTTCATGCCATCAGGTTGGAGGCTACCCAGACGGAATATAAGGTGTTGTTCCTCCAACCTGAGTGTGGCTTCATCTTTACAGTAGAGGAGGCCGTGGATAGACATGTCAGAATGGGAATGGGATGTGGAATTAAAATGTGTGGCCACTGGGAGATCCTGCTTTCTCTGGCGGACAGAGCGTAGATGTTCAGCAAAGCGGTCTCCCAGTCTGCGTCGGGTCTCGCCACTATATAAAAGACCACATCGGGAGCACCGGACACAGTATATCACCCCAGTCGACTCACAGGTGAAGTGTTGCCTCACCTGGAAGGACTGTTTGGGGCCCTGAATGGTGGTAAGGGAGGAAGTGTAAGGGCATGTGTAGCACTTGTTCCGCTTACAAGGATAAGTGCCAGGAGGGAGATCAGTGGGGAGGGATGGGGGGGACGAATGGACAAGGGAGTTGTGTATGGAGAGATCCCTGCTATCCTTACCTCGACACTGTTTTATCACCCCTTGTTCAATCCCTTCCGACCTACGTTCGTGACACTTCTCACGCTCTTAAACTTTTCGATGATTTTAAGTTCCCTGGCCCCCACTGCTTTATTTTCACCATGGATGTCCAGTCCTTATATACTTCCGTCCCCCATCAGGAAGGTCTCAAAGCTCTACGCTTCTTTTTGGATTCCAGACCTAATCAGTTCCCCTCTACCACCACTCTGCTCCGTCTAGCGGAATTAGTCCTTACTCTTAATAATTTCTCCTTTGGCTCCTCCCACTTCCTCCAAACTAAAGGTGTAGCTATGGGCACCCGTATGGGTCCTAGCTATGCCTGCCTTTTTGTTGGGTTTGTGGAACAATCTATGTTCCGTGCCTATTCTGGTATCTGTCCCCCACTTTTCCTTCGCAACATCGACGACTGCATTGGCACTGCTTCCTGCACGCATGCAGAACTCGTTGACTTTATTAACTTTGCCTCCAACTTTCACCCTGCCCTCAAGTTTACCTGGTCCATTTCCGACGAAAGTTGTTGATTCAGGTGGTTTGGAATGAGAGATAATGTTTGTAAAAAATTATGGTTTAAATAGTTGCCACAGTGAAGTTTAAGAGCTGTAATTGAATGAGCAACTAGAATATTTTGTTTTCTAGCAAACAAAAGTGATGTAAATGTCAGTGTAATGCTGAGCTGAATTAAGAGGACCAGGTATAGACATACATCAGCTATGAAAATAGGCAAGGAAATGACTGTTTCACTGAACACCTACGCTCTGTCCGCCAGAGAAAGCAGGATCTCCCAGTGACCACACATTTTAATTCCACGTCCCTTTCCCATTCTGATATGTCTATCCACGGCCTCCTCTACTATCAAGATGAAGCCACACTCAGGTTGGAGGAACAACACCTTATATTCTGTCTGGGTAGTCTCCAACCTGATGGCATGAACATTGACTTCTCTAACTCTTCTATATATTTTTTTCTCTCTCTTCTTTTTCTCCCTCTGTCCCTCTCACTATACTCCTTGCCCATCCTCTGAGCTTCCCCCCTCTCCTTTCTTTCTCCCTAGGCTTCCCGTCCCATGATCCTGTCATATCCCCTTTGCCAATCAACTTTCCAGCTCTCAGCTCCATCCCTCCCCCTCCTGTCTTCATTTCCGATCTCTCCCTCCCCCTCTCAAATCTCTTACTATCTCTTCTTTCAGTTAGTCCTGACAAAGGATCTCGGCCCAAAACGTCCACTGTACCTCTTCCTGTAGATGCTGCCTGGCCTGCTGCATTCACCAGCAATTTTTATGTGTGTTGAAGGAAATGTATTTACTTAGAATTACAGTACAGAATAGGCCCTTCCGGCCCTTCAAGCCACACTGCTCACCAACCCATCGATTTAATCCTTGCCTAATCTACTAATCAGTACGCCTTTGAACTGTGGGAGGAAGCTGGAGCACCTGGAAGAATCCCACACACACAACGGAAGGAAGGTATAAACTTGCTTACAGAGGATGCTGGAATTGAACTCCGACCTCCAATGCCCTAAACTGGAATAGCATTACGCTAACCACTATGCTACTGCGGTGCTATGGGTGGGGATTATAAGTAGTGTTGGCAGAGCACACTGAAATAACAATGATCGGTTCTACAGAGAAGATCCAGCCACACAGATATGGGTCAAGAGGCTCTTGAAATCAAACCCAGACCTTGTAGAAGGCCAAGTGTGTTTAAGGTGTAATTTTGTCACTTTGCTGCCTTTTCACAGCTAATCATAAGACCATAAAACATAGGAGCAGAATTACGCTGCTCTACCATTCCATCATGGCTGATCCTTTTTTTTCTCCTCCTCAGCCTCACTCCCCGGCCGTCTTCCCCGTAACCTTGATGCTGTGACCAATCAAGAACCTATCAAGCTCTGCCTTAAATACACCCAACAACCTGGCCTCCACAGCTGCCTATGGTAATAAATTCCATAAGTCACCACCTCTGGCTAAAGAAATTTCTCTGCATCTATGTTTTAAATGGATACCCCCTATCGTAAAGTTCTGCCCTCTTGTCCTAGCCTCCCCCCACCATGGGAAATGTCCTTTCCACATCTACTCTAGGCCTTCCAACATTCGAAAGGTTTCAATGAGTCGTCCAACACCCCCCTCCCTTGCCATCCTTCAAAATTCCAGCAAGTACAGACCCAGACCCAGAGCAATCAAACGTTCCTTGTATGTTAACCCTTTTATTCCCGGAATCATCCTTGTGAACCTCCTCTGAACCCTCTCCAATGCCAGCACATCTTTTCTTAGATGAGGAGCCCAAAACTATTCACAATACTCACGGTGAGGCCTCACCAGCACCTTATAAAGTCTCAGCATCACATCCCTGCTCTTGTATTCTCGACCTCTTGAAATGAATGCATTGTATTTGCCTTCCTCACCGTCAACTCTACCTGTAAGTTAACCTTTTGGATATTCTGCACAAGGACTCCCAAATCCCTTTGCATCTCAGATTTTTGGATTTTCTGCCCATTTAGAAAATAGTCTGCCATTTATTTCTTCTATCAAAGTGCGTGACCATGCATTTTCCAATATTGTATTTCACTTGCCACTTCCTTGCCAATTCTCCTAATCTGTCTAAGTCCTTCTGCAGCCTACCTATTTCCCCATCACTACCTGCCCCTCCACCAGTCTTCGTATCATCTGCAAACTGCATAATGCATGGCTATTTACAGTATTTCAGTAAATTGTTTTGTTTGATGGCTTACTCTAGCTGATCAGATTCTTTGGTGGAGGTAAATGAATGCAAGTCATATCATGACTAGTGAACAATGCAGGTAGACATGGTCTGTCAAATAAGAGTTGATGAATAAAGACTTAATCATGAATTACAGTGTCCACTGCAAATTTTATTATAATAAGTTTTATGTGATAACGAAGTATCTAAACCGATGAGAATTTTGGTGGAGCGCCACGTTACATACTCGTCATTACATAGATGTCAGATGTCAGAGCAACACACACAAAATGCTGGAGGAACTCAGCAGGCCAGGCAGCATCGATGGAAAAAAGTACAGTTGACATTTCAACAGCCCAAAACGTCGACTGTACTCCTTTCCTAGATACTGCCTTGCCTGCTGAGTTCCTCCAGCATTTTGTGTGTGTTGCTTGGATTTCCAGCATCTGCAGATTTACTCTTGTTTGTGAGGAGATGTCAGAACATCAGCTCAACCCATTCATCATTTTACAATGATTTAGTTGTTATTGCCATCTGCTGGTATACTTTATGTAACATTTAAGTTTTGTTTTGCATGTTAGCAAATCTGATACTTTATTAAACAGTTTGCCATCATTTATTCAAAGACAATAAACTTAGCAGTCTCTAAATTATTCTCATTAGTTGGTCTGGGGTTTCCAAATATTGAAGCATATTTGCAAGTTGCTGTTAATTAGACACATGCTCACTTTGGCTTTTTTGTCAGTGATATCCGAGACTATTTCTTTCTACGTAAAGCTACTTAGACATTTCTGCCAACTACAACATGATCCCAGCACCATACACATCTTTCTCTCCCCACCCTTCCCTGCTCTCTGCAGGGAGCATTCTTTCCATGGCTTCCTCCCCACTCATCTCAACCTCTCCCTTCCCCATAAACACAAGAGATTCTGCAGATCACAAGCAAGAGAAAATCTGCAGATACTGTAAATCAAAGTAATACACACAAAATGCTGGAGGTACTCAGCAGGCCAAACAGCATCTATGGAAAAGAGTAAACAGTAGACATTTCGAGCCGAGACCCTTCATCGGGACGGGAAAAAAGAGATGAGGTCAGAGTAAGAAGGTGGGGTAAGGAGAGGAAGAAGTACAAAGTAGTAGGTGATAGGTGAAATCAGGAGAGGGGGATGGGGTGAGGTAAAGAGCTGGGAAGTCGATTGGTGAGAGAGAGAAATAAAAGGGCTGGAGGAGGGGGAATTTGATAGAAGACCATGGAAGATAGGGAAAGGGGAGGAATACCAGAGGAAGGTGATGGACAGGTAAATAGATAGTTGAGAGAGGGAAATGGGAATGGGGAATGGTAAAAGAGAAGGGGAGGGGGCAACTACTAGAAGTTCAAGAAATCAATGTTCATGCCATCAGGTTGGAAGCTACCCAGACAGAATATAAGGTGTTGCTGCTTCAACCTGAGTGTGGCCTCACGAAAGATGAAATAAGAAAGTAAGCTAGCCAATAATATTGAAGAGGACACTAAAAGTTTCTTCAGATAGATAAATTGTAAAGGAGAGGTGAGAGTGGATATTGGACCGCTCGAAAATTATGCTGGAGAAGTAGTAATGGCGGACAACAAAATAACAGACAAACTGAATAAGTATTTTGCATCAGTCATCACTGTGGAAGACTCTAGCAGTATGGTGGAAGTTCCAAGGTCGGGGGGCATGAAGTGTGTGAAGTTACCATTACTAGAGAGAAGGCACTTGAGAAACTGGAAGGTCTGAAGGTAGGTAAGTCACTTGGGCCAGATGTGTACACCTCAAAGTTATGAAAGAGGTGGCTGAAGAGTTTGTGGAGGCATTGGTAATGATCTTTCAAGAATCAGTATATTCTGGAATGGTTCTGGAAGACTGGAAAATTGCAATTGTCACGCCACTCTTCAAGAAGGGAGAGCGCAGAAGAGAAAGAAAGCTATAGGCTAGTCAGTCTGACCTCAGTGGTTAGGATGATGTTGGAGTCGATAAGGATGAGGTCTCGTGGTACTTGGAGGCACATGACAAAAAAAAAGCCATAGTCAGCTTGGTTTCCTCAAGGGAAAATCTTGCCTGACAGATGTGTTGAAATTCTTTGAAGAAGTTACAAAGGAGAATCAGTGGATCTTGTGTACTTGAATTTTCAGAAGGCCTTTGACAAGGTGCCACACATGAGGCTACTTAACAAGCTATGAGCCCATGGTATTTCAGGAAATATTGTAGCAGGGATAAAGCAGTGGCTGATTGGCAGGAAGCAAAGAGTGGGAATAAAGGGAGCCTTTTCTGACTGGCTGCTGTTGACTAGTGGAGTTGCACAGGGGTCTGTGTTGGGACCGATTCCTTTTACATTATATGGCAATGATTTGTGTGATGGAATTGATGGCTTATTTCATAATTTGCAGACGATATGAAGATAGGTGGAGGGGAGGTAGTTTTGAGGAAGTAAAGAGACTACAGGAGGACTTAGACACATTAGGAGAATTGGCAATGAAATGACAGATGGAATACAGTGTCAGGAAGTGTATGGTCATACATTTAGTAGAAGAAGTGAAAGGTTGACTGTTTTCTAAGTGGAGAGAAAATACAAAAATCTGAGGTGCAAAGGGACTTCGGAGTCCTTGTGCAGGATTCCCGAAAGGTTAATTTGCAGGTTAAGTCTGTGGTGAGAAAGGCAAATGTAATGTTGACATTCAATTCAAAGAGTACTAGAATATAAAAGCAAGGGTGTAATACTGAAGATTTATAAGGCACTGGTTAGGCCTCATTTGGAGTATTCTGGGCAGGTTTGGGCCACTTACCCGTGAAAAGATGTGTTGAAACTGGAGAGGTTTCAAAGGAAGCCCAAGAAAATGATTCCAGGATTGAATGGCTTGTTAGGATTGGATAGTTCTGGGCCTGTATTCACTAGAATTCAGAAGAATGAGGGACGACCTCATTGAAACTTATTGAATAGTGAAAGACCTTGATAGAGTGGATGTGGAGAGGATGTTTCCTGTGGTGGGAGAGTCTAAGACCAGAGAACACAGCCTCAGAATAGAGTGGTGTCCTTTTAGAATGGAGGTGATGAGGAATTTCTTTAGCCAGGGAGTGGTGAATTTGTGGAATTCTTTGCCATAGGCTGCTGTGGAGGCCAAGTCTTTATGTACATTTAAGGCAGAATTTGGCAGATTCTTGACTGGTCAGGGCATGAAGCATCAGCAGGTCTGGCAGCATCTATAGAAAGGAATAAACTGAATATTTCCGCTTCATCAGAACTCGAAAAGAACGTGGAAGAAGCCAGAAAAAGGTGGTGAGGAGATGGGAAGGCAAACAAGGTGATGGATGAAGCTAGTGAGGATGGAGGTGATAGGTGGAAAAGGTAAATGGCTGAAGAATTTGTCCTCTCCACTCCTATCAGATTAATTCTTCAGCCCTTTATCTTTTCCATGTATCACCACTCGGCTTCTAACTTCATCCTCCTCCCACCCTGGCTTCAAAGTTCAAAGTAAATTTATTATCAATGTGTATGCAGACCCAAGATTCATTTCATAGACCATAAGGTTTAGGAGCAGAATCAGGCCACTTGGCCTGTCGAGTGTGCGCTGCCATTTCATCATGGCTGATCCATTTTTTCTCTCAGCCTCAATCTTCTGCCTCTCCCCCCATCCGCACCCTATTATCCCTTCACGTCCTTCATGCCCAATCAAGAATCTATTAGCCTCTGCCTTAAATATACAGTATCCATAAAATTATTCACCCCTGGAAATTTTCATGTTTTATTGATTTAATTTGTTTTTTTTGGACACTGATCAACAGAAAAAGACTCGTGTTGTCAAAGTGAAAACAGATCCCTACAAAGTGAACTAAATTAATTACAAATATAAAACACTAAATAAGTGATTGCTGAAGTATTCACCCCCTTTAAAATGACACCCCAAATCATCACTGGTGCAGCCAATTGGTTTTAGAAGTCACATAATTAGTTAAGTGAAGATCTGTTTTTGGAGACCTAGGTGCAGTCAAGGTGTTTCAATTGATTGTGGTAAAAATACACCTGTATCTGCTGGTGAGTCAGTATCCTGGCAAAAACTGCACCATGAAGGCAAAAGAATACTTCAAGCAACTCCGCAAAAAGGTTATTGAAAAGCACAAGTCAGGAGATAGGTATAAGAACGTTTCCAAGTCACTGAATATCCCTTGGAATACAGTCCAATCTTCAAAAAATCGCCAAGTCAATCATCAAGAAATGGAAAGAATATGGCACAGCTGTAAATCTGCTTAAAGTAGGCAGTCTTCAAAAACTGAGTGACCGTGCAAGAAGGGGACTAGTGAGGGAGGCCTCCAAAAGACCTATGACAACTCTGGAGGAGTTCCAAGCTTCAGTGGCTGGGATGGGAGAGACTGTGCATAAAACAAATGTTCCAGCCACACACATCAAAGTTGCTGGTGAACGCAGCAGGTCAGGCAGCATCTCTAGGAAGAGATACAGTCAACGTTTTGGGCCGAGACCCTTCGTCAGGACTAACTGAAAGAAGAGCTAGTAAGAGATTTCCTCGTGCTTACAACAAATGTTGCCCGGGTGTTTCATCAGTTGCCGATTTATGGGAGAGTGGCAAAGAGAAAGCCACAGTTGAAAAAAATTCACATGAAATCTTGGCTAGAGTTTGTCAGAAGGCATGTGGGAGACTCTGAAGTCAGCTGGAAGGAGGTTCTACGGTCTGATTAAACCAAAGTTGAGTTTTTAGACCATCATACTAGACACTATGTTTGGCATAAGCCAAACACTCCATCTCTGCTTCACTGCAGCAGTCCCCAGAAGGCTTGTGAAGGTAGAGGTAAAATGAATGCACAAAATACTCTTGATGCAGTCTGCAAGAGAACTGCAACTTGGGAGATCTGTTTTCCAGCAAGACAATGATCCCAACCATAAAGGCAAACTACACATGAATAGTTTAAAAACAACGAAGTTAATGTCCTGGAGTAGCCAAGTCAGAGCCAAGGCCAATTGAGAATTTGTGGTTGGGCTTGAAAAGGTCTGTTCACCCATGATCCCATGCAATCTGACAGAGCTTGAGCAGTTTTGTAAGGAAAACTGGGGAAAAATTGCAGTATCCAGATGTGCAATGCTGATAGAGACCTATCCAGACAGACTCAAGACTGTAATTGCTGCCAAAGGTACATCTACTAAATACTGACTTGAAGGAGGAGGGGTGAATACTTATGTGATTAACTATTTAGTGTTTTATATTTGTAATTAATTTAGATCACTTTGTAGGCATCTGTTTTCATTTTGACACAAAAGTCTTTTTCAGTGTCAAAAAAGCCATATTAAATCCACTGTGATTCAATGTTGTAAAACAATAAAACATGAAAACTTCCAAGGCAGGTGAATACTTTTTATAGGCACTGTTCATAAAGACTTGTCCTCCACAGCTGCCTGTGGCAAAGAATTCCATAGATTCACCATTCTTTGACTAAAGAATTTCCTCCTCATCTCCATTCTAAAAGGAACCAATTCTAGGATCTAAATTTGAGAAATTAGATGCATAACAAGTGTACGCAGGATGGTAGATCAGGCAGTGGAATGCTCCTCATGTGAGATGTGAGATTTCTGGTACCTAACAGTCTCCCTGAAGGCTACATTTGCAGGAAGTGTACCCAACCTCCAATCTGGAGCTGGATGTACTCAGGGCCATTTGGGAGGTTGAAAACTTCATAGATGAGTCTTCGCTGAGATGATCACGCCCAGAATGCATGTATCAAATAGTGGATGGGTGTCCACTAGGAGAAGTAAGTGGAGTAAGCAGTCAGTACAGGGTTCCCCTGTGGCCATTCCCCTCTCAACATCAGTGGCACTGCGGCTGGCTTTAAGGCTCAGCAGGGAAGGGTAAAGTTAGGCAGAGCAATAGTGATAGGAGACTAAAGCAGGGGGATAGACTGGAGATTCTGTGGCCGCAAAAGAGAAGCCAGAATGCTGTGATGCCTCCCGGGTGCTACGGTCCAGGATGTCTCAGAGCACCTGCAAAAGGTTCTCAAGAGGGAGAGTGAGCAGTGAGAGGCCATGGTGCACATTGCACCAGTGACATAGGTAGAAAGGGGACAAGGTCCTGCGTGGTGAGTATAGGGAGTTAGGGAAGAGGTTGAAGACCAGGGCCTCCAAGATTATAATCCCTGGATTACTTCCAGTGCCACCTGCTAGTCAGAGCAGAGATAGGATGATGGTACAGATGAATGAGTGGCTGAGGAAGTGGTGCAGGGGACAGGGTTTCAGATTTTTGGATCATTGGGATCTCTTCTGGGAAAGTATGACCTGAACAAAAATGATATGTTACACCTGAACTCAAGGGGAACCAATATCCTTGTGGGCAGGTTTGCTGGAGATATTGGGTAGGGTTTAAACTAATTTGGCAGGGGTCTGGGGACCATAGTGATAGGGCAGTAGGTATACAAGCAGAGGCTGTGTGTAGTGAGAGTGTGAGGATGGACAGGGCAAAATTACAGTCAATTGGATGAGGTAAAATGTAACATGGGGGCAAAATGAAAAAGGGTTATGAATACTAGTCTAAAGGTGTTATATTCGAATGCATGCAATATACAGAATAAGATACTGCGGATGATCTTGTAGCCCAGTTAGAGGTTGGCAGGTATGATTTTGTGGGCATCACTGAGACGGGGATGAAAGAAGATCATTTTTGTGAACTTAACATCCAAGGATACACCTTGTATCAGTAGGACAGGTTGGTAGACAAAGGGGGTGAGGGGGCTCTGTTGGTAAAAAAAAATCAAATCCTTAAATAGAGGTGATATAGGGTCAAAAGGTATAGAATTGTTGAGGGTACGGTTAGACTACAAGGGTAAAAAGACCGTCATGGTAGTTATATATAGGCTTCCAAACAGTAGCTGGAAGTGGGATAAAATGTCAAGAGGGAATAGAAACGGCATGTCATAAAAGGGCAATGTTTGTGGAGGATTTGAAAATGTGGGTACATTGGGATAAGCGGGAAGATGGGGAAAATCAGGTTGATGCTGGATGCCAAGAGAGGTAGGTTATAGAATATCTATGAGATGGCTTTTTAAGAGCAGCTTTTACTTGAGCCCACTATGGGAAAGGCAATTCTGTCCTGGGTGATGTGTAATGAACCAGGTTTGATTAGGGAGCTTAAGGTCCCTTGGGAGGCAGTGATCATAATATGATAGAATTCACCCTGCAGTTAGAGAGAGAGAAGATAAAGGCAAATGTATCACTATTACAGTGGAGTAAAGGGAATTACAGAGGCTTAAGAGAGGAGCTGACCAAAATTGACCAGAAGGGGACACTAGCAGGGATGCTGACTGAACATTAATGGCTGTTTCTCGGAGCATTTCAGAAGACACAGAATAGATCCATCCTAAAGATGAAGTAGTATTCCCAAGGCAACTGTGGGTGATAAGAGAAATCAAAGACAGCATAAAAGCTAAAGATAGGGCATATAATATAGCAAAAATCTGAAGAGGATTGGGAAGCTTTTAAAACCCAACAGAAGCAACTAAAAAAGTAATCAGGAGAGAAACAATAAAACATGAAGGCAAGCTAGCCAATAATATCAAAGAGAATACCAGAAGTTTTTTCTGATAGATACAGAATAAAATAGATGTGAGTAGATATTGGACTGCTGGAAAATTATACTGGAGAGGTAGTAATGGGGGGGCAAAGAAATGACAGAGGAACTTAATAAGTATTTTGTGTCTGTCTTCACTGTGAAAGACCCTAGCAGTATGCCAGAAAGTTGAGTCTCAGGGGTCAGAAGTGAGTGTTGTTGCTATTACTAAGGAGAAGGTGCTTGGGAAGCTGAAAGGTTTGGAGGTAGATAAGCCACCTGGACCAGATGGTCTGTACTTCAGGGTTTTGAAAGAGGTAGCTAAAGAGATTGTAGAGGCACTAGTAATGATCTTTCAAGAATCACTAGATTCTGGAATGTTTCCAGAGGACTGGAAAATGCAAATATCACTCTATTCCACTCCACTCAAAGCTAAGAATGGAGTAAGGCAGAAGGAAGGAAATTATAGGCCAGTTAGTCTGTCTTCAGTGGTTGCAAAGAGTTTGAATAAGTTTGAAAGGGAAAATAAGACAATTACCTGTATGAATACTGACAGACACCTATGCAAATTTAATGTTCGCCAGGAAGAAATAATTTAGCTCACACCAGTATAAACTTAGGTTGAAATTGTATTGACAAAATATTTTAAATTATAACAAACAAATTAAAGGAAAAAAACCATTGTATATAAATTATGTGATGTTTTTTCCTTTAATTTGTATGTATGATCAGTTTACTACATGCACGCAATCGTTGGAGCTTCTTGTCGTATAATCATTCCAGTTTGTTTCACTTTGTTTACTCACGGTACTGAAACGGTTCTATGCTGAATAACCACTTCAAGCACAAGAAGTATTATCCACGCAATGTCCAAGGAAAAAGGCATCAAACTTTCTCCAATGTCATGTGCTTACTGAAAGTTACCTGCATATTCTCCATGAGACCATAGTCTGCATGAGGATTTACTGACTTCTCTATCAGTACTTTCAAATTTGGTTCCATGAGCATTTTACTATGTTCTTCCACTATGTTCATATCCATTCTCTGTCTTTCTCCTTCTGCTTTCTCCAAATCTGTTTGATCCTATGCTCTCTGCAGAAAATGGCTACCAGTTCTTTCCCCAGGTATCTTATTGGTCAAAATGTTAACAAGACAAATCCTATTGGTTAATTACAACAGGCCTATCTAAATCAACTGAATTTTTATTTTAAACATCAAAATAAAAGACTCAATTGTAACTAAAATAACACTCTTTATATATACTTCTGCATTTTAAGAAAATCTGCAGAAAATAAAATGCCCAAGAACATAAGGGAAGGTAGATCATGAAAATAAACTAGCACAAAATATAAAAACAATAGTGAAAGTTTTGATAATTATATAATTTGGAAAAGATGGCTAAAGTGTACATGGGTGCCTTGGAGGACCAGAAGGGGAATTGATATTGGGTAGTGAGGAAATGGCTGAGGCTTTGAATGACTATTTTGTGTTGGTCTTCGCAGTGGAAGACATGTCTAATACGCCAACGAGAGATGTTATGGATACAATGGGAGGTGAGGACCTTGATATAATACCTATCACTAAGGAGGTAGTGCTGAGCAAACTTGTGGGCCTAAAGATAGACAAGTCCCCTGGTCCTGATGGAATGCGTCCTCGGGTACTGCAAGAAATAGTAGCGGTTACAGTAGAGGCTTTGTGATAAGTTACCAAAATTCTCTGGACTCTGGGCAAGTCCCGGCGGATTGGAAGACAGCGAATGTCACACCCACTGTCCAAAAAAGGATGTAGGGAAAAGGCAGGTAACTATAGACCAGTTAGTTTAACATCTGTAGTTGGGAAAATGCTTGAAGCCATCATTAAGTGATGTAGTTGGGAAAATGCTTGAAGCCATCATTGTCCTGTTTGACAAACTTACTGGACTTCTTTGGGGATATAATGAGCACAGTGGATAGAGGGAACAGATGGACATTATTTACTTGGATTTCTAGAAGGCGTTCGATAAGGTACCACATAAAAGACTTATCCATAAAATAAAGATGCATAGAGTTGGGGGTGATGTATTAGCATGGATTGGTTAACTAATAGAAAGCAGAGAGTCCAGACACATGGGTGTTTCTCTTGTTGGCAATCAGTGGTGAGTGGTGTGCCACAGGGGTCGGTGCTGGGCCCCCAGCTGTTCACAATATGCATTAGCGATCTGGAAGAAGGGACAGAGTGTATATCTAAGTTTGCTGATGACACTAAATTGAGTGGAAAAGCAAATTGTGCAGAGGATATGGAGAGTCTGCAGAGAGATATAGATAGGTTAAGTGAATGGGAAGATGGAGTACAATGTTGGTAAATGTGAGGTCATCCATTTTGGAAGGAAAAATGAAAGATCAGATTATTATTTAAATGGTGAAAGATTGCAGGCTGCTGCTGTGCAAAGGGGCTTGGGAGTGCTTGTGCATGAATCAGAAAAGGTTGGTTTGCAGGTGCAGCAGGCTATCAAGAAGGCAAATAAAATGTTGACTTTCATTGCTAGAGGGATTGAATTTAAGAGCAGGGAGGTTGTGCTGCAACTGTACAGAGTATTGGTAAGGCCGCACCTGGAGTACTGTTTACTTGAGGAAGGATATACTGGCCTTGGAGGCGGTGCAGAGGAGGTTCACCAGGTTGATTCCAGAAATGAGGGGAGTTAATGAAGAGAGATTGAGTTGCCTGGGTCTGTACTCGCTGAGAGAAGATCTTATAGAAACATGTAAAATTATAAAAATAATAGATAAGAAAGGCAGGAAAGTTGTTTCCACTGATAGGTGAGACTAGAGCTAGGGGACATAGCCTCAAGATTCGGGGAAGTAAATTGAGGACAGAGATGAGGAGGAACTGCTTTAACCAAAGAGTGGTGAATCTGTGGAATTCTCTGCCCAATGAAGCAGTGGAGGCTACCTCAGTAAATATATTTAAGACAAGGTTAGATAGATGTTTGCATAGTAGGGGAATTAAGGATTATGGGGAAAAGATAGGTAGTTGGAGATGAGTCCATGGTCAGATCATCCATGATCTTATTGAATGGCAGAGCAGGCTTGGTGATCCAGATGGCCTACTCCTGCTCCTATTTCTGATGTTCTTATGTTCATAACTGTATTAATAAAATAAAGCATGGTGATAAACCAGAGTATTACATTTGCAAATGATACAAAGATAGGTAGAGGGCAGGTAGTGTTGAGGAAGCAGGGAGTCTGCAGAAGATTCAGACAGATTGTGAGAATGGGCAAAAAAGTGGCAGATGAAATATAGTATAGTGAAGTGTATGGTCATGCACTTTGGTAGAAGGAATACATGTGTAGAATATTTTCTCTATGGGGGGGGGGAAGGATTCCTGAAAAGTTAACTTTCAGTTTGAGTCGATGGTAAGGAAGGCAAATGCAATGATAGCATTTATAAGATGGCATGGTAGCATAGTGGTTAGCACGATGCTTTAAAGTACAGGCGGACCCAAGTTTCGATTCTCACATTGCCTATAAGGAGTTTGTATGTTTCTCCTTGTAACTGTGTGGGTTTCCTCCGGGTGCTCCGGTTTCCTCCTACAGTCCAAAGATGTACTGGTTGGTAGGTTAATTGTTGTTGTAAATGATCACATGATTAGGCTAGGATTAAATAGGAGATTGCTTGGGTGGAGTGGCTCAAAGAGCCAGAAGGGTCTATTCCGTGGTGTATCTCAATAAATATATTTTTTAAATAAAATAAATAAGCTACAGGAGCAGAATTAGCCCATTTGGCCCTCCAAGTCTGCTGCATCATTTCATCTTGACTGATCCAATTTTCCTCTCAGCGCCAATCTCCTGCCTTCCCCCAAATCAAAGATCTAACGAACTCTAGTTTAAATATACATAAAGATTTGGCCTCCACTGCTGCCTGTGGCAGTGAATTCCACAGATTCACCACTCTCTGGCTAAAGAAATTCCTCCTCATCTCCATTCTGCAAGGACATTCTTCTATTCTGAGGCTGTGTCCTCTGATCTTACACTCTCATACCATTGGAAGCATCCTCTCCACATCCACTCTGTCAAGGTCTTTCACCATTCGATAGGTTTTAATGAGGTCACCCACATTCTTCTGAATTCTATTAAATACAGGCCTAGAGCCATCAAAGGCTTTCATACGACAAGCTATTCAATCCTGGAATCATTTTTGTGAACCTCCTTTGAACCTCTTCAATTTCAGCACATCCTTTCCAAGATAAGAGGCTCAAAACTGCACACGATACTCTAAGTGAGGCCTCACTAGTTATAAAGTCTCAACACTACATTTTTACTTTTATATTCTGGTCCTCCTGAAATGAATGCTAACATTGCATTTGACTTCCTCACCTCAGAATTAACCTACAAATTAACCGTTAGGGAATCCTGCACAAAGACTTCAAAGTCCCTTTGCGCCTCAGTTTTTTCTATTTTCTCTCCACTTCAACCCCTTCATTTCTTCTACCAAAGTATATGACCATACACTTCCCAACATTGTATTCCATCTACCATTTCTTTACCCATTCTCCAAATCCGTCTCTCTTCTGTAGCTTTTTTATTTCCTCAAAACTATCTATCTTCATATTGTCTGCAACTTTGCAACGAAACCATCAATTCCATCATCCAAATCATTTTCATATATGTAAAAACAATCGATCCCAACACACACCCCTGTGGGACACCACTAGTCACCAGCAGCCAACCAGAAAAGGCTCCCTTTATTTCTACTCTTGCCTCCTGCCAATTAGCCACTGATTTATCCATGCTAAAATCTTTCCTGTAATACGAGTAGCTTGTTAAAGGCCTAATGGAAATCCAAGTACACAATATCAACTGATTCCCCTTTGTAATATCCTGCTTGTTATTTCTTCAAAGAATTCCAACAGATTTGTCAGGCAAGATTTTCCCTTGAGATAACAATGTTGTCTATGGCCTATTTTATCATGTGCCTTCAAATACCCTAAGACCTCATCCTTAATAATTGATTCCAATATCTTCCTAGCCCCTAACATCAGACTGACTAGCTTATAATTTCCTTTCTTTACCTCTCTCACTTATTGAGATGTGGAGTAACACTTGCAATTTTCCAGTCCTCCGGAACCATTCCAGTATCTAGTGATTCTTGAAAGATCATTATTAATGCCTCCACAATCTCTTCGGCCACCTCTCTCGGAACCCTGGAGTGTACACCATCTGGTCCAGATGATTTATCTACCTTCAGACCTTTCAGTTTCTCAAGAGCCTCTGTCTGGTAATGGTAACTTCACACACTTCTTGCCCCTGAAACTTCCACCATACTGCTAGTGTTTTCCATAGTGAAGACTGATGCAAAATACTTATTCAGTTCCTCTGCCATTTCCTTGTACCCCATTACTACCTCCCCAGCAATGTTTTCCAGCAGTCCAATTTCCCCTCTCACCTCTATTTTACACTTAATGTATCTGAAGAAACTTTTGGTATCCTCTTTAATATTATTGGCTCCCTTACTTGTGTATTCCATCTTTACCTTAATGACTTCTTTAGTTGCCTTCTGTTGGCTTTTAAATCTTCCCAATTCTCTAACTTGCCACTAATCTTTGCTCAATTATATGTCCTCACTTTGGCTTTGACTTGCCTTATTAGTCATGAATACTTCTTCCTCTTTGGGACGTATAGATCCTGTGCCTTCTGAATTGCTTCCGGAAATTCCAGCCATCGCTGCTCTGCTGTCATCCCTGTTAGTGTTCTTTTCCAATCAATTCTGGCTATCTCCTCTCTCATGCCTCTGTAATTCCCTTTACTCCACCCAAATATTGATACATCTGATTTTAGCTTCTCCTTCTCAAATTTCTGGGCAAATTCGATCATATTATCATCACTTTCCCCAAAGAGTTCTTTTATCTTAAGCTCTCTAACCAATTCCAGTTCACTGCACAACACCCAAACCAGAATAGCTGATCCCCTAGTGGGCTCAATCACAAGCTGCTCTAAAAAGCCACTTCATAGGCATTCTAGAAATTCCCTCTCTTGGAATCCAGCACCAACCTGATTTCCCCAATCTACCTGCATGTTGACATCTCCCATGACTGTTGTAACATTGCCCTTTTAGCATGCATTTTCTATCTCTCATTGTAATTTGTATACCACATCCTTACTACAGTTTGGGGATCCGCATACAACTCCCATTAGGTTCTTTTTACCCTTGCAATTCCTTAGCTCTATCCACAATGATTCAACACCTTCTGACTCTATGTTACCTCATTCTAATGATTTGATTTTCATTTTTTTTTAACCAACAGAGCAATGCCACCCCCTCCGCCTTCCCGCCTGTCTTTTTGATTCAGTGTGTATTCTTGGATATTAAGCTCCCAGCTATAATTTTCTTTCAGCCATGATTCAGTAATGCCTACAACATCATACATGCCAATCTGTAACTTTGATACAAGTCCATCTACCTTATTCCATATACTGCACTCATTCAAATGTACCACCTTCGGTCCTGTATTCATCCTTTCTGATCTTGTTTCGCCTTTTATGTTGCAGCTCGTTCTGTTGACTGCAATTTTGCTCTATCTGCAGTCTCTCCACACTATATATTGCCTCTGTTTGTAAACCAGCTTCCTCATCTTCAGCACTATTACTCGGGTTCACATTCCCCTGTTAAATTAATTTAATCCTCCCAATCACTCTAGCCAACCTGCCCGCAAGGGTATTGGACTCCCTCTGGTTCAGGTGTAACCCAAATCTTCGGTGCAGGTCGTACCTTCCCCAGAGGAGATCCCAGTGATCCATAAATCTGAACCCCTGCCCCCTGCACCATTTCCTCAGCCACACATTCACCTGCCAATTCATCCTATTCTTACTCTCACTGGCATGTGGCACAGACAGCAATCCAGAGATTACTATCCTGGAGGTCCTGTTTTTCAGCTTTCTACCTAGCTCTCTAAAATCTCTCTTCAGGACCTCCTCACCCTGTCTACCTATGTCATTGGTGCCAATATGAAAGGCTGCTCATTCTCGCCCTTGAGAATGCCATGGACCTGATGCAAGACATCCTGGATCCTGGCACCAGGAAGGCAACATACCATCTGGGTGTCTCTATCGCGCCCACAGAACCTGGTCACTGTTCCTTTCAAGAGGACTAGTATATACATGCAAAACTGTGATTGCTGAAGCTTTATAAGGCATTGATCAGTACTGTGAACAGTTTGGGCTCCTTACCAATGAAAAGATGTGCTGGCATTGGAGAGGGCCCAGAGGGAGGTTCATGAAAATGATTCTAGAACTGAAAGGGTTAACATATGAGGAGTCTTTGATGGCTCTGGGCATGTACTCACTGGAGTTTAGAAGAATGAGAGGGGCCTATAGAATATTGAAAGGCCTAGACAGGGTGGATATGGCAAGGATGGAGAATGAATCTAGGACCAGAGGGCACAGCCTCAGAATAGAGGGAACAAAGATGAGGAGGAATTTCTTCAGAAGGACGGTGCTGAATATGTGGAATTTATTGCCGTGACCAGCTGTGGAGGCCAAGTCATTGGATAAATTTAAAGCAGAGGTTGATAGGTTCTTGGTTAGTCAGGACATCAAAGATTATGGGGAGAAGGCAGGAGAATGGGGTGACCTAATGCTGCTCCTGGGTCTTATAGTCCTCAGCCTCTTTCACAGCCAGACTGAGGCCAAATCCAGACTTGAGGAACAACACCTCATGTTCCACCTGAGGTAGTTTACAGCACAACCTCATGAATATCCAGGGCCATCTCAATCTCCTTAAGATCTTTGTCCATATTGTCTCACAGTGTCAACAACTTGAAAACAGGCCCTTTTGATCTTAAATACCCATTTGGAATATATCCTACACCCTATATCTCACAGGAAAAGAAAGTTTAATAAAGGAAATATTTAAATGTTGCCTATGCAAAATAGCAGTGCTGCTAGCACCAGCGACTGGAGGGACACAATTATCAACTGGCCAAAGTAAGAGGGCACCAGTGAACCATGGCGACGTTCTGTGGGCTGCGTACAGAGCTTCTAAATATATGCACCTCTTTTGAATTACTCCCACTGCAATCTACAGCATGTAATTTCCCTTTAAGCAAAGTACTTTTGAACCGTCTTAATAAACTACAGATTTTGCCATCTTCTGAAGGACTCGGCGGACTTAAATCGCAAGCAAGTAGGTACAGCGACAAAGGTTTATGGCTGAAAGCAAGGCATGAAGAGAGAGGACAAGACAAGCTGATGCACGGAGGAATGAGAACCCTTCTACCCAGCATCTTGCTAGCTAATATGCAGTCACTGGAGAACAAGATCAGGGACCTAAGGGCAAGATTGCTGCATCAGAGAAATGAGGATTGCTATGTTCAGTATTTTACCCAGACATGCTTACTCCAAGTACGCCTGATTCAACAATCAGAACTGAAGACTTCTTGATACACAGGACAGATCAAACTGCTAATTCGGAAAAGGCAAAAGAAGGGGGTGTGTGTTTCTAGATAAACTCTTTGTGGTTCTCTGATGTGCCATTTTAATTGTGCTAGTGTTCCCCCAACCTGGAAGTACCGACCGTTCTACTTACCAAGAGATGTCTCCTCTGTAATCTTGACTGCAGTTTACTTACCACCATCAGCCAACTGTAATCAGGCACTTGAGAATCTGCACGCTGCCATCGCCAAACAAGAAAAAGTCTACCCTGATGCATTTCAAACCATAGTTAGGCACCTCAATCAGGCTTGTTTGAAGAAATCTCTGCCCAGTTACCATCAGCATATAACCTGTAGTACCAGAGGTCCTAACACATTACACCACTGCTATACTGCGATAAGAAGTGCCTACCACTCCATGCCCAGATTGCATTTCAGGAAAATCTGATCACCTGGCTGTCCTCCTCCTACCTGCATACAGACAGAGGCTAAAGAGCAAGGCTGCAGAGATGAGGACAACCAAGAGATAGTCACAGGAGGCAGAGGAGTGGCTACAGGATTGCTTTGAGTCACTGGACTGGGCCTTGTTCAAGGACTCATCAGAGGGCCTGAATGAGTACACCACAGCTGATATAGACTTTATAAAAACAGTTGTAGATGAGTCACTAAGAGTCTTCTCCAAACAGAAGGCCTGGATGAACCATGAGATCAGCAATTCGCTGAGGGCCAGATCAGAAGCATTCAAGTCTGGTGACCAAGTAAGATACAGGAGGTCTAGGCATGACCTCTGGAAGGCCAACTCAGGGCCAACTTGAATCACTAAAGGATGAACTACAGTTGTGGCAGGGCTTGAATACTATCATTTCTTATGAAGCAAAATCCAGCAACATAGGTGACAACTAGACTTCACTTTGAGATGAGCTCTATGCCTTCTATGTTCGCTTTGACTATCAAAGCATGGAGGAACCTTCACAAACTCCCACAGCCCCCAATGACCCTGTGATTTCAGTCTCTAAGGCCAACATTAGAGCATCATTCAGGAGGGTGAACCCATGGAAAGCATCCAGCCCAGATGGGGTACCTGTCCAAGTATGAAAGACCTATGCTGATTAACTGACTAACACACACAAAATGCTGGAGCAACTCAGCAGGCCAGGAAGTATCTATTGGCAAAGACTGCGGTTGACGTTTCAGGCCAAGACCCTTCAGCAGGACTGAAGAAAAATAGATGAGTCAGAGGTAGAAGGTGGGGGAAGGGGAGGAAGAAACACAAGGTGATAGGTGAGACCAGGAGGGGAGGGGTGAAGTAAAGAGCTGGAAAGTTGATTGGTGAAAGAGGTACAGGGCTGGAGAAGGGGGAATCTAATAGGAGAGAACAGAAGGTAGTGGAAGAAAGAAGAAGGGGAGGAGCACCAGAGGGAGGTGATGAGCAGGCAAGGAGATAAGGTGAGAGAGGGAAAAGGGGACGGAGAATAGAGAATGGGGAACTGGAAGTTGGAGAAATCAAGGTTCATGCCATCAAGCTGGAGGCTATCCAGAATATAAGGTATTCTGGCTGCACTTGGAGTATTGTCAACAGTTTTGGGTCCCATATCTCAGAAAGAATGTGTTGCCATTGGAGAAAGTCCAGAGGAATGAAGGATTCTAGGAATGAAGGGATTAATATATGAGGAGTATTTGGCAGCTTTTAGCCTGTACTCACTAGAATTTGGAAGAATGAAGGAGGATCTCATTGAAACCTACCGAAATATTGAAAGGACTAGATACGGTGGATGTGGAGGAGAGGATCTTTCCTCTGGTGGGGGTATCTAGAACTAGAGGGCACAGCCTCAAAATTGAGGGCTAACCTTTTAGAACAAGATAATTTTTTTAGTCAGAGAGTAATGAATTTGTGGAATTCTCTGCCACAGACTGTGGTGGAGGCCAAGACTGTGGATATATTTAAGGCAGAAGTTGATCGTTTCCTGATCAGTCTGGGCATCAAAGGATATGGCGAAGGCAGGTGTAAGGGGTTGAATGGGATCCGGGATCAGCCATGATGGAATGGCGGAGCAGACTCGATGGGCTGAATGGTTTAATTCTGCTCCTATATTTTATAATCTTATGGTATTGCTCCTCCATCTTATGGTGTGGCCTCATTGCCATCTCATAATGGGAATGGGAAATGGAATTAAAATGGATGGCCACTAGGAGATCCCACTTTTTCTGGTGGACGGAGCATAGGTGCTCGGCAAAACTGTCTCCCAATCTACATCAGATCTCACCATTATGCAAGAGGCCACACCGGGAGCACTGGATACAGTAGATGACCCAACAGATTCACAGGTGAAATGTCACTTCACCTGGAAGGACTGTTTTGGGCCCTGAATGGTAGCTAGGGAGGTGGTGTAGGGGCAGGTATAGTACTTGTTCCACATGCAAGGATAAGTGCCAGGAGAGAGGTTAGTGGGAAGGGATGAATGGACAAGGGAGTCATGTAGGGAGCAATCCCTACGAAGTGCAAAAAGTGGGGGGGAGGGGGAGGGAAAGATGTCCTTGGTGGTGGGATCCCATTAGAGATGGCGGAAGTTATGGGGATTGTGTGCTGGATACGGAAGCTGTGGGGGTGGTAGGTGAGGGCAAGAGGAACCCTATCACTGGTGGGGTGGCGAGAGGATGGAGTGAGAGCGGACATGCGAATTGGAAGAGATGTGGTTGAGAAGCCCCTTTGAAGAAAGAGGACATCTCCTTCATTCTGGAATGAAAAGCCTCATCCTGAGAGCAGATGTGGCAGAGACAGTGGAATTGAGAGAATGGGATGGCATTTTTACAAGTAACAGGGTGGGAAGAGGTAGCTGTAAAAATCAGTGGATTTGTAGTAGACATTTCTGGATAAGTTGTCTCCAGAGATAGAGGCAGATCAAGAAAGGGGAGGGAGGTGTCAGAAATGGACCAGGTAAATTTGAGAGCAGGGTAGAAATTGGAGGTAAAGTTGATGAAGTCGACGAGCTCGGCATAGGTGCAGGAAGCCGCACCAATGCAGTCATCAGTGTAGTGTAGGAAAAGTGGAGGAGTTCCACCAGTGTAGGCTTGGAATACAGACTATTCCAAGTAGCCAAAAGAAAAGCAGGCTTAGCTGGGGCCCATGCTATGGCTATGCCTTTTGTTTGAAGGAAGTGGGAGAAACCAAAGGAGAAAGACAAAAAGGCAGGCATGGCTGGGACCCATAGCTACAATTGACTAGCAACACACATAAAAGTTGTTGGTGAACGCAGCAGGCCAGGCAGCATCTCTAAGAAGAGGTACAGTCAACGTTTCGGGCCGAGACCCTTCATCAGGACTAACTGAAAGGAGAGCTAGTAAGAGATTTGAAAGTGGGAGGGGGAGGGATGGAGCCAAGAGCTGGACAGTTGATTGGCAAAAGGGATATGAGAGGATCATGGGACAGGAGGCCTAGGGAGAAAGGAAGGGGGGGGGGACCCAGAGGATGGGCAAGGGGTATAGTGAGAAGGACAGAGGGAGAAAAAGGAGAGAGAGAAAAATAATGTGTATATAAATAAATAACGGATGGGTACAATTGACTATCATGTTCACTGATATCTTTAGCCTCTCACTTCGGCAGTCTGAGGTACCGATCTGCTTCAAGCAGACATCACTTATATCGGTGCCTAAGAAGAGTATGGTAACCTGCCTCAATGTCTGTAGTCCAGTAGCACTTACATCCACTTTGCTAAAGTGCTTTAAGAGGTTGATGATAAAACATATCAACTCCTTCCTGTGATGCCACTTGGATCTGCTCCAATTTGCGTACCAGAACAACGGGCAATACAGAGGCCATCTTATTGGCTCTTCACTCAACCATGGAACATCTGGGCAGCAAAGATGCTCCTTATCAACTACAGCTTGGCATTCAATACTATCATTTCCTCAAAACTAATCAACAAGCTTCAAGACCTTGGCCTCAACACCTCCTTGTGCAATTGGATCTTCAATTTCCTCACTTGCAGACCTTAGTCAGTTCGGATTGGCAACAACATCTCCACAATGTCCTTCAGCACAGGTGCACTACAAGGCTGTGTGCTTAGCCCTTTGCTTTACTCACTTATGATTGTGGGGCTAAGCTCAACTCCAAAGTTTGCTGATAACACCACTGTCATTAGCCGAATCAAGGGTGGTGATGAATCAGCATAGAGGAGGGAGATTGAAAATCTGGTTGAGTGGTATCACAACAACTTCTCACTAAATGTCAGAAAGAAGCTGAACATTTACTTCAGGAGGAGGTGGTCTCTGAATCAGTTCTCATTGGGTGTGGTCACCCAATATACTTGACTCTGATTCTGAACTCTAAATTCCTCTATATAATAAATTCAGAAAACTGTCCTGGGCACAGCATTTACAATTGTTTGTACAAAGAAAGCACAGCAGTGCCTCTACTTCCTTATAACTTTGTGAAGATTCAGCATGACATGTAAAACTTTGACAAACATCTATTCATATGTGGTAGAGAGTATATTGACTGGATGCATCGTGGCCTGGTATGGAAACTTCAACCCCCTTGAATGGAAAATCAAGTCGTGGATATGGCTCAGTCCATCACGGCTAAAGCTCTTCCACTTTGAGCACATCTACACAGAGCACTGTCTCAGGAAAACAGCATCCATTATCAGGGACCAGCAGCACTTAGGCTCGCTTCTCACTGCTGCCATCAGGAAGGAAGTACAGGAGACTCAGGGTCCACACCAGCAGGTTCAGGAGCAGTTCCTACCCCTCAACCATCAGGCTTTTGAACCTGTGGGGATAACTTCACTCAAATTAACTTGCCCCATCACTGAACCATTCCAGCTATGTATGGACTCACTTTCAAACACTCATCATTTCATGTCCTTGACTTTTATTGTTTATTTACTTTTTTTCTCTTTAGTAGTTGCAAAGATGTTTTTTTTTTGCACCTTGGTTGCTTGTCAGTCCTGTTGAGACACCCAGACCATAGCCCTCCATACCCTACCATCTATGTACCTATCTAAGTTTCTCTTAAACACTTAAATCGAACTTGCATGCAACAATTTTAATGTTTCTTTGTAAGAATGCAAAGGGAAAGGTACAGCAAAGAGATACAATTTTCATTTTAGACACCTAACCTTTGATTTGACATTCTAGAATCTTCACTTTTATTAAATGTACAAATACTTTCTGTCTTTTAGCTGCAATTCCTTTGACTGATTCAGAACACAGACTGCTACCCTTGCACTTTGCAACAGATCCAAAGAATTGGGAATGGGGAAAGGATGATAATGACAACACCAAACTGGCTAAGTAAGTGATTATGGTTCCTTGTAATTTCTTCAGCGATTTGACCGGGGCATGACTGCGCAAGTGTGTGGGCGTCAGCCAGTGAGAACAGCAAGAAGAGTTTAAAGGGAGACAGTTATTTCTTCAGCTGTTTGATCGGGGCAAAACTGCATAAGCGCGTGGACATCAGCCAGTGAGAACAGCAAGAAGAAGTTAAAAGGAAACATTCAGTGTATTATAGACCACCAAATGGGGAGCGAGAATTGGAGGAGCAAATTTGTAAGGTTGTGATTGTGGGATTTTAACTTTCCACACATGGACTGGGAAGCCCGTACTGTAAAAGGGCTGGATGGTTTGGAGTTTGTAAAATGTGTGCAAGATAGTTTTTTGCAGCAATACATAGAGGTACCAACTAGAGAAGGGGCAGTGTTGGATCTCCTGTTAGGGAATAAGATAGGTCAGGTGACAGAGGTTTGTGTTGGGGAGCACTTCGGGTCCAGTGATCACAATGCCATTAGTTTCAACATAATTATGGAGAAGGATAAGCCTGGACTCAGGGTTGAGATTTTTGATTGGAGAAAGGCTGATTTTGAGGAGATGCAAAAGGATTTAGAAGGAGTGGATTGGGACAATTTGTTTTATGGGAAGGATGTAATAGAGAAATGGAGGTCATTTAAAGGTAAAATTTAGAGGGTACAGAATCTTTATGTTTCTGTTAGGTTGAAAGGAAAGGTTAAAAGTTTGAGAGAGCCATGGTTTTCAAGGGATATTAGAAACTTGGTTTGGAAAAAGAGAGATACCTACAATAAATATAGGCAGCTTGGAGATAATGAGGTGTTCAAGGAATATAAAGAAAGTAAAAAGAATCTGAAGAAAGAAATTAGAAAAGCTAAAAGAAGATATGAGGTTGCTTTGGCAAGGAAGGTGGAAATAAATCCAAAGGGTTTCTACAGTTATATTAATAGCAAAAGGATAGTGAGGGATAAAATTGGTCCCTTAGAGAATCAGAGTGGACAGTTATGTGCGGAGCAAAAAGAGATGGGGGAGATTCTGAACAATTTATTTTCTTTGGTATTCACTAAGGAGAAGGATATTGAATTGTGTAAGATAAGGAAAACAGGTAGAGAAGTTATGGAAACTATGATGATTAAAGAAGAGGAAGTACTGGCGCTCTTAAGGAATATAAAAGTGGATAAGTCTCCAGGTCCTGACAGGATATTCCCTAGGAACTTGAGGGAAGTTAGTGTGGAAATAGCAGGGGCTCTGACAGAAATATTTCAAATGTCATTAGAAACAGGGATGGTGCTGGAGGACTGGCGTATTGCTCATGTTGTTCCATTGTTTAAGAAGGGCTCTAAGAGTAAACCTAGCAATTATCAGCCTGTGAGTTTGACATCAGTGGTGGGTAAATTGATGGAAAGTATTCTTAGAGATAGTATATATAATTATCTGGATAGACAGAGTGTGATTAGGAACAGTCAACATGGATTTGTGCATGGAAGGTCATGTTTGACAAATCTTATTGAATTTTTGAAGAGGTTACTAGGAAAGTTGACAAGGGTAAAGCAGTGGATGTTGTCTCTCTGGACTTCAGTAAGGCCTTTGACAAGATTCCACACGGAAGGTTAGTTAGGCAGGTTCAATCGTTAGGTATTAATATTGAAGTATTAAAATGGATTCAGCAGAGGCTGGATGGGAGACGCCAGAGAGTAGTGGTGGATAAGTGTTTGTCAGATTGGAGGCCGGTGACTAGTGGTGTGCCTCAGAGATCTGTACTGGGTCCAATGTTGTTTGTCATATACATTAATGATCTGGATGATGGGGTGGTAAATTGGATCAGTAAGTATGCAGATGATACTAAGATAGGTGGAGTTGTGGATAATGAAGTAGGTTTTCAAAGCTTGCAGAGAGATTTATACCACTTAGAAGAGTGGGCTGAAAGATGGCAGATGGAGTTTAATGCTGATAAATGTGAGGTGCTACCTTTTGGTAGGACTAATCAATATAGGACATACATGGTAAATGGTAGGGCATTGAAGAATGCAGTAGAACAGAGGGATCTAGGAATAATGATGCATAGTTCCCTGAAGGTTGAATCTCATGTGGATAGGGTGGTGAAGATAGCTTTTGGTTTGCTGGCCTTTATAAATCAGAGCATTGAGTATAGGAGTTGGGATGTAATGTCGAAATTGTACAAGGCATTGGTAAGGCCAAATTTGGAGTGTTGTGTACAGTTCTGGTCACCGAATTATAGGAAAGATGTCAACAAAACAGAGAGAGTACAGAGAAGACTTAGTAGAATGTCACCTGGGTTCCATCACCTAAGTTACAGAGAAAGGTTGAACAAGTTGGGTCTTTATTCTTTGGAGCGTAGAATGTTGAGGGGGAACTTGATAGAGGTATTTAAAATTATGAGGGGGATAGATAGAGTTGACGTGGATAGGCTTTTTCCATTGAGAGTGGGGGAGATTCAAACAAGAGGACATGATTTGAGAGCTAAAGGGCAAAAGTTTAGGGGTAACATGAGGGGGAACTTCTTTACTCAGAGAGTGGTAGCTGTGTGGAACAAGCTTCCAGCAGAAGTGGTTGAGGCAGGTTCGATGTTATTTAAAGTTAAGTTGGATAGCTATATGGACAGGAAAGGAATAGAGGGTTCTGGGCTGAGTGCAGGTCGGTGGGACTAGGTGAGAGTAAGAGTTTGGCATGGACTAGAAGGGCCAAGATGGCCTGTTTCTGTGCTGTAATCGTTATATGGTTATATCTTATAGAGCGGGCATCAGAGTAGAGGGAGACAGAGTAGAAAGGCTCAACGGGGCTTTGGCAATAACGGGTCGAGGCGAGGTAGGTGACCTGTGTAGATTGCAGACAGGAAGAATGTGTGTGAGGCCAGCATTCTGTGCTCGGTGTCAGATGTGGGAAGTCCGGGAGACTCCCATCCTCCCGGACGGCCACATCTGCACCAGGTGCGTCAAGGTGCAGCTCCTTAGGGACCATGTTAGGGAACTGGAGATGCAGCTCGATGACCTTCGTCTGGTTAGGGAAAGTGAGGAGGTGATAGAGGGGAGCTATAGGCAGGTAGTCAGGTTGGGGCCTCGCAAGACAGATAAGTGGGTAACAGTCAGGGGAGGGAAGGGCAGGAGTCAGACACTAGAGAGCACCTCTGTGGCTGTACCCCTTAACAATGAGTACTGTTGGGGCTGACAGCCTAACCGGGGGAAGCAATAGTGGCCATGCCTCTGGCACAGAGTCTGGCCCTGTGGATCAGAAGGTTGAGGAAAGGAAGAGGATGGCAGCAGTTAGGGGGTCAGACAGGTGATTTGTGGATACAGAAAAGAAACACGGATGCTAGTTTGCCTCCCAGATGTCAGGGTCTGGGATGTTTCTGATCACGTCCATGATATCCTGAAGTGGGAAGAACAGCCAGAGGCCGTGGTACATATTGGTAGCAATGACATAGGCAGGAAAAGGGAGGAGGTCCTGAAAGCAGACTACAGGGAGTTGGGAAGGAAATTGAGAAGCAGGACCACTAAGGTAGTCATCTTGGGTTACTGCCTGTGCTACGTGACAGTATGTATAGGAATAGAGTGAGGTGGATGATAAATGTGTGGCTGAAGGATTGGAGCAGGGGGCAGAGATTCAGATTTCTGGATCATTGGGACCTCTTTTGGGGCAGGAGTGACCTGTACAAAAAGGACGGGTTGCACTTGAATCCCAGGAGGACCAATATCCTGGCGGGGAGGTTTGCTAAGGCTATTGGGAAGAGTTTAAATTAGGATTGCTGAAGAGACGTTGGAAGAGGTGGTTGGCTCACAAATAGAGAAAGCTTGGAGACAGTGCGAGAGGGAGGATAGGCAGGTGATAGAGAGGAGACGCGCTCAGACTGATGGTTTGAGATGTATATGTTTTAATGCAAGGAGTATTATGAACAGAGCGGATAAGCTTAGAGCGTGGATCAGTACTTAGAGCTATGATGTTGTGGCCATTACAGAGACTTGGATGGATTGGGGCAGGAATGGTTACTTCGAGTGCCAGGCTTCAGATGTTTCAGAAAGGACAGGGAGGGAGGCAAAAGAGGTGGGGGTGTGGCACTGCCAATCAGAAATAGTGTCACGGCTGCAGAAGGGGAGCAAATCATTGGGGGATTGTCAACTGAGTCTCTGTGGGTGGAAGTTAAAAACAGGAAGGGGTCAATAACTCTAGTGGGAGATTTTAATTTCCCAAATATCGATTGGCATGTCCCTAGAGCGAGAAGTTTAGATAGGGTGGAGTTTGTTAGATGTGTTCAAGAAGGTTTCTTGAAATAATATGTAGATAAGCCTGGAAGAGGAGAGGCTGTACTTGATCTGGTATTGGGAAATGAACCTGGTCAGGTGTCAGATCCCTCACTGGGAGAGCATTTTGGAGATAGTGATCACAATTCTATCTCCTTAACTATAGCATTGGAGAGGGATAGGAACAAACAAGTTAGGAATGTGTTTAATTGGTGTAAGGGAAAATATGAGGCTATCAGGCAGGAACTTGGAAGCATAAATTGGGAACAGATGTTCTTAGGGAAATGTACGGAAGAAATGTGGCAAATGTTCAGGGGATGTCTGCGTGGAGTTCTGCACAGGTACGTTCCAATGAGACAGGGAGAGGATGGTAGGGTATAAGATCTGTGGTGTACAAAGGCAGTTGTAAATCTAGTCAAGAAGAAAAGAAGAGCTTATGAAAGGTTCAAAAAACTAGGTAATGATAGACATCTAGTAGATTATAAGGCTAGCAAGAAGGAGCTTAAGAAAGAAATTAGGAGAGCCAGAAGAGACCATGAGAAGGCCTTAGCAGACAGGATTAAGGCCCCCAAGGCACTTTACAAGTATATGAAGAGCAAGAGGGTAAGATGTGAGAGAATAGGACCAATCAAGTGTGACAGTGGAAAAGTGTGTATGGAACCGGAGGAGATAGCAGAGGTACTTTTCTTCAGTATTCACTACGGAAAAGGATCTTGGTGATTGTAGGGATGACTTACAGCGGATTGAAAAGTTTGAGCATGTAGATATTAAAGAAGAGGATGTGCTGGAGCCTTTGGAAAGCATCAAGTTGGATAAGTCACCGGAACTGGCTAAGATGTATCCCAGGCTACTGTGGGAAGTGAGGGAGGAGATTGCTGAGCCTCTGGGGATGAACTTTGCATCATCAATGGGGACGGAAGAGGTTCCGGAGGATTGGAGGATTGCAGATGTTCTTCCGTTATTCAAGAAAGGGACAAGAGATGGCCCAGGGAGTCTTACTTCAGTGGTTGGTAAGTTGATGGAGAAGATCCTGAGAGGCAGGATTTATGAACGTTTGGAGAGACAATCTGATTAGGAAAAGTCAGCATGGCTTTGTGAAAGGCAGGTCATGCCTTACGAGCCTGATTGAATTTTTTGAGGATGTGACTAAACACATTGATGTAGTGTATATGGATTTCAGCAAGGCATTTGACAAGGTACCCCATGCAAGGCTTATTGAGAAAGTAAGGAGGCATGGGATCCAAGGGAACACTGCTTTGTGGATCCAGAACTGGCTTGCCCACAGAAGGCAAAGAGTGGTTGTTGACGGGTCATATTCTGCATGGAGGTCGGTCACCAGTGGTGTGCCTCAGGGATCTGTTCTGGGACCTCTACTCTTTGTGATTTTTATAAATTGCCTGGATGAAGAAATGGAGGGATGGGTTAGTAAATTTGCTGATGACACAAATGTTGGAGATGTTGTGGATACTGTGGAGGGCTGTCAGAGGTTACAGTGGGACCTCAATAGGATGCAAAACTGGTTTGCGAAGTGGCAGATGGAGTTCAACCCAGATAAGTGTGAGGTGGTTCATTCTGGTAGGTCAAATATGATGACAGAATATAGTATTAATGGTAAGGCTCTTGGCAGAGGGATCTTGGGTTCCAAGTCCATAGGACACTCAAAGCTGCTGCGCAGGTTGACTCTGTGATTAAGAAGCCATACGGTGCATTGGCCTTCATCAATCGTGGGATTGAGTTTAAGAGCTGAGAGGTAATGTTGCAGCTATATAGGACCCTGGTCAGAGTCCACTTGGAGTACTGTGTTCAGTTCTTGTTGCCTCACTATAAGAAGGATGTGGAAACCATAGAAAGTGTGCAGAGGAGATTTACAAGGATGTTGCCTAAATTGGGGAGCATGCCTTATAAGAAGAGGTTGAGTAAACTTGGCCTTTTTTCCTTGGAGCGATGGAGGATGAGAGGTGACCTGATAGAGGTGTATAAGATGATGAGAGGCATTGATCGTGTGGATAGTCAGAGGCTTTTTCCCAGGGCTGAAATGGCTTGTACGAGAGGACACAGTTTTAAGGTGCTTGGAAATAGGTACAGAGATGTCGGGTAAGTTTTTTCCGCAGAGAGTGGTGAGTGCGTGGAATGGGCTGCCGGCAATGGTGGTGGAGGCGGATATGATAGGGTCTTTTCAGAGACTCCTGGACAGGTACATGGAGCTCAGAAAAATAGAGGGCTATGGGTAACCCTGAGTAATTTCTAAGGTAAGGACATGTTCAGCACAGCATTGTGGGCCGAAGGGCCTGTATTGTGCTGTAGGTTTTCTATGTTTCTATGTAATATTAATTTCAATGTGACTTTTTGTCCTTTTGAAAATTATATGGATTGATTAATGATCTGGTCCAGACATAGGTTTGAGTTTATGCTCCACAACTGAAGAACTGCGTGCAGAGTCTTTTTCATTTACGAGTGTGGACACTGGCTTTCGGCTTCATTAAACCATACGATATAGGAGCAGAATTAGGCCATCTGTCCCATTGAGCCATTTCATCATGGCTGATCCAATTTTCCTCTCAGTCCCAATCTCCTGCCTTCTCCCCATATCTCTTCATGCCCTATATAATCTGTAATCTTTCAACCTCTGCCTTAACTACACACAATTATTTGTGTCTCACACTGATTAAGATTTTTACTGCTATGCTGAAGGTATTTCATTTTAGCAGTTCTGTAAGAGCAGTCTGTTTTGCTATTAGCATGTTTGGGTTTGAGCTGAAGATAAACGAGTTAGGTTGTTGAATTTAGGAATGTATGTCAGCCAGCCAGCCAGGATAGTGGAATTGGGAGAAGGTACTAGAGAATGCTGAGCCTGTTTGTTTGAGGTGGATTTCGCGAGATGCTCAGAAGGTGGTGTGTGCTTTCACGCAGACTATGGGTCCAGCGTGCGAGTTAAAGACAACTTCAAGATGAGCTCCATCTTGTGTGCACACCTGGACTGGGGTTAACTGTAATGAGCTCTTTTTATTTTTTCCTTTTCCCTACTAACTGTTCAATAAAGCTGAAATTATAAATATACTTTCTTTGTAATTGTATGCAGTGTACGATCTGTCATTTCTTGATGGGTAATTGCAAGTGGTAATTACATTTGCACAGTATTGGCTCAGATTGGGGATGTGGGTGGTCAAAACATCCCAGCTCTCCTGGTCTGGTGGAACCCAAGTCACATCTACCCGAGACATAGGGAGTTTGAGTGAGGTGGTTATCTCACTGCTGAGTCCGGTGGCTGTTAGCGAGGGACTAAAGAGCCGCATCTCTCAAGACGCCCGGTAAAAAGGGGTTTCACTCGGCCTCCACAGCTGCCTGTGGCAAAAAAATTCCACAGATTCACTACTCTCTGGCTAAAGAAATTCCTCCTCATCTCCGTTCTAAAAGAACCGCACCCCCCCCCTTTTCTAAGGCTGTGTCCTCTGGTCTTAGACTCCCCCACCATAGGAAACATCCACACCATATTCACTCTCCATGTCCTTCTTTAACCCCTTTAATCCCTCAAAACTACCTGCCCCTCCACCTATCTGCAAACTTTGCAACGAAGCCAGTCATTCCATTATCCAAATCATTGACATGTAATATTAAAAAAATCGGTCCCAACACAGACCCCACTAGTCACCGACAGCCAGTCAGAAAAGGCTCCTTTATTCTCACTCTTTGCCTCCTGCCTATCAGCCACTGCTTTATCAATGCTAGGATCTTTCCTGTAGTACATTGGTCTCGTAGCTTGTTAAGCAGACTCATGTGTGGCACTTTGTGAAAGGCCTTCATCTGGTGATTTTTAGATTGACTGAGTCTGTATGATTTAATTTAACAAGAGAAGTTAGTATATTTGTCACTGACAGTGTTTTCTGTTTCGATGTTATGTCACTGTGCATTCTTCTCTTCCAGTTTGATCCTCTCCCTGGAAGCGAAGCTTCACCTACTGCACAGCTATATGAATGTATCCTGGATTTGTATTCCTGCTGAAACAAGGGTAAGCTCTCTCCCACATTTCAGGAGAAGTGCCAGAAGATTATGCTGTGAATAAATTGTCCTGTGGAACAGAATAAACAGTCTATAGAGTTTCAAGCCAAATGTCTAAAATTCATTTCCTCCTATGGATGCTGCTTAACCTGCTGAGTTTTTCCATCAGATTTTTTGCTCCAGATTCCAGCATCTGTGTCCCTTGCTCCAGTATTCCCCTTCTGATTCTATATGTCCTTCACCTTTCTCCTAATGGCTTCCATTATCAATATTTATCAGATTCCAGCACCTCTGACCTTTTGATCCTACTTATCACCTGTCAGCGGCTGGCCCCATCTTCACCTACATCTTAACCTCCCAAACAACAGGAATTATGCAGATGCTGGAAATTCAAGCAACACACATCAAAGTTGCTGGTGAACGCAGCAGGCCAGGCAGCATCTCTAGGAAGAGGTGCAGTCAACGTTTCAGGCCGAGACCCTTCGTCTTAACCTCCCATCTGGCTCCATCTGCCTTTCCTCTGTTTCTCTACTTCCACCTATTAGGCAACTTGCCTCTGTCTTCTTCCAACTCCACCTCTCACTCTCCCTCACCTAATTGCTTCTCCCCATCATTCCCACACAAATGTGTGAACACACACTCTCACAGATACACAGTCATGTGCAAGCATACGCATGCATATACATGTGCACGAGTGCACCTGTACATACACACGCACTTACTCCACAAACAGATGCGTGCATACACACCTGTACGTACATACACAGAGAGAGAGACACACACACGCACACACACACACACACACACACACACACACGCACACGCACATCTCCAGCAAATGGTCTGTTGCCCCAGGCTGTACCGTTAACTTTTCCCAGTCATTGTGCCAGATTGGATTCTATAGGTGATCTTCACCCCCTTGAAATACAGGAAGAATGGTCAACTAGGTGCTCTGTAGTTTTTTTTCAAAAACTAAACTTTATTCATAAAATTATATAGAAGAAATACAAGAACAGTGCACAGCTTTCTCTACTTTTACAGTGTTGTTAGGTCTCTACGTTTGTAGTGTTATTATTTTATACATTTGTAATATTAGCATCTTTAGCACTGTTAACAATACAAACTGAAGTGTTTAAGAAGCTTTTTACACAGGGCTTAACCCATCAATGTCCAGTTGCAACAGGACCTTGGACTACAATTTTTCTACACAAAGCCTTTACATTGCCTGCATCAAGCTTCAATGCATCCCTTAGCAGATACTAGTGCCAGCTGGCAGCATTCCCTTGCGGGTGTCTCATTGTACGAGAAAACCAACAAGTTTCAGGCAGATCAAAGAGTTGATGATCTTGCAACAACATTTGATGCTATCTCAGAATTGCTGGGATCAGAGAGTCGTCTGTTGTGCAGTTGTGTTGCGAGAGGATCTTGACAAGGGCTAGTCATCTTATGCCATTGCAATTGTTGAAGAAAACGAGCCTGCACCTGATGCCACTCAAAGCTTGTTCATATAGCCTATTTTGATGAGGTACTCAAAGGAAGTTGGTATACTATTGTGTAAACTGTGCGACTAAGGTCAGATAGCAGTGGATAGACCTTGTAATGATTTTTTTCTCAGTTGTTATCAGATATAGTTTTAAATTTATTTTTGAAAAATTTGCATTGACAGGCACCTTTGGCCCAACCAGAATCACCAACTGCTTCAGCTGGGGAAGACGTCCATTCCCTAGCTGATTCGATGGAGTCAGATAGAGATTCTATCTGCAGCAACTCCAACCTGAATGGAAACAGAAATAAGAAAGGAGAAAAACAGAAAAAGGACAAGGAAAAGAATAGGACAGATTCTGTTGCAAATAAGCTTGGGAGCCTTAGTAAAACTCTGGGAATTAAAATTAAAAAGAACATGGGGGGTCTTGGTGGACTGGTGCATGGAAAGATCAGTAGAGGAAACACAAGCAATGGCCGGAATGGGGAGACTGGAGACAAACTCAAGAAGAAAGAATCCAACAAAACTCGGAAGGAAAGCAAAGAGGAGTCATCACATTCTGCAAGTTCATCCCCTACTGATAAATCAAATGTCTCTGTTAAATCTCTAGTGGAGAAACATTCTGATCAGTGGAAATACAGCACTGATGTCAAACTCAGCCTCAACATACTGAGAGCTGCTATGCAAGGCGAGAGGAAATTCATTTTTGCTGGTCTTCTGTTGACCAGTCATAGGCACCAGTTTCATGAGGAGATGATTAATTATTACTTGACTACAGCTCAGGAGCGCTTCAATGCAGAGCAAGAACAAAAGCGCAAGGAAGCAGAAAAAAAGTCATGCAGCAACTCTGTATGTAAAAAAGAGGAGCAAGAGCCATCTCAAACCAAGTTAGAACCAAATTCACAAGAGGACACTCCTCAAGGCTCTTCTCAAAGCCATATAGGTCACCTGAGCTCTAAACAGCAGGGAGCTAGTGACCAGGTATCCATGAGCACTTCACCTCTGAACAGTGGAACCCCTAAAGCTGGCACTCTCACCTCTGCCCACTTTACCCATATGCCAGCTTTGTTGCAGCATGTCATCCATGTATCTGATGTGAGATCTGAGCCAAGTTATCTAAGTGATAATCAGCCACCTGTCATCAGTTCTCTGAAAACATGTGCAACTTATCCACAGCATAGTCGCTCACTATCTTATCAAAGCTATTGTCCTGTGGGTCTATCAGGCCTCCCCACTGTGGAAACCATGGAACCTCTAAACTGTTTGCTGCCCCCTGAACACAAAAGCCACACATATACCAATGGGTTTGGTTCTGGTGATATGAGTGACTATTTGGAATATGCCGATGAGGACTCTTCCTTTGTGTGGCAGAGTGAAGAAAATAGCAGAGTAAGAAGTGTGGCAGCTCCGCCTTATTCCATACAACAGAACCGATGCAAACAGCACAACTGCCCCTTCTACGGCCGTCCAGAGACAGAGTTTTACTGCTCCTACTGCTACAAGGAGGAGCTCAAACGCAGGCAGCAAGCAAACAAGTCTGTTTGACTGTGATGGTTGTATGCAAAGTTCTGAATTAACAAACTCTGTCATAACAAATATTTTGATGAGCAATTTGCTAAATGTAAATCAACCAGGATCAGGGGTTCGTTCCACTTTGAGAGTCTTGGAGCTGCACTGCAGTTGGATCGATTGGAACATCTGTGCCTCCAGGACTGAAACTCCAGACCCAAATTCCAGCCCACTATCCAGGGCAGGAGAAGACCTTTTCTGTTACTTCTTCATGGACTGTTACCAAATAGTTGATTATATTCCTACGTGTATGTTTTTTTAATTAATCTATTGCAAAATTAATTCCAGTGATAATTTGCACATTAATTACAACTGTAAAGGTGAAATATAGCAGAAAGTAACCAATTATTTATGTGTTTGTGAACTAGAAGATCATTATGATGGAACTTTACAAGCAAAAGTTTAAAAATTGTAATATAGAAATTATTTTTATATTATTTTCACAGATGTGCTGCAAAGCAATATTTTGCGCTTTTTATTAAAAGACAATTGCCACTTTAATAGATTATTAAATTGCTGAAACTATTTAGAGGCATACAGTAGAGCATTATGATGTATGTTTATGAGCTCTAGTGAGCTTGGGAGTGGCTTGAGTGTTCACAGATTTTGATACTTAGTAAACATGCAACTTTGTTTGGGGAAAGCAGTTTTCCCAAAGCTGATTTTCAGTATTTAAATAATAGCCTCAATCTGGTGTTGCGCTGTAAAGCATCTGTTATATTTATTTTGCTGTTTCAGCTTAGAATATCTCAAAAAGAAAGCCACACATCTCCTGTCTGTAAAAAGTACTTACTAGTACAGATGCAAAGCAATGGAAAAGAGAAAGAAAGCCAGTAACCCGGGTTCTTTTGACCTAAATCCAGAACCCTAGATTCACTTGTCTAGTGATTGTTAAAAGTTCACAACCAGACACAACTGGCTATATTTGTCTTTTCATCTACTTAACCGTGAGTATTAGACAGTGACCTTAAAGGGTCTGACTAGACTAGTAGCTGAATATCACCACACTGCTTCAGATCCAGATGACCTGTAAATTATGCCAAGGGAGTATTTACTAGTTTATTTAATAATGTAAGGCAGACTATTTCTGTGTGGCTTTTATTTTTAATATTTTTTGTCTTTTGCTTTAATATGAACTGAAACTGTGGAAATATTTTGTTCAATACTGATTCTTAGCACTATGCACACAATGACAAGCAAAAATGATGGGATGGGGTTTACTTTTGGCTTCCCCCACTCCCCAATGCCACTTTCCTCTCCCTGCAACCTTAAGTGGTTTTACAGGCAGTGCAATTTTCTTCTTTGGCAGTGCCCTGCCCAAGGTCAGTGCTGTCTATTTAATTAACCAAAACATATAGCGAGGAATGCAAATAGAGTGAACTTGCACAAATACTTTGATTCCTGTGTTATGTTTGCTATTTATGTTATCTGGCAGCTTTGCTGCCTCAAGCTTTTGTTCACACTCTTACAGACTCTTACAATGTGAGGGAAGGTACCCATTTCTAATCCACTCTGGCTCAGTATGTACCCCAGAGCTGTGAGGAATTACTCAAGGAAAATGCAAGTGAGTTTAAAATGCTAACCTTCTTCATTAAAACTCTCCTTCCATTGGGCATGGGAGGAAGGTGGTCATGGAATCGTCCATTGAATCATCTTCTATGGAAATTGAAGTAAAGTTTATATTTACTGGATATTGTGAACTTTCAGGGCAGGCATGGGTTCACTAAACCTTCAAAGGACAAAATAATTATTTTTCGTGTTGGATTTCTCAACAAGAAATAAATTTTGATGTGGCTAAGAATTTAGTAAAATGATAAAAGTGTTTTGACCTATAGAGAATAATAGTGAGTTCAAGAAACTTGATAAGGTCCTTTGAAATATTGAACAGTGTAGTAGCTTTTGCTTAACTTGGGTAAGTTGTCCTGAAATTTTTTTCTACAGTATCTATGATCATCCCAAGATTTTCAAATGGTTTGGAGCTTGAGATTTTCAAGAAACTATTGAAGCCTAATGCCAAACCTGATCGCTGGCATGAAAGTCATATATTAAATAATGGATTGAAGCTCATGTATAGGATGCGATCAGATAGTATGTTCAATGTGTAACACATTACCTTTCTTGATTGATCATAATATTATGCATTGTTTTAAATGTTTGTCGCCCAACTTGCACTGAAAAATTAAAACCTAAGTTATTCTGAATTCTTGTATTGTAATGTTTTCTGTGTCTTTCTGAAATTAAGATATATCATTATTTAATTGTGGATTGTTAATCAGTGTCTGAGAGACTGTGATACAATCAGGAATCGCTAAGATGCTAACTTGGTTACAGGTGGGCCATTCCGAATGCATTACAGATAGAGGGACAACCAATATCCAGACTTACTGCTTCTGATCAATAACGACTGCCCTTGTAAATTACAGGAGAAATTCTGCTAAGAGTTGGATCAGGATTTGCTGGGAGATTCCTCCATTATTAAGTGTCCTGCTGAGGATAAGCATCTAGTTAATGCATTTCTTGAGAGAAAAAAGTAAACTCATTAACTTTATTGTGAATATATTCTTTTATTTCTGTGCATTTGGATTCAAGCACATTAATATTTTGTAAGTTTCTCAGTGTTCAGATAACTTAATTTAATTATTTTGAATGTAAACTGCACTCTACACAAGCTGTGTGCTCCATATCAGGTAGAAATCTAAGGAAAGTAACATTCATCTCATCACATTTGGCTCATGTTAAAATGCAGAGGCAACCCTTATGCGTACTGTAAAATAAAATGAGACTCTATGTTAGTACGTTCATTTATCTTGTTTAAGATGTGGGTCAGGACAATTTCCTCTCGAGATCTAGTCCGAGGTAGGGTCCATTCTTTGTGGATTTAATTGCTGTATGCAAAGTGGTGTTAATTTACATCAGCATCTACAACATACATCAATAAGCTTGGGCATTTGATAAGAATAAAAGTAGATTAACTTGGCTCTGGTGCACAGTTTCACTATCACAGTTTCACAAAGCCTTGTCAGACTTTAAAATGTAATTTGAGCAAGGTAAACGTACACTTGAACTGCAGAAACTGCAAGATCAGAACCAACTACAACACACTCATTATAAAACATTGACACTTTCTGTCTTGCAATCAATCCATGCAAAACATTTTCTCTATGCTTTAAATGACCTGGAAATTGAGCAATATAACCTACCAAGGAAGGCTAGCATTTCTTTCATAAGTTGACATCTGACAAAGCTAAGACCAGATTACAGCTCAAGTGAGAGATGATTTTCTCTGTCTAGCCTTACAAGCATTGGCTTGAAAAATCAAAATTTGTTCAGCAAGTCAGTTTAGTGTAATTTCATGCAAAGTTGCGTGCTAATTTATTTACTGATTAATGTATATTTTAGAAGCTGTAAACAGAATTTAATAACTCCGTTCTCCATTCGTCTTAGAACCCAGTCTAGTTAAGTTCAATAAACGTAGTAATATCGCACAAAAGTCAGTATCTCTGCCTTAGGGAACAAGACTGGGCAAGTAACTGAAGTGGCAATGGGGGAGCACTTTGCCTTGAGCGAGCATAATTCAATTAGTTTTAAGATACTCGTGGAAAGAATAGGTCAGTCCTACAAGTTAAGGTTCTAAAGGCCAGTTTTGGGTGAATTAGGAAGGATCTAGCAGAGTTCGATTGTGTGAGCCTCTTTACAAGGAAAGGAACAAATAACAAGTGGGAGGTTTTAAAGAGTATGATATCAAGAGTCTGAGGGCAGCATACTCCTGTTAAGATAAAGGGTAAACTTGGCAAGTTTAGGTAACCCTGGCTGATGAGATATTGAAGCTCTGGTTGAAAAGAAAATAGTGAGCAAATATTGGATTTTGGAGATCAGAGACAAGTGAATCCTTTGATGACTATAAAAAGTTTAAATACACACTGAAGAGGGCTGTACTGAGGTCCATATAAACTGCATAACAATACTTCCTTTGTTAATATACTTACTTTAAAAAAACTGAAGTAATTTGCTAAAAAGAACCTCCCACCAACAAATTGGTGCTGTATCCCTAATCCTTTCCAAGCCCTGAGTCTGAAGAAAGTGTGCTGACTGCCAATATTGATCTCACATTTAGCACTCCTCCCTTGAACCCAAGTCAGCATATGATGATCCTGCGCTAGCACAGCATTTCTGCTTTTCTTCAGCTAGTGTTTCGTGTCTTGTGCAAGGGTGCAGTGTTTAAATCCAAGAGTAAATGCAGGTCACCCAAACGTCTCTATAGATTGAGAGTTATACAGCATGCAAACAGGCCATCAGCCCAACTTGTCCATGCCAACCAAGACGCCTATCTAAGCTAATCCCATTTACCTGCATGTAGCCCATATCCCTCATTTTTTCCTATCCACGTTTTTGAATGGTTTAAACATAAATTGTTTAATGTTGTAAATGTTTGAAATAAGTTTTAAACCTTGTGCCTCCCTCCTCCACCTCCTCTAGCAGCATATTCCTTATAGCAATCATCCTCTGTCCCTTTAATGGTTTCACCTTAAACATGGGTTTACACTGCCTGCCCTGAATAAGAATTTGAATATCTATGCTCCTTCATAATTTTATAAATCTCTTTAAGGTCAACCCTCTGCCAGGGAAAATGGTCCTGTCGCACTCACTCCATCTTCCCGTCACCTTAACAGTGAAAGAGTTACTCTTGTCCTTACCTATCACCCCATGAGCTTCCACATCCAACACATCATCCTCCACAACTTCCATCATCTCCAAAGGATCCTACCACCAGACATATCTTTATATACCCCTCAGCCCCCACCACTTTCCATGGCCTCTTCTTGTGTTACGATGAGGGCACCCTCAGGGTGGAGAAACAACACTTTATTTTCTGTCTGGGTAGCCTCCAATCTGATGGCATAAATATCAATTTCTCTTTCTGATATATAAAAAAATCCATCCCCTCCCCTCTTTTTTTTTACAAAATATCTTTACTGACTAACACAATTGCTACACAACTACTAGTCAATCACCATTAAACTAAAATGTTTCCATCGCTGTCAATGATAGCGCGAATCCCCCACGGAGCCCAATGGTCCTGGAAAGCCTCTATGGTCGCCGTGGACAGCGCGAGTTCCCTCGGACATACCCCCTAAACATTGCCCAGCAGTCTGTCCGGGCAGATCCCTCCGCCACCCATTTCCAGGACCCACGGAGAGCTGTTTTCACCAGTCCCAGGAGCAAGTTGACAAGGACATCCTCATCCCTCCATGCCTCCTCCTTACTGGATGTCCATATGTGAATTGGGTGGGGCTAAAATGTAACCAGAAGGCGAGAAGCAGTCCTCGCAGATAGACAAAAAAGGAGCTGCAGCCTCGCAAACTGCATGTCTCCTCCATTCCGCAGAAGTGACATGAGGCTGGGAGGTCCGTGTACAAAGTAAGGAAATTATTACAAGGTACTGTTCAATGCAGCAGCCTCCACCCCAGATCCCCAAGGTGCATGGGAAGAAATCCCTCGTAAAGGGACTTCCATCGGGACCCAGCCCCCGCGCCCCCCCCCACCTCCAGGTGGAAAGACCGCCGGCAATGGCATGGCAGGATGGTGGACAAAGGCTAAGAAGTGGAGGATGTGGAGTGGCACATCCTACTTGCATCCCTGAATAGGATTGTGGGTGTCGACGAGAGACGGCTCAAGCTGTGTGGGATCGGATCTTGGATAAGATTGCAGGGCCTGGGCCCGACAAGCAGCACTAGCGGTGCAGAGGTAGGGCAGGGGTCGGCCAGGATTCCACCCTCTGCCAGAGAAGGAGATTCCTGGCCTGAAGCAACCATGTTCCAGACTCTCAGTAGGTCCTGATTGAAGCCGGACAGACTCCGCAAAGCAGCACGGCTGATGGCCTTCGGTGGCAGCCGCATCTCTTCATAAAGACAGCAGCCCCTCTGGAGAAAGTACGTCACCAACATGTGCCACCTGAGAGGGAATTTCTGCAGGGTCCTGAGGTGGAGAGCCGTCAGCCGTGTATGAACACATTCCAGCATCTGTCCACCCTCTCCCACTGGAAGACTCAAGACCGCCGCAGAGACCCAGTGTTTCCTGTTACCCCAGAAGAAGTCCACTAACCTTATGCATTCTTGTGACAAAGAGGGCAGGTGGGGCCAAGGTGACCATCCAGTACCACAATTTGGAGGCCACCAGGTGGTTTATGACCACCACCCTGCCTCGATATGAAAGCACCATGAGAAGGCCTGACCAGCATCCCAGCCAGGCCATGACTTCCATCTCCAGGTCCTGCCAGTTCGCCAGCCATGTCTCCTCAGAAGGACTCAGGTAGATTCCCAGATAGAGGAGCTCCCTGGTGCTCCACTCAAAAGCTCTTATTTCCTCCGGCAGAGAGTCCACCTGCCACTGACCCACTAAGAGTCCAGAACATTTTGCCCAGTTGGTCCTAGCGGAGGATGCTGCCAAGAACACTTCCTGGCACTCGCGTATCCTCTGCAGATCACTGGGATCTGTCACCATTTGGAGCACGTCATTGACGTAGGCCGAGAGGACGACCTCCATGTCCAGTTTGCACAGAACCAGCTCCGTCGGCTTTCGCTGAAGAATGCTGAGGAATGGTTCTACACGGATTGCATACAACTGGCCAGACAGGGGGCACCCCTGAAGTACTCCTCTTCTGAAGGGAATGGGCGCTGTCAATGGTCCGTTGATGTTAACAAGGCACTCTGCAGCAGAATATAAGAGCTGAATTCAGGGTACAAAGTGTTTTCCAATCCCAAATCCCTGCAGGAAACTGGGGTCTACCCAGTCAAATGACTTCTCCTGGTCAAGAGAGAGAAACACTGCCAGGGACCCAGTTTCCTGGAGCAGGTGGATCAGGTCCCGGACTAGATGGACATTGTCCTGAATGGAGTGGCTGGGTCCCCTTACTCTGTCCCCTTACCTCTTCTCAGCTGCCTATTACTTCCCCCTGGGTCCCCTCCTCCTTCCCTTTCTCGTATAGTCGACTCTCCTCTCCTATTAGATTCTTTCTTCTCCAGCTCTTTACCTTTCCCATCCACTTGGCTTCACCTATCTCCTTCCAGCTATCCTTCTTCCCCTTCCCTCACCTTTTTATTCTATCATCTTCCTCCTCCTTTTCCAAACCTGTAGAAGGGTCTCAGCCCAAAACGCCAACTGTTTATTCATTTCCATAGATGCTGCCTGACCTGCTGAGTTCCTCCAGCATTTAATGTGTGTTCCCAGCCTAACCAGCTATCCAGTCTCTCCTTTTAACTCAAGATCTCCAGTCCAAGTAACATTCTTGTGAATCCTTTCGGTATCCTTTCTAGCTTAATCCCATCCTTCATATAACTTGGTCACCAGACTGTACACAATACTTTAAGTACAGCCTAACTAATGTTTTGTGGCCTATTTCATTTGCATCCTGTTTTCTTGAGCTTTTTGAATGAGTTTTTATTGATTCCTATGAACAGATTCTTTAATTCGTTTTGATCTCCCATAATACCTTGTTATTTGTTTTTAAGAAAATATTTCTTTTAGTTGGGCTCCAAGACCTCAACATTCTTACCCATACTGCACTGCAGTACTTTTGGGACTTGGTCCGTGAGGGATGTTTATATACATAGAATAGTACGGCACAGTACAGTACAGGCCCTTCAGCCCACAATGTTGCGCCGACCAAAGTGTTGAGGTACATTTGAGAATCACAAACCTGGAAACAGAGTTTAAATCCCACCATGACAGTCAAGCAATTTCAATCCAAGTAATCTGAAATAAAAACTGATATGGGGAGAATTGTAAAAATCCATTCCATTCACCAGTTGCTTTCATTTATTTGTGACTCTAAATTTGCCAGCATGGTTGCCATTCCACAGTGCCTTCTCCATTCTGGAAAGCTGCTCCCATATCCCATTGTCCTTGTATGTTAGTAAATTTCCTGAGAGTGAGGGTAACAAAATTCATAAAATTGAAATAAAACAGGGCATAAAGTTGATGTGGTTATTTATTAACAGTAGAATTCTTTGTGACAACTGGTACTATGAAACCTAGACAGAACGGAAGTTACGTTAAAGGCTAATTTCCAGAATCACTTGACATTTTCTTCCTTTACAATAAGTGCAAGTTGTTTCCTTTGGTTTTACATTGAACTTGGACCAGCGCTCACTCTATGATGATCCCAACTGAACGCTCTGGTCCAGTATGGCACCAGGTGAACCTGTGTAGTAGACACAAACTTCACTGCCTGAGTCATAGAACATTGAAAGTGTAGCACAGGAGCAGGCCAATGTTGTGCCAACTAAGCTAAATCTTCTGCCTACACAATGTCCATATCATCCATTTCTAGCATATTCATCTGCCTTTTTAAGAACCTTTTGCCTACACAATGTCCATATCATTCCAATTCCAGCATATTCATGTTCCTCTAAGAGCCTCCGTCATATTCACTTCCACCAAAACCCCAGACAATGCATTCCAGGCATCCACCACTCTTTATGTAAAAACAAACTTGCCCTGAACATCTCCTTTGAACTTACTTCCTCTCATATTAAATGCATGTTCTCTGGTTGAGTTGTTTTTTTCTTATTTAACATTGTCTTGTTTCTTTCCAATGAAGCTTAAGCAACTGAATTAAAGTTGAAAGTATGCCTTTGCATTTCTCAGAATCAGAATCAGGTTTATTATCACTGGCATGTGACGTGAAATTTGTTAACTTAGCAGCAGCAGTTCACTGCAATACATAATCTAGCAGAGAGAGAAAAAATAATAGTAATAAATAAACTAAAACATAATAAATAAACAAGTAAATCAATTACGTATAGTGAATAGATTTTCCAACATTGTGTTTTATTTGCCACTTTTTTTTCCATTCTCCTAATCTGTCCAAGTCCTTCTGCAGCCTACCTGTTTCCTCAACACTACCCGCTTCTCCATCTATCTTTATATCATATGCAAACTTGGCAACAAAGCCATCTGTTCCATCATCTAAATCATTAATGTACAGCTTAAAAAGAAGCAGTCCCAACACCGACCCCCTGTGGAACACCACTAGTCACTAACAGCCAACCAGAAAAAGATCCTAGCAACACACACAAAATGCTGGAGGAACTCAGCAGGCCCAACAGCATCTATGGAAAAGAGTACAGTCAATGTTTCTGGTTGAAACCCTTCAGCTTGTTTGTGATCAGAAAAGGATCCTTTTATTTCCACTCACTGCCTCCTACCAATCAGCCAATGCTCTAAACATACTGGTAACTTTCCTGTAATAAAATGGGTTCTTAACTTGGTAAGCAGGCTCATGTGTAGCACCTTGTCAAAGGCCTTCTGAAAATCCAAATACATAGCATCCTCCGCATCCCCTTTATCTATCCTACTTGTATCCTCAAAGAATTTCAAAAGGTTCATCAAGCAAGAAGACTTTGTCCTCTCTTGTGCTGTGTCACCAAGTACTCCATCACCTCATCCTTAACAACTGACTCCACATCCTCCCAACCACTGAGGTTAGACTAACTGGTCTGCCTGGTAGGCTGAGGTCTCATCTGATCACTCACATTCATAGAGGGTTAAGATTAGAAGGCATAGTTAAAACACAATGATTTTGGATGGAGAGATGTGGTCAGAGACAAGTGATACAAACAAACCAGCCAGGCCATTTGTGTCCAAAATTTATAAAATGAAAGGAGGAAAATGACCATTGTAAAAATAACTGAGAAATGAAGACAGAACCATGTTAAGACAGTGAGTTAGTGCTGCTACTGAAAAAGAGCAAAGTGTACAAGTAGCGTCAATAGTTCATCTCAATGGTGCAAAAGTAATTTTAGAAGTATTGAGTATTCTGTAATTGTGGCCAAAGGGTGAGATTTCATTCATAATCCATGGAGAATGAGACTACATCAGAAATTCACCAGGGTTCTGAAAGTGAATTCTGGGAGAAACCCAATCAAACACAGGAACTAGATAGCAATGAAGGTGAAGACATTTAAAAGGACCAACAGCAACTTCATCAATAAGAAGAGCTGGTATTCTTGGAAGACATTGCTGACATCGAAGAGGAGATGATTGTACCGTGCTCCTTCATATTTATGCTAGGCTTGTGTAATCAAAGCCACTCCGAATGCTCCTTCGTTTTCAGCAGTTGGAGAATAAGGGTCCCAACAAATCGATGCAAATATTATAGTTTTTCCAAGAAGGCTTTGAGAAAATTCTTGAATGCGTTCTTCTAGTCAACCGGTTATCTCTTTCCTGGTGGAGCTCAGAATAGAGCATCTGTTTCAGAACTTGTTGTCTGATAATAAACACAAGAAATTCTGCAGATGCTGCAAATCCAGCGAAACACGCTTAAAATGCTGGAGGAACCCAGCAGGTCAGCTATTATTCTTCTCCATAGGTGCTGCCTGACAACATTATTCCTACAACATTCTGTATGTGTCATTGTCAGATGTGTGCATGCAGTGTGGCTGGTGTATTGAGATTGACTAGGTATAATTCCAACAATAGTGCTCAGAATTTTGAGAAGTTGCTGATATTGGTTTGTATGTCCTGTCAAAAGAGATGGAGCATTTTGCAGAGAGAACATTAGTGATATCTCTGCACTCTTTGGAGGTGCTTGCTGTTGGGTAGTGTCATCAGTGAGAGGTAGCTCCTGACACATAGAAATGGTACAGGTTTTCCAGCATTTCTATTATTGAAGAGCAGTACCATGCAGTAGGAATAGGATGATAAAATAACTGTGTTTGCAAATGTTCGAATTTCAAAAAAAATTATTATCAAAGTCAGGTTAAATATGTCACTGTATACAACCTGAGATTCATTTCATTGTGGGCATACTCAGTAAATCCAAGAAACACCATAGAATCAATGAAGGACTGTCCCCAACAGGACGGACAGACAACCAATGTGCAAAAGACAACAAACTGCAAATACAAACAAAGAAAAAAAAAGAAATAAACAATAAATATCAAGATCATTAGATGAAGAGTCCTTGAAAGTGAGTCCATAGGTTGTGGGATCAGTTCAGTCATGGAGCGAGTGAAGTTACCCTCACTGGTTCAATAGCCTGGTGGCTGAGGGGCAATAACTTCCTGAAGCTGGTAATGTGGGTTCTGAGGCTGCTGTGTCACCTTCCTGATGGCAGCAGTGAGAAGAGAGCATAGCCCGGGTGGTGGGGATCCTTGATAATGGATGCTGTTTTCCTGTGACAGCGCTCTGTGTAGATGTGCTCAATGATGGGGAAGACTTTACCCGTGATAGACTGAGCTGTATCCAATATTTTTTGTAGGATTTTCCGTTCGAGGAATTGATGTTTCCGTACCAGGCCATGATGCAACCAGTCAATTTACTCTCCACCACACATCTATAGAAGTTTGTCAAAGTTTGAGATGTCATGCTGAATCTTTGCAAACTTCCAAAGACGAAGAGGTTCAGTGAATGAAACAAATTAAAGAAGGGACTCTGCTTCAAAATGTGGAAATATCCATGTGTTTTCTGTGTACAGCAGCTCGATACCTTCAGTGGGATGTGATAACCCCACAGAATCTGGTAACTGAAAACTTTTAACAAATCACATCATAACTTTGCAGAAATATACCTTGGTTTCAATAGTCTCATTATTTAAAGCATGAATTCCAGAGATCATCCCAATAAATCTTTATTTGCTTCTTGCTTAAAGGCCAATTCTTCCTCCAACCAAAGGCAAAAAAAGATTGTGTCTTATGAATTTCTGAAGAGGTAACTAAATGGACAGAAAATTGTCCAATACTGTTATGTCAACATCCTGAAGGCATTTGAGAACATTCCTCACTAAAGACCAAGTTAAAGATAATTTATTGTCCAGGTCAGGACATTGGCTGAGTGAATGAGTGAGTATAAATGGCTGAGTGAATGAGAGAGTATAAATATAGATTTTTAAGATGTGACTAGGTGGATCGCATGAGGATCTGTGTTGCGACCACAATGAAGGAACAAAAGACCATACAATTAAAGTTGCTTATGCACAAAAAGAGGATCATACTTGGTATAAAAATTAGCTTCATAATGTTTTTCTGAAGTACATAGAACAGTACAACACAGGAATAAGCCACTTGGCACAAGATGTGCTGAACTAATTGACATCTAATTAAGCTAATCCCTTCTGCCCACACCAAGTCCATATCCCTTCATTCTCTCCACATTCATGTCTCAATTGACGAGTCTCCACCACTTTCTCTGTAAATAAGCACATCTTCTTTGAACTTGACCCCTCCCAAATTAAATGCATGGCCACTAATATTAGACATTTCAACCCTGGGTAAAAGATACTGGCTTTCATGATCTTATAAACTTTTTTCGGGTCTCCCCTCAGCCTCTCCAGGGAAAACAATCCAAATTTGTACGACCATTCTTTATAGCTCATACTCAGTAATCCAGGCAGCATCCTAGTGAACCTCTTCTGCATCTTCTCCACATCCTTCCTATTATGAGGCAATCACACTGCACACAACACCAAATGTGATCTGACTTCCTTTACTTTCATACTCAACACCCCTCAAACATGTCATATGCCTTCTTCGTTTGATTAGTCACTTTAAGTGAACTATGGACTTGGACACCAAGATCTCTCTCTGTATTTTGATGCTGTTTAGGAGCCTATAAAAAACTGTATACTTTCTCCTTCCATTTGACCTTGCAAAGTGCAACACTTTACACTTTTCCACATTAAGCTCCATCAGCCACTCCTCTGCTCCTTTCTATCCCTCCTCTGCTCCTTTCTATCCCTGTGTTCTTTGATAGTGCTTTGCGCTGTCCACAACTCCACTGATTTTGTTGTCATCTGCAAAATTACTAATTTACACATCTACACTTTAATCCAAATGATTGAGATATATTACAAACAACAGAGGTCCCAGCAACAATCCTTGCAGAACACCACTGGTCATGGACCCCCAGCCAGAATAATAGCTTTCCATTCATACTCTCTGTCTTCTCTGGGTAAGCCAGTTCTGAATCCAAACTTGTAATTCACCCAGGATCCCATCATCCTTATAAGACATAAGAGTAGAATTTGGCTATTTGGCCCATTGAGTCTGCTCCACCATCCATCATGGCTGATTTATTTTCCCCTTCAGCCCCATTCTCCTGCTTTCTCCCCTTAACCTTTGAAGCCCTTACTAATCAAGCACCTATCAACCTATGTTTTAAAAATATCAATATACTTGACCTTTACTGTCATCTGTGGTAATGAATTACATAGATTCACTACTCTCTAATATTTGGTAGGTTTCAGTAAGGTTTCTCACCCCTCCATTCTAACAGGATCCAAAGCCCTTATCCATCTTCGTTTTCTTTACTTGCTTTATCTCAAAATACCATAGCATATTAGCACACTCCACACTGACCTCACTGTTCTCCAGTGGGTACAAGCCCTGAGCCATCAGACAATAACCCTTTCATTCCTGAAATCATTGTTGTGAACCTCTTCTGGACCCCCTCCAATGCCAGCATATCCAATCTAAAATATGGGGCCCAAAACTGCTCACAAACTCCAAGTGGGACTTCCGGTAAGATGGCCATAGGTTAATTGCTTAAATTTGTCACTCCGTTTCATTTCTTACCTCTGCACTTCTTATCTTCCTATTTCTACCCCAGACTGCTATTTTTTTTTGTTCTCCTACCTGTCTATGAATACATCTGTCCCACAATGGCCTTCAAGCCCTTCAAATCTGGGAAAAAAGAAGTCTCTGCGACTGCCTCCAGCTCCTCTGCCAACATTATCGCCATTCAGGACCAGCACCGTCAAGAGATTATATCTGAATTTAAGTCTTCCTTCAGTTTGTTGGAGTCAAAATTGGATCAAATCAATTTCGAAGTGGAGGATCATGCCGTTCGTCTCTCTCATTTTGCCTTAGAAACCGAAGATTTAAAATGTCGCGTTCAGCAGCTGGAAGCTGTTTGCTCTAATTTGAGTGAGATTAACACCAAGTTATCATCAAAAATAGCTGATCTCAAAAGTCGGAGCAGAAGGCATAATCTATGAATCCTCGGTCTGCCAGAGGCTATCGAAAACAGAGCTCCTGTTGAATTTTTTTCCTCCTTACTTTGTGAGATTTTTGGGAAAGGTACTCTTCCGAATTTACCCGAGTTAGACAGAGCCCACCGTATATTTCGGTTTAAGCATGAATTGGGCTCCCGCCATGCCAGGTTATACTCTGTTTTCATCGTTATCAGGTGAAAAACCTTTTGATTATGGAAGCACGTCGGAGAGGAATTACAAGGGCCATCCCATTCGTATTGTTGAAGATTATGCTCCTCAAGTTTTCAGGCTGCGTGCCGATTACAAAGGGGTTATGAAAGAGTTTTACAATCATGGATTCAGGCCCTCGCTACATTACCCCGCCCATCTCCAAATAACTTTTAGTACTGAGGACAAAGAATGGTTCAATTCTGCTCAACTCAGCCCGGTAATTCATCGAAAGTCTCCCTGCCACTGCGACTTCTTCAGACTCGATTTGATTATTTAAAATGGCCGATTACTATTTTTTTCTCTCTCCTTGGTTTTGTTATTTTTTGTTTTCCTTTTAAACTAAATTTTTAAATTACTGAAAATGGTTTATTTCTAGTATAAGAAGTTCAGAAATTTATCAAAAGTCTCCCTGCCATTGTGATTTCTTCAGACTCGATTTGATTATTTAAAATAGCCAATTACTATTTTTTTCTCTCTTTGGTTTTTTTTATTTTTTGTTTTCCTTTTAAACTTAATTTTTAAATTACTGAAAATGGGTTAACTCTGCTATAAGAAGTTCAGAAATTTATTGAAAGTCTCCTTGCTATGGCGACTCTTTCTAAATTAAAATTTTAAATTACTGAAAATGGTTTAACTCTGCTATAAATTCAGAAAGTCCCCTTGCTATGGTGTCTCCTTCAGACTCGATTTGATTATTTAAAATGGCCAATTGGTACTTTTTTTTTCCTTTCTTTGTTTTTTCCCCGTTTTCTTTTTAAATTTAATTTTTAATTACTGAATTATTTTTTATTTTTTTTCCCGCAGGCATGGTACTCTGGATTATTATTTTAAGTTAAGTCTAATACTTTTTGATAGTACTGTTTTCTTTTTTTTATGTACAATTTTAATTTGAAGTGCATAAGCTCTCTTTTTTTATGAACTGTCAATTAAACGGAGCTCATAAAGATATTCAGAAACTGGAAGTTGGGTTTAGGGATAGTGTTGAAGAGCTTGCTGCTGTTCTTTGGTAGCTTTCTTGCTTTGGGATTAGAGGGGGGAGGGTTCCCTAGTGCGAACCCTTAGTTATTCTTTGTTACCCGGGACCTTTTTTGACCTGATTTTCTTGTCTTATACTTTTGCCCCAGAGCTGTTATTAGAATGTTTGTTCCTATTTATGCCTACTACCCTTTATGCTTTTTTATATGACAATGATTAACTCATTGAATTTTATAAACTGGAATGTTAAGGGATTGAACCATCCTGTTAAAAGAAGGAAGGTGTTTTCACATCTTATGCAGCTCAAAGCTGACATTGCTTTTTTGCACGAAACACATATTTGGTGTCTTGATAACTCTCGCCTTATGTCTAGGTGGGTGGGACAGCACTTCCGTTGTGCTTTTCCAGCTAAAGCCAGGTGGGGTTTCAATCCTTATTAATCAGAATGTTCCCTTTGAGCTTCACAACAAAATATCAGATACAAGTGGTTGTTTTATTATTGTCTCTGGGAAATTGTATAATAATAGGGTAGTCTTGGCTAACCTCTATGCTCCCTATTCAGATGATGTGGACTTCTTTGATCGTTTTTATCTCTTTATTGCCTGACTTGAGATTATATTCCCTCATATTGGGTGGTGATTTTAATTGTTGGTTAGATCCAGTATTGGATCGATCCTCCTCTGTTCCTAGACTCCCTAGTAAATCTACTCTATCTATTCACTCTTTCCCTTCTAATTATGGTATTTCTGATGTGTGGCGTTTTTTTCCATCCTACTGAGAGAGATTATTCCTTTTTTTCACACGTCCATCATACTTTTACTAGAATTGATTATTTCTTAATGGATTATCAGCTGATTCCATATGTTTGCTCTTGCGACTATCAGAGTATAGTGATTTCGGATCATGCTCCAGTCACCCTTTCCATAATTTTTCCGGTTTTTCTCAAATGAACAAACATTGGTGTTTTAATCCAACCTTGCTGTCGGATAATAATTTTGTAAAATTTATGAAGGACTAGATAACTTTTTTTAAGTACTAATATGTCATCTTAAATCTCATTCCAGGTTGTCTGGGATGCCATGAAAGCATATTTGAGGGGTCAAATAATTTCATAGAATCTGAAAAGAAAGACCTATTCAGAGCGTTTAGACTTGATTGGTCAAATTAAAGCAAAAGACCAATTATATGCCCAGACCAAAATTCCTGAATTGTATAAGAAGAGGGTAGAACTTCAAACTAAGTTTGACCTCGTCTCCACTCGGCCAGTTGAACGCCAACTTCTTGAAAGTAAGAGCCAATTTTATATTCATGGGGATAAGTCCGGTAAGTTTTTAGTTAACCAACTAAGACACTCTAAAGCTAAACAACAAATTACAAAAATTTGAATGGGAAATGGGAACATGACTTTGAATCATTCTGATATTAATGACACATTTAAGAACTATTATTCTTGACTTTATACCTCTGAATCTTTAAATGAGAATATCTCCGTTGAGCAGTTTGTAAATAATTTAAATATTCCTTTGCTCTCCCCTGACTTTAAAGCAAAACTCAATGAGCCATTGTCATTAGAGGAAATATCATCTGCCATCTCTGTATTACAGCCGTAAATCTCCCAGACCTAATGGCTTTTCAGCAGAATTCTATAAATCATTTTCTTCACTGCTGTTGTCTCAATTATCTTTAGTTCTATCTGAATCGTTTAAGCGTGGTAAATTGCCTGCCTCATTTAACGAGGCATGTATCATTCTTTTAGCCAAAAAAGGTCAAGATCTGACAGAGTGTCTTCGTATAGGCCAATTTCTTTATTAACTGTCAATGTTAAAATTTTGGCTGAAGTTTTGGCTCATAGATTAGAGAACATTATACCCTCTATTATTTCTGAAGATCAAACTGGTTTTATCAAAAATCGCCTTTCCTTTTTTAATGTACGGCGCTTATTTAATATCTTATATTCACCCTCAATTGGGACTCCTGAATGTGTTATTTCTCTTGATGCGGAGAAAGCGTTCAATCGTGTTGAATGGAATTACCTTTTTTGCAGTTTTAGAAAAATTTGATTTTGGACAAGGTACATGGATTAAATTGCTATATTCATGTCCCACTGCTTCTGTTTTAACCAAATCTCAGCTATCCCAGTCTTTCAGCCTTAAACGTGGCATTCGTCAAGGTTGCCTTTTAAGTCCCTTACTCTTCCATTTGGCTATAGAGCCACCTGCCATTGCGTTTCATAGCTGTGCTGAAGTGATGGGGAATTGGAGGGGAGGTGTTGAGCATAAAGTTTCCCTTTATGCTGACGATCTTTTACTTTTTATATCAAACCCGACTACCTCCTTACCCTGAATGTTTTCACTTCTTAATAAATTTAGTCAGCTTTCTAGTTATAAACTTAATTTACGTAAGACTGAACTCTTTCCAATTAATAGAGAAGCACGAGCTTTAGTATTCCATGACCTCCCTTTTAAAGTAGTTAACAATCAATTCACTTATCTTGGTATTACAGTAACAAGGAACTTTAAGAATCTTTTCTGAGAAAATTTTACCAATCTTCTAAACTCTACAAAACAGAGTTTGACACAGTGGTCACCCTTGTCTATGTCTCTTGTAGGTCATATTAATGTTATTAAAATGTATATCCTTCCTAAATGTTTGTATCTATTTCAGTCTTTACCAATTTTTATTTCTAAAGCTTTTTTTGATGGGTTAGATTCTATTATTTCGTTTTATCTATGAACGCCCCAGACTTAATAAAGCTCACCTTCAAAAATCTAAAAGGGAAGGTAGTATGGCCTTGCCTAATTTTCATTTATATTATTGGGCAGCCAATATTCGTTGTCTTATTTTTTGGTCTTTCTTCCATAATAAGTCTGACTGCCCAAAATGGGTGGTAATGGAGTTGAACCCTACTAAGGATCTTTCTATTTCTGCACTTCTCGGTTCCGCACTTCCTTGTCATTTGCCTAGACTTATTGTTAATCCTCCTGTCAGACATACTTTAAGAATATGGGCTCAGTTCAGAAAATTTAATGGTCTTGATGGTTTTTCTCTCTCTAGCCCTATTTTACACAATCATCTTTTCCTGCCTTCTATGCAGGACTCAACATTTTACGACTGGTATAGAAAGGGTATTAGGCACTTTGAAGATCTTTTCATAGATAATCGTTTTGCAACTTTTCAACAACTGTCTGTAAAGTTTAATCTACCTAATTCTCATTTCTTTAGATATCTTTAAATTAGACATTTCATTAACCCTTTGATATCAAACTTTCCTGAGATGCCCGAGAAAAATGTTCTGAACTTGTTTCTTTGTATCAATCCATTGGGTAAAGGTTTAATACCTGCTATTCAGGATAAGTTAGTGATTTTGAGGCATGCCTCCTTTGATAAAATTAGAACTGCCTGGGAACATGATTTAAATATCTCCTTTTCTGACGTAGTTTGCGATTCAATTCTTAACTCAGTCAACTCAACCTCTCTATGTGCTCGCCATTGCCTGTTGCAGTTTAAGGTTGTACACAGGGCTCACATGTCTAAAACTAAATTATCGTGGTTTTACCTTGACACTAATCCTGTCTGTGATAAGTGTAAAGGAGCTGAGGCTTCCCTTATTCATATGTACTGGACCTATCCTCGTCTACAGGAATTCTGGAGAGAAGTTTTTTCAACCCTATCTCATATTCTTAATTGCCATTTAGAACCTAACCCTCTGGTTGCTCTTTTTGGCACCTTGTACCCTGTACATTAGTACCCTATTTTCGCTAACAGAAGGTTTTCCACTGTTACGAAAAAAGCAACGCGCGAAAAATGGCGGCGTGCGAAAAACAAAGCAGCGCGCCCCGAGCAGCCAAGCTCCTGCCCCGGAACTGCACTCTAGTCGCCATTGCTTAAACACGTGCTTTATCTCGATTTATTTTGGGCATCCGTTAGCAAGATGAGTTCGAAGGTATCGGGAAAGCCTAAAAGAGCTCGTAAGGGTGTTACACTTAGCATAAAACTAGACATAATTAAGCATTTCGATCGTGGTGAACGAAGTAAGGACATTGTCAGCGCGTTGAACTTGCCTGCGTCCACCATTCGCACTATTTATACGCAGAGAGAAAAAATCTTGAAAGCTGCCGATGTTACTGTTGGTTCTGCTCGTAGCAAAGTGGTCTCTCTTAGTCGGCATCCAGTAATGGATAAAATGGAAAGTCTATTGCTTGAGTGGATTGATGGGTCTACAAAACGTGGTGTTCCTTTAAGTTATCTTATACTTAAGGAGAAATCAGCCGGTCTTTTTAATAAGCTGTAACAGAAAACACTGGCCGATGGTGATAAAAGTATTGCGAAAGTGGAATTTAAAGGTAGTCACGCGTGGTTTGATCGGTTTCTGAGGCGAGGGCAGCTTCATAGTTTAACGTTTACCGGAGAGAGTGCTTCTGCTGATAACTGAAGCTGCTGAAAGGTTCCCAGCAGAACTGAAGAAAATAATTACAAAAGGTGGTTATTCGTATAAGCAAATGTTTAACTGTGACGAAACTGCAATTTATTGGAAAAAATTCCCGAGTAAGACATTTATTTCGAAAGAAGAAAAGCAGGCTAAGGGACACGAGGCATCGAAGCCTGTTTACCCTAATGCCTATTATTAACGCCACTAAGCCTCTACTAGTGTACCATTCAGAAAATCCGAGGGCACTTAAAGGCTTTGATAAGAAAACACTTCCCGTTGTGTTCCGTTCACATCCAAGCAGTTGGAACACCCAAGTGCCTTTTTTTCTGAGTACATGAGCAGATACGTTAGTCCTTTTGTTGAAAAATACTGTAGAGAAAATAACCTCGATAATAGGTGTCTTGTGATTGTCGATAATTGTGCTGCTGATCCGCCTGCCATTACCGAGTATGGCGGTAACATTCATGTTGCGTTCTTACCGCCGAATACGACATCGTTGCTGCAGCCGTGTGATCAAGGCTTAATAGCCACAATTAGGGCTTACTATACGCAAAATGTGATGCGTTTTATTGTAAGTGCCATTGACAGAGAGGGCAACTCCGAAGCACCTTTGCGAGAGATCTGGAAAGACTACAATATAAAACTGGCAATCGCCAACATTGGAGATGCTCTGGATAGGGTAACAGTCTCGATGAGAAATGACATTTGGAGGAAACTATGTCCCGAGGCAGTGAACGATTTTAAAGGCTTCGAACCATCAACAATAAATACGACAACAGTGAGCTTGGCTAAGGAGGCTGGGTTTGTGGAAGTTGACGAAGATGATGTTGAAGAGGTTTTGGCATCCCATGACCAAAAATTAACAGATGAAGAGCTGATGCAATTGCAAGAGGAAAGGATAACAATCGAAACCGAACGCAGTAGCGAAAATGAAGTCGTCCAGGGACTGAACGTGAAGCAGTTGCGTGAGATTTTCGCTGCGATTGACAGCGCTGCAATGATTGCAGAAAAGTATGACTTTAATTTTGAAAGGGCACGTAGGATTAGGGCAGGTTTGCAGGATGTTTTGAGTGCTTACAAAAAACTCTATGATCTAAAAATGCGCGAGGCTCAGCAGTCAAGTATACTGTCGTTTTTCAAGCCTTGCACATCAGCCACAGCAGACGACGAACCTCGACCTTCGACATCGAGGCAGGCAGACACAGAAGAAGGTGACCTGGCTGCCCTATTGGAAACAGACGACAATGAGATGACACCCCAGTCTCCTCTACCTCCCACCACCCCAATTTCCGACCACTCAGCCCAGCACACCGTCCCGATTCCCGTAAGTGAAACTACACTACATACATTATTTCTACTTTATATGGGCTGTGTATTTTTGTGTTATTTAGTATGATTTGTTATTTGGTATGATTTGTCAGCCTCAAAGCTTAAAGGTTACTGGAGAGTGTTTCCACCGACAGCGCCTGCGCCGACAGTGCTTCCGCCGAGGGCGCATGCGTGAGATTTTCGCTGCGCTAGACGGTACTTCAATAATTGCAAAAAGTATTTCTACTTTATATAGGCTGTGTATTTATCATATCATTCCTGCTTTTACTATATGTTACTGTTATTTTAGGTTTTATGTGTTATTTGGCATGATTTGGTAGGTTATTTTTTGGGTCTGGAAACGCTCAAAAATTTTTCCCATATAAATAAATGGTAATTGCTTCTTCACTTTACGACATTCCGGCTTACGAACCATTTCATAGGAACGGTCTACCTTCGGATGGCGGGGGAAACCTGCGTTATCTTTTGCCTCTCTCTTGGCTAGACGGTTGATTCTTCTTAGGTGGAAAGACGCTGCCCCACCCACACACGCTCAATGGCTTAGTGATATTATGGCCTGTTTAAACCTTGAAAAGATTAATTATTCACTTCTTAATTCAGACATAAAGGTTCATAAGGTGTGGGGACCTTTTCTTGAACATTTTCATAACTCTCCTTTAGGTTAAGTTTACCCTTTTTTTTGTATGCTACAATCCCTTATTTTCAGCTTTTTTGTAAGTTATACGGTTTTTTTGTTGTGAATTACATTACACTTTTGGTAGTCAGCATTATACTTTTTTCCTATATCTATTTACAGTTCTCTGGGGTTGAATGCTCCAATTTTTTTTTCTTTTACACGCAGAAATGGTTGGCTTGGGTTGTTTTGGTGGGAGGTTGGGGGTGGATACTAATTTTACATAATCCTATTCTGTGTGCTTTTTTATTGTTATGAATTATATATGGATTTGTTTGTTTCGCACTGTATAAATCTCCATTTTGTTGTTGGTTTTTTCTGTAGTAGTTTTATTGTAGAAATGCATAAAAAATTAATTTAAAAAAAACAAACTTCAAATGTAGTCTGAGCAATGCTTTATAAAACTTCAGCTTTACATCCTTGCTTTCATGAGGAACATTATTTACATAGACTTGATAATGTCCACGTCTTAACCTCATCAAGCACTTATATCACCTCCTCAAAAAACTCAATCAAGTTTGTAAGGTATAACCTGTCACACACAAACTCATGCCGACCACTGACATGAGACCCATTACTCTGTAGCTTCCAGGATTATTCCTATTCCCCTTCTTGAACAATGGAACAGCAATAGCTGTTTTCCAATGCTTCAGGTCTTCGTCTGTGGCCGGAGGGAGACTAAGATCTTCGACAAGGCCCCAACGATCTTACCTCTTTCCTCTCAGTTACCTGGGATATATCGTATCAGACTCTGAGGACTTATCCATTGAACAAGAGGCCCAACAGTACCTCCTCTATCTCAAAACGTCCCAGCATATTAACGCACCCCACACGGATCTCACTGTCCTCTGTGTCCTCCATGGTAACTGCTGATACTAGGTATTCATTTAGGACCTTGCTGATATTCTTCACCTCCAAGCGCATGCTCCCTCCTTCATCCTTGAATGGTCCTGCCCACTCCCTAGTTATACTCTTGCTCTTAATGTACAGTATGTAAAGCATGCCTTGAGATTCTCTTCAGTCTTAGCTGCCAATGACTCTCATTGGTCATGCTAGCTCTCCTAGTTCCTACAGTACCTTGGATTCTTTTCTAACTTCTTCATAATCCTCAAGTCAAGTCAAGTTTATTGTTGTTTAACTATATACATATACAATATATAACATACATAGCTATATAATGTATAGAAACAAGACAATGTTTCTTCGAACCATGGTGTAAAACGCTGTAGTACACATACCACACGGTAACTTATGAAGGTAAGGATAAAATCTACAGGTGAATCACAGATAAATAACAGAATAAAGTGCATTGATGTTAAATATTGTAAGGTACAGAACAGGTTAACCAGTGATACTTTGAACACGATGTGGCCAGGAGCTTAGAAGCCTAATGGCCTTGGGAAAGAAACTGTTCCCCATACTCACTGTAACACACATAAAAGTTGCTGGTGAACGCAGCAGGCCAGGCAGCATCTCTAGACCCTTCGTCAGGACTAACTCGGCCTGAAACGTCGACTGCACCTCTTCCTAGAGATGCTGCCTGGCTTGCTGCATTCACCAGCAACTTTTATGTGTGTTGCTTGAATTTCCAGCATCTGCAGAATTCCTGTTGTTTGCCCATACTCACTGTTCTTGTTTTTATGCATTGTAGTCTTCTCCCTGATGGTAGAAAGTCAAAGAGGTTGCTTAATGGATCCATAATAATACTAAGGGCCCTGCGTATCCAGCCCTCCTGATAAATGGATGGTAGGGAGACCCCTATGATCCTCTCAGCTCTCCTCTCAGTCCTTTGTAAGCAACCGGTCTGATGCTCGACTGCTCCCATACCAGATGGATATGCAACTTGTCAGGATGCTCTCAAAGGTGCTCCTGTAAAATGCAGTTAAGATGGGGATGGGGGGTGGGGTAGGAGCCTTGCTTGCCCCGATCTTCTTAAGAAGTGGAGGCGCTGCTGTTCCTTCTTGTTCAGGGAGGTGATATTAAGGGACCAGGTGAGGTCATCTATGTGTGAGCTCCCAGGAACTTGGTGCACCTAACCCTCTCTACAGAGGAAGTATGTTTTCATAGCAGGGAATGGCTTGTCTGCAATGAAGTCCACAATGATTTCCTTGGTCTTCTCCACGGTTATTCTTCTCACACCAATTAATCAGTTCTTCACTTCTTCTCTATATTCCGTCTCATTATCGTTATTGATGAGGACAACCACTGTTGTGTCATCGGCAAACTTGATGACATGGTTTGAGCTGGATCCTATGGCACAGTCATGCATCAGCAATGTGAACAACAGTGGGCTGAGCTCACAGCCAGTGCTCAGCGTAATGGGATGAGAGACGTTGCTGCCGACACGGACTGACTCTGGCCTTACTGTTAAGAAGTCTAGTATCCAATTGCAGAGGGAGGTGTTGAGACACAGCGAGGATAGTTTCCCCACCAGTTTCTGGGGTGTAATGGTGTTGAACACCAAACTGGTCCATAAACAGCAGACTGGCATATGAGGCCCCATTTTCCAGATTGGACAGGACAGAGTGGAGGGCAGAGGCTATTGCATAATCAATGGATCAATTTGAGCAATAAGTGAACTGGAAAGGGTTCAATGTAGCCACAAATAAGGCTTTAATGTGCTCCATGACCAGCCAGTCAAAGCTTTTCATAATGGTTGATGTCAATGCCACTGGATGATAGTCATTTAACCAGGTTACTGTCACCTTCTTTGGCACTGAAATGATGGCTGCCGCCTTGAAAACCAAGGGAACAATGGATTGTTCCAGAGAGATGTTGAAGATATCCATCAGCACCTCCATCAGCTGGGTTGTACTGTCTTTCAGAACCCGACCTGGTATATTATCAGGCCCCGCAGCTTTGTGTGGGTTGACTGGGGCCAGGGTCTTCCTCACCTCAGCTTCAGCCGGATGGAGTCTCTATTTCCCTGGAGAGAGGGGTGTCTTCCTTGCCAGCACTTTGTTCTGCGCATCAAGCCGGGCGTAGAAGACATTCAGGGAGTGAAGCATCCTGGTCACTGACATGCTGGGTAGACTTGTAGTCTGTAATTCTCTGAAATGCCTGCCATATGCACCTCAGGTCTCTGGTATCACAGAAGAGGTTGTAAATTCCCTGAGAATGCTCCAGATGGAGCGGGAAAGCACAGTTCTTGCTTTCTTTGGAGCTGTCGGGAGTTGTGATCACTGTTCTCCCACTGAGAGGCCAGGCTCATTTCCCAACACCGACACAACTTCCCTGAGGTAGACTACCTACACATTGATTAAGGAAACCTTGTTAGATAAACCGAATGAATTCTGTCCCACCCAAGCCATATAACAATTACTGCATGGAAACAGGCCATTTCGGCCCTTCTAGTCCGTGCCGAACTCTTAATCTCACCTAGTCGCACCGACCTGCACTCAACCCATAATCCTCCATTCCTTTCCTGTCCATATAGCTATCAACCTCTTGCAATTCCACCCTTTGCCTTTTGTTTATACATAACACAATATGTCAGGCGTATTACTCTTGATGTTTGTCTTGAAAGCAAAGGCATGCACAGTCTAGTCCTTCTTCATTTCCTCCTCTTCAACTTTCTGTTCATGCTAAATATTATTGCTAAATTCAACATTTGTACAGAGTGTTGAAACTACTGATCTTTAAAGTGCTGTTGAATAAATGTAGTCTCGTGGGAGAGAATTATTACATTGTAAACTAGAAACATTCCAATGTTGTCAGTAAAGCCACACATTATGTAAAACAAAAAAACTGAAGAACAGTCACCAACTGAAAGATGAGATTAGTATAGGAATAGAGTGAGTGGCTGAGGGATTGGAGTGGGGGCAGGGATTCAGATTTCTGGATCATTGGGGCCTCTTTTGGGGCAGGCATGACTTGTTCAAAAAGGACGGGTTGCACTTCAATCCGAGGGGGACCAATATCCTGGCGGGAAGGTTTGCTAAGAAATTGGGGAGAGTTTAAACTAGAATTGCTGGGGGGCGGGAACTGAACTGAAGAGATGGAGGCTCACAAATAGAGAAAGCATGGAGACAGTACGAGAGGGAGAAGAGGCAGGTGACAAGAGAAGGGACACGCTCAGACTGATGGTTTGAGATGTGTCTATTTTAATGCAAGAAGCATCATGAACAAAGCGACCCACCCCCACACCAACCACTCCACACACCAACATCCAAGGAATGAGCGTAGAGCACTCACAGTCTGGGTCCTTGGCCAGGTGGTCACCGCCTCTATCTTGGACAGATCCATAGCTACTCTATCCCATTCGACTATGTGCCTAACATAGTTGACAGATGTCTTCCAGAAATGGCATGTCCAGGGAAAGTTTTAACCCTTCAGCTTTCAGGCAGCCCAGCACTTCTGTAGCCTCACTTCATGTTCCTCCAAGGTAGCCTGGTGTACTATGTATTTCCTGAGATGCAGCCTGGTCGACTGAGTATTTCCAGAGATGCTGCCTGCTGTACTGCATATTTGTGGGGATGATGCCTGGTCTCCTACGTGTTTCTGAAAATGTTGCCTGGTCTACTGAGTATTTCCAGAGATGTTTCCTGTGTACTGAGTGTTTCCAGAGATACTGCTGGTCTACTGAGTATCTCCTGAGATGTATCCTGGTCAACTGAGTATTTCCAGAGATGTGGCCTAGTCTACTGAGTACTGTCGGAGCTGGTCCTGGTCTAATGAGTATTACCACAGATGTTGCCTGGTCTACTGAGTATTGCTAGAGATGTTTCCTCTGTACTGAGTGTTTCCAGAGATGCTGCTTGGTCTACTGAGTACTTCTAGATATGCTGTTTGATCTACTGGGTATTTCCAGAGATGAAGCTTGGTCTACTGAGTATTTCTAAAGATGCTGCCTCATCTACTGAGTATTTCTAGACATGCTAGTGTGTATTGCCAGAGATGCTGCTTGGTCTACTGAGTATTTCTAGCAATGCTCCTGGTCTACTGAACATTTCCAGAGCTGTAGCCCAGTCTACTGTGTATGTAGCAGGTCTTCTGATTAATTCCAAAGATGTTGGCTGGTTTACTCTGTATTTCTAGAGATGCTCCTGATCTACTGAGCATATCAAGAGATTCTCCTGGTCTGCTGAGCATTTCCAGAGATGTACCCTGTTTTGTTGGGTATTCACAGAGACAATGCCTCGTCTGCTGAGCATTTCCAGAGATGCTTCTTGTCTACTGATTATTTCCAGTGACGTTGCCTGGTCTACTGAGTATGTCCAGAGATGTAGCCTTGTCTACTAAGTATTTCCAGCATTTTTTGTTTTTATCCATGAGTTAGTACTGTTACATGCTATACATACAAAATGCAGGAGGAATTCAGCAGGTCAGGCATCATCCATAGAAAAGAGTAAACAGTTGATGTTTCAGGCTGAGACGCTTCTTCAGGACTGTACTGTAACAGGATTTGTTTTATCTTTTGTCGTGCCTATTACAGTCTGATACCATGCATGGCGGTTCTGGGAGAGCCTCACTTTTAGTAAAATAGGAGATAACTAATTCATTCCAACCAGTCATCTGCTCAAGACCTCATTCCAAAGGCATTATAATCGTTTTAAATTTGTAGTTAAATAATACTTTTACACTAATGAATGTGGCTAATCCGCTTGCATTGTTGCAGTCCCACGTGGTTCATGGCTAGTTTCTTCATCTGGTAGAAAAAGACAGATGAATCTGTGCTTCACTCAGCCTGGTTTTAACCATTGTGGGCAGGGAGTGTATTATGCATTGTAACTGCAAAACAAAACTAAGTGGAAAAAAAACAGAGCTGGGACTTCAGAGAGGTGTGCACATGTAATGATGTATGCCATTCATGTACTTTTGCACATAACCTGTAATTATGTGAACAACAATGCTTAATCAAACAGTATATTTACAATACTACTCAAATATTTCTGAAATCTTAAATATACAACATTCCTCCCTGCTTAGCTATAAACTCCAACTCAATACAGTATAGAATACATCTCAGCTATATACATGGTATACTATGCAGACCACAGCATAGTAAATTTTAAGTTGCCCCATTCAGGCCTCAAGATTTAATTGCTAAGGAGGATTTCTTACTCTTTCCTGATGGGAGGTTGGTGGGGGTGGTGGGGGGGAATCACTCTGCTTGGCAGATGGGACTTGTGGCTGTGAAGCATGCTCAGGTTCTAGGCCTCTTCCGTGGTAGTTGTAGGAGTTGACCCTGAGTCTGCAGGAAGTGATTCTGTCAGCTTAGGACACCTTTCTTCTTTCTTCTCCAAGATGCTCTTGGCATCTTCTGGACATGTTGGCATTCTGAACAGTGCATGGTAAGCTGCTCGATCTGCTGATCTAGCAGGGCACTAGTCAAATGTACAAGCCAATACTTTCATTTTGATCATGCCTAGATCAGCGGTCCCCAACCACCGGGCTGTGGACCGGTACCAGGCCGCAAGGCATGTGCTACCAGGCCGCGAGGAAGCGATATGATTTGGTGATATGAGTCAGCTGCACCTATCCTTATTCCCTGTCACGCCCACTTTTGAGCTCAAATGCACGCGAGCTCATTATGCATGCGTCATCCATATCAGAGTGGGAAGGAGATCAACTCCTCGAGCTTGCAAATGACGGTGGGCTAAAAAGTATGTTTGACATAACATCTCTGTCGGCATTCTGGATCAAAGTCAAGGCTAAGTATCCTGAGATAGACACGGAAGCACTGAAAACGTTGCTTCCATTTCCAACATATTTCTGCAGTGAATGCAACGAAAACTAAATTGCAGAATAGACTGGACATAAGGAACCCCCTTCGAGTATCGCTGTCTCCCATCACCCCTCAATAGGACCGTCTTGTAAAAAACACTAAGGGCAGGTTCATTCTCGTGCTGGTAAAAAAAAACGGGAGAACTGAAGTTTCTGCTGTATATTCCAGCCATTTAAGGTGGCCATGTAGATCTGAGACAGTGTGGGGTCCTTTCTTGTTTCCCTTTGGATCATCTTTTCAGTAATAGGGAGACTTTCAATTTGCATGAGGTAGAATACGTCAAGAGGAGTTTCCTCTTTTGTAAAATTTTCTGGGGTTTCCTTTTCCAGGGGTAAAGGGACAACCCATCAGCGTTTCCACGATTAGCTTGAATTCCAATGTGTTATTGTGTCCTCCAAGAAACTCGTACTGCTGCTGTTAGTGGAACACCCCTCTGTGGATTGAAAAAGGACACAAGTCGTTGATGATCAGTAATGAGGGTAAACTCTCTTTCACACAAGTACTGGTTGAAATGTTTTACACCCCAAACCAGGCTCAAGGCCTCTGTCAATCTGTGCGTAATTTTTCTCTGCAGTGGTGAAGGAACATGATGCAAAGGCAATGAGGTAACATGTGACATGTCTGCACCTATACCAAAAGGTGAGGCATCACAGGCAAGCTTCACTGGATGAAATGGATCATAATGTGTGAATACAGTGTCTGATGTCACCATTTCCTTAACTTTTTTTGAGGATGACCCACGCTCACACTGCTTTGTCCATTGCTATTTCTTCCTGATCTGTAGTAATGAGCTCAAGGGGTGGAGGACAGGAGCCAGGACTGTAACTGTAACACTTCCTTCGGCCTTGGGCATCCACCACTGCTTGACTTCTCTCAGTGTACTTGTGTGTTGAAGGTGTGACCACAGTGTTTTGCTTGGTTTAAAGAATTCACACTTGTTGTGCTGTGCTGTGAGCCCAAAATCTTCTAATCTTTTTTAACTGTTTTGAGATTTTGGAGATGTTCTCTGTCATCCTCATGGGTGACAATTGACGTCATCTAAGTTACATTGAGTGCCTGAGCAGCCTTGCAGAACCTGGTCCATAGCTTTCTGTGGAGTGTAGGTGCAGATGCTACTCCAAAAAATAAGCCTATTATAGCGAAAAAACCCTTTATGAGCGTTTATGAAAAGAAATATTTGGACTCTTCTGCCATCTCCATCTGTAGGTAGCTCTCTGGGTACTTTATCACAGATAGTATAAGGAACCAGGCAGGCTTTGTAAAACCTGGATGTGGCATATTCATTTAACACTAACCCTTGATATGTGTGAGTTTTTCAATGCCATCCTTGAACACTGATGTGGCATCGTGCAGTACCTTTCTTAATGCGCTTTCAGTTGACTCTTTTACAGGGGATGTGGCACGAAAATGGCGGATGGATCTACAATCAAATTGTAGTTGTCTCAGTTAATCATGATCCCACACTGCTGGTCCTCCATCCACCTAGTAGATATGACAACTGACAAGCCCCATGGATGCCATAAAGCAAGATGGCAATGAGTTTCACCATGGAAAATGTCACTGCACTGTGGGAAGATGTACTCCATTGAACTGAGGTGGCTCTAACCTAGCTACACTGCCCACAAGACTATGAGCAAAGTGGAGGGAGCTTTACTCCATGTTACCCCTCCCTGTCTAGAGAGAGTTTTAACTTGTACTTAACCTGCTTTCTTTTCTTTGGCTTTACTCCCCAAGCCTTACTTTGCATTTATTTTGTTTAAAAAGAACCACACTTCTATGTTTACAGCAAATAATCATCCTCCTTGTCCAGGATGCAATCCATTCAGTAGTCTGCAGATCTTCCAGTGAGAAATGGAGACTGAGGATAGACGTATCCTCTGAAAGGGAGCAGGCAGTCAACTCAGAATGAACTCAGAAGAACTACCCGCAGCCTGGACCTTGACTGGCCACCTTGGCCAGTCCCAGGAGCAGTCAGACCAATTTATCCCACGCAACCCCACACAACTTCCCCCCTCACACTCTGCAGAATATCCTCAAAGATGATTGAGGATATGAGGGGTTTGGCACAACACAGTGGTCAAAGAGCCAGACCTGTCCGACCGGTTCAGTGTTCAACCAGGTGAAATATGGTTGCCAACCCACACACCAACATCCCTACACCAACAAATACCCTCACACCAACATCCCCACACCCCGACACGAACCCACTCACACACCAACCCACCCCCACACGAAACCACTAACACACCAACACCACACACCAACCCACGCACACGTCAACCCCCACCCACACAAACACCCACACACCAACATCCCCACACCAACCCACCCACACACCAGCATCCCCACACCCACAGACCAACCCACCCACAAACCAACCCACCCCCACACGAAACCACCCATACACCAACCTCCACACACCAACCCACGCACACATCAACTATCCACACCAACATCCCTACACTAATCAAGCACCCTCACACCAAACCCCCACACAAACCCACCCACACCTACACCTACACGCTATCCCACAAACACACCAACACCTTCACACCAACCCACCCTCACACCAACCCACCCGCACACTAACATGCACACAACAACCCACCCACACACCAACACCCCACCAACCCTCCCACACACCAACAGCCACACACCAACAAACAGCCTCACGCCAAACCCCCACACCAACAGCCCAACATCAACCCACCCACACACCAACATCCACACCAACGCACCCACACACCAACCCACCCACACCAACATCTCTACACCAACCCACCCACACCAACATCTCTACACCAACAAGCACCCTCACGCCAAACCCCCACACCAACCCACCCACACAACAACCCCACAACCACACACCAACCCATCCCCACACCAACCCACCAACACACCAACCCACCCACACACCAACTCATCCACACCAGCATCCCTACACCAATCAAGCACCCTCACACAAAACCCCCACACAAACCCACCCGCCTTCCCACAAACACACCAACACCCTCACACCAACCCACCCACACACCAACATCCACACACCAACACCCACACACCAACATCCCCATACCAACCCTCCCACACCAACCCACCCACACACCGAACCCTCACACCAAACCCTCACACCAGCACCCTCACACCAGCACCCTCACACCAGCACCCTCACAGCAACACCCTCACAGCAACACCCTCACACCAACCCACCCACACACCAACACCCACACACCAACACCCACACACCAACACCCACACACCAACACCCACACACCAAACCCCCACACCGACACCCTCACACCAACCCACCCTCACACCAACACCCTCACACCAACCCACCCACACATCAACACCCACACACCAACCCACCCACACACCAACATCCCCATACCAACCCACCCACACACCAAACCCACACACCAAACCCACACACCAAACCCTCACACCAAACCCTCACAGCAACACCCTCACAGCAACACCCTCACACCAACCCACCCACACACCAACCCACCCACACACCAACACTCACACACCAACATCTCCATACCAACCCTCCCACACACCAAACCTCCACACCATCCCACCCACACACCAAACCCACACACCAAACCCCCACACCAAACCCCCACACCAACCCACCCTCACACCAACCCACCCACACACCAACACCCACACACCAACATCCCCATACCAACCCTCCCACATACCAAACCCCCACACCAACCCACCCACACACCAAACCCCCACACCAACCCACCCACACACCAACATCCCACCAACTCTCCCACATACCAACAGCCACACACCAACAAACAGCCTCACGCCAAACTCCCACGCCAACAGCCCAACACCAACTCACCCACACACCAACATCCACACCAACGCACCCACACACCAACGCATTCACACCAACATCTCTACACCAACAAGCACCCTCACGCCAAACCCTCACACCAACCCACCCACACAGCAACCCACCCACACCAACACCCACACACCAGCCCACCCGCACACCAACCCACCCACACACCATCCCATTTACACCAATATCCACATACCAACCCACGCACACACCAACGGATCCACACCAACACACCCACACAAACCCACCCACACCTATACCCACACGCCATCCCACAAACACACCAACACTCTCACACCAACCCACCCACACACCAGCCCACCCACACACCAACGCATCCACACTGTTACGTACCCCGTAACTGGGTTGCCAAACCAGCAGAAATGGATCACTCAGTTGGAGTCTGGATTACTAGAACTAAGAAAGTTTTATTAAAGAAACAAGCAACACAGTACTCTAATTAGAAGGATAATGAATGCAACAGTTCAGCAATGATAAACATACATGTACACAGAATTAAGATAACAGGATCAATCAAGCTCTATCGTTGTCTAGGGGTAAATGACCAGTTTCAAAATGACGCAAAGTTCAGTTCAGTTCGCAGTAATCGCTGCCGTGGGAGATGGACAGTATGGGGGGAGGAGAGAGAGCAAAACGAATGAGTATTAAAAAACAGCTTCCACACACAGACCTTTGCAGTCAGCTGTCGGGTGAGTCCTTTGTGATGTCATCTGAGGTCACCGACCGTGACCCCTCCGTTTCCAGATACGACTGTTTCTCTGCGCTGAACCTGGCACCCAAGCAAGGGTGGACACACACCAGGTTCCCGCTGATCGTGCCTTTCCACCCTGAGCGTCTAAGGCTTGATCCCGCGATCAGCCGTCCAAAAGCTTCTCACTGACTTGTGAGAGGCGCACCGCTTCCAGGGTCTCGTTACCTCGGGTGTCGTGTGTGTGTTGCCTTAGCGAACCTGTCCCTTTTTATCCCCCTGCTGGGGTATCGCCTGTCCATCACTTCAAACAGTTCAGGGTTCAAAGAGGGAGCCGCCCTAGACAGCTCTCTCTCCTGTCCCTTCATTGCACATCTCCAAATGCTGCCTCATTGTTTTCCTTATCTCTCTCTCTCTCCTGAAGACAGGTGGCAGACCAACTGCTGATTCCACAGGACAGCTAACATCTTAATCTATGTATATTCCTGTCACAACACCAACAAGCACCCTCACGCCAAAACCCCACACCAACCCACCCACGCAGCAAACCACCCACAACAACACCCACGCACCAGCCCACCCGCACACTAACACACCCACACACCATCCTATTTACACCAATATCCACATACCTACCCATGCACACACCAACGCATCCACACCAACACACCCACACAAACCCACCCACACCTATACCCACATGCCATCCCACAAACACACCAACACTCTCAAACCAACCCACCCACACACCAACATCCCCATACCAACCCTCCCACATACCAAACCCCCACACCAACCCACCCACACACCAACAGCCACAGACCAACAAACAACCTCACGCCAAACCCCCACACCAACAGCCCAACACCAACCCACCCACACACCAACACCCACACACCAATGCATCCACACCAACATCAACACACCAACACCCACACACCAACACCCACACACCAATGCATCCACACCAACATCAACACACCAACACCCACACCTACACCCACACACCAACACCCCCACATACCAACCCACCCACACCAAAACTCACACACTAACGCCCACACACCCACACACCAACCCCACACACCAACCCACCCACACACCAACTCACCCTCACCAACACCCACATACAAACCCACACACACACAAACCCACCCACACCAACACACCCACACACCAACATCCCTACACCAACAAACACCCTCACACCAAACACCCACACCAACCCACCCACACCAACAGCCACACACCAACAAACACCCCCACACCAACTCACCCACACCAAAACTCACACACCAACCCACCACACATCAATCCACCCACACCAACATGCATACACCAACACCCACACATCAACCCACCCACACCAACACTCACACACCAACCCACCCACACCAACACCCACACACCAACATCCGCACACCAGCCCACCCATGCAAACATCCACACACCAAAGCCCCACACAAACCCACCCACACACCAACATCCCTACACCAACAAACACCCTCACACCAAACCCCCACACCAACACCCACACACCAACCCACCCACACACCAAACCTCCATACAAATCCACCCACACACCAGCAAACACCCTCAAGCCAAACTCCCACATGAACCCACCCACACACCAACCCACCCAGACACCAACATCCAGGCACCATCTCACCCACACCAACCCACCCACACACCAACCCACCAACACACCAAAACCCCATACCAACCCACCCACACCAACACCCACACACCAACCCACCCACACCAACACCCACACGCCAACATCCCCACACAACACCCACACACCAACCCACCCACACACTAACATCCCCACACCAACACCCACACACCAACTTCCCCACACCAGGCAGCCTCTCACACCAACCCCTCACACGAACTCTCTTACACTATCCTAGCCACAAACTAACATCATCCACATCAACACAATTCCAGCAGCAAACTCCCCCACACACCAGCTCTCCCACACCAACACCCCCATACCAAGTACACCCCCCCACACCAACACCATCACACTATCCACCCCTCCACACCAACTCTCCCACACTAACACCCCCGTACTAACCACACCCCCCACACACCATATTTGACCTACCAGAATGAGCCACCTTATCTGGGTTGTATTCCATCTGCCACATCTCAGCTCAGCATCCTATCTAAGGCAGAGATTGACAGGTGTCTGAGTAGCCAGGGCATCAAAGGTTATGGTGAGAAGGCGGGGCAGTGGGACTAAATGGGAGAATGGATCAGCTCATAATAAAGTGGTGAAGCAGACTTGATGAGCCGAATGGCCGACTTCTGCTCCTTTGTCTTATGTCCCATTGTAACCACTGACAGCCCTCCACACTATCCACAACACCTCCAACCTTTGTGTCATCATCAGATTTACTAACCCATCCCTCCACTTCTTCATCCAGGTCATATATAAAAATCACAAAGAGTAGGAATCCCAGGACAGATCACTGAGGCATATGTGGCGGAATCCTGAATTACCCCTATGCACTGTACTTGTTTATCCCTATTAACTGTGCTTTTGAAAAGAGAGAGAGAGTTATTTAACACCAACAGCTTGTTTATAAAAGACAGAGCGAGATGAAGACTGCTCACAGGGTGTTGATACTTCTCAAGGACAGTCGCCTAGTTGTGCATTTCTTACACAGAGAAGAGAAGGAGAAGTTATTTGAGTGTCAGTTGGTGCTCAGCACGGGAAGATAAAATAGGAGGTCAGATGATAGACCTCAGACACATGTTTTAGACACTGAATGAGTATTGTTGTGCCTGCAGAAAAAGTAGGTTTTGGAGGATCAATCAGGCGGATCGATCAGTCGCTCTTGCAGTGAAAAGGAAAGGGGTTGACTGGTGGGGAGTTGTCCATGTGTCCACACTCGCCTGGGTGATAGCTCCACCACAAAAAACCGGTCCCCTTTGTTAAAGTCACAGTTGGTGACTTTTAAAGGATTTCAAAGGACGATGAGAAGATCGACGGCGTCAGCTCACCTGAAGACTCAAATCTCTCCCTCTCTCTCTCTCCATCACTACTCAACTCAATACCACGAACTGAACTTTACTCATCATTGTAAGACTGTATCTTTTTAACCCTAGACTTAAAGAAGCTTGGTTTTCATACATATATTTCCACACTTACTGATATACTTACTTACATATAATCATTGCTAACCTATTTGATTTATCTACATTTATATTACTGTATTGCATAGTTACTAAAAAATATTATTAGTTAATAGCAATACTGGACTCCAAAGTGTTTTCTATCTCTGCTGGTTCTTTATTCTCGTCACAGGGTACATGACACATATCACTGGTCACTGACCTCCATGCAGAATATGGCCCAGCTACAAACACTTTTTGCCTTCTGTGGTCACAAGGATCCACAAAGCAATGTCCCCTTAGGTCCCATGCCTCCATACTTTCTCAATAAGCCTTGCATGGGGTACTTTAACAAATGCCTTGCGGAAATCCATATACACTACATCTGTTGCTCTACCTTCATCGATGTGTTTAGTCACATACTTAAAAAAATTCAGTCAGTCTCGTAAGGCACAACCTGCCTTTCAGGAAGTCATGCTGACTATTCCTAATCATATTATGCATCTCCAAACGTTGGTAAATCCAGCCTCTCAGAATCTTCTCCATCAACTGAAGTAAGACTCACTCGTCTATAATTTCCTGGGCTATCTCTACTCCCTTTCTTGAATCAGAGGAACTGAAACAGATTGACATTAGGAAGGAAACGGTGATGAGTAGACTGATGGGACTGAAGGCTAACAAATCCCCAGGTCCAGATGGTCTGCATCCTAGGGTACTAAAGGAGGTGGCTCTGGAAATTGCAGATGCATTGGTGATCATTTTCCAATGTTCCTTAGATTCAGGATCAGTTCCTGAGGATTGGCGAATGGCTAATGTTATCCCACTTTTTAAGAAAGGAGGGAGGGAGAAAACAGAGAACTATCGCTCTGTTAGCCTAACATCAGTAGTGGGGAAGATGCTAGAGTCCATTATTAAAGATGAAGTAGCAGCATATCAAGCAGTGATAGGATTGGGCCGAGCCAGCATGGATTTACCAAGGGCAAATCATGCTTGACTAATCTATTGGAGTTTTTCGAGGATGTAGCCAGGAAGATAGACGCGGGAGATCCAGTGGATGTGGTGTACCTTGACTTTCAGAAGGCATTCGATAAGGTATCACATAGGAGATTGGCGGGTAAAATCAGAGCTCATGGCATTGCGGGGAGGATATTGACATGGATAGAAAACTGGTTGGCAGATAGAAAGCAAAGAGTAGCAGTGAATGGGTGTTGCTCGGAATGGCAGGTGGTGACTAGTGGGGTGCCACAGGGCTCGGTATTGGGACCACAGCTGTTTACGATTTACGTCAATGGTTTAGAGGAAGGCATTGTGAATAACATCAAGTTTGCTGATGATACTAAGCTGGGTGGCAGTGTGACGTAATGAGGATGTTAGGAAAATTCAAGGTGACTTGGATAGGCTGGGTGAGTGGGCAGAAACTTAGCAGATGGCGTTTAATGTGAATAAGTGTGAGGTTATTCACTTTGGGAGCAAGAACAGGAAGGCAGATTATTATCTGAATGGTGTGGAGTTAGGTAAGGGAGAAATACAAAGAGATCTAGGAGTGCTTGTTCATCAGTCTCTGAAGGTGAATGAGCAAGTGCAGCAGGCAGTGAAGAAGGCTAATGGAATGTTGGCCTTTATTACAAAGGGAATTGAGTACAAGAGCAAGGAAATCCTTTTGCATTTGTACAGGGCCCTGGTGAGACCACACCTGGAGTATTGTTTGCAGTTTTGGTCTCCAGGGTTAAGGAAGGACATCCTGGCTGTGGAGGAGGTGCAGTGTAGGTTCACTAGGTTAATTCCTGGGATGTCCGGACTGTCTTACGCAGAGAGGTTAGAGAGACTGGGCTTGTACACGCTGGAATTAAGGAGATTGAGGGGAGATCTGATTGAGACATATAAGATTCTTAAGGGATTGGACAAGATAGAGGCAGGAAATATGTTCCAGATGCTGGGAGAGTCCAGTACCAGAGGGCATGGTTTAAGAAGAAGGGGTAGGTCATTTAGGACAGAGTTGAGGAGGAACTTCTTCTCCCAGAGAGTTGTGGAGGTGTGGAACACGCTGCCTCGGAAGGCAGTGGAGGCCAATTCTCTGGATGCTTTCAAGAAGGAGCTAGATAGGTATCTTATGGATAGGGGAATCAAGGGTTATGGGGACAAAGCAGGAACCAGGTATTGATAGTAGATGATCAGCCATGATCTCAGAATGACGGTGCAGGCTCGAAGGGCTGAATGGTCTACTTCTGCACCTATTGTCTATTGTCTATCCACAACCCTCCAAACCTCCGGAACCTCTCCTGTCCCCATTGATGATGCAAGGATCATTGCTAGAGGCTCAGCAATTTCCTCCCTCGCCTCCCACAGTAGCCTGGGGTACATCTTGTCCGGTCCCGGTGATTTATCCAATTTGATGCTTTCCAAAAGCTCCAGCACATCCTCTTTCTTAATATCTACATGCCCAAGCTTTTCAGTCTGCTGTAAGTCATCCCTACAATCGCCAAGATCTTTTTCTGTAGTGAATACTGAAGCAAAGTATACATTAAGTACCTCTGCTGTCTCCTCTGATTTCATACACACTTTTTCCACTGTCACACTTTATTGGTCCTATTCGCTCACATCTTATCCTCTTGCTCTTCACATACTTGCAGAATGCCTTGAGGTTTTCCTTAAACAAATAAATACACAACTGCAACATAATGTACCACCTCCTAGACTTAATGCCCTGTCTGATATTTGTCCTAAATGCCTTTAGAACATGCTTTTTGTCTGCTGAGTTCCTCATTTGGCTTTGTAACTTTCCAGACCCAATTAAACAAATTGCAGAGACTCCCGAGATGTTAGCGGCAAATTTGGTTTCTATTCTGTTATCCAAGTCATTAGCTGCTGGAGAAGTCCAAAGTAAATTTCCAAGGAGCATCCCTTTAATGAGAGAAGGAATTGCCAAGTTACTACCAATTCACAACTATGCTGGCAGCTGAGATTGTGAAAAGTGAGATTGACTCTTAATAAGACCCAGAGCATCTGCTATTGATTCAATTTGGAATGGCTGTGTAATATAGAGAACATTCCAGCAATTTGTGGATTATTCCCAAATTAAGGGATACCTATGAGATTCTATAAGCAGTGAATACTCATTCCATCACAATTCACAAGCTTTGGAAAGATCAATGATTAGTTGGCCGTAATATTAAATAGTGCAGGGGAGAATAGCAGTAAGCATAGTGGTGTGGGTGTGGGATTAGACTCATTTGGCTGTTAAACATGGTGGCAGTGGGGGAAGTGAGTTTAGGGTCACTCATGGAGGTAATATCTGCTACAAGTTAATGTTGAATTGCACTGTGCTCAGATCACTGAGGTTTATGTGTCTAAGCAGATTACAGAGGTTTGCTATCATTTGAATACTGACAATAGGAAAGTTTTTGCAACCGTTTGCAGCAGTCATAAATTGCTTCAAAAGTTGTCCTGATTATTTTGTGAAGATTGGTCAATTTGGACTCTCAGCATCTATAATACAAAAACTTATTTTCTGTCTTCTACATTATTTCCATCTGCCCCCTGCATTATTATGAATTATCCACTGTGTAAAGCAGATTTATGTTCAATCCCATCTGTTAAATCTCCATCCTTTCACTGCATGTTGAGGCTTTGCATTAACCTGATTAGTGGGACAAAGTGGAGCAGTTCCATTGCTCTGTGAACCATTATCTCTACATCACTTGCGCACAGCTGCATGCTGTGATCTCTTACCCTTGCTTGCTGTGTGGGATACATCCAGCCACAGAGTGATTCCCAACAGCCTTGGAGATGTCACCAGGCATGGACAGGTAGAGAGGCGGCTGAAAGAGATGTTATCCAGTTCTCTCAAACAAATGAGTGGCTCCTTCAAACGCACCTCCATTAAACGTACCATATCTGGGTCGCAGAAGGTGAGTAAGAAGGTGGGACCGAGGACAATTTTTCCCAACCTGTGGGCTCCAAGATGGTTAATGCTTCTGTTGGGGAATCTGCAGATTCTGCTTATTTGGGCCATAGACTAAGGCCAACGTTCGCAGCCCTTTTATAGGGACCCCTAAGGGTCATGGACTTAACTCCATCAGTATCAGATTTTTATATATTTTTTACAAAGTAGTGTTATTTGAATACAATAAATAAGAAAACAAAAAATAACTTTAAATATTATACTTATCTTCCAAAAACTACGATTGTGGAGAGTGGCTGACTTAATCTAAATATGAGGCCATTGTTTGGGACAGTTCATGTTCACCTATTCTACCACAGGGGACATCCACTTGTTTTTGTGCAAATTTAATTACTTTACAGTTAAAAATGTATTCTGCAAAGATATTTTTCACAACCATCCGATCAGAGACTATTTAAATTTAAATCTAAATATGCCAAATGGTAGGAATCTGAACGTCTACAGGTGTAAGTAATATTTAATGAACAATATTATTTAGATATAGAATATTAAATTGCTTGTGACCGCAGGGCTGGAGAATCTCTTGTTTTGTGCATCGCACACAAAATGTGGGAGGAACTCCGCAAGCCAGACAGCATCTATGAAAAAGAGTACAGTTGACCTTTCGAGCCGAGACCCTTCAGCAGGATGTGAAAAAAGCTGAGGAAGTAGATTTAAACGGTGGGGGGAGGGGAGGAAGAATCACAAGGCGATCGGTGAAATCTGGAGGGGGAGGGATGAAGTAAAGAGCCCCGAAGTTGACTGGTGAAAGAGACAGAAGGCCATGGAAGAAAGAAAAAGGGGAGGAGCACCAGAGGGTGGCGATGGGTAGGCAAGGAGATAAGGTGAAAAAGGGAAAAGGGAATGGGGAATGGTGAAGGGTGGGGGGGGGGAGTGGTATTACCAGAGGTTTGACAAATTGATGTTCGTGCCATCAGGTTGGAGGCTACCCAAACAGAATACAAGGTGTTGTTCCTCCAATCTAAGTGTGGCCTCATCACAACAGTGGAGGAAGCCCTGGATAGACATATTAGAATGGGAATGGTAAGTGGAATTAAACTGGGTGGCCACTGGGAGATCCCACATCTTCTGGCTGATGGAGCTCGGTGAAGCAGTTTCCCACTCTCTGTCAGGTCTCACCAATATACAGGAGGCCACACCGTGAGCACTGAACACAGTAAATGGCCCCAACAGACTCACAGGTGAAGTGGTGCCTCACCTGGAAGGACCGTTTGGGGCCCTAAATAGTAGTGAGGGAGGAGGTGTAGGGGCAGGTGTAGCACTTGTTCCACTTGCAAGGATAAGTGCCAGGAGGGAGATCAGTGGAGAGGGATGAATAGACAAGGGAGTTGCGCAGGGACCGATCCCTGCGGAAAGCAAAAAGTGGGGGGTGGGAGGAGGGAAAGGTGCTTTGTGGTGGGACCCTGTTAGAGATGGCGGAAGCTGTGGAGAATCATGTGCTGGACACGAAGGCTGCTGGGGTGGTAGGTGAAGACGAGAGGAAACCTATCCGTGGCGGGGTGGCAGGAGGATGGGCTGAGGACAGACCTGCGCGAGATGGAAGAGATGTGGTTGAGGGCGGCGTTGATGGTGGTGGAAGGGAAGCCCCTTTCTTTGAAAAAGGAGGACATCTCCCCCACGCTGGAATGAAAAGCCTCACCCTGAGAGCAGATAGGAGACGGAGGAATTGAGAGAAGGGAATGGTGTTTTCACAAGTAACAGGATGGGAAGAGTTATAGTCCAGCTGGGTTTAATATAGACATCAGTAGATAAGCTGTCTCCAGAGATAGAGACCCATGCAAGTGCCCATGGCTACACCTGTTGTTTGAAGGAAGTTGGAGGAGCTGAAGGAGAAATTATTAAGAGTGAAGACAAGTTCCACCAGATGGAGGAGAGTGGTGGTGGAGGGGAACTGGCTGGGTCTGGTGTCCAGAGAGATACGGAGGCCTTCCTGGAGGGGAATTGAGGTGTATAGAGACAGGACATCCATAGTGAAAATAAGATTACTGGGGCCAGGGAACCTATGCTCCATCCGCCTGAAGAGGTGAGATCTCCCAGTGGCCACCCATTTCACCTCCTCTCTCCATTCCCACTCCGATATGTCAATTCATGAGCTCCTCTACTGCTGCGATTAGGCTACAGTGAGGTTGGAGGAGCAACACCTTATATTCCATCTGGGTAGCATAACACTTGTGTAGTGCTGGTCTTATCTTGTGTGACTGGTCACCATACTCTATGAGAAAATCAAATTACATAGTACTACACTAGGTGCTAGTAGGCCATCAGAGGCTTTAGACACCAGAATGAGGCAGTGAATAGAAAACACACACTTCTGGAGGGAAGTTTTATTTGTAAAAAAAGAGCAATCAATGCAAAAACGTAAACACGAGGAATTCTGCAGATGCTGGAAATTCAAGCAACACACATCAAAGTTGCTGGTGAACGCAGCAGGCCAGGCAGCATCTCTATGAAGAGGTGCAGTCGACGTTTCGGGCTGAGACCCTTCGTCAGGACTAACTGAAGGAAGAGCTAGTAAGAGACTTGAAAGTGGGAGGGGGAGGGGGAGATCCAAAATGATAGGAGAAGACAGGAGGGGGAGGGATGGAGCCAAGAGCTGGACAGGTGATTGGCAAAAGGGATATGAGAGGATCATGGGACAGGGGCCCAGAGAGAAAGAAAAGGGGGAGGGGGGAAACCCAGAGGATGGGCAAGGGGTATAGTCAGTGGGACAGAGGGAGAAAAAGGAGAGAGAGAGAAGAAATGTGTGTATATAAATAAATAACGGATGGGGTACGAGGGGGAGGTGGGGCATTAGTGGAAGTTAGAAAAGTCAATGTTCATGCCATCAGGTTAGAGGCTACCAAGACGGAATATAAGGTGTAGTGAGTCATGGACTGGACCCAGCGGAGGATTGGGGACTGTACCCAGGGGAGGGTCATGGTCTTTACCCTAGGGAGAGTCAGGGACAGTCCCAGGGGTGGGTTGGGGACAGTATCCTGGGGAGTGTCATGGTCTGTACCCCAGGGAGGGTTGTGGACTGTCCCCAGGGGAGGGTCATGGTCTGTACCCTAGGGAGAGTCAGGGACTGTCCCCAGGGGAAGGTCATGGTCTGTACCCCAGGGAAAAGTTGGGGACTGTCCACAGGGGAGAGTCGGAGACTGAATGCAGGGGATTGTCATGGTCTGTACCCTAGGGAGAGTCAGGGACAGTGCCAGAGTGGATTGGGGATTGAACCCAGGGGTTGGTAATGGTTTATACCCCAGGGAGGGGTTGGGGACAGTATTCTTGTGAGGGTCATGGTCTCTGGACAGGGGAGGGTCATGGTCTGTACCCCAGGGAGAGTCTGGGACTGTACCCAGTAGAGAGTCATGGTACCCCAGGGAGAGTCGGGGACTGTCTCCAGGGGAGAATCATGATCTGTACCCCAGGGAGAGTCGGGGTCTGTACCCAATGGGAGAGTTGGGGAATATACACAGGGGATTGCAATCATCTGTACTCCAGGGAGGGTTGGGGGCGGTACTCAGGGAAGAGTCATGGTCTGTATCTGAGAAAGAGTTGGGAACTATACCCAAGGGATTGTCATAGTACCCAGAGAAGGTTGAAGACAGTACCCAAAGGAGGGTCATGATCTGTACCCAGGGCAGGGACATAGTCTATGCCTGGGGAGAGATGTGCACTGTACCCAGGGATGATGGTTGTCCATGGACTGTGGGGGTGTGGTTGGGGACTGTACCCAGTGGGTTGTCATGGTCTGAACCCTGGGGATAGTCGGGGACTTACTCTGGGGATTGTCATGGTCTCTACCCAGGGAAGATCGTGGTTTGCACTCTGGGGAGGGTCAGGGGCTGTATCCAGGGGATAGTGATGGTCTGTACCCTGGAGGGTCGGGGACGATACCCAGCAGATTGACATGGTGTGTCCCCAGGGGAGGTTCATTGTCTGTACCCTCTGGAGGTTCGGGGTCTGCTCCCAGGGAATTGTCATGGTTTGTACCTAGGGAATGTTCATGGACTGTACACCGGTGAGAGTCGGGGACTGTACCCAGGTGACAGTAACAATCTATTCCCCGGGGTTGGGGGGGGCTTGGGGACTGTACCTAAGGGATTATGATGGTCTATGACCCGAGGAGGATCATGGTCTGTACCCGGGGAAAGAAGGGACTGTAACTAGGGGTTTGTTACGGTCTGTACCCCATGGTGGATTGGGGGCTGAACTTAAAGAATTGTCATGGGGTCTGTACCATGAAGGGTCGGGGACTGTGCCCAGGGGAGGGTCATGGTCTGTACCCAAGGGAGAAAGTTGTGGTCTGTACCTCGGTGAGGGTCATGGTCTGTACCCTGGAGAGAGTCAGCGACTGTATCCAGGGGATGGTCTGTACCCTGAAAAGGGTTGGGGAATGTACCCAAGGCAGGTCATGGTCTGCTCCCAGGAGAGAGCTGTGGACTGAACTTGGGGAAGTGTCATGGTCAAGACTGCTGAATCATGGCTGACCCTTTCTTCCCCTCCTCAGCTTCACTTCCCAGCCTTCTCCCCGTAATCTTTGATGCTGTGTCCAATCAAGAACCTATCAATCTCTGCCTTAAATACACCCAATAACCTGACCTCCACAGCTGCCTGTGGTAATAAGTTCCACAAATTTACCACCAATTGGCTGAAGAAATTTCTCTGTACCTCTGTTTTAAATGGACACCACTCTATCCTGAGGCCATGCTCTCTTGTCCTAGATTACCCCACCATGGAAAACATCCTTTCCACAGCTAGTCTGTCTAGGCTTTTCAACATTCCAAAGGTTTCAATGAGATTTCCCTTCATCCTTCTAAATTCCAGTGAGTACAGACCCAGAGCTATCAAATGTTCCTCATATGATAATCCTTTCATTCCCAGAATCTTCCTTATGAACTTCTTCTGAACCCTCCAATGCCAGCACATCTTTTCTTAGATGAGGAGCCCAAAACTGTTCAGAATACTCATGGTGAGTATTCACCACTGCTTTATAAAGTCTCAACATTGCATCCCTGCTCTTGTATTCTAGACCTCTTGAAATGAATCCATTGCATGTCCCTTCCTCACCACTGACTCTACCAGCAAGATAACCTTTAGGGTGTTCTGCAGAAGGACTCCCAAGTCCGTTTGCATCTCAGATTTTTGGATTTTCTCTCTGTTCAGAAAATATTCTGCATATTTATTTCTACTACCAAAGTGCATGACCATGCATTTTCCAATATTGTATTTCATTTGCCATTCTGTTAATCTCTCTAAGTCATTCTGCAGCCTACCTGTTTCCTCAACACTACCTGCCTTTCCACCAATCTGTGTATCATCTGCAAACTTGGCAACAAAGCTATCTATTCCATCATCTAAATCATTGATATTCAGCATAAAAAGAAGCTGTCCCAATAATAACCCCTGTGGAACACCACTAGTCACTGGCAGCCAACCAGAAAAGGATCCAACTTCCTTCTGGAATGAAAAGCCTCATCCTGTGAGCAGATGAGGCAGTGACGGAGGAATTGAGAGAAGGGAATGGCTTTTTACAAGTAACAGGGTGAGAAGAGATATTGTCTAGATAGTTATGAGAGTTAATGGGTTTGTAATAGGCATCAGTAGATCATTTGTCTTCAGAGAAAGAGATAGGGAGATCAAGTAAGGGAAGGGAGGTGTTGGAAATGGACCAGGTAAATTTGAGGGCAGGGTGGTAGTTGGAGACGAAGTTGATGAAGTCGAGGAGCTCATCATGAGTGCCCTTAATGTTCCCCTTAAACATTTCACCTGTCACCCTTAATCCATGGCCTTGAGTCCAGTCTCATCCAACCTCAGTGGAAAAATCCTGCTTGCATTTACCTATCTGTACCCGTCATAATATCTATATCAAATCTCCCCTCAATCTTCTACATTCTAAGGAATAAAGTCCTAACCTATAAATTCCTATAGACTCACATTCAAGGACTCTTCATCTCATGTTCTCGATATTTATTGCTTGCTTTCAAGAGACTCCTGGACCAGTATATGGAGCTCAGAAAAATAGAGGGCTAGGTAATTTCTCAGGTAAGGACTTGTTCGGCACAGCTTTGTGGGCCAGAGGGCCTGTATTATGCTGTAAGTTTTCTATATTGCTATGTTATTTTATTATTTTCCTTTCTTTTTGTACTTGCAGTTTGTTGTCATTTGCCCTGTTGGTGCGCTCTTTAATTTTTTCTACTATGGTTACAGGATTTATTGATCATATCTGCAAAAAAATGAATCTCAGGGTTGTACAGTGGCATGCAAAAGTTTGGGCACCCCTGGTCAAAGTTTCTGTTACTGTGAATAGTTAAGTGAGTAGAAGATGAACTGATCTCCAAAAGTCATAAAGTTAAAGATGAAACATTCTTTTCAACATTTTAAGCAAGATTAGTGTATTATTTTTGTTTTGTACAATTTTAGAGTGGAAAAAAAGGGAAAGAGTATCATGCAACAGTTAGGCAACCCCAAGAGATTTGAGCTCTCGGATAACTTTTACTAAGGTCTCAGACTTTAATTAGTTTGTTAGGGCTATGGCTTGTTCACAGTCATCGTTAGGAAAGGCCAGGTGATTCAAATTTCGAAGCTTTATAAATACTCTGACTCCTCAAACCTTACCCCAACAATCAGCAGCCATGGGCTCCTCTAAGCAGCTGCCTAGTACCTGAAAATTAAAATAAATGATGCCCACAAAGCAGGAGAAGGCTATAAGAAGATAGCAAAGTGTTTTCAGGTAGCCGTTTCCTCAGTTCATAATGTAATTAAGAAATGGCAGTTTACAAGAACGGTGGAGGTCAAGTTGAGGTCTGGAAGACCAAGAAAACTTTCCGAGAGAACTGCTCGTAGGATTGCTAGAAAGGCGAATCAAAAACCCCATTTGACTGCAAAAGACCTTCAGGAAGATTTAGCGGACTCTGGAGTGGTGGTGCACTGTTCTACTGTGCAGCGAGACCTGCACAAATGTGACCTTCATGGAAGGGTCATCAGAAGAAAACCTTTCCAGCGTCCTCACCACAAAACTCAGCGTCAGAAGTTTACAAAGGAACATCTAAACAAGCCTGATGCATTTTGGAAACAAGTCCTGTGGACTGATGAAGTTAAAATAGAACTTTTTGGCCGCAATGAGCAAAGGTATGTTTGGAGAAAAGAGGGTGTAGAAATTTCATGAAAAGAATACCTCTCCAACAGTTAAGCACGGGGGTGGATCGATCATGCTTTGGGCTTGTGTTGCAGCCAGTGGCATGGGGAACATTTCACTGGTAGAGGGAAGAGTGAATTTAATTAAATACCAGCAAATTCTGGAAGCAAATATCACACCGTCTGTAAAAAAGCTGAAGGTGAAAAGAGGATGGCTTCTACAACAAAATAATGATCCTAAACACTCCTCAAAATCCACAATGGACTACCTCAAGAGGCACAAGCTGATGCTTTTGCCATGGCCCTCACAGTCCCCCGACCTAAACATCATCGAAAATCTGTGGATAGACCTCAAAAGAGCAGTGCATGCAAGGCAGCCCAAGAATCTCACTGAACTAGAAGCCTTTCACAAGGAAGAATGGGCAAAAATCCCCCAAACAAGAATTGAAAGACTATTAGCTGGCTGCAGAAAGCATTCACAAACTGTGATACTTGCCAAAGGAAGTGTTACTGACGATGCAGGGTGCCCAAACTTTTGTTTCGGGCCCTTTTTTTGTTATTTTGAAACTGTATAAGATTGAAATAAAAAAGTAATCTTGCTTAAAATATTAAAGAAATGTGTCATCTTTAACTTTATGCCTTTTGGAAATTAGGTCATCTTTTACTCACTTAGCTATTCACAATAACAGAAATTTTGACCGGGGGTGCCCAAACTTTTGCATGCCACTGTATATGGTGACATATACAGATATGTACTTTGATAATAAACTTACTTTGAACTTTAACTCAGAATCAGAATCAGATTTATTATCACTGGTATGTGTCGTGAAATTTGTAAACTTCGCAGCAGTTCAATGCAATACGTAGTAGTAGTAGTAGTAGTAGTCATACTTTATTGATCCCAGGGGAAATTGGTTTTCGTTACAGTTGCACCATAAATAATAAATAGTAATAGAACCACAAATTGTTAAATAGTAATATGTAAATTATACCAGTAAATTATGAAATAAGTCCAGGACCAGCCTGTTGGCTCAGGGTGTCTGACACTCCAAGGGAGGAGTTGTAAAGTTTGATGGCCACCAGCAGGAATGACTTCCTATGATGCTCTGTGTTGCATCTCGGTGGAATGAATCTCTGGCTGAATGTACTCCTGTGCCCAACCAGTACATTATGTAGTGGATGGGAGACATTGACCAAGATGGCATGCAACTTAGACAGCATCCTCTTTTCAGACACCACCGTGAGAGAGTCCAGTTCCATCCCCACAACATCACTGGCATTACGAATGAGTTTGTTGATTCTGTTGATGTCTGCTACCCTCAGCCTGCTGCCCCAGCACACAACAGCAAACATGATAGCACTAGCCACCACAGACTCGTAGAACATCCTCAGCATCGTCCGGCAGATGTTAAAGGACCTCAGTCTCCTCAGGAAATAGAGACGGCTCTGTCCCTTCTTGTAGACAGCCTCAGTGTTCTTAGACTGGTCCAGTTTATTGTCAATTCGTATCCTCAGGTATTTGTAATCCTCCACCATGTCCACACTGACCCCCTGGATGGAAACAGGGGTCACTGGTACCTTAGCTCTCCTCAGGTCTACCACCAGCTCCTTAGTCTCTTTCACATTAAGCTGCAGATAATTCTGCTCACACCATGTGACAAAGTTTCCTACCGTAGCCCTGTACTCAGCCTCATCTCCCTTGCTGATGCATCCATCTATGGCAGAGTCATCCGAAAACTTCTGAAGATGACAAGACTCTGTGCAGTGGTTGAAGTCCGAAGTGTAAATGGTGAAGAGAAAGGGAGACAAGACAGTCCCCTGTGGAGCCCCAGTGCTGTTGATCACTCTGTCGGACACACAATGTTGCAAGCACACGTACTGTGGTCTGCCAGTCAGGTAATCAAGAATCCATGTTACCAGGGAAGCATCCACCTGCATCGCTGTCAGCTTCTCCCCCAGCAGAGCAGGGCGGATAGTGTTGAACGCACTGGAGAAGTCAAAAAGTATAACCCTCACAGTGCTCGCTGGCTTGTCCAGGTGGGCATAGACACGGTTCAGCAGGTAGACGATGACATCCTCAACTCGTAGTCGGGGCTGGTAGGCGAACTGGAGGGGATCTAAGTGTGGCCTGACCATAGGCTGGAGCAGCTCCAGAACAAGTCTCTCCAGGGTCTTCATGATGTGGGAGGTCAATGCCACCGGTCTGTAGTCATTGAGGCCGCTGGGGCGCGGCGTCTTCGGCACAGGGACGAGGCAGGACGTCTTCCACAGCACAGGAACCCTCTGGAGCCTCAGGCTCAGGTTGAATACATGGCGAAGTACTCCGCATAGCTGAGGGGCACAGGCTTTGAGCACCCTGGTACTGACACCATCCAGTCCTGCAGCCTTGCTTAGGTTCAGACGTTTCAGCTGTCTTCTCACCTGTTCAGCTGTGAAGCCCACCGTTGTAGTTTCGTGTGGGGAAGAGGTATAGTCATGAGTGTAGGGTGGGGGACTATGAGGAGGGGTAGGAGGGGAGAATGGAATATGTGTTGGTTGGGGGCTGACAACAGATGGCTCATGTGGGGGATGGGCAGGGGCCACAATGTCAAACCTGTTAAGGAACAGGTTAAGTTCATTGGCCCTGTCCACACTGCCTTCAGCTCCTCTGTTGCTAGTTTGCTGGAACCCAGTGATGGTCCTCATCCCCCTCCAGACCTCTCTCATGTTGTTCTGCTGGAGTTTCCACTCAAGCTTCCTCCTGTACCTGTCTTTAGCCTCCCTGATCCTGGCTTTCAGGTCCCTCTGTATTGCCCTCAGCTCCTCCCTATTTCCATCTCTAAACACCCTCTTTTTAGCAATCAGGATGTCCTTAATGTCCTTTGTCACCCATGGCTTGTTATTTGAATAACAAAGGACAGTTCTTGTCAGAACATTGCAGTCCACACAGAAGTTGATGTAATCAGTGATGCACTCTGTGAGCCCATCAATATCCTCTCCATGTGGCTCAGAGTGCCTGCCAGTCTGTCACCTCAAAACAACCCTGGAGCGCCTCATAAGCCTCCTCCGACCATTTCCTCACTGTTCTCAAGTTTGCTGGTTTACTCTTCACCAGGGGCACGTAGCAGGGTTTTAGATGCACCAGGTTGTGATCTGACCTTCCCAGTGGGGGGAGGGGAGAGGAGCTGTATGCATCCTTAACATTAGTGTACATCAAATCCAGAGTCCTCTCCCCTCTGGTTGTACAGCTCACATACTGCGTGAAGTTGGGCAGTGTTCTAGCCATGGTAACATGGTTGAAGTCACCCGAGATGGTAATGAGGGCACTCAGGTGCTGGGTTTGTAATCTGGCTATGACGGTGTAAATGACGTTACACGCCGACGTCGGGTTGTTATAGAAGAATAAAAAGTTACAGTATATGTATATTGAACCAATTAAAAATCGTGCAAAAACAGAAATATTGTATATTAAAAAAGTGAGGTAGTGTTCATGGGTTCAATGTCCATTTCAGAATCTGATGGCAGAGGGGAAGAGGCTGTTCCCGAATTACTGAGTGTGTGCCTTCAGGCTTCTGTATCTCCTACCTGATGGTAACAGTGAGAAAAGGGCACGCCCTGGGTGCTGGAGGTCCTTAATAATGGACACTGCCTTTCTGAGACACCGCTCCCTGAATATGTCCTGGGTACTTTGTAGTTGAGTACCCAAGATGGAGCTGGCTAAATTTACAACCTTCTGCAGCTTCTTTCGGTCCTGTGCAGTAGCCCCTCCATACCAGACAGTGATGCAGCCTGTCAGAATGCTCTCCACGGTACAACCTCAGAAGTTTTTGAGTGTATTTGTTGACATGCCAAATCTCTTAACTCCTAATAAAGTATGGCCGCTGTCTTGCCTTCTTTATAACTGCATCGATATGTTGGGACCAGGTTAAGTCCTCAGAGATCTTGACACTCAGGACCTTGAAACTGCTCACTCTCTCTACTTCTTATCTTTCTAAGAGGATTGGTATGTGCTCCTTCGTCTTGCCCTTCCTGAAGTCCACAATCAGCTCTTTCGTCTTACTGACGGTGAGTGCCAGGTTGTTGCTGCAACACCACTCTGCTAGTTGGCATTTCTTACTCCTGTACACCCTCTCGTCTCCATCTGAGATTCTACCAACAATGGTTGTATCGTCAGCAAATTTATAGATAGTATTTGAGCTATGCCTAGCCACACAATCATGGGTGTAGAGAGAGTAGAACAGTGGGCTAAGCACACACCCTTGAGGTGCTCTCAAGTCCTAGCAACATGCTGTAAGTTTTTTCTGCATTCTTTCAATTGTATTTATATCTTCCCTGCAGGTAGGTGACCAAAATTGGACACAGTACTCCAAATCATGCCTCACCAATGTCTTATACAGTTTCAACATAATATTCCAACTTGTATATTCAGTACATTGATTTATGAGGGACAATGTACCAAAATCTTTATTTACAGCCCTATCTACCGGTGATGCCACAATGAATTAGGAACCTGTGTTCCCAGGTCCCTTTGTTCTGCCACACTCTTCAGTGCCCTGTCACTCACCATATAAGAGCTTTGGCTGGCGCCCCCAAAGTGCAACACCTCACACTTGTTTGCGTTAAACTTCAGCTGCCGTTCTTCAGCCCATTTCACCTGCTGGTCCAAGCCCCGCTACAAGCTATGATAGTCTTGTTTGCTGTCCTCCACACACTCAATCTTGGTGTCATCTGCATTACCACATTATCGTCCAGGTCATTGATGTAGATGACATACAACTACGAAACCAGCACCCATCCCTGCAGCACTCTACTAGTCACAGTCATGACTTAACACACACAAATCCATGTTGACTATTCGTTATCAGTCCCTGTTTATCCAAATACTTCTATATCTGTTCCCACAGAATACCTTCAAATAATTTACCCACTACTGATGTCAGTGTCATCAGCCTATAATTTCCTGTTTTATTCTTAGAGCCTTTATTAAACAACGGAACTACATTAGCTATCCTGTCGGAGTTCTGACAGAACTCTATACTCTCAAAACTTCTTTTGAAGGCCTACCACTTACCAAGTACATCTTTGCCAGAAAACAGCCAGTCCCCATCCACACTTACCCGAGACCAGACCCGTCCTTTTCCATAATTAACTTGAAGCTACTGGCATTATGATTACTAGATGCAAAGCTTCTGTCACCTGCCTGTCTCATTCCCTAATAGGAGATCTAGTATTGCACTGTCTCTAGTCTGTATACTATGTGCTTCTATATGCTGATTAAGGAAACTTTCCTGAACACATTTGACAAACTCTTACTCATTCAGCTCTTTTACAGTATGGGAGCCATGGTCGACATGTAAAAAGTTAAAATCACGTATTATCACATTATTATGTTTCTTGCAACAGTCTGTGATCTCTCTACACATTTGCACTTCGAAATCCCACTGTTAGGTGGTCAATAATATAATCGCATAATATGGTTATACCTTTCTTATTCCTCAGTTCTACCCATAAAGCCTCACTTAGATATGGTCCTGACTGAGCACTGCCATGACATTTTCACTGACTAGTTATGCCTTCCCTTTTAATCCCTTCTGCTCTATTGTGTCAAAAACAATAGAACCCTGGAACATTGAGCTGCCAGCCCTGCCCCCCTGCAACAGTCTCCCTAATGGTTTCAATGTCATAATTCCACATACTGATCCATCTTTCCACGCATACTGTATGCTCAGAACATAGATGCTGGGGTCAAGGCAACACTCACAATGTGCTGGAGGAACTCAGCAGGTCCGTGGAAACGATCAGTCAATGTTTCGGGCTGGAACCCTTCGTAAGGACTGAAGAGGGAAGGGGCAGAGGCCCTACAAAGAAGGTGGGGGGAGGGTCGGAAGGAGAAGGCTGGTAGGTTCCAGGTGAAAAACCAGTAAGGGGAAAGATAAAGGGGTGAGTGAGGATCTGACCACTGTGGCTTTCCTCTACAAGGCCATTCCCCCAGCAGTATACCTGTTGTTAAGGGGAACGGCCACAGGGGTATTCTGCACTGGTTGCCTTTGCTGCTCCTGACGGTCACCTAGTTACCTGTGACCTGCACCTTGAGTGTAACTATCTCTCTGTATGTCCTGTCTATCAACCCTTCAGCCTCCCTAATGATCCAGAACTTCAACCAGTTCCTCCTCAACTCTTTAACACCATCTGTTAGAAGCTGTAGCTGGATGTAGTTGTCAAGGGCACTAGAGCCCTCCCTACCTACCGACATCCTGTAAGAGGAGCATTTCACTATCCTCTCTGGCATTCCCACAACTCTAAATGTGCTTGAAGAAACAAAGAAAAAATAAATAATTTCAAAAAAGGTCTACCTGTGGCCTAGCTTCTCTTCGCTGTAGACTTGATGAACCAGAGCCACATCTCCCCTCTTTAAATCTGGTCCACTCAGACAATGGCCACTCCACTTCAACCTACTTTATTTTTTATTGGACCCTGCTGAGTGCCTAATTATGTGTAATCCAATGTATCCTTGGGACTGTGGCATGGAAAATGTGCCGACTGCCTCCTTGAAACACTGTCTTCCTCCAAGCAATCAGTGTGAGGTGCAAAATGTGGTCTAGCGTTCACTCAGTGTGAATTTTTGTTTGGTATTCATCCCATGGAGTGCAGTTAAAGGTGTGATAATGGTCAAAGCTATTGCTGAATGTTGGAGTCAATGCAGATTATTCCTTGTTTGCAGCAGGACCCAAGTCCTGGGTTAATATCAAATGGGATTACCCAGATTTTTCACTATGTGATGGTATTCCTAAACTTTCTTTTGCTCTGACATAATATTCATGGCATCAGGATTTATTTTCAATTGCAGGGTCACAAGGCTTGGATTGAGAAAAACTTCCAGAAGCGTGACTGTATCTACATCATCCCAAATGCCAAAGACCCCCAGAGGTAATACTGTAGATTATATAGGGTTTCATGTGGGCACATGCTGCTGTTGCGATTGCTGAATTAGTGTGTGCTCTGGTATTTGACAGGTGCTATTGTGGTCAGCTGGTCAATCAGCATGTCCCCAAGGCTCAACCTGCCCCATCCAACCAGACAGCAGAGGATGAGAGGCCTCTGGTTCAGGCTGAGAAATGGTCACCCAGCAAGCACACAGAGACAGGGCCCACTGACACTTTTGGAGTGCTGGAGTTTCAGGGCGGTGCTTATACGAACAGAGCAATGGTAAGAAAAGTCACAGATCAGGGGTACAAGGCTATAATGCTGGAGCAGAGCATGTATACCCTGAAACCCTTCCATATCTCCAAGATGAATGGACTGTCTGCCCCCTCTATCCCCTTGATGAATGGACTGTATGACCTTCTATATCCCTCTGATTAATGGACTGTCAGCTGCTCCATATCTCCCTGACGAATGGACTTTCGGACCCTTGATATCCCGTTGATAAATGGACTGTCTGCCCCACTATATCTCTCTGACAAATGGACTATCTGCCCCTCTGTATATGCTTGACGAATGAACTGTCTGCCCCTCAATATCTCCCTGATGAATGGACTGTCTGTCCCTCGATATTTCCCTGACGAATGAACTGTCTGTCCCTCTGTATCCCCTTGACGAATGCACTGCCTGCCCCGATATATTCCCTTGATGAATTGACTGTCTGCCACTCTGTCCCTTTCCCGAATGGACTGTCTGTCCCTCGATATCTCCCTGACGAATGAACTGTTCTCCCCTAAGCATCTCCTTGACGAATGGACTGTCTGCCTCTCTATAACTCTCTAACGAATGCACTGCCTGCCCCTACATATTCTTATTTGGTCTTATTCTATGGAATTTGTGCGACGGGCGGCAGTGGAGGCCAAGTCATTGGGTGTATTTAAGGCAGAGATTGATAGGTATCTGAGTAGCCAGGGCATCAAAGGTTATGGTGAGAAGGCGGGGGAATGGGATTAAATGGGAGAATGGATCAGCTCATGATAAACTGGCGGAGCAGACTGGATGGGCCGAATGGCCGACTTCTCCTTTGTGTTATGGTCTGTATTCCCTTGATGAATGGACCGTCTGCCCCTTTCATGAATGGACTGTCTCTTTATTTCATCTTGACGAATGGACTGTCTGCGCCTGCATATCACTCTGAGGCTCGGACTTTCTGTCTCTCTATATACCCTTGACAAATGGACTGTTTGCCCCTCTAGGTTCTCTTGACATATGGACTGTCTGATCCTATATCTGTCTGTGATGAATGCAGTGTTTGCCCCACTAAAACTCCCTGATGAATCGACTGTCTGCCTCTCTATTTCTCCATAAGGAATGAACTGTCTGTCCGTCCATATCTCTCTGACAAAAGGAATGTCTGCCCCTCTGTATCTCTTTGATGAATGGACTGTCTGTCACTCTATACCCTCTGATGAATGCGCTGTCTGCCCCTCCATGTCTCTCTGATGAAGAAGCTGTCTGTGCCTCTATATCCACTTGATGAATAGAATGTCTGCCTCTCTATTTCTCCCTGACGAATGGGCTGTCTGCCCCGCTATATATCTCTGACAAATAAACAGACTACCCCTCTATATCCCCTTGACAAATGCACTGCCTGCCCCTATATATCCCCTTGAAGTATCGGCTGTCTGCCCCTCTGTCCCTTTGACGAATAGACTGTCTGTCCCTCTATATACCCTTCTAAACAGAGAATAGAGTGTCTCGCCCCTAAACATTTGTAAACTTATTATATTCTTCAATGCAGGTCTGACTATGTTCATAGCCAACCGTGGCTATGGACCTTAGAGAAGAGGTTTCATATGGCATTGAAGTGTTGTTCAACGATTGAAAATTAGTGTTGATGGAGTCGGAGACAGAGATAGGGGTGGAACTGTGTAAGAGCTCTATCAATATAGTCCAAACGTGGTCTCATCAGCTCCCAATCTATATAGTCCAAAAGTGCTCTCATCAGGTCTCTATGTACATAGTCCAAAAGTGGTCTCATCAGGTCCCTATCTATATAGTCCAAATATGGTCTCATTAGGTCTCTATGTACATGGTCCAAACGTGGTCTCATCAGGTCCCTATCTATATAGTCCAAACATGGTCTCATCAGCTCTAAATGTACATACTCCAAACGTGGTCTCATCAGGTCCCTATCTATATAGTCCAAACGTGGTCTCATTAGGTCTCTATGTACATAATCCAAACTTGGTCTCATCAGGTCTCTATGTACCTAGTCCAAACGTGCTCTCATCAGCTCTCTATGTACATGGTCCTTATGTACGTGGTCTCATCAGGTCACTACTTAAATAGTCCAAACGTGGTCTCATCAGGTCCCTATCTATATAGTCCAAACGTGGTCTCATCTGGTCTCTATGTACATGGTCCACACGTTGTCTCATCAGCTCTCCATGTACATACTCCAAACGTCGTCTCATCAGGTCCCTATCTATATAGTCCAAACGTGGTCTCATTAGGTCTCAATGTACATAGTCCAAACGTGGTCTCATCTGGTCTATATGTACATAGTCCAAACGTGGTCTCATCAGCTCACTATGTACATACTCCAAACGTAGTCTCATGAGGTCCCTATCTATATAGTCCAAACGTGGTCTCATTAAGTCTCTATGTACATAGTCCAAACGTGGTCTCATCAGGTCTCTATGTACATAGTCCAAACGTGGTCTCATCAGCTCTCCATGTAAATGGTCCTTATGTACGTGGTCTCATCAGGTCCCTATCTATATAGTCCAAACGTGGTCTCATCAGGTCCCTATCTATATAGTCCAAATGTGGTTTCATCTGGTCTCTATGTACATGGTCCAAACGTGGTCTCATCAGGTCCCTATCTGTATAGTCCAAACGTGGTCTCATCAAGTTCCTATCTATATAATCCAAATGTGGTCTCATCAGGTCTCTATGTACATAGTCCAAACGAGGTCTCATCAGGTCCATATCTATATACTCCAAACGTGGTGTCATCAGGTCCCAATCTGTATAGTCCAAACGTGGTCTCATCAGGTCTCTATGTACATAGTCCAAACGTGGTCTCATCAGGTCCCTATCTATATAGTCCAAATGTGGCCTCATCAAGCCTCTACATATATAGTCCAAACGTAGTTTCATCAGGTCCCTATCTATATAGTCCAAACGTGGTCTCATCAGGTCCCTATGTATATAGTCCAAACGTGGTCTCATCAGGTGTCTATTTACATGACCCAAATGTGGTCCCATCAGGTCGCAATCTATATAGTCCAAACGTGGTGCCATCTGGTCTCTATGTACATAGTCCAAACGTGGTCTCATCAGGTCCCTATCTATATAGTCCAAACGTCGTCTCATGAGGTCCCTATGAATATAGTCCGAACGTGGTCTCATCAGGTCCCTATCTATTAGTCCAAAAAGTGGTCTCATCAGCTCTCTAGCTATATAGTCCAAACGTTGCCTCATCTGGTCTCTATGTACATAGTCCAAATGTGGTCTCATCAGGTCCCTATCTATATAGTCCAAACATAATCTCATCAGGTCCCTATGTATACTGCCCAAACGTGGTCTAATCAGGTCTCTATGTACATGATCTCTATGTACGTGGTCTCATCATGTCCCTATCCATATAGTCCAAACGTCGTCTCATCTGGTCTCTATGTATAGTCCAAATATGCTCTCATCAGGTCCCTATCAATATAGTCCAAACATGGTCTCATCAGGTTCCTATCTATATAGTCCAAACATGGTCCCATCAGGTCCCTATGTATATAGTCCAAACGTGGTCTCATCAGGCCTCTATGTACATAGTCCAAACGTAGTCTCATCAGTCCCTATCTATATAGTCCAAACGTGGTCTAATCAGGTCTCTATGTACATGATCTCTGTGTACGTGGTCTCATCATGTCCCTATCCATATAGTCCAAACATTGTCTCATCTGGTCTCTATGTATAGTCCAAATATGCTCTCATCAGGTCCCTATCAATATAGTCCCAACATGGTCTCATCAGGTCCCTATCTATATAGTCCAAATATGGTCTCATCAGGTCCCTATCTATATAGTCCAAATGTGGCCTCATCAGATCTCTACATATATAATCCAAACGTGGTTTCATCTGGTCCCTATCTATATAGTCCAAACGTGGTCTCATCAGGTCCCTATCTATATAGTCCAAACATGGTCTCATCAGGTGTCTATTTACATGACCCAAACGTGGTCTCATCAGGTCTCTATCAAAATTGTCCAAACGTGGTCTCATCAGGTCGCAATCTATATAGTCCAAATGTGGTGTCATCTGGTCTCTATGTATATAGTGCAAACGTGGTCTCATCAGGTCCCTATCTATATAGCCCAAACGTGGTCTCATCAGGTCTCTATGTACATAGTCCAAACGTCGTCTCATAAGGTCCCTATGAATATAGTCCAAACGTGGTCTCATCAGGTCCCTATCTATATAGTCCAAAACGTGGTCTCATCAGGTCCCTATCTATATAGTCCAAACATTGTCTCATCTGGTCTCTATGCACATAGTCCAAACGTGGTCTCATCAGGTGTCTATTTACATGGCCCAAACGTGGTCTCATCAGGTCCCTATCAATATAGTCCAAACGTGGTCTCATCAGGTCCCTACATATATAATCCAAACGTGGTCTCATCAGGTCCCAATCTATATACTCCAAACGTGGTCTCATCAGGTCTCTATCTATATAGTCCAAACGTGGTCTCATCAGGTGTCTATTTACATGACCCAAACGTGGTCTCATCAGGTCGCAATCTATATAGTCCAAACGTGGTGCCATCTGGTCTCTATGTACATAGTCCAAACGTGGTCTCATCAGGTCCCTATCTATATAGTCCAAACGTCGTCTCGAGGTCCCTATGAATATAGTCCGAACGTGGTCTCATCAGGTCCCTATCTATATAGTCCAAAAAGTGGTCTCATCAGCTCTCTAGCTATATAGTCCAAACGTTGCCTCATCTGGTCTCTATGTACATAGTCCAAACGTGGTCTCATCAGGTCTCTATGTACATGATCTCTATGTACGTGGTCTCATCATGTCCCTATCCATGTAGTCCAAACGTCGTCTCATCTGGTCTCTATGTATAGTCCAAATATGCTCTCATCAGGTCCCTATCAATATAGTCCAAACATGGTCTCATCAGGTTCCTATCTATATAGTCCAAACATGGTCCCATCAGGTCCCTATGTATATAGTCCAAACGTGGTCTCATCAGGTCTCTATGTACATAGTCCAAACGTAGTCTCATCAGTCCCTATCTATATAGTCCAAACATGGTCTAATCAGGTCTCTATGTACATGATCTCTGTGTACGTGGTCTCATCATGTCCCTATCCATATAGTCCAAACGTTGTCTCATTTGGTCTCTATGTATAGTCCAAATATGCTCTCATCAGGTCCCTAACAATATAGTCCCAACATGGTCTCATCAGGTCCCTATCTATATAGTCCAAATATGGTCTCATCAGGTCCCTATCTATATAGTCCAAATGTGGCCTCATCAGATCTCTACATATATAATCCAAACGTGGTTTCATCTGGTCCCTATCTATATAGTCCAAACGTGGTCTTATCAGGTCCCTATCTATATAGTCCAAACATGGTCTCATCAGGTGTCTATTTACATGACCCAAACATGGTCTAATCAGGTCTCTATGTACATGATCTCTGTGTACGTGGTCTCATCATGTCCCTATCCATATAGTCCAAACGTTGTCTCATTTGGTCTCTATGTATAGTCCAAATATGCTCTCATCAGGTCCCTAACAATATAGTCCCAACATGGTCTCATCAGGTCCCTATCTATATAGTCCAAATATGGTCTCATCAGGTCGCAATCTATATAGTCCAAATGTGGTGTCATCTGGTCTCTATGTATATAGTGCAAACGTGGTCTCATCAGGTCCCTATCTATATAGCCCAAACGTGGTCTCATCAGGTCTCTATGTACATAGTCCAAACGTCGTCTCATAAGGTCCCTATGGATATAGTCCAAACGTGGTCTCATCAGGTCCCTATCAATATAGTCCAAACGTGGTCTCATCAGTTCCCTACATATATAATCCAAACGTGGTCTCATCAGGTCCCAATCTAAATACTCCAAACGTGGTCTCATCAGGTCTCTATGTACATAGTCCAAACGTGGTCTCATCAGGTCCCTATCTATATAGTCCAAATGTGGCCTCATCAGATCTCTACATATATAATCCAAACGTGGTTTCATCTGGTCCCTATCTATATAGTCCAAACGTGGTCTCATCAGGTCTCTATCTATATAGTCTAAACGTGGTCTCATCAGGTGTCTATTTACATGACCCAAACGTGGTCTCATCAGGTCTCTATCAATATTGTCCAAACCTGGTCTCATCAGGTCGCAATCTATATAGTCCAAACGTGGTGTCATCTGGTCTCTATGTATATAGTGCAAACATGGTCTCATCAGGTCCCTATCTATATAGCCCAAACGTGGTCTCATCAGGTCTCTATGTACATAGTCCAAACGTCATCTCATAAGGTCCCTATGAATATAGTCCAAACGTGGTCTCATCAGGTCCCTATCTATATAGTCCAAAACGTGGTCTCATCAGGTCCCTATCTATATAGTCCAAACATTGTCTCATCTGGTCTCTATGTACATAGTCCAAACGTGGTCTCATCAGGTGTCTATTTACATGGCCCAAACGTGGTCTCATCAGGTCCCTATCAATATAGTCCAAACGTGGTCTCATCAGGTCTCTACATATATAATCCAAACGTGGTTTCATCAGGTCCCTATCTAGAAAGTCCAAACGTGGTCTCATCAGGTGTCTATGTACATAGTCTAAACGTCGTCTCATGAGGTCCCTATGAATATAGTCCAAAACGTGGTCTCCTCAGGTCCCTATCTATATAGTCCAAATGTGATCCCATCTGGTCTCTATGTACATAGTCCAAACGTGGTCTTATCAGGTCACTATCTATATAGTCCTAACGTGATCTCATCAGGTCCCTATCTATATAGTCCATACGTGGTCTCATCTGGTCTCTTTGTACATGGTCCAAACGTGGTCTCATCAGGTCCCTATCTGTATAGTCCAAACGTGGTCTCATCAGGTCCCAATCTATATAGTCCAAACGTGGTCTCATCAGGTCTCTATGTACATAGTCCAAATGTGGTCTCATCAGATCCCTATCTATACAGTCCAAACGTGGTCTCATTAGGTCCCTATCTATATACTCCAAATATGGTCTCATCAGGTCCCTACCTATATAGTCCAAATGTGGCCTCATCAGGTCGCAATCTACATAGTCCAAACGTGCTGTCATCTGGTCTCTATGTACACAGTCCAAACGTCGTCTCATGAGGTCCCTGTGTATATCGCCCAAACATGTTCACATCAGTCCCTATCTAAATTCCAAACTTGGTCTCTTCAGCTCTCTGTGTACATCGACCAAACGTTGTCTCATCACGTCCCAATCTATATAGTCCAAACGTGGGCTCATCATGGCTCTATGTACATAGTCCAAATGTGGACTCATCAGGTCCATATCTATATAGTCCAAACGTGGTCTCATCAGGTCCATATCTATATAATCCAAACGTGGTCTCATCAGGTCTCTATGTACATAGTCCAAACATGGTATCATCAGGTCCCTGTCTATATAATCCAAACGTGGTCTCATCAGGTCTCTATGTACATAGTCTAAACATGGTATCATCAGGTCCCTATCTATATAGTCCAAAAGTAGTCTCATCGGTTCTCTATGTACATAGTCCATACGTGGTCTCATCAGGTCCCTATCTATATAGTCCAAATGTGGTCTCATCAGGTCCATATCTATGTAGTCCAAATGTGGTCTCATCAGGTGTCTATGTACATAGTCCAAACGTGGTATCATCAGGTCCCTATCTATATAATCCAAAAGTAGTCTCATCGGTTCTCTATGTACATAGTCCAAACGTGGTCTCATCAGGTCACTATCTATATAGTCCAAATGTGGTCTCATCAGGTCCATATCTATATAGTCCAAACGTGGTCTCATCAGTTGTCTATGTACATAGTCCAAACGTGGTCTCATCAGTTCCCTATCTATATAGTCCAAACGTGGTCTGATCAGGTCCCTATCTATATAGTCCAAATATGGTCTCATCAGGTCCCTATCTATATAGTCCAAACGTGGTCTCATCAGGTCCCTATCTATATAGTCCAAATATGGTCTCATCAGGTCCCTATCTATATAGTCCAAACGTGGTATCATCAGGTCCATATGTAGATAGTCGAAACGTTGTCTCATCAGGTCTCTCTGAACATGGTCCAAACGTGGTCTCATAAGGTCCTTATCTATATAGTCCAAAACGTGGTCTCCTAGGTCCCTATCTATATAGTCCAAATGTGGTCCCATCTGGTCTCTATGTACATAGTCCAAACGTGGTCTCATCAGGTCACTATATAGTCCTAACGTGGTCTCATCAGGCCCCTAAATATATAGTCCTAACGTGGTCTCATCAGGTCCCTATCTATATAGTCCAAACGTGGTCTCATCTGGTCTCTTTGTATATGGTCCAAACGTGGTTTCATCAGGTCCCTATCTATATAGTCCAAACGTGGTGTCATCTGGTCTCTATGTATATAGTGCAAACATGGTCTCATCAGGTCCCTATCTATATAGCCCAAACGTGGTCTCATCAGGTCTCTATGTACATAGTCCAAACGTCATCTCATAAGGTCCCTATGAATATAGTCCAAACGTGGTCTCATCAGGTCCCTATCTATATAGTCCAAAACGTGGTCTCATCAGGTCCCTATCTATATAGTCCAAACATTGTCTCATCTGGTCTCTATGTACATAGTCCAAACGTGGTCTCATCAGGTGTCTATTTACATGGCCCAAACGTGGTCTCATCAGGTCCCTATCAATATAGTCCAAACGTGGTCTCATCAGGTCTCTACATATATAATCCAAACGTGGTTTCATCAGGTCCCTATCTAGAAAGTCCAAACGTGGTCTCATCAGGTCCCTATGTATATAGTCCAAACGTGGTCTCATCAGGTGTCTATGTACATAGTCTAAACGTCGTCTCATGAGGTCCCTATGAATATAGTCCAAAACGTGGTCTCCTCAGGTCCCTATCTATATAGTCCAAATGTGATCCCATCTGGTCTCTATGTACATAGTCCAAACGTGGTCTTATCAGGTCACTATCTATATAGTCCTAACGTGGTCTCATCAGGTCCCTATCTATATAGTCCATACGTGGTCTCATCTGGTCTCTTTGTACATGGTCCAAACGTGGTCTCATCAGGTCCCTATCTGTATAGTCCAAACGTGGTCTCATCAGGTCCCAATCTATATAGTCCAAACGTGGTCTCATCAGGTCTCTATGTACATAGTCCAAATGTGGTCTCATCAGATCCCTATCTATACAGTCCAAACGTGGTCTCATTAGGTCCCTATCTATATACTCCAAATATGGTCTCATCAGGTCCCTACCTATATAGTCCAAATGTGGCCTCATCAGGTCGCAATCTACATAGTCCAAACGTGCTGTCATCTGGTCTCTATGTACACAGTCCAAACGTCGTCTCATGAGGTCCCTGTGTATATCGCCCAAACATGTTCACATCAGTCCCTATCTAAATTCCAAACTTGGTCTCTTCAGCTCTCTGTGTACATCGACCAAACGTTGTCTCATCACGTCCCAATCTATATAGTCCAAACGTGGGCTCATCATGGCTCTATGTACATAGTCCAAATGTGGACTCATCAGGTCCATATCTATATAGTCCAAACGTGGTCTCATCAGGTCCATATCTATATAATCCAAACGTGGTCTCATCAGGTCTCTATGTACATAGTCCAAACATGGTATCATCAGGTCCCTGTCTATATAATCCAAACGTGGTCTCATCAGGTCTCTATGTACATAGTCTAAACATGGTATCATCAGGTCCCTATCTATATAGTCCAAAAGTAGTCTCATCGGTTCTCTATGTACATAGTCCATACGTGGTCTCATCAGGTCCCTATCTATATAGTCCAAATGTGGTCTCATCAGGTCCATATCTATGTAGTCCAAATGTGGTCTCATCAGGTGTCTATGTACATAGTCCAAACGTGGTATCATCAGGTCCCTATCTATATAATCCAAAAGTAGTCTCATCGGTTCTCTATGTACATAGTCCAAACGTGGTCTCATCAGGTCACTATCTATATAGTCCAAATGTGGTCTCATCAGGTCCATATCTATATAGTCCAAACGTGGTCTCATCAGTTGTCTATGTACATAGTCCAAACGTGGTCTCATCAGTTCCCTATCTATATAGTCCAAACGTGGTCTGATCAGGTCCCTATCTATATAGTCCAAATATGGTCTCATCAGGTCCCTATCTATATAGTCCAAACGTGGTCTCATCAGGTCCCTATCTATATAGTCCAAATATGGTCTCATCAGGTCCCTATCTATATAGTCCAAACGTGGTATCATCAGGTCCATATGTAGATAGTCGAAACGTTGTCTCATCAGGTCTCTCTGAACATGGTCCAAACGTGGTCTCATAAGGTCCTTATCTATATAGTCCAAAACGTGGTCTCCTAGGTCCCTATCTATATAGTCCAAATGTGGTCCCATCTGGTCTCTATGTACATAGTCCAAACGTGGTCTCATCAGGTCACTATATAGTCCTAACGTGGTCTCATCAGGCCCCTAAATATATAGTCCTAACGTGGTCTCATCAGGTCCCTATCTATATAGTCCAAACGTGGTCTCATCTGGTCTCTTTGTATATGGTCCAAACGTGGTTTCATCAGGTCCCAATCTATATAGTCCAAACGTGGTCTCATCAGGTCTCTATGTACATAGTCCAAATGTGGTCTCATCAGATCCCTATCTATACAGTCCAAACGTGGTCTCATCAGGTCCCTATCTATATACTCCAAATATGGTCTCATCAGGTCCCTATCTATATAGTCCAAATGTGGCCTCATCAGGTCGCAATCTATATAGTCCAGACGTGCTGTCATCTGGTCTCTATGTACACAGTCCAAACGTCGTCTCATGAGGTCCCTGTGTATATCGCCCAAACATGTTCTCATCAGTCCCTATCTAAATTGTCCAAACGTGGTCTCATCAGCTCTCTGTGTACATCGACCAAACGTGGTCTCATCTGGTCCCTATCTATATAGTCCAAACGTGGTCTCATCAGTTCTCTATGTACATAGTCCAATCGTGGTCTCATCAGGTCCCTATGTACATAGTCCAAACGTGGTCTCATCTGGTCTCTATGTACATAGACCAAAAGTAGTCTCATCGGTTCTCTATGTACATAGTCCATACGTGGTCTCATCAGGTCCATATCTATATAGTCCAAACGTGGTCTCATCAGGTGTCTATGTACATAGTCCAAACATGGTATCATCAGGTCCCTATCTATATAGTCCAAAAGTAGTCTCATCGGTTCTCTATGTACATAGTCCATACGTGGTCTCACCAGGTCCATATCTATATAGTCCAAACGTGGTCTCATCAGGTGTCTATCTATATAGTCCAAATATGGTCTCATCAGGTCCCTATCTATATAGTCCAAATGTGGCCTCATCAGGTCTCTGCATATATAGTCCAAACGTGGTCTCATCAGGTCCCTATCTATATAGTCCAAACGTAATCTCATCAAGTCCCTATGTTTATAGCCCAAACGTGGTCTCATCAGGTCTCTATGTACATAGTCCAAACATGGTATCATCAGGTCCCTATCTATATAGTCCAAAAGTAGTCTCATCGGTTCTCTATGTACATAGTCCAAACGTGGTCTCATCAGGTCCCTATCTATATAGTCCAAATGTGGTCTCATCAGGTCCATATCTATATAGTCCAAACGTGGTCTCATCAGGTGTCTATGTACATAGTCCAAACGTGGTCTCATCAGTTCCCTATCTATATAGTCCAAACGTGGTCTCATCAGGTCCCTATCTATATAGTCCAAATATGGTCTCATCAGGTCCCTATCTATATAGTCCAAACGTGGTATCATCAGGTCCATATGTAGATAGTCGAAACGTGGTATCATCAGGTCTCTCTGAACATGGTCCAAACGTAGTCTCATCAAGTCACTATCTATATAGTCCAAACATGGTCTCATCAGGTCCCTATCTATATAGTCCAAAAGTGGTCTCATCAGGTCTCTATGTACATAGTCCAAATCTGGTCTCATCAGGTCCCTATCAATATAGTCCAAACGTGGTCTCTTCAGTTCCCTATCTATATAGTCCAAACGTGGTCTCATCAGGTCCCTATCTATATAGTCCAAATGTGGCCTCATCAGGTCTCTGCATATATAGTCCAAACGTGGTCTCATCAGCTCCCTATCTATATAGTCCAAACGTAATCTCATCAGGTCCCTATGTTTATAGCCCAAAAGTGGTCTCATCAGGTCTCTATGTACATGATCTCTATGTACGTGGTCTCATCATGACCCTATCCATATAGTTCAAATGTCGTCTCATCTGGTCTCTATGTATAGTCCAAGTATGCTCTCATCAGGTCCCTATCAATATAGTCCAAACGTGGTCTCATCAGGTGTCTATATATATAATCCAAACATGGTTTCATCAGGTCCCTATCTATATAGTCCAAACGTGGTCTCATCAGTTCCCTATGTATATAGTCCAAACATGGTCTCATCAGGTGTCTATTTACATGGCCCAAACGTGGTCTCATCAGGTCCCTATCAATATAGTCCAAACATGGTCTTATCAGGTCGCAATCTATATAGTCCAAACGTAGTGCCATCTTGTCTCTATGTACATAGTCCAAATGTGGTCTCATCAGATCCCTATGTATACAGTCCAAACGTGGTCTCATCAGGTCCCTATCTATATACTCCAAATATGGTCTCATCAGGTCCCTATCTATATAGTCCAAATGTGGCCTCATCAGGTCGCAATCTGTATAGTCCAAACGTGGTCTCATCAGGTCTCTCTGTACGTAGTCCAAACGTCGTCTCATGAGGTCCCTATGAATATAGTCCAAACGTAATCTCATCAGGTCCCTATGTTTATAGCCCAAACGTGGTCTCATCAGGTCTCTATGTACATAGTCCAAACATGGTATCATCAGGTCCCTATCTATATAGTCCAAAAGTAGTCTCATCGGTTCTCTATGTACATAGTCCAAACGTGGTCTCATCAGGTCCCTATCTATATAGTCCAAACGTGGTCTCATCAGGTCTCTCTGTACATAGTCCAAACGTCGTCTCATGAGGTCCCTATGAATATAGTCCAAACGTGGTCTCATCAGGTCCCTATCTATATAGTCCAAAACGTGGTCTCATCATGTCCCTATCTATATAGCCCAAACATGGTCTCATCAGGTCCATATGTAGATAGTCGAAACGTTGTCTCATCAGGTCTCTCTGTACATGGTCCAAACGTGGTCTCATAAGGTCCTTATCTATATACTCCAAAACGTGGTCTCCTCTTGTCCCTATCTATATAGTCCAAATGTGGTCTCATCTGGTCTCTATGTACATGGTCCAAACGTCTCATCAGGTCCCTATCTGTATAGTCCAAACGTGGTCTCATCAGGTCCCAATCTATATAGTCCAAACGTGGTCTCATCAGGTCCCTATCTATATACTCCAAATATGGTCTCATCAGGTCCCTATCTATATAGTCCAAATGTGGCCTGATCAGGTCGCAATCTGTATAGTCCAAAACGTGGTCTCATCAGGTCGCTATGTATATAGTCCAAACGTTGTCTCATCTGGTCTCTATGTACATAGTCCAAACGTGGTCTCATCAGGTCCCTATGTAGATAGTCCAACTGTAATCTCATCAGGTCCCTGTGTATATAGCCCAAACATGGTCTCATCAGGTTCATATCTATGTAGTCCAAACGTGGTCTCATCAGGTCCCTATCTATATAGTCCAAAACGTGGTCTCATCAGGTCCCTATGTATATAGTCCAAACGTTGTCTCATCTGGTCTCTATGTACATAGTCCAAACGTGGTCTCATCACGTCCCTATCTAGATAGTCCAAATGTAATCTCATCAGGTCCCTATGTATATAGCCCAAACATCGTCTCATCAGGTCCATATCTATATAGTCGAAACTTGGTCTCTTCAGCTCTCTGTGTACATCGACCAAACGTGGTCTCATCAGGTCCCAATCTATATAGTCCAAACGTAGTCTCATCGGTTCTCTATGTACATAGCCCAAAAGTGGTCTCATCAGGTCCCTATCTATATAGTCCAAACGTGGTCTCATCAGGTCCCTGTCTATATAGTCCAAATAAGGTCTCATCAGGTCCTTATGTATATAGTCCAAATGTGGCCTCATCAGGTCTCTACATATATAATCAAACGTGGTTTCATCAGGTCCCTATCTATATAGTCCAAACGTGGTCTCATCAGATCCCAATGTATATAGGCCAAACGTGGTCTCATCAGGTCCCTATCAATATAGTCCAAACGTGGTCTCATCAGGTCCCTATCTATATAGTCCAAAGGTAATCTCATCAGGTCCCGATGTATATAGCCCAAACGTGGTCTCATCAGGTCTCTATGTACATGATCTCTATGTACGTGATCTCATCATGACCCTATCCATATAGTCCAAATGTCGTTTCATCTGGTCTCTATGTATAGTCCAAGTATGCTCTCATCAGGTCCCTATAAATATAGTCCAAACATGGTCTCATCAGGTTCCTATCTATATAGTCCAAAATGTGGTCTCATCAGGTCCCTATGTATATAGTCCAAACGTTGGCTCATCTGGTCTCTATGTACATAGTCCAAATGTGGTCTCATCAGGTCCCTATCTAGATAGTCCAAATGTAATCTCATCAGGTCCCTGTGTATATAGCTCAAACATGGTCTCATCAGTCCCTATCTATATAGTCCAAACTTGGTCTCCTCAGCTCTCTGTGTACATCGACCAAACGTGGTCTCATCAGGTCCCAATCTATATAGTCCAAATGTGGTCTCATCAGGTCTCTATGTACATAGTACAAATGTGGACTCATCAGGTCCATATCTATATAGTCCAACCGTGGTCTCATCAGGTCCATATCAATGTAATGCAAACGTGGTCTCATCAGGTCTCTATGTACATAGTCCAAACATGGTATCATCAGGTCCCTATGTATATGGTCCAAACGTAGTCTCATCGGTTCTCTATGTACATAGTCCAAACGTAGTCTCATCAGGTCCCTATCTATATAGTCCAAATGTGGCCTCATCAGGTCGCAATCTATGTAGTCCAAAGGTGGTGTCATCTGGTCTCTATGTACATAGTCCAAACGTGGTCTCATCAGGTCCCTATCTATATAGCCCAAACGTGGTCTCATCAGGTCCCTATCTAGATAGTCCAAATGTAATCTCATCAGGTCCCTGTGTATATAGCCCAAACGTGGTCTCATCAGTTCGTATCTATATAGTCCAAACGTGGTCTCATCAGGTCGCAATCTATATAGTCCAAATGTGGTGTCATCAGGTCTCTATGTACAGAGTCCAAACGTGGTCTCATCAGGTCCTTATCTATATAGTCCAAACGTGGTCTCATCAGGTCTCTATGTACATAGTCCAAACGTCATCTCATGAGGTCCCTATGAATATAGTCCAAACGTGGTCTCATCAGGACCCTATCTATATAGTCCAAAACGTGGTCCCATCATGTCCCTATCTATATAGTCCAAACGTGGTCTCATCAGGTCCATATGTATATAGTCGAAACGTGGTCTCATCAGGTCTCTATGTACATGGTCCAAACGTGGTCTCATAAGGTCCTTATCTATATAGTCCAAAATGTGGTCTCCTCAGGTCCCTATCTATATAGTCCAAATGTGCTCCCATCTGGTCTCTATGTAAATAGTCCAAATGTGGTCTCATCAGGTCACTGTCTATATAGTCCTAACGTGGTCTCATCAGGCCCCTATCTATATAGTCCTAACGTAGTCTCATCAGGTCCCTACCTATATAGTCCAAACTTGGTGTCATCAGGTCACTATCTATATAGTTCAAATGTAGTCTCATCAGGTGTCTATGTATGGTCTCATCAGGTCCCTATCTATATAGTTCAAAAGTGGTCTCATCAGGTCTCTATGTACATAGTCCAAATCTGGTCTCATCAGGTCCCTATCAATATAGTCCAAACGTGGTCTCATCAGGTCCCTATTTATAAAGTCCAAATGTGGTCTCATCAGGTCCCTATCTATATAGTCCAAACGTGGTCTCATCAGGTCCCTATTTATATAGTCCAAACGTGGTCTCATCAGGTCCCAATGTATATAGTCCAAACGTGGTCTCATCAGGTCTCTATGTACATAGTCGAAATGTGGTCTCATCAGGTCCCTATCTATACAGCCCAAACGTGGTCTCATCAGGTCCCTATCTAGATAGTCCAAATGTAATCTCATCAGGTCCCTGTGTATATAGCCCAAACGTGGTCTCATCAGTTCGTATCTATATAGTACAAACGTGGTCTCATCAGCTCTCTGTGTACATCGACCAAAAGTGGTCTCATCAGGTCCCAATCTATATAGTCCAAACGTGGTCTCATCAGGTCCCTATTTATATAGCCCAAACGTGGTCTCATCAGGTCTCTATGTACATAGTCCAAACGTCGTCTCATGAGGTCCCTATGAATATAGTCCAAACGTGGTCTCATCAGGACCCTATCTATATAGTCCAAAACGTGGTCTCATCATGTCCCTATCTATATTGTCCAAACGTGGTCTCATCAGGTCCCTATCTATATAGTCCAAACATAATCTCATCAGGTCCCTATTTATATAGCCCAAACGTGGTCTAATGAGGCCTCTATGTACATGATCTCTATGTACGTGGTCTCCTCATGTCCCTATCCATATAGTCCAAACGTCGTCTCATCTGGTCTCTATGTATAGTCCAAATATGCTCTCATCAGGTCCCTATCAATATAGTCCAAACATGGTCTCATCAGGTTCCTATCTATATAGTCCAAACATGGTCCCATCAAGTCCCTATGTGTACAATCCAAACATGGTCTCATCAGGTCTGTATGTACATAGTCCAAACGTAGTCTCATCAGTCCCTATCTATATATTCCAAATGTGGTCTCATCAGCTCTCTGTGTACATCGACCAAACGTGGTCTCATCAGGTCCCAATCTATATACTCCAAACGTGGTCTCATCAGGTCTCTATGTACATACTCCAAACATGGTATCATCAGGTCCCTATCTATATAGTCCAAACGTGGTCTCATCAGGTCCCTATCTATATAGTCGAAATATGGTCTCATCAGGTCCCTATCTAAATAGTCCAAATGTGGCCTCATCAGATCTCTACATGTATAATCCAAACGTGGTTTCATCTGGTCCCTATCTATATAGCCCAAACGTGGTGTCATCAGGTCCCTATCTATATAGTCCAAACGTGGTCTCATCAGGTGTCTATTTACATGGCCCAAACGTGGTCTCATCAGGTCCCTATCAATATAGTCCAAACGTGGTCTCATCAGGTCTCTACATTTATAATCCAAACGTGGTTTCATCAGGTCCCTATCTATATAGTCCAAACGTGGTCTCATCAGGTCCCTATGTACATAGTCCAAACGTGGTCTCATCAGGTCGCAATCGAAATAGTCCAAACATGGTGTCATCTGCTCTCTATGTATATAGTGCAAACGTGGTCTCATCAGGTCCCTATCTATATAGCCAAAACATGGTCTCATCAGGTCTCTATGTACATAGTCCAAACGTCGTCTCATAAGGTCCCTATGAATATAGTCCAAACGTGGTCTCATCAGGTCCCTATCTATATAGTCCAAAACGTGGTCTCATCAGGTCCCTATCTATATAGTCCAAACATTGTCTCATCAGGTCCCTATCTATATAGTCCAAACATTGTCTCATCTGGTCTCTATGTACATAGTCCAAACGTGGTCTCATCAGGTGTCTATTTACATGGCCCAAACGTGGTCTCATCAGGTCCCTATCAATATAGTCCAAACGTGGTCTCATCAGGTCTCTACATATATAATCCAAACGTGGTTTCATCAGGTCCCTATCTATATAGTCCAAACGTGGTCTCATCAGGTCCCTATGTACATAGTCCAAACGTGGTCTCATCAGGTGTCTATTTACATGGCCCAAATGTGGTCTCATCAGGTCCCTATCAATATAGTCCAAACGTGGTCTCATCAGGTCTCTATGTACATAGTCCAAACGTCGTCTCATAAGGTCCCTATGAATATAGTCCAAACGTGGTCTCATCAGGTCCCTATCTATATAGTCCAAAACATGGTCTCATCAGGTCCCTATCTATATAGTCCAAACATTGTCTCATCTGGTCTCTATGTACATAGTCCAAACGTGGTCTCATCAGGTGTCTATTTACATGGCCCAAACGTGGTCTCATCAGGTCCCTATCAATATAGTCCAAACGTGGTCTCATCAGGTCTCTATATATATAATCCAAACGTGGTTTCATCAGGTCCCTATCTATATAGTCCAAACGTGGTCTCATCAGGTCCCTATGTATATAGTCCAAACGTGGTCTCATCAGGTGTCTATTTACATGGCCCAAACGTGGTCTCATCAGGTCCCTATCAATATAGTCCAAACGTGGTCTCATCAGGTCGCAATCTATATAGTCCAAACGTGGTGTCATCTTGTCCCTATGTACAGAGTCCAAACGTGCTCTCATCAGGTCCCTATCTATTTAGTCCAAACGTGGTCTCATCAGGTCTCTATGTACATAGTCTAAACATCGTCTCATGAGGTCCCTATGAATATAGTTCAAAACATGGTCTCATCATGTCCCTATCTATATAGTCCAAACGTGGTATCATCAGGTCCATATGTAGATAGTCGAAACGTGGTTTCATCAGCTCTCTGTGTACATCGACCAAACGTGGTCTCATCAGGTCCCTATCTATATAGGTCAAACGTGGTCCCATCAAGTCCCTATGTGTACAGTCCAAACGTGGTCTCGTCAGGTCTCTATGTACATAGTCCAAACATGGTATCATCAGGTCCCTATCTATATAGTCCAAACGTAGTCTCATCAGTTCTCTATGTACATAGTCCAATCGTGGTCTCATCAGGTCCCTATGTACATAGTCCAAACGTGGTCTCATCTGGTCTCTATGGACATAGTCCAAATGTGGTCTCATCAGGTCCCTATCTATATAGTCCAAACGTAATCTCATGAGGTCCCTATGTATATAGCCCATACGTGGTCTCATCAGGTCTCTATGTACATGATCTCTATGTACGTGGTCTGATCATGTCCCTATCTATATAGTCCAAATGTCGTCTCATCTGGTCTCTATGTATAGTCCAAATATGCTCTCATCAGGTCCCTATCAATATAGTCCAAACGTGGTCTCATCAGGTGTCTACATATATAATCCAAACGTGGTTTCATCAGGTCCCTATCTATATAGTCCAAACATGGTCTTATCAGTTCGCAATCTATATAGTCCAAACGTAGTGTCATCTTGTCTCTATGTACAGAGTCTAAACGTGGTCTCATCAGGTCCCTATCTATATAGTCCAAACGTGGTCTCATCAGGTCCATATGTATATAGTCGAAACGTGGTCTCATCAGGTCTCTATGTACATGGTCCAAACGTGGTCTCATAAGGTCCTTATCTATATAGTCCAAAACGTGGTCTCCTCAGGTCCCTATCTATATAGTCCAAATGTGCTCCCATCTGGTCTCTATGTAAATAGTCCAAACGTGGTCTCATCAAGTCACTGTCTATATAGTCCTAACGTGGTCTCATCAGGCCCCTATCTATATAGTCCAAACGTGGTCTCATCAGGTCCATATGTATATAGTCGAAACGTGGTCTCATCAGTTCTCTATGTACATGGTCCAAACGTGGTCTCATAAGGTCCTTATCTATATAGTCCAAAACGTGGTCTCCTCAGGTCCCTATCTATATAGTCCAAATGTGGTCTCATCAGGTCCCTATGTATATAGTCCAAACGTGGTCTCACCAGGTGTCTATTTACATGGCCCAAACGTGCTCTCATCAGGTCCCTATCAATATAGTCCAAACATGGTCTTATCAGGTCGCAATCTATATAGTCCAAACATAGTGTCATCTTGTCTCTATGTACAGAGTCCAAACGTGGTCTCATCAGGTCCCTATCTATATAGTCCAAACGTGGTCTCATCAGGTCTCTCTGTACATAGTCCAAACGTCGTCTCATGAGGTCCCTATGAATATAGTCCAAACGTGGTCTCATCAGGTCCCTATCTATATAGTCCAAAACGTGGTCTCATCATGTCCCTATCTATATAGCCCAAACATGGTCTCATCAGGTCCATATGTAGATAGTCGAAACGTTGTCTCATCAGGTCTCTCTGTACATGGTCCAAACGTGGTCTCATAAGGTCCTTATCTATATACTCCAAAACGTGGTCTCCTCTTGTCCCTATCTATATAGTCCAAATGTGGTCTCATCTGGTCTCTATGTACATGGTCCAAACGTCTCATCAGGTCCCTATCTGTATAGTCCAAACGTGGTCTCATCAGGTCCCAATCTATATAGTCCAAACGTGGTCTCATCAGGTCCCTATCTATATACTCCAAATATGGTCTCATCAGGTCCCTATCTATATAGTCCAAATGTGGCCTGATCAGGTCGCAATCTGTATAGGCCAAACGTGGTGTCATCAGGTCTCTATGTAGATAGTCCAAACGTCGTCTCATGAGCTCCCTATTAATATAGTCCAAACGTGGTCTCATCAGGTACCTATCTATATAGTCCAAAACGTGGTCTCATCAGGTCCCTATGTATATAGTCCAAACGTTGTCTCATCTGGTCTCTATGTACATAGTCCAAACGTGGTCTCATCAGGTCCCTATGTAGATAGTCCAACTGTAATCTCATCAGGTCCCTGTGTATATAGCCCAAACATGGTCTCATCAGGTTCATATCTATGTAGTCCAAACGTGGTCTCATCAGGTCCCTATCTATATAGTCCAAAACGTGGTCTCATCAGGTCCCTATGTATATAGTCCAAACGTTGTCTCATCTGGTCTCTATGTACATAGTCCAAACGTGGTCTCATCACGTCCCTATCTAGATAGTCCAAATGTAATCTCATCAGGTCCCTATGTATATAGCCCAAACATCGTCTCATCAGGTCCATATCTATATAGTCGAAACTTGGTCTCTTCAGCTCTCTGTGTACATCGACCAAACGTGGTCTCATCAGGTCCCAATCTATATAGTCCAAACGTAGTCTCATCGGTTCTCTATGTACATAGCCCAAAAGTGGTCTCATCAGGTCCCTATCTATATAGTCCAAACGTGGTCTCATCAGGTCCCTGTCTATATAGTCCAAATAAGGTCTCATCAGGTCCTTATGTATATAGTCCAAATGTGGCCTCATCAGGTCTCTACATATATAATCAAACGTGGTTTCATCAGGTCCCTATCTATATAGTCCAAACGTGGTCTCATCAGATCCCAATGTATATAGGCCAAACGTGGTCTCATCAGGTCCCTATCAATATAGTCCAAACGTGGTCTCATCAGGTCCCTATCTATATAGTCCAAAGGTAATCTCATCAGGTCCCGATGTATATAGCCCAAACGTGGTCTCATCAGGTCTCTATGTACATGATCTCTATGTACGTGATCTCATCATGACCCTATCCATATAGTCCAAATGTCGTTTCATCTGGTCTCTATGTATAGTCCAAGTATGCTCTCATCAGGTCCCTATAAATATAGTCCAAACATGGTCTCATCAGGTTCCTATCTATATAGTCCAAAATGTGGTCTCATCAGGTCCCTATGTATATAGTCCAAACGTTGGCTCATCTGGTCTCTATGTACATAGTCCAAATGTGGTCTCATCAGGTCCCTATCTAGATAGTCCAAATGTAATCTCATCAGGTCCCTGTGTATATAGCTCAAACATGGTCTCATCAGTCCCTATCTATATAGTCCAAACATGGTCTCCTCAGCTCTCTGTGTACATCGACCAAACGTGGTCTCATCAGGTCCCAATCTATATAGTCCAAATGTGGTCTCATCAGGTCTCTATGTACATAGTACAAATGTGGACTCATCAGGTCCATATCTATATAGTCCAACCGTGGTCTCATCAGGTCCATATCAATGTAATGCAAACGTGGTCTCATCAGGTCTCTATGTACATAGTCCAAACATGGTATCATCAGGTCCCTATGTATATGGTCCAAACGTAGTCTCATCGGTTCTCTATGTACATAGTCCAAACGTGGTCTCATCAGGTCCCTATCTATATAGTCCAAATGTGGCCTCATCAGGTCGCAATCTGTATAGTCCAAAGGTGGTGTCATCTGGTCTCTATGTACATAGTCCAAACGTGGTCTCATCAGGTCCCTATCTATATAGCCCAAACGTGGTCTCATCAGGTCCCTATCTAGATAGTCCAAATGTAATCTCATCAGGTCCCTGTGTATATAGCCCAAACGTGGTCTCATCAGTTCGTATCTATATAGTCCAAACGTGGTCTCATCAGGTCGCAATCTATATAGTCCAAATGTGGTGTCATCAGGTCTCTATGTACAGAGTCCAAACGTGGTCTCATCAGGTCCTTATCTATATAGTCCAAACGTGGTCTCATCAGGTCTCTATGTACATAGTCCAAACGTCATCTCATGAGGTCCCTATGAATATAGTCCAAACGTGGTCTCATCAGGACCCTATCTATATAGTCCAAAACGTGGTCCCATCATGTCCCTATCTATATAGTCCAAACGTGGTCTCATCAGGTCCATATGTATATAGTCGAAACGTGGTCTCATCAGGTCTCTATGTACATGGTCCAAACGTGGTCTCATAAGGTCCTTATCTATATAGTCCAAAATGTGGTCTCCTCAGGTCCCTATCTATATAGTCCAAATGTGCTCCCATCTGGTCTCTATGTAAATAGTCCAAATGTGGTCTCATCAGGTCACTGTCTATATAGTCCTAACGTGGTCTCATCAGGCCCCTATCTATATAGTCCTAACGTAGTCTCATCAGGTCCCTACCTATATAGTCCAAACTTGGTGTCATCAGGTCACTATCTATATAGTTCAAATGTAGTCTCATCAGGTGTCTATGTATGGTCTCATCAGGTCCCTATCTATATAGTTCAAAAGTGGTCTCATCAGGTCTCTATGTACATAGTCCAAATCTGGTCTCATCAGGTCCCTATCAATATAGTCCAAACGTGGTCTCATCAGGTCCCTATTTATAAAGTCCAAATGTGGTCTCATCAGGTCCCTATCTATATAGTCCAAACGTGGTCTCATCAGGTCCCTATTTATATAGTCCAAACGTGGTCTCATCAGGTCCCAATGTATATAGTCCAAACGTGGTCTCATCAGGTCTCTATGTACATAGTCGAAATGTGGTCTCATCAGGTCCCTATCTATACAGCCCAAACGTGGTCTCATCAGGTCCCTATCTAGATAGTCCAAATGTAATCTCATCAGGTCCCTGTGTATATAGCCCAAACGTGGTCTCATCAGTTCGTATCTATATAGTACAAACGTGGTCTCATCAGCTCTCTGTGTACATCGACCAAAAGTGGTCTCATCAGGTCCCAATCTATATAGTCCAAACGTGGTCTCATCAGGTCCCTATTTATATAGCCCAAACGTGGTCTCATCAGGTCTCTATGTACATAGTCCAAACGTCGTCTCATGAGGTCCCTATGAATATAGTCCAAACGTGGTCTCATCAGGACCCTATCTATATAGTCCAAAACGTGGTCTCATCATGTCCCTATCTATATAGTCCAAACGTGGTCTCATCAGGTCCCTATCTATATAGTCCAAACATAATCTCATCAGGTCCCTATGTATATAGCCCAAACGTGGTCTAATGAGGCCTCTATGTACATGATCTCTATGTACGTGGTCTCCTCATGTCCCTATCCATATAGTCCAAACGTCGTCTCATCTGGTCTCTATGTATAGTCCAAATATGCTCTCATCAGGTCCCTATCAATATAGTCCAAACATGGTCTCATCAGGTTCCTATCTATATAGTCCAAACATGGTCCCATCAAGTCCCTATGTGTACAATCCAAACATGGTCTCATCAGGTCTGTATGTACATAGTCCAAACGTAGTCTCATCAGTCCCTATCTATATATTCCAAATGTGGTCTCATCAGCTCTCTGTGTACATCGACCAAACGTGGTCTCATCAGGTCCCAATCTATATACTCCAAACGTGGTCTCATCAGGTCTCTATGTACATACTCCAAACATGGTATCATCAGGTCCCTATCTATATAGTCCAAACGTGGTCTCATCAGGTCCCTATCTATATAGTCGAAATATGGTCTCATCAGGTCCCTATCTATATAGTCCAAATGTGGCCTCATCAGATCTCTACATGTATAATCCAAACGTGGTTTCATCTGGTCCCTATCTATATAGCCCAAACGTGGTGTCATCAGGTCCCTATCTATATAGTCCAAACGTGGTGTCATCTGGTCTCTATGTACATAGTCCAAACGTGGTCTCATCAGGTCCCTATCTGTATAGCCCAAACGTGGTCTCATCAGGTCTCTATGTAGATAGTCCAAACGTCGTCTCATGAGCTCCCTATTAATATAGTCCAAACGTGGTTTCATCAGGTCCCTATCTATATAGTCCAAACGTGGTCTCATCAGGTCCCTATGTACATAGTCCAAACGTGGTCTCATCAGGTCGCAATCGAAATAGTCCAAACATGGTGTCATCTGCTCTCTATGTATATAGTGCAAACGTGGTCTCATCAGGTCCCTATCTATATAGCCAAAACATGGTCTCATCAGGTCTCTATGTACATAGTCCAAACGTCGTCTCATAAGGTCCCTATGAATATAGTCCAAACGTGGTCTCATCAGGTCCCTATCTATATAGTCCAAAACGTGGTCTCATCAGGTCCCTATCTATATAGTCCAAACATTGTCTCATCAGGTCCCTATCTATATAGTCCAAACATTGTCTCATCTGGTCTCTATGTACATAGTCCAAACGTGGTCTCATCAGGTGTCTATTTACATGGCCCAAACGTGGTCTCATCAGGTCCCTATCAATATAGTCCAAACGTGGTCTCATCAAGTCTCTACATATATAATCCAAACGTGGTTTCATCAGGTCCCTATCTATATAGTCCAAACGTGGTCTCATCAGGTCCCTATGTACATAGTCCAAACGTGGTCTCATCAGGTGTCTATTTACATGGCCCAAATGTGGTCTCATCAGGTTCCTATCAATATAGTCCAAACGTGGTCTCATCAGGTCTCTATGTACATAGTCCAAACGTCGTCTCATAAGGTCCCTATGAATATAGTCCAAACGTGGTCTCATCAGGTCCCTATCTATATAGTCCAAAACATGGTCTCATCAGGTCCCTATCTATATAGTCCAAACATTGTCTCATCTGGTCTCTATGTACATAGTCCAAACGTGGTCTCATCAGGTGTCTATTTACATGGCCCAAACGTGGTCTCATCAGGTCCCTATCAATATAGTCCAAACGTGGTCTCATCAGGTCTCTATATATATAATACAAACGTGGTTTCATCAGGTCCCTATCTATATAGTCCAAACGTGGTCTCATCAGGTCCCTATGTATATAGTCCAAACGTGGTCTCATCAGGTGTCTATTTACATGGCTCAAACGTGGTCTCATCAGGTCCCTATCAATATAGTCCAAACGTGGTCTCATCAGGTCTCTATGTACATAGTCCAAACATGGTATCATCAGGTCCCTATCTATATAGTCCAAAAGTAGTCTCATCGGTTCTCTATGTACATAGTCCATACGTGGTCTCATCAGGTCCATATCTATATAGTCCAAACGTGGTCTCATCAGGGGTCTATGTACATAGTCCAAACGTGGTCTCTTCAGTTCCCTATCTATATAGTCCAAACGTGGTCTCATCAGGTCCCTATCTATATAGTCCAAATATGGTCTCATCAGGTCCCTATCTATATAGTCCAAATGTGGCCTCATCAGGTCTCTGCATATATAGTCCAAACGTGGTCTCATCAGGTCCCTATCTATATAGTCCAAACGTAATCTCATCAAGTCCCTATGTTTATAGCCCAAACGTGGTCTCATCAGGTCTCTATGTACATAGTCCAAACATGGTATCATCAGGTCCCTATCTATATAGTCCAAAAGTAGTCTCATCGGTTCTCTATGTACATAGTCCAAACGTGGTCTCATCAGGTCCCTATCTATATAGTCCAAATGTGGTCTCATCAGGTCCATATCTATATAGTCCAAATGTGGTCTCATCAGGTGTCTATGTACATAGTCCAAACGTGGTCTCATCAGTTCCCTATCTATATAGTCCAAACGTGGTCTCATCAGGTCCCTATCTATATAGTCCAAATATGGTCTCATCAGGTCCCTATCTATATAGTCCAAACGTGGTATCATCAGGTCCATATGTAGATAGTCGAAACGTGGTATCATCAGGTCTCTCTGAACATGGTCCAAACGTGGTCTCATCAAGTCACTATCTATATAGTCCAAACATGGTCTCATCAGGTCCCTATCTATATAGTCCAAAAGTGGTCTCATCAGGTCTCTATGTACATAGTCCAAATCTGGTCTCATCAGGTCCCTATCAATATAGTCCAAACGTGGTCTCTTCAGTTCCCTATCTATATAGTCCAAACGTGGTCTCATCAGGTCCCTATCCATATAGTCCAAATGTGGCCTCATCAGGTCTCTGCATATATAGTCCAAACGTGGTCTCATCAGCTCCCTATCTATATAGTCCAAACGTAATCTCATCAGGTCCCTATGTTTATAGCCCAAAAGTGGTCTCATCAGGTCTCTATGTACATGATCTCTATGTACGTGGTCTCATCATGACCCTATCCATATAGTTCAAATGTCGTCTCATCTGGTCTCTATGTATAGTCCAAGTATGCTCTCATCAGGTCCCTATCAATATAGTCCAAACGTGGTCTCATCAGGTGTCTATATATATAATCCAAACATGGTTTCATCAGGTCCCTATCTATATAGTCCAAACGTGGTCTCATCAGTTCCCTATGTATATAGTCCAAACATGGTCTCATCAGGTGTCTATTTACATGGCCCAAACGTGGTCTCATCAGGTCCCTATCAATATAGTCCAAACATGGTCTTATCAGGTCGCAATCTATATAGTCCAAACGTAGTGCCATCTTGTCTCTATGTACATAGTCCAAATGTGGTCTCATCAGATCCCTATCTATACAGTCCAAACGTGGTCTCATGAGGTCCCTATCTATATACTCCAAATATGGTCTCATCAGGTCCCTATCTATATAGTCCAAATGTGGCCTCATCAGGTCGCAATCTATATAGTCCAAACGTGGTCTCATCAGGTCTCTCTGTACGTAGTCCAAACGTCGTCTCATGAGGTCCCTATGAATATAGTCCAAACGTAATCTCATCAGGTCCCTATGTTTATAGCCCAAACGTGGTCTCATCAGGTCTCTATCTATATAGTCCAAAACGTGGTCTCATCATGTCCCTATCTATATAGCCCAAACGTGGTCTCATCAGGTCCATATGTAGATAGTCGAAACGTTGTCTCATCAGGTCTCTCTGTACATGGTCCAAACGTGGTCTCATAAGGTCCTTATCTATATACTCCAAAACGTGGTCTCCTCTTGTCCCTATCTATATAGTCCAAATGTGGTCTCATCTGGTCTCTATGTACATGGTCCAAACGTCTCATCAGGTCCCTATCTGTATAGTCCAAACGTGGTCTCATCAGGTCCCAATCTATATAGTCCAAACGTGGTCTCATCAGGTCCCTATCTATATACTCCAAATATGGTCTCATCAGGTCCCTATCTATATAGTCCAAATGTGGCCTGATCAGGTCGCAATCTATATAGGCCAAACGTGGTGTCATCAGGTCTCTATGTAGATAGTCCAAACGTCGTCTCATGAGCTCCCTATTAATATAGTCCAAACGTGGTCTCATCAGGTCCCTATCTATATAGTCCAAAACGTGGTCTCATCAGGTCCCTATGTATATAGTCCAAACATTGTCTCATCTGGTCTCTATGTACATAGTCCAAACGTGATCTCATCAGGTCCCTATGTAGATAGTCCAACTGTAATCTCATCAGGTCCCTGTGTATATAGCCCAAACATGGTCTCATCAGGTTCATATCTATATAGTCCAAACGTGGTCTCATCAGGTCCCTATCTATATAGTCCAAAACGTGGTCTCATCAGGTCCCTATGTATATAGTCCAAACGTTGTCTCATCTGGTCTCTATGTACATAGTCCAAACGTGGTCTCATCACGTCCCTATCTAGATAGTCCAAATGTAATCTCATCAGGTCCCTATGTATATAGCCCAAACATCGTCTCATCAGGTCCATATCTATATAGTCGAAACTTGGTCTCTTCAGCTCTCTGTGTACATCGACCAAACGTGGTCTCATCAGGTCCCAATCTATATAGTCCAAACGTAGTCTCATCGGTTCTCTATGTACATAGCCCAAAAGTGGTCTCATCAGGTCCCTATCTATATAGTCCAAACGTGGTCTCATCAGGTCCCTGTCTATATAGTCCAAATAAGGTCTCATCAGGTCCTTATGTATATAGTCCAAATGTGGCCTCATCAGGTCTCTACATATATAATCAAACGTGGTTTCATCAGGTCCCTATCTATATAGTCCAAACGTGGTCTCATCAGATCCCAATGTATATAGGCCAAACGTGGTCTCATCAGGTCCCTATCAATATAGTCCAAACGTGGTCTCATCAGGTCCCTATCTATATAGTCCAAAGGTAATCTCATCAGGTCCCGATGTATATAGCCCAAACGTGGTCTCATCAGGTCTCTATGTACATGATCTCTATGTACGTGATCTCATCATGACCCTATCCATATAGTCCAAATGTCGTTTCATCTGGTCTCTATGTATAGTCCAAGTATGCTCTCATCAGGTCCCTATAAATATAGTCCAAACATGGTCTCATCAGGTTCCTATCTATATAGTCCAAAATGTGGTCTCATCAGGTCCCTATGTATATAGTCCAAACGTTGGCTCATCTGGTCTCTATGTACATAGTCCAAATGTGGTCTCATCAGGTCCCTATCTAGATAGTCCAAATGTAATCTCATCAGGTCCCTGTGTATATAGCTCAAACATGGTCTCATCAGTCCCTATCTATATAGTCCAAACTTGGTCTCCTCAGCTCTCTGTGTACATCGACCAAACGTGGTCTCATCAGGTCCCAATCTATATAGTCCAAATGTGGTCTCATCAGGTCTCTATGTACATAGTACAAATGTGGACTCATCAGGTCCATATCTATATAGTCCAACCGTGGTCTCATCAGGTCCATATCAATGTAATGCAAACGTGGTCTCATCAGGTCTCTATGTACATAGTCCAAACATGGTATCATCAGGTCCCTATGTATATGGTCCAAACGTAGTCTCATCGGTTCTCTATGTACATAGTCCAAACGTAGTCTCATCAGGTCCCTATCTATATAGTCCAAATGTGGCCTCATCAGGTCGCAATCTATATAGTCCAAAGGTGGTGTCATCTGGTCTCTATGTACATAGTCCAAACGTGGTCTCATCAGGTCCCTATCTATATAGCCCAAACGTGGTCTCATCAGGTCCCTATCTAGATAGTCCAAATGTAATCTCATCAGGTCCCTGTGTATATAGCCCAAACGTGGTCTCATCAGTTCGTATCTATATAGTCCAAACGTGGTCTCATCAGGTCGCAATCTATATAGTCCAAATGTGGTGTCATCAGGTCTCTATGTACAGAGTCCAAACGTGGTCTCATCAGGTCCTTATCTATATAGTCCAAACGTGGTCTCATCAGGTCTCTATGTACATAGTCCAAACGTCATCTCATGAGGTCCCTATGAATATAGTCCAAACGTGGTCTCATCAGGACCCTATCTATATAGTCCAAAACGTGGTCCCATCATGTCCCTATCTATATAGTCCAAACGTGGTCTCATCAGGTCCATATGTATATAGTCGAAACGTGGTCTCATCAGGTCTCTATGTACATGGTCCAAACGTGGTCTCATAAGGTCCTTATCTATATAGTCCAAAATGTGGTCTCCTCAGGTCCCTATCTATATAGTCCAAATGTGCTCCCATCTGGTCTCTATGTAAATAGTCCAAATGTGGTCTCATCAGGTCACTGTCTATATAGTCCTAACGTGGTCTCATCAGGCCCCTATCTATATAGTCCTAACGTAGTCTCATCAGGTCCCTACCTATATAGTCCAAACTTGGTGTCATCAGGTCACTATCTATATAGTTCAAATGTAGTCTCATCAGGTGTCTATGTATGGTCTCATCAGGTCCCTATCTATATAGTTCAAAAGTGGTCTCATCAGGTCTCTATGTACATAGTCCAAATCTGGTCTCATCAGGTCCCTATCAATATAGTCCAAACGTGGTCTCATCAGGTCCCTATTTATAAAGTCCAAATGTGGTCTCATCAGGTCCCTATCTATATAGTCCAAACGTGGTCTCATCAGGTCCCTATTTATATAGTCCAAACGTGGTCTCATCAGGTCCCAATGTATATAGTCCAAACGTGGTCTCATCAGGTCTCTATGTACATAGTCGAAATGTGGTCTCATCAGGTCCCTATCTATACAGCCCAAACGTGGTCTCATCAGGTCCCTATCTAGATAGTCCAAATGTAATCTCATCAGGTCCCTGTGTATATAGCCCAAACGTGGTCTCATCAGTTCGTATCTATATAGTACAAACGTGGTCTCATCAGCTCTCTGTGTACATCGACCAAAAGTGGTCTCATCAGGTCCCAATCTATATAGTCCAAACGTGGTCTCATCAGGTCCCTATTTATATAGCCCAAACGTGGTCTCATCAGGTCTCTATGTACATAGTCCAAACGTCGTCTCATGAGGTCCCTATGAATATAGTCCAAACGTGGTCTCATCAGGACCCTATCTATATAGTCCAAAACGTGGTCTCATCATGTCCCTATCTATATAGTCCAAACGTGGTCTCATCAGGTCCCTATCTATATAGTCCAAACATAATCTCATCAGGTCCCTATGTATATAGCCCAAACGTGGTCTAATGAGGCCTCTATGTACATGATCTCTATGTACGTGGTCTCCTCATGTCCCTATCCATATAGTCCAAACGTCGTCTCATCTGGTCTCTATGTATAGTCCAAATATGCTCTCATCAGGTCCCTATCAATATAGTCCAAACATGGTCTCATCAGGTTCCTATCTATATAGTCCAAACATGGTCCCATCAAGTCCCTATGTGTACAATCCAAACATGGTCTCATCAGGTCTGTATGTACATAGTCCAAACGTAGTCTCATCAGTCCCTATCTATATATTCCAAATGTGGTCTCATCAGCTCTCTGTGTACATCGACCAAACGTGGTCTCATCAGGTCCCAATCTATATAGTCCAAATGTGGCCTCATCAGATCTCTACATGTATAATCCAAACGTGGTTTCATCTGGTCCCTATCTATATAGCCCAAACGTGGTGTCATCAGGTCCCTATCTATATAGTCGAAATATGGTCTCATCAGGTCCCTATCTATATAGTCCAAATGTGGCCTCATCAGATCTCTACATGTATAATCCAAACGTGGTTTCATCTGGTCCCTATCTATATAGCCCAAACGTGGTGTCATCAGGTCCCTATCTATATAGCCCAAACGTGGTCTCATCAGGTCCCTATCTGTATAGCCCAAACGTGGTCTCATCAGGTCTCTATGTAGATAGTCCAAACGTCGTCTCATGAGCTCCCTATTAATATAGTCCAAACGTGGTTTCATCAGGTCCCTATCTATATATTCCAAACATGGTCTCATCAGGTCCCTATGTACATAGTCCAAACGTGGTCTCATCAGGTGCCTATTTACATGGCCCAAACGTGGTCTCATCAGGTCCATATCAATATAGTCCAAACATGGTCTCATCAGGTCCCTATGTACATAGCCCAAACGTGGTCTCATCAGGTGCCTATTTACATGGCCCAAACGTGGTCTCATCAGGTCCCTATCAATATAGTCCAAACGTGGTCTCATCAGGTCTCTACATTTATAATCCAAACGTGGTTTCATCAGGTCCCTATCTATATAGTCCAAACGTGGTCTCATCAGGTCCCTATGTACATAGTCCAAACGTGGTCTCATCAGGTCGCAATCGAAATAGTCCAAACATGGTGTCATCTGCTCTCTATGTATATAGTGCAAACGTGGTCTCATCAGGTCCCTATCTATATAGCCAAAACATGGTCTCATCAGGTCTCTATGTACATAGTCCAAACGTCGTCTCATAAGGTCCCTATGAATATAGTCCAAACGTGGTCTCATCAGGTCCCTATCTATATAGTCCAAAACGTGGTCTCATCAGGTCCCTATCTATATAGTCCAAACATTGTCTCATCAGGTCCCTATCTATATAGTCCAAACATTGTCTCATCTGGTCTCTATGTACATAGTCCAAACGTGGTCTCATCAGGTGTCTATTTACATGGCCCAAACGTGGTCTCATCAGGTCCCTATCAATATAGTCCAAACGTGGTCTCATCAGGTCTCTACATATATAATCCAAACGTGGTTTCATCAGGTCCCTATCTATATAGTCCAAACGTGGTCTCATCAGGTCCCTATGTACATAGTCCAAACGTGGTCTCATCAGGTGTCTATTTACATGGCCCAAATGTGGTCTCATCAGGTTCCTATCAATATAGTCCAAACGTGGTCTCATCAGGTCTCTATGTACATAGTCCAAACGTCGTCTCATAAGGTCCCTATGAATATAGTCCAAACGTGGTCTCATCAGGTCCCTATCTATATAGTCCAAAACATGGTCTCATCAGGTCCCTATCTATATAGTCCAAACATTGTCTCATCTGGTCTCTATGTACATAGTCCAAACGTGGTCTCATCAGGTGTCTATTTACATGGCCCAAACGTGGTCTCATCAGGTCCCTATCAATATAGTCCAAACGTGGTCTCATCAGGTCTCTATATATATAATACAAACGTGGTTTCATCAGGTCCCTATCTATATAGTCCAAACGTGGTCTCATCAGGTCCCTATGTATATAGTCCAAACGTGGTCTCATCAGGTGTCTATTTACATGGCTCAAACGTGGTCTCATCAGGTCCCTATCAATATAGTCCAAACGTGGTCTCATCAGGTCGCAATCTATATAGTCCAAACATGGTATCATCAGGTCCCTATCTAAATAGTCCAAAAGTAGTCTCATCGGTTCTCTATGTACATAGTCCATACGTGGTCTCATCAGGTCCATATCTATATAGTCCAAACGTGGTCTCATCAGGTGTCTATGTACATAGTCCAAACATGGTATCATCAGGTCCCTATCTATATAATCCAAACTTGGTCTCATCAGGTCTCTATGTACATAGTCCAAACATGGTATCATCAGGTCCCTATCTATATAGTCCAAACGTGGTGTCATCTGGTCTCTATGTACATAGTCCAAACGTGGTCTCATCAGGTCCCTATCTGTATAGCCCAAACGTGGTCTCATCAGGTCTCTATGTAGATAGTCCAAACGTCGTCTCATGAGCTCCCTATTAATATAGTCCAAACGTGGTTTCATCAGGTCCCTATCTATATATTCCAAACATGGTCTCATCAGGTCCCTATGTACATAGTCCAAACGTGGTCTCATCAGGTGCCTATTTACATGGCCCAAACGTGGTCTCATCAGGTCCATATCAATATAGTCCAAACATGGTCTCATCAGGTCCCTATGTACATAGCCCAAACGTGGTCTCATCAGGTGCCTATTTACATGGCCCAAACGTGGTCTCATCAGGTCCCTATCAATATAGTCCAAACGTGGTCTCATCAGGTCTCTACATTTATAATCCAAACGTGGTTTCATCAGGTCCCTATCTATATAGTCCAAACGTGGTCTCATCAGGTCCCTATGTACATAGTCCAAACGTGGTCTCATCAGGTCGCAATCGAAATAGTCCAAACATGGTGTCATCTGCTCTCTATGTATATAGTGCAAACGTGGTCTCATCAGGTCCCTATCTATATAGCCAAAACATGGTCTCATCAGGTCTCTATGTACATAGTCCAAACGTCGTCTCATAAGGTCCCTATGAATATAGTCCAAACGTGGTCTCATCAGGTCCCTATCTATATAGTCCAAAACGTGGTCTCATCAGGTCCCTATCTATATAGTCCAAACATTGTCTCATCAGGTCCCTATCTATATAGTCCAAACATTGTCTCATCTGGTCTCTATGTACATAGTCCAAACGTGGTCTCATCAGGTGTCTATTTACATGGCCCAAACGTGGTCTCATCAGGTCCCTATCAATATAGTCCAAACGTGGTCTCATCAGGTCTCTACATATATAATCCAAACGTGGTTTCATCAGGTCCCTATCTATATAGTCCAAACGTGGTCTCATCAGGTCCCTATGTACATAGTCCAAACGTGGTCTCATCAGGTGTCTATTTACATGGCCCAAATGTGGTCTCATCAGGTTCCTATCAATATAGTCCAAACGTGGTCTCATCAGGTCTCTATGTACATAGTCCAAACGTCGTCTCATAAGGTCCCTATGAATATAGTCCAAACGTGGTCTCATCAGGTCCCTATCTATATAGTCCAAAACATGGTCTCATCAGGTCCCTATCTATATAGTCCAAACATTGTCTCATCTGGTCTCTATGTACATAGTCCAAACGTGGTCTCATCAGGTGTCTATTTACATGGCCCAAACGTGGTCTCATCAGGTCCCTATCAATATAGTCCAAACGTGGTCTCATCAGGTCTCTATATATATAATACAAACGTGGTTTCATCAGGTCCCTATCTATATAGTCCAAACGTGGTCTCATCAGGTCCCTATGTATATAGTCCAAACGTGGTCTCATCAGGTGTCTATTTACATGGCTCAAACGTGGTCTCATCAGGTCCCTATCAATATAGTCCAAACGTGGTCTCATCAGGTCGCAATCTATATAGTCCAAACATGGTATCATCAGGTCCCTATCTAAATAGTCCAAAAGTAGTCTCATCGGTTCTCTATGTACATAGTCCATACGTGGTCTCATCAGGTCCATATCTATATAGTCCAAACGTGGTCTCATCAGGTGTCTATGTACATAGTCCAAACATGGTATCATCAGGTCCCTATCTATATAATCCAAACTTGGTCTCATCAGGTCTCTATGTACATAGTCCAAACATGGTATCATCAGGTCCCTATCTATATAGTCCAAAAGTAGTCTCATCGGTTCTCTATGTACATAGTCCATACGTGGTCTCATCAGGTCCATATCTATATAGTCCAAACGTGGTCTCATCAGGGGTCTATGTACATAGTCCAAACGTGGTCTCTTCAGTTCCCTATCTATATAGTCCAAACGTGGTCTCATCAGGTCCCTATCTATATAGTCCAAATATGGTCTCATCAGGTCCCTATCTATATAGTCCAAATGTGGCCTCATCAGGTCTCTGCATATATAGTCCAAACGTGGTCTCATCAGGTCCCTATCTATATAGTCCAAACGTAATCTCATCAAGTCCCTATGTTTATAGCCCAAACGTGGTCTCATCAGGTCTCTATGTACATAGTCCAAACATGGTATCATCAGGTCCCTATCTATATAGTCCAAAAGTAGTCTCATCGGTTCTCTATGTACATAGTCCAAACGTGGTCTCATCAGGTCCCTATCTATATAGTCCAAATGTGGTCTCATCAGGTCCATATCTATATAGTCCAAATGTGGTCTCATCAGGTGTCTATGTACATAGTCCAAACGTGGTCTCATCAGTTCCCTATCTATATAGTCCAAACGTGGTCTCATCAGGTCCCTATCTATATAGTCCAAATATGGTCTCATCAGGTCCCTATCTATATAGTCCAAACGTGGTATCATCAGGTCCATATGTAGATAGTCGAAACGTGGTATCATCAGGTCTCTCTGAACATGGTCCAAACGTGGTCTCATCAAGTCACTATCTATATAGTCCAAACATGGTCTCATCAGGTCCCTATCTATATAGTCCAAAAGTGGTCTCATCAGGTCTCTATGTACATAGTCCAAATCTGGTCTCATCAGGTCCCTATCAATATAGTCCAAACGTGGTCTCTTCAGTTCCCTATCTATATAGTCCAAACGTGGTCTCATCAGGTCCCTATCCATATAGTCCAAATGTGGCCTCATCAGGTCTCTGCATATATAGTCCAAACGTGGTCTCATCAGCTCCCTATCTATATAGTCCAAACGTAATCTCATCAGGTCCCTATGTTTATAGCCCAAAAGTGGTCTCATCAGGTCTCTATGTACATGATCTCTATGTACGTGGTCTCATCATGACCCTATCCATATAGTTCAAATGTCGTCTCATCTGGTCTCTATGTATAGTCCAAGTATGCTCTCATCAGGTCCCTATCAATATAGTCCAAACGTGGTCTCATCAGGTGTCTATATATATAATCCAAACATGGTTTCATCAGGTCCCTATCTATATAGTCCAAACGTGGTCTCATCAGTTCCCTATGTATATAGTCCAAACATGGTCTCATCAGGTGTCTATTTACATGGCCCAAACGTGGTCTCATCAGGTCCCTATCAATATAGTCCAAACATGGTCTTATCAGGTCGCAATCTATATAGTCCAAACGTAGTGCCATCTTGTCTCTATGTACATAGTCCAAATGTGGTCTCATCAGATCCCTATCTATACAGTCCAAACGTGGTCTCATGAGGTCCCTATCTATATACTCCAAATATGGTCTCATCAGGTCCCTATCTATATAGTCCAAATGTGGCCTCATCAGGTCGCAATCTATATAGTCCAAACGTGGTCTCATCAGGTCTCTCTGTACGTAGTCCAAACGTCGTCTCATGAGGTCCCTATGAATATAGTCCAAACGTAATCTCATCAGGTCCCTATGTTTATAGCCCAAACGTGGTCTCATCAGGTCTCTATCTATATAGTCCAAAACGTGGTCTCATCATGTCCCTATCTATATAGCCCAAACGTGGTCTCATCAGGTCCATATGTAGATAGTCGAAACGTTGTCTCATCAGGTCTCTCTGTACATGGTCCAAACGTGGTCTCATAAGGTCCTTATCTATATACTCCAAAACGTGGTCTCCTCTTGTCCCTATCTATATAGTCCAAATGTGGTCTCATCTGGTCTCTATGTACATGGTCCAAACGTCTCATCAGGTCCCTATCTGTATAGTCCAAACGTGGTCTCATCAGGTCCCAATCTATATAGTCCAAACGTGGTCTCATCAGGTCCCTATCTATATACTCCAAATATGGTCTCATCAGGTCCCTATCTATATAGTCCAAATGTGGCCTGATCAGGTCGCAATCTATATAGGCCAAACGTGGTGTCATCAGGTCTCTATGTAGATAGTCCAAACGTCGTCTCATGAGCTCCCTATTAATATAGTCCAAACGTGGTCTCATCAGGTCCCTATCTATATAGTCCAAAACGTGGTCTCATCAGGTCCCTATGTATATAGTCCAAACATTGTCTCATCTGGTCTCTATGTACATAGTCCAAACGTGATCTCATCAGGTCCCTATGTAGATAGTCCAACTGTAATCTCATCAGGTCCCTGTGTATATAGCCCAAACATGGTCTCATCAGGTTCATATCTATATAGTCCAAACGTGGTCTCATCAGGTCCCTATCTATATAGTCCAAAACGTGGTCTCATCAGGTCCCTATGTATATAGTCCAAACGTTGTCTCATCTGGTCTCTATGTACATAGTCCAAACGTGGTCTCATCACGTCCCTATCTAGATAGTCCAAATGTAATCTCATCAGGTCCCTATGTATATAGCCCAAACATCGTCTCATCAGGTCCATATCTATATAGTCGAAACTTGGTCTCTTCAGCTCTCTGTGTACATCGACCAAACGTGGTCTCATCAGGTCCCAATCTATATAGTCCAAACGTAGTCTCATCGGTTCTCTATGTACATAGCCCAAAAGTGGTCTCATCAGGTCCCTATCTATATAGTCCAAACGTGGTCTCATCAGGTCCCTGTCTATATAGTCCAAATAAGGTCTCATCAGGTCCTTATGTATATAGTCCAAATGTGGCCTCATCAGGTCTCTACATATATAATCAAACGTGGTTTCATCAGGTCCCTATCTATATAGTCCAAACGTGGTCTCATCAGATCCCAATGTATATAGGCCAAACGTGGTCTCATCAGGTCCCTATCAATATAGTCCAAACGTGGTCTCATCAGGTCCCTATCTATATAGTCCAAAGGTAATCTCATCAGGTCCCGATGTATATAGCCCAAACGTGGTCTCATCAGGTCTCTATGTACATGATCTCTATGTACGTGATCTCATCATGACCCTATCCATATAGTCCAAATGTCGTTTCATCTGGTCTCTATGTATAGTCCAAGTATGCTCTCATCAGGTCCCTATAAATATAGTCCAAACATGGTCTCATCAGGTTCCTATCTATATAGTCCAAAATGTGGTCTCATCAGGTCCCTATGTATATAGTCCAAACGTTGGCTCATCTGGTCTCTATGTACATAGTCCAAATGTGGTCTCATCAGGTCCCTATCTAGATAGTCCAAATGTAATCTCATCAGGTCCCTGTGTATATAGCTCAAACATGGTCTCATCAGTCCCTATCTATATAGTCCAAACTTGGTCTCCTCAGCTCTCTGTGTACATCGACCAAACGTGGTCTCATCAGGTCCCAATCTATATAGTCCAAATGTGGTCTCATCAGGTCTCTATGTACATAGTACAAATGTGGACTCATCAGGTCCATATCTATATAGTCCAACCGTGGTCTCATCAGGTCCATATCAATGTAATGCAAACGTGGTCTCATCAGGTCTCTATGTACATAGTCCAAACATGGTATCATCAGGTCCCTATGTATATGGTCCAAACGTAGTCTCATCGGTTCTCTATGTACATAGTCCAAACGTGGTCTCATCAGGTCCCTATCTATATAGTCCAAATGTGGCCTCATCAGGTCGCAATCTATATAGTCCAAAGGTGGTGTCATCTGGTCTCTATGTACATAGTCCAAACGTGGTCTCATCAGGTCCCTATCTATATAGCCCAAACGTGGTCTCATCAGGTCCCTATCCAGATAGTCCAAATGTAATCTCATCAGGTCCCTGTGTATATAGCCCAAACGTGGTCTCATCAGTTCGTATCTATATAGTCCAAACGTGGTCTCATCAGGTCGCAATCTATATAGTCCAAATGTGGTGTCATCAGGTCTCTATGTACAGAGTCCAAACGTGGTCTCATCAGGTCCTTATCTATATAGTCCAAACGTGGTCTCATCAGGTCTCTATGTACATAGTCCAAACGTCATCTCATGAGGTCCCTATGAATATAGTCCAAACGTGGTCTCATCAGGACCCTATCTATATAGTCCAAAACGTGGTCCCATCATGTCCCTATCTATATAGTCCAAACGTGGTCTCATCAGGTCCATATGTATATAGTCGAAACGTGGTCTCATCAGGTCTCTATGTACATGGTCCAAACGTGGTCTCATAAGGTCCTTATCTATTTAGTCCAAAACGTGGTCTCCTCAGGTCCCTATCTATATAGTCCAAATGTGCTCCCATCTGGTCTCTATGTAAATAGTCCAAATGTGGTCTCATCAGGTCACTGTCTATATAGTCCTAACGTGGTCTCATCAGGCCCCTATCTATATAGTCCTAACGTAGTCTCATCAGGTCCCTACCTATATAGTCCAAACTTGGTGTCATCAGGTCACTATCTATATAGTTCAAATGTAGTCTCATCAGGTCTCTATGTACATAGTCCAAATCTGGTCTCATCAGGTCCCTATCAATATAGTCCAAACGTGGTCTCATCAGGTCCCTATTTATAAAGTCCAAATGTGGTCTCATCAGGTCCCTATCTATATAGTCCAAACGTGGTCTCATCAGGTCCCTATTTATATAGTCCAAACGTGGTCTCATCAGGTCCCAATGTATATAGTCCAAACGTGGTCTCATCAGGTCTCTATGTACATAGTCGAAATGTGGTCTCATCAGGTCCCTATCTATACAGTCCAAACGTGGTCTCATCAGGTCCCTATCTATATACTCCAAATATGGTCTCCTCAGGTCCCTATCTATATAGTCCAAATGTGGCCTCATCAGGTCGCAATCTATATTGTCCAAACGTGGTGTCATCTGGTCTCTATGTACATAGTCCAAACGTGGTCTCATCAGGTCCCTATCTATATAGCCCAAACGTGGTCTCATCAGGTCCCTATCTAGATAGTCCAAATGTAATCTCATCAGGTCCCTGTGTATATAGCCCAAACGTGGTCTCATCAGTTCGTATCTATATAGTACAAACGTGGTCTCATCAGCTCTCTGTGTACATCGACCAAAAGTGGTCTCATCAGGTCCCAATCTATATAGTCCAAACGTGGTCTCATCAGGTCCCTATTTATATAGCCCAAACGTGGTCTCATCAGGTCTCTATGTACATAGTCCAAACGTCGTCTCATGAGGTCCCTATGAATATAGTCCAAACGTGGTCTCATCAGGACCCTATCTATATAGTCCAAAACGTGGTCTCATCATGTCCCTATCTATATAGTCCAAACGTGGTCTCATCAGGTCCCTATCTATATAGTCCAAACATAATCTCATCAGGTCCCTATGTATATAGCCCAAACGTGGTCTAATGAGGCCTCTATGTACATGATCTCTATGTACGTGGTCTCCTCATGTCCCTATCCATATAGTCCAAACGTCGTCTCATCTGGTCTCTATGTATAGTCCAAATATGCTCTCATCAGGTCCCTATCAATATAGTCCAAACATGGTCTCATCAGGTTCCTATCTATATAGTCCAAACATGGTCCCATCAAGTCCCTATGTGTACAATCCAAACATGGTCTCATCAGGTCTGTATGTACATAGTCCAAACGTAGTCTCATCAGTCCCTATCTATATATTCCAAATGTGGTCTCATCAGCTCTCTGTGTACATCGACCAAACGTGGTCTCATCAGGTCCCAATCTATATACTCCAAACGTGGTCTCATCAGGTCTCTATGTACATACTCCAAACATGGTATCATCAGGTCCCTATCTATATAGTCCAAACGTGGTCTCATCAGGTCCCTATCTATATAGTCGAAATATGGTCTCATCAGGTCCCTATCTATATAGTCCAAATGTGGCCTCATCAGATCTCTACATGTATAATCCAAACGTGGTTTCATCTGGTCCCTATCTATATAGCCCAAACGTGGTGTCATCAGGTCCCTATCTATATAGTCCAAACGTGGTCTCATCAGGTGTCTATTTACATGGCCCAAACGTGGTCTCATCAGGTCCCTATCAATATAGTCCAAACGTGGTCTCATCAGGTCTCTACATTTATAATCCAAACGTGGTTTCATCAGGTCCCTATCTATATAGTCCAAACGTGGTCTCATCAGGTCCCTATGTACATAGTCCAAACGTGGTCTCATCAGGTCGCAATCGAAATAGTCCAAACATGGTGTCATCTGCTCTCTATGTATATAGTGCAAACGTGGTCTCATCAGGTCCCTATCTATATAGCCAAAACATGGTCTCATCAGGTCTCTATGTACATAGTCCAAACGTCGTCTCATAAGGTCCCTATGAATATAGTCCAAACGTGGTCTCATCAGGTCCCTATCTATATAGTCCAAAACGTGGTCTCATCAGGTCCCTATCTATATAGTCCAAACATTGTCTCATCAGGTCCCTATCTATATAGTCCAAACATTGTCTCATCTGGTCTCTATGTACATAGTCCAAACGTGGTCTCATCAGGTGTCTATTTACATGGCCCAAACGTGGTCTCATCAGGTCCCTATCAATATAGTCCAAACGTGGTCTCATCAGGTCTCTACATATATAATCCAAACGTGGTTTCATCAGGTCCCTATCTATATAGTCCAAACGTGGTCTCATCAGGTCCCTATGTACATAGTCCAAACGTGGTCTCATCAGGTGTCTATTTACATGGCCCAAATGTGGTCTCATCAGGTCCCTATCAATATAGTCCAAACGTGGTCTCATCAGGTCTCTATGTACATAGTCCAAACGTCGTCTCATAAGGTCCCTATGAATATAGTCCAAACGTGGTCTCATCAGGTCCCTATCTATATAGTCCAAAACATGGTCTCATCAGGTCCCTATCTATATAGTCCAAACATTGTCTCATCTGGTCTCTATGTACATAGTCCAAACGTGGTCTCATCAGGTGTCTATTTACATGGCCCAAACGTGGTCTCATCAGGTCCCTATCAATATAGTCCAAACGTGGTCTCATCAGGTCTCTATATATATAATCCAAACGTGGTTTCATCAGGTCCCTATCTATATAGTCCAAACGTGGTCTCATCAGGTCCCTATGAATATAGTCCAAACGTGGTCTCATCAGGACCCTATCTATATAGTCCAAAACGTGGTCTCATCATGTCCCTATCTATATAGTCCAAACGTGGTCTCATCAGGTCCCTATCTATATAGTCCAAACATAATCTCATCAGGTCCCTATGTATATAGCCCAAACGTGGTCTAATGAGGCCTCTATGTACATGATCTCTATGTACGTGGTCTCCTCATGTCCCTATCCATATAGTCCAAACGTCGTCTCATCTGGTCTCTATGTATAGTCCAAATATGCTCTCATCAGGTCCCTATCAATATAGTCCAAACATGGTCTCATCAGGTTCCTATCTATATAGTCCAAACATGGTCCCATCAAGTCCCTATGTGTACAATCCAAACATGGTCTCATCAGGTCTGTATGTACATAGTCCAAACGTAGTCTCATCAGTCCCTATCTATATATTCCAAATGTGGTCTCATCAGCTCTCTGTGTACATCGACCAAACGTGGTCTCATCAGGTCCCAATCTATATACTCCAAACGTGGTCTCATCAGGTCTCTATGTACATACTCCAAACATGGTATCATCAGGTCCCTATCTATATAGTCCAAACGTGGTCTCATCAGGTCCCTATCTATATAGTCGAAATATGGTCTCATCAGGTCCCTATCTATATAGTCCAAATGTGGCCTCATCAGATCTCTACATGTATAATCCAAACGTGGTTTCATCTGGTCCCTATCTATATAGCCCAAACGTGGTGTCATCAGGTCCCTATCTATATAGTCCAAACGTGGTGTCATCTGGTCTCTATGTACATAGTCCAAACGTGGTCTCATCAGGTCCCTATCTGTATAGCCCAAACGTGGTCTCATCAGGTCTCTATGTAGATAGTCCAAACGTCGTCTCATGAGCTCCCTATTAATATAGTCCAAACGTGGTTTCATCAGGTCCCTATCTATATATTCCAAACATGGTCTCATCAGGTCCCTATGTACATAGTCCAAACGTGGTCTCATCAGGTGCCTATTTACATGGCCCAAACGTGGTCTCATCAGGTCCATATCAATATAGTCCAAACATGGTCTCATCAGGTCCCTATGTACATAGCCCAAACGTGGTCTCATCAGGTGCCTATTTACATGGCCCAAACGTGGTCTCATCAGGTCCCTATCAATATAGTCCAAACGTGGTCTCATCAGGTCTCTACATTTATAATCCAAACGTGGTTTCATCAGGTCCCTATCTATATAGTCCAAACGTGGTCTCATCAGGTCCCTATGTACATAGTCCAAACGTGGTCTCATCAGGTCGCAATCGAAATAGTCCAAACATGGTGTCATCTGCTCTCTATGTATATAGTGCAAACGTGGTCTCATCAGGTCCCTATCTATATAGCCAAAACATGGTCTCATCAGGTCTCTATGTACATAGTCCAAACGTCGTCTCATAAGGTCCCTATGAATATAGTCCAAACGTGGTCTCATCAGGTCCCTATCTATATAGTCCAAAACGTGGTCTCATCAGGTCCCTATCTATATAGTCCAAACATTGTCTCATCAGGTCCCTATCTATATAGTCCAAACATTGTCTCATCTGGTCTCTATGTACATAGTCCAAACGTGGTCTCATCAGGTGTCTATTTACATGGCCCAAACGTGGTCTCATCAGGTCCCTATCAATATAGTCCAAACGTGGTCTCATCAGGTCTCTACATATATAATCCAAACGTGGTTTCATCAGGTCCCTATCTATATAGTCCAAACGTGGTCTCATCAGGTCCCTATGTACATAGTCCAAACGTGGTCTCATCAGGTGTCTATTTACATGGCCCAAATGTGGTCTCATCAGGTTCCTATCAATATAGTCCAAACGTGGTCTCATCAGGTCTCTATGTACATAGTCCAAACGTCGTCTCATAAGGTCCCTATGAATATAGTCCAAACGTGGTCTCATCAGGTCCCTATCTATATAGTCCAAAACATGGTCTCATCAGGTCCCTATCTATATAGTCCAAACATTGTCTCATCTGGTCTCTATGTACATAGTCCAAACGTGGTCTCATCAGGTGTCTATTTACATGGCCCAAACGTGGTCTCATCAGGTCCCTATCAATATAGTCCAAACGTGGTCTCATCAGGTCTCTATATATATAATACAAACGTGGTTTCATCAGGTCCCTATCTATATAGTCCAAACGTGGTCTCATCAGGTCCCTATGTATATAGTCCAAACGTGGTCTCATCAGGTGTCTATTTACATGGCTCAAACGTGGTCTCATCAGGTCCCTATCAATATAGTCCAAACGTGGTCTCATCAGGTCGCAATCTATATAGTCCAAACATGGTATCATCAGGTCCCTATCTAAATAGTCCAAAAGTAGTCTCATCGGTTCTCTATGTACATAGTCCATACGTGGTCTCATCAGGTCCATATCTATATAGTCCAAACGTGGTCTCATCAGGTGTCTATGTACATAGTCCAAACATGGTATCATCAGGTCCCTATCTATATAATCCAAACTTGGTCTCATCAGGTCTCTATGTACATAGTCCAAACATGGTATCATCAGGTCCCTATCTATATAGTCCAAAAGTAGTCTCATCGGTTCTCTATGTACATAGTCCATACGTGGTCTCATCAGGTCCATATCTATATAGTCCAAACGTGGTCTCATCAGGGGTCTATGTACATAGTCCAAACGTGGTCTCTTCAGTTCCCTATCTATATAGTCCAAACGTGGTCTCATCAGGTCCCTATCTATATAGTCCAAATATGGTCTCATCAGGTCCCTATCTATATAGTCCAAATGTGGCCTCATCAGGTCTCTGCATATATAGTCCAAACGTGGTCTCATCAGGTCCCTATCTATATAGTCCAAACGTAATCTCATCAAGTCCCTATGTTTATAGCCCAAACGTGGTCTCATCAGGTCTCTATGTACATAGTCCAAACATGGTATCATCAGGTCCCTATCTATATAGTCCAAAAGTAGTCTCATCGGTTCTCTATGTACATAGTCCAAACGTGGTCTCATCAGGTCCCTATCTATATAGTCCAAATGTGGTCTCATCAGGTCCATATCTATATAGTCCAAATGTGGTCTCATCAGGTGTCTATGTACATAGTCCAAACGTGGTCTCATCAGTTCCCTATCTATATAGTCCAAACGTGGTCTCATCAGGTCCCTATCTATATAGTCCAAATATGGTCTCATCAGGTCCCTATCTATATAGTCCAAACGTGGTATCATCAGGTCCATATGTAGATAGTCGAAACGTGGTATCATCAGGTCTCTCTGAACATGGTCCAAACGTGGTCTCATCAAGTCACTATCTATATAGTCCAAACATGGTCTCATCAGGTCCCTATCTATATAGTCCAAAAGTGGTCTCATCAGGTCTCTATGTACATAGTCCAAATCTGGTCTCATCAGGTCCCTATCAATATAGTCCAAACGTGGTCTCTTCAGTTCCCTATCTATATAGTCCAAACGTGGTCTCATCAGGTCCCTATCCATATAGTCCAAATGTGGCCTCATCAGGTCTCTGCATATATAGTCCAAACGTGGTCTCATCAGCTCCCTATCTATATAGTCCAAACGTAATCTCATCAGGTCCCTATGTTTATAGCCCAAAAGTGGTCTCATCAGGTCTCTATGTACATGATCTCTATGTACGTGGTCTCATCATGACCCTATCCATATAGTTCAAATGTCGTCTCATCTGGTCTCTATGTATAGTCCAAGTATGCTCTCATCAGGTCCCTATCAATATAGTCCAAACGTGGTCTCATCAGGTGTCTATATATATAATCCAAACATGGTTTCATCAGGTCCCTATCTATATAGTCCAAACGTGGTCTCATCAGTTCCCTATGTATATAGTCCAAACATGGTCTCATCAGGTGTCTATTTACATGGCCCAAACGTGGTCTCATCAGGTCCCTATCAATATAGTCCAAACATGGTCTTATCAGGTCGCAATCTATATAGTCCAAACGTAGTGCCATCTTGTCTCTATGTACATAGTCCAAATGTGGTCTCATCAGATCCCTATCTATACAGTCCAAACGTGGTCTCATGAGGTCCCTATCTATATACTCCAAATATGGTCTCATCAGGTCCCTATCTATATAGTCCAAATGTGGCCTCATCAGGTCGCAATCTATATAGTCCAAACGTGGTCTCATCAGGTCTCTCTGTACGTAGTCCAAACGTCGTCTCATGAGGTCCCTATGAATATAGTCCAAACGTAATCTCATCAGGTCCCTATGTTTATAGCCCAAACGTGGTCTCATCAGGTCTCTATCTATATAGTCCAAAACGTGGTCTCATCATGTCCCTATCTATATAGCCCAAACGTGGTCTCATCAGGTCCATATGTAGATAGTCGAAACGTTGTCTCATCAGGTCTCTCTGTACATGGTCCAAACGTGGTCTCATAAGGTCCTTATCTATATACTCCAAAACGTGGTCTCCTCTTGTCCCTATCTATATAGTCCAAATGTGGTCTCATCTGGTCTCTATGTACATGGTCCAAACGTCTCATCAGGTCCCTATCTGTATAGTCCAAACGTGGTCTCATCAGGTCCCAATCTATATAGTCCAAACGTGGTCTCATCAGGTCCCTATCTATATACTCCAAATATGGTCTCATCAGGTCCCTATCTATATAGTCCAAATGTGGCCTGATCAGGTCGCAATCTATATAGGCCAAACGTGGTGTCATCAGGTCTCTATGTAGATAGTCCAAACGTCGTCTCATGAGCTCCCTATTAATATAGTCCAAACGTGGTCTCATCAGGTCCCTATCTATATAGTCCAAAACGTGGTCTCATCAGGTCCCTATGTATATAGTCCAAACATTGTCTCATCTGGTCTCTATGTACATAGTCCAAACGTGATCTCATCAGGTCCCTATGTAGATAGTCCAACTGTAATCTCATCAGGTCCCTGTGTATATAGCCCAAACATGGTCTCATCAGGTTCATATCTATATAGTCCAAACGTGGTCTCATCAGGTCCCTATCTATATAGTCCAAAACGTGGTCTCATCAGGTCCCTATGTATATAGTCCAAACGTTGTCTCATCTGGTCTCTATGTACATAGTCCAAACGTGGTCTCATCACGTCCCTATCTAGATAGTCCAAATGTAATCTCATCAGGTCCCTATGTATATAGCCCAAACATCGTCTCATCAGGTCCATATCTATATAGTCGAAACTTGGTCTCTTCAGCTCTCTGTGTACATCGACCAAACGTGGTCTCATCAGGTCCCAATCTATATAGTCCAAACGTAGTCTCATCGGTTCTCTATGTACATAGCCCAAAAGTGGTCTCATCAGGTCCCTATCTATATAGTCCAAACGTGGTCTCATCAGGTCCCTGTCTATATAGTCCAAATAAGGTCTCATCAGGTCCTTATGTATATAGTCCAAATGTGGCCTCATCAGGTCTCTACATATATAATCAAACGTGGTTTCATCAGGTCCCTATCTATATAGTCCAAACGTGGTCTCATCAGATCCCAATGTATATAGGCCAAACGTGGTCTCATCAGGTCCCTATCAATATAGTCCAAACGTGGTCTCATCAGGTCCCTATCTATATAGTCCAAAGGTAATCTCATCAGGTCCCGATGTATATAGCCCAAACGTGGTCTCATCAGGTCTCTATGTACATGATCTCTATGTACGTGATCTCATCATGACCCTATCCATATAGTCCAAATGTCGTTTCATCTGGTCTCTATGTATAGTCCAAGTATGCTCTCATCAGGTCCCTATAAATATAGTCCAAACATGGTCTCATCAGGTTCCTATCTATATAGTCCAAAATGTGGTCTCATCAGGTCCCTATGTATATAGTCCAAACGTTGGCTCATCTGGTCTCTATGTACATAGTCCAAATGTGGTCTCATCAGGTCCCTATCTAGATAGTCCAAATGTAATCTCATCAGGTCCCTGTGTATATAGCTCAAACATGGTCTCATCAGTCCCTATCTATATAGTCCAAACTTGGTCTCCTCAGCTCTCTGTGTACATCGACCAAACGTGGTCTCATCAGGTCCCAATCTATATAGTCCAAATGTGGTCTCATCAGGTCTCTATGTACATAGTACAAATGTGGACTCATCAGGTCCATATCTATATAGTCCAACCGTGGTCTCATCAGGTCCATATCAATGTAATGCAAACGTGGTCTCATCAGGTCTCTATGTACATAGTCCAAACATGGTATCATCAGGTCCCTATGTATATGGTCCAAACGTAGTCTCATCGGTTCTCTATGTACATAGTCCAAACGTGGTCTCATCAGGTCCCTATCTATATAGTCCAAATGTGGCCTCATCAGGTCGCAATCTATATAGTCCAAAGGTGGTGTCATCAGGTGTCTATGTACATAGTCCAAACGTGGTCTCATCAGTTCCCTATCTATATAGTCCAAACGTGGTCTCATCAGGTCCCTATCTATATAGTCCAAATATGGTCTCATCAGGTCCCTATCTATATAGTCCAAACGTGGTATCATCAGGTCCATATGTAGATAGTCGAAACGTGGTATCATCAGGTCTCTCTGAACATGGTCCAAACGTGGTCTCATCAAGTCACTATCTATATAGTCCAAACATGGTCTCATCAGGTCCCTATCTATATAGTCCAAAAGTGGTCTCATCAGGTCTCTATGTACATAGTCCAAATCTGGTCTCATCAGGTCCCTATCAATATAGTCCAAACGTGGTCTCTTCAGTTCCCTATCTATATAGTCCAAACGTGGTCTCATCAGGTCCCTATCCATATAGTCCAAATGTGGCCTCATCAGGTCTCTGCATATATAGTCCAAACGTGGTCTCATCAGCTCCCTATCTATATAGTCCAAACGTAATCTCATCAGGTCCCTATGTTTATAGCCCAAAAGTGGTCTCATCAGGTCTCTATGTACATGATCTCTATGTACGTGGTCTCATCATGACCCTATCCATATAGTTCAAATGTCGTCTCATCTGGTCTCTATGTATAGTCCAAGTATGCTCTCATCAGGTCCCTATCAATATAGTCCAAACGTGGTCTCATCAGGTGTCTATATATATAATCCAAACATGGTTTCATCAGGTCCCTATCTATATAGTCCAAACGTGGTCTCATCAGTTCCCTATGTATATAGACCAAACATGGTCTCATCAGGTGTCTATTTACATGGCCCAAACGTGGTCTCATCAGGTCCCTATCAATATAGTCCAAACATGGTCTTATCAGGTCGCAATCTATATAGTCCAAACGTAGTGCCATCTTGTCTCTATGTACATAGTCCAAATGTGGTCTCATCAGATCCCTATCTATACAGTCCAAACGTGGTCTCATCAGGTCCCTATCTATATACTCCAAATATGGTCTCATCAGGTCCCTATCTATATAGTCCAAATGTGGCCTCATCAGGTCGCAATCTATATAGTCCAAACGTGGTCTCATCAGGTCTCTCTGTACGTAGTCCAAACGTCGTCTCATGAGGTCCCTATGAATATAGTCCAAACGTAATCTCATCAGGTCCCTATGTTTATAGCCCAAACGTGGTCTCATCAGGTCTCTATCTATATAGTCCAAAACGTGGTCTCATCATGTCCCTATCTATATAGCCCAAACGTGGTCTCATCAGGTCCATATGTAGATAGTCGAAACGTTGTCTCATCAGGTCTCTCTGTACATGGTCCAAACGTGGTCTCATAAGGTCCTTATCTATATACTCCAAAACGTGGTCTCCTCTTGTCCCTATCTATATAGTCCAAATGTGGTCTCATCTGGTCTCTATGTACATGGTCCAAACGTCTCATCAGGTCCCTATCTGTATAGTCCAAACGTGGTCTCATCAGGTCCCAATCTATATAGTCCAAACGTGGTCTCATCAGGTCCCTATCTATATACTCCAAATATGGTCTCATCAGGTCCCTATCTATATAGTCCAAATGTGGCCTGATCAGGTCGCAATCTATATAGGCCAAACGTGGTGTCATCAGGTCTCTATGTAGATAGTCCAAACGTCGTCTCATGAGCTCCCTATTAATATAGTCCAAACGTGGTCTCATCAGGTCCCTATCTATATAGTCCAAAACGTGGTCTCATCAGGTCCCTATGTATATAGTCCAAACATTGTCTCATCTGGTCTCTATGTACATAGTCCAAACGTGATCTCATCAGGTCCCTATGTAGATAGTCCAACTGTAATCTCATCAGGTCCCTGTGTATATAGCCCAAACATGGTCTCATCAGGTTCATATCTATATAGTCCAAACGTGGTCTCATCAGGTCCCTATCTATATAGTCCAAAACGTGGTCTCATCAGGTCCCTATGTATATAGTCCAAACGTTGTCTCATCTGGTCTCTATGTACATAGTCCAAACGTGGTCTCATCACGTCCCTATCTAGATAGTCCAAATGTAATCTCATCAGGTCCCTATGTATATAGCCCAAACATCGTCTCATCAGGTCCATATCTATATAGTCGAAACTTGGTCTCTTCAGCTCTCTGTGTACATCGACCAAACGTGGTCTCATCAGGTCCCAATCTATATAGTCCAAACGTAGTCTCATCGGTTCTCTATGTACATAGCCCAAAAGTGGTCTCATCAGGTCCCTATCTATATAGTCCAAACGTGGTCTCATCAGGTCCCTGTCTATATAGTCCAAATAAGGTCTCATCAGGTCCTTATGTATATAGTCCAAATGTGGCCTCATCAGGTCTCTACATATATAATCAAACGTGGTTTCATCAGGTCCCTATCTATATAGTCCAAACGTGGTCTCATCAGATCCCAATGTATATAGGCCAAACGTGGTCTCATCAGGTCCCTATCAATATAGTCCAAACGTGGTCTCATCAGGTCCCTATCTATATAGTCCAAAGGTAATCTCATCAGGTCCCGATGTATATAGCCCAAACGTGGTCTCATCAGGTCTCTATGTACATGATCTCTATGTACGTGATCTCATCATGACCCTATCCATATAGTCCAAATGTCGTTTCATCTGGTCTCTATGTATAGTCCAAGTATGCTCTCATCAGGTCCCTATAAATATAGTCCAAACATGGTCTCATCAGGTTCCTATCTATATAGTCCAAAATGTGGTCTCATCAGGTCCCTATGTATATAGTCCAAACGTTGGCTCATCTGGTCTCTATGTACATAGTCCAAATGTGGTCTCATCAGGTCCCTATCTAGATAGTCCAAATGTAATCTCATCAGGTCCCTGTGTATATAGCTCAAACATGGTCTCATCAGTCCCTATCTATATAGTCCAAACTTGGTCTCCTCAGCTCTCTGTGTACATCGACCAAACGTGGTCTCATCAGGTCCCAATCTATATAGTCCAAATGTGGTCTCATCAGGTCTCTATGTACATAGTACAAATGTGGACTCATCAGGTCCATATCTATATAGTCCAACCGTGGTCTCATCAGGTCCATATCAATGTAATGCAAACGTGGTCTCATCAGGTCTCTATGTACATAGTCCAAACATGGTATCATCAGGTCCCTATGTATATGGTCCAAACGTAGTCTCATCGGTTCTCTATGTACATAGTCCAAACGTGGTCTCATCAGGTCCCTATCTATATAGTCCAAATGTGGCCTCATCAGGTCGCAATCTATATAGTCCAAAGGTGGTGTCATCTGGTCTCTATGTACATAGTCCAAACGTGGTCTCATCAGGTCCCTATCTATATAGCCCAAACGTGGTCTCATCAGGTCCCTATCCAGATAGTCCAAATGTAATCTCATCAGGTCCCTGTGTATATAGCCCAAACGTGGTCTCATCAGTTCGTATCTATATAGTCCAAACGTGGTCTCATCAGGTCGCAATCTATATAGTCCAAATGTGGTGTCATCAGGTCTCTATGTACAGAGTCCAAACGTGGTCTCATCAGGTCCTTATCTATATAGTCCAAACGTGGTCTCATCAGGTCTCTATGTACATAGTCCAAACGTCATCTCATGAGGTCCCTATGAATATAGTCCAAACGTGGTCTCATCAGGACCCTATCTATATAGTCCAAAACGTGGTCCCATCATGTCCCTATCTATATAGTCCAAACGTGGTCTCATCAGGTCCATATGTATATAGTCGAAACGTGGTCTCATCAGGTCTCTATGTACATGGTCCAAACGTGGTCTCATAAGGTCCTTATCTATTTAGTCCAAAACGTGGTCTCCTCAGGTCCCTATCTATATAGTCCAAATGTGCTCCCATCTGGTCTCTATGTAAATAGTCCAAATGTGGTCTCATCAGGTCACTGTCTATATAGTCCTAACGTGGTCTCATCAGGCCCCTATCTATATAGTCCTAACGTAGTCTCATCAGGTCCCTACCTATATAGTCCAAACTTGGTGTCATCAGGTCACTATCTATATAGTTCAAATGTAGTCTCATCAGGTGTCTATGTATGGTCTCATCAGGTCCCTATCTATATAGTTCAAAAGTGGTCTCATCAGGTCTCTATGTACATAGTCCAAATCTGGTCTCATCAGGTCCCTATCAATATAGTCCAAACGTGGTCTCATCAGGTCCCTATTTATAAAGTCCAAATGTGGTCTCATCAGGTCCCTATCTATATAGTCCAAACGTGGTCTCATCAGGTCCCTATTTATATAGTCCAAACGTGGTCTCATCAGGTCCCAATGTATATAGTCCAAACGTGGTCTCATCAGGTCTCTATGTACATAGTCGAAATGTGGTCTCATCAGGTCCCTATCTATACAGTCCAAACGTGGTCTCATCAGGTCCCTATCTATATACTCCAAATATGGTCTCCTCAGGTCCCTATCTATATAGCCCAAACGTGGTCTCATCAGGTCCCTATCTAGATAGTCCAAATGTAATCTCATCAGGTCCCTGTGTATATAGCCCAAACGTGGTCTCATCAGTTCGTATCTATATAGTACAAACGTGGTCTCATCAGCTCTCTGTGTACATCGACCAAAAGTGGTCTCATCAGGTCCCAATCTATATAGTCCAAACGTGGTCTCATCAGGTCCCTATTTATATAGCCCAAACGTGGTCTCATCAGGTCTCTATGTACATAGTCCAAACGTCGTCTCATGAGGTCCCTATGAATATAGTCCAAACGTGGTCTCATCAGGACCCTATCTATATAGTCCAAAACGTGGTCTCATCATGTCCCTATCTATATAGTCCAAACGTGGTCTCATCAGGTCCCTATCTATATAGTCCAAACATAATCTCATCAGGTCCCTATGTATATAGCCCAAACGTGGTCTAATGAGGCCTCTATGTACATGATCTCTATGTACGTGGTCTCCTCATGTCCCTATCCATATAGTCCAAACGTCGTCTCATCTGGTCTCTATGTATAGTCCAAATATGCTCTCATCAGGTCCCTATCAATATAGTCCAAACATGGTCTCATCAGGTTCCTATCTATATAGTCCAAACATGGTCCCATCAAGTCCCTATGTGTACAATCCAAACATGGTCTCATCAGGTCTGTATGTACATAGTCCAAACGTAGTCTCATCAGTCCCTATCTATATATTCCAAATGTGGTCTCATCAGCTCTCTGTGTACATCGACCAAACGTGGTCTCATCAGGTCCCAATCTATATACTCCAAACGTGGTCTCATCAGGTCTCTATGTACATACTCCAAACATGGTATCATCAGGTCCCTATCTATATAGTCCAAACGTGGTCTCATCAGGTCCCTATCTATATAGTCGAAATATGGTCTCATCAGGTCCCTATCTATATAGTCCAAATGTGGCCTCATCAGATCTCTACATGTATAATCCAAACGTGGTTTCATCTGGTCCCTATCTATATAGCCCAAACGTGGTGTCATCAGGTCCCTATCTATATAGTCCAAACGTGGTCTCATCAGGTGTCTATTTACATGGCCCAAACGTGGTCTCATCAGGTCCCTATCAATATAGTCCAAACGTGGTCTCATCAGGTCTCTACATTTATAATCCAAACGTGGTTTCATCAGGTCCCTATCTATATAGTCCAAACGTGGTCTCATCAGGTCCCTATGTACATAGTCCAAACGTGGTCTCATCAGGTCGCAATCGAAATAGTCCAAACATGGTGTCATCTGCTCTCTATGTATATAGTGCAAACGTGGTCTCATCAGGTCCCTATCTATATAGCCAAAACATGGTCTCATCAGGTCTCTATGTACATAGTCCAAACGTCGTCTCATAAGGTCCCTATGAATATAGTCCAAACGTGGTCTCATCAGGTCCCTATCTATATAGTCCAAAACGTGGTCTCATCAGGTCCCTATCTATATAGTCCAAACATTGTCTCATCAGGTCCCTATCTATATAGTCCAAACATTGTCTCATCTGGTCTCTATGTACATAGTCCAAACGTGGTCTCATCAGGTGTCTATTTACATGGCCCAAACGTGGTCTCATCAGGTCCCTATCAATATAGTCCAAACGTGGTCTCATCAGGTCTCTACATATATAATCCAAACGTGGTTTCATCAGGTCCCTATCTATATAGTCCAAACGTGGTCTCATCAGGTCCCTATGTACATAGTCCAAACGTGGTCTCATCAGGTGTCTATTTACATGGCCCAAATGTGGTCTCATCAGGTCCCTATCAATATAGTCCAAACGTGGTCTCATCAGGTCTCTATGTACATAGTCCAAACGTCGTCTCATAAGGTCCCTATGAATATAGTCCAAACGTGGTCTCATCAGGTCCCTATCTATATAGTCCAAAACATGGTCTCATCAGGTCCCTATCTATATAGTCCAAACATTGTCTCATCTGGTCTCTATGTACATAGTCCAAACGTGGTCTCATCAGGTGTCTATTTACATGGCCCAAACGTGGTCTCATCAGGTCCCTATCAATATAGTCCAAACGTGGTCTCATCAGGTCTCTATATATATAATCCAAACGTGGTTTCATCAGGTCCCTATCTATATAGTCCAAACGTGGTCTCATCAGGTCCCTATGTATATAGTCCAAACGTGGTCTCATCAGGTGTCTATTTACATGGCCCAAACGTGGTCTCATCAGGTCCCTATCAATATAGTCCAAACGTGGTCTCATCAGGTCGCAATCTATATAGTCCAAACGTGGTGTCATCTTGTCCCTATGTACAGAGTCCAAACGTGCTCTCATCAGGTCCCTATCTATTTAGTCCAAACGTGGCCTCATCAGGTCTCTATGTACATAGTCTAAACATCGTCTCATGAGGTCCCTATGAATATAGTTCAAAACATGGTCTCATCATGTCCCTATCTATATAGTCCAAACGTGGTATCATCAGGTCCATATGTAGATAGTCGAAACGTGGTTTCATCAGCTCTCTGTGTACATCGACCAAACGTGGTCTCATCAGGTCCCTATCTATATAGGTCAAACGTGGTCCCATCAAGTCCCTATGTGTACAGTCCAAACGTGGTCTCGTCAGGTCTCTATGTACATAGTCCAAACATGGTATCATCAGGTCCCTATCTATATAGTCCAAACGTAGTCTCATCAGTTCTCTATGTACATAGTCCAATCGTGGTCTCATCAGGTCCCTATGTACATAGTCCAAACGTGGTCTCATCTGGTCTCTATGGACATAGTCCAAATGTGGTCTCATCAGGTCCCTATCTATATAGTCCAAATGTAATCTCATGAGGTCCCTATGTATATAGCCCATACGTGGTCTCATCAGGTCTCTATGTACATGATCTCTATGTACGTGGTCTGATCATGTCCCTATCTATATAGTCCAAATGTCGTCTCATCTGGTCTCTATGTATAGTCCAAATATGCTCTCATCAGGTCCCTATCAATATAGTCCAAACGTGGTCTCATCAGGTGTCTACATATATAATCCAAACGTGGTTTCATCAGGTCCCTATCTATATAGTCCAAACATGGTCTTATCAGTTCGCAATCTATATAGTCCAAACGTAGTGTCATCTTGTCTCTATGTACAGAGTCTAAACGTGGTCTCATCAGGTCCCTATCTATATAGTCCAAACGTGGTCTCATCAGGTCCATATGTATATAGTCGAAACGTGGTCTCATCAGGTCTCTATGTACATGGTCCAAACGTGGTCTCATAAGGTCCTTATCTATATAGTCCAAAACGTGGTCTCCTCAGGTCCCTATCTATATAGTCCAAATGTGCTCCCATCTGGTCTCTATGTAAATAGTCCAAACGTGGTCTCATCAAGTCACTGTCTATATAGTCCTAACGTGGTCTCATCAGGCCCCTATCTATATAGTCCAAACGTGGTCTCATCAGGTCCATATGTATATAGTCGAAACGTGGTCTCATCAGTTCTCTATGTACATGGTCCAAACGTGGTCTCATAAGGTCCTTATCTCTATAGTCCAAAACGTGGTCTCCTCAGGTCCCTATCTATATAGTCCAAATGTGGTCTCATCAGGTCCCTATGTATATAGTCCAAACGTGGTCTCACCAGGTGTCTATTTACATGGCCCAAACGTGCTCTCATCAGGTCCCTATCAATATAGTCCAAACATGGTCTTATCAGGTCGCAATCTATATAGTCCAAACATAGTGTCATCTTGTCTCTCTGTACATAGTCCAAACGTCGTCTCATGAGGTCCCTATGAATATAGTCCAAACGTGGTCTCATCAGGTCCCTATCTATATAGTCCAAAATGTGGTTTCATCATGTCCCTATCTATATAGCCCAAATGTGGTCTCATCAGGTCCATATGTAGATAGTCCAAACGTGGTCTCATCAGGTCACAATCTATATAGTCCTAACGTGGTCTCATCAGGCCCCTAAATATATAGTCCTAACGTGGTCTCATCAGGTCCCTATCTATATAGTCCAAACGTGGTCTCATCTGGTCTCTATGTACATGGTCCAAACGTCTAATCAGGTCCCTATCTGTATAGTCCAAATGTGGTCTCATCAGGTCCCTATCTATACAGTCCAAACGTGGTCTCATCAGGTCCCTATCTATATACTCCAAATATGGACTCATCAGGTCCCTATCTATATAGTCCAAATGTGGCCTGATCAGGTTGCAATCTATATAGTCGAAACGTGGTGTCATCTGGTCTCTATGTACATAGTCCAAACGTGGTCTCATCAGGTCCCTATCTGTATAGCCCAAACGTGGTCTCATCAGGTCTCTATGTAGATAGTCCAAACGTCGTCTCATGAGCTCCCTATTAATATAGTCCAAACGTGGTTTCATCAGGTCCCTATCTATATATTCCAAACATGGTCTCATCAGGTCCCTATGTACATAGTCCAAACGTGGTCTCATCAGGTGCCTATTTACATGGCCCAAACGTGGTCTCATCAGGTCCCTATCAATATAGTCCAAACATGGTCTCATCAGGTCCCTATGTACATAGTCCAAACGTGGTCTCATCAGGTGCCTATTTACATGGCCCAAACGTGGTCTCATCAGGTCCCTATCAATATAGTCCAAACGTGGTCTCATCAGGTCTCTGTGTACATAGTCCAAACGTCGTCTCATAAGGTCCCTATGAATATAGTCCAAACGTGGTCTCATCAGGTCCCTATCTATATTCTCCAAAACGTGGTCTCATCAGGTCCCTATCTATATAGTCCAAACATTGTCTCATCTGGTGTCTATGTACATAGTCCAAACGTGGTCTCATCAGGTGTCTATTTACATGGCCCAAACGTGGTCTCATCAGGTCCCTATCAATATAGTCCAAACGTGGTCTCATCAGGTCCCTATGTATATAGTCCAAACGTGGTCTCATCAGGTGTCTATTTACATGGCCCAAACGTGGTCTCATCAGGTCCCTATCAATATAGTCCAAACGTGGTCTCATCAGGTCACAATCTATATAGTCCAAACGTGGTATCATCTTGTCCCTATGTACAGAGTCCAAATGTGGTCTCATCAGGTCCCTATCTATATAGTCCAAACGTGGTCTCATCAGGTCTCTATGTACATAGTCTAAACGTCGTCTCATGAGGTCCCTATGAATATAGTCCAAAACGTGGTCTCATCATGTCCCTATCTATATAGTCCAAACGTGGTATCATCAGGTCCATATGTAGATAGTCGAAACGTGGTTTCATCAGCTCTCTGTGCACATCGACCAAACGTGGTCTCATCAGGTCCCTATCTATATAGTCCAAACGTGGTCTCATCAGGTCTCTATGTACATAGTCCAAACATGGTATCATCAGGTCCCTATCTATATAGTCCAAACGTAGTCTCATCAGTTCTCTATGTACATAGTCCAATCGTGGTCTCATCAGGTCCCTATGTATATAGTCCAAACGTGGTCTCATCTGGTCTCTATGGACATAGTCCAAATGTGGTCTCATCATGTCCCTATCTATATAGTCCAAACGTGGTATCATCAGGTCCATACGTAGATAGTCGAAACGTGGTTTCATCAGCTCTCTGTGCACATCGACCAAACGTGGTCTCATCAGGTCCCTATCTATATAGTCCAAACGTGGTCTCATCAGGTCCCTATGTACATAGTCCAAACGTGGTCTCATCAGGTGCCTATTTACATGGCCCAAACGTGGTCTCATCAGGTCCCTATCAATATAGTCCAAACGTGGTCTCATCAGGTCTCTGTGTACATAGTCCAAACGTCGTCTCATAAGGTCCCTATGAATATAGTCCAAACGTGGTCTCATCAGGTCCCTATCTATATTCTCCAAAACGTGGTCTCATCAGGTCCCTATCTATATAGTCCAAACATTGTCTCATCTGGTGTCTATGTACATAGTCCAAACGTGGTCTCATCAGGTGTCTATTTACATGGCCCAAACGTGGTCTCATCAGGTCCCTATCAATATAGTCCAAACGTGGTCTCATCAGGTCCCTATGTATATAGTCCAAACGTGGTCTCATCAGGTGTCTATTTGCATGGCCCAAACGTGGTCTCATCAGGTCCCTATCAATATAGTCCAAACGTGGTCTCATCAGGTCACAATCTATATAGTCCAAACGTGGTATCATCTTGTCCCTATGTACAGAGTCCAAATGTGGTCTCATCAGGTCCCTATCTATATAGTCCAAACGTGGTCTCATCAGGTCTCTATGTACATAGTCTAAACGTCGTCTCATGAGGTCCCTATGAATATAGTCCAAAACGTGGTCTCATCATGTCCCTATCTATATAGTCCAAACGTGGTATCATCAGGTCCATATGTAGATAGTCGAAACGTGGTTTCATCAGCTCTCTGTGCACATCGACCAAACGTGGTCTCATCAGGTCCCTATCTATATAGTCCAAACGTGGTCTCATCAGGTCTCTATGTACATAGTCCAAACATGGTATCATCAGGTCCCTATCTATATAGTCCAAACGTAGTCTCATCAGTTCTCTATGTACATAGTCCAATCGTGGTCTCATCAGGTCCCTATGTATATAGTCCAAACGTGGTCTCATCTGGTCTCTATGGACATAGTCCAAATGTGGTCTCATCATGTCCCTATCTATATAGTCCAAACGTGGTATCATCAGGTCCATACGTAGATAGTCGAAACGTGGTTTCATCAGCTCTCTGTGCACATCGACCAAACGTGGTCTCATCAGGTCCCTATCTATATAGTCCAAACGTGGTCTCATCAGGTCTCTATGTACATAGTCCAAACATGGTATCATCAGGTCCCTATCTATATAGTCCAAACGTAGTCTCATCAGTTCTCTATGTACATAGTCCAATCGTGGTCTCATCAGGTCCCTATGTATATAGTCCAAACGTGGTCTCATCTGGTCTCTATGGACATAGTCCAAATGTGGTCTCATCAGGTCCCTATCTATATAGTCCAAACGTAATCTCATGAGGTCCCTATGTATATAGCCCATACGTGGTCTCATCAGGTCTCTATGTACATGATCTCTATGTACGTGGTCTGATCATGTCCCTATCTATATAGTCCAAATGTCGTCTCATCTGGTCTCTATGTATAGTCCAAATATGCTCTCATCAGGTCCCTATCAATATAGTCCAAACGTGGTCTCATCAGGTGTCTACATATATAATCCAAACGTAGTTTCATCAGGTCCCTATCTATATAGTCCAAACATGGTCTTATCAGTTCGCAATCTATATAGTCCAAACGTAGTGTCATCTTGTCTCTATGTACAGAGTCTAAACGTGGTCTCATCAGGTCCCTATCTATATAGTCCAAACGTGGTCTCATCAGGTCCATATGTATATAGTCGAAACGTGGTCTCATCAGGTCTCTATGTACATGGTCCAAACGTGGTCTCATAAGGTCCTTATCTATATAGTCCAAAACGTGGTCTCCTCAGGTCCCTATCTATATAGTCCAAATGTGCTCCCATCTGGTCTCTATGTAAATAGTCCAAACGTGGTCTCATCAAGTCACTGTCTATATAGTCCTAACGTGGTCTCATCAGGCCCCTATCTATATAGTCCAAATGTGGTCTCATCAGGTCCATATGTATATAGTCGAAACGTGGTCTCATCAGTTCTCTATGTACATGGTCCAAACGTGGTCTCATAAGGTCCTTATCTATATAGTCCAAAACGTGGTCTCCTCAGGTCCCTATCTATATAGTCCAAATGTGGTCTCATCAGGTCCCTATGTATATAGTCCAAACGTGGTCTCACCAGGTGTCTATTTACATGGCCCAAACGTGGTCTCATCAGGTCCCTATCAATATAGTCCAAACATGGTCTTATCAGGTCGCAATCTATATAGTCCAAGCATAGTGTCATCTTGTCTCTATGTACAGAGTCCAAACGTGGTCTCATCAGGTCCCTATCTATATAGTCCAAACGTGGTCTCATCAGGTCTCTCTGTACATAGTCCAAACGTCGTCTCATGAGGTCCCTATGAATATAGTCCAAACGTGGTCTCATCAGGTCCCTATCTATATAGTCCAAAATGTGGTCTCATCATGTCCCTATCTATATAGCCCAAATGTGGTCTCATCAGGTCCATATGTAGATAGTCCAAACGTGGTCTCATCAGGTCACAATCTATATAGTCCTAACGTGGTCTCATCAGGCCCCTAAATATATAGTCCTAACGTGGTCTCATCAGGTCCCTATCTATATAGTCCAAACGTGGTCTCATCTGGTCTCTATGTACATGGTCCAAACGTCTAATCAGGTCCCTATCTGTATAGTCCAAATGTGGTCTCATCAGGTCCCTATCTATACAGTCCAAACGTGGTCTCATCAGGTCCCTATCTATATACTCCAAATATGGACTCATCAGGTCCCTATCTATATAGTCCAAATGTGGCCTGATCAGGTCGCAATCTATATAGTCGAAACGTGGTGTCATCTGGTCTCTATGTACATAGTCCAAACGTGGTCTCATCAGGTCCCTATCTGTATAGCCCAAACGTGGTCTCATCAGGTCTCTATGTAGATAGTCCAAACGTCGTCTCATGAGCTCCCTATTAATATAGTCCAAACGTGGTTTCATCAGGTCCCTATCTATATATTCCAAACATGGTCTCATCAGGTCCCTATGTACATAGTCCAAACGTGGTCTCATCAGGTGCCTATTTACATGGCCCAAACGTGGTCTCATCAGGTCTCTATGTAGATAGTCCAAACGTCGTCTCATGAGCTCCCTATTAATATAGTCCAAACGTGGTCTCATCAGGTCCCTATGTATATAGTCCAAACGTTGTCTCATCTGGTCTCTATGTACATAGTCCAAACGTGGTCTCATCAGGTCCCTATGTAGATAGTCCAACTGTAATCTCATCAGGTCCCTGTGTATATAGCCCAAACATGGTCTCATCAGGTCCATATCTATATAGTCCAAACGTGGTCTCATCAGGTCCATATCTATATAATCCAAACGTGGTCTCATCAGATCTCTGCATATATAAACAAAAGTGGTTTCATCAGGTCCCTATCTATGTAGTCCAAACGTGGTCTCATCAGATCCCAATGTATATAGTCCAAATGTGGTCTCATCAGGTCCCTATCAATATAGCCCAAACGTGGTCTCATCAGGTCCCTATCGATATAGTCCAAAGGTAATCTCATCAGGTCCCTATGTATAGAGTCCAAACGTTGTTTCATCTGGTCTCTATGTACATAGTCCAAACGTGGTCTCATCAGGTCCCTATCTAGATAGTCCAAATGTAATCTCATCAGGTCCCTGTGTATATAGCTCAAACATGGTCTCATCAGTCCCTATCTATATAGTCCAAACGTGGTCTCATCAGCTCTCTGTGTACATCGACCAAACGTGGTCTCATCAGGTCCCAATCTATATAGTCCAAACGTGGTCTCATCAGGTCTCTATGTACATAGTACAAATGTGGACTCATCAGGTCCATATCTATATAGTCCAAACGTGGTCTCATCAGGTCCATATCTATGTAATCCAAACGTGGTCTCATCAGGTCTCTATATATATAGTCCAAACATGGTATCATCAGGTCCCTATGTATATAGTCCAAACGTAGTCTCATCGGTTCTCTATGTACATAGTCCAAACGTGGTCTCATCAGGTCCCTATCTATATAGTCCAAATATGGTCTCATCAGGTCCCTATCTATATAGTCCAAATGTGGCCTCATCAGGTCTCTATGTACATGATCTCTATGTACGTGGTCTCATCATGACCTTATCCATATAGTCCAAACGTCGTTTCATCTCGTCTGTATGTATAGTCCAAGTATGCTCTCCTCAGGTCCCTATAAATATAGTCCAAAAATGGTCTCATCAGGTTCCTATCTATATAGTCCAAACATGTTCCCATCAGGTCCCCATGTATATAATGCAAACGTGTTCTCATCACGTCTCTATGTACATAGTCCAAACGTGGTCTCATCAGGTCCCTATCTATATAGTCCAAACGTGGTCTCATCAGCTCTCTGTGTACATCGACAAAACGTGTTCTCATCAGGTCCCTATCTATATAGTCCAAACGTGGTCTCGTCAGGTCTCTATGTACATAGTCCAAACATGGTATCATCAGGTCCCTATCTATATAGTCCAAACGTAGTCTCATCAGTTCTCTATGTACATAGTCCAAACGTGGTCTCATCAGGTGTCTATTTACATGGCCCAAACGTGGTCTCCTTAGGTCCCTATCTATATAGTCCAAACGTGGTCTCATCAGGTCGCAATCTATATAGTCCAAATGTGGTGTCATCAGGTCTCTATGAACAAAGTCCAAACGTCGTCTCATGAAGTCCCTATGAATATAGTCCAAACGTGGTCTCATCAGGACCCTATCTATATCGTCCAAAACGTGGTCTCATCATGTCCCTATCGATATAGTCCAAACGTGGTCTCATCAGGTCCATATGTATATAGTCGAAACGTGGTCTCATCAGGTCTCTATGTACATGGTCCAAACGTGGTCTCATAAGGTCCTTATCTCTATAGTCCAAAACGTGGTCTCCTCAGGTCCCTATCGATATAGTCCAAATGTGCTCCCATCTGGTCTCTATGTAAATAGTCCAAACGTGGTCTCATCAAGTCACTGTCTATATAGTCCTAACGTGGTCTCATCAGGCCCCTATCTATATAGTCCAAACGTGGTCTCATCAGGTCCATATGTATATAGTCGAAACGTGGTCTCATCAGGTCTCTATGTACATGGTCCAAACGTGGTCTCATAAGGTCCTTATCTATATAGTCCAAAACGTGGTCTCCTCAGGTCCCTATCTATATAGTCCAAATGTGGTCTCATCAGGTCCCTATGTATATAGTCCAAACGTGGTCTCATCAGGTGTCTATTTACATGGCCCAAAAGTGGTCTCATCAGGTCCCTATCAATATAGTCCAAACATGGTCTTATCAGGTCGCAATCTATATAGTCCAAACGTAGTGTCATCTTGTCTCTATGTACAGAGTCCAAACGTGGTCTCATCAGGTCCCTATCTATATAGTCCAAATGTGGTCTCATCAGGTCTCTCTGTACATAGTCCAAACGTCGTCTCATGAGGTCCCTATGAATATAGTCCAAACGTGGTCTCATCAGGTCCCTATCTATATAGTCCCAAATGTGGTCTCATCATATCCCTATCTATATAGCCCAAACGTGGTCTCATCAGGTCCATATGTAGATAGTCCAAACGTGGTCTCATCAGGTCACAATGTATATAATCCTAACGTGGTCTCATCAGGCCCCTAAATATATAGTCCTAACGTGGTCTCATCAGGTCCCTATCTATATAGTCCAAACGTGGTCTCATCTGGTCTCTATGTACATGGTCCAAACGTCTAATCAGGTCCCTATCTGTATAGTCCAAATGTGGTCTCATCAGGTCCCTATCTATACAGTCCAAACGTGGTCTCATCAGGTCCCTATCTATATACTCCAAATATGGACTCATCAGGTCCCTATCTATATAGTCCAAATGTGGCCTGATCAGGTCGCAATCTATATAGTCCAAACGTGGTGTCATCTGGTCTCTATGTACATAGTCCAAACGTGGTCTCATCAGGTCCCTATCTGTATAGCCCAAACGTGGTCTCATCAGGTCTCTATGTAGATAGTCCAAACGTCGTCTCATGAGGTCCCTATTAATATAGTCCAAATGTGGTCTCATCAGGTCCCTATGTTTATAGTCCAAACGTTGTCTCATCTGGTCTCTATGTACATAGTCCAAACGTGGTCTCATCAGGTCCCTATGTAGATAGTCCAACTGTAATCTTATCAGGTCCCTGTGTATATAGCCCAAACATGGTCTCATCAGGTCCATATCTATATAGTCCAAACGTGGTCTCATCAGGTCCATATCTATATAATCCAAACATGGTCTCATCAGGTCTCTGCATATATAAACAAAAGTGGTTTCATCAGGTCCCTATCTATGTAGTCCAAACGTGGTCTCATCAGATCCCAATGTATATAGTCCAAACGTGGTCTCATCAGGTCCCTATCAATATAGTCCAAACGTGGTCTCATCAGGTCCCTATCGATATAGTCCAAAGGTAATCTCAACAGGTCCCTATGTATATAGCGCAAACGTGGTCTCATCAGGTCTCTATGTACATGATCTCTATGTACGTGGTCTCATCATGACCCTATCCATATAGTCCAAACGTCGTTTCATCTGGTCTGTATGTATAGTCCAAGTATACTCTCATCAGGTCCCTATAAATATAGTCCAACCATGGTCTCATCAGGTTCCTATCTATATAGTCCAAAATGTGGTCTCATCAGGTCCCTATGTATATAGTCCAAACGTTGTTTCATCTGGTCTCTATGTACATAGTCCAAACGTGGTCTCATCAGGTCCCTATCTAGATAGTCCAAATGTAATCTCATCAGGTCCCTGTGTATATAGCTCAAACATGGTCTCATGAGACCCTATCTATATAGTCCAAACGTGGTCTCATCAGCTCTCTGTGTACATCGACCAAACGTGGTCTCATCAGGTCCCAATCTATATAGTCCAAACGTGGTCTCATCAGGTCTCTATGTACATAGTACAAATGTGGACTCATCAGTTCCATATCTATATAGTCCAAACGTGGTCTCATCGGGTCCATATCTATGTAATCCAAACGTGGTCTCATCAGGTCTCTATATATATAGTCCAAACATGGTATCATCAAGTCCCTATCTATATAGTCCAAATGTGGCCTCATCAGGTCTCTATGTACATGATCTTTATGTACGTGGTCTCATCATGACCTTATCCATATAGTCCAAACGTCGTTTCATCTCGTCTGTATGTATAGTCCAAGTATGCTCTCCTCAGGTCCCTATAAATATAGTCCAAAAATGGTCTCATCAGGTTCCTATCTATATAGTCCAAACATGTTCCCATCAGGTCCCCATGTATATAATGCAAACGTGGTCTCATCACGTCTCTATGTACATAGTCCAAACGTGGTCTCATCAGGTCCCTATCTATATAGTCCAACGTGGTCTCATCAGCTCTCTGTGTACATCGACAAAACGTGGTCTCATCGGGTCCCTATCTATATAGTCCAAACGTGGTCTCGTCAGGTCTCTATGTACATAGTCCAAACATGGTATCATCAGGTCCCTATCTATATAGTCCAAACGTAGTCTCATCAGTTCTCTATGTACATAGTCCAAACGTGGTCTCATCAGGTCCCTATCTATATAGTCCAAATGTGCTCTCATCAGGTCGATATCAATATAGTCCAAACGTGTTCTATCAGGTCCCTATGTATATAGTCCAAACGTGGTCTCATCAGCTGTCTATTTACATGGCCCAAACGTAGTCTCCTTAGGTCCCTATCAATATTGTCCAAACGTGGTCTCATCAGGTGTCTATTTACATGGCCTAAACGTGGTCTCCTTAGGTCCCTATCTATATAGTCCAAACGTGGTCTCATCAGGTCGCAATCTATATAGTCCAAATGTGGTGTCATCAGGTCTCTATGTACATAGTCCAAACGTTGTCTCATGAGGTCCCTATGAATATAGTCTAAACGTGGTCTCATCAGGACCCTATCTATATAGTCCAAAACGTGGTCTCATCAGGTCCATATGTATATAGTCGAAACGTGGTCTCATCAGGTCTCTATGTACATGGTCCAAACGTGGTCTCATAAGGTCCTTATCTATATAGTCCAAAACGTGGTCTCCTCAGGTCCCTATCTATATAGTCCAAATGTGCTCCCATCTGGTCTCTATGTAAATAGTCCAAACGTGGTCTCATCAAGTCACTGTCTATATAGTCCTAACGTGGTCTCATCAGGCCCCTATCTATATAGTCCTAACGTAGTCTCATCAGGTCCCTACCTATATAGTCCAAACGTGGTGTCATCAGGTCACTATCTATATAGTTCAAATGTAGTCTCATCAGGTGTCTATGTACATAGTCCAAACATGGTCTCATCAGGTCCCTATCTATATAGTCCAGAAGTGGTCTCATCAGGTCTCTATGTACATAGTCCAAATGTGGACTCATCAGGTCCATATCTATATAGTCCAAACGTGGTCTTATCAGGTCCATATCTATATAATCCAAACGTGGTCTCATCAGGTGTCTACGTACATAGTCCAAACATGGTATCATCAGGTCCCTATCTATATAGTCCAAACGTAGTCTCATAGGTTCTCTATGTACATAGTCCAAACGTGGTCTCATCAGGTCCCTATCTATATAGTCCAAATGTGGTCTCATCAGGTGCATATCTATATAGTCTAAACGTGGTCTCATCAGGTCCCTATCTATATAGTCCAAACGTGGTCTCATCAGGTCCCTATCTATATAGTCCAAACGTGGTCTCATTAGGTTGTCTATTTACATGACCCAAACGTGGTCTCATCAGGTCCCTATGTATATAGTCCAAACGTGGTCTCATCTGGTCTCTATGTACATGGTCCAAACGTCTCATCAGGTCCCTATCTGTATAGTCCAAATGTGGTCTCATCAGGTCCCAATCTATATAGTCCAAACGTGGTCTCATCAGGTCTCTATGTACATAGTCCAAATGTGGTCTCATCAGGTCCCTATCTATACAGTCCAAACGTGGTCTCATCAGGTCCCTATCTATATACTCCAAATATGGTCTCATCACGTCCCTATCTATATAGTCCAAATGTGGCCTGATCAGGTCGCAATCTATATAGTCCAAACGTGGTGTCATCTGGTCTCTATGTACATAGTCCAAACGTGGTCTCATCAGGTCCCTATCTGTATAGCCCAAACGTGGTCTCATCAGGTCTCTATGTAGATAGTCCAATCGTCGTCTCATGAGCTCCCTATTAATATAGTCCAAACGTGGTCTCATCAGGTCCCTCTCTATATAGTCCAAAACGTGGTCTCATCAGGTCCCTATGTATATAGTCCAAACGTTGTCTCATCTGGTCTCTATGTACATAGTCCAAACGTGGTCTCATCAGGTCCCTATGTAGATAGTCCAACTGTAATCTCATCAGGTCCCTGTGTATATAGCCCAAACATGGTCTCATCAGGTCCATATCTATATAGTCCAAACGTGGTCTCATCAGGTCCATATCTATATAATCCAAACATGGTCTCATCAGGTCTCTATGTACATAGTCCAAACATGGTATCATCAGTTCCCTATCTATATAGTCCAAACGTAGTCTCATCGGTTCTCTATGTACATAGTCCAAAAGTGGCCTCATCAGGTCCCTATCTATGTAGTCCAAACGTGGTCTCATCAGATCCCAATGTATATAGTCCAAACGTAGTCTCATCGGTTCTCTATGTACATAGTCCAAACGTGGTCTCATCAGGTCCCTATCTATATAGTCCAAATATGGTCTCATCAAGTCCCTATCTATATAGTCCAAATGTGGCCTCATCAGGTCTCTGTGTACATGATCTTTATGTACGTGGTCTCATCATGACCTTATCCATATAGTCCAAACGTCGTTTCATCTCGTCTGTATGTATAGTCCAAGTATGCTCTCCTCAGGTCCCTATAAATATAGTCCAAAAATGGTCTCATCAGGTTCCTATCTATATAGTCCAAACATGTTCCCATCAGGTCCCCATGTATATAATGCAAACGTGGTCTCATCACGTCTCTATGTACATAGTCCAAACGTGGTCTCATCAGGTCCCTATCTATATAGTCCAAACGTGGTCTCATCAGCTCTCTGTGTACATCGACAAAACGTGGTCTCATCAGGTCCCTATCTATATAGTCCAAACGTGGTCTCGTCAGGTCTCTATGTACATAGTCCAAACATGGTATCATCAGGTCCCTATCTATATAGTCCAAACGTAGTCTCATCAGTTCTCTATGTACATAGTCCAAACGTGGTCTCATCAGGTCCCTATCTATATAGTCCAAATGTGCTCTCATCAGGTCCATATCAATATAGTCCAAACGTGTTCTATCAGGTCCCTATGTATATAGTCCAAACGTGGTCTCATCAGGTGTCTATTTACATGGCCCAAACGTGGTCTCCTTAGGTCCCTATCAATATTGTCCAAACGTGGTCTCATCAGGTGTCTATTTACATGGCCTAAACGTGGTCTCCTTAGGTCCCTATCTATATAGTCCAAACGTGGTCTCATCAGGTCGCAATGTATATAGTCCAAATGTGGTGTCATCAGGTCTCTATGTACATAGTCCAAACGTTGTCTCATGAGGTCCCTATGAATATAGTCTAAACGTGGTCTCATCAGGACCCTATCTATATAGTCCAAAACGTGGTCTCATCAGGTCCATATGTATATAGTCGAAACGTGGTCTCATCAGGTCTCTATGTACATGGTCCAAACGTGGTCTCATAAGGTCCTTATCTATATAGTCCAAAACGTGGTCTCCTCAGGTCCCTATCTATATAGTCCAAATGTGCTCCCATCTGGTCTCTATGTAAATAGTCCAAACGTGGTCTCATCAAGTCACTGTCTATATAGTCCTAACGTGGTCTCATCAGGCCCCTATCTATATAGTCCTAACGTAGTCTCATCAGGTCCCTACCTATATAGTCCAAACGTGGTGTCATCAGGTCACTATCTATATAGTTCAAATGTAGTCTCATCTGGTCTCTATGTACATAGTCCAAACGTGGTCTCATCAGGTCCCTATCTGTATAGCCCAAACGTGGTCTCATCAGGTCTCTATGTAGATAGTCCAAACGTCGTCTCATGAGCTCCCTATTAATATAGTCCAAACGTGGTCTCATCAGGTCCCTCTCTATATAGTCCAAAACGTGGTCTCATCAGGTCCCTATGTATATAGTCCAAACGTTGTCTCATCTGGTCTCTATGTACATAGTCCAAACGTGGTCTCATCAGGTCCCTATGTAGATAGTCCAACTGTAATCTCATCAGGTCCCTGTGTATATAGCCCAAACATGGTCTCATCAGGTCCATATCTATATAGTCCAAACGTGGTGTCATCAGGTCACTATCTATATAGTTCAAATGTAGTCTCATCAGGTGTCTATGTACATAGTCCAAACGTGGTCTCATCTGGTCTCTATGTACATGGTCCAAACGTCTCATCAGGTCCCTATCTGTATAGTCCAAATGTGGTCTCATCAGGTCCCAATCTATATAGTCCAAACGTGGTCTCATCAGGTCTCTATGTACATAGTCCAAACGTGGTCTCATCAGGTCCCTATCTATACAGTCCAAACGTGGTCTCATCAGGTCCCTATCTATATACTCCAAATATGGTCTCATCACGTCCCTATCTATATAGTCCAAATGTGGCCTGATCAGGTCGCAATCTATATAGTCCAAACGTGGTGTCATCTGGTCTCTATGTACATAGTCCAAACGTGGTCTCATCAGGTCCCTATCTGTATAGCCCAAACGTGGTCTCATCAGGTCTCTATGTAGATAGTCCAAACGTCGTCTCATGAGCTCCCTATTAATATAGTCCAAATGTGGTCTCATCAGGTCCCTCTCTATATAGTCCAAAACGTGGTCTCATCAGGTCCCTATGTATATAGTCCAAACGTTGTCTCATCTGGTTTCTATGTACATAGTCCAAACGTGGTCTCATCAGGTCCCTATGTAGATAGTCCAACTGTAATCTCATCAGGTCCCTGTGTATATAGCCCAAACATGGTCTCATCAGGTCCATATCTATATAGTCCAAACGTGGTCTCATCAGCTCTCTGTGTACATCGACAAAACGTGGTCTCATCAGGTCCCTATCTATATAGTCCAAACGTGGTCTCGTCAGGTCTCTATGTACATAGTCCAAACATGGTATCATCAGGTCCCTATCTATATAGTCCAAATGTGCTCTCATCAGGTCCATATCAATATAGTCCAAACGTGTTCTATCAGGTCCCTATGTATATAGTCCAAACGTGGTCTCATCAGCTGTCTATTTACATGGCCCAAACGTAGTCTCCTTAGGTCCCTATCAATATTGTCCAAACGTGGTCTCATCAGGTGTCTATTTACATGGCCTAAACGTGGTCTCCTTAGGTCCCTATCTATATAGTCCAAACGTGGTCTCATCAGGTCGCAATCTATATAGTCCAAATGTGGTGTCATCAGGTCTCTATCTATATAGTCCAAACGTGGTCTCATCAGGTCCCTATCTATATAGTCCAAACGTGGTCTCATTAGGTTGTCTATTTACATGACCCAAACGTGGTCTCATCAGGTCCCTATGTATATAGTCCAAACGTGGTCTCATCTGGTCTCTATGTACATGGTCCAATCGTCTCATCAGGTCCCTATCTGTATAGTCCAAATGTGGTCTCATCAGGTCCCAATCTATATAGTCCAAACGTGGTCTCATCAGGTCTCTATCTATATAGTCCAAATGTGGTCTCATCAGGTCCCAATCTATATAGTCCAAACGTGGTCTCATCTGGTCTCTATGTATAGTCCAAATATGCTCTCATCAGGTCCCTATCAATATAGTCCAAACGTGGTCTCATCAGGTGTCTACATATATAATCCAAACGTAGTTTCATCAGGTTCCTATCTATATAGTCCAAACATGGTCTTATCAGTTCGCAATCTATATAGTCCAAACGTAGTGTCATCTTGTCTCTATGTACAGAGTCTAAACGTGGTCTCATCAGGTCCCTATCTATATAGTCCAAACGTGGTCTCATCAGGTCCATATGTATATAGTCGAAACGTGGTCTCATCAGGTCTCTATGTACATGGTCCAAACGTGGTCTCATAAGGTCCTTATCTATATAGTCCAAAACGTGGTCTCCTCAGGTCCCTATCTATATAGTCCAAATGTGCTCCCATCTGGTCTCTATGTAAATAGTCCAAACGTGGTCTCATCAAGTCACTGTCTATATAGTCCTAACGTGGTCTCATCAGGCCCCTATCTATATAGTCCAAATGTGGACTCATCAGGTCCATATGTATATAGTCGAAACGTGGTCTCATCAGTTCTCTATGTACATGGTCCAAACGTGGTCTCATAAGGTCCTTATCTATATAGTCCAAAACGTGGTCTCCTCAGGTCCCTATCTATATAGTCCAAATGTGGTCTCATCAGGTCCCTATGTATATAGTCCAAACGTGGTCTCACCAGGTGTCTATTTACATGGCCCAAACGTGGTCTCATCAGGTCCCTATCAATATAGTCCAAACATGGTCTTATCAGGTCGCAATCTATATAGTCCAAGCATAGTGTCATCTTGTCTCTATGTACAGAGTCCAAACGTGGTCTCATCAGGTCCCTATCTATATAGTCCAAATATGGTCTCATCAGGTCCCTATCTATGTAGTCCAAATGTGGCCTCATCAGGTCTCTATGTACATGATCTCTATGTACGTGGTCTCATCATGACCCTATCCTTATAGTCCAAACGTCATTTCATCTGGTCTGTATGTATAGTCCAAGTATGCTCTCATCAGGTCCCTATAAATATATTCCAATAATGGTCTCATCAGGTTCCTATCTATATAGTCCAAACATGGTCCCATCAGGTCCCCATGTATATAATGCAAACGTGGTCTCATCACGTCTCTATGTACATAGTCCAAACGTGGTCTCATCAGGTCCCTATCTATATAGTCGAAACGTGGTCTCATCAGCTCTCTGTGTACATCGACAAAACGTGCTCTCATCAGGTCCCTATCTATATAGTCCAAATGTGGTCTCGTCAGGTCTCTATGTACATAGTCCAAACATGGTATCATCAGGTCCCTATCTATATAGTCCAAACGTAGTCTCATCAGTTCTCTATGTACATAGTCCAAACGTGGTCTCCTTAGGTCCCTATCAATATAGTCCAAACGTGGTCTCATCAGGTGTCTATTTACATGGCCCAAACGTGGTCTCCTTAGGTCCCTATCTATATAGTCCAAACGTGGTCTCATCAGGTCGCAATCTATATAGTCCAAATGTGGTGTCATCAGGTCTCTATGTACATAGTCCAAACGTCGTCTCATGAGGTCCCTATGAATATAGTCCAAACGTGGTCTCATCAGGACCCTATCTATATAGTCCGAAACGTGGTCTGATCATGTCCCTATCTATATAGTCCAAACGTGGTCTCATCAGGTCCATATGTATATAGTCGAAACGTGGTCTCATCAGGTCCCTATTTATATAGTCCAAACGTGGTCTCATTAGGTCCCAATCTATATAGTCCAAACGTGGTCTCATCAGGTCTCTATGTACATAGTCGAAATGTGGTCTCATCAGGTCCCTAAATATACAGTCCAAACGTGGTCTCATCAAGTCCCTATCTATATACTCCAAATATGGTCTCATCAGGTCCCTATCTATATAGTCCAAATGTGGCCTCATCAGGTCGCAATCTATATCGACCAAACGTGGTCTCATCAGGTCCCTATATATATAGTCCAAATGTGGTTTCATCAGGTCTCTATGTACATAGTCCAAACGTGGACTCATCAGGTCCATATCTGTATAGTCCAACCTTGGTCACTTCAGCTCTCTGTGTACATCGACCAAACGTGGTCTCATCAGGTCCCAATCTATGTAGTCCAAACGTGTTCTCATCAGGTCTCTATGTACATAGTCCAAATGTGGACTCATCAGGTCCATATCTATATAGTCCAAACATGGTCTTATCAGGCCCATATCTATATAATCCAAACGTGGTCTCATCAGATGTCTACGTACATAGTCCAAACATAGTATCATCAGGTCCCTATCTATATAGTCCAAACGTAGTCTCATCGGTTCTCTATGTACATAGTCCAAACGTGGTCTCATCAGGTCCCTATCTATATAGTCCAAATGTGGTCTCATCAGGTCCATATCTATATAGTCTAAACGTGGTCTCATCAGGTCCCTATCTATATAGTCCAAACGTGGTCTCATCAGGTCCCTATCTATATAGTCCAAACGTGGTCTCATTAGCTTGTCTATTTACATGACCCAAACGTGGTCTCATCAGGTCCCTATGTATATAGTCCAAACGTCGTCTCATCTGGTCTCTAGGTATAGTCCAAGTATGCTCTCATCAGGTCCCTATCAATATAGTCCAAACATGGTCTCATCAGGTTCCTATCTGTATAGTCCAAACGTGGTCTTATCAGGTCCATATCTATATAATCCAAACATGGTCTCATCAGGTTCCTATGTATATAGTCCAAACATGGTCCCATCAGGTCGCTATGTATATCCTGCAAACGTGGTCTCATCACGTCGCTATGTACATTGTCCAAATGTGCTCTCATCAGGTCCCTATCTATATAGTCCAAACGTGGTCTCATCTGCTCTCTGGGTACATCGACCAAACGTGGTCTCATCAGGTCCCTATCTATATAGTCCAAACGTGGTCTCATCAGGTCTCTATGTACATAGTCCAAACGTGGTCTCATCAGGTCCCTATCTATATAGTCCAAATGTGCTCTAATCAGGTCCATATCTATATTGTCCAAACGTGGTCTCATCAGGTCCCTATGTATATAGTCCAAATGTGGTCTCATCAGGTGTCTATTTACATGGCCCAAACGTGATCTCATTAGGGCCCTATCAATATAGTCCAAACGTCGTCTCATCAGCTCGCAATCTATATAGTCCAAACGTGGTGTCATCTTGTCTCTATGTACAGAGTCCAAACGTGGTCTCATCAGGTCCCTATCTATATAGTCCAAACGTGGTCTCATCAGGTCTCTATGTACATAGTCCAAACGTCGTCTCATGAGGTCCCTATGAATATAGTCCAAACGTGGTCTCATCATGTCCCTATCTATATAGTCCAAAAGTGGTCTCATCAGGTCTCTATGTACATAGTCCAAACGTGGTCTCATCAGCTCTCTATGTACATGGTCCTTATGTACGAGGTCTCATCAGGTCCTATGTATATAGTCCAAACGTGGTCTCATCAAGTTCCTATCTATATAATCCAAATGTGGTCTCATCAGGTCTCTATGTACATAGTCCAAACGAGGTCTCATCAGGTCCATATCTATATTGTCCAAACGTGGTCTCATCAGGTCCCAATCTATATAGTCGAAACGTGGTCTGATCAGGTCTCTATGTACATAGTCCAAACGTGGTCTCATCAGGTCCATATCTATATAATCGAAACGTGGTCTCATCAGGTCTCTATGTACATCGTCCAAACAAGGTATCATCAGGTCCCTATCTATATAGTCCAAACGTAGTCTCATCGGTTCTCTATGTACATAGTCCAAACGTGGACTCATCAGGTCCCTATCTATATAGTCCAAATGTGGTCTCATCAGGTCCATATCTATATAGTCCAAACGTGGTCTCATCAGGTCCCAATCTATATACTCCAAACGTGGTCTCATCAGATCTCTATGTACATAGTCCAAACGTGGTCTCATCAGTTCCCTATCCATATAGTCCAAACGTGGTCTCATCAGGTCCCTATCTATATAGTCCAAATATGGTCTCATCAGGTGCCTACCTATATAGTCCGAATGTGGCCTCATCATATCTTTACATATATAATCCAAACGTGGTTTCATCAGGTCCCTATCTATATAGTCCAAACGTGGTCTCATCAGGTCCCTATCTGTATAGCCCAAACGTGGTCTCATCAGGTCTCTATGTACATAGTCCAAACGTCGTCTCATGAGGTCCCTATGAATATAGTCCAAACGTGCTCTCATCAGGTCCCTATCTATATAGTCCAAAACGTGGTCTCATCAGCTCCCTATCTATATAGTCCAAACGTTGTCTCATCTGGTCTCTATGTACATAGTCCAAAGGTTGTCTCATCTGGTCTCTATGTTCATAGTCCAAACGTAATCTCATCACGTCCCTATGTATATAGCCCAAACGTGGTCTCATCAGGTCTCTATGTATATAGTCCAAACGTGGTCTGATCAGGTGTCTATTTACATGGCCCAAACGTGGTCTTATCAGGTCTATATATACATAGTCCAAACGTCGTCTCATGAGGTCGCTATGAATATAGTCGAAACGTGGTCTCATCAGGTCCCTATCTATATAGTCCAAACGTAGTCTCATCGGTTCTCTATGTACATAGTCCAAACGTGGACTCATCAGGTCCCTATCTATATAGTCCAAATGTGGTCTCATCAGGTCCATATCTATATAGTCCAAACGTGGTCTCATCAGGTCCCAATCTATATACTCCAAACGTGGTCTCATCAGGTCTCTATGTACATAGTCCAAACGTGGTCTCATCAGTTCCCTATCTATATAGTCCAAACGTGGTCTCCTCAGGTCCCTATCTATATAGTCCAAATATGGTCTCATCAGGTGCCTACCTATATAGTCCAAATGTGGCCTCATCATATCTTTACATATATAATCCAAACGTGGTTTCATCAGGTCCCTATCTATATAGTCCAAACGTGGTCTCATCAGGTCCCTATCTGTATAGCCCAAACGTGGTCTCATCAGGTCTCTATGTACATAGTCCAAACGTCGTCTCATGAGGTCCCTATGAATATAGTCCAAAAGTGCTCTCATCAGGTCCCTATCTATATAGTCCAAAACGTGGTCTCATCAGCTCCCTATCTATATAGTCCAAACGTTGTCTCATCTGGTCTCTATGTACATAGTCCAAAGGTTGTCTCATCTGGTCTCTATGTTCATAGTCCAAACGTAATCTCATCACGTCCCTATGTATATAGCCCAAACGTGGTCTCATCAGGTCTCGATGTATATAGTCCAAACGTGGTCTGATCAGGTGTCTATTTACATGGCCCAAACGTGGTCTTATCAGGTCTATATATACATAGTCCAAACGTCGTCTCATGAGGTCGCTATGAATATAGTCGAAACGTGGTCTCATCAGGTCCCTATCTATATAGTCCAAACGTAGTCTCATCGGTTCTCTATGTACATAGTCCAAAAGTGGTCTCATCAGGTCCCTATCTATATATTCCAAACGTGGTCTCATCAGGTCCCTATGTATATAGCCCAAACGTGGTCTCATCAGGTCTCTATGTACATGATCTCTATGTACGTGGTCTCATCATGACCCTATCCATATAGTCCAAACGTCGTTGCATCTGGTCTCTATGTATAGTCCAAGTATGCTCTCATCAGGTCCCTATAAATATAGTCCAAACATGGTCTCATCAGGTTCCTATCTATATAGTCCAAAATGTGGTCTCATCAGGTCCCTATGTATATAGTCCAAACGTTGTTTCATCTGGTCTCTATGTACATAGTCCAAACGTGGTCTCATCAGGTCCCTATCTAGATAGTCCAAATGTAATCTCATCAGGTCCCTGTGTATATAGCTCAAACATGGTCTCATCTGTCCCTATCTATATAGTCCAAACGTGGTCTCATCAGCTCTCTGTGTACATCGACCAAACGTGGTCTCATCAGGTCCATATCTATATATTCCAATCTTGGTCTCCTCAGCTCTCTGTGTACATCGACCAAACGTGGTCTCATCAGGTCCCAATCTATGTAGTCCAAACGTGGTCTCATCAGGTCTCTATGTACATAGTACAAATGTGGACTCATCAGGTCCATATCTATATAGTCCAAACGTGGTCTCATCAGGTCCATATCTATGTAATCCAAACGTGGTCTCATCAGGTCTCTATATACATAGTCCAAACATGGTATCATCAGGTCCCTGTGTATATAGCTCAAACATTGTCTCATCAGTCCCTATCTATATAGTCCAAACGTGGTCTCATCAGCTCTCTGTGTACATCGACCAAACGTGGTCTCATCAGGTCCATATTTATATATTCCAATCTTGGTCTCCTCAGCTCTCTGTGTACATCGACCAAACGTGGTCCCATCAGGTCCCAATCTACGTAGTCCAAACGTGGTCTCATGAGGTCCCTATCTATATAGTCCAAAAGTGGTCTCATCAGGTCTCTATGTACATAGTCCAAACGTGGTCTCATGAGCTCTCTATGTACATGGTCCTTATGTACGTGGTCTCATCAGGTCCCTATGTATATAGTCCAAACGTGGTCTCATCAAGTTCCTATCTATATAATCCAAATGTGGTCTCATCAGGTCTCTATGTACATAGTCCAAACGAGGTCTCATCAGGTCCATATCTATATTGTCCAAACGTGGTCTCATCAGGTCCCAATCTATATAGTCGAAACGTGGTCTCATCAGGTCTCTATGTACATAGTCCAAACGTGGTCTCATCAGGTCCATATCTATATAATCGAAACGTGGTCTCATCAGGTCTCTATGTACATAGTCCAAACAAGGTATCATCAGGTCCCTATCTATATAGTCCAAACGTAGTCTCATCGGTTCTCTATGTACATAGTCCAAACGTGGACTCATCAGGTCCCTATCTATATAGTCCAAATGTGGTCTCATCAGGTCCATATCTATATAGTCCAAACGTGGTCTCATCAGGTCCCAATCTATATACTCCAAACGTGGTCTCATCAGGTCTCTATGTACATAGTCCAAACGTCGTCTCATGAGGTCCCTATGAATATAGTCCAAACGTGGTCTCATCAGGTCCCTATCTATATAGTCCAAAACGTGGTCTCATCAGCTCCCTATCTATATAGTCCAAACGTTGTCTCATCTGGTCTCTATGTTCATAGTCCAAACGTAATCTCATCACGTCCCTATGTATATAGCCCAAACGTGGTCTCATCAGGTCTCTATGTACGTGGTCTCATCATGTCCCTATCCATATAGTCCAAACGTCGTCTCATCTGGTGTCTATGTATAGTCCAAATATGCTCTCATCAGGTCCCTATCAATATAGTCGTGGTCTCATCAGGTCTCTACATATATAATCCAAACGTCGTTTCATCAGGTCCCTATCTATATAGTCCAAACGTCGTCTCATCAGGTCCCTATGTATATAGTCCAAACGTGGTCTGATCAGGTGTCTATTTACATGGCCCAAACGTGGTCTCATCAGGTCTATATATACATAGTCCAAACGTCGTCTCATGAGGTCCCTATGAATATAGTCGAAACGTGATCTCATCAGGTCCCTATCTATATAGTCCAAACGTAGTCTCATCGGTTCTCTATGTACATAGTCCAAAAGTGGTCTCATTAGGTCCCTATCTATATAGTCCAAATATGGTCTCATCAGGTCCCTATCTATATAGTCCAAAGGTAATCTCATCAGGTCCCTATGTATATAGCCCAAACGTGGTCTCATCAGGTCTCTATGTACATGATCTCTATGTACGTGGTCTCATCATGACCCTATCCATATAGTAGAAACGTCGTTTCATCTGGTCTCTATGTATAGTCCAAGTGTGCTCTCATCAGGTCCCTATAAATATAGTCGAAACATGGTCTCATCAGGTTCCTATCTATATAGTCCAAAATGTGGTCTCATCGGGTCCCTATGTATATAGTCCAAACGTTGTTTCATCTGGTGTCTATGTACATAGTCCAAACGTGGTCTCATCAGGTCCCTATCTAGATAGTCCAAATGTAATCTCATCAGGACCCTGTGTATATAGCTCAAACATGGTCTCATCAGTCCCTATCTATATATTCCAAACTTGGTCTCCTCAGCTGTCTGTGTACATCGACCAAACGTGGTCTCATCAGGTCCCAATCTATATAGTCCAAACGTGGTTTCATCAGGTCTCTATGTACATAGTCCAAACGTGGTCTCATCAGGTCCCTATCTATATAGTCCAAATGTGGTCTCATCAGGTCCATATCTATATAGTCCAAACGTGGTCTCATCTGGTCCCTATCTATATAGTCCAAATATGGTCTCATCAGGTCCCTATCTATATAGTCCAAATGTGGCCTCATCAGGTCTATATATACATAGTCCAAACGTCGTCTCATGAGGTCCCTATGAATATAGTCGAAACGTGATCTCATCAGGTCCCTATCTATATAGTCCAAACGTAGTCTCATCGGTTCTCTATGTACATAGTCCAAAAGTGGTCTCATTAGGTCCCTATCTATATAGTCCAAATATGGTCTCATCAGGTCCCTATCTATATAGTCCAAAGGTAATCTCATCAGGTCCCTATGTATATAGCCCAAACGTGGTCTCATCAGGTCTCTATGTACATGATCTCTATGTACGTGGTCTCATCATGACCCTATCCATATAGTAGAAACGTCGTTTCATCTGGTCTCTATGTATAGTCCAAGTGTGCTCTCATCAGGTCCCTATAAATATAGTCGAAACATGGTCTCATCAGGTTCCTATCTATATAGTCCAAAATGTGGTCTCATCGGGTCCCTATGTATATAGTCCAAACGTTGTTTCATCTGGTGTCTATGTACATAGTCCAAACGTGGTCTCATCAGGTCCCTATCTAGATAGTCCAAATGTAATCTCATCAGGACCCTGTGTATATAGCTCAAACATGGTCTCATCAGTCCCTATCTATATATTCCAAACTTGGTCTCCTCAGCTGTCTGTGTACATCGACCAAACGTGGTCTCATCAGGTCCCAATCTATATAGTCCAAACGTGGTTTCATCAGGTCTCTATGTACATAGTCCAAACGTGGTCTCATCAGGTCCCTATCTATATAGTCCAAATGTGGTCTCATCAGGTCCATATCTATATAGTCCAAACGTGGTCTCATCTGGTCCCTATCTATATAGTCCAAATATGGTCTCATCAGGTCCCTATCTATATAGTCCAAATGTGGCCTCATCAGGTCTCAATGTACATGATCTCTATGTACGTGGTCTCATCATGACCCTATCCATATAGTCCAAACGTCGTTTCATCTGGTCTGTATATATAGTCCAAGTATGCTCTCATCAGGTCCCTATAAATATAGTCCAAAAATGGTCTCATCAGGTTCCTATCTATATAGTCCAAACATGGTCCCATCAAGTCCCTATGTATATAGTGCAAATGTGGTCTCATCACGTCTCTATATACATAGTCCAAACGTGGTCTCATCAGGTCCCAATCTATATAGTCCAAACGTGGTCTCATCAGCTCTCTGTGTACATCGACAAAACGTGGTCTCATCAGGTCCCTATCTATATAGTCCAAACGTGGTCTCATCAGGTCTCTATGTACATAGTCCAAACGTGGTCTCATCAGGTCCCTATCTATATAGTCCAAATGTGCTCTCATCAGGTCCATATCAATATAGTCCAAACGTGTTCTATCAGGTCCCTATGTTAATAGTCCAAATGTGGTCTCATCAGGTGTCTATTTACATGGCCCAAACGTGGTCTCCTTAGGTCCCTATCAATATAGTCCAAACGTGGTCTCATCAGGTGTCTATTTACATGGCCCAAACGTGGTCTCCTTAGGTCCCTATCTATATAGTCCAAACGTGGTCTCATCAGGTCGCAATCTATATAGTCCAAATGTGGTGTCATCAGGTCTCTATGTACAGAGTCCAAACGTGGTCTCATCAGGTCCCTATCTATATAGTCCAAACGTGGTCTCATCAGGTCTCTATGTACATAGTCCAAACGTCGTCTCATGTGGTCCCTATGAATATAGTCCAAACGTGGTCTCATCAGGACCCTATCTATATAGTCCAAAACATGGTCTCATCATGTCCCTATCTATATAGTCCAAACGTGGTCTCATCAGGTCCATATGTATCTAGTCGAAACGTGGTCTCATCAGGTCTCTATGTACATGGTCCAAACGTGGTCTCATAAGGTCCTTATCTATATAGTCCAAAACGTGGTCTCCTCAGGTCCCTATCAATATAGTCCAAATGTGCTCCCATCTGGTCTCTATGTAAATAGTCCAAACGTGGTCTCATCAGGTCACTGTCTATATAGTCCTAACTTGGTCTCATCAGGCCCCTACCTATATAGTCCTAACGTAGTCTCATCAGGTCCCTACCTGTATATTCCAAACGTGGTATCATCAGGTCACTATCTGTATAGTTCAAATGTAGTCTCATCAGGTGTCTATGTACATAGTCCAAACATGGTCTCATCAGGTCCCTATCTGTATAGTCCAAAAGTGGTCTCATCAGGTCTCTATGTACATAGTCCAAATCTGGTCTCATCAGGACCCTATCTATATAGTCCAAACGTGGTCTCATCAGGTCCCTATTTATATAGTCCAAACGTGGTCTCATTAGGTCCCAATATATATAGTCCAAACGTGGTCTCATCAGTTCGTATCTATATAGTCTAAACGTGGTCTCATCAGCTCTCTGTGTATATCGACCAAACGTGGTCTCATCAGGTCCCTATCTATATAGTCCAAACGTGGTTTCATCAGGTCTCTATGTACATAGTCCAAACGTGGACTCATCAGGTCCATATCTATATAGTCCAAACGTGGTCTTATCAGGTCCATATCTATATAATCCAAACGTGGTCTCATCGGTTCTCTATGTACATAGTCCAAACGTGGTCTCATCAGGTCCCTATCTATATAGTCCAAATGTGGTCTCATCAGGTCCATATCTATATAGTCTAAACGTGGTCTCATCAGGTCCATATCTATATAGTCCAAATGTGGTCTCATCAGGTCCATATCTATATAGTCTAAACGTGGTCTCATCAGGTCCATATCTATATAGTCCAAACGTGGTCTCATCATGTCCCTATCTATATAGTCCAAAAGTGGTCTCATCAGGTCTCTATGTACATAGTCCAAACGTGGTCTCATCAGCTCTCTATGTACATGGTCCTTATGTACGAGGTCTCATCAGATCCCTATGTATATAGTCCAAACGTCGTCTCATCAAGTTCCTATCTATATAATCCAAATGTGGTCTCATCAGGTCTCTATGTACATAGTCCAAACGAGGTCTCATCAGGTCCATATCTATATTGTCCAAACGTGGTCTCATCAGGTCTCTATGTACATAGTCCAAACAAGGTATCATCAGGTCCCTATCTATATAGTCCAAACGTAGTCTCATCGGTTCTCTATGTACATAGTCCAAACGTGGACTCATCAGGTCCCTATCTATATAGTCCAAATGTGGTCTCATCAGGTCCATATCTATATAGTCCAAACGTGGTCTCATCAGGTCCCAATCTATATACTCCAAACGTGGTCTCATCAGGTCTCTATGTACATAGTCCAAACGTGGTCTCATCAGTTCCCTATCTATATAGTCCAAACGTGGTCTCATCAGGTCCCTATCTATATAGTCCAAATATGGTCTCATCAGGTGCCTACCTATATAGTCCAAATGTGGCCTCATCAGATCTTTACATATATAATCCAAACGTGGTTTCATCAGGTCCCTATCTATATAGCCCAAACGTGGTCTCATCCTATGTACATAGTCCAAACGTCGTCTCATGAGGTCCCTATGAATATAGTCGAAACGTGGTCTCATCAGGTCCCTATCTATATAGTCTAAAACGTGGTCTCATCAGCTCCCTATCTATATAGTCCAAACGTTGTCTCATCTGGTCTCTATGTACATAGTCCAAACGTTGTCTCATCTGGTCTCTATGTTCATAGTCCAAACGTAATCTCATCACGTCCCTATGTATATAGCCCAAACGTGGTCTCATCAGGTCTCTATGTGCATGATCTCTATGTACGTGGTCTCATCAGGTCTCTATGTGCATGATCTCTATGTACGTGGTCTCATCATGTCCCTATCCATATAGTCCAAACGTCGTCTCATCTGGTCTCTGTGTATAGTCCAAATATGCTCTCATCAGGTCCCTATCAATATAGTCGTGGTCTCATCAGGTCTCTACATATATAATCCAAACGTGGTTTCATCAGGTCCCTATCTACATAGTCCAAACGTGGTCTCATCAGGTCCCTATGTATATAGTCCAAACGTGGTCTGATCAGGTGTCTATTTACATGGCCCAAACGTGGTCTCATCAGGTCTATATATACATAGTCTAAACATCGTCTCATGAGGTCCCTATCTATATAGTCGAAACGTGGTCTCATCAGGTCCATATGTAGATAGTCGAAACGTGGTCTCATCAGGTCTTTCTGTACATGGTCCAAACGTTGTCTCATAAGGTCCTTATCTATATACTCCAAAACGTGGTCTCCTCAGGTCCCTATCTATATAGTCAAACTGTGGTCCCATCTGGTCTCTATGTACATAGTCCAAACGTGGTCTCATCAGGTCACTATCTATATAGTCCTAACGTGGTCTCATCAGGCCCCTAAATATATAGTCCTAACGTGGTCTCATCACTTCCCTATCTATATAGTCCAAACGTGGTCTCATCTGGTCTCTATGTACATGGTCCAAACGTGGTCTCATCAGGTCCCAATCTATATAGTCCAAACGTGGTCTCATCAGGTCCATATGTGTATAGTCGAAATGTCTCATCGGGTCTCTATGTACATGGTCCAAACGTGGTCTCATAAGGTCCTTATCTATATAGTCCAAAACGTCTCCTCAGGTCCCTATCTATATAGTCCAAATGTGCTCCATCTGGTCTCTATGTACATAGTCCAACCGTGGTCTCATCAGGTCACTGTCTATATAGTTCTAACGTGGTCTCATCAGGCCCCTATCCATATAGTCCTAACGTAGTCTCATCAGGTCCCTACCTATATAGTCCAAACGTGGTGTCATCAGGTAACTATCTATATAGTCAAAAATGTAGTCTCATCAGGTGTCTATGTACATAGTCCAAATCTGGTCTAATCAGGTCCCTATCAATATAGTCCAAACATGGTCTCATCAGGTCCCTATTTATATAGTCCAAATGTGGTATCATCAGGTCCCTATCTATATAGTCCAAACGTCATCTCATCAGGTCTCTATGTACATAGTCCAAATGTGGTCTCATCAGGTCCCTATCTCTGCAGTCCAAACGTGGTCTCATCAGGTCTCTATTTATATACTCCAAATATGGTCTCATCAGGTCCCTATCTATATAGTCCAAATGTGGCCTCATCAGGTCGCAATCTATATAGTCCAAACGTGGTGTCATCTGGTCTCTATGTACATAGTCCAAACGTGGTTCCTTCAGGTCCCTATCTATATAGCCCAAACGTGGTCTCATCAGCTCTCTGTGTACATCGACGAAACGTGGTCTCATCAGGTCCCTATCTATATAGTCCAAACGTGGTCTCATGAGGTCTCTATGTACATAGTCCAAACGTGGTCTCATCAGGTCCCTATCTATATAGCCCAAACGTGGTCTCATCAGCTCTCTGTGTACATCGACGAAACGTGGTCTCATCAGGTCCCTATCTATATAGTCCAAACGTGGTCTCATCAGGTCTCTATGTACATAGACCAAACGTTAGCTCATCAGGTCCATATCTATATAGTCCAAACTTGGTCTCTTCAGTTCTCTGTTTACATCGACCAAACGTGGTCTCATCAAGTCCCAATCTATATAGTCCAAACGTGCTCTCATCTGGTCTCTATGTACATAGTCCAAATGTGGACTCATTAGGTCCGTATCTATATAGTCCAAACGTGGTCTCATCAGGTCCCAATCTATATACTCCAAATATGGTCTCATCAGGTCCCTATCTATAAAGTCCAAATGTGGCCTCATCAGGTCTCTACATATATAATCCAAACGTGGTTTCATCAGGTCCATATCTATATAGTCCAAACGTGGTCTCATCAGGTCCCAATCTATATACTCCAAACGTGGTCTCATCAGGTCCCTATCTATATAGTCCAAATATGGTCTCATCAGGTCCCTATCTATAAAGTCCAAATGTGGCCTCATCTGGTCTCTACATATATAATCCATACGTGGTTTCATCAGGTCCCTATCTATATAGTCCAAACGTGGTCTCATCAGGTCCCTATGTATATAGTCCAAATGTGGTCTCATCAGATGTCTATTTACATGACCCAAACGTGGTCTCATCAGGTCCCTATCAATATAGTCCAAACGTGGTCTCATCAGGTCCCTATCTATATAGTCCAAACGTAATCTCATCAGGTCCCTATGTATATAGCCCAAACGTGGTCTCATCAGTTCTCTATGTACATGATCTCTATATACGTGGTCTCATCAGGTCCCTCTCTATATAGTCCAAATGTGCTCTCATCAGGTCCATATCTATATAGTCCAAACGTGGTCTCATCAGCTCCCTATGTATATTGTCCAAATGTGGTCTCATCAGGTGTGTATTTACATGGCCCAAACGTAGTCTCATTAGGTCCCTATCAATATAGTCCAAACGTGGTCTCATCAGGTCGCAATCTATATAGTCGAAACGTGGTGTCATCTTGTCTCTATGTACATAGTCCAAACGTGGTCTCATCAGGTCCGTATGTATATAGTCCAAACGTGGTCTCATCAGGTCTCTATGTACATAGTCCAAACATCGTCTCATGAGGTCCCTATGAATTTAGTCCAAACGTGGTCTCATCAGGTCCCTATCTATATAGTCAAAAACGTGGTCTCATCATGTCCCTATGTATATAGTCCAAACGTGGTCTCATCAGGTCCATATGTATATAGTCGAAACGTGGTCTCATCAGGTCTCTATGTACATGGTCCAAACGTGGTCTCATAAGGTCCTTATCTATATAGTCCAAAACGTGGTCTCCTCAGGTCCCTATCTATATAGTCCAAATGTGCTCCCATTTGGTCTCTATGTACATAGTCCAAACATGGTCTTATCAGGTCACTGTCCATAGAGTCCTAACGTGGTCTCATCAGGCCCCTACCTATATAGTCCTAACGTAGTCTCATCAGGTCCCTACCTATATAGTCCAAACTTGGTGTCATCAGGTCACTATCTATATAGTACAAATGTAGTCTCATCAGGTGTCTATGTACATAGTCCAAACATGGTCTCATCAGGTCCCTATCTATATAGTCCAAAAGTGGTCTCATGAGGTCCCTATTTATATAGTCCAAATGTGGTCTCATCAGGTCCCTATCTATATAGTCCAAACGTGGTCTCATCAGCTTCCTATTTATATAGTCCAAACGTGGTCTCATCAGTTCCCTATGTATATTGTCCAAAACGTGGTCTCATCAGGTCCCTATGTATATAGCCCAAACGTGGTCTCATCTGGTCTGTATGTACATGGTCCAAACGTGGTCTCATCGGGTCCCTATCTATATAGTCCAAACGTGCTCATCAGGTCTCTATGTACATAGTCCAAACGAGGTCTCATCAGCTCTCTATGTACATACTCCAAACGTGGTCTCATCTGGTCTCTATGTTCATAGTCCAAACGTAATCTCATCACGTCCCTATGTATATAGCCCAAACGTGGTCTCATCAGGTCTCTATGTACATGATCTCTATGTACATGGTCTCATCATGTCCCTATCCATATAGTCCAAACGTAGTCTCATCTGGTCTCTATGTACATAGTCCAAATGTCGTCTCATGAGGTCCCTATGAATATAGTCCAAACGTGGTCTCATCAGGTCCCTATCTATATAGTCCAAAACGTGGTCTCATCAGGTCCCTATGTATATAGTCCAAACGTTGTCTCATCTGGTCTCTATGTACATAGTCCAAACGTGGTTTCATCAGGTCCCTATCTATATAGTCCAAACGTGGTCTCATCAGGTGCATATCTATATAATCCAAACATGGTCTTATCAGGTCTCTATGTACGTAGTCGAAATATGGTATCATCAGGTCCCTATCTATATAGTCCAAACGTAGTCTCATCGGTTCTCTATGTACATAGACCAAACGAGGTCTCATTAGGTCCCTCTCTATATAGTCCAAATGTGGTCTCATCAGGTCCCAATCTATATACTCCAAACGTGGTCTCATCAGGTCCCTATCTATATAGTCCAAATATGGTCTCATCAGGTCCCTATCTATAAAGTCCAAATGTGGCCTCATCAGGTCTCTACATATATAATCCAAACGTGGTTTCATCAGGTCCCTATCTATATAATCCAAACGTGGTCTCATCAGGTCCATATCTATATAATCCAAACATGGTCTTATCAGGTCTCTATGTACGCAGTCGAAATATGGTATCATCAGGTCCCTATCTATATAGTCCAAACGTAGTCTCATCGGTTCTCTATATACATAGTCCAAACGTGGTCTCATTAGGTCCCTCTCTATATAGTCCAAATGTGGTCTCATCAGGTCCATATCTATATAGTCCAAACGTGGTTTCATCAGGTCCATATCTATATAGTCCAAACGTGGTCTCATCAGGTCCCAATCTATATACTCCAAACGTTTCTCATCAGGTCCCTATCTATATAGTCCAAATGTGGCCTCATCAGGTCTCTATGTACATGATCTCTATGTACGTGGTCTCATCATGACCCTATCCATATAGTCCAAACGTGGTCTCATCAGGTCCCTATCTAGATAGTCCAAATGTAATCTCATCAGGTCCCTGTGTATATAGCTCAAAAATGGTCTCATCAGTCCCTATCTATATAGTCCAAACGTGGTCTCATCAGCTCTCTGTGTACATCGACCAAACGTGGTCTCATCAGGTCCATATCTATATATTCCAATCTTGGTCTCCTCAGCTCTCTGTGTACATCGACCAAACGTGGTCTCATCAGGTCCCAATCTATGTAGTCCAAACGTGGTCTCATCAGGTCTCTATGTACATAGTACAAATGTGGACTCATCAGGTCCATATCTATATAGTCCAAACGTGGTCTCATCAGATCCATATCTATGTAATCCAAACGTGGTCTCATCAGGTCTCTATATACATAGTCCAAAAGTGGTCTCATCAGGTCTCTATGTACATAGTCCAAACGTGGTCTCATTAGCTCTCTATGTACATGGTCCTTATGTACGTGGTCTCATCAGGTCCCTATGTATATAGTCCAAACGTGGTCTCATCAAGTTCATATCTATATAATCCAAATGTGGTCTCATCAGGTCTCTATGTACATAGTCCAAACGAGGTCTCATCAGGTCCATATCTATATTGTCCAAACGTGGTCTCATCAGGTCCCAATCTATATAGTCGAAACGTGGTCTCATCAGGTCTCTATGTACATAGTCCAAACGTGGTCTCATCAGGTCCATATCTATATAATCGAAACGTGGTCTCATCAGGTCTCTATGTACATAGTCCAAACAAGGTATCATCAGGTCCCTATCTATATAGTCCAAACGTAGTCTCATCGGTTCTCCATGTACATAGTCCAAACGTGGACTCATCAGGTCCCTATCTATATAGTCCAAATGTGGTCTCATCAGGTCCATATCTATATAGTCCAAACGTGGTCTCGTCAGGTCCCAATCTATATACTCCAAATGTGGTCTCATCAGGTTCCTATCTATATAGTCCAAATATGGTCTCATCAGGTCCCTATCTATAAAGTCCAAATGTGGCCTCATCAGGTCTCTACATATATAATCCAAACGTGGTTTCATCAGGTCCATATCTATATAGTCCAAACGTGGTCTCATCAGGTCCCAATCTATATACTCCAAACGTGGTCTCATCAGGTCCCTATCTATATAGTCCAAATATGGTCTCATCAGGTCCCTATCTATAAAGTCCAAATATGGTCTCATCAGGTCCCTATCTATAAAGTCCAAATGTGGCCTCATCAGGTCACTACATATATAATCCATACGTGGTTTCATCAGGTCCCTATCTATATAGTCCAAACGTGGTCTCATCAGGTCCCTATGTATATAGTCCAAACGTGGTCTCATCAGGTGTCTATTTACATAACCCAAACGTGGTCTTATCAGGTCCCTATCAATATAGTCCAAATGTAATCTCATCAGGTCCCTATGTATATAGCCCAAACGTGGTCTCATCAGGTCTCTATGTACATGATCTCTATTTATGTGGTCTCATGATGACCCTATCCATATAGTCCAAACGTCGTCTCATCTGGTCTCTATGTATAGTCCACGTATGCTCTCATCAGGACCCTATCAATATAGTCCAAACATGGTCTTATCAGGTTCCTATCTATATAGTCCAAACATGGTCCCATCAGGTCCCTATCTATATAGTGCAAAAGTGGTCTCATCACGTCTCTATGTACATAGTCCAAACGTGCTCTCATCAGGTCCCTATCTATATAGTCCAAACGTGGTCTCATCAGCGCTCTGTTTATATCGACCAAACGTGGTCTCATCAGTTCCCTATCTATATAGTCCAAACGTGGTCTCATCAGGTCTCTATGTACATAGCCCAAACATGGTAACATCAGGTCCCTATCTATATAATCCAATCGTAGTCTCATCGGTTCTCTATGTAAATAGTCCAAACGTGGTCTCATCAGGTCCATATCTATACAGTCCAAATGTGGTCTCATTAGGTCCATATCTATATAGTCCAAACGTGGTCTCATCAGGTCCATATCTATACAGTCCAAATGTGGTCTCATTAGGTCCATATCTATATAGTCCAAACGTGGTCTCATCAGGTCCCAATCTATATAGTCCAAACGTGGTCTCATCAGGTCCCTATCTATATAGTCCAAATATGGTCTCATCAGGTCCCTATCTATATAGTCCAAATGTGGCCTCATCAGGTCTCTACATATATAATCCAAACGTGGTTTCATCAGGTCCCTATCTATATAGTCCAAACGTGGTCTCATCAGGTCCCTATGTATATAGTCCAAACGTGGTCTCATCAGATGTCTATTTACATGACCCAAACGTGGTCTCATCAGGTCCCTATCAATATAGTCCAAACGTGGTCTCATCAGGTCCCTATCTATATAGTCCAAACGTAATCTCATCAGGTCCCTATGTATATAGCCCAAACGTGGTCTCATCAGTTCTCTATGTACATGATCTCTATATACGTGGTCTCATCATGACCCTATCCATATAGTCCAAACGTCGTCTCATCTGGTCTCTATGTATAGTCCAAGTATGCTCTCATCTGGTCCCTATCATTATAGTCCAAACATGGTCTCATCAGGTTCCTATCTATATATTCCAAACATGGTCCTATCAGGTCCCTATCTATATAGTCCAAACGTGGTCTCATCAGGTCCATATCTATACAGTCCAAATGTGGTCTCATTAGGTCCATATCTATATAGTCCAAACGTGGTCTCATCAGGTCCCAATCTATATAGTCCAAACGTGGTCTCATCAGGTCCCTATCTATATAGTCCAAATATGGTTTCATCAGGTCCCTATCTATATAGTCCAAATGTGGCCTCATCAGGTCTCTACATATATAATCCAAACGTGGTTTCATCAGGTCCCTATCTATATAGTCCAAACGTGGTCTCATCAGGTCCCTATGTATATAGTCCAAACATGGTCTCATCAGATGTCTATTTACATGACCCAAACGTGGTCTCATCAGGTCCCTATCAATATAGTCCAAACGTGGTCTCATCAGGTCCCTATCTATATAGTCCAAATGTAATCTCATCAGGTCCCTATGTATATAGCCCAAACGTGGTCTCATCAGTTCTCTATGTACATGATCTCTATATACGTGGTCTCATCATGACCCTATCCATATAGTCCAAACGTCGTCTCATCTGGTCTCTATGTATAGTCCAAGTATGCTCTCATCTGGTCCCTATCATTATAGTCCAAACATGGTCTCATCAGGTTCCTATCTATATATTCCAAACATGGTCCTATCAGGTCCCTATCTATATAGTTCAAACGTGGTCTCATCAGCTCTCTGTGTACATCGACCAAACGTGGTCTCATCAGCTCCCTATCTATATAGTCCAAATGTGGTCTAATCAGGTCTCTATGTACACATTCCAAACATGGTATCATCAGGTCCCTATCCATATAGTTCAAACGTAGTCTCGTCAGTTTTCTATGTACATAGTCCAAACGTGGTCTCATCAGGTCCCTCTCTATATAGTCCAAATGTGCTCTCATCAGGTCCATATCTATATAGTCCAAACGTGGTCTCATCAGCTCCCTATGTATATTGTCCAAACGTGGTCTCATCAGGTGTGTATTTACATGGACCAAACATGGTCTCATTAGGTCCCTATCAATATAGTCCAAACGTGGTCTCATCAGGTCGCAATCTATATAGTCGAAACGTGGTGTCATCTTGTCTCTATGTACATAGTCCAAACGTGGTCTCATCAGGTCCGTATGTATATAGTCCAAACGTGGTCTCATCAGGTCTCTATGTACATAGTCCAATCATCGTCTCATGAGGTCCCTATGAATTTAGTCCAAACGTGGTCTCATCAGGTCCCTATCTATATAGTCCAAAACGTGGTCTCATCATGTCCCTATGTATTTAGTCCAAACGTGGTCTCATCAGGTCCCTATGTATATAGTCGAAACGTGGTCTCATCAGGTCTCTATGTACATGGTCCAAACGTGGTCTCATAAGGTCCTTATCTATATAGTCCAAAACGTGGTCTCCTCAGGTCCCTATCTATATAGTCCAAATGTGCTCCCATTTGGTCTCTATGTACATAGTCCAAACATGGTCTTATCAGGTCACTGTCCATAGAGTCCTAACGTGGTCTCATCAGGCCCCTATCTATATAGTCCTAACGTAGTCTCATCAGGTCCCTACCTATATAGTCCAAACATGGTGTCATCAGGTCACTATCTATATAGTTCAAATGTAGTCTCATCAGGTGTCTATGTACATAGTCCAAACATGGTCTCATCAGGTCCCTATCTATATAGTCCAAAAGTGGTCCATCAGGTCCCTATCTATATAGTCCAAACGTGGTCTCATCAGCTTCCTATTTATGTAGTCCAAACGTGGTCTCATCAGTTCCCTATGTATATTGTCCAAAACGTGGTCTCATCAGGTCCATATGTATATAGTCCAAACGTGGTCTCATCTGGTCTGTATGTACATGGTCCAAACGTGGTCTCATCGGGTCCCTATCTATATAGTCCAAACGTGCTCATCAGGTCTCTATGTACATAGTCCAAACGAGGTCTCATCAGCTCTCTATGTACATACTCCAAACGTGGTCTCATCTGGTCTCTATGTTCATAGTCCAAACGTAATCTCATCACGTCCCTATGTATATAGCCCAAACGTGGTCTCATCAGGTCTCTATGTACATGATCTCTATGTACGTGGTCTCATCATGTCCCTATCCATATAGTACAAACGTCGTCTCATCTGGTCTCTATGTACATAGTCCAAACGTCGTCTCATGAGGTCCCTATGAATATAGTCCAAACGTGGTCTCATCAGGTCCCTATCTATATAGTCCAAAACGTGGTCTCATCAGGTCCCTATGTATATAGTCCAAATGTTGTCTCATCTGGTCTCTATGTACCTAGTCCAAACGTTGTCTCATCTGGTCTCTATGTTCATAGTCCAAACGTAATCTCATCACGTCCCTATGTATATAGCCCAAACGTGGTCTCATCAGGTCTCTATGTACATGATCTCTATGTACGTGGCCTCATCATGTCCCTATCCATATAGTCCAAACACCGTCTCATCTGGTCTCTATGTATAGTCCAAATATGCTCTCATCAGGTCCCTATCAATATAGTCGTGGTCTCATCAGGTCTCTACATATATAATCCAAACGTGGTTTCATCAGGTCCCTATCTATATAGTCCAAGCGTGGTCTCATCAGGTCCCTATGTATATAGTCCAAAATTGGTCTGATCAGGTGTCTATTTACATGGCCCAAACGTGGTCTCATCAGGTCTATATATACATAGTCGATACGTCGTCTCATGAGGTCCCTATGAATATAGTCGAAACGTGGTCTCATCAGGTCCCTATCTATATAGTCCAAAACGTGGTCTCATCATGTCCCTATCTATATAGTCCAAACGTGGTCTCATCAGGTCCATATGTAGATAGTTGAAACGTGTTCTCATCAGGTCTTTCTGTACATGCTCCAAACATGGTCTCATAAGGTCCTTATCTATATACTCCAAAACGTGGTCTCCTCAAGTCCCTATCTATATAGTCAAACTGTGGTCCCACCTGGTCTCTATGTACATAGTCCAAACGTGGTCTCATCAGGTCACTATCGATATAGTCCTAACATGGTCTCATCAGGCCCCTAAATATATAGTCCTAACGTGGTCTCATCACTTCCCTATCTATATAGTCCAAACGTGGTCTCATCTGGTCTCTATGTACATGGTCCAAACGTGGTCTCATCAGGTCCCAATCTATATAGTCCAAACGTGGTCTCATCAGGTCCATATGTATATAGTCGAAATGTCTCATCGGGTCTCTATGTACATGGTCCAAACGTGGTCTCATAAGGTCCTTATCTATATAGTCCAAAACGTCTCCTCAGGTCCCTATCTATATAGTCCAAATGTGCTCCATCTGGTCTCTATGTACATAGTCCAACCGTGGTCTCATCAGGTCACTGTCTATATAGTTCTAACGTGGTCTCATCAGGCCCCTATCCATATAGTCCTAACGTAGTCTCATCAGGTCCCTACCTATATAGTCCAAACGTGGTGTCATCAGGTAACTATCTATATAGTCAAAAATGTAGTCTCATCAGGTGTCTATGTACATAGTCCAAATCTGGTCTAATCAGGTCCCTATCAATATAGTCCAAACATGGTCTCATCAGGTCCCTATTTATATAGTCCAAATGTGGTCTCATCAGGTCCCTATCTATATAGTCCAAACGTGGTCTCATCAGGTCCCTATTTATATAGTCCAAACGTGGTCTCATCAGGTCCCAATCTATATAGTCCAAAGGTCGTCTCATCAGGTCTCTATGTACATAGACCAAATGTGGTCTCATCAGGTCCCTATCTCTGCAGTCCAAACGTGGTCTCATCAGGTCCCTATCTATATAGTCCAAATATGGTCTCATCAGGTCCCTATCTATATAGTCCAAATGTGGCCTCATCAGGTCGCAATCTATATAGTCCAAACGTGGTGTCATCTGGTCTCTATGTTCATAGTCCAAACGTGGTCTCATCAGGTCCCTATCTATATAGTCCAAGCCTGGTCTCATCAAGTTCCTATGTATATAATCCAAACGTGGTCTCATCAGGTCTCTATGTACATAGTCCAAACGTGGTCTCATCAGGTCCATATCTATGTAGTCCAAATGTGGCCATCAGGTCCCTACGTATATTGTCCAAGCGTGGTCTCATCAGTTCACTCCATATATAGTCCAAACGTGGTCTCATCAGGACCCTATCGATATAGTCCAAACGTGGTCTCATCAGGTCCCTATCTATAAAGTCCAAATGTGGCCTCATCATGTCCCTATCTGTTTAGTCCAAATATGGTCTCATCAGTTCCCTACATATATAGTCTAAACGTGGTCTCATCAGGTCGCTATGTACCTGGTCCAAATGTGGTCTCATAAGGTCCTTATCTATATAGTCCAAAACGTGGTCTCCTCAGGTCCCTATCTATATAGTCCAAAATTGATCTCATTTGGTCTCTGTGTACATAGTCCAAACATCGTCTCATCAGGTCCCTATCTATATAGTCTAAACGTGGTCTAATCAGGTTCATATCTATATAGTCCTAACGTGGTCTCATCGGGTCCCTATCTATGTAGTCCAAATGTGGCCTCATCAGGTCCCTACGTATATAGTCCAAACGTGGTCTCATCAGGTCTCTATGTATATGATCCAAATGTGGTCTGACCAGGTCCCTATCTATATACTCCAAAAATGGTCTCATCAGGTCTCTATTTACATAGTCCAAACGTGGTGTCATCGGGTCTCTATGCACATAGTCCAAACGTGGTCTCATCAGGTCCCTATCTATATAGTCCAAGCCTGGTCTCATCAAGTTCCTATGTATATAATCCAAACGTGGTCTCATCAGGTCTCTATGTACATAGTCCAAACGTGGTCTCATCAGGTCCATATCTATATAGTCCAAACATGGTCTCATCTGGTCTCTATCTACATAGTCCAAACGTGGTCTCAGCAAGTCCCTATCTATATAGTCCAAACGTGGTCTCATCAGGTCTCTGTGTACATAGTCCAAACGTGGTCTCATCAGGTCCCTATCTATATAATCCAAAAGTGGTCTCATCAGGTTACTACGTACATAGTCCAAACGTGGTCTTATCTGGTCTCTATCTACATAGTCCAAAGGTGGTCTCAGCAAGTCCCTATCTATATAGTCCAAATGTGGGCTCATCAGGTCTCTACGTCTATAGTCCAAACGTGGCTTCATCAGGACCCTATCTATGTAGTCCAAACGTAATCTCATCAGGTCCCTATGTATATAGTCCAAACGTTGTCTCATCAGGTCTCTCTGTACATGGTCTCTATGTACGTGGTCTCATCATGTCCCTATCCATATAATCCAAACATGGTCTTATCTGGTCTCTATGTATAGTCCAAATATGGTCTCATCAGGTCCCTATCTATATAGTCCAAGCCTGGTCTCATCAAGTTCCTATGTATATAATCCAAACGTGGTCTCATCAGGTCTCTATGTACATAGTCCAAACGTGGTCTCATCGGGTCCCTATCTATATAGTCCAAAACGTAGTCTCATCAGGTCCCTATATGTATAGTCCAAACGTGGTCACATCACGTCCATATCTATATAGTCCAAACGTGGTCTCATCAGGTCTCTATGTACATAGTCCAAGCGTGGTCTCATCGGGTCCCTATCTATATAGTCCAAAACGTAGTCTCATCAGGTCCCTATATGTATAGTCCAAACGTGGTCAAATCACGTCCATATCTATATAGTCCGAACGTGGTCTCATCATGTCCCTATCAAAAAGTCCAAATGTGGCCTCATCAGGTCCCTATCTGTATAGTCCAAATATGGTCTCATCAGATGCCTACATATATAGTGCAAACGTGGTCTCATCAGTTCCTGACATATATAGTCCAAACGTGGTCTCATCATGTCTCTATGTACATGGTCCAAACGTGGTCTCATTAGGTCCCTATCTATATTGTCCAAATGTGGCCTCATCAGCTCCCTACATATATAGTCCAAACGTGGTCTCCTCAGTTCCCTCCATATATAGTCCAAACGTGGTCTCATCAGGTCTCTATGTACATGTTCCAAACGTGGTGTCACCAGGTCCCTGTCTATATAATCCAAAAGTGGTATCATCAGCTCTGTATGTACATAGTCCCAACGTGGTCTTATCTGGTCTCTATGATCATAGTCCAAACGTGGTCTCATCAGGTCCGTATCTATATAGTCCAAACATGGTCTCATCAGGTCCCTATCTATATAGTCCAATCGTGGACTCATCAGGTCCCTATCAAAATACTCTAAACGTGGTCTCATCAGGTCCCTATTTATATAGTCCAAATGTAGTCTCATCAGTTCCCTATCTATATAGTCCAAATGTTGTCTCATCTGGTCTCTATGTACATAGTCCAAACGTGGTCTCATCAGGTCCCTATCTATATAGTCCAATCGTGGACTCATCAGGTCCCTATCAAAATACTCTAAACGTGGTCTCATCAGGTCCCTATTTATATAGTCCAAATGTAGTCTCATCAGTTCCCTATCTATATAGTCCAAATGTTGTCTCATCTGGTCTCTATGTACATAGTCCAAACGTGGTCTCATCAGGTCCCTATCTATATAGTCCAAAGGTAGTCTCATCAGGTCTCTATGTACATAGTCCAAAGGTGGTCTCATCGGGTCCCTATCTATATAGTCCAAAACGTAGTCTCATCAGGTCCCTATCTGTATAGTCCAAACGTTATCTCATCGCGTCCATATCTATATAGTCCGAACGTGGTCTCATCAGGTCCCTGTCTATATAGTCCAAACGTGGTCTCATCAGGTCTCTATGTACATAGTCCAAACGTGGTCTCATCAGTTCCCTACATATATAGTCCAAACGTGGTCTCATCAGGTCTCTATATACATGGTCCAAACGTGGTCTCATCAGGTCCCTATCTACATAGTCCAAATGTGGCCTCATCAAGTCCCTACATATATAGTCCAAACGTGGTCTCATCAGTTCCCTCCATATATAGTTCAAACGTGGTCTCATCAGGTCTCTATGTACATGTTCCAAACGTGGTCTCACCAGGTCCCTATCTATATAGTCGAAGAGTGGTCTCATCAGGTTTCTATGGACATAGTCCGAACGTGGTCTTATCTGGTCTCTATGAACATAGTCCAAATGTGGTCTTATCAGGTCCCTATCTATATCGTCCAAATATGTCTCATCTGGTCTCTATGTACATAGTCCAAAGGTGGTCTCATCAGGTCCCTATCTATATAGTCCAATCGTGGTCTCATCAGGTGTCTATTTACATGGCCCAAACGTGGTCTCATCAGGTCCCTATCTATATAGTCCAATCGTGGTCTCATCAGGTCTCTATATATATATAGTCCAAACGTGGTTTCATCAGGTCCTTATCTATATAGTCCAAGCGTGGTCTCATCAGGTCCCTATGTATATAGTCCAACCGTGGTCTCGTCAGGTGTCTATTTACATGGCCCAAACGTGGTCTCATCAGGTCCCTATCTATATAGTCCAAACGTGGTGTCATCAGGTCCCTATCTACGTAGTCCAAACCTGCTCTCATCAAGTTCCTATCTATATAATCCAAACGTGGTCTAATCAGGTCTCTATGTACATAGTCCAAATGTGGTCTCATCAGCTCCATATCTATATAGTCCAAACGTGGTGTCATCAGGTCCCTATCTATATAGTTCAAATGTAGTCTCATCATGTCTCTATGTACATAGTGCAAACATGGTCACATCAGGTCCCTATCTATAAAGTCCAAAAATGGTCTCATCAGGGCTCTATGTACATAGTCCAAACGTAGTCTCATCAGGTCCCTATCTGTATAGTCCAAATGTGGTCTCATCACGTCCATATCTATATAGTCCAAACGTGGTCTCATGAGGTCCCTATGTATATAGTCCAAACGTGGTGTCATCAGGTCTCTATGTACGTAGTCCAAACGTGGTCTCATCAGGTCCCTATCTATATAGTCCAAACGTGGTCTCATCTGGTCTCTATCTACATAGTCCAAACATGGTCTCATCAGGTCCCTATCTATATAGTCCAAATGTGGTCTCATCAGGTCCCTATCTATATAGATTAAATGTAGTCTCATAACGTCTCTATGTACATAGTCCAAACATGGTCTCATCAGGTCCCTATCTATATAGTCCAATCGTGGTCTCATCAGGTCGCTATCAATATAGTCTAAACGTGGTCTCATCAGGTCCCTATTTATATGTCCAAACGTAGTCTCATCAGGTCCCTATCTATATAGTCCAAACGTTGTCTCATCTGGACTCTCTGTACATAGTCCAAACGTGGTCTCATCAGGTCCCTATCTATATAGTCCAAACGTGGTCTCATCAGGTCTCTATGTACATAGTCCAAACGTGTTCTCATCAGGTCTCTATGTACATAGTCCAAACGTGGTCTCATCGGGTCCCTATCTATATAGTCCAAAACATAGTCTCATCAGGTCCCTATATGTATAGTCCAAACGTGGTCACATCACGTCCATATCTATATAGTCCGAACGTGGTCTCATCATGTCCCTATCAAAAAGTCCAAATGTGGCCTCATCAGGTCCCTATCTGTATAGTCCAAATATGGTCTCATCAGGTGCCTACATATATAGTGCAAACGTGGTCTCATCAGTTCCTGACATATATAGTCCAAACGTGGTCTCATCATGTCTCTATGTACATGGTCCAAACGTGGTCTCATCAGGTGTCTATTTACATGGCCCAAACGTGGTCTCATCAGGTCCCTATCTATATTGTCCAAATGTGGCCTCATCAGCTCCCTACATATATAGTCCAAACGTGGTCTCCTCAGTTCCCTCCATACATAGTCCAAACGTGGTCTCATCAGGTCTCTATGTACATGTTCCAAACGTGGTTTCACCAGGTCCCTATCTATATAGTCCAAAAGTGGTATCATCAGGTCTGTATGTACATAGTCCCAACGTGGTCTTATCTGGTCTCTATGAACATAGTCCAATCGTGGTCTCATCAGGTCCCTATCAATATACTCTAAACGTGGTCTCATCAGGTCCCTATTTATATAGTCCAAATGTAGTCTCATCAGTTCCCTATCTATATAGTCCAAATGTTGTCTCATCTGGTCTCTATGTACATAGTCCAAACGTGGTTTCATCAGGTCCCTATCTATATAGTCCAAAGGTAGTCTCATCAGGTCTCTATGTACATAGTCCAAAGGTGGTCTCATCGGGTCCCTATCTATATAGTCCAAAACGTAGTCTCATCAGGTGCCTATCTGCATAGTCCAAACGTGGTCTCATGACGTCCATATCTATATAGTCCAAACGTGGTCTCATCAGGTCTCTGTACATAGTCCAAACGTGGTGTCATCAGGTCCCTATCTATATAGTTTAATTGTAGTTTCATCAGGAATCTATGTACATAGTCCAAACATGGTCTCATCAGGTCCCTATCTATATAGTCCAAACGTGGTGTCATCAGGTCCCTATCTATATAGTCCAAACGTGGTCTCATCAGGTCCCCATGTATAAAGTCCAAAAGTGGCCTCATCAGGTCCCTATCTGTATAGTCCAAATATGGTCTCATCAGGTGCCTACATATATAGTGCAAACGTGGTCTCATCAGTTCCTGACATATATAGTCCAAACGTGGTCTCATCATGTCTCTATGTACATGGTCCAAACGTGGTCTCATCAGGTCCCTATCTATATTGTCCAAATGTGGCCTCATCAGCTCCCTACATATATAGTCCAAACGTGGTCTCCTCAGTTCCCTCCATATATAGTCCAAACGTGGTCTCATCAGGTCTCTATGTACATGTTCCAAACGTGGTTTCACCAGGTCCCTATCTATATAGACCAAAAGTGGTATCATCAGGTCTGTATGTACATAGTCCCAACGTGGTCTTATCTGGTCTCTATGAACATAGTCCAAACGTGGTCTCATCAGGTCCGTATGTATATAGTCCAAACATGGTCTCATCAGGTCCCTATCTATATAGTCCAATCGTGGTCTCATCAGGTCCCTATCAATATACTCTAAACGTGGTCTCATCAGGTCCCTATTTATATAGTCCAAATGTAGTCTCATCAGTTCCCTATCTATATAGTCCAAATGTTGTCTCATCTGGTCTCTATGTACATAGTTCAAACGTGGTCTCATCAGGTCCCTATCTATATAGTCCAAAGGTAGTCTCATCAGGTCTCTATGTACATAGTCCAAAGGTGGTCTCATCGGGTCCCTATCTATATAGTCCAAAACGTAGTCTCATCAGGTCCCTATCTGTATAGTCCAAACGTTATCTCATCGCGTCCATATCTATATAGTCCGAACGTTGTCTCATCTGGACTCTCTGTACATAGTCCAAACGTGGTCTCATCAGGTCCCTATCTATATAGTCCAAACGTGGTCTCATCAGGTCTCTATGTACATAGTCCAAACGTGTTCTCATCAGGTCTCTATGTACATAGTCCAAACGTGGTCTCATCGGGTCCCTATCTATATAGTCCAAAACATAGTCTCATCAGGTCCCTATATGTATAGTCCAAACGTGGTCACATCACGTCCATATCTATATAGTCCGAACGTGGTCTCATCATGTCCCTATCAAAAAGTCCAAATGTGGCCTCATCAGGTCCCTATCTGTATAGTCCAAATATGGTCTCATCAGGTGCCTACATATATAGTGCAAACGTGGTCTCATCAGTTCCCTCCATATATAGTCCAAACTTGGTCTCATCAGGTCTCTATGTACATGTTCCAAACGTGGTTTCACCAGGTCCCTATCTATATAGACCAAAAGTGGTATCATCAGGTCTGTATGTACATAGTCCCAACGTGGTCTTATCTGGTCTCTATGAACATAGTCCAAACGTGGTCTCATCAGGTCCGTATCTATATAGTCCAAACATGGTCTCATCAGGTCCCTATCTATATAGTCCAATCGTGGTCTCATCAGGTCCCTATCAATATACTCTAAACGTGGTCTCATCAGGTCCCTATTTATATAGTCCAAATGTAGTCTCATCAGTTCCCTATCTATATAGTCCAAATGTTGTCTCATCTGGTCTCTATGTACATAGTTCAAACGTGGTCTCATCAGGTCCCTATCTATATAGTCCAAAGGTAGTCTCATCAGGTCTCTATGTACATAGTCCAAAGGTGGTCTCATCGGGTCCCTATCTATATAGTCCAAAACGTAGTCTCATCAGGTGCCTATCTGTATAGTCCAAACGTGGTCTCATGACGTCCATATCTATATAGTCCAAACGTGGTCTCATCAGGTCTCTGTACATAGTCCAAACGTGGTGTCATCAGGTCCCTATCTATATAGTTTAAATGTAGTCTCATTAGGTATCTATGTACATAGTCCAAACATGGTCTCATCAGTTCCCTATCTATACAGTCAAATGTGGTCTCATCAGGTCCCTATCTATATAGTCCAAAACGTAGTCTCATCAGGTCCCTATCTGTATAGTCCAAACGTTATCTCATCGCGTCCATATCTATATAGTCCGAACGTGGTCTCATCAGGTCCCTATCTATATAGTCCAAACGTGGTCTCATCAGGTCTCTATGTACATAGTCCAAACGTGGTGTCATCAGGTCCCTATGTATATAGTCCAAACGTGGTCTCATCAGGAATCTATGTACATAGTCCAAACATGGTCTCATCAGGTCCCTATCTATATATTCCAAATGTGGCCTCATCAGGTCCCTACATGTATAGTCCAAACGTGGTCTCATCAGTTCCCTACATATATAGTCCAAACGTGGTCTCATCAGGTCTCTATATACATGGTCCAAACGTGGTCTCATCAGGTCCCTATCTACATAGTCCAAATATGGCCTCATCAGGTCCCTACATATATAGTCCAAACGTGGTCTCATCAGTTCCCTCCATATATAGTTCAAACGTGGTCTCATCAGGTCTCTATGTACATGTTCCAAATGTGGTCTCACCAGGTCCCTATCTATATAGTCGAAGAGTGGTCTCATCAGGTTTCTGTGGACATAGTCCGAACGTGGTCTTATCTGGTCTCTATGAACATAGTCCAAATGTGGTCTTATCAGGTCCCTATCTATATCGTCCAAATATGTCTCATCTGGTCTCTATGTACATAGTCCAAACGTGGTCTCATCAGGTCCCTATCTATATAGTCCAATCGTGGTCTCATCAGGTGTCTATTTACATGGCCCAAACGAGGTCTCATCAGGTCCCTATCTATATAGTCGAATCGTGGTCTCATCAGGTCTCTATATATATAGTCCAAACGTGGTTTCATCAGGTCCTTATCTATATAGTCCAAACGTGGTCTCATCAGGTCCCTATGTATATAGTCCAACCGTGGTCTCGTCAGGTGTCTATTTACATGGCCCAAACGTGGTCTCATCAGGTCCCTATGTATATAATCCAAACGTGGTCTCATCAGGTCTCTATGTACATAGTCCAAATGTGGTCTCATCAGCTCCATATCTATATAATCCAAACGTGGTGTCATCAGGTCCCTATCTATATAGTTCGAATGTAGTCTCATCATGTCTCTATGTACATAGTGCAAACATGGTCACATCAGGTCCCTATCTGTATAGTCCAAAAATGGTCTCATCAGGGCTCTATGTACATAGTCCAAACGTGATCTCATCAGGTCTCTATGTACATAGTCCAAACGTGGTCTCATCAGTCCCTATCTATATAGTCCAAACGTGGCCTCATCAGGTCTCTAAATATATAGTCCAAATATGGTCTCATCAAGTCCCTATCTATATAGTCCAAATGTGGCCCATCAGGTCTCTATATATATAGTCCAAACGTGGTTTCATCAAGTCCCTATCTATATAGTCCAAATGTGGTCTCATCAGGTCCCTATGTATATAGTCCAAACATGGTCTCAGCAGGTGTCTATTTACATGGCCCAAACGTGGTCTCATCAGGTCCCTATCAATATAGTCCAAACGTGGTCTCATCAGGTCGCAATCTATATAGCCCAACCTTTGTGTCATCAGGTCTGTATGTACATAGTCCAAACGTGGTCTCATCACGTCCATATCTATATAGTCAGAACGTGGTCTCATCAGGTTTCCTATCTATTTAGTCCAAACGTGGTCTCATCAGGTCCCTATCAATATAGTCCAAACGTGGTGTCATCAGGTCCCTATCTATATAGTTTAAATGTAATCTCATAAGGTCTCTATGTACATAGTCCAAACATGGTCTCATCAGGTCCCTATCTATATAGTCCAATCGTGGTCTCATCATGTCCATATCAATATTGTCCAAACGTGGTCTCATCAGGTCTCTATGTACATAGTCCAAACGTGGTCTCATCGGGCCCCTATCTATATAGTCCAAAATGTAGTCTCATCAGGTCATTATCTGTATAGTCCAAACGTGGTTTCATCAGGTCCATATCTATGTAGTCGGAACGTGGTCTCATGAGGTCCCTATCTATATAGTCCAAAACGTAGTCTCATCAGGTCCCTATCTGTACATAGTCCAAACGTGGTCTCATCACGTCCATATCTATATAGTCAGAATGTGGTCTCATCAGGTTTCCTATCTATATAGTCCAAACGTGGTCTCATCAGGTCTCTATGTACATAGTCCAAGCGTGGTGTCATCAGGTCACTATCTATATAGTTTAAATGTAGTCTCATAAGGTGTCTATGTACATAGTCCAAACATGTTCTCATCAGGTCCCTATCTATATAGTCCAATCGTGGTCTCATCAGGTCCATATCAATATAGTCCAAACGTGGTCTCAGCAAGTCCCTATCTATATAGTCGAAATGTGGGCTCATCAGGTTTCTTCGTATATAGTCCAAACGTGGCTTCATCAGGACCCTATCTATGTAGTCCAAACGTAATCTCATCAGGTCCCTATGGATATAGTCCAAACGTGGTCTCATCAGGTCACTCTGTACATGGTCTCTATGTACGTGGTCTCATCATGTCCCTATCCATATAGTCCAAAAGTCGTCTCATCTGGTCTCTATGTATAGTCCAAATATGGTCTCATCAGGTCCCTATCTACATAGTCCAAACCTGCTCTCATCAAGTTCCTATCTATATAATCCAAATGTGGTTTCATCAGGTCTCTATGTACATAGTCCAAACGTGGTGTCATCAGGTCCCTATCTATATAGTTCAAATGTAGTCTCATCAGGTCTCTATGTACATAGTGCAAACATGGTCTTATCAGGTCCCTATCTATATAGTCCAAAAATGGTCTCATCAGGGCTCTATGTACATAGTCCAAACGTGGTCTCATCAGGTCCCTATCAATATAGTCTAAACGTGGTCTCATCAGGTCCCTATTTATATAGTCCAAACGTGGTCTCATCAGGTCCCTATCTATATCGTCCAAACGTGTCTCATCTGGTCTCTATGTACATAGTTCAAACGTGGTCTCATCAGGTCCCTATCTATATAGTCCAAAGGTAGTCTCATCAGGTCTCTATGTACATAGTCCAAAGGTGGTCTCATCGGGTCCCTATCTATATAGTCCAAAACGTAGTCTCATCAGGTCCCTATCTGTATAGTCCAAACGTTATCTCATCGCGTCCATATCTATATAGTCCGAACGTTGTCTCATCTGGACTCTCTGTACATAGTCCAAACGTGGTCTCATCAGGTCCCTATCTATATAGTCCAAACGTGGTCTCATCAGGTCTCTATGTACATAGTCCAAACGTGTTCTCATCAGGTCTCTATGTACATAGTCCAAACGTGGTCTCATCGGGTCCCTATCTATATAGTCCAAAACATAGTCTCATCAGGTCCCTATATGTATAGTCCAAACGTGGTCACATCACGTCCATATCTATATAGTCCGAACGTGGTCTCATCATGTCCCTATCAAAAAGTCCAAATGTGGCCTCATCAGGTCCCTATCTGTATAGTCCAAATATGGTCTCATCAGGTGCCTACATATATAGTGCAAACGTGGTCTCATCAGTTCCCTCCATATATAGTCCAAACTTGGTCTCATCAGGTCTCTATGTACATGTTCCAAACGTGGTTTCACCAGGTCCCTATCTATATAGACCAAAAGTGGTATCATCAGGTCTGTATGTACATAGTCCCAACGTGGTCTTATCTGGTCTCTATGAACATAGTCCAAACGTGGTCTCATCAGGTCCGTATCTATATAGTCCAAACATGGTCTCATCAGGTCCCTATCTATATAGTCCAATCGTGGTCTCATCAGGTCCCTATCAATATACTCTAAACGTGGTCTCATCAGGTCCCTATTTATATAGTCCAAATGTAGTCTCATCAGTTCCCTATCTATATAGTCCAAATGTTGTCTCATCTGGTCTCTATGTACATAGTTCAAACGTGGTCTCATCAGGTCCCTATCTATATAGTCCAAAGGTAGTCTCATCAGGTCTCTATGTACATAGTCCAAAGGTGGTCTCATCGGGTCCCTATCTATATAGTCCAAAACGTAGTCTCATCAGGTGCCTATCTGTATAGTCCAAACGTGGTCTCATGACGTCCATATCTATATAGTCCAAACGTGGTCTCATCAGGTCTCTGTACATAGTCCAAACGTGGTGTCATCAGGTCCCTATCTATATAGTTTAAATGTAGTCTCATTAGGTATCTATGTACATAGTCCAAACATGGTCTCATCAGTTCCCTATCTATACAGTCAAATGTGGTCTCATCAGGTCCCTATCTATATAGTCCAAAACGTAGTCTCATCAGGTCCCTATCTGTATAGTCCAAACGTTATCTCATCGCGTCCATATCTATATAGTCCGAACGTGGTCTCATCAGGTCCCTATCTATATAGTCCAAACGTGGTCTCATCAGGTCTCTATGTACATAGTCCAAACGTGGTGTCATCAGGTCCCTATGTATATAGTCCAAACGTGGTCTCATCAGGAATCTATGTACATAGTCCAAACATGGTCTCATCAGGTCCCTATCTATATATTCCAAATGTGGCCTCATCAGGTCCCTACATGTATAGTCCAAACGTGGTCTCATCAGTTCCCTACATATATAGTCCAAACGTGGTCTCATCAGGTCTCTATATACATGGTCCAAACGTGGTCTCATCAGGTCCCTATCTACATAGTCCAAATATGGCCTCATCAGGTCCCTACATATATAGTCCAAACGTGGTCTCATCAGTTCCCTCCATATATAGTTCAAACGTGGTCTCATCAGGTCTCTATGTACATGTTCCAAATGTGGTCTCACCAGGTCCCTATCTATATAGTCGAAGAGTGGTCTCATCAGGTTTCTGTGGACATAGTCCGAACGTGGTCTTATCTGGTCTCTATGAACATAGTCCAAATGTGGTCTTATCAGGTCCCTATCTATATCGTCCAAATATGTCTCATCTGGTCTCTATGTACATAGTCCAAACGTGGTCTCATCAGGTCCCTATCTATATAGTCGAATCGTGGTCTCATCAGGTCTCTATATATATAGTCCAAACGTGGTTTCATCAGGTCCTTATCTATATAGTCCAAACGTGGTCTCATCAGGTCCCTATGTATATAGTCCAACCGTGGTCTCGTCAGGTGTCTATTTACATGGCCCAAACGTGGTCTCATCAGGTCCCTATGTATATAATCCAAACGTGGTCTCATCAGGTCTCTATGTACATAGTCCAAATGTGGTCTCATCAGCTCCATATCTATATAATCCAAACGTGGTGTCATCAGGTCCCTATCTATATAGTTCGAATGTAGTCTCATCATGTCTCTATGTACATAGTGCAAACATGGTCACATCAGGTCCCTATCTGTATAGTCCAAAAATGGTCTCATCAGGGCTCTATGTACATAGTCCAAACGTGATCTCATCAGGTCTCTATGTACATAGTCCAAACGTGGTCTCATCAGTCCCTATCTATATAGTCCAAACGTGGCCTCATCAGGTCTCTAAATATATAGTCCAAATATGGTCTCATCAAGTCCCTATCTATATAGTCCAAATGTGGCCCATCAGGTCTCTATATATATAGTCCAAACGTGGTTTCATCAAGTCCCTATCTATATAGTCCAAATGTGGTCTCATCAGGTCCCTATGTATATAGTCCAAACATGGTCTCAGCAGGTGTCTATTTACATGGCCCAAACGTGGTCTCATCAGGTCCCTATCAATATAGTCCAAACGTGGTCTCATCAGGTCGCAATCTATATAGCCCAACCTTTGTGTCATCAGGTCTGTATGTACATAGTCCAAACGTGGTCTCATCACGTCCATATCTATATAGTCAGAACGTGGTCTCATCAGGTTTCCTATCTATTTAGTCCAAACGTGGTCTCATCAGGTCCCTATCAATATAGTCCAAACGTGGTGTCATCAGGTCCCTATCTATATAGTTTAAATGTAATCTCATAAGGTCTCTATGTACATAGTCCAAACATGGTCTCATCAGGTCCCTATCTATATAGTCCAATCGTGGTCTCATCATGTCCATATCAATATTGTCCAAACGTGGTCTCATCAGGTCTCTATGTACATAGTCCAAACGTGGTCTCATCGGGCCCCTATCTATATAGTCCAAAATGTAGTCTCATCAGGTCATTATCTGTATAGTCCAAACGTGGTTTCATCAGGTCCATATCTATGTAGTCGGAACGTGGTCTCATGAGGTCCCTATCTATATAGTCCAAAACGTAGTCTCATCAGGTCCCTATCTGTACATAGTCCAAACGTGGTCTCATCACGTCCATATCTATATAGTCAGAATGTGGTCTCATCAGGTTTCCTATCTATATAGTCCAAACGTGGTCTCATCAGGTCTCTATGTACATAGTCCAAGCGTGGTGTCATCAGGTCACTATCTATATAGTTTAAATGTAGTCTCATAAGGTGTCTATGTACATAGTCCAAACATGTTCTCATCAGGTCCCTATCTATATAGTCCAATCGTGGTCTCATCAGGTCCATATCAATATAGTCCAAACGTGGTCTCAGCAAGTCCCTATCTATATAGTCGAAATGTGGGCTCATCAGGTTTCTTCGTATATAGTCCAAACGTGGCTTCATCAGGACCCTATCTATGTAGTCCAAACGTAATCTCATCAGGTCCCTATGGATATAGTCCAAACGTGGTCTCATCAGGTCACTCTGTACATGGTCTCTATGTACGTGGTCTCATCATGTCCCTATCCATATAGTCCAAAAGTCGTCTCATCTGGTCTCTATGTATAGTCCAAATATGGTCTCATCAGGTCCCTATCTACATAGTCCAAACCTGCTCTCATCAAGTTCCTATCTATATAATCCAAATGTGGTTTCATCAGGTCTCTATGTACATAGTCCAAACGTGGTGTCATCAGGTCCCTATCTATATAGTTCAAATGTAGTCTCATCAGGTCTCTATGTACATAGTGCAAACATGGTCTTATCAGGTCCCTATCTATATAGTCCAAAAATGGTCTCATCAGGGCTCTATGTACATAGTCCAAACGTGGTCTCATCAGGTCCCTATCAATATAGTCTAAACGTGGTCTCATCAGGTCCCTATTTATATAGTCCAAACGTGGTCTCATCAGGTCCCTATCTATATCGTCCAAACGTGTCTCATCTGGTCTCTATGTACATAGTCCAATCGTGGTCTCATCAGGTGTCTATTTACATGGCCCAAACGTGGTCTCATCAGGTCCCTATCTATATTGTCCAAATGTGGCCTCATCAGCTCCCTACATATATAGTCCAAACGTGGTCTCCTCAGTTCCCTCCATACATAGTCCAAACGTGGTCTCATCAGGTCTCTATGTACATGTTCCAAACGTGGTTTCACCAGGTCCCTATCTATATAGTCCAAAAGTGGTATCATCAGGTCTGTATGTACATAGTCCCAACGTGGTCTTATCTGGTCTCTATGAACATAGTCCAAACGTGGTCTCATCAGGTCCGTATCTATATAGTCCAAACATGGTCTCATCAGGTCCCTATCTATATAGTCCAATCGTGGTCTCATCAGGTCCCTATCAATATACTCTAAACGTGGTCTCATCAGGTCCCTATTTATATAGTCCAAATGTAGTCTCATCAGTTCCCTATCTATATAGTCCAAATGTTGTCTCATCTGGTCTCTATGTACATAGTCCAAACGTGGTCTCATCAGGTCCCTATCTATATAGTCCAAAGGTAGTCTCATCAGGTCTCTATGTACATAGTCCAAAGGTGGTCTCATCGGGTCCCTATCTATATAGTCCAAAACGTAGTCTCATCAGGTGCCTATCTGTATAGTCCAAACGTGGTCTCATGACGTCCATATCTATATAGTCCAAACGTGGTCTCATCAGGTCTCTGTACATAGTCCAAACGTGGTGTCATCAGGTCCCTATCTATATAGTTTAAATGTAGTCTCATTAGGTATCTATGTACATAGTCCAAACATGGTCTCCTCAGGTCCCTATCTATACAGTCAAATGTGGTCTCATCAGGTCCCTATCTATATAGTCCAAAACGTAGTCTCATCAGGTCCCTATCTGTATAGTCCAAACGTTATCTCATCGCGTCCATATCTATATAGTCCGAACGTGGTCTCATCAGGTCCCTATCTATATAGTCCAAACGTGGTCTCATCAGGTCTCTATGTACATAGTCCAAACGTGGTGTCATCAGGTCCCTATGTATATAGTCCAAACGTGGTCTCATCAGGAATCTATGTACATAGTCCAAACATGGTCTCATCAGGTCCCTATCTGTATAGTCCAAATATGGTCTCATCAGGTCCCTATCTATATAGTCCAAATGTGGCCTCATCAGGTCCCTATATATATAGTCCAAACGTGGTCTCATCAGTTCCCTACATATATAGTCCAAACGTGGTCTCATCAGGTCTCTATATACATGGTCCAAACGTGGTCTCATCAGGTCCCTATCTACATAGTCCAAATGTGGCCTCATCAGGTCCCTACATATATAGTCTAAACGTGGTCTCATCAGTTCCCTCCATATATAGTTCAAACGTGGTCTCATCAGGTCTCTATGTACATGTTCCAAACGTGGTCTCACCAGGTCCCTATCTATATAGTCGAAGAGTGGTCTCATCAGGTTTCTATGGACATAGTCCGAACGTGGTCTTATCTGGTCTGTATGAACATAGTCCAAATGTGGTCTTATCAGGTCCCTATCTATATCGTCCAAATATGTCTCATCTGGTCTCTATGTACATAGTCCAAACGTGGTCTCATCAGGTCCCTATCTATATAGTCCAATCGTGGTCTCATCAGGTGTCTATTTACATGGCCCAAACGAGGTCTCATCAGGTCCCTATCTATATAGTCGAATCGTGGTCTCATCAGGTCTCTATATATATAGTCCAACCGTGGTCTCGTCAGGTGTCTATTTACATGGCCCAAACGTGGTCTCATCAGGTCCCTATCTATATAGTCCAAACGTGGTGTCATCAGGTCCCTATCTACGTAGTCCAAACCTGCTCTCATCAAGTTCCTATCTATATAATCCAAACGTGGTCTCATCAGGTCTCTATGTACATAGTCCAAATGTGGTCTCATCAGGTCCATATCTATATAGTCCAAACGTGGTGTCATCAGGTCCCTATCTATATAGTTCAAATGTAGTCTCATCATGTCTCTATGTACATAGTGCAAACATGGTCACATCAGGTCCCTATCTATATAGTCCAAAAATGGTCTCATCAGGGCTCTATGTACATAGTCCAAACGTGGTCTCATCAGGTCTCTATGTACATAGTCCAAACGTGGTCTCATCAGGAATCTATGTACATAGTCCAAACATGGTCTCATCAGGTCCCTATCTGTATAGTCCAAATATGGTCTCATCAGGTCCCTATCTATATAGTCCAAATGTGGCCTCATCAGGTCCCTATATATATAGTCCAAACGTGGTCTCATCAGTTCCCTACATATTTAGTCCAAACGTGGTCTCATCAGGTCTCTATATACATGGTCCAAACGTGGTCTCATCAGGTCCCTATCTACATAGTCCAAATGTGGCCTCATCAGGTCCCTACATATATAGTCTAAACGTGGTCTCATCAGTTCCCTCCATATATAGTTCAAACGTGGTCTCATCAGGTCTCTATGTACATGTTCCAAACGTGGTCTCACCAGGTCCCTATCTATATAGTCGAAGAGTGGTCTCATCAGGTTTCTATGGACATAGTCCGAACGTGGTCTTATCTGGTCTGTATGAACATAGTCCAAATGTGGTCTTATCAGGTCCCTATCTATATCGTCCAAATATGTCTCATCTGGTCTCTATGTACATAGTCCAAACGTGGTCTCATCAGGTCCCTATCTATATAGTCCAATCGTGGTCTCATCAGGTGTCTATTTACATGGCCCAAACGAGGTCTCATCAGGTCCCTATCTATATAGTCGAATCGTGGTCTCATCAGGTCTCTATATATATAGTCCAACCGTGGTCTCGTCAGGTGTCTATTTACATGGCCCAAACGTGGTCTCATCAGGTCCCTATCTATATAGTCCAAACGTGGTGTCATCAGGTCGCTATCTACGTAGTCCAAACCTGCTCTCATCAAGTTCCTATCTATATAATCCAAACGTGGTCTCATCATGTCTCTATGTACATAGTGCAAACATGGTCACATCAGGTCCCTATCTATATAGTCCAAAAATGGTCTCATCAGGGCTCTATGTACATAGTCCAAACGTGGTCTCATCAGGTCTCTATGTACATAGTCCAAACGTGGTGTCATCAGGTCCCTATCTATATAGTTTAAATGTAGTCTCATAATGTCTCTATGTACATAGTCCAAACATGGTCTCATCAGGTCCCTATCTATATAGTCCAATCGTGGTCTCATCAGGTCCCTATTTATATAGTCCAAATGTGGTCTCATCAGATCTTTATCTATATAGCCCAAACGTGGTGTCATCAGGTCCCTATCTATATAGTTTAAATGTAGTCTCATCAGGTATCTATGTACATAGTCTAAACATGGTCTCATCAGGTCCCTATCTATATAGTCCAAAACGTAGTCTCATCAGGTCCCTATCTGTATAGTCCAAACGTGGTCTCATCGCGTCCATATGTATATAGTCCGAACGTGGTCTCATCTGGTCCCTATCTATATAGTCCAAACGTAGTCTTATCAGGTCTCTATGTACATAGTCCAAACGTGGTGTCATCAGGTCCCTATCTATATATTCCAAACGTGGTCTCATCAGGTCCCTAGCTGTATAGTCCAAATATGGTCTCATCAGGTCCCTTCATATATAGTCCAAACGTGGTCTCATCAGTTCGCTACATATATAGTCCAAACATGGTCTCATCAGGTCTCTATGTACATAGTCCAAACGTGGTCTCATCAGGTCCCTATCTATATAGTCCAAACGTGGCCTCATCAGGTCTCTAAATATATAGTCCAAATATGGTCTCATCAAGTCCCTATCTATATAGTCCAAATGTGGCCCATCAGGTCTCTATATATATAGTCCAAACGTGGTCTCAACAGGTCCCTATGTATATAGTCCAAACGTGGTCTCATCATGTGTCTATTTACATGGCCCAAACGTGGTCTCATCAGGTCCCTATCTATATAGTCCAAACGTGGTCTCATCAGGTCTGTATGTACATAGTCCAAACGTGGTCTCATCATGTCCATATCTATATAGTCAGAACGTGGTCTCATCAGGTTTCCTATCTATTTAGTCCAAACGTGGTCTCATCAGGTCTCTATGTACATAATCCAAACGTGGTGTCATCAGGTCCCTATCTATATAGTTTAAATGTAATCTCATAAGGTCTCTATGTACATAGTCCAAACATGGTCTCATCAGGTCCCTATCTATATAGTCCAATCGTGGTCTCATCAGGTCCATATCAATATTGTCCAAACGTGGTCTCATCAGGTCTCTATGTACATAGTCCAAACGTGGTCTCATCGGGCCCCTATCTATATAGTCCAAAATGTAGTCTCATCAGGTCATTATCTGTATAGTCCAAACGTGGTTTCATCAGGTCCATATCTATGTAGTCAGAACGTGGTCTCATGAGGTCCCTATCTATATAGTCCAAAACGTAGTCTCATCAGGTCCCTATCTGTACGTAGTCCAAACGTGGTCTCATCACGTCCATATCTATATAGTCAGAATGTGGTCTCATCAGGTTTCTTATCTATATAGTCCAAACGTGGTCTCATCAGGGCTCTATGTACATAGTCCAAGCGTGGTGTCATCAGGTCACTATCAATATAGTTTAAATGTAGTCTCATAAGGTGTCTATGTACATAGTCCAAACATGGTCTCATCAGGTCCCTATCTATATAGTCCAATCGTGGTCTCATCAGGTCCATATCAATATAGTCCAAACGTGGTCTCAGCAAGTCCCTATCTATATAGTCGAAATGTGGGCTCATCAGGTTTCTTCGTATATAGTCCAAACGTGGCTTCATCAGGACCCTATCTATGTAGTCCAAACGTAATCTCATCAGGTCCCTATGGATATAGTCCAAACGTGGTCTCATCAGGTCACTCTGTACATGGTCTCTATGTACGTGGTCTCATCATGTCCCTATCCATATAGTCCAAAAGTCGTCTCATCTGGTCTCTATGTATAGTCCAAATATGGTCTCATCAGGTCCCTATCTACATTGTCCAAACCTGCTCTCATCAAGTTCCTATCTATATAATCCAAATGTGGTTTCATCAGGTCTCTATGTACATAGTCCAAATGTGATCTCATCAGGTCCATATCTATATAGTCCAAACGTGGTGTCATCAGGTCCCTATCTATATAGTTCAAATGTAGTCTCATCAGGTCTCTATGTACATAGTGCAAACATGCTCTTATCAGGTCCCTATCTATATAGTCCAAAAATGGTCTCATCAGGGCTCTATGTACATAGTCCAAACGTGGTCTCATCAGGTCCCTATTTCTATAGTCCAAATGTGGTCTTATCAGGTCCCTATCTATATCGTCCAAACGTGTCTCATCTGGTCTCTATGTACATAGTCCAAACGTGGTCTCATCAGGTCCCTATCAATATAGTCTAAACGTGGTCTCATCAGGTCCCTATTTATATAGTCCAAACGTGGTCTCATCAGGTCCCTATCTATATCGTCCAAACGTGTCTCATCTGGTCTCTATGTACATAGTCCAATCGTGGTCTCATCAGGTGTCTATTTACATGGCCCAAACGTGGTCTCATCAGGTCCCTATCTATATTGTCCAAATGTGGCCTCATCAGCTCCCTACATATATAGTCCAAACGTGGTCTCCTCAGTTCCCTCCATACATAGTCCAAACGTGGTCTCCTCAGTTCCCTCCATACATAGTCCAAAAGTGGTATCATCAGGTCTATATGTACATAGTCCCAACGTGGTCTTATCTGGTCTCTATGAACATAGTCCAAACGTGGTCTCATCAGGTCCGTATCTATATAGTCCAAACATGGTCTCATCAGGTCCCTATCTATATAGTCCAATCGTGGTCTCATCAGGTCCCTATCAATATACTCTAAACGTGGTCTCATCAGGTCCCTATTTATATAGTCCAAATGTAGTCTCATCAGTTCCCTATCTATATAGTCCAAATGTTGTCTCATCTGGTCTCTATGTACATAGTCCAAACGTGGTTTCATCAGGTCCCTATCTATATAGTCCAAAACGTAGTCTCATCAGGTGCCTATCTGTATAGTCCAAACGTGGTCTCATGACGTCCATATCTATATAGTCCAAACGTGGTCTCATCAGGTCTCTGTACATAGTCCAAACATGGTCTCATCAGGTCCCTATCTATACAGTCAAATGTGGTCTCATCAGGTCCCTATCTATATAGTCCAAAACGTAGTCTCATCAGGTCTCTATGTACATAGTCCAAACGTGGTCTCATCAGGTCCCTATGTATATAGTCCAAACGTGGTCTCATCAGGAATCTATGTGCATATTCCAAACATGGTCTCATCAGGTCTCTATATACATGGTCCAAACGTGGTCTCATCAGGTCCCTATCTACATAGTCCAAATGTGGCCTCATCAGGTCCCTACATATTTAGTCCAAACGTGGTCTCATCAGTTCCCTCCATATATAGTTCAAACGTGGTCTCATCAGGTCTCTATGTACATGTTCCAAACATGGTCTCACCAGGTCCCTATCTATATAGTCGAAGAGTGGTCTCATCAGGTTTCTATGGACATAGTCCGAACGTGGTCTTATCTGGTCTCTATGAACATAGCCCAAATGTGGTCTTATCAGGTCCCTATCTATATCGTCCAAATATGTCTCATCTGGTCTCTATGTACATAGTCCAAACGTGGTCTCATCAGGTCCCTATCTATATAGTCCAATCGTGGTCTCATCAGGTGTCTATTTACATGGCCCAAACGAGGTCTCATCAGGTCCCTATCTATATTGTCGAATCATGGTCTCATCAGGTTTCTATATATATAGTCCAACCGTGGTCTCGTTAGGTGTCTATTTACATGGCCCAAACGTGGTCTCATCAGGTCCCTATCTATATAGTCCAAACGTGGTGTCATCAGGTCCCTATCTACGTAGTCCAAACCTGCTCTCATCAAGTTCCTATCTATATAATCCAAACGTGGTCTCATCAGGTCTCTATGTACATAGTCCAAATGTGGTCTCATCAGGTCCATATCTATATAGTCCAAACGTGGTGTCATCAGGTCCCTATCTATATAGTTGGAATGTAGTCTCATCATGTCTCTATGTACATAGTGCAAACATGGTCACATCAGGTCCCTATCTATATAGTCCAAAAATGGTTTCATCAGGGCTCTATGTACATAGTCCAAACGTGGTCTCATCAGGTCTCTATGTACATAGTCCAAACGTGGTCTCATCAGGTCCCTATCTATATAGTCCAAACGTGGCCTCATCACGTCTCTAAATATATAGTCCAAATATGGTCTCATCAAGTCCCTATCTATATAGTCCAAATGTGGCCCATCAGGTCTCTATATATATAGTCCAAACGTGGTTTCATCAAGTCCCTATCTATATAGTCCAAACGTGGTCTCATCAGGTCCCTATGTATATAGTCCAAACGTGGTCTCATCAGGTGTCTATTTACATGGTCCAAACGTGGTCTCATCAGGTCCCTATCAATATAGTCCAAACGTGGTCTCATCAGGTCGCAATCTATATAGCCCAACCTTTGTGTCATCTTGTCTCTATGTACATAGTCCAAACGTGGTCTCATCACGTCCATATCTATATAGTCAGAATGTGGTCTCATCAGGTTTCCTATCTATATAGTCCAAACGTGGTCTCATCAGGTCTCTATGTACATAGTCCAAACGTGGTGTCATCAGGTCACTATCTATATAGTTTAAATGTAGTCTCATAAGGTGTCTATGTACATAGTCCAAACGTGGTCTCAGCAAGTCCCTATCTATATAGTCGAAATGTGGGCTCATCAGGTTTCTTCGTATATAGTCCAAACGTGGCTTCATCAGGATCCTATCTATGTAGTCCAAACGTAATCTCATCATGTCCCTATGGATATAGTCCAAACGTGGTCTCATCAGGTCACTCTGTACATGGTCTCTATGTACGTGGTCTCATCATGTCCCTATCCATATAGTCCAAAAGTCGTCTTATCTGGTCTCTATGTATAATCCAAATATGGTCTCATCAGGTCCCTATCTACATAGTCCAAACCTGCTCTCATCAAGTTCCTATCTATATAATCCAAATGTGGTTTCATCAGGTCTCTATGTACATAGTCCAGATGTGATCTCATCAGGTCCATATCTATATAGTCCAAACGTGGTGTCATCAGGTCCCTATCTATATAGTTCAAATGTAGTCTCATCAGGTCTCTATGTACATAGTGCAAACATGCTCTTATCAGGTCCCTATCTATATAGTCCAAAAATGGTCTCATCAGGGCTCTATGTACATAGTCCAAACGTGGTCTCATCAGGTCCCTATCAATATAGTCTAAACGTGGTCTCATCAGGTCCCTATTTATATAGTCCAAACGTGGTCTCATCAGGTCCCTATCTATATCGTCCAAACGTGTCTCATCTGGTCTCTATGTACATAGTCCAATCGTGGTCTCATCAGGTGTCTATTTACATGGCCCAAACGTGGTCTCATCAGGTCCCTATCTATATACCTCAAATGTAGTCTCATCAGGTCTCTGGGTACATAGTGCAAACATGGTCTTATCAGGTCCCTATCTATGTAGTCCAAAAATGGTCTCATCAGGGCTCTATGTAGATAGTCCAAACATGGTCTCATCAGGTCGCTATCAATATAGTCTAAACGTGGTCTCGTCAGGTCCCTATTTATATAGTCCAAATGTGGTCTCATCAGGTCCCTATCTATATCGTCCAAACGTGTCTCATCTGGTCTCTATGTACATAGTCCAAACGTGGTCTCATCGGGTCCCTATCTATATAGTCCAAACGTGGTCTCATCAGGTGTCTATTTACATGGTCCAAACGTGGTCTCATCAGGTCCCTATCAATATAGTCCAAAAGTGGTCTCATCAGGTCGCAATCTATATAGTCCAAACTTTGTGTCATCTTGTCTCTATGTACATAGTCCAAACGTGGTCTCATCAGGTCTCTATCTACATGGTCCAAAGGTGGACTCACCGGGTCCTTATCAATATAGTCCAAACGTGGTCTCATCAGGTCGCTATCTATATAGTCCAATCGTGGTCTCATCAGGTCCATATCAATATAGTCCAAACGTGGTCTTAGCAAGTCCCTATCTATATAGTCGAAATGTGGGCTCATCAGGTTTCTTCGTATATAGTCCAAACGTGGCTTTATCAGGACCCTATCTATGTTGTCCAAACGTAATCTCATCAGGTCCCTATGGATATAGTCCAAACGTGGTCTCATCAGGTCACTCTGTACATGGTCTCTATGTACGTGGTCTCATCATGTCCCTATCCATATAGTCCAAAAGTCGTCTTATCTGGTCTCTATGTATAGTCCAAATATGGTCTCATCAGGTCCCTATCTACATAGTCCAAACCTGCTCTCATCAAGTTCCTATCTATATAATCCAAATGTGGTTTCATCAGGTCTCTATGTACATAGTCCAAATGTGATCTCATCAGGTCCATATCTATATAGTCCAAACGTGGTGTCATCAGGTCCCTATCTATATAGTTCAAATGTAGTCTCATCAGGTCTCTATGTTCATAGTGCAAACATGGTCTTATCAGGTCACTATCTATATAGTCCAAAAATGGTCTCATCAGGGCTCTATGTACATAGTCCAAACGTGGTCTCATCAGGTCCCTATTTATATAGTCCAAACGTGGTCTCATCAGGTCCCTATCTATATAGTCCAAACGTGGTCTCATCAGGTCGCAATCTATATAGTCCAAACTTTGTGTCATCTTGTCTCTATGTACATATTCCAAACGTGGTCTCATCAGGTCCCTATCTATTTAATCCAAATGTGGTCTCATCAGGTCCCTATCTATATAGTCCAAACGTGGTCTCATCTGGTCTCTATGTACATAGTCCAAACGTGGTCTCATCAGGTCGCTATCTATATAGTCCAAACATGGTCTCATCAGGTCGCAATCTATATAGTCCAAACTTTGTGTCAGACGTGTCTCATCTGGTCTCTATGTACATAGTCCAAACGTGGTCTCATCAGGTCCCTATCTATATAGTCCAATCGTGGTCTCATCAGGTCTCTATATATATAGTCCAAACGTGGTTTCATCAGGTCCTTATCTATATAGTCCAAACGTGGTCTCATCAGGTCCCTATGTATATAGTCCAACCGTGGTCTCGTCAGGTGTCTATTTACATGGCCCAAACGTGGTCTCATCAGGTCCCTATCTACGTAGTCCAAACCTGCTCTCATCAAGTTCCTATCTATATAATCCAAAAGTGGTCGCATCAGGTCTCTATGTACATAGTCCAAATGTGGTCTCATCAGGTCCATATCTATATAGTCCAAACGTGGTGTCATCAGGTCCCTATCTATATAGTTCGAATGTAGTCTCATCATGTCTCTATGTACATAGTGCAAACATGGTCACATCAGGTCCCTATCTATATAGTCCAAAAATGGTCTCATCAGGGTTCTATGTACATTGTCCAAACGTGGTCTTATCAGGTCTCTATGTACCTAGTCCAAACGTGGTCTTATCAGGTCCCTATCTATATAGTCCAAACATGGCATCATCAGGTCTCTAAATATATAGTCCAAATATGGTCTCATCAAGTCCCTATCTATATAGTCCAAATGTGGCCCATCAGGTCTCTATATATATAGTCCAAACGTGGTTTCATCAAGTCCCTATCTATATAGTCCAAACGTGGTCTCATCAGGTCCCTATGCATATAGTCCAAACGTGGTCTCATCAGGTGTCTATTTACATGGCCCAAACATGGTCTCATCAGGTCCCTATCAATATAGTCCAAACGTGGTCTCATCAGGTCGCAATCTATATAGCCCAACCTTTGTGTCATCTTGTCTCTATGTACATAGTCCAAATGTGGTCTCATCAGGTCCCTATCTATATATTCCAAACGTGGTCTCATCAGGTCTCTATGTACATAGTCCAAACGTGGTCTCATCACGTCCATATCTATATAGTCAGAACGTGGTCTCATCAGGTTTCCTATCTATATAGTCCAAACGTGGTCTCATCAGGTCTCTATGTACATAGTCCAAACGTGGTGTCATCAGGTCCCTATCTATATAGTTTAAATGTAGTCTCATAAGGTGTCTATGTACATAGTCCAAACATGGTCTCATCAGGTCCCTATCTATATAGTCCAATCGTGGTCTCATCAGGTCCATATCAATATAGTCCAAACGTGGTCTTAGCAAGTCCCTATCTAAGACCACGTTTGGACTATGTTGATATGGACCCTATCTATGTAGTCCAAACGTAATCTCATGAGGTCCCTATGGATATAGTCCAAACGTGGTCTCATCAGGTCACTCTGTACATGGTCTCTATGTACGTGGTCTCATCATGTCCCTATCCATATAGTCCAAAAGTCGTCTTATCTGGTCTCTATGTATAGTCCAAATATGGTCTCATCAGGTCCCTATCTACATAGTCCAAACCTGCTCTCATCAAGTTCCTATCTATATAATCCAAATGTGGTTTCATCAGGTCTCTATGTACATACTCCAAATGTGATCTCATCAGGTCCATATCTATATAGTCCAAACGTGGTGTCATCAGGTCCCTATCTATATAGTTCAAATGTAGTCTCATCAGGTCTCTATGTTCATAGTGCAAACATGGTCTTATCAGGTCCCTATCTATATAGTCCAAAAATGGTCTCATCAGGGCTCTATGTACATAGTCCAAACGTGGTCTCATCAGGTCCCTATTTATATAGTCCAAATGTGGTCTTATCAGGTCCCTATCTGTATCGTCCAAACGTGTCTCATCTGGTCTCTATGTACATAGTCCAAACGTGGTCTCATCAGGTCCCTATCTATATAGTCCAAACGTGGTCTCATCAGGTCGCAATCTATATAGTCCAAACTTTGTGTCATCTTGTCTCTATGTACATATTCCAAACGTGGTCTCATCAGGTCCCTATCTATATAGTCCAAATGTGGTCTCATCAGGTCCCTATCTATATAGTCCAAACGTGGTCTCATCTGGTCTCTATGTACATAGTCCAAACGTGGTCTCATCAGGTCCCTATCTATATAGTCCAAACATGGTCTCATCAGGTCGCAATCTATATAGTCCAAACTTTGTGTCAGACGTGTCTCATCTGGTCTCTATGTACATAGTCCAAACGTGGTCTCATCAGGTCCCTATCTATATAGTCCAATCGTGGTCTCATCAGGTCTCTATATATATAGTCCAAACGTGGTTTCATCAGGTCCTTATCTATATAGTCCAAACGTGGTCTCATCAGGTCCCTATGTATATAGTCCAACCGTGGTTTCATCAGGTCCTTATCTATATAGTCCAACCGTGGTCTCGTCAGGTGTCTATTTACATGGCCCAAACGTGGTCTCATCAGGTCCCTATCAATATAGTCCAAACGTGGTCTCATCAGGTCGCAATTTATATAGTCCAAATTTGTGTCATCTTGTCTCTATGTACATAGTCAAAACGTGGTCTCATCAGGTCCCTATCTATATAGTCCAAATGTGGTCTCATCAGGTCCCTATGTATATAGTCCAAACGTGGTCTCATCAGGTCCCTATTTGTATAGTCAAAATGTAGTCTCATCATGTCCCTATCTGTATAGTCGAAACGTGGTCTCCTCAGGTCCCTATGTATATAGTCCAAACGTGGTCTCATCAGGTTCCTATCTATGTAGTCCAAAACGTAGTCTCATCAGGTCCCTATCTGTATAGTCGAAACGTGGTCTCAGCACGTCCATATCTATATGGTCCGAACGTGGTCTCATCAGGTCCCTATGTATATACAGTCCAAACGTGGTCTCATCAGGTCCCTATCTATATAGTCCAAACGTGGTGTCATCAGGTCCCTGTCTATAAAGTCCAAATGTGGCCTCATCAGGTCCCTATCTGTATAGTCCAAAGATGGTCTCATCAGGTCCCTACATATATAGTCCAAGCGTGGTCTCATCAGTACCCTACATATAAAGTCCAAACGTGGTCTCATCAGGTCTCTATGTACATGGTCCAAACGTGGTCTCATCAGGACCCTATTTAGTCAAAATGTAGTCTCATCAGGTCTCTATGTACATAGTCCAAACGTGGTGTCATCAGGTCCCTATCTATAAAGTCCAAATGTGGCCTCATCAGGTCCCTATCTGTATAGTCCAAAGATGGTCTCATCAGTACCCTACATATAAAGTCCAAACGTGGTCTCATCAGGTCTCTATGTACATGGTCCAAACGTGGTCTCATCAGGACCCTATTTATATAGTCAAAATGTAGTCTCATCAGGTCCCTATCTATATAGTCTAAAACGTGGTCTCATCAGGTCCCTATCTATATAGTCCATATGTGTTCTCATCAGGTCCCTATCAATATAGTCCAAATGTGGTCTCGTCAGGTCCCTATCTATACTGTCCAAAACGTGGTCTCATCAGGACCCTATCTATATAGTCCAAACGTGGTCTCATCAGGTCCATATGTATATCGTCCAAACGTGGTCTCATCAGGTCTCTATGTATACGGTCCAAACGTGGCCTCACCAGTTCCCTATCAATATAGTCCAAACATGGTCTCATCAGGTCGCTATCTATATAGTCCAAATGTGGTCTCATCAGGCCCCTATCTATATAGTCCTAGCGTAGTCTCATCAGGTCCCTATCTATATTGTCCAAACGTGGTGTCATCAGGTCCCTGTCTATATATTTCAATGTAGTCTCATCAGGTCTCTATGTACATAGTCCAAACATGGTCTCATCAGGTCCATATCTATATAGTCAGAACGTGGTCTCATCAGGTTTCCTATCTATATATTCCAAACGTGGTCTCATCAGGTCTCTATGTAGATAGTCCAAACGTGGTCTCATCAGGTCTCTATGTACATAGTCCAAACGTGGTGTCATCAGGTCCCTATCTATATAGTTTAAATGTAGTCTCATAATATCTCTATGTACATAGTCCAAACATGGTCTCATCAGGTCCCTATCTATATAGTCCAATCGTGGTCTCATCAGGTCCCTATTTATATAGTCCAAATGTGGTCTCATCAGGTCTTTATCTATATAGTCCAAACGTGGTCTCATCTGGTTTCTATGTACATAGCCCAAACGTGGTCTCATCAGGTCCCTATCTATATAGTCCAAACGTGGTCTCATCAGGTCTCTATGTACATAGTCCAAACGTGGTCTCATCGGGTCCCTATCTATATAGTCTAAAAGGTAGTCTCATCAGGTCATTATCTGTATAGTCCAAACGTGGTTTCATCACGTCCATATCTATGTAGTCGGAACGTGGTCTCATGAGGTCCCTATCTATATAGTCCAAAAGTGGTCTCATCAGGTCTCTATGTACATATTCCAAACGTGGTGTCATCAGGTCCCTATCTATATAGTTTAAATGTAGTTTCCTCAGGAATCTATGCACATAGTCCAAACATGGTCTCATCAGGTCCCTATCTGTATAGTCCAAACGTGGTCTCATCAGGTCTCTATGTAGATAGTCCAAACGTGGTGTCATCAGGTCCCTATCTATATAGTTTAAATGTAGTCTCATAATGTCTCTATGTACATAGTCCAAACATGGTCTCATCAGGTCCCTATCTATATAGCCCAAACGTGGTCTCATCAGGTCCCTATCTATATAGTCCAAACGTGGTCTCATCAGGTCTCTATGTACATAGTCCAAACGTGGTCTCATCGGGCCCCTATCTATATAGTCCAAGAGGTAGTCTCATCAGGTCATTATCTGTATAGTCCAAACGTGGTTTCATCAGGTCCATATCTATGTAGTCGGAACGTGGTCTCATGAGGTCCCTATCTATATAGTCCAAACGTGGTCTCATAAGGTCTCTATGTACATATCCAAACGTGGTGTCATCAGGTCCCTATCTATATAGTTTAAATGTAGTCTCATCAGGTATCTATGTACATAGTCTAAACATGGTCTCATCAGGTCCCTATCTATATAGCCAAAACGTAGTCTCATCAGGTCCCTATCTGTATAGTCCAAACGTGGTCTCATCGCGTCCATATGTATATAGTCCGAACGTGGTCTCATCTGGTCCCTATCTATATAGTCCAAACGTAGTCTCATCAGATCTCTATGTACATAGTCCAAACGTGGTGTCATCAGGTCCCTATCTATATAGTCCAAACGTGGTCTCATCAGGTCCCTATCTATAAAGTCCAAATGTCGCCTCATCAGGTCCTTAGCTGTATAGTCCAAATATGGTCTCATCAGGTCCCTTCATATATAGTCCAAACGTGGTCTCATCAGTTCCCTACATATATAGTCCAAACATGGTCTCATCAGGTCTCTATGTACATAGTCCAAACGTGGTCTCATCAGGTCCCTATCTATATAGTCCAAACGTGGCCTCATCAGGTCTCTAAATATATAGTCCAAATATGGTCTCATCAAGTCCCTATCTATATAGTCCAAATGTGGCCCATCAGGTCTCTCTATATATAGTCCAAACGTGGTCTCAACAGGTCCCTATGTATATAGTCCAAACGTGGTCTCATCATGTGTCTATTTACATGGCCCAAACGTGGTCTCATCAGGTCCCTATCTATATAGTCCAAACGTGGTCTCATCAGGTCTGTATGTACATAGTCCAAACGTGGTCTCATCACGTCCATATCTATATAGTCAGAACGTGGTCTCATCAGGTTTCCTATCTATTTAGTCCAAACGTGGTCTCATCAGGTCTCTATGTACATAATCCAAACGTGGTGTCATCAGGTCCCGATCTATATAGTTTAAATGTAATCTCATAAGGTCTCTATGTACATAGTCCAAACATGGTCTCATCAGGTCCCTATCTATATAGTCCAATCGTGGTCTCATCAGGTCCATATCAATATTGTCCAAACGTGGTCTCATCAGGTCCCTATCTATAAAGTCCAAATGTCACCTCATCAGGTCCCTATCTGTATAGTCCAAATATGGTCTCATCAGGTCCCTTCATATATAGTCCAAACGTGGTCTCATCAGTTCCCTACATATATAGTCCAAACATGGTCTCATCAGGTCTCTATGTACATGGTCCAAACGTGGTCTCATCAGGTCCCTATCTATATAGTCCAAATGTGGTCTCATCAGGTCCATATCTATATAGTCCAAACGTGGTGTCATCAGGTCCCTATCTATATAGTCCAAAAATGGTCTTATCAGGGCTCTATGTACATAGTCCAAACGTGGTCTCATCAGGTCTCTATGTACATCGTCCAAACGTGGTCTCATCAGGTCCCTATCTATATAGCCCAAATGTGGCCTCCTCATGTCTCTAAATATATAGTCCAAATATGATCTCATCAAGTCCCTATCTATATAGTCCAAATGTGGCCCATCAGGTCTCTATATATATAGTCCAAACGTGGTCTCATCAGGTCCCTATCTATATAGTCCAAACGTGGTCTCATCAGGTCTCTATGTACATAGTCCAAACGTCATCTCATGAGATCCCTATGAATATAGTCCAAATGTGGTCTCATCAGGTCCCTATCTATATAGTCCAAAACGTGGTCTCATCAGGTCCCTATCTATATAGTCCAAAGGTGGTCTCATCAGGTCCATATGTATATAATCCAAACGTGGTCTCATCAGGTCTCTATGTACATGGTTTCAACGTGGTCTCATCAGGTCCCTATCTATATAGTCCAAACGTGGTCTCATCAGGTCCCTATCTATATAGTCCAAATGTGGTCTCATCAAGTCCCTATCTATATAGTCCAAATGTGGCCTCATCAGGTCTCTATATATATAGTCCAAACGTGGTCTCATCAGGTTCCTATGTATATAGTCCAACCGTGGTCTTGTCAGGTGTCTATTTACATGGCCCAAACGTGGTCTCATCAGGTCCCTATCAATATAGTCCAAACGTGGTCTCATCAGGTCGCAATTTATATAGTCCAAACTTTGTGTCATCTTGTCTCTATGTACATAGTCAAAACGTGGTCTCATCAAGTCCCTATCTATATAGTCCAAACGTGGTCTCATCAGGTCCCTATGTATATAGTCCAAACGTGGTCTCATCAGGTCCCTATTTATATAGTCAAAATGTAGTCTCATCATGTCCCTATCTGTATAGTCGAAACGTGGTCTCATCACGTCCATATCTATGTGGTCCGAACGTGGTCTCAGCAGGTCCCTATGTATATAGTCCAAACGTGGTCTCGTCAGGTTCCTATCTATGTAGTCCAAAACGTAGTCTCATCAGGTCCCTATCTGTATCGTCGAAACGTGGTCTCAGCACGTCCGTATCTATATGGTCCGAACGTGGTCTCATCAGGTCCCTATGTATATAGTCCAAACGTGGTCTCATCAGGTCCCTATCTATATAGTCCAAACGTGGTGTCATCAGGTCCCTATCTGTATAGTCCAAAGATGGTCTCATCAGGTCCCTACACATATAGTCCAAGCGTGGTCTCATCAGTACCCTACATATAAAGACCAAACATGGTCTCATCAGGTCTCTATGTACATGGTCCAAACGTGGTCTCATCAGGACCCTATTTATATAGTCAAAATGTAGTCTCATCAGGTCCCTATCTATATAGTCTAAAACGTGGTCTCATCAGGTCCCTATCTATATAATCCAAACGTGGTCTCATCAGGTCCATATGTATATAGTCCAAACGTGGTCTCATCAGGTCCCTATCTATATAATCCAAACGTGGTCTCATCAGGTCCATATGTATATAGTCCAAACGTGGTCTCATCAGGTCCATATGTATATCGTCCAAACGTGGTCTCATCAGGTCTCTATGTATGCGGTCCAAACGTGGCCTCACCAGTTCCCTATCAATATAGTCCAAACATGGTCTCATCAGGTCACTATCTATATAGTCCAAACGTGGTCTCATCAGGTCCCTATCTATATTGTCCAAACGTGGTGTCATCAGGTCCCTGTCTATATATTTCAATGTAGTCTCATCAGGTCTCTATGTACATAATGCAAACGTGGTCTCATCAGGTCTCTATGTACATAGTCAAAACGTGGTGTCATCAGGTCCCTATCTATATAGTTTAAATGTAGTCTCATAACGTCTCTATGTACATAGTCCAAACATGGTCTCATCAGGTCCCTATCAATATAGTCCAATCGTGGTCTCATCAGGTCCCTATTTATATAGTCCAAATGTGGTCTCATCAGCTCTTTATCTATATAGTCCAAACGTGGTCTCATCTGGTTTCTATGTACATAGTCCAAACGTAGTCTCATCAGGTCCCTATCTATATAGTCCAAACGAGGTCTCATCAGGTCTCTATGTACATAGTCCAAACGTGGTCTCATCGGGTCCCTATCTATATAGTCCAAAAGGTAGTCTCATCAGGTCATTATCTATATAGTCCAAAAGTGGTCTCATCAGGTCTCTATGTACATAGTCCAAACATGGTGTCATCAGGTCCCTATCTATATAGTTGAAATGTTGTTTCATCAGGAATCTATGTACATAGTCCGAACATGGTCTCATCAGGTCCCTATCTGTATAGTCCAAACGTGGTCTCATCAGGTCCCTATCTATATAGTCCAAATGTGGCCTCATCAGATCCCTACATATATAGTCCAAACGTGGTCTCATCGTTTCCCTACATATATAGTCCAAACGTGGTCTCATCAGGTCTCTGTATACATGGTCCAAACATGGTCTCACCAGGTCCCTATCTATATAGTCGAAGAGTGGTCTCATCAGGTCCCTATCTATATAGTCCAAATGTGGTCTCATCAAGTCCCTATCTATATAGTCCAAATGTGGTCTCATCAGGTCCCTATCTATATAGTCCAATCGTGGTCTCATGTGGTCTTTATGTACATAGTCCAAACGTGGTCTCATCAGGTCCCTATCTATATAGTCCAAACATGGTCTCATCAGGTCCCTATCTATATAGTCCAAATGTGGTCTCATCAAGTCCCTATCTATATAGTCCAAATGTGGCCTCATCAGGTCTCTATATATATAGTCCAAACGTGGTCTCATCAGGTCCCTATCTGTATAGTCCAAACGTGGTCTCATCAGGTCCCTATCTATATAGTCCAAATGTGGCCTCATCAGATCCCTACATATATAGTCCAAACGTGGTCTCATCAGTTCCCTACATATATAGTCCAAACATGGTCTCACCAGGTCCCTATCTATATAGTCCAAGAGTGGTCTCATCAGGTCCCGATCTATATAGTCCAAATGTGGTCTCATCAAGTCCCTATCTATATAGTCCAAATGTGGTCTCATCAGGTCCCTATCTATATAGTCCAAACGTGGTCTCATCTGGTCTCTATGTACATAGTCCAAACGTGGTCTCATCAGGTCCCTATCTATATAGTCCAAACATGGTCTCATCAGGTCCCTATCTATATAGTCCAAATGTGGCCTTATCAGGTCTCTATATATATAGTCCAAACGTGGTTTCATCAGGTCCTTATCTATATAGTCCAAACGTGGTCTCATCAGGTCCCTATGTATATAGTCCAACCGTGGTCTCGTCAGGTGTCTATTTACATGGCCCAAACGTGGTCTCATCAGGTCCCTATCAATATAGTCCAAACGTGGTCTCATCAGGTCGCAATTTATATAGTCCAAACTCTGTGTCATCTTGTCTCTATGTACATAGTCAAAACGTGGTCTCATCATGTCCCTATCTGTATAGTCGAAACGTGGTCTCATCACGTCCATATCTATGTGGTCCGAACGTGGTCTCATCAGGTCCCTATGTATATAGTCCAAACGTGGTCTCATTAGGTCTCTATGTACATAGTCCAATCGTGGTGTCATCAGGTCCCTATCTATATAGTTCGAATGTAGTCTCATCATGTCTCTATGTACATAGTGCAAACATGGTCACATCAGGTCCCTATCTATATAGCCCAAAAATGGTCTCATCAGGGCTCTATGTACATAGTCCAAACGTGGTCTTATCAGGTCTCTATGTACATAGTCCAAACGTGGTCTCATCGGGTCCCTATCTATATAATCCAAACATGGCCTCATCAGGTCTCTAAATATATAGTCCAAATATGGTCTCATCAAGTCCCTATCTATATAGTCCAAATGTGGCCCATCAGGACTCTATATATATAGTCCAAACGTGGTTTCATCAAGTCCCTATCTATATAGTCCAAACGTGGTCTCATCAGGTCCCTATGCATATAGTCCAAACGTGGTCTCATCAGGTGTCTATTTGCATGGCCCAAACATGGTCTCATCAGGTCCCTATCAATATAGTCCAAACGTGGTCTCATCAGGTCGCAATGTATATAGCCCAACCTTTGTGTCATCTTGTCTCTATGTACATAGTCCAAACGTGGTCTCATCATGTCCCTATCTGTATAGTCGAAACGTGGTCTCATCACGTCCATATCTATATAGTCAGAACGTGGTCTCATCAGGTTTCCTATCTATATAGTCCAAACGTGGTCTGATCAGGTCTCTATGTACATAGTCCAAACATGGTCTCATCAGGTCCCTATCTATATAGTCCAATCGTGGTCTCATCAGGTCCATATCAATATAGTCCAAACGTGGTCTTAGCAAGTCCCTATCTATATAGTCGAAATGTGGGCTCATCAGGTTTCTTCGTATATAGTCCAAACGTGGCTTCATCAGGACCCTATCTATGTAGTCCAAAGGTAATCTCATCAGGTCCCTATGGATATAGTCCAAACGTGGTCTCATCAGGTCACTCTGTACATGGTCTCTATGTACGTGGTCTCATCATGTCCCTATCCATATAGTCCAAAAGTCGTCTTATCTGGTCTCTATGTATAGTCCAAATATGGTCTCATCAGGTCCCTATCTACATAGTCCAAACCTGCTCTCATCAAGTTCCTATCTATATAATCCAAATGTGGTTTCATCAGGTCTCTATGTACATAGTCCAAATGTGATCTCATCAGGTCCATATCTATATAGTCCAAACGTGGTGTCATCAGGTCCCTATCTATATAGTTCAAATGTAGTCTCCGCAGGTCTCTATGTTCATAGTGCAAACATGGTCTTATCAGGTCACTATCTATATAGTCCAAAAATGGTCTCATCAGGGCTCTATGTACATAGTCCAAACGTGGTCTCATCAGGTCCCTATTTATATAGTCCAAATGTGGTCTTATCAGGTCCCTATCTGTATCGTCCAAATGTGTCTCATCTGGTCTCTATGTACATAGTCCAAACGTGGTCTCATCAGGTCCCTATCTATATAGTCGAAACGTGGTCTCATCAGGTCGCAATCTATATAGTCCAAACTTTGTGTCATCTTGTCTCTATGTACATATTCCAAACGTGGTCTCCTCAGGTCCCTATCTATATAGTCCAAATGTGGTCTCATCAGGTCCCTATCTATATAGTCCAAACGTGGTCTCATCTGGTCTCTATGTACATAGTCCAAACATGGTCTCATCAGGTCCCTATCTATATAGTCCAAACATGGTCTCATCAGGTCCCTATCTATATAGTCCAAATGTGGTCTCATCAAGTCCCTATCTATATAGTCCAAATGTGGCCTCATCAGGTCTCTACATATATAGTCCAAACGTGGTTTCATCAGGTCCTTATCTATATAGTCCAAACGTGGTCTCATCAGGTCCCTATGTATGTAGTCCAACCGTGGTCTCGTCAGGTGTCTATTTACATGGCCCAAACGTGGTCTCATCAGGTCCCTATCAATATAGTCCAAACGTGGTCTCATCAGGTCGCAATTTATATAGTCCAAACTTTGTGTCATCTTGTCTCTATGTACATAGTCAAAACGTGGTCTCATCAGGTCCCTATCTATATAGTTTAAATGTAGTCTCATAATGTCTCTATGTACATAGTCCAAACATGGTCTCATCAGGTCCCTATCTATATAGTCCAATTGTGGTCTCATCAGGTCCCTATTTATATAGTCCAAACATGGTCTCATCAGGTCTTTATCTATATAGCCCAAACGTGGTCTCACCAGGTCCCTATCTATATAGTCCAAACGTGGTCTCATCGCGTCCATATGTATATAGTCCGAACATGGTCTCATCTGGTCCCTATCTATATAGTCCAAACGTAGTCTCATCAGGTCTCTATGTACATAGTCCAAACGTGGTGTCATCAGGTCCCTATCTATATAGTCCAAACGTGGTCTCATCAGGTCCCTATCTATAAAGTCCAAATGTCGCCTCATCAGGTCCCTAGCTGTATAGTCCAAATATGGTCTCATCAGGTCCCTTCATATATAGTCCAAACGTGGTCTCATCAGTTCCCTACATATATAGTCCAAACATGGTCTCATCAGGTCTCTATGTACATAGTCCAAACGTGGTCTCATCAGGTCCCTATCTATATAGTCCAAACGTGGCCTCATCAGGTCTCTAAATATATAGTCCAAATATGGTCTCATCAAGTCCCTATCTATATACTCCAAATGTGGCCCATCAGGTCTCTATATATATAGTGGTCTCAACAGGTCCCTATGTATATAGTCCAAACGTGGTCTCATCATGTGTCTATTTACATGGCCCAAACGTGGTCTCATCAGGTCCCTATCTATATAGTCCAAACGTGGTCTCATCAGGTCTGTATGTACATAGTCCAAACGTGGTCTCATCATGTCCATATCTATATAGTCAGAACGTGGTCTCATCAGGTTTCCTATCAATTTAGTCCAAACGTGGTCTCATCAGGTCTCTATGTACATAATCCAAATGTGGTGTCATCAGGTCCCTATCTATATAGTCCAAATGTGGTCTTATCAGGTCCCTATCTGTATCGTCCAAACGTGTCTCATCTGGTCTCTATGTACATAGTCCAAACGTGGTCTCATCAGGTCCCTATCTATATAGTCCAAACGTGGTCTCATCAGGTCGCAATCTATATAGTCCAAACTTTGTGTCATCTTGTCTCTATGTACATATTCCAAACGTGGTCTCCTCAGGTCCCTATCTATATAGTCCAAATGTGGTCTCATCAGGTCCCTATCTATATAGTCCAAACGTGGTCTCATCTGGTCTCTATGTACATAGTCCAAACGTGGTCTCATCAGGTTCCTATCTATATAGTCCAAACATGGTCTCATCAGGTCCCTATCTATATAGTCCAAATGTGGTCTCATCAAGTCCCTATCTATATAGTCCAAATGTGGCCTCATCAGGTCTCTACATATATAGTCCAAACGTGGTTTCATCAGGTCCTTATCTATATAGTCCAAACGTGGTCTCATCAGGTCCCTATGTATATAGTCCAACCGTGGTCTCGTCAGGTGTCTATTTACATGGCCCAAACGTGGTCTCATCAGGTCCCTATCAATATAGTCCAAACGTGGTCTCATCAGGTCGCAATTTATATAGTCCAAACTTTGTGTCATCTTGTCTCTATGTACATAGTCAAAACGTGGTCTCATCAGGTCCCTATCTATATAGTTTAAATGTAGTCTCATAATGTCTCTATGTATATAGTCCAAACATGGTCTCATCAGGTCCCTATCTATATAGTCCAATTGTGGTCTCATCAGGTCCCTATTTATATAGTCCAAATATGGTCTCATCAGGTCTTTATCTATATAGCCCAAACGTGGTCTCACCAGGTCCCTATCTATATAGTCCAAACGTGGTCTCATCGCGTCCATATGTATATAGTCCGAACGTGGTCTCATCTGGTCCCTATCTATATAGTCCAAACGTAGTCTCATCAGGTCTCTATGTACATAGTCCAAACGTGGTGTCATCAGGTCCCTATCTATAAAGTCCAAATGTCGCCTCATCAGGTCCCTAGCTGTGTAGTCCAAATATGGTCTCATCAGGTCCCTTCATATATAGTCCAAACGTGGTCTCATCAGTTCCCTACATATATAGTCCAAACATGGTCTCATCAGGTCTCTATGTACATAGTCCAAACGTGGTCTCATCAGGTCCCTATCTATATAGTCCAAACGTGGCCTCATCAGGTCTCTAAATATATAGTCCAAATATGGTCTCATCAAGTCCCTATCTATATAGTCCAAATGTGGCCCATCAGGTCTCTATATATATAGTCCAAACGTGGTCTCAACAGGTCCCTATGTATATAGTCCAAACGTGGTCTCATCATGTGTCTATTTACATGGCCCAAACGTGGTCTCATCAGGTCCCTATCTATATAGTCCAAACGTGGTCTCATCAGGTCTGTATGTACATAGTCCAAACGTGGTCTCATCACGTCCATATCTATATAGTCAGAACGTGGTCTCATCAGGTTTCCTATCTATTTAGTCCAAACGTGGTCTCATCAGGTCTCTATGTACATAATCCAAACGTGGTGTCATCAGGTCCCTATCTATATAGTTTAAATGTAATCTCATAAGGTCTCTATGTACATAGTCCAAACATGGTCTCATCAGGTCCCTATCTATATAGTCCAATCGTGGTCTCATCAGGTCCATATCAATATTGTCCAAACGTGGTCTCATCAGGTCTCTATGTACATAGTCCAAACGTGGTCTCATCGGGCCCCTATCTATATAGTCCAAAATGTAGTCTCATCAGGTCATTATCTGTATAGTCCAAACGTGGTTTCATCAGGTCCATATCTATGTAGTCGGAACGTGGTCTCATGAGGTCCCTATCTATATAGTCCAAAACGTAGTCTCATCAGGTCCCTATCTGTACAGTCCAAACGTGGTCTCATCGCATCCATATGTATATAGTCCGAACGTGGTCTCATCTGGTCCCTATCTATATAGTCCAAACGTAGTCTCATCAGGTCTCTATGTACATAGTCCAAGCGTGGTGTCATCAGGTCCCTATCTATATAGTCCAAACGTGGTCTCATCAGGTCCCTATCTATAAAGTCCAAATGTCGCCTCATCAGGTCCCTATCTGTATAGTCCAAATATGGTCTCATCAGGTCCCTTCATATATAGTCCAAACGTGGTCTCATCAGTTCCCTACATATATAGTCCAAACATGGTCTCATCAGGTCTCTATGTACATGGTCCAAACGTGGTCTCATCAGGTCCCTATCTATATAGTCCAAATGTGGTCTCATCAGGTCCATATCTATATAGTCCAAACGTGGTGTCATTAGGTCCCTATCTATATAGTCCAAAAATGGTCTTATCAGGGCTCTATGTACATAGTCCAAACGTGGTCTCATCAGGTCTCTATGTACATCGTCCAAACGTGGTCTCATCAGGTCCCTATCTATATAGCCCAAATGTGGCTTCATCATGTCTCTAAATATATAGTCCAAATATGATCTCATCAAGTCCCTATCTATATAGTCCAAATGTGGCCCATCAGGTCTCTATATATATAGTCCAAACGTGGTCTCATCAGGTCCCTATCTATATAGTCCAAACGTGGTCTCATCAGGTCTCTATGTACATAGTCCAAACGTCATCTCATGTGATCCCTATGAATATAGTCCAAATGTGGTCTCATCAGGTCCCTATCTATATAGTCCAAAACGTGGTCTCATCAGGTCCCTATCTATATAGTCCAAAGGTGGTCTCATCAGGTCCATATGTATTTAATCCAAACGTGGTCTCATCAGGTCTCTATGTACATGGTTCCAACGTGGTCTCATCAGGTCCCTATCTATATAGTCCAAACGTGGTCTCATCAGGTCCCTATCTATATAGTCCAAATGTGGTCTCATCAAGTCCCTATCTATATAGTCCAAATGTGGCCTCATCAGGTCTCTATATATATAGTCCAAACGTGGTTTCATCAGGTCCTTATCTATATAGTCCAAACGTGGTCTCATCAGGTCCCTATGTATATAGTCCAACCGTGGTCTTGTCAGGTGTCTATTTACATGGCCCAAACGTGGTCTCATCAGGTCCCTATCAATATAGTCCAAACGTGGTCTCATCAGGTCGCAATTTATATAGTCCAAACTTTGTGTCATCTTGTCTCTATGTACATAGTCAAAACGTGGTCTCATCAGGTCTCTATCTATATAGTCCAAACGTGGTCTCATCAGGTCCCTATTTATATAGTCAAAATGTAGTCTCATCATGTCCCTATCTGTATAGTCGAAACGTGGTCTCATCACGTCCATATCTATGTGGTCCGAACGTGGTCTCAGCAGGTCCCTATGTATATAGTCCAACCGTGGTCTCATCAGGTTCCTATCTATGTAGTCCAAAACGTAGTCTCATCAGGTCCCTATCTGTATCGTCGAAATGTGGTCTCAGCACATCCGTATCTATATGGTCCGAACGTGGTCTCATCAGGTCCCTATGTATATAGTCCAAACGTGGTGTCATCAGGTCCCTATCTGTATAGTCCAAAGATGGTCTCATCAGGTCCCTACACATATAGTCCAAGCGTGGTCTCATCAGTACCCTACATATAAAGACCAAACATGGTCTCATCAGGTCTCTATGTACATGGTCCAAACGTGGTCTCATCAGGACCCTATTTATGTAGTCAAAATGTAGTCTCATCAGGTCCCTATCTATATAGTCTAAAACGTGCTCTCATCAGGTCCCTATCTATATAGTCCAAACGTGGTCTCATCAGGTCCATATGTATATAGTCCAAACGTGGTCTCATGAGGTCTCTATGTATATGGTCCAAACGTGGTCTCTCTAGGTCCCTATCAATATAGTCCAAATGTGGTCTCGTTAGGTCCCTATCTATATAGTCCAAAACGTGGTCTCATCAGGTCCCTATCTATATAGTCCAAACGTGGTCTCATCAGGTCCATATGTATATCGTCCAAACGTGGTCTCATCAGGTCTCTATGTATGCGGTCCAAACGTGGCCTCACCAGTTCCCTATCAATATAGTCCAAACATGGTCTCATCAGGTCGCTATCTATATAGTCCAAACGTGGTCTCATCAGGCCCCTATCTATATAGTCCTAGCGTAGTCTCATCAGGTCCCTATCTATATTGTCCAAACATGGTGTCATCAGGTCCCTGTCTATATATTTCAATGTAGTCTCATCAGGTCTCTATGTACATAGTCCAAACATGGTCTCATCAGGTCCCCATCTATATAGTCCAATCGTGGTCTCATCAGGTCCCTATTTATATAGTCCAAATGTGGTCTCATCAGCTCTTTATCTATATAGTCCAAACGTGGTCTCATCTGGTTTCTATGTACATAGTCCAAACGTGGTCTCATCAGGTCCCTATCTATATAGTCCAAACGTGGTCTCATCAGGTCTCTATGTACATAGTCCAAACGTGGTCTCATCGGGTCCCTATCTATATAGTCCAAAAGGTAGTCTCATCAGGTCATTATCTATATAGTCCAAAAGTGGTCTCATCAGGTCTCTATGTACATAGTCCAAACGTGGTGTCATCAGGTCCCTATCTATATAGTTTAAATGTAGTTTCATCAGGAATCTATGTACATAGTCCAAACATGGTCTCATCAGGTCCCTATCTGTATAGTCCAAACATGGTCTCATCAGGTCCCTATCTATATAGTCCAAATGTGGCCTCATCAGATCCCTACATATATAGTCCAAACGTGGTCTCATCAGGTCTCTGTATACATGGTCCAAACGTGGTCTCATCAGGACCCTATCTGTATAGTCCAAATGTGGCTTCATCAGGTCCCTACATATATAGTCCAAACGTGGTCTCATCAGTTCCCTCCATATATAGTCCAAACATGGTCTTATCAGGTCTCTATGTACATGTTCCAAACGTGGTCTCACCAGGTCCCTATCTATATAGTCCAAGAGTGGTCTCATCAGGTCCCTATCCATATAGTTTAAATGTAGTTTCATCAGGAATCTATGTACATAGTCCAAACATGGTCTCATCAGGTCCCTATCTGTATAGTCCAAACGTGGTCTCATCAGGTCCCTATCTATATAGTCCAAATGTGGCCTCATCAGATCCCTACATATATAGTCCAAACGTAGTCTCATCAGTTCCCTACATATATAGTCCAAACGTGGTCTCACCAGGTCCCTATCTATATAGTCCAAGAGTGGTCTCATCAGGTCCCGATCTATATAGTCCAAACGTGGTCTCATCAGGTCCCTATGTATATAGTCCAAACGTGGTCTCATCAGGTTCCTATCTATGTAGTCCAAAACGTAGTCTCATCAGGTCCCTAGCTGTATAGTCGAAACGTGGTCTCAGCACGTCCATATCTATATGGTCCGAACGTGGTCTCATCAGTTCCCTATGTATATATAGTCCAAACGTGGTCTCATCAGGTCCCTATCTATATAGTCCAAACGTGGCCTCATCAGGTCCCTATCTGTATAGTCCAAAGATGGTCTCATCAGGTCCCTACATATATAGTCCAAGCGTGGTCTCATCAGTACCCTACATATAAAGTCCAAACGTGGTCTCATCAGTTCTCTATGTACATGGTCCAAACGTGGTCTCATCAGGACCCTATTTATATAGTGAAAATGTAGTCTCATCAGGTCCCTATCTATATAGTCTAAAACGTGGTCTCATCAGGTCCCTATCTATATAGTCCAAACGTGGTCTCATCAGGTCCATATGTATATAGTCCAAACGTGGTCTCATGAGGTCTCTATGTATATGGTCCAAACGTGGTCTCTCTAGGTCCCTATCAATATAGTCCAAATGTGGTCTCGTTAGGTCCCTATCTATATAGTCCAAAACGTGGTCTCATCAGGTCCCTATCTATATAGTCCAAACGTGGTCTCATCAGGTCCATATGTATATCGTCCAAACGTGGTCTCATCAGGTCTCTATGTATGCGGTCCAAACGTGGCCTCACCAGTTCCCTATCAATATAGTCCAAACATGGTCTCATCAGGTCGCTATCTATATAGTCCAAACGTGGTCTCATCAGGCCCCTATCTATATAGTCCTAGCGTAGTCTCATCAGGTCCCTATCTATATTGTCCAAACATGGTGTCATCAGGTCCCTGTCTATATATTTCAATGTAGTCTCATCAGGTCTCTATGTACATAGTCCAAACATGGTCTCATCAGGTCCATATCTATATAGTCCAAACGTGGTCTCATCAGGTCTCTATGTAGATAGTCCAAACGTGGTCTCATCAGGTCTCTATGTACATAGTCAAAACGTGGTGTCATCAGGTCCCTATCTATATAGTTTAAATGTAGTCTCATAACGTCTCTATGTACATAGTCCAAACATGGTCTCATCAGGTCCCCATCTATATAGTCCAATCGTGGTCTCATCAGGTCCCTATTTATATAGTCCAAATGTGGTCTCATCAGCTCTTTATCTATATAGTCCAAACGTGGTCTCATCTGGTTTCTATGTACATAGTCCAAACGTGGTCTCATCAGGTCCCTATTTATATAGTCCAAACGTGGTCTCATCAGGTCTCTATGTACATAGTCCAAACGTGGTCTCATCGGGTCCCTATCTATATAGTCCAAAAGGTAGTCTCATCAGGTCATTATCTATATAGTCCAAAAGTGGTCTCATCAGGTCTCTATGTACATAGTCCAAACGTGGTGTCATCAGGTCCCTATCTATATAGTTTAAATGTAGTTTCATCAGGAATCTATGTACATAGTCCAAACATGGTCTCATCAGGTCCCTATCTGTATAGTCCAAACATGGTCTCATCAGGTCCCTATCTATATAGTCCAAATGTGGCCTCATCAGATCCCTACATATATAGTCCAAACGTGGTCTCATCAGGTCTCTGTATACATGGTCCAAACGTGGTCTCATCAGGACCCTATCTGTATAGTCCAAATGTGGCTTCATCAGGTCCCTACATATATAGTCCAAACGTGGTCTCATCAGTTCCCTCCATATATAGTCCAAACATGGTCTTATCAGGTCTCTATGTACATGTTCCAAACGTGGTCTCACCAGGTCCCTATCTATATAGTCCAAGAGTGGTCTCATCAGGTCCCTATCCATATAGTTTAAATGTAGTTTCATCAGGAATCTATGTACATAGTCCAAACATGGTCTCATCAGGTCCCTATCTGTATAGTCCAAACGTGGTCTCATCAGGTCCCTATCTATATAGTCCAAATGTGGCCTCATCAGATCCCTACATATATAGTCCAAACGTAGTCTCATCAGTTCCCTACATATATAGTCCAAACGTGGTCTCACCAGGTCCCTATCTATATAGTCCAAGAGTGGTCTCATCAGGTCCCGATCTATATAGTCCAAACGTGGTCTCATCAGGTCCCTATGTATATAGTCCAAACGTGGTCTCATCAGGTTCCTATCTATGTAGTCCAAAACGTAGTCTCATCAGGTCCCTAGCTGTATAGTCGAAACGTGGTCTCAGCACGTCCATATCTATATGGTCCGAACGTGGTCTCATCAGTTCCCTATGTATATATAGTCCAAACGTGGTCTCATCAGGTCCCTATCTATATAGTCCAAACGTGGCCTCATCAGGTCCCTATCTGTATAGTCCAAAGATGGTCTCATCAGGTCCCTACATATATAGTCCAAGCGTGGTCTCATCAGTACCCTACATATAAAGTCCAAACGTGGTCTCATCAGTTCTCTATGTACATGGTCCAAACGTGGTCTCATCAGGACCCTATTTATATAGTGAAAATGTAGTCTCATCAGGTCCCTATCTATATAGTCTAAAACGTGGTCTCATCAGGTCCCTATCTATATAGTCCAAACGTGGTCTCATCAGGTCCATATGTATATAGTCCAAACGTGGTCTCATCAGGTCTCTATGTATATGGTCCAAACGTGGTCTCACCAGGTCCCTATCAATATAGTCCAAATGTGGTCTCGTCAGGTCCCTATCTATATAGTCCAAAACGTGGTCTCATCAGGTCCCTATCTATATAGTCCAAACGTGGTCTCATCAGGTCCATATGTATATCGTCCAAACGTGGTCTCATCAGGTCTCTATGTATACGGTCCAAACGTGGCCTCACCAGTTCCCTATCAATATAGTCCAAACATGGTCTCATCAGGTCGCTATCTATATAGTCCAAACGTGGTCTCATCAGGCCCCTATCTATATAGTCCTAGCGTAGTCTCATCAGGTCCCTATCTATATTGTCCAAACGTGGTGTCATCTGGTCCCTGTCTATATATTTCAATGTAGTCTCATCAGGTCTCTATGTACATAGTCCAAACATGGTCTCATCAGGTCCCTATCTGTATAGTCCAAACGTGGTCTCATCAGGTCTCTATGTAGATAGTCCAAACGTGGTGTCACCAGGTCCCTATCTATATAGTTTAAATGTAGTCTCATAATGTCTCTATGTACATAGTCCAAACATGGACTCATCAGGTCCCTATCTATATAGTCCAATCGTGGTCTCATCAGGTCCCTATTTATATAGTCCAAATGTGGTCTCATCAGGTCCCTATCTATATAGCCCAAACGTGGTCTCATCAGGTCCCTATCTATATAGTCCAAACGTGGTCTCATCAGGTCTCTATGTACATAGTCCAAACGTGGTCTCATCAGGTCCCTATCTATATAGTCCAAACGTGGTCTCATCGGGCCCCTATCTATATAGTCCAAGAGGTAGTCTCATCAGGTCATTATCTGTATAGTCCAAACGTGGTTTCATCAGGTCCATATCTATGTAGTCGGAACGTGGTCTCATGAGGTCCCTATCTATATAGTCCAAACGTGGTCTCATCAGGTGTCTATGTACATATCCAAACGTGGTGTCATCAGGTCCCTGTCTATATAGTTTAAATGTAGTCTCATCAGGTATCTATGTACATAGTCTAAACATGGTCTCATCAGGTCCCAATCTATATAGTCCAAACATGGTCTCATCAGGTCCCTATCTATATAGTCCAAACGTAGTCTCATCAGGTCTCTATGTACATAGTCCAAACGTGGTGTCATCAGGTCCCTATCTATATAGTCCAAACGTGGTCTCATCAGGTCCCTATCTATAAAGTCCAAATGTCGCCTCATCAGGTCCCTAGCTGTATAGTCCAAATATGGTCTCATCAGGTCCCTTCATATATAGTCCAAACGTGGTCTCATCAGTTCCCTACATATATAGTCCAAACATGGTCTCATCAGGTCTCTATGTACATAGTCCAAACGTGGTCTCATCAGGTCCCTATCTATATAGTCCAAACGTGGTCTCATCAGGTCTCTATGTAGATAGTCCAAACGTGGTGTCATCAGGTCCCTATCTATATAGTTAAAATGTAGTCTCATAATGTCTCTATGTACATAGTCCAAACATGGACTCATCAGGTCCCTATCTATAAAGTCCAATCGTGGTCTCATCAGGTCCCTATTTATATAGTCCAAATGTGGTCTCATCAGCTCTTTATCTATATAGTCCAAACGTGGTCTCATCTGGTTTCTATGTACATAGTCCAAACGTGGTCTCATCAGGTCCCTATCTATATAGTCCAAACGTGGTCTCATCAGGTCTCTATGTACATAGTCCAAACGTGGTCTCATCGGGTCCCTATCTATATAGTCCAAAAGGTAGTCTCATCAGGTCATTATCTATATAGTCCAAAAGTGGTCTCATCAGGTCTCTATGTCCATAGTCCAAACGTGGTGTCATCAGGTCCCTATCTATATAGTTTAAATGTAGTCTCATAATGTCTCTATGTACATAGTCCAAACATGGACTCATCAGGTCCCTATCTATATAGTCCAATCGTGGTCTCATCAGGTCCCTATTTATATAGTCCAAATGTGGTCTCATCAGGTCCCTATCTATATAGCCCAAACGTGGTCTCATCAGGTCCCTATCTATATAGTCCAAACGTGGTCTCATCAGGTCTCTATGTACATAGTCCAAACGTGGTCTCATCAGGTCCCTATCTATATAGTCCAAACGTGGTCTCATCGGGCCCCTATCTATATAGTCCAAGAGGTAGTCTCATCAGGTCATTATCTGTATAGTCCAAACGTGGTTTCATCAGGTCCATATCTATGTAGTCGGAACGTGGTCTCATGAGGTCCCTATCTATATAGTCCAAACGTGGTCTCATCAGGTGTCTATGTACATATCCAAACGTGGTGTCATCAGGTCCCTGTCTATATAGTTTAAATGTAGTCTCATCAGGTATCTATGTACATAGTCTAAACATGGTCTCATCAGGTCCCAATCTATATAGTCCAAACATGGTCTCATCAGGTCCCTATCTATATAGTCCAAACGTAGTCTCATCAGGTCTCTATGTACATAGTCCAAACGTGGTGTCATCAGGTCCCTATCTATATAGTCCAAACGTGGTCTCATCAGGTCCCTATCTATAAAGTCCAAATGTCGCCTCATCAGGTCCCTAGCTGTATAGTCCAAATATGGTCTCATCAGGTCCCTTCATATATAGTCCAAACGTGGTCTCATCAGTTCCCTACATATATAGTCCAAACATGGTCTCATCAGGTCTCTATGTACATAGTCCAAACGTGGTCTCATCAGGTCCCTATCTATATAGTCCAAACGTGGTCTCATCAGGTCTCTATGTAGATAGTCCAAACGTGGTGTCATCAGGTCCCTATCTATATAGTTAAAATGTAGTCTCATAATGTCTCTATGTACATAGTCCAAACATGGACTCATCAGGTCCCTATCTATAAAGTCCAATCGTGGTCTCATCAGGTCCCTATTTATATAGTCCAAATGTGGTCTCATCAGCTCTTTATCTATATAGTCCAAACGTGGTCTCATCTGGTTTCTATGTACATAGTCCAAACGTGGTCTCATCAGGTCCCTATCTATATAGTCCAAACGTGGTCTCATCAGGTCTCTATGTACATAGTCCAAACGTGGTCTCATCGGGTCCCTATCTATATAGTCCAAAAGGTAGTCTCATCAGGTCATTATCTATATAGTCCAAAAGTGGTCTCATCAGGTCTCTATGTCCATAGTCCAAACGTGGTGTCATCAGGTCCCTATCTATATAGTTTAAATGTAGTTTCATCAGGAATCTATGTACATAGTCCAAACGTGGTCTCATCAGGTCCCTATCTATATAGTCCAAATGTGGCCTCATCAGATCCCTACATATATAGTCCAAACGTGGTCTCATCAGTTCCCTACATATATAGTCCAAACGTGGTCTCATCAGGTCTCTGTATACATGGTCCAAACGTGGTCTCATCAGGACCCTATCTGTATAGTCGAAATGTGGCTTCATCAGGTCCCTACATATATAGTCCAAACGTGGTCTCATCAGTTCCCTCCATATATAGTCCAAACATGGTCTTATCAGGTCTCTATGTACATGTTCCAAACGTGGTCTCACCAGGTCCCTATCTATATAGTCCAACAGTGGTCTCATCAGGTCTCTATGGACATAGTCCGAGCGTGGTCTTATCTGGTCTCTATGAACATAGTCCAAACGTGTTCTCATCAGGTCCGTATCTATATAGTCCAAAACGTAGTCTCATCAGGTCCCTATCTTTATAGTCCAAACATGGTCTCATCACGTCCATATCTATATAGTCCGAACGTGGTCTCATCAGGTCCCTATCTATATAGTCCAAACGTGGTCTCATCAGATCTCTATGTACATAGTCCAAACGTGGTCTCATGAGGTCCCTATCTATATAGTCCAAACGTGGTCTCATCAGGTCTCTATGTACATATCCAAACGTGGTGTCATCAGGTCCCTATCTATATAGTTTAAATGTAGTCTCATCAGGTATCTATGTACATAGTCTAAACATGGTCTCATCAGGTCCCTATCTATATAGTCCAAACGTGGTCTCATCAGGTCCCTATCTATAAAGTCCAAATGTCGCCTCATCAGGTCCCTATCTGTATAGTCCAAATATGGTCTCATCAGGTCCCTTCATATACAGTCCAAACGTGGTCTCATCATTTCCCTACATATATAGTCCAAAGATGGTCTCATCAGGTCTCTATGTACATGGTCCAAACGTGGTCTCATCAGGTCCCTATCTATATAGTCCAAATGTGGCCTCATCAGGTCCCTACATATATAGTCCAAACGTGGTCTCATCAGTTCCCTCCATATATAGTCCAAAAGTGGTCTCATCAGGTCTCTATGTACATAGTTGGAACGTGGTCTTATCTGGTCTCTGTGAACATAGTCCAAACGTGGTCTCATCAGGTCCGTATCTATATAGTCCAAAACGTCGTCTCATCAGGTCCCTATCTATATAATCAAAACGTGGTCTCATCTGGTCTCTATCTGCATAGTCCAAACGTGGTCTCAGCAAGTCCTTATCTATTTAGTCCAAATGTGGGCTCATCAGGACCCTATTTATGTAGTCCAAACGTAATCTCATCATGTCCCTATGTATATAGTCCAAACGTGGTCTCATCATCATCTCTATGTACGTGGTCTCATCATGTCCCTATCCATATAGTCCAAACGTCCTCTGATCTGATCTCTATTTATAGTCCAAATATGGTCTCATCAGGTATCTATCTACGTAGTCCAAACCTGCTCTCATCAAGTTCCTATCTATATAATCCAAACGTGGTCTCATCAGCTCTCTCTGTACATCGACCAAATGTGGTCTCATCAGGTCCCTATCTACATAGTCCAAACGTGGTCTCATCAGGTCTCTATGTACATAGTCCAAACATGGTATCATCAGGTCCCTATCTATATAGTCCAAACGTGGTCTCATCAGGTCCCTATCTATATAGTCCAAACGTGACCTCATCAGGTCTCTAAATATATAGTCCAAATATGGTCTCATCAAGTCCCTATCTATATAGTCCAAATGTGGCCCATCAGGTCTCTATATATATAGTCCAAATATGGTCTCATCAAGTCCCTATCTATATAGTCCAAATGTGGCCCATCAGGTCTCTATATATATAGTCCAAACGTGGTTTCATCAAGTCCCTATCTATATAGTCCAAACGTGGTCTCATCAGGTCCCTATGTATATAGTCCAAACGTGGTCTCAACAGGTGTCTATTTACATGGCCCAAACATGTTCTCATCAGGTCCCTATCAATATAGTCCAAACGTGGTCTCATCAGGTCGCAATCTATATAGCCCAACCTTTGTGTCATCTTGTCTCTATGTACATAGTCCAAACATGGTCTCATCAGGTCCCTATCTATATACTCCAAACGTGGTGTCATCAGGGCTCTATGTACATAGTCCAAACGTGGTCTCATCAGGTCCATATCTATATAGTCAGAACGTGGTCTCATCAGGTTTCCTATCTATATAGTCCAAACGTGGTCTCATCAGGTCTCTATGTACATAGTCCAAACGTGGTGTCATCAGGTCCCTATCTATATAGTTTAAATGTAATCTCATAAGGTCTCTATGTACATAGTCCAAACATGGTCTCATCAGGTCCCTATCTATATAGTCCAATCGTGGTCTCATCAGGTCCATATCAACATTGTCCAAACGTGGTCTCATCAGGTCTCTATGTACATAGTCCAAACGTGGTCTCATCGGGCCCCTATCTATATAGGCCAAATGTGGGCTCATCAGGACCCTATTTATGTAGTCCAAACGTAATCTCGTCATGTCCCTATGTATATAGTCCAAACGTGGTCTCATCATCATCTCTATGTACGTGGTCTCATCATGTCTCTGTCCATATAGTCCAAACGTCGTCTTATCTGGTCTCTATGTATAGTCCAAATGTGGTCTCATCAGGTCCATATCTATATAGTCCAAACGTGGTCTCATCAAGTTCCTATCTATATAATCCAAACGTGGTCTCATCAGGTCTCTATGTACATAGTCCAAATGTGGTCTCATCAGGTCCATGTCTATATAGTCCAAACGTGGTGTCATCAGGTCCCTATCTATATAATTCGAATGTACTCTCATCATGTCTCTATGTACATAGTGCAAACATGGTCACATCAGATCCCTATCTATATAGTGCAAAAATGGTCTCATCAGGTCTCTATGTACATAGTCCAAACGTGGTCTCATCAGGTCCCTATCTATATAGTCCAAACGTGGCCTCATCAGGTCTCTAAATATATAGTCCAAATATGGTCTCATCAAGTCCCTATCTATATAGTCCAAATGTGGCCCATCAGGTCTCTATATATATAGTCCAAACGTGGTTTCATCAAGTCCCTATCTATATAGTCCAAACGTAGTCTCATCAGGTCCCTATGTATATAGTCCAAACGTGGTCTCAACAGGTGTCTATTTACATGGCCCAAACGTGGTCTCATCAGGTCCCTATCAATATAGTCCAAACGTGGTCTCATCAGGTCGCAATCTATATAGCCCAACCTTTGTGTCACCTTGTCTCTATGTACATAGTCCAAACGTGGTCTCATCAGGTCTCTATGTACATAGTCCAAACGTGGTCTCATCACGTCCATATCTATATAGTCAGAACGTGGTGTCATCAGGTCCCTATCTATATAGTTTAAATGTAATCTCATAAGGTCTCTATGTACATAGTCCAAACATGGTCTCATCAGGTCCCTATCTATATAGTCCAGTCGTGGTCTCATCAGGTCCATATCAATATTGTCCAAACGTGGTCTCATCAGGTCTCTATGTACATAGTCCAAACGTGGTCTCATTGGGCCCCTATCTATATAGTCCAAACGTGGTCTCATCGCGTCCATATGTATATAGTCCGAACGTGGTCTCATCTGGACCCTATCTATATAGTCCAAACGTAGTCTCATCAGGTCTCTATGTACATAGTCCAAATGTGGTGTCATCAGGTCCCTATCTATATAGTCCAAATGTGGTCTCATCAGGTCCCTCTCTATAAAGTCCAAATGTCGCCTCATCAGGTCCCGATCTGTATAGTCCAAATATGGTCTCATCAGGTCCCTTCATATATAGTCCAAACGTGGTCTCATCAGTTCCCTACATATATAGTCCAAACATGGTCTCATCAGGTCTCTATGTACATAGTCCAAACGTGGTCTCATCAGGTCCCTATCTATATAGTCCAAACGTGGCCTCATCAGGTCTCTAAATATATAGTCCAAATATGGTCTCATCAAGTCCCTATCCAGATAGTCCAAATGTAGCCCATCAGGTCTCTATATATGTAGTCCAAACGTGGTTTCATCACGTCCCTATGTATATAGTCCAAACGTGGTCTCAACAGGTCCCTATGTATATAGTCCAAACGTGGTCTCATCATGTTTCTATTTACATGGCCCAAACGTGGTCTCATCAGGTCCCTATCAATATAGTCCAAACGTGGTCTCATCAGGTCGCAATCTATATAGCCCAACCTTTGTGTCATCTTGTCTCTAGGTACATAGTCCAAACGTGGTCTCATCAGGTCCTGATCTATATAGTCCAAACATGGTCTCATCAGGTTTCTATGTACATAGTCCAAACGTGGTCTCATCACGTCCATATCTATATAGTCAGAACGTGGTCTCATCAGGTCTCTATGTATATCGTCCAAACGTGGTCTCACCAGGTACCTATCATTATAGTCCAAATGTGGTCTCATCAGGTCCCTATCTATATAGTCCAAATGTGGTCTCATCAGGTCCCTATCTATATAGTCCAAACGTGGTCTCACCTGGGTCTCTATGTACATAGTCCAAACATGGTCTCATCAGGTCCCCATCTATATAGTCCAATCGTGGTCTCATCAGGTCCATATCAATATTGTCCAAACGTGGTCTCATTAGGTCTCTATGTACATTGTCCAAACGTGGTCTCATCGCGTCCATATGTATATAGTCCGAACGTGGTCTCATCTGGTCCCTATCTATATAGTCCAAACGTAGTCTCATCAGGTCTCTATGTACATAGTCCAAACGTGGTGTCATCAGGTCCCTATCTATATAGTCCAAACGTGGTCTCATCAGGTCCCTATCTATAAAGTCCAAATGTCGCCTCATCATCTCCCTATCTGTATAGTCCAAATATGGTCTCATCAGGTCCCTTCATATATAGTCCAAACGTGGTCTCATCAGTTCCCTACATATATAGTCCAAACATGGTCTCATCAGGTCTCTATTTACATGGTCCAAACGTGGTCTCATCAGGTCCCTATCTATATAGTCCAAATGTGGTCTCATCAGGTCCATATCTATATAGTCCAAAACGTGGTCTCATCAGGTCCCTATCTATATAGTCCAAAGGTGGTCTCATCAGGTCCATATGTATATAATCCAATCGTGGTCTCATCAGGTCTCTATGTACATGGTCCAAACGTGGTCTCATCAGGTCCCTATCTATATAGTCCAAATGTGGTCTCATCAAGTCGCTATCTATATAGTCCAAATGTGGCCTCATCAGGTCTCTATATATATAGTCCAAACGGGGTTTCATCAGTTCCTTATCTATATAGTCGAAGCGTGGTCTCATCAGGTCCCTATGTATATAGTCCAACCGTGGTCTCGTCAGGTGTCTATTTACATGGCCCAAACGTGGTCTCATCAGGTCCCTATCAATATAGTCGAAACGTGGTCTCATCAGGTCGCAATTTATATAGTCCAAACTTTGTGTCATCTTGTCTCTATGTACATAGTCCAAACGTGGTCTCATCAGGTCCCTATCTATATAGTCCAAACGTGGTCTCATCAGGTCCCTATGTATATAGTCCAAACGTGGTCTCATCAGGTCCCTATTTATATAGTCAAAATGTAGTCTCATCATGTCCCTATCTGTATAGTCGAAACGTGGTCGCATCACGTCCATATCTATGTGGTCCGAACGTGGTCTCATCAGGTCCCTATGTATATAGTCCAAACGTGGTCTCATTAGGTCTCTATGTACATGGTCCAAAGGTGGTTTCATCAGGTCCCTATCTATATAGTCCAAACGTGGTCTCATCAGGTCCCTATGTATATAGTCCAAACGTGGTCTCATCAGGTGTCTATTTACATGGCCCAAACGTGGTCTCATCAGGTTCCTATCTATATAGTCCAAATGTGGTCTCATCAGGTCCCTATCTATATAGTCCAAATGTGATCTCATCAAGTCGCTATCTATATAGTCCAAATGTGGCCTCATCAGGTCTCTATATATATAGTCCAAACGGGGTTTCATCAGTTCCGTATCTATATAGACGAAGCGTGGTCTCATCAGGTCCCTATGTATATAGTCCAACCGTGGTCTCGTCAGGTGTCTATTTACATGGCCCAAACGTGGTCTCATCAGGTCCCTATCAATATAGTCGAAACGTGGTCTCATCAGGTCGCAATTTATATAGTCCAAACTTTGTGTCATCTTGTCTCTATGTACATAGTCCAAACGTGGCCTCATCAGGTCCCTATGAATATAGTCCAAATGTGGTCTCATCAGGTCCCTATCTATATAGTCTAAAACGTGGTCTCATCAGGTCTCTATGTATATGGTCCAAACGTGGTCTCACCAGGTCCCTATCAATATAGTCCAAACGTGGTCTCATCAGGTCCCTATCGATATAGTCCAAACGTGGTCTCATCAGGTCCTATCTGTATAGTCCAAAAGTGGTCTCATCAGGTCCATATGTATATAGTCCAAACGTGGTCTCATCAGGTCTCTATGTATATCGTCCAAACGTGGTCTCACCAGGTACCTATCAGTATAGTCCAAACGTGGTCTCATCAGGTCCCTATCTATATAATCCAAACGTGGTCTCACCTGGGTCTCTATGTACATAGTCCAAACGTGGTCTCATCAGGTCCCTATCTATAAAGTCCAAATGTCGCCTCATCAGGTCCCTATCTGTATAGTCCAAATATGGTCTCATCAGGTCCCTTCATATATACTCCAAACGTGGTCTCATCAGTTCCCTACATATATAGTCCAAACATGGTCTCATCTTGTCTCTATGTACATAGTCCAAACGTGGTCTCATCAGGTCCCTATCTATATAGTCCAAACATGGTCTCATCAGGTCCCTATGTATATAGTCCAAACGTGGTCTCATCAGGTCCCTATTTATATAGTCAAAATGTAGTCTCATCATGTCCCTATCTGTAGAGTCGAAACGTGGTCGCATCACGTCCATATCTATGTGGTCCGAACGTGGTCTCATCAGGTCCCTATGTATATAGTCCAAACGTGGTCTCATTAGGTCTCTATGTACATGGTCCAAATCTGGTTTCATCAGGTCCCTATCTATATAGTCCAAACGTGGTCTCATCAGGTCCCTATGTATATAGTCCAAACGTGGTCTCATCAGGTGTCTATTTACATGGCCCAAACGTGGTCTCATCAGGTCACAATCTATATAGCCCAAACTTTGTGTCATCTTGTCTCTATGTACATAGTCCAAACGTGGCCTCATCAGGTCCCTATGAATATAGTCCAAATGTGGTCTCATCAGGTCTCTATCTATATAGTCTAAAACGTGGTCTCATCAGGTCTCTATGTATATGGTCCAAACGTGGTCTCACCAGGTCCCTATCAATATAGTCCAAACGTGGTCTGATCAGGTCCCTATCTATATAGTCCAAACGTGGTCTCATCAGGTCCCTATGTATATAGTCCAACCGTGGTCTCGTCAGGTGTCTATTTACATGGCCCAAACGTGGTCTCATCAGGTCCCTATCAATATAGTCGAAACGTGGTCTCATCAGGTCGCAATTTATATAGTCCAAACTTTGTGTCATCTTGTCTCTATGTACATAGTCCAAACGTGGCCTCATCAGGTCCCTATGAATATAGTCCAAATGTGGTCTCATCAGGTCCCTATCTATATAGTCTAAAACGTGGTCTCATCAGGTCTCTATGTATATGGTCCAAACGTGGTCTCACCAGGTCCCTATCAATATAGTCCAAACGTGGTCTCATCAGGTCCCTATCGATATAGTCCAAACGTGGTCTCATCAGGTCCTATCTGTATAGTCCAAAAGTGGTCTCATCAGGTCCATATGTATATAGTCCAAACGTGGTCTCATCAGGTCTCTATGTATATCGTCCAAACGTGGTCTCACCAGGTACCTATCAGTATAGTCCAAACGTGGTCTCATCAGGTCCCTATCTATATAGTCCAAACGCGGTCTCACCTGGGTCTCTATGTACATAGTCCAAACGTGGTCTCATCAGGTCCCTATCTATAAAGTCCAAATGTCGCCTCATCAGGTCCCTATCTGTATAGTCCAAATATGGTCTCATCAGGTCCCTTCATATATAGTCCAAACGTGGTCTCATCAGTTCCCTACATATATAGTCCAAACATGGTCTCATCTTGTCTCTATGTACATAGTCCAAACGTGGTCTCATCAGGTCCCTATCTATATAGTCCAAACGTGGTCTCATCAGGTCCCTATGTATATAGTCCAAACGTGGTCTCATCAGGTCCCTATTTATATAGTCAAAATGTAGTCTCATCATGTCCCTATCTGTAGAGTCGAAACGTGGTCGCATCACGTCCATATCTATGTGGTCCGAACGTGGTCTCATCAGGTCCCTATGTATATAGTCCAAACGTGGTCTCATTAGGTCTCTATGTACATGGTCCAAAGCTGGTTTCATCAGGTCCCTATCTATATAGTCTAAACGTGGTCTCATCAGGTCCCTATGTATATAGTCCAAACGTGGTCTCATCAGGTGTCTATTTACATGGCCCAAACGTGGTCTCATCAGGTCACAATCTATGTAGCCCAAACTTTGTGTCATCTTGTCTCTATGTACATAGTCCAAACGTGGCCTCATCAGGTCCCTATGAATATAGTCCAAATGTGGTCTCATCAGGTCTCTATCTATATAGTCTAAAACGTGGTCTCATCAGGTCTCTATGTATATGGTCCAAACGTGGTCTCACCAGGTCCCTATCAATATAGTCCAAACGTGGTCTGATCAGGTCCCTATCTATATAGTCCAAACGTGGTCTCATCAGGTCCCTATGTATATAGTCCAACCGTGGTCTCGTCAGGTGTCTATTTACATGGCCCAAACGTGGTCTCATCAGGTCCCTATCAATATAGTCGAAACGTGGTCTCATCAGGTCGCAATTTATATAGTCCAAACTTTGTGTCATCTTGTCTCTATGTACATAGTGCAAACGTGGCCTCATCAGGTCCCTATGAATATAGTCCAAATGTGGTCTCATCAGGTCCCTATCAATATAGTCCAAACGTGGTCTCATCAGGTCCCTATCGATATAGTCCAAACGTGGTCTCATCAGGTCCTATCTGTATAGTCCAAAAGTGGTCTCATCAGGTCCATATGTATATAGTCCAAACGTGGTTTCATCAGGTCTCTATGTATATCGTCCAAACGTGGTCTCACCAGGTACCTATCAGTATAGTCCAAACGTGGTCTCATCAGGTCCCTATCTATATAGTCCAAACGCGGTCTCACCTGGGTCTCTATGTACATAGTCCAAACGTGGTCTCATCAGGTCCCTATCTATAAAGTCCAAATGTCGCCTCATCAGGTCCCTATCTGTATAGTCCAAATATGGTCTCATCAGGTCCCTTCATATATAGTCCAAACGTGGTCTCATCAGTTCCCTACATATATAGTCCAAACATGGTCTCATCTTGTCTCTATGTACATAGTCCAAACGTGGTCTCATCAGGTCCCTATCTATATAGTCCAAACGTGGTCTCATCAGGTCCCTATGTATATAGTCCAAACGTGGTCTCATCAGGTCCCTATTTATATAGTCAAAATGTAGTCTCATCATGTCCCTATCTGTAGAGTCGAAACGTGGTCGCATCACGTCCATATCTATGTGGTCCGAACGTGGTCTCATCAGGTCCCTATGTATATAGTCCAAACGTGGTCTCATTAGGTCTCTATGTACATGGTCCAAAGCTGGTTGCATCAGGTCCCTATCTATATAGTCCAAACGTGGTCTCATCAGGTCCCTATGTATATAGTCCAAACGTGGTCTCATCAGGTGTCTATTTACATGGCCCAAACGTGGTCTCATCAGGTCACAATCTATATAGCCCAAACTTTGTGTCATCTTGTCTCTATGTACATAGTCCAAACGTGGCCTCATCAGGTCCCTATGAATATAGTCCAAATGTGGTCTCATCAGGTCTCTATCTATATAGTCTAAAACGTGGTCTCATCAGGTCTCTATGTATATGGTCCAAACGTGGTCTCACCAGGTCCCTATCAATATAGTCCAAACGTGGTCTGATCAGGTCCCTATCTATATAGTCCAAACGTGGTCTCATCAGGTCCCTATCTGTATAGTCCAAAAGTGGTCTCATCAGGTCCATATGTATATAGTCCAAACGTGGTCTCATCAGGTCTCTATGTATATCGTCCAAACGTGGTCTCACCAGGTACCTATCAATATAATCCAAACGTGGTCTCATCAGGTCCCTATCTATATAGTCCAAAAGTGGTCTCATCAGGTCCCTATCTATATAGTCCAAACGTGGCCTCATCAGGTCTCTAACTATATAGTCCAAATATGGTCTCATCAAGTCCCTATCTATATAGTCCAAATGTGGCCCATCAGGTCTCTATATATATAGTCCAAACGTGGTTTCATCAGGTCCCTATCTATATAGTCCAAGAGTGGTCTCATCAGGTCCCTATGTATATAGTCCAAACGTGGTCTCATCAGGTCTCTATTTACATGGCCCAAACGTGGTCTCATCAGGTCGCAATCTATATAGTCTAAAACGTGGTCTCATTAGGTCCCTATCTATATAGTCCAAAAGTGATCTCATCAGGTCCATATGTATATAGTCCAAACGTGGTCTCATCAGGTCCCTATCTATATAGTCCAAACGTGGTCTCATCAGGTCCCTATCTATATAGTCCAAAACGTAGTCTCATCAGGTCCCTATCTGTATAGTCCAAACGTGGTCTCATCGCGTCCATATGTATATAGTCCGAACGTGGTCTCATCTGGTCCCTATCTATATAGTCCAAACGTAGTCTCATCAGGTCTCTATGTACATAGTTCAAACGTGGTGTCATCAGTTCCCTATCTATATACTCCAAACGTTGTCTCATCAGGTCCCTATCTATATAGTCCAAATGTGGCCTCATCAGGTCCCTATCTGTATAGTCCAAATATGGTCTCATCAGGTACCTACATATATAGTCCAAACGTGGTCTCATCAGTTCCCTCCATATATAGTCCAAAAGTGGTCTCATCAGGTCTCTATGTACATAGTCAGAACGTGGTCTTATCTGGTCTCTGTGAACACAGTCCAAACATGGTCTCATCAGGTCCGTATCTATATAGTCCAAAACGTGGTCTCATCAGGTCCCTATCTATATAATACAAACGTGGTCTCATCCGGTCTCTAACTGCATACTCCAAACGTGGTCTCAGCAAGTCCCTATCTATATAGTCCAAATGTGGGCTCATCAGGACCCTATCTATGTAGTCCAAACGTAATCTCATCATGTCCCTGTGTATATAGTCCAAACGTGGTCTCATCATGATCTCTATGTACGTGGTCTCATCATGTCCCTATCCATATAGTCCAAACTTCGTCTTATCTGGTCTCTATGTATAGTCCAAATATGGTCTCATCAGGTCCCTATCTACGTAGTCCAAACCTGCTCTCATCAAGTTCCTATCTATATAATCCAAACGTGGTCTCATCAGGTCTCTATGTACATAGTCCAAACGTGGTCTCATCAGGTCTCTATGTACATAGTCCAAACGTGGTCTCATCAGGTCCCTATCTATATAGTCCAAACGTGGCCTCATCAGGTCTCTAAATATATAGTCCAAATATGGTCTCATCAAGTCCCTATCTATATAGTCCAAATTTGGCCCATCAGGTCTCCATATATATAGTCCAAACGTGTTTTCATCAGGTCCCTATCTATATAGTCCAAAAATGGTCTCATCAGGTCCCTATGTGTGTAGTCCAAACGTGGTCTCATCAGGTGTCTATTTACATGGCCCAAACGTGGTCTCATCAGGTCCCTATCAATATAGTCCAAACGTGGTCTCATCAGGTCGCAATCTATATAGCCCAACCTTTGTGTCATCTTGTCTCTATGTACATAGTCCAAACGTGGTCTCATCAGGTCCCTATCTATATAGTCCAAACGTGGTCTCATCAGGTCTCTATGTACATAGTCCAAACGTCGTCTCATGAGATCCCTATGAATATAGTCCAAATGTGGTCTCATCAGGTCCCTATCTATATAGTCCAAAACGTGGTCTCATCAGGTCCCTATCTATATAGTCCAAATGTGGCCTCATCAGGTCCCTACATATATAGTCCAAACGTGGTCTCATCAGTTCCCTCCATATATAGTCCAAACGTTGTCTCATCAGGTCTCTATGTACATGTTCCAAATGTGGTGTCACCAGGTCCCTATCTATATAGTCCAAACGTGGTCTCATCTGGTCCCTATCTACATAGTCCAAATGTGGTCTCAGCAAGTCGATATCTATATAGTCCAAACGTGGTGTCATCAGGTCCCTATCTATATAGTTCAAATGTAGTCTCATCATGTCTCTATGTACATAGTGCAAACATGGTCACATCAGGTCCCTATCTATATAGTCCAAAAATGGTCTCATCAGTGCTCTATGTACATAGTCCAAAAGTGGTCTCATCAAGTCCCTATTTATATAGTCCTAATGTAGTCTCGTCAGTTCCCTATCTATATAGTCCAAACGTGGTCTCAACTGGGTCTCTATGTACATAGTCCAAACGTGGTCTCATCAGGTCCCTATCTATATAGTCCAAACGTGGCCTCATCAGGTCTCTAAATATATAGTCCAAATATGGTCTCATCAAGTCCCTATCTATATAGTCCAAATGTGGCCCATCAGGTCTCTATATATATAGTCCAAAGGTGGTTTCATCAGGTCTCTATGTACATAGTCCAAACGTCGTCTCATGAGATCCCTATGAATATAGTCCAAATGTGGTCTCATCAGGTCCCTATCTATATAGTCCAAAACGTGGTCTCATCAGGTCCCTATCTATATAGTCCAAAGGTGGTCTCATCAGGTCCATATGTATATAATCCAAACGTGGTCTTATCAGGTCTCTATGTACATGGTCCAAACTTGGTCTCATCAGGTTCCTATCTATATAGTCCAAACGTGGTCTCATCAGGTCCCTATCTATATAGTCCAAATGTGGTCTCATCAAGTCCCTATCTATATAGTCCAAATGTGGCCTCATCAGGTCTCTATATATATATAGTCCAAACGTGGTTTCATCAGTTCCTTATCTATATAGTCCAAACGTGGTCTCATCAGGTCCCTATGTATACAGTCCAACCGTGGTCTCGTCAGGTGTCTATTTACATGGCCCAAACGTGGTCTCATCAGGTCCCTATCAATATAGTCGAAACGTGGTCTCATCAGGTCGCAATTTATATAGTCCAAACTTTGTGTCATCTTGTCTCTATGTACATAGTCCAAACGTGGTCTCATCAGGTCCCTATCTATATAGTCCAAACGTGGTCTCATCAGGTCCCTATGTATATAGTCCAAACGTGGTCTCATCAGGTCCCTATTTATATAGTCAAAATGTAGTCTCATCATGTCCCTATCTGTATAGTCGAAACGTGGTCGCATCACGTCCATATCTATGTGGTCCGAACGTGGTCTCATCAGGTCCCTATGTATATAGTCCAAACGTGGTCTCATTAGGTCTCTATGTACATGGTCCAAAGCTGGTTTCATCAGGTCCCTATCTATATAGTCCAAACGTGGTCTCATCAGGTCCCTATGTATATAGTCCAAACGTGGTCTCATCAGGTGTCTATTTACATGGCCCAAACGTGGTCTCATCAGGTCACAATCTATATAGCCCAAACTTTGTGTCATCTTGTCTCTATGTACATAGTCCAAACGTGGCCTCATCAGGTCCCTATGAATATAGTCCAAATGTGGTCTCATCAGGTCTCTATCTATATAGTCTAAAACGTGGTCTCATCAGGTCTCTATGTATATGGACCAAACGTGGTCTCACCAGGTCCCTATCAATATAGTCCAAACGTGGTCTGATCAGGTCCCTATCTATATAGTCCAAACGTGGTCTCATCAGGTCCCTATCTGTATAGTCCAAAAGTGGTCTCATCAGGTCCATATGTATATAGTCCAAACGTGGTCTCATCAGGTCTCTATGTATATCGTCCAAACGTGGTCTCACCAGGTACCTATCAATATAATCCAAACGTGGTCTCATCAGGTCCCTATCTATATAGTCCAAAAGTGGTCTAATCAGGTCCCTATCTATATAGTCCAAACGTGGCCTCATCAGGTCTCTAACTATATAGTCCAAATATGGTCTCATCAAGTCCCTATCTATATAGTCCAAATGTGGCCCATCAGGTCTCTATATATATAGTCCAAACGTGGTTTCATCAGGTCCCTATCTATATAGTCCAAGAGTGGTCTCATCAGGTCCCTATGTATATAGTCCAAACGTGGTCTCATCAGGTCTCTATTTACATGGCCCAAACGTGGTCTCATCAGGTCGCAATCTATATAGTCTAAAACGTGGTCTCATCAGGTCCCTATCTATATAGTCCAAAAGTGATCTCATCAGGTCCATATGTATATAGTCCAAACGTGGTCTCATCAGGTCCCTATCTATATAGTCCAAACGTGGTCTCATCAGGTCCCTATCTATATAGTCCAAAACGTAGTCTCATCAGGTCCCTATCTGTATAGTCCAAACGTGGTCTCATCGCGTCCATATGTATATAGTCCGAACGTGGTCTCATCTGGTCCCTATCTATATAGTCCAAACGTAGTCTCATCAGGTCTCTATGTACATAGTTCAAACGTGGTGTCATCAGTTCCCTATCTATATACTCCAAACGTGGTCTCATCAGGTCCCTATCTATATAGTCCAAATGTGGCCTCATCAGGTCCCTATCTGTATAGTCCAAATATGGTCTCATCAGGTACCTACATATATAGTCCAAACGTGGTCTCATCAGTTCCCTCCATATATAGTCCAAAAGTGGTCTCATCAGGTCTCTATGTACATAGTCAGAACGTGGTCTTATCTGGTCTCTGTGAACATAGTCCAAACATGGTCTCATCAGGTCCGTATCTATATAGTCCAAAACGTGGTCTCATCAGGTCCCTATCTATATAATCCAAACGTGGTCTCATCCGGTCTCTAACTGCATACTCCAAACGTGGTCTCAGCAAGTCCCTATCTATATAGTCCAAATGTGGGCTCATCAGGACCCTATCTATGTAGTCCAAACGTAATCTCATCATGTCCCTGTGTATATAGTCCAAACGTGGTCTCATCATGATCTCTATGTACGTGGTCTCATCATGTCCCTATCCATATAGTCCAAACTTCGTCTTATCTGGTCTCTATGTATAGTCCAAATATGGTCTCATCAGGTCCCTATCTACGTAGTCCAAACCTGCTCTCATCAAGTTCCTATCTATATAATCCAAACGTGGTCTCATCAGGTCTCTATGTACATAGTCCAAACGTGGTCTCATCAGGTCTCTATGTACATAGTCCAAACGTGGTCTCATCAGGTCCCTATCTATATAGTCCAAACGTGGCCTCATCAGGTCTCTAAATATATAGTCCAAATATGGTCTCATCAAGTCCCTATCTATATAGTCCAAATTTGGCCCATCAGGTCTCTATATATATAGTCCAAACGTGTTTTCATCAGGTCCCTATCTATATAGTCCAAAAATGGTCTCATCAGGTCCCTATGTGTGTAGTCCAAACGTGGTCTCATCAGGTGTCTATTTACATGGCCCAAACGTGGTCTCATCAGGTCCCTATCAATATAGTCCAAACGTGGTCTCATCAGGTCGCAATCTATATAGCCCAACCTTTGTGTCATCTTGTCTCTATGTACATAGTCCAAACGTGGTCTCATCAGGTCCCTATCTATATAGTCCAAACGTGGTCTCATCAGGTCTCTATGTACATAGTCCAAACGTCGTCTCATGAGATCCCTATGAATATAGTCCAAATGTGGTCTCATCAGGTCCCTATCTATATAGTCCAAAACGTGGTCTCATCAGGTCCCTATCTATATAGTCCAAAGGTGGTCTCATCAGGTCCATATGTATATAGTCCAAAGGTGGTCTCATCAGGTCTCTATGTACATGGTCCAAACGTGGTCTCATCAGGTCCCTATCTATATAGTCCAAATGTGGCCTCATCAGGTCCCTACATATATAGTCCAAACGTGGTCTCATCAGTTCCCTCCATATATAGTCCAAACGTTGTCTCATCAGGTCTCTATGTACATGTTCCAAATGTGGTGTCACCAGGTCCCTATCTATATAGTCCAAACGTGGTCTCATCTGGTCCCTATCTACATAGTCCAAATGTGGTCTCAGCAAGTCGATATCTATATAGTCCAAACGTGGTGTCATCAGGTCCCTATCTATATAGTTCAAATGTAGTCTCATCATGTCTCTATGTACATAGTGCAAACATGGTCACATCAGGTCCCTATCTATATAGTCCAAAAATGGTCTCATCAGTGCTCTATGTACATAGTCCAAAAGTGGTCTCATCAAGTCCCTATTTATATAGTCCTAATGTAGTCTCGTCAGTTCCCTATCTATATAGTCCAAACGTGGTCTCAACTGGGTCTCTATGTACATAGTCCAAACGTGGTCTCATCAGGTCCCTATCTATATAGTCCAAACGTGGCCTCATCAGGTCTCTAAATATATAGTCCAAATATGGTCTCATCAAGTCCCTACCTATATAGTCCAAATGTGGCCCATCAGGTCTCTATATATATAGTCCAAAGGTGGTTTCATCAGGTCCCTATCTATATAGTCCAAACGTGGTCTCATCAGGTCCCTATGTATATAGTCCAAACGTGGTCTCATCAGGTGTCTATTTACATGGCCCAAACGTGGTCTCATCAGGTCGCAATCTATATAGCCCAAACTTTGTGTCATCTTGTCTCTATGTACATAGTCCAAACGTGGCCTCATCAGGTCCCTATGAATATAGTCCAAATGTGGTCTCATCAGGTCCCTATCTATATAGTCCAAATGTGGCCTCATCAGGTCCCTACATATATAGTCCAAACGTGGTCTCATCAGTTCCCTCCATATATAGTCCAAACGTTGTCTCATCAGCTCTCTATGTAGATGTTCCAAACGTGGTGTCACCAGGTCCCTATCTATATAGGCCAAAAGTGGTCTCATCAGGTCTCTATGTACATAGTCGGAACGTTGTCTTATCTGGTCTCTATGAACATAGTCCAAACGTGGTCTCATCAGGTCCGTATCTATATAGTCCAAAACGTGGTCTCATCAGGTCCCTATCTATATAGTCCAAACGTGGTCTCATCTGGTCTCTATCTACATAGTCCAAACGTGGTCTCATCAGGTCCCTATCTATATAGTCCAAACGTGGTCTCATCAGGTCTCTATGTACATAGTACAAACGTGGTCTCATCGGGTCCCTATCTATATAGTCCAAAAGGTAGTCTCATCAGGTCATTATCTGTATAGTCCAAACGTGGTTTCATCACGTCCATATCTATGTAGTCGGAACGTGGTCTCATTAGGTCCCTATCTATATAGTCCAAACGTGGTCTCATCAGGTCTCTATGTACATAGTCCAGACGTGGTGTCATCAGGTCCCTATCTATATAGTTTAAATGTAGTCTCATCAGGTATCTATGTACATAGTCTAAACATGGTCTCATCAGGTCCCTATCTATATAGTCCAAACGTGGTCTCATCAGGTCCCTATCTATATAGTCCAAAACGTAGTCTCATCAGGTCCCTATCTATAAATTCCAAATGTGGCCTCATCAGGTCCCTATGTGTATAGTCCAAATATGGTCTCATCAGGTCCCTTCATATATAGTCCAAACGTGGTCTCATCAGTTCCCTATATATATAGTCCAAACATCGTCTTATCTGGTCTCTATGTATAGTCCAAATATGGTCTCATCAGGTCCCTATCTACGTAGTCCAAACCTGCTCTCATCAAGTTCCTATCTATATAATCCAAACGTGGTCTCATCAGGTCTCTATGTACATAGTCCAAATGTGGTCTCATCAGATCCATATCTATATAGTCCAAACGTGGTGTCATCAGGTCCCTATCTATATAGTTCGAATGTAATCTCATCATGTCTCTATGTACATAGTGCAAACATGGTCACATCAGGTCCCTATCTATATAGTCCAAAAATAGTCTCATCAGGGCTCTATGTACATAGTCCAAACGTGGTCTCATCAGGTCTCTATGTACATAGTCCAAACGTGGTCTCATCAGGTCCCTATCTATATAGTCCAAACGTGGCCTCATCAGGTCTCTAAATATATAATCCAAATATGATCTCATCAAGTCCCTATCTATATAGTCCAAATGTGGCCCATCAGGTCTCTATATATATAGTCCAAAGGTGGTTTCATCAGGTCCCTATCTATATAGTCCAAACGTGGTCTCATCAGGTCTCTATGTACATATTCCAAACGTGGCGTCATCAGGTCCCTCCCTATATACTGCAAACGTGGCCTCATCAGGTCCCTATCTATATAGTCAGAACATGGTCTCATCTGGTCCCTATCTGTACAGTCCAAATGTGGTCTCATCAGGTCTCTATGTACATAGTCCAAACGTGGTGTCATCAGGTCCCTATCTATATAGTCCAAACGTGGTCTCATCCGGTCCCTATATATAAAGTCCAAATGTGGCCTAATCAGGTCCATATCTGTATAGTCCAAATATGGTCTCATCAGGTCCCTATCTATATAGTCCAAATGTTGCCTCATCAGGTCTTTATCTATATAGTCGAAATGTGGCCTCATCAGGGCCCTATCTATATAGTCCGAATGTGGTCTCATCTGGTCCCTATCTATATAGTCCAAACGTGGTCTCATCAGGTCGCAATCTATATAGTCCAAACGTGGTGTCATCTTGTCTCTATGTACATAGTCCAAACGTGTTCTCATCAGGTCCCTATCTATATAGTCCAAACGTGGTCTCATCAGGTCTCTATGTACATTGTCCAAACGTCGTCTCATCAGGTCCCTATCTATATAGTCCAAACGTGGTCTCATCAGGACCCTATCTATATAGTCCAAACATGGTCTCATCAGCTGTCTGTGTACATCGTTCAAACGTGGTCTCATCAGGTCCATATCTAAAGAGTCGAAACGTGGTCTCATCAGGTCCCTATCTATATAGTCCAAACGTGGTCTCATCTGGTCTCTATGTACATAGTCCAAACGTGGTCTCATCAGGTCCCTATGTGTATAGTCCAAACGTGGTCTCATCAGGTCCCTATGTGTATAGTCCAAACGTGGTCTCATCAGGTCCCTATCTATATAGTCCAAACGTGGTCTCATCAGGTCTCTATGTACATAATCGAAATGTGGTCTCATCAGGTCCATATCTATATAGTCCAAACGTGGTCTCATCAGGTCCCTATCTATATAGTCCAAACGTGGTCTCATCTGGTCCCTATGTATATAGTCCAAACGTGGTCTCAGCAGGTCTCTATGTACATGGTCTCATCAGGTCCCTATCCATATAGTCCAAACGTGGTCTCATCTGGTCTCTATGTATAGTCCAAATATGGTCTCATCAGGTTCCTATCCATTTAGTCCAAACGTGGTCTCATCAGGTCTCTATGAACATAGTCCAAACGTGGTCTCATCAGGTCCGTATCTATATAGTCCAAAACGTGGTCTCATCAGGTCCCTATCTATATAGTCCAAACGTGGTCTCATCTGGTCTCTATCTACATAGTCCAAACGTGGTCTCATCAGGTCCCTATCTATATAGTCCAAACGTGGTCTCATCAGGTCTCTATGTACATAGTCCAAACGTGGTCTCATCGGGTCCCTATCTGTATAGTCCAAAAGGTAGTCTCATCAGGTCATTATCTGTATAGTCCAAACGTGGTTTCATCACGTCCATATCTATGTAGTCGGAACGTGGTCTCATAAGGTCCCTATCTATATAGTCCAAACGTGGTCTCATCAGGTCTCTATGTACGTAGTCCAGACGTGGTGTCATCAGGTCCCTATCTATATAGTTTAAAGGTAGTCTCATCAGGTATCTATGTACATAGTCTAAACATGGTCTCATCAGGTCCCTATCTATATAGTCCAAACGTGGTCTCATCAGGTCCCTATCTATATAGTCCAAAACGTAGTCTCATCAGGTCCCTATCTGTATAGTCCAAACGTGGTCTCATTGCGTCCATATGTATATAGTCCGAACGTGGTCTCATCTGGTCCCTATCTATATACTCCAAACGTAGTCTCATCAGGTCTCTATGTACATAGTCCAAACGTGGTGTCATCAGGTCCCTATCTATATAGTCCAAATGTGGCCTCATCAGGACCCTACATATATAGTCCAAATGTGGTCTCATCAGTTCCCTCCATATATAGTCCAAATGTGGTCCCATCAAGTCTCTATGTACATAGTCGGAACGTGGTCTTATCTGGTCTCTGTGAACATAGTCCAAATGTGGTCTCATCAGGTCCGTATCTATATAGTCCAAAACGTGGTCTCATCAGGTCCCTATCTATATAATCCAAACGTGGTCTCATCTGGTCTCTATCTGCATAGTCCAAACGCGGTCTCAGCAAGTCCCTATCTCTATAGTCCAAACGTGGGCTCATCAGGACCCTATCTATGTAGTCCAAACGTAATCTCATCATGTTCCTATGTATATAGTCCAAACGTGGTCTCATCATGGTATCCATGTACGTGGTCTCATCATGTCCCTATCCATATAATCCAAACATCGTCTTATCTGGTCTCTATGTATAGTCCAAATATGGTCTCATCAGGTCCCTATCTATGTAGTCCAAACCTGCTCTCATCAAGTTCCTATCTATATAATCCAAACGTGGTCTCATCAGGTCTCTATGTACATAGTCCAAATGTGGTCTCATCAGGTCCATATCTATATAGTCCAAACGTGGTGTCATCAGGTCCCTATCTATATAGTTCGAATGTAGTCTCATCATGTCTCTATGTACATAGTGCAAACATGGTCACATCAGGTCCCTATCTATATAGTCCAAAAATGGTCTCATCAGGGCTCTATGTACATAGTCCAAACGTGGTCTCATCAGGTCTCTATGTACATAGACCAAACGTGGTCTCATCAGGTCCCTATCTATATAGTCCAAACGTGGCCTCATCAGGTCTCTAAATATATAGTCCAAATATGATCTCATCAAGTCCCTATCTATATAGTCCAAATGTGGCCCATCAGGTCTCTATATATATAGTCCAAAGGTGGTTTCATCAGGTCCCTATCTATATAGTCCAAACGTGGTCTCATCAGGTCTCTATGTACATATTCCAAACGTGGTGTCATCAGGTCCCTCCCTATATACTGCAAACGTGGCCTCATCAGGTCCCTATCTATATACTCAGAACGTGGTCTCATCTGGTCCTTATCTGTACAGTCCAAACGTGGTCTCATCAGGTCTCTATGTACATAATCCAAACGTGGTGTCATCAGGTCCCTATCTATATAGTCCAAATGTGGTCTCATCCGGTCCCTATATATAAAGTCCAAATGTGGCCTAATCAGGTCCATATCTGTATAGTCCAAATATGGTCTCATCAGCTCCCTATCTATATAGTCCAAATGTGGCCTCATCAGGTCCCTATCTATATAGTCGAAATGTGGCCTCATCAGGGCCCTATCTATATAGTCCGAATGTGGTCTCATCAGGTCGCAATCTATATAGTCCAAACGTGGTGTCATCTTGTCTCTATGTACATAGTCCAAACGTGTTCTCATCAGGTCCCTATCTATATAGTCCAAACGTGGTCTCATCAGGTCCCTATCTATATAGTCCAAACGTGGTCTCATCAGCTGTCTGTGTACATCGTTCAAACGTGGTCTCTTCAGGTCCCTATTTATATCGTCCAAACATGGTCTCATCAGGTCCATATCTAAAGAGTCGAAACGTGGTCTCATCAGGTCCCTATCTATATAGTCCAAACGTGGTCTCATCTGGTCTCTATGTACATAGTCCAAACGTGGTCTCATCAGGTCCCTATGTGTATAGTCCAAACGTGGTCTCATCAGGTCCCTATATGTATAGTCCAAACGTGGTCTCATCAGGTCCCTATCTATATAGTCCAAACGTGGTCTCATCAGGTCTCTGTGTACATGGTCCAAATGTGGTCTCATCAGGTCCCTATCTATATAGTCCAAAACGTGGTCTCATCAGGTCCCTATCTATAAAATCCAAACGTGGTCTCATCTGGTCTCTATCTGCATAGTCCAAACGCGGTCTCAGCAAGTCCCTATCTATATAGTCCAAATGTGGGCTCATCAGGACCCTATCTATGTAGTCCAAACGTAATCTCATCATGTTCCTATGTATATAGTCCAAACGTGGTCTCATCATGGTCTCTATGTACGTGGTCTCATCATGTCCCTATCCATATAATCCAAACATCGTCTTATCTGGTCTCTATGTATAGTCCAAATATGGTCTCATCAGGTCCCTATCTATGTAGTCCAAACCTGCTCTCATCAAGTTCCTATCTATATAATCCAAACGTGGTCTCATCAGGTCTCTATGTACATAGTCCAAATGTGGTCTCATCAGGTCCATATCTATATAGTCCAAACGTGGTGTCATCAGGTCCCTATCTATATAGTTCGAATGTAGTCTCATCATGTCTCTATGTACATAGTGCAAACATGGTCACATCAGGTCCCTATCTATATAGTCCAAAAATGGTCTCATCAGGGCTCTATGTACATAGTCCAAACGTGGTCTCATCAGGTCTCTATGTACATAGTCCAAACGTGGTCTCATCAGGTCCCTATCTATATAGTCCAAACGTGGCCTCATCAGGTCTCTAAATATATAGTCCAAATATGATCTCATCAAGTCCCTATCTATATAGTCCAAATGTGGCCCATCAGGTCTCTATATATATAGTCCAAAGGTGGTTTCATCAGGTCCCTATCTATATAGTCCAAACGTGGTCTCATCAGGTCTCTATTTACATATTCCAAACGTGGTGTCATCAGGTCCCTCCCTATATACTGCAAACGTGGCCTCATCAGGTCCCCATCTATATAGTCAGAACGTGGTCTCATCTGGTCCCTATCTGTACAGTCCAAACGTGGTCTCATCAGGTCTCTATGTACATAGTCCAAACGTGGTGTCATCAGGTCCCTATCTATATAGTCCAAACGTGGTCTCATCTGGTCTCTATGTACATAGTCCAAACGTGGTCTCATCAGGTCCCTAAGTGTATAGTCCAAACATGGTCTCATCAGGTCCCTATGTGTATAGTCCAAACGTGGTCTCATCAGGTCCCTATCTATATAGTCCAAACGTGGTCTCATCAGGTCTCTATGTACATAATCAAAATGTGGTCTCATCAGGTCCATATCTATATAGTCCAAACGTGGTCTCATCAGGTCCCTATCTATATAGTCGACACGTGGTCTTATCAGGTCTCTATGTACATAGTCCAAACGTGGTGTCATCAGGTCCCTACCTATATAGTCCAAACGTGGTCTCATCAGGTCTCTATGTATATGGTCCAAACGTGGTGTCATCAGGTCGCTACCTATATAGTCCAAACGTGGTCTCATCAGGTCTCTATGTATATGGTCCAAACGTGGTCTCACCTGGTCCCTATCAATATAGTCCAAATGTGTTCTCATCAGGTCGCTATCTATATAGTCCAAACGTGGTCTCATGAGGCGCATATCTATATAGTCCAAACGTGGTCTCATCAGGTCGCAATCTGTATAGTCCAAACGTGGTGTCATCTTGTCTCTATGTACATAGTCCAAACATGTTCTCATCAGGTCCCTATCTATATAGTCCAAAGGTGGTCTCATCAGGTCTCTATGTACATTGTCCAAACGTCGTCTCATCAGGTCCCTATCTATATAGTCCAAAGGTGGTCTCATCAGCTGTCTGTGTACATCGTTCAAACGTGGTCTCTTCAGGTCCCTATTTATATCTTCCAAACGTGGTCTCATCAGGTCCATATCTAAAGAGTCGAAACGTGGTCTCATCAGGTCCCTATCTATATAGTCCAAATGTGGTCTCATCTGGTCTCTATGTACATAGTCTAAACGTGGTCTCATCAGGTCCCTATGTGTATAGTTCAAACGTGGTCTCATCAGGTCCCTATGTGTATAGTCCAAACGTGGTCTCATCAGGTCCCTATCTATATAGTCCAAACGTGGTCTCATCTGGTCCCTATGTATATAGTCCAAACATGGTCTCATCAGGTCTCTATGTACATGGTCTCATCAGGTCCCTATCCATATAGTCCAAACGTGGTCTCATCTGGTCTCTATGTATAGTCCAAACATGGTCTCATCAGGTTCCTATCCATTTAGTCCAAACATACTCCCATCAGGTCCCAATCTATATAGTCCAGATGTGGTATCATCAGGTCCTTATCTATATAGTCGAAACGTGGTCTCATCAGGTCTCTATCTACATAGTCCAAATGTAGTCTCATCGGTTCTCTATGTACATAGTCCAAACATGGTCCCATCAGGTCCCAATCTATATAGTCCAAACGTGATCTCCACAGGTCCCTATGTATATAGTCCAAACGTGGTCTCATCAGGTCCCTATCTATATAGGCCTACCGTGGTCTCATCAGGTCACAATCTATATAGTCCAAACGTGGTCTCATCAGGTCCCTATCTATATAGTCCAAACGTGGTCTCATCAGGTCCCTATCTAAATAGTCCAAATGTGGTCTCATCAGGTCCCTATCTATATAGTCGAAATGTGGTCCCAACTGATCTCTATGTACATCGTCCAAACATGGTCTCATCAGGTCCCTATCTATATAGTCCAAACATGGTCTCATCAGGTCCCTATGTAGATAGTCCAAACGTGGTCTCATCAGGTCCCTATCTATATAGGCCTAACGTGGTCTCATCAAGTACCTATCTATATAGTCCAAAGGTGGTCTCATCAGGTCCCAATTTATATAGTCCAAACGTGGTCTCATCAGTTCCTTAGGTATATAGTACAAACGTGGTCTCATCACTTCCCTATCTATATAGTCCAAATGTGGTCTCATCAGGTCCCTATCTATATAGTCCAAATGTGGTCCCAACTGATCTCTATGTACATAGTCCAAACATGGTCTCATCAGGTCCCTATCTGTATAGTCCAAACGTGGTCTCATCTGGTCCCTATGTATATAGTTCAAACGTGGTCTCATCAGGTCTCTATGTACATGGTCCTTATGTACGTGGTCTCATCAGGTCCCTATCCATATAGTCCAAACGTGGTCTCATCTGGTCTCCATGTATAATCCAAACATGGTTTCATCAGGTTCCTATCCATATAGTCCAAACATGGTCCCATCAGGTCCCAATCTATATAGTCCAGATGTGGTATCATCAGGTCCTTATCTATATAGTCGAAACGTGGTCTCATCAGGTCTCTATCTATGTAGTCCAAATGTAGTCTCATCGGTTCTCTATGTACATAGTCCAAACATGGTCCCATCAGGTCCCAATCTATATAGTCCAAACGTGGTCTCATCAGGTCCCTATGTATATAGTCCAAACGTGGTCTCACCAGGTTCCTATCTATATAGGCCTAACGTGGTCTCATCAGGTCACAATCTATATAGTCCAAACGTGGTCTCATCAGGTCCCTATGTATATAGTCCAAACGTGGTCTCATGAGGTCCCTATCTATATAGTCCAAACGTGGTCTCATCAGGTCCCTATCTAAATAGTCCAAACCTGGTCTCGTCAGGTCCCTATCTATATAGTCCAAACGTGGTCTCATCAGTTCCCTGTGTATATAGTCCAAACGTGGTCTCATCAGGTCCCTATCTATATAGGCCTAACGTGGTCTCATCAGGTCCCAATTTATATAGTCCAAACGTGGTCTCATCTGGTCTCTATGTATAGTCCAAACGTGGTCTCATCAGGTCTCTGTCTATATAGTCCAAACATGGTCCCATCAGGTCCCTATCTATATAGTCCAAACATGGTCCAATCAGGTCCCTATTTATATAGTCCAAACGTCGTCTCATCAGGTCTCTATGTACATTGTTCAAACGTCGTCTCATTAGGTCCCTATCTGTATAGTCCAAATGTGGTCCCAACTGGTCTCTATGTACATAGTCCAAACATGGTCTCATCAGGTCCCTATCTATATAGTCCTAATGTGGTCTCAGCAGGTCCCTATGTATATAGTCCAAACGTGGTGTCATCAGGTCCCTATCTATATAGTCCAAACGTAGTCTCATCTGGTCTCTATGTACATAGTTCAAACGTGTTCTCATCAGGTCCCTATCTATATAGTCCAAATATAGTCTCATCAGCTACCTATCTATATAGTCCAAATGTGTCCTCATCCGGTCTCTAGATATATAATCCAAACGTGGTTTCATCAATTCCCTATCAATATGGTCCAAATGTGGTCTCATCAGGTCCCTATGTATATAGTCTAAACGTGGTCTCATCAGGTTTCTATGTACATGGTCCAAACGTGGTCTCATCAGGTCACAAGCTATATAGTCCAAACATCGTCTCATCTGGTCTCTATGTACATAGTCCAAACGTGGTCTCATCAGGTCCCTATCTATATAGTCCAAACGTGGTCTCATCTGGTCTCTATGTACATAGTCCAAACGTGGTCTCATCAGGTCCCTATCTATATAGTCCAAATGTGGCCTCATCAGGTCTATACATATATCGTCCAAACGTGGCCTCATCAGGTCCCTACATTTATAGTCCATACATGCAAACTAGTCCATACGTGACCTCATCAGGTCCCTATCTATATAGTCCAAACGTGGCCTCATCAGGTCCCTACATATCTAGTCCATATGTACAAACTAGTTCATATATGGCTTCATCAGGTCCCTACCTATATAGTGCAAACGTTGTCTCATCAGGTCCCTATTTATATAGTCCAAACATGGTCTCATCAGGTCTCTTTGTATATGGTCCAAACGTGGTCTCATCGTTTCCCTACATATGTAATCCAAATGTGCTCTCATCAGGTTCCCACGTATAAGGTCCAAACATGGCCTCATCAGCTCCCTATATGCATAGTCCAAATGTCGTCTCATCAGGTCCCTACATGTATAGTCCAAACGCGGTCTCATCAGTTCCCTACATATATAGTCCATATGTGGTTTCATCAGGTCCCTATGTACATAGTCCATACATGGCCTCATCAGGTCCCTATGCACGTAGTTGGAACAAAATGTCTCCACTTTTCTACTCAAATCCCCTTCCAATTAACAGCAGTGCATGCCTTCTAGTTGCTTAATGTATTTCCATGTTAACTTTAAATGACAGTGTACAAGGGTACCCAGGTCCTTTCTGTAATCCACTCGTTTTAGTCTCTCACCAATTGTAACCACTCTGACTTGCATTTGTTTCTGCTGAACTAGTGACTTAACAATTTTTTGCCCTGTCCTCACCAATTCACTGAACTGTTTATATTCTCACTCCTGGAATTCTTTCTGCAGCCTCCTCAGAGCCCCTGCTCCCACTTAGATTTACAGATTTACAAGAATATTTAAAGCCAAAGTTGATAGGTTCTTGAAATTAGAAAAGCTAAAAGAAGATACGAGGCTGCTTTGGCAAGTAAGGTGAAAATAAATCCAAAGGGTTTCTACAGTTATGTTAATAGCAAAAGGATAGTGAGGGATATAATTGGTTCCTTAGAGAATCAGAGTGGACGGCTATGTGCAGAGCAAAAAGAGAATGGGGAGATTTTGAACAATTTCTTTTCGTCGGTATTCACTAAGGAGAAGGATATTGATTTGTGTAAGGTAAGGGAAACAAGAAGGGAAGTTATGACAATTAAAGAAGAGGAAGTACTGGCGCTTTTGAGGAATATAAAAGTGGATAAGTCTCCGGGTCCGGACAAGATATTCCCTAGGACCTTGAGGCAAGTTGGTGTGGAAATAGCAGGGGCTCTGACAGAAATATTTCAAATGTCATTAGAAACTGGGATGGTGCCGGAGGATTGGCGTATTGCTCGTGTTGTTCCATTGTTTAAAAGGTGTTCTAAGAGTAAACCTGGCAATTATCGGCCTGTGAGTTTGACGTCAATGGTGGCTAGATGGGAGACGCTAGAGAGTAGTGGTGGATAACTGTGTGTCAGATTGGAGGACGGTGTCTAGTGGTGTGCCTCAGGGATCTGTACTGGGTGCAGTGTTGTTTGTCATATATATTAATGATCTGGATGATGGGGTGGTAAATTGGATTAGTAAATATGCAGATGATACTAAGATAGATGGCATTGTGGATAATGAGGTAGGTTTTCAAAGCTTGCAGAGAGATTTAGGCCAGTTAGAAGAGTGGGCTGAAAGATGGCAGATAGAATTTAATGCTGAAAAATGTGAGGTGCTACATTTTGGTAGGACTAATCAAAATAGGAGATACATGGTAAATGGTAGGGCATTGAAGAATGCTGTAGAACAGAGGGATCTAGGAATAATGATGCATAATTCCCTGAAGGTGGAATCTCATGTGGATAGGGTGGTGAAGAAAACTTTTGGTATGCTGGCCTTTATTAATCAAAGCATTGAGTATAGGAATTGGGATGTAATGTTGAAATTGTATAAGGCATTGGTAAGGCCTATTTGGAGTATTGTGTACAGTTCTGGTCACCGAATTATAGGAAAGATGCCAATAAAATTGAGAGAGTACAGTGGAGGTTTACTAAAAGTGTTGCCTGGGTTTCATCTCCTAACTTACAGAGAAAGGTTGAACAAGTTAGGTCTTTATTCTTTGGAGCGTAGAAGGTTGAGGTGGGACTTGATAGAGGTGTTTAAAATTATGAAGGGGATTGATAGAGTTGACGTGGATACGCTTTTTCCATTGAGAATGGGGGAGATTCAAACAAGAGGACGTGAGTTGGGAGTTAAAGGGCAAAAGTTTAGGGGTAACATGAGGGGGAACTTCTTTACTCAGAGAGCGGTAGCTGTGTGGAACGAGCTTCCAGCAGAAGTGGTTGAGGTAGGTTCGATGTTGTCGCTTGAAGTTAAATTGGATAAGTATATGGATAGGAAAGGAATGGAGGGTTACGGGCTGAGTGCAGGTCGGTGGGACTAGGTGAGAGTAAGAGTTCGGCACGGACTAGAAGGGCCAAGATGGCCTGTTTCCATGCTGTAGTTGTTATATGGTTATTAGGAAGAAGGCAGAAGAATAGGGTTGAGAGGGATAATATATCAGCCATGGTGGAGCAGACATGATAGGCTGAATGGCCTAATTTTGGTCTTATGTCTTTCTACGGTGGCAAATTTGGATATATCACATAATTATATATATTCAGATTCAGGTTCATTTATCCACTGTCATAACTCAAGCCCCCCGGTCTTGGCAACATCATGGTGATGTCCTTTCCTGGGCCATTTCCATATTCTCTCACGTGTGGCTGAACCACTTTCATTGTTTTTCCTTAAAGCAGGGGTTGCCAACCTTTTTTATTCCATGGACCCCTACCATTAACCGAGTGGTCTGAGGAACTCCTGTCTTAAAGTGATGTATGTTACTTTTACCCAGGTATTAGTTGAGTCTTTGCTATTGAAACTACTTCCCAAATCTACCACCACTAGTTCAAGCCTCATGCCTTTGTAATTTCCTTCTCTAGGATTTAAGTCCTAGTTTAAGATGAACTAAATTACATTCAAATTGTTTTAAAAATGTTATGATATTGTGATGAATGTTTCCTAACGACCTGGTCAGTATTGCTGTTATATAACACAGGATTTTAAATGGACCATTCCCTTGTTATTCTTCAACATATCGATTTAGGAAACCCTCTGTAACATTTTCCTCCACAAAACAGCAGCTCAACAGGGAATGTAGTCTCACTACGGATATCAAGGGAAGTTCAATATATCTGATAGGTAGAAGGAGGTCCCTTGTTCTATGCCTAGCATTTGGGGGTCTATGGAAACTGCCAAAGAAGATCTGTGAAGAATTTGTTTGTATAATGTTTTTGAGTTAGTTTACTGTTCCACTGTATGTTGCAGTATATCCGTGTCTCCTATGACACAAAGCCAGAGCTCCTGCTCCACCTCATGACCACAGAGTGGGAGCTTGAGCTTCCTAAGCTGCTCATTTCGGTTCATGGTGGTCTTCAGAACTTCGAGCTGCAGCCTAAGATGAAGCAGGTGTTTGGAAAGGGCCTGATCAAAGCAGCGATGACCACAGGAGCTTGGATATTTACTGCTGGAGTTAATACAGGTGAGCAAGTAGAATAACGACTCTGGCATCTATTTGCAATCCATTTTCCTGGCCTGCAGACCCTTACATTTCGTTGGAGACCAAACAGTCTGAGGAATCTAGCAGCTGGTTACTTGGGAGTTGGAGGGTCAGAATGCTTAGAAGACCAGTCCTTAGGAGTGGAGTTCCTGGTGTTTTAAATGGTGAAAATGTCATCATGAATAGATTATTTCTTGTCCATTTGCTTATTCCTGAATTCCTCCACTTCCCATCCTGTCTTCTCTAGCTCTCTCTATCCTTATACCCCATCACTCTTGCTCAACCTACCTTAATCAATTCTCTCTCCCTCTTTACTTCCCCATTCTATCCTCTTTCCCTCCTATTTCTTCTTCACTCCTCTTCCCTCCATCCCAACTTTACTAATTTTCTCAAGGCCTGCGATAACTCTTCATTGTTCATTTTCAGGTGTCATCCGTCATGTGGGCGATGCATTGAAAGATCATTCTTCCAAATCCCGGGGAAAGATCTGTGCGATTGGATTTGCTCCTTGGGGAATTGTGGAAAACAGGATGGATTTAATTGGGAAAGATGTAGGTCTGAAAATCTTTAATTAGTGATGAGAAATATTGACTAAAAATGACAAAGAGCAGAAATGTCCCCAAATTCCCATTAGAACCATTCTTCTCTCTGTTGGATGCCTTGGACACTGTCTTTTTTGATAGGATATACAGTTCCTTTTGTTCTGTCTTGTTTAACATGATGAGGAAGATTTTTGTTGTTGGTTTGTTTACTGTTCAAAATTATCAAAAGTGAAGCTAAAATTAACTAATTTCACTGTTAACTATGCAGAGTGGTGTCTGTTCTTACTGCCTGTTGTAAAGACTTGCATTCTTTCCTACCCCAGTTGGTAATAGGCTCTGGCGTATTCTGACTGGTTCTTTGAGAGATGCCGTTAGATAGACCATAAGATTGTAAGTGATAAGAGCAGAATTAGGCTATTCAGCCCATTGAGTCTGAAACATAGAAACATAGAAATCTACAGCACATTACGGGGACTGCGGCCCACGATGTCTTGCCAACCATGTAACCTATTCTAGAAACTGCCTGGAATTTCCCTACCGCATAGCCCTCTATTTTTCTAAGCTCCATGTACCTATCTAAGAGACTCTTAAAAGAGCCTCTACCACCTTTGCTGGCAGTGCATTCCGTGCACCCACCACTCTCTGTGTGAAAAACTTACCTCTGACATCCCCCTTGTATCTACTTCCAAGCACCTTAAACTATGCCCTGTCGTGTTAGCCATTTCAGCACTGGGAAAAAAGCCTCTGGTAATCCAAATGATCAGTGCCTTTATCAGGTCACTTCTCATCCTCCATCGCTCCAAGGAGAAAAGGCCAAGTTCATTCAACCTATTCTCATAAGGCACGCTCTCCGATCTTGGCAACATCCTTGTAAATCTCCCCTACACTCTTTCTATGGGTTCCAGATCCTTCCTGTAGTCAGGTGACCAGAACTGAACACAGTACTCCAAGTGGCATCTAGCTGAGGTCTTATATAGCTGTAACATTACCTCACGGCTCTTGAACTCAATCCCACGGTTGATGAAGGCTAGCACACCATAAGGCTTCTTAACAACACTGTCAACCTGCGCAGCAGCTTTGAGTGTCCTATGGACATGGACCCCAAGATCTTGCCGATCCTCCACACTGCCAAGAGTTTTACCATTAATATTGTATTCTGTCTTCAAATTTAACCTACTGAAATGAACCACTTCACACTTATCTGGGTTAAATTCCATCTGCCACTTCTCAGCCCAGTTCTGCATCCTGTTGATGTTGCACTGTAACTTCTGACAACCCTCCAGACTATCCACGACACCCCCAACTTTTGTGTTATCAGCAAACTTACTACTTCCTCATTCAAGTCATTTATAAAAATCACAAAGAGGAGGGGTCCCAGAACAGATCTCTGTGAAACACCACTTTTCACCGACCTCCATGCAGAATATGAACCATCTACAATCACCCTTTACCTTCTGTGGGCAAGCCAATTCTGGATCCACAAAGCAAGGTCTCCTTGGATCCCGTGCCTCAATACTTTCTGAATGTGGCTCGCATGGGGAACCTTATCAAATGCCTTATTGAAATCCATATACACTACATCCACTGCTCTACCTTCATCAAGCCGTGCTCACTATCCCTAATCAGATTATATCTGTCCAAATGCTCATAAATCCTACCTCTCAGGATCTTCTCCAACAACTTGCCCACCACTGAAGTAAGAATCACTGGTCTATAATTTCCTGGGTTATCTCTACTCCCTTCCTTGACAAGGGAACAACATTTGCAACATTCCAATCCTCTGGTACTTCTCCCGTCCCTGTTGATGATGCAAAGATCATCGCCAGAGGCTCAGAAATCTCCTCCCTTGCTTCGGTCCCAGTGACTTACCTAACTTAATACCTTTCAAAAGATCCATTACATCCTCTTTCCTAATGTCTCTACATTCCAGTGTTTCAGTCAGCTGTAAGTCATCCCCACAATTTCTAAGCTTCTTTTCCCTGGTGAATTCTGAAGCAAGGTATTTATTAAGTACCTCTGCTACCTCCTTTTGCTCTATGCACACATTTCCACTATGGTTCTGATTGTTCCTACTCTCACACAGGTCATCCTCTTACTCTCCACATACTTGTAGAATGCCTTGGGGTTTTCCTCAGTCCTGCTCACCAAGGCCTTCTCATGGCCCCTTTTAGCTCTCCTAATTTAATTCCTAAACTCCTTCCTGGCATCCTTGTAATTTTCTAGAGCTCTAACAGTACCTAGTTTCTAGAACCTTTTGTAAGCCTTTCTTTTCTTCTTAACTAGATTTCCTATATCCTTTGTACCCCATGGTTCTTTTACCCTACCATCCTTTCCCTGCCTCATTGGAACATTTGCCACATTTCTGTGCAATTCCATGAGAACATCTGCTCCCAATTTATGTTCCCGAGTTCCTGCCGAACAGCATCATATTTCCCCCTACCCTAATAAAATGTTTTCCCAAATTGTCTGCTCCTATCCCTCTCCATTGCTATGCTGAAGGAGATAGAGTTGTGACTGCTACCTGCAAAATGCTCTCCCACTGAGAGATCTGACACCTGACCAGGTTAGTCATAGTCATAGTCATACTTTATTAATCCCGGTGGAAATTGGTTAAAAAGGTTCATTTCCCAATACCAAATCAAGTAGTCTCTCCTCTAGTTGGCTTATCTACATATTGCGTCAGGAAACCTTCCTGAACACACCTAACAAACTCCACCCCATCTAAATCCCTTGCACTAAGGAGATGCCAGTCAATATTAGGAAGGTTTAAATCTCCCATCACAAAAGCCCTGTTATTATTGTATTGTTCCAGAATCTGCCACCCTATCTGCCACTTGATGTCTCTGTTACTATTGGGGGGTCTATAAAAAACATCCAGTAGAATTATTCTAAACTCCAGCGAATACAGGCCCAGGGCCATCAAACACTCCTCATTATATGATTCTGGGAATGATTCATTCCCAGAATCATTCTTGTGAACCTCCTCTGAACCTTGTCCAATGTCAGCACATCCTTTCTTAGGTTTTCTCTCTATTTCGAAAATAGTCTTATGCTTTTATTCCTCCCACCAAAGTGCATGACCATACGTTTCACGCAGGAAAGAAGCACGGATGGTAGTTTGCCTCCCAGGTGCCAGGGTCCAGGATGTTTCTGATCGCGTCCACGATAGCCTGAAGTGGGAAGGAGAACAACCAGAGGTCACGGTACATATTGGTGCCAATGACATAGGCAGGAAAAGAGAGGAGATTCTGAAAGCAGACTACAGGGAGTTAGGAAGGAAATTGAGAAGCAGGACCACAAAGGTAGTCATCTTGGGATTACTGCCTGTACCACCCGACAATGAGTATAGGAATAGGGTGAGGTGGAGGATGAATGCGTGGCTGAGGGATTGGAGCATAGGGCAGGGATTCAGATTTCTGGATCACTGGGACCCCTTTTGGGCCAGGAGCGACCTGTACAAAAAGGATGGGTTGCACTTGAATCCCAGGGGTACCAATATCCTATTGGGGAGAGTTTACACTAGGATTGCTGGGGGGTGGGATCCAAACTGAAGATTCAGAGGAAGAGGCGGTTGGCTCACAAATAGAGAAAGCCTGGAGACAGTGCGAGAGGGAGGATAGGGGGGTGATAGAGAAGGGACGCACTCAGACCGATGGTTTGAGGTGTGTCTATTTTAATGCGAGGAGTATTATGAACAAAGCAGATGAGCTTAGAATGTGGATCAGCACTTGGAGCTATGATGTTCTGGCCATTACAGAGACTTCGATGGCTTGGGGCAGGAATGGTTACTTTGAGTGCCAGGCTTTAGATGTTTCAGAAAGGACAGGGAGGGAGTCAAAAGAGGTGGGGGCATGGCACTGCTGATCAGGGATAGTGTCATGGCTGCAGAAAAGGAGGAAGTCATGGAGGGATTGTCTGCTGAGTCTCTGTGGGTGGAAGTTAGAAACAGGAAGGGGTCAATAACTCTACTGGGTGTTTTTTATAGACCACCCAATAGTAACAGTGACATCGAGGAGCAGATAGGGAGACAGATTCTGGAAAGTTGTAATAATAACAGGGTTGTCGTGGTGGGAGATTTTAATTTCCCAGATATTGATTGGCATCTCCCTAGAATAAGGGGTTTAGATGGGGTGGAGTTTGTTAGATGTGTTCAAGAAGGTTTCTTGACACAATATGTAGATAAGCCTACAAGAGGAGAGGCTGTACTTGATCTGGTATTGGGAAATGAACCTGGTCAGGTGTCAGATCTCTCTGTGAGAGAGCATTTTGGAGAAGTAATCACAACTCTATCTCCTTTACCATAGATTTGGAAAGGGATAGGAACAGACAAGTTAGAAAAGCATTTAATTGGAGTAAGGGGAAATATGCAGCTATCAGGCAGGAACTTGGAAGCATAAATTGGGAATAGATGTTCTCAGGGAAATGTACAGAATAAATGTGGCAAATGTTCAGGGGATATTTGCGTGGAGTTCTGCATAGGTACGTTCCAATGAGACAGGGAAAGGATGGTGAGGTACAGGAACCGTGGTTTACAAAGGCTGTTGTAAATCTAGTCAAGAAGAAAAGAAGAGCTTATGAAAGGTTCAAAAAACTAGGTAATGATAGAGATCTAGAAGATTATAAGGCGAGCAGGAAGGAGCTGAAGAAAGAAATTAGGAGAGCCAGAAGGGGTCATGAGAAGGCCTTGGCGAGCAGGATTAAAGAAAACCCCAAGGCATTCTGCAAGTATGTGAAGAGCAAGAGGATAAGAAGAGAGGTTATAGGACCAATCAAGTGTGACAGTGGAAAAGTGTATGCAACCGGAGGAGATAGCAGAGGTACTTATTAAGTACTTTTCTTCAGTATTCACTACGGAAAAAGATCTTGGTGATTGTAGGGATGACTTACAGCGGACTGAAAAGCTTCAGCGTGTAGATATTAAGAAAGAGGATGTGCTGGAGCTTTTGAAAAGTATTAAGTTGGATAAGTCACCAGGACCAGACAAGGTGCACCCCAGGCTACTGTGGGAGGCAAGGGAGGAGATTGCTGATTAGAGGGTTGAGGAAGATTATTCCATTATTCAAGAGAGGTAGCAGAGATACCCCAGGAAATTACAGACCAGTGAGTCTTACTTCAGTTGATGGAGAAGATCCTGAGAGGCTGGATTTATGAATGTTTAGAGAGGCATAATATGATTAGGAATAGACAGCATGGCTTTGTGAAAGGCAGGTCGTGCTTTACGAGCCTAATTGAATTTCTTGAGGATATGACTAAACACATTGATAGAAACATAGAAAATAGGTGCAGGTGAGCCTTTCGAGCCTGCACCGCCATTTATTATGATCATGGCTGATCATCCAACTCAGAACCCCGCCCCAGCCTTCCCTCCATACCCCCTGATCCCCGTAGCCACAAGGGCCATATCTTAAATATAGCTAATGAACTGGCCTCAACTGTTTCCTGTGGCAGAGAATTCCACAGATTCACCACTTTCTGTGTGAAGAAGTTTTTCCTAATCTCGGTCCTAAAAGGCTTCCCCTTTATCCTCAAACTGTGACCCCTTGTTCTGGACTTCCCCAACATCGGGAACAATCTTCCTGCATCTAGCCTGTCCAATCCCTTTAGGATTTTATACGTTTCAATCAGATCCCCCCTCAATCTTCTAAATTCCAACGAGTACAAGCCCAGTTCATCCAGTCTTTCTTCATATGAAAGTCCTGCCATCCCAGGAATCAATCTGATGAACCTTCTTTGTACTCCCTCTATGGCAAGGATGTCTTTCCTCAGATTAGGGGACCAAAACTGCACACAATACTCCAGGTGTGGTCTCACCAAGGCCTTGTACAACTGCAGTAGTACCTCCCTGCTCCTGTACTCGAATCCTCTCGCTATAAATGCCAGCATACCATTCGCCTTTTTCACCGCCTGCTGTACCTGCATGCCCACTTTCAATGACTGGTGTATAATGACACCCAGGTCTCATTGCACCTCCCCTTTTCCTAATCGGCCACCATTCAGATAATAATCTGTTTTCCTATTTTTGCCACCAAAGTGGATAACTTCACATTTATCCACATTAAATTGCATCTGCCATGAATTTGCCCACTCACCCAACCTATCCAAGTCACTCTGCATCCTCTTAGCATCCTCCTCACAGCTAACACTGCCACCCAGCTTCGTGTCATCCGCAAACTTGGAGATGCTGCATTTAATTCCCTCATCCAAGTCATTAATATATATTGTAAACAACTGGGGTCCCAGCACTGAGCCTTGCGGTACCCCACTAGTCACCGCCTGCCATTCTGAAAAGGTCCCGTTTATTCCCACTCTTTGCTTCCTGTCTGCTAACCAATTCTCCATCCACATCAATACCTTACCCCCAATACCGTGTGCTTTAAGTTTGCACACTAATCTCCTGTGTAGGACCTTGTCAAAAGCCTTTTGAAAATCCAAATATACCACATCCACTGGTTCTCCCCTATCCACTCTACTAGTTATATCCTCAAAAAATTCTATGAGATTCGTCAGACATGATTTTCCTTTCACAAATCCATGCTGACATTGTCCGATGATTTCACCGCTTTCCAAATGTGCTGTTATCACATCTTTGATAACTGACTCCAGCAGTTTCCCCACCACCGACGTTAGGCTAACCGGTCTATAATTCCCCGGTTTCTCTCTCCCTCCTTTTTTAAAAAGTGGGGTTACATTAGCCACCCTCCAATCTTCAGGAACTAGTCCAGAATCTAACGAGTTTTGAAAAATTATCACTAATGCATCCACTATTTCGTGGGCTACTTCCTTAAGCACTCTAGGATGCAGACCATCTGGCCCTGGGGATTTATCTGCCTTCAATCCCTTCAATTTGCCTAACACCACTTCCCTACTAAAATGTATTTCGCTCAGTTCCTCCATCTCACTGGACCCTCTGTCCCCTACTATTTCTGGAAGATTATTTATGTCCTCCTTAGTGAAGACAGAACCAAAGTAATTATTCAATTGGTCTGCCATGTCCTTGCTCCCCATAATCAATTCACTTGTTTCTGTCTGTAGGGGACCTACATTTGCCTTTACCAGTCTTTTCCTTTTTACATATCTATAAAAGCTTTTACAGTCAGTTTTTATGTTCCCTGCCAGTTTTCTCTCATAATCTTTTTTCCCCTTCCTAATTAAGCCCTTTGTCCTCCTCTGCTGAACTCTGAATTTCTCCCAGTCCTCAGGTGAGCCACTTTCTCTGGCTAATTTGTATGCTTCTTCTTTGGAATTGATACTATCCTTAATTTCTCTTGTCAGCCACGGGTGCACTACCTTCCTTGATTTATTCTTTTGCCAAACTGGGATGAACAATTGTTGTAGTTCATCCAGGCAACCTTTAAATGCTTGCCATTGCATATCCACCGTCAATCCTTTAAGTGTCATTTGCCAGTCTATCTTAGCTAATTCACATCTCATACCTTCAAAGTTACCCCTCTTTAAGTTCAGAACCTTTGTTTCTGAATTAACTATGTCACTCTCCATCTTAATGAAGAATTCCACCATATTATGGTCACTCTTACCCAAGGGGCCTCTCATGACAAGATTGCTAATTAACCCTTCCTCATTGCTCAAACCCAGTCCAGAATAGCCTGCCCTCAAGTTGGTTCCTCGACATGTTGGTTCAAAAAACCATCCCGCATACATTCCAAGAAATCCTCTTCCTCAGCACCTTTACCAATTTGGTTCACCCAATCTACATGTAGATTGAAGTCACCCATTATAACTGCTGTTCCTTTATTGCACACATTTCTAATTTCCTGTTTAATACCATCTCCGACCTCACTACTACTGTTAGGTGGCCTGTACACAACTCCCACCAGCGTCTTCTGCCCCTTAGTGTTACGCAGCTCTACCCATATCGATTCCACATCTTCCCGGCTTATGTCCTTCCTTTCTATTGCGTTAATCCTTCTTTAACCAGCAATGCCACCCCACCTCCCCTTCCTTCATGTCTATCCCTCCTGAATATTGAATATCCCTGAACGTTGAGCTCCCATCCTTGGTCACCCTGGAGCCATGTCTCTGTGCTCCCAACTATATCATAATCATTAATAACAATCTGAAGGTAAAGCCGTAGATGTAGTGTATATGGATTTCAGCAAGGCATTTGATAAGGTACCCCATGCAAAGCTGATTGAGAAAGTAAGGAAGCATGGGATCCAAGGGGACATTGTTCTGTGGATCCAGAAATGGCTTGCCCACAGAAGACAAAGAGTGGTTGTAGACGGCTTTTACTCTGCATGGAGGTTGGTCACCAGTGGTGTGCGTCAGAGATCTGTTCTGGGACCCTTACTCTTTGTGATTTTTATAAATGGATGAGGAAGTGAAGGGATGGGTTAGTAAATTTGCTGATGACACAAAGTTTGGGGGTGTTTTGGATAGTGTGGAGGGCTGTCGGAGGTTACAGCGGAATATTGATGTGATGCAAAATGGGCTGAGAAGTGGCAAATGGAGTTCAACCCAGATAAGTGTGAGGTTGTTCATTTTGGTAGGTCAAATATGATGGCAGAATATAGTATTAATTTTTGCTGTGTTTTATGCCCTCTCTTTTGCTTTTATCTTGGCTTTGACTTCCTTTGTCAGTGACAGTTGTGTCATCCTGTCTTTGGAATACTCCTTCTTTGGGATGTATCTATTCTGCGCCTTCTGAATTGCTCCCAGAAACTCCAGTCAGTCAGTTCTGCCATCATCCCTACCAGTCAACTTTGGCCAGCTCCTCTCTCGTGTATCTGTAATTCCCTTTACTCCACTGTGATAATGATACATCTGACTTTAGCTTCTCCCTCTCAAACTGCAGGGTGAATTCTATTGTATTACGATCACTGCCTCTTAAGGGTTCCCTAACAGCATAAGACATAGGAGCAAAATTATGCCTTTTGGCCCATCGTGTCTGCTTTGTCATTTCATCATAATTTATACATTTTCCCTCTCAGCCCAAGTCTCCTGCCTTATCCCAGTATCCCTTAATGTCCTGACTAATCAAGAATTTATCAATGTCTGCTTAAACGTTCCTTTACCTTAAGCTCCCGAATTATAATACCCAATCTGGAACAGCCTCTCCCCTGGTGGGCTCAACCACAAGCTGTTCTAAAAAGCCATCTTGTAGGCATTCTACAAATCCTCTCTGGTCATCCGGCACTTACCTGATTTTCCCAGACTGTATGAAATCTCCCATGACTTGTAATATTGCCCTGTTGATATGCCTTTTCTGCCTCCCATTGTAATTTATAGCCCACATCCTGGTTACTATTTGGAGGCGGGTATATAACTTTCATCAAGATCTTTTTACCTCGCAATCTCTTAACTCTGCCCACAAGGATTCTACATCTTCCGATCCTATGTCACCTCTGTCTAAAGGATTTGATTTCATTTTTTTTTTACCAACAGTCATGCCAACCCCTCTGCCTACCTACCTGTCCTTTTAATATAATGTGTATCCTTGGATGATAAGCTCCCAACTATAACCTTCTTTCAGCCAGGACACAATGATGCCCACTCATCATACGCGCCAGTCTCTATCTTATTCTGTATACTGCAAGCATTCATATTTAACACCCTCACACCTGTATTCATCATCCTTTTTCATTGTGTCCTCCTGTTACACCACAAGTCATTCCACTGACTGAAATTTTGCCCTATCATTTGCTTGTCCTTCCTGAAGTCTTACTGCACAGTGCATCTAATTGTATACCAACCACCCCATCATCAGCCCTATCTCTTCAATTCCTATCCTCTTGCCAAATTAGTTTCAACCCTCCCCAACAGTTCTAGTAAACCTGCCCAGAAAGATATTGGTCCCCTTCAGGTTCAGGTGTGACCCATCCCTTTTGTACAGGGCATAATTTCCCTAGAAGAGAACTCAATGATCCAAAAATCTAAAGCCCTGCTCCTGCACCAGTTCCTCAACCACACATTCATCTACCAAATCATCCTATTCGTACCCTCACTGGCCTGTGGCACAGGCAGCAATCCAGAGATTACTATCCTGGAAATTCTGTTTTTCAGCTTTCTACCTAACTCCCTAAATTCTCCCTTCAGGACCTCTTCCCTTTTCTTACCCATGTCATTGGGGCCAATATGTTTCAAGCCTTCTGGCTACTCACCCTCTCACTTAAGAATGCTGTGGACCCGATCCAAGATGTCCTTGACCCTATCTCCTGTGAGGCAACGTGCCAGTGGGTGTCTCTTTCATGTTCACAGGATCTAGTGTCTACTCCTCCGACTATAGATTCCTCTATCACTATTGCACTCCTCTTCCCCCTCTCCTCTTCCGAGCCACAGCACCAGACTCAATGCCAGGAACCTAGTCGCTGTGCACCCCCTCCCTGGTAGGTCGTCCCTCTGTGCAATATCCAAAGTGGAGACTTAGGGGAATGACCACGGGTACACTGCACTAGCTGCCCACTTCTTTTCCCAGTCACCCAGGCTCTTGCCTCGTGCAACTTACAGATAGATAACTACCTCTCTATAGTTCTTGTCCATCATCTCCTTATTCTCCTGTATCAGCTGAGCCATCCCATATGAAGGCCAATATACTGCAGCGCCAGAAGATTGTGTCTTCTCCCTCACTTGACCCTGTCTCCCACCCCACCACATCTCACACCACATTTAGAGGAGCTTGAAAGTGGTGTGGGCTGTACTGATTCCATTTCAGCGCAGTCTTTATCCTGTACTTCTTCTTGTTCAACTAATTCCCCAGCAGAGTACATCCAACACCCTCAGAAAATGACCTGCTCAGCCTGTGTGGTTGGAGCAAACACCCCTGCATAGAAGGATGGGCGGGCGAAGGGTCAGGAGGAGCTGAAAACGGTATGGCAGGGAACTATGAGGAATAGGCCTCCCCCACCATTCAATGTAATCAGTGTTGGCTGCAACTCCTTTCTGTGCCAATTCCCTACAAATCTCAGTTTCTTCATCTTTCAAATATTTATCCATCTACATCTTAAACTATTCAATGATCTGGACTCCACCACCTTTGGGGGTGCAGAGAATTCCACAGATTCACCACCCTCTGAGAGAAGACATTTCTGTGTACCTCTGGTTTGAATGAGGTGTAATGGCATTGACAGTGTTGCGATGACTGTAGAAGTGAGGATGTTACGCTGCAGCTGTACAAGGCATTGGTGAAGCCACTTTTGGAATATCATGTTCAAATTTGGTAACACTGCTATTGGAATTATGCCATTAAGCTGGAAAGAGCACAGAGCAACTTTATGAAGATGTTGCCAGGGCTCAAGGGACTGAATACTGGAGAGAAATTGAGCACGTTGGGCCTCTTTTCAATGGCGTGTAGGAGACTGACGGTGATCTTATAGAAATGTCTAAAATAATGAGGGTCAGAGAGAGGGTGAATGTGCTTAGTCTTTCCCCAGGGTTGGGGAATCAAGAACTAAAGCAGATAAGTCACATTGTGAAATTTTTTATAAACCTGAGGGGAAACTTTCATCGAGGGAGTGGTCAGTGTATGGTATAAGCTGCCTGAGGAAGTGGTTCAGGTAGGTACATTAACAACATTTAGAAGATACTTGGACTGATACCTGGATAGGAAAGGTTTAGAAACATATGGGTCGATCGCAGGCAAATGGGATGAGCTTAGATGGAAATCTTAGTCAGCTTGGACAGGTCATGCTGAAGAGCCTTGTTCTTGTGCTGTGTGACGAGAACAAGGTGATAATGAAAAATTTGGGAATTATAGACCATAAGATATAAGAGCAGAAGTAGGCCATTTGGCCCATTGAGTCTGCTGTGCCATTCAATCATGGGCTGATCCAATTCTTCCAGTCATCCCCACTCCCCTGCCTTCACCCCATACCCTTTGATGCCCTGGCTAATCAAGAACCTATCTACCTCTGCCTTAAATACACCCAAAGACTTGGCCTCCACAGTCACTCATTGTGTTAGAAGCAGGCAAACTAATAAGAGGATTCTTAGGGATAAGATTTATGAGCATTTGAAGAAATATAGTCTTATTATGGACAGTCAGCATGGCTTTGGGGAGGGCAGGTCTTGTGTCACAAGCCTGATTCACTTTTTTTTGAGGAAATAACAAAACAGTTCAATGAAGGTAGAGTGGTGGATGTGGTGTTTAGTAATATGTTTGACAAGGTTCCCCGTGGAAGGCTCACCCAAAAAGTCAGGAGGCATGGCGTACAGGGAAACAAGAGGTGGATTCAGAATTAGCTTGCCCTCAAAAGTCAGAGGATGGTTGTAGATGGTAAGTAGAATCAGTATTTTTTTATGACTTGTAACACAATAAGGCATGAGGCCATTTGATTTTAAAAAAGAGGAAATCGGAAAGGTGAACGTTAGCTTCACTTAAGATGGGCTAATGTAACCCAGCATAATCCTTGTCATCTAATACCCTGAATATTTTCACGCCAGTGTCACAATTGTCTTCCATCACCCTCACTACGTTTACATTTGTCGTCACAATGTTCACTCCTGTGTCACACTTTTCATCCAACACCCTCACTATGTTCACACCAGTGTCACATTGCCATCCAACACCCCCTCACTATGTTCACACCAGTGTCACATTGTCATCCAACATCCCCTCTCTATGTTCACACTAGTGTCACATTGTCATCCAACACCCTCACTATGTTAATACCAGTGTCACATTGTTATCCAACACTCTCACTATGATCACACCAGTGTCACATTGTCATCCAACACCCTCACTATGTTCACACCAGTGTCACATTGTCATCCAACACCCCCTCTCTATGTTCACACCAGTGTCACATTGTCATCCAACACTCTCACTATGTTAATACCAGTGTCACATTGTCATCCAACACTCTCACTATGATCACACTAGTGTCACATTGTCATCCAACACTCTCACTATGTTCACACCAGTGTCACATTGTCATCCAACACCCCCTCACTATGTTAATACCAGTGTCACATTGTCATCCAATACTCTCACTATGTTAATACCAGTGTCACATTGTCATCCAACACCCCCTCACTATGTTCACACCAGTGTCACATTGTCATCCAACACCCCCTCTCTATGTTCACACCAGTGTCACATTGTCATCCAACACTCTCACTATGTTAATACCAGTGTCACATTGTCATCCAACACCCTTACTATGATCACACTAGTGTCACATTGTCATCCAACACTCTCACTATGTTCACACCAGTGTCACATTGTCATCCAACACCCTTACTATGATCACACCAGTGTCACATTGTCATCCAACACCCCCTCACTATGATCACACCAGTGTCACATTGTCATCCAACACTCTCACTATGTTCACACCAGTGTCACATTGTCATCTATCACCCTCACTATGTTCACACCAGTGTCATCTTGTAATTCACGCTCATTATGTTCACACCAGTGTTACGCTTGTCAGTCAACACCCTCACTATGTCATGCTTGTCGTTCAGCACCCTCACTGTGTTCAGATTTGACTGTATTCCAAATGCCATGTTCTTGCCCTTTCGCTCTGATTACCATAGTTTAGTGAATCCTCTCCATGTTGTCTTCTGTATTCACAATCCTGATATTATTAACAGAAGTTTGGAAAAATGACTTGCTGTAACCTCACCCAAATTGTTGATATAGATTGTGAACAGCTGGACCTAAGCACGGTCTGCTGACATACCCCACTCAGTACAGCTTAGCAAACAGAGGAAATCCATCTTATTCTCTCCGCTTTCTGTCCAGTTTTCAGTTCTCACTATATCTTCGCATCCACAATCTGTAACCATGTTGACTACGGCATGCAGAACTGTTTTGTAAGCCAACTGAAAATCCAATGTCCTCTGGCTCCCACTTTTCTATTGTACTGGAGCACCAGATTAGATTAACATAATTTCCTTTGCATAAATCCATGTTGACTCTGTTCAGCTCTGGATGTTTGTCGTTGCTGAGCTTGGCAAAATGCTTGCAGGCATTTCTGCTCCAATTGAGAAGCCATCATCAGTGCACAGTGGAGGGTGTTGTCTCCTCAGAAGGCCGGCTTAGATACTCCTCCGGGGTCCGAATGGATATTGGTTAGATGTTGTGATCTGGTTGGCTAGTTCAAAACACTGTGAAAGTAGAAGATTCTGATTGGCTAGCTTTGAGGGAGGTCTGTTGGAAGTGTCTGCTTCGTTGTCCAGATCCTGAGATTACTGGTCATTCATTGATTGTTGGCCTTGCTGTTTCTCTTTTCTCCATAAGGGTTCATATACATAATCAATGTCAATGTGTTTGTAGATGGATCCTTCTTTAGAGAAATATGTTTTGAGAAATTTTTGTTCTTTTCTTGTTCTTGCTTGAGTCAAGACTGGCTGTTGTCCAGTTGAAATGGTGTCACTCTTCTTCGTCATGCAATCTTGCTGTCATTTCCAAGATGTTCTTTACATATGGCAATACAATTCATTTATTCATTGTTAGTGTAAGACCATAAGACATAGAAGCAGAATCAGCCCATGGAGTTTGCTCCACCATTCCATCATGGCTGATCCCAGATCCCACTCAACCCCATACACCTGACTTCTTGCCATATCTTTCGATGTCCTGACTGATCAGGAAACAATCAACTTCTGGTTTAAGTATACGCATGGATTTGGCCTCCACTGCAGCTGTGGCAGAGCATTCCACAGATTTACTTCTCTCTACTAAAAAAATTCCTCTTTACCTCTGTTGTAAAGGGTTGCCCCTCAATTTTGAGCCTGTGCCCTCTAGTTCTGGATATGCCCACCACAGGAATCATCCTCTCCACATCCACCCTATCTAGTCCTTTCAACATTTGGTAGGTTTCAATGAGATACCCCAGCCCACCGCATTCTTCTAAATTCTGGTGAGTACAGGCCCAAAGCTGCCAAATGCTCCTCATCTGTTAGCCCCTTCTTTCCTGGAATCATCATTGTGAACCTCCTCTGGACTCTATCCAATGACAACACATCATTTGTGAGATAAGGGAATCAAAACTGTTGACAATACTCATAATTGCGTACTGACTAGTATCTTATAAAGGCTCAGCATTTTCTCCTTGTTTTTATATTCCATTCCCCTTGAAATAAATGCCAACATTGCATTTGCCTTCTTTAACACAGACTCAACATGTAAATTAATCTGCTGGGAGACTTCTAAGTATCTCTGCACTTCTGATGTTTGATACTTCTCCCCATTTAGATAATAGTTCATGAGGACACTCAGTCTTCGTTTATTGTCATTTAGAAATGCATGCATTAAAAAATGATACAACGTTCCTCCAGAATGATATCACAAGAAAACACAGGACAAGCCAAGACTAAAATTGGCAAAACCACATAATTATAACATATAGTTAAAACAGAGCAAAGCAATACCATAATTTGATAAAGAGTAGACCATGGGCACGGTAAAAATAAGTCACAAAGTCCCGATAGACTCGTCATCTCACGCAGGCGGCAGAAGGGAGGAACTCTTCCCGCCATGAACCTCCAAGCGCCGCCAACTTGCCGATCCAGCACCATTGGAAGCACCCGACCCCAGCGGACTCTGAGTCAGTCTGAAAACTTCGAGCCTCAACCAGCCCCTCTGACACAGCCTCTCCGAGCACCATCCTCTGCCAAGCACTTCGACCCCGCCCCGGCCACCAAGCAACAAGCAAAGCCGAGGACTCGGGGTCTTCTCCTCCAAAGATTCTGGTTACCATACAGTAGCAGCAGCAGCGAAGCAGGCAATCCAAAAGTTTCACCAGATGTTCCTCCGTGCTCTCACATCCATCTCCGTCAAATCAGGATTGTGCATGGCACCCTACTTGACAAATAACAGACATCACCACCAGAATGGCGGCTGTGAGCTGCGTCGCGTCGCCATCTTCCCTTCCCTTCACTATTGTTCCTTTTACCAAAATACATTATCATACATTTCCCAACGCTGTATTCCATCTGCCACCTTTTTGCCCATTCTTCCAATTTGTCTAAGACCTGCTGCAATCGCAGTGCTTTCTCAGCACTACCTACCCCTCCACCTACCTTCGTATCATCTGCAAACTTTGCCACAAAGTCATCAATTCCACCATCTTAATCATTGACAAACAATGTGAAGTGTAACGGTCCCAATACTGACCCCCTGAGGAACACCACTAGTCATCAGCAGCCAACCAGAAAAGATCCTCTTTATTCCCACTTGCTGACTCCTATCTGTCTGCCATGCCAGTACCTTTCCTGTAACAGCATATAATTTTATTTTGTTAAGCAGCCTCATGTGTGGCACCTCATCAAATGCCTTCTGAAAATCCAAGTAAATGACATCCACTGCCTCTCCTTTGCCCACGCTGCTTGTTACTTCCTCGAAGAACCTTTAACAGGTTTGTCAGGCAGGATTTCCCTTTACAGAAACCTTGCTGATTTTGACTTATTTTATCATTAGGTCTCCAAGTACCCTGAAATCTCAACCTTAATAATAGACTCCAACACTCTCCAACACTGAGATTAAACTATCTGGCCTATAATTTCCCTTCTTTTGCCTTCCTCCCTTCTTAAAGAGTAAAGTGACATTTGCAAACTTCCAGTCCTCCAGGACCTTGTCAGAATCAAATGATTCTTGAAAGATCATGACCAATGCATCCATTATCTCTTCACCAGCTTCTCTCAGAACTCTGGTATGTAGTCCATCTGGTCTAAGTAACTTATTCAACTTAAGACCTTAGAGTTTGCCCCGCACTTTTTCCTTTGTAATAGCAATGGCACTCACTCCTGCTCCCTGACACTCACGGACCTCTGGCACACTGCTAGTGTCTTCCACAGTGAAGACAGATGCAGAGTATCCATTAAGTTCATCTGCCATTTCTTTGTCCCCCATTACTACAACAACACCATCATTTTCCAGTTGTCCAATTTCAACTCTTACCCCGCACCCTTTACTCGTTAAATCACTGAAAAACATTTTGGTGTCCTGCTTTACATTATTGGTTAGTCTGCTGTCATATTTCATCTTTTCCCTTCTTATAGCTTTTTTTGGTTACTTTTTGTTGAATTTTAAAAGCTTCCCAATCATCCAACTTCCCACTCATATTTGCTGCCTTAAATGCTCTTTCCTTGGCTTTTACATAGTCCTGAACTTCCTTTGTCAGCCACAGTTGCCTAACCCTGCCATTTGACAACTACTTCTTCTGTGGGACATATTGATCCTTGTGAACTATTCCCAGAAACTTCAGCCATCTCTGCTCTGCCATCATCGCCGTCAGTATTGCTTCCAATCCACCTGGGCAAGCTCCTCTCTCATGCCTCTGTAATTCCCTTTAATTCATTGTAATACAGATACATGTGACTTGTTCTTCTCCCTCTCAAACTGCAGTATAAATTCAATCATATTATGATCACTGTCTCCTAAGGGTTCCTTATCATTAAGCTCCCTAATAAGATCTGGGTTATGACACAACACCCAATCTAAAATAGCTTTCCCCTGAGTAGCTCAAGCACACACTGCTCTAAAAAGCCATCTCGTAGGCATTCAACAAATTCCCTCTCTTGTGATCCAACACCAACCTGATTTTTCCAATCATCTTGCATATTGAAGTCCCCCATTACAATTGTGTCATTACCCTTATTACATGCCTTTTCCAGCTCCCCTTGCAATCTCAGCCCCACATCTCGGCTGCTGTTTGGAGGCCTATATATGATTCCCATAATGGCTTTACCTTTGTAATTTCTTAACTCCACCCACAGATTCAACATTCTCTGTCCCTTTGTCACCTCTTTCTAAAGATGTAGTTCCATCTCTCTACCAACAGAGCCACACCACTGCTTATGCCTTCCTGCCTGTCCTTTCAATACAAAGTATACCCTTCGATTTAAGCTCCCAACTATGGCCTTCTTTCAGCCACGACTCAGTGATACCCACAATGTCATACCGACCAATCTCTAATTGTGCCACAAATTTGTCCACCTTATTCCAAATGCTATACACATTTAAATTCAATATCTTCAGTCCTGCATTTATCGCCCTTTTGAATATTGCCTCTGTGGATGATTTAACTCTTTGCTCTGTCTGCATTTGTACCCAGTCATTGGCTTGTCCTTCCTTACATTCATGTTACACCCATCATCTACTTGTAAACCAGCTGGCTCATCCTCAGCTCTGTCTTCCTGGTTCCCATCCCCCTGCCATATTAGTTTTAACCACTCCCAACAACTCTAGTAAACCTGCCTGCAAGAATATTGCTCCCCCTTGGATTCAAGTGCAACCAATCCCTTTGGTACAGGTCCCACCTGCCCCAGAAGAGATCCCAATTACCCAGAAATCTGAATCCCTGACCCTGCTCCAATTCTTCAGCCACACATTTATCCTCCACCTCGTTCCCTCCCTATCCTCACTGTTGAGTGGCATAGGCATCAATCCCAAGATTACTGCCCTTGAAGTCCTGTTTCTCAGCTTTCTTCCTAACTCCCTGTATTCTGTTTTCTGCACCTCCTCCATTTTTCTACCTACATTGTTGGTACCAATATGTACCACAACTTCTGCCTGCGCATCCTCCCTTTTCAGGATATTGTGGACGTGTCCAGAAACATCTCAGACCCCAGTACCTGGGAGACAAACTACCATCTATGTTTCTTTTTTGTATCCACAGAATTGCCTATCTGTGCCCTGACTATCAAGCCTCCTATAGTCATAGTCGTACTTTGAGTAGTTTGAGTACTGTTGGGGGAGACAGCTTACCCGGAGGAAGCGACAGTGGCCGTGCCTCCGGCACAGAATCTGGCCCTGTAGCTCAGAAGGGTAGGGGAAAGGAAGAGGAGGGCAGTTGTGATAGGGGACTCGATAGGAAGGGGGTCAGATAGGCGATTCTGTGGACGCAGTCCAGAGACTCGGATGGTAGTTTGCCTCCCTGGTGCCAGGGTCCGGGATATTTCTGATCGTGTTCAAGATATCCTGAAGTGGGAGGGTGAGGAGCCAGAGGTCGTGGTACATATAGGTACCAATGACATAGGTAGGAAAAGGGATGAGGTCCTGAAAGGAGAATATAGGGAGCTAGGAAGGGAGTTGAGAAAAAGGACTGCAAAGGTAGTAATCTCGGGATTACTGCCTGTGCCACGCGACGGTGAGAGTAGGAATGCGATAAGGTGGAGGATAAATGCGTGGCTGAGGGATTGGAGCAGGGGGCAGGGATTCAAGTTTTTGGATCATTGGGACCTCTTTTGGCGCAGGCGTGACCTGTACAAAAAGGACGGGTTACACTTGAATCCTAGGGGGACCAATATCCTGGCAGGGAGATTAGTGAGGGTTACTGAGGTGACTTTAAACTAGAATGGTTGGGGGGTGGGAATCAAATTAAAGAGGCTAGGCGAGAGGAGGTTAGTTCACAACAGGGGGATGGGAACCAGTGCAGAGAGACAGAGGGGTGTAAAGTGAGGGTAGAAGCAAAATGCAGTAAGGTGAAAAGTAAAAGTGGCAGGCCGACAAATCCAGGGCAAGCATCAAAAAGGGCCACTTTTCAACATAATTGTATAAGGGCTAAGAGAGTTGTAAAAGAGCGCCTGAAGGCTTTGTGTGTCAATGCAAGGAGCATTCGTAACAAGGTGGATGAATTGAAAGTGCAGATTGTTATTAATGATTATGATATAGTTGGGAGCACAGAGACATGGCTCCAGGGTGACCAAGGATAGAAGCTCAATGTTCAGGGATATTCAATATTCAGGAGGGATAGACATGAAAGAAAAGGAGGTGGGGTGGCATTGCTGGTTAAAGATGAGATTAGCGCAATAGAAAGGAAGGACATAAGCCGGGAAGATGTGGAATCGATAGGGGTAGAGCTGCATAACACTAAGGGGCAGAAAACGCTGGTGGGAGTTGTGTACAGGCCACCTAACAGTAGTAGTGAGGTCGGAGATGGTATTAAACAGGAAATTAGAAATGTGTGCAATAAAGGAACAGCAGTTATAATGGGTGACTTCAATCTACATGTAGATTGGGTGAACCAAATTGGTAAAGGTGCTGAGGAAGAGGATTTCTTGGAATGTATGCGGGATGGTTTTTTGAACCAACATGTCGAGGAACCAACTACAGAGCAGGCTATTCTAGACTGGGTATTGAGCAATGAGGAAGGGTTAATTAGCAATCTTGTCGTGAGAGGCCCCTTGGGTAAGAGTGACCATAATATGGTGGAATTCTTCATTAAGATGGAGAGTGACATAGTTAATTCAGAAACAAAGGTTCTGAACTTAAAGAGGGGTAACTTTGAAGGTATGAGATGTGAATTAGCTAAGATAGACTGGCAAATGACACTTAAAGGATTGACGGTGGATATGCAATGGCAAGCATTTAAAGATTGCATGAATGAACTACAACAATTGTTCATCCCAGTTTGGCAAAAGAATAAATCAAGGAAGGTAGTGCACCCATGGCTGACAAGAGAAATTAAGGATAGTATCAATTCCAAAGAAGAAGCATACAAATTAGCCAGACAAAATGGCTCACCTGAGGACTGGGAGAAATTCAGAGTTCAGCAGAGGAGGACAAAGGGCTTAATTAGGAAGGGGAAAAAAGATTATGAGAGAAAACTGGCAGGGAACATAAAAACTGACTGTAAGGTCCCCTACAGACAGAAACAGGTGAACTGATTATGGGGAGCAAGGACATGGCAGACCAATTGAATAATTACTTTGGTTCTGTCTTCACTAAGGAGGACATAAATAATCTTCCAGAAATAGTAGGGGACAGAGGATCCAGTGAGATGGAGGAACTGAGTGAAATACATGTTAGTAGGGAAGTGGTGTTAGGTAAATTGAAGGGATTAAAGGCAGATAAATCCCCAGGGCCAGATGGTCTGCATCCCAGAGTGCTTAAGGAAGTAGCCCAAGAAATAGTGGATGCATTAGTGATAATTTTTCAAAACTCGTTAGATTCTGGACTAGTTCCTGAGGATTGGAGGGTGGCTAATGTAACCCCTCTTTTTAAAAAATGAGGGAGAGAGAAACCCGGGAATTATAGACCGGTTAGCCTAACGTCGGTGTTGGGGAAACTGCTGGAGTCAGTTATCAAAGATGTGATAACAGCACATTTGGAATGCGGTGAAATGATCGGACAAAGTCAGCATAGATTTGTGAAAGGAAAATCATGTCTGACGAATCTCATAGAATTTTTTGAGGATGTAACTAGTAGAGTGGATAGGGGAGAACCAGTGGATGTGCTATATTTGGATTTTCAAAAGGCTTTTGACAAGGTCCCACACAGGAGATTAGTGTGCAAACTTAAAGCACACGGTATTGGGGGTAAGGTATTGATGTGGATAGAGAATTGGTTAGCAGACAGGAAGCAAAGAGTGGGAATAAACGGGACCTTTTCAGAATGGCAGGCAGTGACTAGTGGGGTACCGCAAGGCTCAGTGCTGGGACCCCAGTTGTTTACAATATATATTAATGACTTGGATGAGGGAATTAAATGCAGCATCTCCAAGTTTGCGGATGACACGAAGCTGGGCGGCAGTGTTAGCTGTGAGGAGGATGCTAAGAGGATGCAGGGTGACTTGGATGGGTTGGGTGAGTGGGCAAATTCATGGCAGATGCAATTTAATGTGGATAAATGTGAAGTTATCCACTTTGGTGGCAAAAATAGGAAAACAGATTATTATCTGAATGGTGGCCGATTAGGAAAAGGGGAGGTGCAACGAGACCTGGGTGTCATTATACACCAGTCATTGAAAGTGGGCATGCAGGTACAGCAGGCGGTGAAAAAGGCGAATGGTATGCTGGCATTTATAGCGAGAGGATTCGAGTACAGGAGCAGGGAGGTACTACTGCAGTTGTACTAGGCCTTGGTGAGACCACACCTGGAGTATTGTGTGCAGTTTTGGTCCCCTAATCTGAGGAAAGACATCCTTGCCATAGAGGGAGTACAAAGAAGGTTCATCAGATTGATTCCTGGGATGGCAGGACTTTCATATGAAGAAAGACTGGATGAACTGGGCTTGTACTCGTTGGAATTTAGAAGATTGAGGGGGGATCTGATTGAAACGTATAAAATCCTAAAGGGATTGGACAGGCTAGATGCAGGAAGATTGTTCCCGATGTTGGGGAAGTCCAGAATGAGGGGTCACAGTTTGAGGATAAGGGGGAAGCCTTTTAGGACTGAGATTAGGAAAAACTTCTTCACACAGAGAGTGGTGAATCTGTGGAATTCTCTGCCACAGGAAACAGTTGAGGCCAGTTCATTGGCTATATTTAAGAGGGAGTTAGATATGGCCCTTGTGGCTAAAGGGATCGGGGGTATGGAGGGAAGGCTGGGGCGGGGTTCTGAGTTGGATGATCAGCCCTGATCATAATAAATGGTGGTGCAGGCTCGAAGGGCCAAATGACCTACTCCTGCACCTATTTTCTATGTTTCTATGTTTCCCCCTATAACTACTACCATACTCTTCAGTCCCCTACCCCTCTGAGCCACAGGGCCAGAGTCATCCCCCCTAACAGTACTCAAAATGGAGTACATATTGTTGAAGGGGACGGCCACAGGTGTGCTCTCCACTACTGACACTTCTCCCTTCTCTCTCCTGACAGTCACCCATTTATCTGTCTGCTGTAGCTTTGGTGTGACCACCTCCCTATAGCTCCTGCCTATCACTGCCTCACTTTCCCTAGTTTTATATTTAAAGTTATGACCTTGAGGCACCTTTAGATGAAGCTTCTTTGATATCCGTTTTGTTGAAAGGTCTGGAAGAGGCGCTTTTCTTCTTCCAGTCCTGTATGTGTGGTGTTGTAATGGGACAATCCTCTTGACAAAATTTTCAAGCAGCTTTGTTTCTGAAACTTTGAGTGATTGCTACTGAAGTTCAGCATTTGATTGGTGTGTGTTGCTTTCCTGTTGACTGACGTCTGTAATTGACCAGCAGTAGTTCTCTTGATAAGAACATCCAAGAATGCAAGCTGACTTGCCTTTTCAATTTCCATTATGACCTTGATGTCATTAAAGACATTATTTAGCAGTCGATGTGTTCTTTGTACATCATTTCCCTTGATAATCACAAAGTTGTTGTCCACATAGTGCACCCAGAGTTTGGATTTGATTTCTGGTATTGTTGCATCTTCTAATTTCTGCATTACGACTTCAGCAACTAGGCCAGAGACAGAAGATTCCACTGGTGCACCTTTCATCTGTTCATCAATTTCTCCATCAGTCTTGATAAGCACAGACTGAGAAGTTCACAAATGCCTTCCTCATGATTGTTCTCTATTGAAACAGTCTGCAACTGGTTCTCATGCAAATTTCAAATTGACAGACGTACACAGTGATGTGACATCGAAGGAAACCATTGTCTCCTCATCCTCCATTCATATATTCTTGAGCTTCTTCAGAAATTGTTGAGCATTGTTGGTTGAGTATTGGGAACCAGCTATCAAATGTTTCAGCTGTCGCCCCATTTCCTTTGAAAGTGTCTCAAGGTCGTAACCCAAAACATACAAACTACACGAACAATGAGTAAACGAATTGTACTGCAGTACATAAAGAACGGCTTGGAAATGACAGCAACACAACATCACAAACCAACTGCAACTTTGAGGAGGAACCTATCAAAACCCAAAGAGCAACAAAGTGTGACTGATAGATGCACAAAATCCAATGTAGTGTCTGCAATAAGGACTACATTGGTCAAACAGGAAGAAAACAATTGATCAGGTTACACAAGCACTGGTTAGTGAACAGAAGGCACAATCCACTCTTGTTAGTATCATCTCATGAAGACAAAGATGAGGTTAACATATGAGGAGTATTTTGGCAGCTTTGCGCCTGTACTCACTGAAATTTAGAAGAATGCAGGGGGATCTCATTGAAACCTAGCAAATGTTGAAAAGACTAGATGGGGTGGATATAGAGAGGATGTTTCCTATGGTGGGGAAACTAAAGGGCACAGCCTCAGGGGCAATCTTTTAGAACAGAGGTAAGGAGGATGTTTTTTTAACCAGAGAGTAGTGAACCTGTGGAATATTCTGCCACAGACTGCAGTGGAGGCCAAGTCTGTGGGTATACTTAAGGCAGAAATTGATCGTTTCCTGATCGGTCAGGGCATCAAAGGATATGGCGAGGATATGGATATGGTGTATGGGGTTGAGTTGGATCTGGGGTCAGCCATGATGGAATGGCAGAGCAGACTCAATGGGTTGAATGGCCTAATTCTGGTCCTATGTCTTATGGTCTTATGGAAGAAGGACTCCATTTCAACAGGACAACAGCCAGAGTCTTGACTCAATGAAGAATGAGAATTTCTCGAAGTGTGGTCCTCTACAGAAGGACCTATCAACAAACACATCAACATTGATCTGGGAAATTAACCCTTATGGAGGAAAGAGAAACAGCAAGGTCAACAATCAACGAATCACCGGTAATCTCAGGATCTGGACAGCGACGAAACTCCCTCGAAGCTAGTCAATCAGAATCTTCTACTGTTCACAATGTTTTGAACCAGCCAACCAGACACGACATCTAACCGACCCCTGAGGAGTATATAAACCAAGCTCGGTGATCAACCAAACTTCCAAATGGTCAACCCAAGTGACCAATATTCCACAATCTGTTCAGCTCTGTTATTCTGTTCAAGATATTTTGTGTTATATATTGAGGTGAGCTATGTCTGAGGATCTTGAGTGATAAGGATGTGGGTGGGATAAGCGAGTATATAAATCATTTTGACAAGGCAAATGGACTGATGACAGGAGGGGCCCTGGGCTGACCACCAGCAGCTGGGCAGGGAGCGGGGGTTGTGTGGGGGAGCTTGAAATAACAAGCAGTGGGGTTGGTGGTTGGGAGTAGGGGTGTGGGGTATGAGGGGCAGCTTGAGGGTAATGAACAGAGGGAGGGATCTGTTGGGGTTAGGGGAGGAATGACTTATTTGTTGGCTGTCTGACAGAATCAGCTTTACAGTTTACAGAGTGCAGGGATGAGAGGAAGAAGTAATTCTCCAATTGATCCAGTTGGAGGGGGTGGCTGCTTCTTTCCAAGGTTGGTGAAATTCTCGCTCACCAGAGAAAGTTAATTATCACGTGAGAACCCAGAGCCAGGAGCTGGAGACTGGTCACTGTCTCAGACTCCAGCCACTTGGTTGGGCTCTGATCATTGAGAACAGGGGTTCATGGGGAGCAGGTGGAAAATGGTCATAGAGCTGTCAGGAATCTTTATTGTTTGGGATAACCAAGAGATCAGGACACTGGGTATCAGTCATGGCAGTCACAAAGTAGGGGTTAAAGGTTGCCTGAGAGGTGAGGGGTTACAGTGAGTTGGGTCATGGTTCACATATCAGGGTTTGGTCACTGACAGCTAAGATGCCACTGATGTTTATTTTTGTTCCAGGTCACCAGACCTTATCAAACGATGTCAAACCCTCTGAGCAAGCTGACTGTGCTGAGCAGCACCCACTCCCACTTCATCCTGGCCGATAATGGTACGCTGGGCAAGTACGGAGCGGAAGTCAGGCTCCGGCGACAGCTGGAGAAACATGTTTCCCTGCAGAAAATCAACACACGTAAGGAAGTTTGTAGCACAGAGCGCGCTGGGCAGGGTGTGGGCTATACTGCAGCAAACTCCCCATCAGTCTGTGACCTGTGGGTTTCCCTTTCTCGTCCTGTGCCCGGGAATATGAAAAGGCAGTGAAGGGAAAGGATCACTGAGCTGTCATCAGCTCAACCTTCCTTTTGAGCCATGCAATCACATTCTTGACTAGAGTGGTACCTGACTGCAGTGGTGTTAGCAAATTTACTGAATCATCAATTTGAGGTTTTTATTTTCAACACTATACTTGTATGCAGTAAACACAATTAGCCCTCATCTTCTGCTCGTTCTTTGTACCAGAAAACCAATCCTTTGAAAGTGGTGACAGAGGATTGGAAGATGTAGAATCTTTTTGGGTAGCATTAAGAAATGTAAGGGAAAATAGACTAATGGGAGCTGCAGTGCCAATCAAAACTATTAAGTCCCCTTGAAGTTTTCATGTTTTATTGGTTTACAACATTGAATCATAGTGGATTTAATTTGGATTTTGGACACCGATCAACATAAAAACATAGAAGTATAGAAAGCCTACAGCACAGTACAAGCCCTTCGGCCCACAATGCTGTGCCGAATGTGTACTTACTTTAGAAATTACCCAGGGTTACCCATGGCCCTCTATTTTTCTAAGCTCCATGTACCTATCCAGGAGCCTCTTTCAAAGATAGATAGATAGATATACTTTATTGATCCCGAGGGAAATTTGGTTTCGTTACAGCCGCACCAACCAAGAATAGAGCATAAATATAGCAATACAAAAACCACAACAATCAACAGCAAAATGCAAACTATGCCAAATGGAAAATAAGTCCAGGACCAGTCTATTGGCTCAGGGTGTCTGACCCTCCACGGGAGGAGCTGCACGTTCGATGGCCACAGGCAAGAATGACCTCCCGTGCCGCCAAGTGTTGTATCACGGTGGAATGTGGCCGAAGTCCAACAGTAAAAAGTTCAATATCCAGTCTGCAAACACGTTCCTCGATCGTAATATACCCCGGATTGCACCATCTGTTGTTAACCAGATCAGTAAGCACCCAACTCCTTTACACTTACCGGTCTCAGTGCACCTCCGGTCAGCCAGAACGGTATTACCCACCGAACCCCTCTTCTTCATAAGTCTCTGTTGTCTCGACCCGGTTCTCTTTCCTCGATCCTCTTCCTCTTAAAGAGACCCCATCGTATCCGCCTCCATCACCGTCGCCAGCAGCCCATTCCACACACCCATCACTCTGCATAAAAATACTTACCCCTGACATCTCCTCTGTACCTACTTCAAAGCACCTTAAAACTGTGTCCTCTTGTATTAGCCATTTTAGCCCTGGGAAAGAGACTTCTTCGTGTCAAAGTGGAAACAGATCTCTACAAAGTGATCTAAATTAATTTCAAATATAAAACACAAAATAATTGATTACATAAGTATTCACCCTTTCAAGTCAGTAGATGCACCTTTGGCAGCAATCACAGCTTTGAGTTTGTGTGATAGACTCTACCAGCTTTGTACATCTGGACACTGCAATTTTTCCCCATTCTTCTTTACAAAACAGCTCAAGTTTTGTCAGATTGCATGGGGATCGTGAGTGAACAGCCTTTTTTAAGTCCAGGCACAAATTCTCAATTGGATTGAGGTCTGGACTCTGACTTGACAACTCCAGGACACTAACTTTGTTGTTTTTAACCATTTCCTGTGTAGCTTTGGCTTTATGCTTGGGGCCATTGTCTTGCTGGAAAACAAATCTTCTCACAAGTTGCAGTTCTCTTGCAGACTGCATCAGGCTTTCTTCCAGGATTTCCCTGTATTTTGCTGCATTCATTTTACCCTCAACCTTCACAAGCCTTCCAGGGCCTGCTACAGTGAAGCATCCCCACAGCATGATGCAACCAAACCGTGCTTCACAGTAGGGATGGTATGTTTTTGATGATGATAGCGCTTAATCTGATAGCCAATTTTGGTTTCAACAGACCATGAAACCTTCCAGCTGACTTCAGGGTCTCCCATATGCCTTCTGGCAAACTGTATCCAAGATTTCATGCGAGATTTTTCAACAGTGTCTTTCTCTTTGCCACTCTCCCATAAAGCTGCGACTGGTGAAGCACCTGGGCAACAGTCGTTGTATGCACAGTCTCTCCCATCTCAGCCACTGAAGCTTGTAACTCCTCCAGAGTTGTCATAAGTCTCTTGGTGGCCTTCCTCACTAGTCCCCTTCTTGCATGGTCACTCAGTTTTTGAGGATGGCCTACTCTAGGCAGATTTACAGCTGTGCCGTATGTAGGTAAGCAAGCCAATAATATAACAGAGGTACAAAATAAAAGCAAAAGAGAGGTGAGATTGGATATCAGATCACTGGATAATGTCGATGGACGAAGAATGGCAGATGAACTTAGTAAGTATTTTGTGTCAGTTTTCACTGTGGAAGACACCAGGAGGGTGCTAGAAATTCAGGAGTGTCCGGGGGCAGAAGTGAGTGTAGTTGCTAGTACTAAAGAGATGGTGCTTGGGAAGCTGAAAAGTTTGAAGGTAGATATTTAACCTGGACCAGATGGACTACAGCTCAGGGTTCTGATAGAGGTGGCTGAAGAGATTGTAGAGACATTAGTAATCATCTTTCAAGAATCACTAGATTCTTGAATGGTTTCGGAAGACTGGAATACTGGAAATGTCACTCCACTCTTTAAGTAAGGAGGGAGGCAGAATAAATGAAATTGTAGTGGTCGAAGGAGAGATTGTCTAAAATGTTTCCTAATGTTGATAGTTAGTGCGATAGATGTAAAACTGAGACAGCTACACTGACACACATGTTTTGGTCCTGTTCTATACTGGAACAGTTCTGGAAGTCAGTTTTTTGTACAATTTCTAAAGCACTTAAAATTAATTTACAACCTCACAAATTAACTGTGATTTGTGGAATAATTCCTCAAAATATCCGTGTTATCTCTTTGTCTGACCAACATGTTATTGCATTTGTTACATTGATAGCTAGGAGGGCCATTTTGTTGAAGTGGAAGGATACATCAGCTCCCATTTTGTCACAATGGTTCTCTCAAGTGATACTACGTCTTAGTTTGGAGAAAATTAGAAGTCGAACATTTGAACCGATGTTTGATTTTGAGAAAAGATGGGGCTCATTTGCTCGTCACCATCATTTGAGTTCATTGATAGATTTCCTCCACAATCTAATTGTAAATTTTTGGTACTTTTTTTTTCTTGCTGGTGGTTTGATGTTTATCTTTAGAAGCTTTTTGTATGGCTCCGGGGTTGAACACCTGATGGGTTTTTTTTCTCACTTCTCCTTGCTTAGTAGGGTTTTTTCCTCTTTTTTTGTCACCAAAATTTTTTCAATCTTTAAAACAATTTTTTTCTTCTTGAGACATTGTAAGTATTGCCTACTTCGATATACTCTTGTTTATTTTGGATAATAATAATAAAAAGATTTGAAAAGGAAAAAAAAGAAATTATAGGCCAATTAGCCTGACCTCAGTGGTTTCTTTATGTTTAGGAAATAGTCTGCACGTTTATTTCTACTACCAAAGTGCATGACCATGCATTTTCCAACATTGTATTTCATTTGCCACTTTCTTGCCCATTCTCTTAATCAGTCCATCTGTATTCTACCTGTTTCCTCAAAACTACCTGCCCCTCCACCAGTCTTTGTATCATCTGCAACCTTGGTAACAAAGCCATCTATTCCATCACTTAAGTCATTGATATACAGTACAAAAAGAAGTGGTCCCAACACTGACCGCTGCTGAACACAACTAGTCACTGACAGACAACCAGAAAAGGATCCTTTTATTTCCACCCTCTGCTTCCTACCAATCAGCCAATGCTGTAACTATATTAGTAAATTTCCTGTAATATCACAGACTCTTGACTTGGTAAGCAACCTCATGTGTGGCACCTTGTCAAAGGCCTTCTCTAAGTCCAAATATACAACATTCACTACATCCCCTTTATCTATCCTACTTGTAATCTCCTCAAAGAATTCCAACAGGTTTGTCAGGCAGGATTTTCCCTGAAGGAAACCATGCTGACTTTGTCTGATCTTGTCCTGTGTCACCAAGTACTGCAAAACCTCATTCATAACAATCGACTCTTACATCTTCCCAACCACTGAGGTCAGGCGAACTGGTCTGTAATTTCCTTTCTGCTGCCTTCCTCCTTTCTTAAAGAGTGGAGTAACATTTGCAAATTTCCAGTCCTCTGGCACCATGCCAGAGTCCAATGATTTTTGAAAGATCATTTCTAATGCCACCACAATCTCTACCACTACCTCTTTCAGAACCCTAGGGTGCAGTTCCTCTGGTCTGGGTGACTTATGTACTTTTCGGTCTTCTCTCTTGTAATAGTAACTCACCCACTTCTCTTCCTTCACACACTACAACATGAGACATACTGCTAGTGCCTTCCACAATGAAGACTGATGCAAAATACTCATTTAGATCATCAGCCATCTCCTTGACCCTGTTATTATTTCTCCAGCCTCATTTTCTAGCGGCCCTATATCCACTCTCACTTCTCTTTTATTTTTAGCATATTTGAAAAAACTTTTACTATCCACTTTGATATTATTTGCTAGCTTGCTTTCATATTTCATCTTTCACTTCTAATGATGTTTTTAGTTGCTGTCTGTAGGTTTTTAAAACTTCCCTATCCTCTATCTTCCCACTAATTTTTGCTTTGTTGTATGCCCTTTCTTTTGCTTTTACAATAGCTTCGACTTCCCTTGTCAGCCACGGTTGTACTATTTTGCCATTTGAGTATTTCTTCATTTTTGAATACACATGTCCTGCACCTTTCTTATTTGTCCCAGGAACGCATGCCATTTGCTGCTCTGCTGTCATCCCTACCAGCAGCTCCCTCCAATTTACTTTGGCCAGCTCCTCTCTCATACCACTGTAATTTCCCTTTAAGGCATTCGTTAGTCTTGCGAGACCATGGATCTACGCCTGGAAAGTCTTCACTCTCCAGGGCACAGGCCTGGGCAAGGTTGTATGGAAGACCAGCAGTTGCCCACGCTGCAAGTCTCCCCTCTCCACAACACCAATGTTGTCAAAGGGAAGGGCATTAGGACCCATACAGCTTGGCACCAGTGTCGTCGCAGAGCAATGTGTGATTAAGTGCCTTGCTCAAGGACACAACACGTTCCCTTGGCTGGAGCTCAAACTCACGACCTTCAGGTAGCTAGTCCAGTGCCTTAACCATTTGGCCACGTGCCCACAATTTCCCTTACTGCTCTGAAATACTGCTACATCAGACTTCCAGGCAGAGATTGATAGATTCTTGATTGGACATGGCATCAGAGGTTACAGGGAGAAGGCTGCTAGGTGGTGCCGAGGAGGAGAAAAAAGGATCAGCAATAATTGAATGGCAGAGCAAACTGGATAGGCCAAATAGCCAAATTCTGCTCCTATGTCGTATGCTCTGAAGGAATCATCAATCAGGAGTGGTGTAAGTGGAGTATGGAATCCCTGTAGACAATGTTCAGTGAAGACAGTGAACGGGCGTCAACGGTGCCCTGGTCAGTGTAGGAATCTCACTCCCCCCATTGCTTCTTATTTATTAATAGCTAAATTTCCTGCTTGACTTACTCAAAATCTAGTGACCTTGCTCTGATATTGAAAAATTAAAGATAAGCTTTATTTCTATGTCAAAACATACAGAGAAAATGTGTCATTGTGTAAAATCAAATTAGGAAGGATTGTGCTGCGCAGTCTGCAGCCTAGCGTGCCACAGCACACTGACCCTAGCTGTACACCTTTGGAAAGTGGGAGAAACTGCATCACCCGAAGGACACCCATGTAGTCACAGGGAAAAGGTACAGATATCAGCAGGGACCAAATCCTAATCCTACAAGTGTGTAAGGCAATGCACTAACTTAGACAGCACTGTGCCACACCCATTTACTGATCTTTCTGTGTCCTCTCCAGGTCTCGGTCAGAGAGTACCAGTAGTTTGTTTGGTTGTGGAAGGTGGTCCAAATGTGATACCGATGGTGTTGGAGAACCTGCGGGAAGAGCCACCAGTGCCGGTGGTTGTCTGTGATGGCAGCGGGAGAGCTTCTGACATCCTAGCCTTTGCACATAAGTACTCAGCAGATGGAGGGTAGGTCTTAATTCACTCAGCATCCACACTCAAACACTCACAATTCTTGATCACTCAGTTTCCTCGCCCGAACACTCACAGTCCCCAATCACTCACTGTAGACACACAAACACTCATCCCCAATCACTCTGCATCCTCTCCTAAACACTCACAGTCCCAAATCACTCACTGTAGACACACAAACACTCACAGTCCCCAATCTCTCTCCATCCTCTCCTAAACACTCACAGTCTCCAATCACTCAGTCTCCAAACTCAAACACTCACAGTCCCCAATCACTCTGCATCCTCTCCTAAACACTCACCGTCCCAAATCACTCAGTGTCCAAACTCAAACACTCACAGTCCCCAATCACTCAGTTTCCAAACTCAAACACTCACAGTCCCCAATCACTCAGTGTCCACACCCAAACACTCACAGTCCCCAATCACCCAGTGTAGACACACAAACACTCACAGTCTCCAATCTCTCTTCATCTTCTCCTAAACACTCACAGTCCCCAATCACTCTACGACCTCTTCTAAACACTCACAGTCCCCACTCAGTGTCCAAATGCAAACACTCACAGTCCCCAATCACTCTCCATCCTCTCCTAAACACACACAGTTCCCAATCACTCAGTGTCCAAACTCAAACACTCACAGTCCCCAATCACTCTGCATCCTCTCCTAAACACTCACAGTCCCAAATCAATCAGTGTCCACACACAAACACTCACAGTTCCCAATCACTCAGTGTACACACACAAACACTCACAGTCCCCAATCACTCTACAACCTCTTCTAAACACTCAGAGTCCCTACTCGGTGTCCTAACCCAAACACTCACAGTCCCCAATCTCTCTCCATCCTCTCCTAAACACTCACAGTCTCCAATCACTCAGTGTCCAAACCCAAACACTCACAGTCCCCAATCACTCTACAACCTCTTCTAAACACTCACAGTCCCAGATCACTCAGTGTCCAAACGCAAACACTCACAATCCCAATCACTCAGTGTCCACACACAAACACTCACAGTTCCCAATCACTCAGTGTACACACACAAACACTCGCAGTCCCCAATCACTCTGCATCCTCTCCTAATCACTCACAGTCCCCAATCACTGTCTCCAAACTCAAACACTCACAGTCCCAAATCACTCAGTGTAGACACACAAACACTCAGTCTCCAATCTCTCTCCATCCTCTCCTAAACACTCACAGTCCCCAATCACTCAGTGTATACACACAAACACTCACAGTCCCCAATCACTCTCCATCCTCTCCTAAACACTCACAGTCTCCAATCACTCAGTGTCCAAACGCAAACACTCACAGTCCCCAATCACTCTACAACCTCTTCTAAACACTCACAGTCCCCAATCACTCTGCGTCCTCTCCTAAGCACTCACAGTCCCAAATCACTCAGTGTCCAAACTCAAACACTCACAGTCCCCAATCACTCTGCATCCTCTCCTAATCACTCACAGTTCCCAATCACTCAGTGTACACACACAAACACTCAGTCTCCAATCACTCTACAACCTCTTCTAAACACTCAGAGTCCCCACTCGGTGTCCTAACCCAAACACTCACAGTCCCCAATCACTCTACAACCTCTTCTAAACACTCACAGTCCCAGATCACTCAGTGTCCAAACGCAAACACTCACAATCCCAATCACTCAGTGTCCACACACAAACACTCACAGTTCCCAATCACTCAGTGTACACACACAAACACTCGCAGTCCCCAATCACTCTGCATCCTCTCCTAATCACTCACAGTCCCCAATCACTGTCTCCAAACTCAAACACTCAGAGTCCCAAATCACTCAGTGTAGACACACAAACAGTCAGTCGCCAATCTCTCTCCATCCTCTCCTAAACACTCACAGTCCCCAATCACTCAGTGTATACACACAAACACTCACAGTCTCCAATCACTCAGTGTCCAAACGCAAACACTCACAGTCCCCAATCACTCTACAACCTCTTCTAAACACTCACAGTCCCCAATCACTCTGCATCCTCTCCTAAACACTCACAGTCCCAAATCACTCAGTGTCCACACCCAAACACTCACAGTCCCCAATCACTCAGTGTCCAAACCCACTCACAGTCCCCAATCACTCTGCATCCTCTCCTAAACACTCACAGTCCCCAATCACTCAGTGTCCAAACTCAAACACTCACAGTCCCCAATCACTCTCCATCCTCTCCTAATCACTCACAGTCCCCAATCACTCAGTGTCCACACACAAACACTCACAGTTCCCAATCACTCAGTGTACGCACACAAACACTCAGTCTCCAATCACTCTGCATCCTCTCCTAATCACTCACAGTCCCCAATCACTCAGTCTCAAACTCAAACACTCACAGTCCCAAATCACTCTGCATCCTCTCCTAAACACTAACAGTTCCCAATCACTCAGTGTACACACCCAAACACTCACAGTCCCCAATCACTCTGCATCCTCTCCTAAACACTCACAGTCCCCAATCACTCAGTGTCCAAACTCAAACACTCACAGTCCCCAATCACTCTCCATCCTCTCCTAATCACTCACAGTCCCCAATCACTCAGTGTCCACACACAAACACTCACAGTTCCCAATCACTCAGTGTACACACACAAACGCTCACAGTTCCCAATCACTCTGCATCCTCTCCTAATCACTCACAGTCCCCAATCACTCAGTCTCCAAACTCAAACACTCACAGTCCCAAATCACTCTCCATCCTCTCCTAATCATTCACAGTCCCCAATCACTGTGTCCACACACAAACACTCACAGTTCCCAATCACTCAGAGTACACACACACTCACAGTCCCCAATCACTCTGCATCCTCTCCTAAACACTCACAGTCCCCAATCACTCAGTGTCCAAACTCAAACACTCACAGTCCCAAATCACTCAGTGTAGACACACAAACACTCATCCCCAATCACTCTCCATCCTCTTCTAAACACTCACAGTCCCAAGTCACTCAGTGTACACACACAAACACTCACAGTCCCCAATCACTCTCCATCCTCTCCTAAACACTCACAGTCCCCAATCACTCAGTGTCCAAACTCACTCACAGTCCCCAATCACTCACTGTAGACACACAAACACTCAGAGTCCCCAATCACTCTGCATCCTATCCTAAACACTCACAGTCCCCACTCAGTGTCCAAACGCAAACACTCACAGTCCCCAATCACTCTGCATCCTCTCCTAATCACTCACAGTCTCCAATCACTCAGTGTCCACACACAAACACTGACAGTCCCCAATCACTCAGGGTCCACACCCAAACACTCACAGTCCCCAATTACTCAGTGTCCAAAATCAAACACTCACAGTCCCCAATCACTCAGTGTACATACACAAACACTCACAGTCCCCAATCACTCAGGGTCCACACCCAAACACTCACAGTCCCCAATCACTCAGTCTCCAAAATCAAACACTCACAGTCCCCAATCACTCAGTGTAGACACACAAACACTCAGTCCCCAATCACTCAGTGTCCACACCCAAACACTCATAGTCTCCAATCACTCAGTGTCCAAACCCACTCACAGTCCCCAATCACTCTGCATCCTCTCCAAAACACTCGTAGTCCCCAATCACTCAGTGTCCAAACTCAAACACTGACATTCCCAATCATTCTCCATCCTCTCCTAAGCACTCACAGTCCCCAATCACTCAGTGTCCACACACAAACACTCACAGTCCCCAATCACTCAGTGTAGACACACAAACACTCTCCATCCTCTCCTAAACACTCACAGTCCCCAATCACTCAGTGTCCAAACTCAAACACTCACAGTCCCCAATCACTCTGCATCCTCTCCTAAACACTCACAGTCCCAAATCACTCAGTGCCTTAACCTAAACACTCACAGTCCCCAATCACTCTGTATCCTCACACAAAAACCACTGACAATCCACCAAATCTGTAACAATCAATACAGACTACACCCCACACTCCTCCAAATCTGTAACAATCAATATAGATGACACCCCAACTCCACCAAATCTGTAACAATCAGACTACACCCTGACTACAGTCACACTCCACCATACTTGGAACAAACAATGTAGGCTATACACTAACTATGTCCCCACTCCACTCTACTTGTAACAAGCAGTGCAGACACCAACCTGACTCTCTCTCAGACTCCACTGTCCCTATAACAAATAACAGAGAATACACCCCACACTCCACTGCACCTGTAACAATCAGACTACACCTTGACTACAACCCACACTCCATTGTGCCTGTATCAAACAATACAGACTACAACCCCATATTCTACTCTACCTTTAACAAGCAATACCCAGTACACCCTGTCTACCCCTCACATTCCACCATACCTTTAACAAATACTGCAGACTACACCCTGGCTACACCCCACAGTCCACAGTACCTGTAACAAACAATACAAACTACACCCCACACTCCACAGTACCTGTAACAAACAATACAGACTACACCCTGGCTACACCCCACTCTCCACAGTACCTGTAACAAACAATACAGACTACAAGATGGCTTTTTAGAGCAGCTTGTGCTCAAGCCTACTCGGGGAAAGGCTGTCTTTGATTGGGTGTTGTGTAATAACTCAGATCTTATTAGGCAACTTAACGTAAAGGAACCCTGAGGAGACAGTGATCATAATATGATTGAATTCGTACAGTAATTTGAGAGGGAGAAGCACAAGTCACATGTTTCAGTATCACAAAGGAATAAAGTGAATTACAGAGGCATGAGAGAGGAGCTTGTCCAGGTGGATTGGAGGAGGATACTGGCAAGGATGAGAGCAGAGCAGAGATGGCTGATATTTCTGGGAATACTTCACAAGGCACAAGATAGATATGTCCCACAGAAGTTGTTCTCAAATGGCAGAGGTAGTCAACTGTGGCTGACAAGGGAAGTTAAAGACTGCACAAAAGCCAAACCAATGGTGTATAAGGTAGCAAAAGTAAGTGGGAAGTTGGATGAGTGGGAGGGAAGCTTTTAAAATACAACAAAAGTCAACTAAAAAGATCTAAGGAAAAAGATGAAATATGAGGGCTGCCAGTGACTAGTGGTGTTCCTCAGGGTCAGTATTGAGACTGCTACTTTTCCAATTTTTGTCGATGTTTTGGATAATGATATTGATGACTTTGTGACAAGGTTTGCTGATGATACGAAGATAGGTGGAGGGGCAGGTAGTGCTGAGGAAGCAATGTGATTACAGCAGGACTTAGACAAATTGTAAGAATGGGCAAAAAGTGGCAGGTGGAATACAGTGTTGGGAAATGTATGATTATGCATTTTGGTAAAAGGAACAATAGTGTGGACTATTATCTAAATGGGGAGAAGGTTCAAACATCAGAGGTACAGAGGGAGTCAGGAGTCCTCGTGTAAGACCGCCAGAAGGTTAGTTTACAGGTTGAGTCTATGGTAAAAAAGGCAAATGCAATGTTAGCAATTATTTCAAGGGGAATAGAATATAAAAGCAAGGAGATAATGTTGAGCTTTTATAAGACACTAGTCAGGCAGTACTTGGAGTATTGTCAACAGTTTTGAGTCTTATATCACAGAAAAGATGTGTTGTCATTAGAGAGAGTTCAGGAGACTGATTCTGAGAATGAAGGGGTTAACAGATGAGGAGCGTTAGGCCTGTACTCACTGGAATTTAGAAGAATGTAAGGAGGATCTCATTGAAACCTACTGAATGTTGAAAGGACTAGATAGGGTAGGTGTGGGGAGGGTGTTTCCGCTGGTGGGTGTATCCAGAACAGCCTCAAAAATGAGGGGCGACCATTTAGAACTGAGGTAAGGAGGAATTTTTTTAGCCAGAGAATAATAAATCTGTAGCATTCTCTGCCACAGTGGAGGCCAAGTCCATGGGTATATTTAACATGGAAGTTGATCATTTCCTGATCAGTCATGGCATTAAAGGATATGGTATGGCGAGAAGGCAGGTATATGGAGTTGAGTTGGATCTGGGATCAGCCATGATGGAGCACACTCAATAGGCTGAATGGTCCAACTCTGCTCTATGTCTTATGGTCTTACATTCCATCATACTTGTAACAAACAACACAGGCTACACCCTGACTGCACACCACACTCCATCGTACTTGTAACAAGCAACACAGGCTACACCCTGACTGCACACCACACCCCATCATACTTGTAACAAGCAACACAGGCTACACCCTGACTACACACCACACTCCATCGTACTTGTAACAAGCAACACAGGCTACACCCTGACTGCACACCACACACCATCGTACTTGTAACAAGCAACACAGGCTACACCCTGACTGCACACCACACTCCATCATACTTGTAAAAAGCAACACAGGCTACACCCTGACTGCACACCACACTCCATCGTACTTGTAACAAGCAACACAGGCTACACCCTGACTGCACACCACACTCCATCGTACTTGTAACAAGCAACACAGGCTACACCCTGACTGCACACCACACTCCATCGTACATGTAACAAGCAACACAGGCTACACCCTGACTACACACCACACTCCATCATAGTTGTAACAAGCAACACAGGCTACACCCTGACTGCACACCACACTCCATCGTACTTGTAACAAGCAACACAGGCTACACCCTGACTGCACACCACACTCCATCGTACTTGTAACAAGCAACACAGGCTACACCCTGACTACACACCGCACTCCACCATACCAGTAACAAACTATACAGACTACACTCTGACTATATCCCCACTCCAGTGTATTTGTAACAGAGAAGCCAGACTACACTCCGACTGTAGCACCCACTCCACTATACCTGTTGGTACATAACAGGTTGTGTTGGCACTTTGCAGGTTTTACTGTTGATTTGCAGCTTGTGTCAGTACATAGAAACAGAAAACCTACAGTATAATACAGGCCCTAAGGCCCACAATGCCGGGCCGAAAATGTACTTACTTTAGAAATCACCTAGGATTACACAACGCCCTCTATTTTGCTAAGCTCCATGTAGCTATCCAGGAGTCTCTTAAAAGACCCTATCGAATGGCCTCCACTACCGTTGCTGGCAGCCCATTCCACGCACCCACCACTCTGCGTAAAAAAAAATTACCCCGACATCTCCTCTGTTGCTGCTTCCAAGCACCTGTGCCCTCTCGTGTTAGCCATACTTCACAGGTTGTGTTGGTATGTCGCAGGTTGTGTCGGTATGTCGCAGGTTGTGTTGGTATGTTGCAGGTAGAGTCTGTACGTCGCTGATAGAGTCTGTACGCCGCAGGTAGTGTCGGCACATAGAAAATAGGTGCAGGAGTAGGCCATTCGGCCCTTCGAGCCTGCACCGCCATTCAGTACGATCATGGCTGATCATCCAACTCAGAACCCTGTACCAGCCTTCCCTCCATACCCCCTGATCCCTTTAGCCACAAGGGCTATATCTGACTCCCTCTTAAATATAGCCAATGAACTGGCCTCAACTGTTTCCTGTGGCAGAGAATTCCACAGATTCACCACTCTCTGTGTGAAGAAGTTTTTCCTAATCTCAGTCCTAAAAGGCTTCCCCCTTGTCCTCAAACTGTGACCCCTCATTCTGGACTTCCCCAACATCGGGAACAATCTCCCTGCATCTAGCCTGTCCAATCCCTTTAGGATTTTATACGTTTCAATCAGATCCCCCCTCAATCTTCTAAATTCCAACGAGTACAAGCCTAGTTCATCCAGTCTTTCTTCATATGAAAGTCCTGCCATCCCAGGAAGCAATCTGGTGAACCTTCTTTGTACTCCCTCTATGGCAAAGATGTCTTTCCTCAGATTAGGGGACCAAAACTGCACACAATCCACGTCACAGGTAGTGTCAGCACGTCGCAGGTAGTGTCGGTACGTCACAGGTAGAGTCTGTATGACGCAGGTAGTGTCTGTAAGTGGCAGGTAGTGTCTGTAAGTGGCAGGTAGTGTCAGTACGTCGCAGCTAGTGTCTGTAAGTGGCAGGTCATGTCTGTATGACGCAGGTAGTGTCTGTAAGTGGCAGGTAGTGTCAGTATGTCGTAGGTAGTGTCAGTACGTCGCAGGTAGTGTCAGTACGTGGCAGGTCATATCAGTACATTGTAGGTTGTGCTGGTATGTCACAGGTTGTGTTGGTACATCGCAGGTCGCATCAGTACTTTGCAGCTCGTGTTCGTATTTTGCAGGTTGTGTCACTGTGCCACAGGTTGTTCTGGTATGTCGCAGGTTGTGTCAGTATGTTGTGGGTTGTACCAGTATGTTACAGGTTTTCGACATTGTAGGTTATGTGCAATGTTGCAGATTGTACCAATGCGTTACAGGTTGTGTTGCTAATTGCAGTTTGTGTCGGCATGTTGCAGGTGGTTTTGGTTCATTGCATTGCAGGTATATGCTGTTAATTACTGAGAGTGCACCAGATAGACCAGACTTGTTGGCATAAGTCTGTGGGACAACACTGGGATCAGTGGCAGAGCAAACAAGTGTTCAGAGCACCAGCACATTCCTGATTGTGCTAGGCACAGGCATACATGCAGCTGGGAACTAATGGACAGTATTATACCGGCCCACGGGCTGGAAAAAGAACACTGTCTGACTCCACTAGTCCTAAGTATTTGGTGTTACCTTTGTGAGGCACTGTGTGGAGGGTTTGGCTTGGTTTATGATGACGGAGATGTTATTGTTGGTCAGTTTTACCACATATTGGCTCTGTTCTTTCTATGCAGGATAATCAGTGAGTCCGTGCGAGATCAACTCTTGGTCACTGTGCAGAAAACCTTCAATTACAGTCGCCAGCAGGCTCAGCAGCTTTTCCTGATTGTCATGGAGTGCATGAAGAAGAAAGAGTTAGTGAGTTCTGAACCTATCTTGTTAACAATTGATCATTAGCATTTTTCTCTTTGTTTTTCACTTGACTGTTTGGAATTTTCAGCAGATTACTGGATATAATTTACACAGAGCTATCAGGCATGTGTTCACATTTGGACTACCACTGTGCACTTCTGCACTTCCACTAGGCTAGAAGACATGTGTTCACATTTAGCCACAGAATGTATTTACACTCTGTGTGTGTGCGTGTGTGTGTGTGTGCACGCATGCATTGACACTGGGTCACTGGATGTGCATCTACACTGGGCCACTGGGTGTGTGTTCACGCTGCGCCACAGGCTAATCTCTTCTGCCTACACAACGTCCACATCCTTACACTTTCCTCACGTTGAGGCCCTGGTGGAAGGAATAAAGGTGTGATGTCCAAGGGCATCAATTCCATCATCCATATCATGTACCCTGAGAGCTCATCCTTAATAACAGATTCCAACATCTTTCCAAACACTGAAGTCAGGCTAATTGGTCTATAATTTCCTTTCTTTTGCCTCCCTTCTTCTTAGAGTGCAGTGACATTTGTAATTTCCCAGTCCTTCAGAACCATTCCAGGACCTAGTGATTCTTGAAAGATCGTTACTAATGCCTCCACGATCTCTTTCAGAACTCTGGGGTGTAGACCATTTGGTTTCGGTGACTTATCTACTTTTAGGCTTTTCAGCTTCCCAAGCACCTTCTCCTTAGTAATAGCACCAGCACTTACTTCTGCCCGAACACTCACATTTCTGGCATGCTTCTAGTGTCTTCTACAGTGAAGCCTGGTGAAAAATACTTATTAAGTTTCTCCTCCATCTCTTTGTCCTCCATTATTACCTCTCCTGTGTGGTGGGGTGGAGATACGTCTCCGCCAAAGGAGGTGTAAGGTGCTCTTTCCCTCTGTTAACCTGTAAGTCACCCTTAGGTCAACTGTGGCACCTGGTTAATCCTCCCCTCCACCCCGATCAGAGTCACGTAAAACATGGGAGCAGGTGGTGGGTGGTCATATGAGCATCTGGTGCTAAGCACAAATTCAGGTTACTGATGTCAGGCAGACAATCTCTGAAGGGTATGGGGTCACCAGTGTTGTAAAGACACTGCTCAGAAGAAGGTATGGCAAACTGTTTCTGTAGAAAAATTTGCCAAGAACAATCATGGTCATGGGAAGACCATGGTCGCCCACAGTATACGACTCGGCACATAATACACAAAGTAACACTACAGCATCATTTTCCAGTAGTCCGACATCCACTCTTGTCACTCTTTTACTCTTTATATATCTGAAGAATCATTTTGTGTCCTCTTAAGTTATTAGCTAACTTAACTTTATGGCTGTTTAGTTGCCTTCTGTTAGTTTTTCCCAACCCTCTATCTTCCCAGTAATTGCACCCTCTCCTTTGCCTTTTTTTAATGTCTTTGACTTCCCTTGTCAGCCACAGTTACCTCCTCCTCCCTTTAGAATCCTTCTTCATCTTTCAGATTTATCTATCCTGTGCCTTCCAAATTTCCTCTCGAAACTCCAGCCATAACTGTCCTGCCATTATCCCCAATAGTGTCCCGGCAACGTTGAATCGGGTTTGTGGGTCTGGCAAGTGAGACACTGACAATGAATAAGTATATTAATTATTTATTCACAGACAGTAAAAATTTTGACCAGGCATTCATGTTCCCCAAGTTATAGAAACTACAAAGCTAAATATCCAACAAAAGCACACTCAGAGCATACCTCCCCAATGGTTATGTGCACCGCTTGCCTTAAGCAAAGGAGGAGAAAGCACACCTCTTCCATATGCTATTTTGTACTCAGGACATTTGAAACTGGATGCCAGGCAGTTAACCAATGGGAAAAGCAGCTGCAGTTGCTAAACTAACCAATCCCAATAAAGCAGCTTGTGACAGGCAGAGTAAGCCACACCTCCCACCGGATACTTCAACCCTCAAAAGTTGTGAATATGATGCTTCAGCCCTCAGACAAGTATGACTCCCATGAACTCTCTAAGTTGCATATAAAGCACAAGAGTATAATACCCAATACTGTAAACCCAACAGTCACCTCCCAGTATACTACACTAAAGCTCCAGCCTCCCTATGCCCCAAAGGGGCACCAGCCCCACCCCGGAATGTAATAGCCAATGAGCTGGTTCCCCCATGTTATCTTATACACTGACTCTCAGATGTGATCAATCAGGTGAGTGCTGTTCCCTGACCCAGCAGGAATGCACGCGCAGCATTCTTCACCAGTAACAGTACAGGTGCCACATTAGGTGAACAGGTATTCTAAGTTCATCTAAGTCAGTTCCCAGGACAGCCTGGCCACATCATGTTATCATTTAAAACATCCTTCCTTTGTAACAGCCCTCTACCCAACCAACATGGGCAAGGTTCTCATCTAGGGCACCAGGGGGGTATACATAAGGCACCACAGATCAACCACACCACCCTGTGAGCCATGGGTAGGCCTAGGGACTGTATCTCCAGTAAGTGCCATTCATCAAGCAAGTGCCCACCTTCACAATGCCATCTAGCATAGACACAGCCACCCAGGGCACAGTTCCTGCTCACACCTGCCATCCATCTTGCCACCTTGTACCTGTACTCAACATACCACCTACACCAACACCCTGTCAGGTGTGGAAATCACTTTAAGAGTCAGGACCTTCCAATTAAACAAATTATACGTAGAGAAACATCACTGGGGCTACAGAGGCTCAAATCCCTTAAGGCTGGGCTAAGGTTGGCTAAAATGGATACCCCCAGCTCCCCAAAGCAGAATGTCAAAACCCTCACAACGAGATAATTACCCCCAGCAGTCTTTTCTTTGTCAAAGGGATTGATATCAGTGGCATCCCTTCTGCGATGTAGGTAAGGAGTCTTCATACAAATTCAACCACCTCCCCCATTGGTCCACTGTGCAGGTTCAAACACCATCCATAGGAATGATTATGTCCCTCTAGAATATGGGCATCTCATATCCGAAAAAAACTTTCCCAAATCTAATGTGGCTAATGTAACCCCGCTCTTTGAAAAAGGAGGGAGAGAGAAACTGGGGAATTATAGACCGGTAAGCCTGACATCGGTGGTGGGAAAATGCTAGAGTCAGTTACCAAAGATGTGATAACAACACATTTAGAAAGCGGTGAAATCATCGGACAAAGTCAGCATGGATTTGTGAAAGGAAGATCATGTCTGACGAATCTCATAGAATTTTTTGAGGATGTAACTAGTAGAGTGGATAGGGGAGAACCAGTGGATGTGGTATATTTGGATTTTCAAAAGGCTTTTGACAAGGTCTCACACAGGAGATTAGTGTGCCAACTTCAAGCACGGTATTGCGGGTAAGGTATTGATGTGGAAAGAGAATTAGTTAGCAGAAAGCAAAGAGTGGGAATAAACGGGACCTTTTCAGAATGACAGGCAGTGACTAGTGGGGTACCGCAAAGCTTAGTGCTGGGACCCTAGTTGTTTACAATATATATTAATGACTTAGACAAGGGAATTAAATGCAGCATCTCCAAGTTTGCGGATGACACGAAGCTGGGCAGCAGTGTTAGCTGTGAGGAGGATGCTAAGAGGATGCAGGGTGACTTGGATAGGTTAGGTGAGTGGGCAAATTCATGGCAGATGTAATTTAATCTGGATAAATGTGAGCTTATCCACTTTGGTGGCAAGAACAGGAAAACAGATTATTATCTGAATGGTGGCCGATTAGGAAAAGGGGAGGTGCAATGAGACCTGGGTGTCATTGTACACCAGTCATTGAAAGTGGGCATGCAGGTACAGCAGGCGGTGAAAAAGGCGAATGGTATGCTGGCATTCATAGCAAGAGGATTTGAGTATAGGAGCAAGGAGGTACTACTGCAGTTGTACAAGGCCTTGGTGAGACCACACCTGGAGTATTGTGTGCAGTTTTTGGTCTCCTAATCTGAGGAAAGACATCCTTGCCATAGAGGGAGTAAAAGAGGTTCATCAGATTGATTCCTGGGATGGCAGGACTTTCATATGATGAAAGACTGGATGAACTAGGCTTATACTCTCTGGAATTTAGAAGATTGAGGGGGGATCTGATTGAAACGTATAAAATCCTAAAGAGATTGGACAGGCTAGATGCAGGAAGATTGTTCCCGATGTTGGGGAAGTCCAGAACAAGGGGTCACAGTTTGAGGATAAAGGGGAAGCCTTTTAGGACCGAGATTAGGAAAAACTTCTTCACACAGAGAGTGGTGAATCTGTGGAATTCTCTGCCACAGGAAACAGTTGAGGCCAGTTCATTGGCTATATTTAAGAGGGAGTTAGATATGGCCTCGACACAGTGTTAACCCCCCCTTGTTCAATCCCTTCCTACCTATGTTGGTGACACTTCTCACGCTCTTAAACTTTTCGATGATTTTAAGTTCCCTGGCCCCCACCGCTTTATTTTCACCATGGAAGTCCAGTCCCTATATACTTCCATCCCCCATCAGGAAGGTCTCAAAGCTCTCCGCTTCTTTTTGAATTCCAGACCTAATCAGTTCCCCTCTACCACCACTCTGCTCCGTCTAGTGGAATTAGTCCTTACTCTTAATAATTTCTCCTTTGGCTCCTCCCACTTCATCCAAACTAAAGGTGTAGCTATGGGCACCCGTATGGGTCCTAGCTATGCCTGCCTTTTTGTTGGCTTTGTGGAACAACCTATGTTCCTTACCTATTCTGGTATCTGTCCCCCACTTTTCCTTCGCTACATCGACGACTGCATTGGTGCTGCTTCCTACATGCATGCTGAGCTCGTTGACTTTATTAACTTTGCCTCCAACTTTCACCCTGCCCTCAAGTTTACCTGGTCCATTTCTGACACCTCCCTCCCCTTTCTAGATCTTTCTGTCTCTATCTCTGGAGACACCTTATCCACTGATGTCTACTATAAGCCTACTGACTCTCACAGCTATCTGGACTATTCCTCTCCTCATCCTGTCTCTTGCAAAAATGCCATCCCCTTCTCGCAATTCCTCCGTCTCCACCGCATCTGCTCTCAGGATGAGGCTTTTCATTCCAGGACGATGGAGATTTCTTTTTTTAAAGAAAGGGGCTTCCCTTCCTCCACCATCAACTCTGCTCTGAAACGCACCTCCCCCATTTCACGCACATCTGCTCTCACTCCATCCTCCCACCACCCCATTAGGAATAGGGTTCCCCTGGTCCTCACCTACCACCCCACCAGCCTCGGGGTCCAACATATTATTCTCCGTAACTTCCGCCACCTCCAACGGGATCCCACCACTAAGCACATCTTTCCCTCCCCCCCCCCCGCTTTCCGCAGGGATCGCTCCCTACACGACTCCCTTGTCCATTCATCCCCCCCATCCCTCCCCACTGATCTCCCTCCTGGCACTTATCCTTGTAAGCGGAACAAGTGCTACACATGCCCTTACACTTCCTCCCTTACCACCATTCAGGGCTCCAGGCAGTCCTTCCAGGTGAGGCGACACTTCACCTGTGAGTCGGCTGGGGTGATATACTGCGTTCGGTGCTCCCGATGTGGCCTTCTATATCTTGACGAGACCCGACGCAGACTGGGAGACCACTTTGCTGAACACCAATGCTCTGTCTGCCAGAGAAAGCAGGATCTCCCAGTGGCTACACATTGTAATTCCACATCCCATTCCCATTCTGACATGTCTATCCACGGCCTCCTCTACTGTAAAGATGAAGCCACACTCAGGTTGGAGGAACAACACCTTGTACAGTATTCTGTCTGGGTAGCCTCCAACCTGATGGCATGAACATTGGCTTCTCTAGCTTCCACTAATGCCCCACCTCCCCCTCGTACCCCATCCGTTATTTATTTACATACACACATCCTTTCTCTCTCCTTTTTCTCCCTCTGTCCCTCTGACTATACCCCTTGCCCATCCTCTGGGTTCCCCCCCCCACCATCTTTCTCCCCGGACCTCCTGTCCCATGATCCTCTCATATCCCCTTTGCCAATCACCTGTCCAGCTGTTGGCTCCATCCCTCCCCCTCCTGTCTTCTCCATCATTTTGGATCTCCCTCTCTCCCTCCCACTTTCAAATCTCTTACTATCTCTTCCTTCAGTTAGTCCTGACGAAGAGTCTCGGCCTGAAACGTCGACTGTACCTCTTCCTAGAGATGCTGCCTGGCCTGCTGCGTTCACCAGCAACTTTGATGTGTGTTGTTAGATATGGCCCTTGTGGCTAAAGGGATCGGGGGTATGGAGAGAAGGCAGGTACAGGGTTCTGAGCTGGATGATCAGCCTTGAACGTACTGAATGGCAGTGCAGGCTCGAAGGGCCGAATGGCCTGCTCCTGCACCTATTTTCTATGTTTCTATGTTTCTACCCCATCAACTCAAATTTCATATGGCCAGCATGAAATGTAACTCCCTAAAATCAATTGCACGGGAAAACAAGTAATAAAGCAAAACATAAGAAATTAAGACACAATAAACACGTAACAGATTTGGAAAAAATAACAAGAGAGAAACAAACTAACTGAATAAACAAACACAAGAAACAAAGTAACACACATAAAAGTTGCTGGTGAATGCAGCAGGCCAGGCAGCATCTATTGGAAGAGGTACAGTCGACGTTTCGGGCCAAGACCCTTCATCAGGACTAACCGACAGAAGAACTAGTAAGAGTTTTGAAAGTGAGAGGGGGGAGGGGGAGATCTGAAATGATAGGAGAAGACAGGAGGGGAGGGATGGAGCCAAGAGCTGGACAGTTGATTGGCAAAAGTGATATGAGAGGATCATGGGACAGGAGGCCTAGGGAGAAAGAAGAGGGGGAGGTGGGGAAAAACCCAGAGGATGGGCAAGGGGTTTAGTGAGAGGGACAGAGGGAGAAAAAAGAGAGAGAGAAAAAGAATATGTGTATATAAATAAATAACGGATGGGGCACGAGGGGGAGGTGGGGCATTAGCGGAAGTTTGAGAAGTCAATGTTCATGCCATCAGGTTGGAGGCTACCCAGACAGAAAACTGTATAAGGTGTTGTTCCTCCAACCTGAGTGTGGCTTCATCTTTACAGTAGAGGAGGCCATGGATAGACATATCAGAATGGGAGTGGGACAGGGAATTAAAATGTGTGGTCACTGGGAGATCCTGCTTTCTCTGGCAGACAGAGCGTAGGTGTTCAGCGAAACGATCTCCCAGTCTGTGTTGGGTGTCGCCAATATATAGGAGGCCACATCAGGAGCACTGGACGCAGTATATCACCCCAGCCGACTGACAGGTGAAGTGTTGCCTCACCTGGAAGGACTGTCTGGGGCCCTGAATGGTGGTGAGGGAGGAAGTGTAAGGGCATGTGTAGCACTTGTTCCGCTTACAAGGACAAGTGCCAGGAGGGAGATCGTTGGGGAGAGATGGGGGGGAAACGAATGGACAAGGGAGTTGCGTAGGGAGTGATACCTGCGGAAAGCAGAGGAGGGGGGAGGGAAAGATGTGTTTAGTGGTGGGATCCTGTTGGAGGTGACGGAAGTTACGGAGGATAATATGTTGGACCCAGAGGCTGGTGGGGTGGTAGGTGAGGACAAGGGGAACCCTATTCCTAGAGGGGTGGCGGGAAGATGGAGTGAGAGAAGATATGCATGAAATGGGGGAGATGTGTTTGAGAGCAGAGTTGATGGTGGAGGAAGGGAAGCCCCTTTCTTTAAAAAAGGAGGGCATCTCCCTCGTCCTGGAATGAAAAGCCTCATCCTAACAGCAGATGCAGCGGAGACAGAGGAATTGTGAGAAGGGGATGGCATTTTTGCAAGAGACAGGGTGAGAAGAGGAATAGTCCAGATAGCTGTGAGAGTCAGTAGGCTTATAGTAGACATCAGTAGATAAGCTGTCTGCAGCGATAGAGACAGAAAGATCTAGAAAGGGGAGGGAGGTGCCGGAAATGGACCAGGTAAACCTGAGGGCAGGGTGAAAGTTGGAGGCAAAGTTAATGAAGTCAACGAGCTCAGCATGTGTGCAGGAAGCAGCGCCAATGCAGTCGTCGATGTAGCGAAGGAAAAGTGGGGGACAGATACCAGAATAGGTATGGAACATAGATTGTTCCACAAAGCTAACAAAAAGGCAGGCATAGCTCGGACCCATACGGGTGCCCATAGCTACACCTTTAGTTTGGAGGAAGTGGGAGGAGCCAAAGGAGAAATTATTAAGAGTAAGGACTAATTCCGCTAGACGGAGCAGAGTGGTGGTAGAGGGGAACTGGTTAAGTCTAGAATCCAAAAAGAAGCGGAGAGCTTTGAGACCTTCCTGATGGGGAATGGAAGTATATAGGGACTGGACATCCATGGTGAAAATAAAGCGATGGGGGCCAGGGAACTTAAAATCATCAAAAAGTTTCAGAGAAGTGTCATGAACATAGATAGGAAGGGATTGAACAAGGGGGGGATAAAACCATGTCGAGGTATGCAGAAATGAGTTCGGTGGGGCAGGAGCAAGCTGAGACAATAGGTCTGCCAGGACAGACAGGCTTGTGGATCTTGGGTAGGAGGTAGAAACGGGAAGTGCGGGGTGTAGGAACTATAAGGTTGGTAGCAGTGGATGGGAGATCCCCTGAGCGGATAAAGTCGGTGGTGGTGTGGGAGACAATGGCCTGGTGCTCCTTAGTGGGGTCACGATCGAGGGGTAAATAAGAAGAGGTATCCGCGAGTTGTCGCTGTGCCTTGACAAGGTAGAGGTCAGTACGCCATAATCTGTACGAAGTAACAGATTAGAACACAAAAGATAAAACCCAGGCTGTACTCCTGTTCCTTAAAACTTTGTATGGAACTGTAAAAACTTAAAACACAATTAATTTCTTTCAGAGAAATAGCCCACTTTCAGAGAACAACTGAGAAGGAAAAAGCAACTGGGCGGGGCCCAACACCTCCGCAGCCTCTTAAAGGCAAGTCCATGCACACACGCAAACTGATGTGTGTGGCTTCACCTGACATTCCTCCACATTGAAATCATACACAGTCTACTTACAGGAAAGAGGGATGCAGGCTGAATGACTCCCTCCCCAGAAGGATGAGGCGCAAATGTGCTAACCACCTCCTGGTTCCCACTGCTGCCAAATGTTCGCTGCTGTCCTTTTCAGGGAATCCTAAATGGAATACGAGGAATCTGGTAGAGGACAAAAGGAGCCCTTATCAGCAGAGGGCTCAAAAAATGACCCTACAGCCTCTCTTTCACGCTTTCCCAGACAATATTTCCTCCACATTGCACAGAGGGTGAGAGTGGAAGCCCCATTTACCTGCTCCTCTGGGACCCTAGCTGTGAGCAACACTAAAAACACTTCTTTACGGGACGTGTTGAATTCCCCTCTCCCCGTCTGTTTATCCACCTACATGCACACTCTTCTACATATTCTAAACTCTGTAATAATTGAGTTGCTGCCGTTGTCCAATCCCATAATGATGTATTATACTACAGCACAATACAGGCTCTTCCCCTTATGCTAAAGGGAAACCAGAAATTTTATAATATTATGATCACTCTCTCCTGAGCATTCTTTAATCACATCCAGGTCATTATACAACACCTAATCCAGAATAATCTATACCCCTAGTGCACTCAATCATAAACTGCTCTAAAAAGCCATCTCGTTTTCATTCTACAATCCCCCTCTGATTTTCCTAATCTACCTGCATATTGAAATCCCTCATGATTTCCCTGTTTATATGCCTTTTCTATCTCCCATTGTAACTCGTACCCTACATCCTGGCTATTGTTTGGAGCTTGTGTATAACTCCCTTCAGGGACTTTTTACCCTTGTAGTTTCTTAACTCTACCCACAAGGATTCTATACCTTCAGATCCTATGTCAACTTTTTCTACTGATTTGGTTTTATTTTTTGACCAACAGAGCCACTCCACTCCTGTCTACCTGCCTGTCGTTTTGATACATTGTGTGTCCTTTGACGTTAAGCTCTCAAATATGATCTTCTTTCAGCCGCAGCTCAATGATGCCCACAACATCATACCTGCCAATCTGGGACTGTGCTTCCTTATTCCATATACTGCATGCATTCAAATATAGCACTTTCAGTCCTGTACTCATCACCCTTTTTGAATTTGGTACTTTAACTCATCCCACTGACTGCAATTTTCCCTAACTTGCCTGTCCATAAGACCACAGGCTAGGAGCAGAATTAGGCCATTCAGCCCATTGAGTCTGCTCCACCATTCCATTATGGCCGATCCCAGATCCCACCCAATCCCATACACCTGCCCTCTCACCATATCCTTTAATGCCTTGACCAATCAAGAAACTATAAGATTCCACTTTTAATATACCTATGGACTTGGTTTCCACCACAATCTGTGGCAGAGCATTCCACAGATTCAGTACTCTCTGGCTTTAAAAAAAACTCCTTCTTACCTCTGTTCTAAAGGGTCGCCCCTCAATTTTGAGGCTCTGCCCTCAAGTTCTGGATATCTCCACCACAGGAAACAGCTTCTCACCTTATCTAGTCCTTCAACATTCGATAGGTTTCAATGATTCTTCCAAATTCCAGTGAGTACAGGCCCGAAGCTGCCAAACACTCCTCATATGTTAACCCCTTCATTCCTGGAATCATCCTCATGAACCTCCTGTGGACTCTCTGCAATGATAACACATCCTTCTGAGATATGGGACCCAAAACTGTCGTCAATACTTCAAGTGTCTGATAAAGCCTCAGCATTATCTCATGGCTTTTATATTCCGTTCTCCTTGAAATAAATACCAACAATTTTCCTTATTTACCACACCACCCAAGGACTCCTGAGTCCCTCTGCACCTCTGATGTTTGAACCTTCTCCCCATTTTGATAATAGTCCACACTATTGTTCCTTTTACCAAAATGCATTATCGTACATTTCCCCACACTGTATTCCATCTGCCTCTTCTTTGTCTAAGTCCTGCTGCAATCTCATTGCTTCCTCAGCACTACCTACCCCTCCACCTATCTTTGTATCATTAGCAAACTTTGCCACAAAGCCATCTATTCCATTATCCAAATCACTGACAAACAATGTGAAACGTAACGGTCCCAATACTGACCCCTGAAGAGCACCACTAGTCACTGGCAGCCAAGCAGAAAAGACCCCCTTTATTCCCATTTGCTGCCCCCTACCTGTCAGCCATTCCTCTATCCATGCCAGTTTCTTTCCTGTAACGCCGTAGGATTTTATCTTGTTAAGCAGCCTGATGTGTGGCAGCTTATCAAGTGCCTTTTGAAAATCCAAGTAAATGACATCCACTGCCTCTCCTTTGTCCACCCTCAGATATTTCCTTGAAGAACTCTAACAGATTTGTCAGGCTAGATTTCCCTTCACAGAAACCATGATGACTTTCACTTAGTTTATCATTAGTCTCCAAGTACCCTGAAACACTATCCTTAATAAAGATGGCGCCAGTAACTGGCGACTTTGTGCGTGCTCTCCCGAACAAACTGCCCTCTCCACTATCCTATATCCAAGAAACCCTTCTAAACCTCCAATCTAGCAAGATCAAGATCAACAACACCCTGGCGAAGCTACTGACCCAGCTGGAGACCACCGCGCCAGAATTACTTCTTAAACTCCAGACCGCACCTGGACCTGACCAACGAGGCCCACCACGTTCCCGGAGACCCGCGGTCTGCTACCGTGCCGGAGCGCTTGGAGACACAGCCCATTCCGATCAGCAACTCTCCGGAGCAGATGACCACACAGAAGTGATGGCGGAGACTTCAAGGTGCTCCAGACGTTTCCCCGGAGTGACCACCGTAAAGCCCCATTGGTGGCCATCCACAGCTGCCAGAAGTGAGGCCTCCGCCGCCGACCTCAGAAATCGAGCCCGAGGCTTGGCTGGAGCGGAGGCCTCCGCAACCGTGACTCGGCTTAAGGACTTGTTTCAGCCAGGAGCCCGGCCCTCCGGGATTAAGTGTCGGCTTCGGGGCCCAACCCAATCGACAGCCCGGGCCCCCGGCAGCTGGAAGTGGCAACGGAGCCTCCCCCGTTACTCGGCCCGACCTAGAGCGTCCAACGACGCAACCCGCTGGTCGACCCACACAGGACGCGTCCACCAACCTCAGGGAGCTGACAACAACACACTGCATCCTGCTGGTCAGATTGAAGCTGAAGGGCTTCAGGGTCCCTATGCCCACCATTCTACTAGCTAATGTGCAAGCCATAGAGAACAAGGTGGATGATCTTAAAGGGAGACTCACCTACTGCAGGGAGATGCAGAACTGCTGTGTATACTGTTTCACCGAGACCTGGCTCTCCCTTGCCACCCCGGACTGTGCCATCCGACCGGAGAGATTTTCGATCCATCGGATGGACCGCACGACGTCTTCAGGCAAGACGAGGGGAGGTGGTGTCTGCCTACTGATCAACACTGCATGGTGCTTGGACACAGTGGCACTGACAAGCTCCTGCAGCCCGGACCTGGAACACTTGTCGGTGAAGTGTCGTCCCTACTATCTGCCACGGGAATTCACCTCGGTTATACTGACCGCGGTCTACATTCTACCCCCCCCCCCCACCCCTGGGCAGACGTGGAGTGTGCTCTGAACATACTGTATGCCAACATCAGTGAACTTGAGACCAGGTATCCGGAGATCCGGAGACTTTGCTCATTACAGCTGGGGACTTTAACCAGGCCAGCCTCAGAAATGTGCTGCCAAAGTTATACCAACATGTCTCCTGCCCCACTAGAGGCCCGAATATACTTCACCACTGCTACACAGCAGTCAAGGATGCCTACCGTTCCATCCCATGACCTCACTTCAGAAAATCGGACCATCAGGCTGTACTCCTCCTACCGGCTTACAAACAGAAACTGAAGCAGGAGGTCACGATGTCAAAAGTAGTGTCACGTTGGATGGAGGAAACGGATGAGGCCCTCCGTGACTGCTTTGAATCGGTGGACTGGTTAGTATTCAAGGACTCAGCAGCTAACCTCGATGAGTATGCCTCAGCTGTCATGGACTTTATTTGGAAATGCACGGAGGACTGTGTGTCTCGCAAGACGATCCGGGTATTCCTAACCAGAAACCTTGGATGAATTATGAGGTCAAGTCCCTTTAAAGGCTAGAGCTGCGGCTTTTAGGTCCGGGGATACCAGTGGCTACATGGAATCCAGGTGTGAACTCCGGAAAGCCATTATGGGCGCCAAGAGGCAATATTGAGCCAAGTTGGAAGCCCAGGCTAACTAGAGGGATGCCAGTAGACTATGGCAGGGTCTAAATGAGATCACTGGGCGCAAAGAAAAGGCTGGGAATATCAATAACTGTGGCGCTTCTCTTTCTGATGAATTTAACGTATTCTACGCAAGATTCGAACCGAAGAGGAGCGTCCTGGTCCCTCTGGATGAACCAGACCTGGTGGCATCGAAATTCATCGTCACCGAGGAGGACGTTAGAAGGACCTTCCTGAAGATAAATCCAAGGAAGGTGATGGGCCCAGATGGCGTCCCAGGACGAGTTCTCCGGGCCTGTGCAAGCGAGCTAGCTGGAGTGTTTGCTGACATCTTCAACTGCTCCTTGCCTCAGTCCAAGATCCCCTCATGTTTTAAGAAGGCAACGATAATCCCAGTGCCGAAGAAGAGCAAGGTGGCATGACTGAATGACTATCGACCTGTGGCTCTGACATCAATTGCTATGAAGTGCTTCGAGAGATTGGTTATGGCACACATCAACCACAGCCTACCGATCAACCTCGACGCTTTGCAATTCGTGTATCGGAGCAACAGAACGACGGCAGATGCCATCTCTCTGGCCCTACGTTCCTCCTTAGAACACCTGGAGAATAAAGATGCATACGTAAGGCTCCTTTTCATTGACTACAGCTCTGCCTTTAATACCATCATTCCAAATAAACTGATTCCTAAGCTCCGGAACCTGGGCCTTGGCACTCAGATCTGCAGCTGGATCTTCAGCTTCCTCACAGACAGGACCCAGGCTATAAAAATAGGGGACAAGCTCTCTTCTACAATCACTCTGAGCACCGGTGCCCCACAAGGCAGCCCCCTGCTGTACTCACTGTACACCCATGATTGTGTAGCCAAGTTTCCATCAAACTCAATATGTAAGTTTGCTGATGACACAACAATTGTAGGCTGTATCTCGGGTAATGATGAGTTTGAGTACAGAGAGGAAATTAAGAACCTGGTGGCATGGTGCGAAGGCAATAACCTATCCCTCAACATCAGCAAGGCAAAGGAATTGGTTGTTGACTTCAGAAGGAGTAGCGGACTGCACGACCCAATTTACGTTGGTGGTGCGCAAGTGGAACAGGTCAAAAGCTTTAAGTTCCTCGGGGTCAATATCACAAATAACCTGACTTGGTCCAATCAAGCAGAGTTCACTGCCAAGAAGGCCCACCAGCACCTTTACTTCCTGAGAAAACTAAAGAAATTTGGCCTGTCCCCTAAAACCCTCACTAATTTTTATAGATGCACCGTAGAAAGCATTCTTCTAGGGTGTATCACAACCTGGTATGGAAGTTGTCCTGTCCAAGACCGAAAGAATCTGCAGAAGATCGTGAACACGGCGCAGCACATCACACAAACCAATCTTCCGTCCTTGGACTCACTTTACACCGCACGCTGTCAGAGCAGTGCTGCCAGGATAATCAAGGACACGACCCACCCGGCCAACACACTTTTCATCCGTCTTCCCTCCAGGAGAAGGCTCAGGAGCTTGAAGACTCGTACGGCCAGATTTGGGAACAGCTTCTTTCCAACTGTGATAAGACTGCTGAACTGATCCTGACCTGGATCTGGGCCGTACCCTCCAAATATCCGGACCTGCCTCTGGGTTTTTTTGCACTACCTCACTTTCCATTTTTCTATTTTCTATTTATGATTTATAATTTAAATTTTTAATATTTACTAATTTTAACTATTTTTAATATTTAATATTTGTAATCCAGGGAGTGGGAAGCTCAGAATCAAATATCGCTGTGATGATTGTACGTTCTAGTATTAATTGTTTGGTGACAATAAAGTATAAAGTATAATAAAGAACTCCAACACTTTCTCAACCACTGAGTTTACGTTAACTGGCCTATAATTTCCTTTCTTTTGCCTTCCTCCCTTTTAAAGAGTGGAGTGACATTTGCAATTTTCCATTCCTCCAGGACCATGCCAGAATCAAGTGATTCTTGAAAGACCATGACCAATGCATCTGCTATCTCTTCAGCAACCTCTCTCAGGACTCTGGGATGTTGTCCACCTGGTCCAGGTGACTTATCCATATTAAGCCCTTTGAGTTTGCCAAGCACTTTTTCCTTTGTAAAAGCAATGGCACTCACTCCTGCTCCCTGATACTCACGGACACACTGCCAGTGTCTTCCACAGTGAAGACAGATGCAAAGTACCCATTAAGTTCATCTGCCATTTCTTAATTCCCCCATTACTACCTCACCAGCATCACTTTCCAGTGGCCCAACATAAACTCTCACCTCCGTTTTACTCTATATAACTGAAAAATACTTTTGGTATCCTGCTTTATATTTTTGGCTAGTTTGCGCTCATAGTTCATCTCTTCCTTCTTATCGCTTTTTTAGTAGCCTTCTGTTGGATTTTAAAAGCTTCCCAATCATCTGACTTCCCACTCACTTTTGCTACATTATATACCCTTTCCTTGGCTTTTATGATCCTTAACTTCCCTTGTCAGCCACGGTTGCTTACCCTGCCATTTGAGAACTACTTAGATTAGATTACTTCTTCTGTGGGACATATCTACCCTGCACCTTGTAAACTATTCCCAGAAACTTCAGCCATCTCTGTTCTGCCATCATCCCCGCCAATATCCTCCAAACCACCTGGGCAAGCTCCACTCTCATGCCTCTGTAATTCCCTTTATTCCATTGCAATACTGATACATCTGACTTATGCTTCTCCCTCTCAAACTGAAGTATGAATTCAATCATGTTATCAACACTGCCTCCTCAGGGTTCCTTTACATTAAGCTGACTAATAAGATTTGGGTTATTGCACAACCCCCAATCTAAGATAGCCTTTCCTGGAAGATTTGGGTTATTGCACAACCCCCAATCTAAGATAGCCTTTCCCTGAGTAGGCTTGAGCGCAAGCTGCTCTAAAAAGCCACCTTGTACGCATTCAAGAAATTTCCTCTCTTGCAATCCGACACCAACCTGATTTTCCCTATTCCCTCGCGTATTGAAATCCCCCATTACAAATGTGCCATTACCCTCATTACATGCCTTTTCCAGCTCCCTTTGTAATCTCAATCACACATCTTGGCTACTATTTGGAGGCCTATATATGATTCCCATAATGTTTTTTTACTTTTACAGTTTCTTAACTCCACCCACAAAGATTCAACATTCTCTGACCCTATGTCATCTCTTTTTAATGGAATTCCATCTCTTACCAACAGAGCCACACCACATCCTATGACTTCCTGTCTGTCCTTTTGATACAAAGTATATCCTTTGATGTTAAACTCCCAACAATGACCTACTTGTAGCCAGGACTCAGTGATGCCCACAACATCATACCGACCAATCTCTAATTGTGCAACAAATTTGTCCACCTTATTCCAAATGCTATGCACATTTAAATACAGCGTCTTCAGTCCTGCATTCATCGTCCTTTTGAATATTGCCTCTACGGCACAATTTAACTCTTTGCTCTGTCTGCATTTGTACCCAATCATTGGCTTGTCCTTCCTTACATTCATGTTACATCCATCATCTACTTATAAACCTGATGGCTCATCCTCAGCTCTACCATTCTGGTTCCCATCCCCCTGCCATATTAGTTTAAACCACTCCCAACAACTCTAGTAAACCTGCTGACAAGAATATTGGTTGCCCAGGATTCAAATGTAACCCATCCCTTTTGTACAGGTCCCACCCGCCTGACTTTCCCTAACAAGCCAAAGGTCATTGAGCTGCAGGTCCAGTTCCCTAACACGGTCTCTAAGGAGCTGCATCTTGATGCATCTGACACATGTAGTCATCAGGGAGGCTGGGAATCTCCTGGAAATGCCACATCTGACACACATAACAGAACATTGACACTGTAGACATGCCCCCTATTCTCTCAAGAGTTAAATAAGAAAAAAAGAAATAAGGAATGAGCTTACCTACTTACCTTGCCTCTACCTGTTCTTGCCAAAGGCCCGTTGAGCCATAGCCTTAGCACTCTGTTAACAACTGCTCCCACAAAGATTACTCTGCTTGACGATACCCCTCTTTTATGAAGACTGGATTTTTAAGGTCTTCGCTGGACTTGTGCAGGAGAGCTTCTACTGCGTCTGCGCAGTACTCCTATCAAAGACTGCCTTTGAAAAATCTTCCTGCTTTTCTTTTCTTGCTCTCAGTCTCACTACACACTGCCTCTGCCCACCCCATCGCTTTGTTTCCCATCCCCCTGCCAGATTAGTTTAAATGATCTCCAACAGCTCTGGCAAACCTGCCTGCAAGGAGACTGGTTCCTCTTGTTTCAGCTGTAAATTGTCCCTTTTGTACAGGTCGTAGCTTCTCCAGAGGAGATCCCAAAGATCCAGAAACCTAAAACCATGCCCCCTGCACCAATTCCTTAGGCACTTATTCATTTACCAACTCAACCTATTCTTACCCTCAGTCAGTAATCCAGAGATGACTACCCTGCGTTTCAGCTTTCTGTCTAACTTCCTAAATTCTCTCTTCAGCATATTCTCCCTTTTCCTACCTATGTCATTGTTTTCAGTATCCACAAGGACTTCCAGTGCTCCCCCTCCCCCATCAACTCGATCCAAGACATCCCTGACGCTGGCACTTGGGTGGCAACATACTATCTGGGTATCTCTCCCACATCCACGGAATCTCCTTTCTGCTCTAATTACGGAATCCCCTCTCACCACTGCATTCCTCTTTTCCACCCTTCCCATTAGAGAGCCTCAGAGTCTGTCACTGCAGCTTCCTCCTTGCAGTCCCCCTCCTCACCTTAACAGTATCCTTCAACCTCTGCCATTCCAGAGAATACAACCTCTCATTATAGCACGTCCTGTAATCCAGACAGCATCCTGCACTCTCTCAACATCCTTTCTATAATGGGGTGGCCAGAGCCATTATCTGGTTTGTGGTAAAGCCACAAGATGTTGCTTTTACCTTACCTTTCCTATGCTGGTGACCTGGTGGCCCACTTCCTGGAATTCCATTAATCCTCTGTTTAGCAAATGTCTCTGCCTGGTGATGACTCCAGTCTGTACTGCAGATCACTGTGTTTCGAATGGGTTCGGAGGGGCAGCAGGACATCGACCTTGCAATCTTAACAGCGTTACTGAAAGGTGAGTGCTCCCAGACTTTGAGAAACTTGTATTATTCTTTGTATTAAGGTGCTGTGGCAGCGCAGTGGTTAGCACAATGTACAACACTTTAACAGCTCAGGGCGTTCACGAATACGGAGTTCAGTTCAAACGTTGAAGGTACGTTTACTATGTAAGCAGTATACAGTTCCTGCAGGCAGCCGCGAAATGAAGCAACACCATGGAACCTGTCCATCGTTCACCCAACACACAAGAAAAGAACAAATTGCACAAGCAGACAATACGTAAACGTCAAGTAGTCATACAGGAGTCTTCAGTTTAGTTCAGTTCAACGTCGTGCCACTAGCCCACTGCAGGCCACATGGCAAAGAATTCTTTGCCAGTGCCCTAGACCATATCAATCATCCAAATCAAACCACTGAAAAATAACTAAAAAATAGTATACCCAGAATCCAGGAACACATGCATCATTAATCCCATAGTCCCCCAAGATGAGCGCACAGCCTCACTTACCAACCCTTGCCATGTGAATCCCAAGACTCCTGCACTCTCCTCTGACAGCAGCTAGTGAGAGGGGGAGGAAGATCAGTTAAATGCAGGCAGATGGCGCCGAACACTCGCACATCCTCCACACTTATCCTTGTCAACTACAACCTTGCTCGGTGCCTCAATCGGAGAAAAGCAGTGGAGTCAATCGTGGGCTCACGCCCTGTGTCCAGGCTACGCACTCTGCTCCAAACCTCACCAAACTCCCTTGGAGTCAGCAAAGCACAAAATCACTCAGTCAGTCCAAAAACACACTGAAAATGTAAATTACAGGTTCCAGTTACACACAGCTTTGTAGTAGATTCATATTTGAAAGAAAGTGAAGTAAAAGAAACAGTTTTGTGAGCTGTCTGCAGGTTGCTTGCATTGTTCACTGGCGCTTTCAGTACGTCCTCCCTGTGGGCTCTCTGTAGGTCCTCCAGTTTCCTCCCACAGTCCAAACGATATACTGGGTAGGTTACTTGGTCATTGTAAGGTTAATTGGTCATTGATTAGGTTAGGGTTGACCAGATTTGTTGGATGTTGCTGAGGCAATGTAGCTTGCAGGGCTGGAAGGACCCACCTGGTGCTGTACTAACAAGCTAGCGGACTGATTAAACAAACAAACAAGTAAATACGTCTCTCAGTGCTCCCAGCGGTTCTCTCGTCGGTCCTCCACATGTGTTAGACCAGCTCACAAATGGTCCCATCTGCTCTCCACGTGTGTTAGACCAGCTCACAAATGCTCCTGTCAGCTCTCCATGTGCGTTACACCAGTTCACAAATGGTCCTGTCAGTTTTCCACTTGTGTTAGACCAGCTTCCAAATGGTCCTGTCAGTTCCCCATGTGCGTTAGACCAGTTCACAAATGGTCCCACCTGTTCTCCATGTGTGTTAGACCAGCTTCCAAATGGTCCTGTCTGTTCTCCATGTGTGTTAGACCAGCTCACAAATGGTCCTGTCAGTTCTCCACGTGCGTTAGACCAGTTCACAAATGGTCCCATCTGCTCTCCATGTGTGTTAGACCAGCTCACAAATGCTCCTGTCAGCTCTCCATGTGCATTACACCAGTTCACAAATGGTCCTGTCAGTTTTCCACTTGTGTTAGACCAGCTTCCAAATGGTCCTGTCAGTTCCCCATGTGCGTTAGACCAGTTCACAAATGGTCCCACCTGTTCTCCATGTGTGTTAGACCAGCTTCCAAATGGTCCTGTCTGTTCTCTATGTGTGTTAGACCACGTGGGTTAGCATGGAGCAGGGGCTGAATGTGGGTCTGATGGGAAGGCCAGGGATTTGCAGTGGATTAGAGAGATAGGGTGGGTGAAGTTTACGGACAAAGACTGAGAGGGGATGATTGTGAGGTCAGAGTGGGCGTGTGTGTGTGAGATTAAGGGTGGGAATCATTGTAATGTTTGCAGTGAGGTGAGCTTCTTGACAAATGACAGGTATACAAAGAGGGTTTCTCAGTTACACGCAGATTTCCAGGGATTATCTTTCAATACTAACCATTTGTTTCTCTCCTTCCAGGTACAAATGCATCAGCCCCAGACCAGCTGAGCCTGGCTATGGCCTGGAACAGGGTGGACATTGCCCATAATCACATCTTTGTCTTTGGGAAATACTGGCCGGTAAACCCTTTCACATTTTCTCAAGCTGCAACTTTCAGAGGAAGCAAGGCCCAGTTAATGTCTTCACTGAAATCCATACCATAAGGACATGGTGTAATAAACAGATGCTCTGCCTGTCAACAAGATCATGGATAATGTTTATCATCAGTGGCACTTCCCTTCACTAGTTCCATTCCGATCCCTACACTAATTCCATTCTGATTCCCTTCACTATTTCTATTCCGATCCCTACACTAATTCCATTCCGATTCCTACACTAATTCCATTCCGATTCCCTACACTAATTCTTTTCCAATTCCCTACACTAATTCTGTTCCAATTCCCTACACTAATTCCATTCCGATTCCCTACACTAATTCCATTCCGATTCCTTACACCAATTCCATTCCAATCCCTACACCAGTTCCACTCCGATCCCTACACCAGTTGCATTCCGATTCCCTACACTAATTCCATTCTGATTCCCTACACTAATTCCTTTCCGATTCCCTAAACTAATTCCATTCCAATTCCCTACACTAATTCCATTCTGATCCCTACACTATTTCCATTCCGATCCCTACACTAGTTGCATTCCGATCCCTACACTATTTCCATTCTGATCCCTACACTAATTCCATTCTAATCCCTACACTAATTCCATTCCAATTCCCTGCAATAATTCCATTTCAATCCCTACACTATTTCCATTCCGATCCCTACACTAATTCCATTCCGATCCCTACACTAATTCCATTCTGATTCCCTACACTAATTCTTTTCCGATTCCCGACACTAATTCCATTCCAATTCCCTACACTAATTCCATTCCGATTCCCTACACTAATTCCATTCGGATTCCCTACACCAATTCCATTCCGATTCCTACACCAGTTCCATTCCGATTCCTACACCAATTGCATTCCGATTCCTACACCAGTTCCATTCCGATTCCTACACCAATTGCATTCCGATTCCCTACACTAATTTTATTCCGATCCCTACACTAATTCCATTCTGATCCCTACACTAGTTCCATTCAGATCCTCTACACTAATTCCATCCTGATTCCCTACACTAACTCCAATTCGATCCCTACACTAATTCCATTCCAATTCCCTACACTAACCTCATTCCTTGTTTCGCTCTCTAACCCCAATTCCATGATTCCCTACTCTAACCTTATTCCTTGATTACCTTCACTAACCCCATGCCAAATCCCGACACTAACCCTTTTCCCATTCCCTGCAGCAACCCCACTCCTTGATTCCCTGCTGCAACCCAATTCCCTGATTCCCTACACTAACCCCATTCTGATTTTCTGCACTAACCCCACTCCCTGTTTCCACACACTAACACTACACTAATTCCATTCCAATTTCCTACACTAACCTTGTTCCCTGATTTCCTACACTAACCACATTCCAATTTCCTGCAGTAACCCCAATCCCTGATTCCCGACATTAATACCATTCCAATTCCCTGACTAACCGCATTCCCTGATTCCTGACATTAATCCCATTCCAATTCCCTGCACTAACCCCATTCCCTGTTTCCTGACATTAATCTCATTCCATTTCCCTGCACTAACCCCATTCCCTGTTTCCTGACATTAATCCCATTCCATTTCCCTGCACTAACCCTATTCCTATTCTGTACACTGCCTGCATACCCTGATTCATTACAACTGTCTTGTTCCAATTCTCTTATCTAACCCCATTCCCTGATTCCCTACACCAACTCCATTCCCTGGTTCCCTACACTAATCCCATTCCAATTTTCTACACTGACCCATTTCCTGTACCCGACACCAATGCTGTTCCCTGACTCCCTACACTAATCACATTCCAATTCCCTGCACTAACCCCATTCCCTGATTCCCTACACTAACCCTATTCCATGAATTCCTACGCTTGCCTATTGCAATTCTGTACACTAATCCTTGCATCTTTTGGGAATTGTATATATTTCGATCAGATGAATTCCCGTTCTCTGAGACTCGAGGGAGTGTGTATAACCTGTCCTGTAACATCTGTTCCTCGAATCAATCTGTTGAAGGTTACCTGCACTCTGTCATAAGTACATCCTTCCTTGTGTATGGAGACCAGTCTTGAATATAATCTTCCAGTTCAACTGTCTCCAGTGTGTGATATCATTCCGTAGAGAGTCTTTCCTGATTACTCTCCTGTCCTGGTCATGAAAGATTCCATAACCTCTTCCATCCTAATTGCCTGCTTGTTCCGCCCATTCTGTCTCAATTCATCCATCCCACAGAACTGTCTCAGGGCTAGTCCTGCCCCTACTTCGGAAGTATCACCCCACTGTGTTATCTCCACAATACCAGCCCTGACACCTCTTCACCGTTTAACACTGTCTCCCCAGCAATGCAGTGCTTCCGACTGCCCCCGCAGTCACTGCCCCTACCCTCCAGTCACTGCCCTTCCTTCCAGTCGCTGCCCATCCCCAGTCACTACCCCTCCCCAGTCACTGCCCCTCCCCAGTCACTGTCCCTCCCCAGTCGCTCCCCCTCCCCAGTCGCTGCCCCTCCCTCCAGTCACTGCCCCTCCCTCCAGTCACTATCCCCCCATCGCTGTCCCTCCCTACAGTCACGACCCCTCCCTCCAGTCGCTGCCCCTCCCTCCAGTCACTACCCCTCCCTCCAGTCACTGCCCCTCCCTCCAGTCACTATCCCCCCATCGCTGTTCCTCCCTACAGTCACTGCCCCTCCCTCCAGTCACTATCCCCCCATCGCTGTTCCTCCCTACAGTCACGACCCCTCCCTCCAGTTGCTGCCCCTCCCTCCAGTCACTACCCCTCCCTCCAGTCACTGCCCCTCCTTCCAGTCACTGCCCCTCCCTCCAGTCACTACCCCTCCCCAGTCACTGTTCCTTCCTCAGTCACTGTCCCTCCCCAGTCGCTGCCCCTCCCCAGTCGCTGTCCCTCCCCAGTCACTGCCCCCCAGTCGCAGACCCTCCCCAGTCACTACCCCTCCCCAGTCGCTGCCCCTCCCTCCAGTCACTGCCCCTCCCCAGTCACTGTCCCTCCACCAGTCGCTCCCCCTCCCCAGTCGCTGCTCCTCCCTACAGTCACTACCCCTCCCTCCAATCGCTGCCCCTCCCCAGTCACTGTCCCTCCCCAGTTGCTGCCCCTCCCACCAGTCACTACCCCTCCCCAGTCGCTGCCCCCCCAGTCACTACCCCTCCCTCCAGTCACTCCCCCTCCCCAGTCGCTGCCCCTCCCTCCAGTCACTACCCCTCCCCAGTCGCTGCCCCTCCCTCCGGTCACTGCCCCTCCCTCCAGTCACTGTCCCTCCCCAGTCACTCCCCCTCCCCAGTCAGTGCCCCTCCCCAGTCACTACCCCTCCCCAGTCGCTGCCCCTCCCTCCAGTCACTGTCCCTCCCCAGTCACTACCCCTCCCTCCAGTCACTGTCCTTCCCCGGTCACTACCCCTCCCCACTCACTGCCCCTCCGCAGTCACTACCCCTCCCCAGTCACTACCCCTCTCCAGTCGCTCCCCCTCCCCAGTCACTGCCCCTCCCCAGTCGCAACCCCTCCCCAGTCGCTGCCCCTCCCCAGTCACTGCCCCTCCCCAGTCACTACCCCTCCCCAGTCACTACCCCTCCCCAGTTGTTGTCCCTCCACAGTCACTACCCCTCCCTCCAGTCACTGTCCCTCTCCAGTCACTGCCCCTCCCCAGTCGCTGCCCCTCCCCAGTCGCAGCCCCTCCGCAGTCACTACGCCTCCCCAGTCACTGCCCCTCCCCAGTCATTGCCCTTCCCTAGTCGCCGCCCCTCCCCAGTCACTGCCCCCCAGTCACTGTCCCTCCCCAGTCACTGTCCCTCCCCAGTCGCTGCCCCTCTCTAGTCACTGTCTCTCCCAGTCACTACCCCTCCCCAGTCACTGTCCCTCCCCAGTCGCTGCCCCTCTCTAGTCACTGTCTCTCCCAGTCACTACCCCTCCCCAGACACTACCCCTCCCCAGTCGCTGTCTCTCTCAGTCACTACCCCTCCCCAGTCACTACCCCTCCCCAGTCGCAGCCCCTCTCCAGTCGCTGTCTCTCCCAGTCACTACCCCTCCCCAGTCGCTGCTGAAGTTGGTGTCTGAGTTACTGCTGAGCAAAGGTGCAGAGAATTAGGGGGAAGAGTTTGGAATCACCATCGGGATCTGGATGAAGATGCCACAGACTGGCTCTTTGTGTTGATTTTCTGTTCTAGCCAGTGGGCAGTAGCTCTGTATCCGCTGCTCGGCAATCAAGGAAGTCTGTAAAACAGCGAATGACCAAAGGGAAAGGCAAAGGGAAGAAGAAGGGGAAGGAAGAGGTGAAGGAGGAAACTGACCCGCGGAAGCTGGAGCTGCTCAACTGGGTAAGGATGGCTGTGCGTGTCAGCTGACCTCCTGTTACCTGCCTAAGCGTGCCCGGGTCAGCTGCTAATGCTCCTCTGCCCTGCAGGTGCACTCACTGGAACAAGCCATGATTGACGCATTGGTCTTGGACCGGGTCGACTTTGTGAAGCTGCTGATCGAGAATGGGGTGAACATCCACAACTTCCTAACTATCCCTCGCCTTGAAGAGTTGTACAACACTGTAAGTGCAGCACTCCAACACCGTCCCACTCCTACAGTGGGTGAGGTGATAACAACAAGCTGTATGGAAACCAGCTCAACTCCCCCTTCAGTCATGTAGTCTCACTTCGTCCATCTCACTCACCCACCATCACTCTCCCTCCCATCACTGTCTCTCCTCAATCCACCATTACACTCTTGTCACTTTAATTCTTCATCAATCCTCACTCAAAAATCTGCCTTTTCTCACTCCCCTTTTTATTCCTCACAATCTCCTCTCTCACCCTCTCCCCTCTGCCTCGATCCCCTCTCTAAACCCCTCCCTACAGTTCCCATCTCTCTGCCTTCACACTTACTCTTGCCCCCTTCGTTGCCCTTCTGGACCTCCCCATAATTGCTTCCACTCTCCTCTCTCACACTCACCACTCCCCCTTCTCTCACTATCTCCCTCTCTCCCTCCCCCTCCCTCTCCCCCCTCTCTGCCTCTCTCTCACACCACTAAAAAACTCCTGGCTCTTCCAAAAAAGCTGAGGAAACTCTCACACTGAGAATTACTGTGAGGGAGAATTTAAGCCATCACTAGTGGTGCCTGTGTTGAGCTCGGGCCGCCTGCTGGGGCTGAGGTGAGGACAGTGAGGTGGTGAGGGCAGAGGGAGAGGGACATTGAAGTGAGTGGCTAAGGATTATCTGTTTTATTCCAGAGACTTGGGCCTCCCAATACACTGCATTACCTGGTCAGGGATGTGAAAAAGGTAAGCAATTGACTCTGGGATTATCTCCCACAGTGCCTTCATGTGAACCAAGACTCTGTGTGTGGGGCAGTAGGCAGAGTTGTATTGCAGTTCAGATAAAACAACATGGAATCTCAAAAACGTTTGACTTGTTTATGTGTTTGTGCGTAAAGACATGATATCAATTCAATTTTTAAAAGCAAAAGAGAGTAGCCTCTGGGAGGAGATCTGCTTAGTGTGAACCCGCAACAGGCAGAGTTTCATTCCCTGGTCCCTGGTGGATCAACAGGATGTATTTATTTATTTCCCTTTTTTTTGGTCATCACTGGCAAGGCCAGTATTAATTGCCCATCCCTAATTGCCCTTGAGAATCCAATTGGAGTTCAGGATTCATCAGCAAGGTCAAATAAAAATAGGGCAGGGGCAAGCAATCAGCCACTGTAGGAGTGGAACGGTGTTGGAGCGGGACAGTGTTAGAGTGGGAAGACTTTTGGCTTTGGCTCAACAGGCTTGGGCAATAACAGGTGTGGGCAACATAAGTATCTAGTAAACTTTTTCTTGCTCATTCTTCATTTGTTAGTGTATAGTTAGGGCAGTAAGAATTACTCCAGTGACCAGTGTTTTCTTCTTTGTGTGAGATGTGGGAATTCTGGGACCTCTAGCATCCTGGATAACCATATCTGCACAAAGTGCACCAAGCTCAGCTCCTCAGAGAACGTGTTAAAGAACTGGAGCTGCAACTCAATGACCTTCAGCTCGTAAGAAAAACTGAGTAGCGACAAGGAGGTAGTCACCCCAGGTTGCAAGAGGCAGGTGGATGGGTGACTGTCAGGAGAGGAAAGGGGAATAGGTAGCCAGTACAGAGTACCCCTGTGGGAGTTGCCCTCAATAACAAGTATGTCATTTTGGATCCGCAAACACGAGGAAATCTGCAGATGCTGGAAATTCAAGCAGCACACACAAAATGCTGGTGAACGCAGCAGGCCAGGCAGCATCTCTAGGAAGAGGTACAGTCAACGTTTCGGGCCGAGACCCTTCATCAGGACTAACTGAAGGAAGAGATAGTAAGAGATTTGAAAGTGGGAGGGGGGAGGGAGAGCTCTGAAATGATAGGAGAAGACAGGAGAGGGAGGGATGGAGCTAAGAGCTGGAAAGTTGATTGGCAAAAGGGATACAGAGCTGGAGAAGGGAGAAGATCATGGGACAGGAGGCCTGGGGAGAAAGAAAGGGGGAGGGGAGCCCAGAGGAAGATGGAGAGCAGGAAAGGAGTGATTGTGAGAGGGACAGAGAGAGAGAGAAAAAAAAGGAGGGGATTAATTAATTAATTAATAAGGAAGGGATGGGGTAAGAAGGGGAGGTGGGGCATTAGTGGAAGTTTGAGAAATCAATGTTCATGCCATCAGGTTGGAGGCTACCCAGACGGATTATAAGGTGTTGTTCCTCCAACCTGAGTGTGGCTTCATCTTGACAGTAGAGGAGGCCATGGATTGACATATCAGAATGGGAATGGAACGTGGAAGTAAATTGTGGGGCCACTGGGAGATCCTGCTTTCTCTGGCGGACAGAGCGTAGGTGTTCAGTGAACCGGTCTCCCAGTGTGCATCGGGTCTGTTCCAGGGTTCCAATGTTTCAGACGTGATAGAGGCAGAGAAATGAAGAGTGTGGGGGGGTGGGGGTGGCATTGCTAGTCAGGGAAAATGTTACCGCAGTGCTCAGGCAGGACAGATTAGAGGGCTTGACTACCGAGGCCATATGGGTGGAGCTGAGAGACAGGAAAGGTATGACCACATTAATGGGGTTGTATTATAGACCACCCAATAGTCAGCGAGAATTGGAGGAGCAAATCTGCAGAGAGATAGCAGATAACTGCAGGAAACATAAAGTTGTGATAATAGGGGATTTTAATTTTCCACATATTGATTGGGATTCCCATACTGTTAAAGGTCTAGACGGGTCAGAGTTTGTAAAATGTGTTCAGGAAAGTTTTCTAAATCAATATATAGAGGTATCAATAGTGAGGATGCAATATTAGATCTCCTATTAGGAAACAAGTTAAGACAGGTGATGGAAGTCTGTGTAGGGGAACACTTTGGTTCCAGTGATCATAACACCAATAGTTTAAACTTGATCTTGGATAAAGATAGTTCTGGTCCCCGGGTTGAGGTTCTAATCTGGATAAAGGCCAAATTTGATGAAATGAGAAAGGTTCTGAAGAGTGTGGATTGGGACAGGTTGTTCTCTGGCAAGGATGTGATTGGTAAGTAGGAGGCCTTCAAAGGAGAAATTGTGAGAGTGCAAAGTTTGTATGTTCCTGTCAGGATTAAAGGCAAAGTGAATAAGAATAAGGAATCTTGGTTCTCAAGGGATATTGGAACTCTGATAAAGAAGAAGAGAGAGATATATGACATGTAAAGGAAACGGAGCAAATAAGGTGCTTGAGGAGTATAAAAAGTGCAAAAAATACTTAAAGAAATCAGGAGGGCTAAAAGAAGACATGAGGTTGCTTTGGCAGTCAAGGTGAAGGATAATCCAAAGAGCTTCTACAGGTATATTAAGAGCAAAAGGATAGTAAGGGATAAAATTGGTCCTCTTGAAGATCAGAGTGGTCGGCTATGTATGGAACCAAAAGAAATGGGGGAAATCTTAAATGGTCTTTTTGCATCTGTTTTTACTAAGGAAACTGGAAATAAGGCAAACAAGTAGTGAGGTCATGGAACCTATACAGATTGAAGAGGAGGAAGTGCTTGCTATCTTGAGGCAAATCAGAGTAGATAAATCCCTAGGACCTGACAGAGTATTCCCTCAGACCTTGAAGGAGACTAGTGTTGAAATTGCAGGGGCCCTGGCAGATATATTTAAAATGTCGGTATCTACGGGTGAGGTGCCGGAGGATAGCTCATGTTGTTCCGTTGTTTAACAAAGGCTCTAAAAGTAATCCGGGAAATTATAGGCCAGTAAATTTGACGTCGGTAGTAGGTAAATTATTGGAAGGAGTACTAAGAGATAGAATCTACAAGTATTTGGATAGACAGGGACTTATTAGGGAGAGTCAACATGGCTTTGTGCACGGTAGGTCATGTTTAACAAATCTATTAGAGTTTTTCGAAGAGGTTACCAGGAAAGTGGATGACGGGAAGACAGTGGATGTTGTCTACATGGACTTCAGTAAGGCCTTTGACAAGGTCCTGCATGGGAGGTTCATTAGGAAGATTCAGTCGCTAGGTATACATGGAGAGGTAGTAAATTGGGTTAGACATTGGCTCAATGGAAAAAGCCAGAGAGTGGTAGTAGAGGATTGCTTCTCCGAGTGGAGGCCTGTGACTAGTGGTGTGCCACAGGGATCAGTGCTGGGTCCATTGTTATTTGTCATCTATATCAATGATCTGGATGATAATGTGGTAAGTTGGATCAACAAATTTGCTGATGATACAAAGATTGGAGATGTAGTGGACAGTGAGGAAGGATTTCAAAGCTTGCAGAGGGATTTGGACCAGCTGGAAAAATGGGCTGAAAAATCGCAGATCGAGTTTTAATACAGACAAGTGTGAGGTATTGCACTTTGGAAGGACAAACCAGGGTAGAACATACAAGGTAAATTAAATAAGAAGAACAAAGAGAGAGAAAAAAAGTGGTGAGGTAGTGTTCATGGATTTAATGTCCATTCAGAAATTTGATGGCAGAAGAGAAGAAGCTGTTCCTGAATTGGTGAGTGTATGCCTTCAGGCTCCTATACCTCCTCCCTGATGGTAGCCATGAGAAGAGGGCATGCCTTGCGTGATGGGGGTCCTTAATGATGGATGCCGCCTTTTTGAGGCACCCCTTCCTGAAAAGATGTCCTGGTCACTGTGCATGATGGAGATGACTGAGTTTACAACTTTCTGCAGCTTATTTCAATCCTGTGCAGTCCCCCCCAGCCCCCCCCCCAATACCAGGGGGTGATGCAGCCAGTTAGAATGTTCTCCACAGTACAACTTAGAAATTTGCAAGTGTCTTTGGTGACAAGCCAAATCTCCTCAAACTCCTAACGAAATATAGCTGCTGCTGTGCCTTCTTTGTAACTACATCGATAGCTTGGGCCCAGGATAGATCCTCAGGGATGTTGACATCCAGGAACTTGAAATTGCTCACACTTTCCAGTTCTGATCCCTCTACGAGGGCTAGTGTGTGTTCCCTCTGAACTTTCTCAAGTCCACAATCAGTTCTTTGGTCTTACTGACATTGAGTGCAAGATTGTTGCTGTGACACCACTTAACCAGCTGATCTATCTCACTCCTGTACGCCTTCTCACCACCATCTGAAATTCTGCCAACAATAGTTGTGTCATCAGCAAATTTATAGGTGGCATTTGAGCTGTGCCTAGCCAAATAGTCAAGGGAGTAGAGCGAGCAGAGCAGTGGGCTAAGCACATATCACTGAGGGGCACCTGTGTTGATTGCTAGTGAGGTGGAAATGTTATTTCTGATCTGCACAGACTGTGGTCTCCCGGTGAGGAAGTCAAGGATCCAGTTGTAGAGGGAGATACAGAGGCTGAGGTTTTGGAGCTTTGTGGTCAGAACTGTAGGAATGATGGTGTTTGGAGTAAGCCACATTTTACACATGTGCTTATTGTTTGTTGCAGGGGAACCTACCCCCAGATTACCACATCAATTTGATTGACATTGGGCTGGTCATTGAGTACCTGATGGGAGGAGCGTACCGCTGTGCGTACACTCGCAAATCGTTCAGAACACTTTACAATAACTTATTTGGGCCAAAGCGGGTAAATATCAGCCTAACTGAATAAAATTTATCTCTAATTGTAGAATGATTTGTAAACTTTCTAACCATTTCTTTTAAACTCCAAGATTTGCATCACATATGAAGTATCCCTCAGTGGTTAGAGTGAGTGATCTCAAGGATATACCCTGTGATATCCCCTCACACTCTCCAGTAGTGGGGTAGTGGGGATGCTGACTGCACTCTGGGCCCAGCTAATCACTGGGATGGTGACTGATGCTCTCCCTCAGTTGCTGAGTGTTTTCATGTGCAGTAATGATACCCAGTGTACCTTCCAGCATCCCCACCCTACGTCTAATTTCAAACCTGCAGAAATATCCGAGTGGGAGAGCTGTAGCCATCCCCAAGCTCTGATCCCAAATCTCTGACTGTCTTCCTCTCCCTTGAAGAATCTCAGCCAGACTACTCTCCATCTGTGACTGGCAGATGAATTGGAAAGATCCTGTTTGCACCATCATGGAGTAAACTTGTGTTACGTGACTGGAGTCCGCTGGGCTCAGTTCCCCTGGCACTAAGACAAGGACGTAAACAGATGCAGATACATATTTGTCCTCTCACATCTGCTTTACACTCAATAAGATCACAGATAATCTTACTTTCTCCCATCCAAACTGAATTTTCCTCTAATTCCTTTAACATCCAACAATGTCTTGATCTTTGTTATGAATATACTTGGTGGTTGACCACCAAAACCATATAACCGTAAATAACCATATAACAATTACAGCACGGAAGCAGGCCATCTCGGCCCTTCTAGTCCGTGCCGAACTCTTACTCTCACCTAGTCCCACTGACCTGCACTCAGCCCAGAACCCTCCATTCCTTTCCTGTCCATATATCTATCCAATTTAACTTTAAACGACAACATCAAACCTGCCTCAACCACTTCTGGTGGAAGCTTGTTCCACACAGCTACCACTCTCTTGAGTAAAGAAGCTCCCCCTCATGTTATCCCTAAACTTTTGCCCTTTAATTCTCAACTCATGTCCTCTTGTCTGAATCTCCCCCATTCTCAATGGAAAAAGGCTATCCACATCAACTCTGTCAATCCCCCTCATAATTTTAAACACCTCTATCAAGTCCCCCCTCAACCTTCTACGCTCCAAAGAATAAAGACCTAACTTGTTCAACCTTTCTCTGTAACTCAGGTGCTGAAACCCAGGTAACATTCGAGTAAATCTTCTCTGTACTCTCTCAATTTTATCGACATCTTTCCTACGATTCAGTGACCAGAACTGTACACAATACTCCAAACTTGGCCTTACACAATTTCAACATTACATCCCAACTCCTCTACTCAATGCTCTGATTAATAAAGGCCAGCATACCAAAAGCTTTCTTCACCACCCTATCCACATGAGATTCCACCTTCTGGGAACGATGCACCATTATTCCTGGATCCCTCTGTTCTACTGCATTCTTCAATGCCCTACCATTTACCATGTATGTCCTATTTTGATTATTCCTACCAAACTGTAGCACCTCACATTTTTCAGCAATAAACTCCATCTGCCATCTTTCAGCCCACTCTTCTAACTGGCCTAAATCTCTTTGCAAGCTTTGAAAACCTACTTCGTTATCCACAACGCCACCTATCTTAGTATCATCTGCATACTTACTAATCCAATTTACCACCCCATCATCCAGATCATTAATATATATGACAAACAACATTGGACCCAGTACAGATCCCTGAGGCACACCGCTACACACCATCCTCCAATCTGACACACAGTTATCCACCACTACTCTCTGGTGTCTCCCATCGAGTCTCCCACTGCTGAATCCATTTTACTACTTCGATATTAATGCCTAACGATTGAACCTTCCTAACTAACCTTCCATGTGGAACCTTGTCAAAGGCCATACTGAAGTCCATATAGACAACATCCACCGCTTTACCCTCGTCAACTTTCCTAGTAACCTCATCAAAAAATTCAATAAGATTTGTCAGACATGACCTTCCATGCACAAATCCATGTTGACTGTTCCTAATCAGACCCTGTCTATCCAGATAATTATATATACCATCTCTAAGAATACTTTCCATCAACTTACCCACTACTGATGTCAAACTCACAGGCTGATAATTGCTAGGTTTACTCTTAGAACCCTTTTTAAACAATGGAACCACATGAGCAATACGCCAATCCTCCGGCACCATCCCCGTTTCTAAAACACTTTCTAACTTTGAATTCCAAGAATTTGTCAAGTTCAAGGTGGATATAACACTTCACATAGAACTACAGCACATGATGTAGTGTCAACCTTTAACCTACTCTAAGATCAATCTAACCCTTCCCTCCCACATAGCCCTCCATTTTTTCTCACCTATGTGCCTACCTAAGAGTCACTAAATGTTCCTAATTTATATACCTCTACCACCACCCCTAGCAGGGTGTTCCACACATCTACCACTCTTAGTATAAAAACCAACCTCTAACATCCCCCATACCTCCAATCACTTTAAAATTATGCTCTTTGTATTAGCCATTTTCTGACTCTCCACTGAATTTATGCATCTTTTCATCTTGTACATCTCTATCAAATCCCCTATATCTTCCTTTTCTCCAAAGAGAAAAGCCCTAGCCTGTTAAACCTATCCACATAAAATGTTCTCTCTAATCCAGACAGCATTCTGGTAAATCTCCTCTGCACTCTCTCTAAAGCATCCACATCCATCCTACAATGAGGCAACTAGAAATGAACACAATATTCCAAGTGAATGATCATCCTCTTATCTTGAGAGTGTGGCCTCTTGAAATTAAACATCCCAGTGACCAACTTGTCAAACTGCCATAAAAATAGATGTGGTCTCAGCAGTAATTAGAAATACAATATCTGTACTCAGGAGGCTAAACATCTTCACAATATTCGAGACGTGGTCTCACCAGTAATTGCAATATAATATCTGTATTCTTGTGTCTCAAATCATCTTACAGTGACAATGAATTATTAACCTTCCAAATCACTTGTTATACCTGTCCAATTAACTTACAGTGATTCACTACAGCACACCAGCTGGTTCTCCCTCATCTAATCTGCTAGTTATAACCTCAAAAAACTTAGTTTTCTTAAATCTATATTCTGTTTTTAATCAGTTTTGCTGCTAATGTTAACCTAATTCGTCTTGGTTTTCATTATCTCACTCAGTCCCTTATGAAACATTGGGGTTATATCTGCTTGTTCCAATCAGTGGGATGTGTTCTAGTCTGTGAGTGTTGACAGGGCATCCTGTTGTGTGAATCTGTTGCTTTCAGCTTCAAGCAGAATTGCAGTCATTGGAAGATTTCATTGGCTCCATAATCCACACCACCCTGAATGTAAAAGATACCGTTTTCTAATCTGCTTTCTAACCTTCCAATCTGTTTTATTCTGTCTTCCTGCAGCCAAAAGCTCTTAAACTTCTGGGAATGGAGGTGAGTATTCAGAATCAGGTTTAATATCACTTAAATATGTCATGGAATTTGTTAACTTTGTGACAGTAGTACAATGCATTACATGAGACAAAAAATAAAACTGTGAATTACAGTAAGTATATATTTATATTAAATAGTTAAAAATAGTGCAAAAATAGGAAATAAAAAGAGCAAAGAGGTTTAATGTTCATTCAGAAATCTGACGGCAGAGGGGAAGAAACTGTTTCTGAATCATTGAGTGTGTGCCTTCGGGCTTCTGTATCTCCTTCTTGATGGTAGCAATGAGAAGAGGGCATGTCTTGGGTGATGGGGGTCCTTAATGATGGACTATGCCTTTTTGAGGCATTGCTTCTTGAAGATGTCCTAGATGCTACAGAGGATAGTGCCCATGTTAATAAATCTCCAGGACCAGACAACATATACCCAAGGGTACTTAAAGAGGTCTGTGATTATATATACAAATCCCTAACATGTATTTTTCCAAAGTCAGTGAAGACTGGTGAAATCACTGTGGAGGATCAGAGGTCTGAGTCCATAGGACACTCAAAGCTGCTGTGCAGGTTGACTGTGTGGTTAAGAAGGCATACGGTGCATTGGCCTTCATCAATTGTGGGATTGAGTTTAAGAGCCGAGAGGTAATGTTGCATCTCTATAGGACCCTGGTCAGACCCCACTTGGAGTACTGTGCTCAGTTCTGGTTGCTTCACAAGAGGAAGGATGTGGAAACTATAGAAAGGATGCAGAGGAGGTTTACAAGGATGTTTCCTGGATTGGGGAGTAAGCCTTATGAGCATAGGTTGAGTGAACTCTGCCTTTTCTCCTTGGAGCGACGGAAGATGAGAGGTGACCTGATAGAGGTGTATAAGATGATGAGAGGCATTGATCGTGTGGATAGTCAGAGGCTTTTTCCTAGGGCTGAAATAGCTAGCGCAAGAGGGCACAGTTTTAATGTCACGCAACACACATCAAAGTTGCTGGTGAACGCAGCAGGCCAGGCTGCATCTGTAGGAGGAGGTGCAGTCGACGTTTCAGGCCGAGACCCTTCGTCAGGACTAACTGAAGGAAGAGTTAGTAAGAGATTTGAAAGTGGGAGGGGGAGGGGGAGATCCAAAATGATAGGAGAAGACAGGAGGGGGAGGGATGGAGCCAAGAGCTGGACAGGTGATTGGCAAAAGGGATATGAGAGGATCATGGCACAGGAGGCCCAGGGAGAAGGAAAAGGGGGAGGGGGGGGACAAAAACCCAGAGGATGGTCAGAGGGACAGAGGGAGAAAAAGGAGAGTGAGAGAAAGAATGTGTGTATATAAATAAATAACAGATGGGGCACGAGGAGGAGGTGGGGCATTAGCGGAAGTTAGAGAAGTCAATGTTCATGCCATCAGGTTGGAGGCTACCCAGACGGAATATAAGGTGTGGTTCCTCCAACCCGAGTGTGGCTTCATCTTTACAATAGAGGAGGCCGTGGATAGACATGTCAGAATGGGAATGGGATGTGGAATTAAAATGTGTGGCCACTGGGAGATCCTGCTTTCTCTGGCAGGCAGAGCGTAGAAACATCGACGTACCTCTTCGTAGAGATGCTGCCTGGCCTGCTGCGTTCACCAGCAACTTTGATGTGTGTTGCTTGAATTTCCAGCATCTGCAGAATTCCTCATGTTTACAGTTTTAATGTGCTTAGAAATAGGTACAGAGGAGATGTCAGGGGCAAGTTTTTTACTCAGAGGGTGGAGAGTGCGTGGAATGGGCTGCCAGCAACGGTGGTGGAGGCAGATACGAAAGGGTCTTTTAAGAGACTCCTGGATAGGTACATGGAGCTTAGAAAAATAGAGGGCTAAGGGTAACCCTTGTTAATTTCTAAGGTAAGGACATGTTCCACACAGCTTTGTGGGCCGAAGGGCCTGTATTGTGCTGTAGGTTTTCTGTTCTATGTTTCTATGACTGGAAATGGGGTGACGTTGTCCCGGTGTGTAAGAAGGGTGACTGCACTGACTCTGGTAACTATAAACCAGTAAGCTTAATGTGTATTGCGGCAAAATAATGGAAACAGTAATAAAGAATGAGATGGAAAAGCAGTTGTTAAGAACAGGCATGTTCGCAAAAAGCCAGCATGGGTTCAGATGAAGAAATCAGGTTTTACTAATATGCTGGAGTTCTATGAAGAGGCAACTAAAATTTATGATAACAACAGAACGGTTGATTACATTTACTTGGACTTTCAGGAGGCTTTTGACAAGGTACCCCATAAGAGGTTAATATTCAAATTAAGATGTGCAATTGGGTGCAGAATTGGCTCAAAAACAGAAAACAGTGAGTTTTCACACCAGGAAGATGTTAAAGGTGGGGTTCTGTGGGGATCAGTTTTAGGGCCACTGCTGTTTTCAGTTTACATTAATGATTTGGATAAACACGTAACAAATAAACTAGTAAAGTTTGCGGATGACACAAAATAAGAGTGATGGGCTGATAACATGCAGGCAGCAGAATCAATACAATAAACAAAATCCAAATGTTGACAAATAAATAGCAGGTGAAAGTAAATGTAACGTATTACATATAGGAAGTAGAAAATTAGGTGTAAATATACAATGGAGGAGGGGTTCCTAAATTAGAAAGTGCACTGCATGAGAAAGATTTAGGCATTCCAGTAGACTCATCACTATCAACATCTAGACAATGCATGGAAGCGATTAGGAAGGCTAACAGAATGTTGGGCTAGTTAATGCGCTCAGTGGAGTTCAAATCTAGAGACGCTATCCTTAAGCTGCAATGTGTTTGTGAGGCCACACCTTGAATACTGTGAACAATTTTGGTCATTGCATTTTGTGACGGACGTGAAGGCACTGGAGTGTGAGCTATGAAGAGGGACTGAAAGAATTAGATCTTTTTGGCCTGAATAGATGTAGAATGAGAGGAGACATGACAGAAGTATTTAAATCATTAAGGTCAGCCGCTACTTCAAAATTAATCCATCATCAATTACACGGGAAAATAGATGGAGATTAAAGGGAGGTTTCAGGCTAACATCAGGAAGCATTTCTTTACACAGTGAGTTATGGATACATGGAACAAACTACCTAGTTGTGTAGTTGAAACTAGTACCTTAGAGACTTTCAAATCTAAACTTGATAGTGAACAGGAATTTGGCAATGTTTGTTGGGCCGAATGGCCTGTTCTTTTCAAATACTTTCTAATGTTCTAATGATGGAGTTGACTAAGTTTACAACTCTCTGCAGCTTAGTTTGATTCTGTACAGTAGACCCCCCCACCCCACCCCACATACCCCAGGGTGATGCAGCCAGTTAGAACGCTCTCTGTAGTACATCTGTGGAAATTTGCAACTTACAAAATCTCCTGAAACTCCTAATGCTGTTGCTGTGCCTTCCTTGTACCTGCATTAATATGTTGGCCCAGGTTAGATCGTCAGAGAACTCTCATTCCTCAGCAACTTGAAATTGCCCACTCTTTCCACCTCTGATCCCTCGATGAGGACTGGTGTGTGTTCCCTCATCTTACCCTTTCTGAAGTCAACAATCAGTTATTTGGTCTTATTAGAGATCTAGCTTCTGGAGATTTTCTATCAGAACTGTAAGCATGCTGGTGCGAACCGCTGGGCTGTAGTCAAGAAACAGCATTGTGACATGGGTATTTGTGTTGTTCATGTGATTCAAGGTCGTGTGGAGAGCAAATGAGGTTACATCCACCATAGACCTATTGTGGCGATCAGCAAATTGCAGAGAGTCCAGGTCCCTGCTGAGGCAGGAGCTGATTCTAATCATAACCAACATCTCAAAGCACTTCATCCCCTGAGTGCTACAGAACAATATGTTATTAAGGCAGTTCACACTGCTGTTCCTGGGCACTGGTATAACTGTTGTCCTTCTGACTGTAGCAATGAGAGATTGAAACTGTCTTTGAACACACCCAGTAGTTGATTGGCACAGGTTTTCAGAGCCTTACCAGGTATTCCATCGGGACCTGTCACTTTGAGAGGATTTACCCTCTTCACCGTCCTGATATCAGTGTCCTAGACAGAGATCAAAAAGTTACTGAGTACTGCAGTGATATTCTTTCAGATTCTCATTGTTTCTGGTAAATATGTTAATTAATCCTCACCTTCACAACTGCCCATCACCTCCCTCTAGTCCCCTTCCTCCTTCCTTTTCTTCCATAGTCTACTCTCCTCTCCTGTTGGATTCCTTCTTCTTCAAGCCTTTACTTCTTCCACCTATCACCTGCCAACTTACACTCCTTCCCCCCTCCCTCCCCTCACCTTCTCATTCTGCCTTCTGCCCCTTCCTCTCCATAGATGCTGCCTGACCTGCTGAGTTCCTCCAGAATTAGGTGTGTCGTGCGTGTGTGTGTGTGTGTGTGTGTGAGACAGAGAGTCTCTGGTGTGTGTGTGTGTGTGTTTGTGTGTGTGCGAGTGGTGTTTGTGTGTGTGTGTGTGTATGTGTGTGTTTGTGTGTGTGAGCATCTGGTGTTGGTGTGAGTCTCTTGTGTTTGTGTGTGTGTGAGTGTCTGGTGTTTGTGTGTGTGAGTGGTGTTTGTGTGTGTGTGTGTTTGTGTGTGTGTTGTTCAGTGAACATGTTGATATCAGCAGTCTGATTGGGGAACACCACTAGCCCCGCAATGCTCAGCACTGCTCTCTGAACTTACAATACTAGCATACAATATCAATCCTCAGCCATTCTGATTTGGTCTTTTCACCAGCAGGACTTTTATTTAATTTCAGAGAGAAAAAAATAAATGGGCCTGGAGACTAATTTTCAATGAAAAGCAGCTGCAGAGATTGGAACCTGCATGCTGGACAGATGGTGGAGTGGTGGTGAAGAAAGATGTTGCTAAGCCTACATACAAAGTCAGGAATTGAAAGGCTGAGTGTGGTGGGACTAATGTTCTGAGCTGCGTATATTTCAATGCAAGGAGTATCATTGGAAAGACGGATGAGTTTAGTTCATGAATCAGCATGCGGAATTATGACATTGAAGCTATCAGTGAGACTCGGTTGCAGGAGGAAGACTGGCAGCTCAATGTTTCAGGATGCCATTGTTTTAGGTGCGATAAATTGAGAGGGATTAACGGGATGGTGTGTATTACTAGTAAGGGAAAATGTCACAGCAGTACTCAGTCAGGACACACTGGAGCCTTTATGGGTAGATCTGAGGAATAAGAAAGGTATGGCCACATTAATGGCATTATATTATAGACCACCCAACAGTCAGTGGGATTTAGAGGAGCAAATTTGTGGTGGAATTGCAGACTGATGCAAGAAACATAATATCTGTGATAGCAGGTGATTTTAAATTTCCACATATTGACTGGAGCTCCCATAGTAAAAGGGCTGGAAAGGGATGAGTTAGTCAAATGTGTTCAGGGAAGTTTCCTTAATCAGTAGATGTGATCTACTATTTGCAAATTTGACAAGGCAGGTGACAGGAGTTTGTGATCATAATGCCATTAGTTTCAAGTAATTGTGGATAGGTCTGGTCCTTGGGTTAAGATTCTAAAGTGGAGAAGGGCAAATTTTGATAGTACCAGAAATGATCTGGCAAGTGTGGTTTGGAATGAATTGTTTTCTGGCAAAGGTGTATCGATACTCATGATAAAATAAGTCTAAGTCAGCATGGTTTCGGTAAAGGGAAGTCTTGCCTGACAAATCTTTTAGAGTTCTTCAAGGAAGTAACAAGCAGCGTGGACAAAGGAGAGGCGGTGGATGTCATTTACATGGATTTTCAGAAGGCATTTGATAAGGTAACACACAAGAGACTGCTTAACAAGATAAGATCCTGTGGTGTTACAGGAAAGATACTGGCATGGATAGAGGAGTGGCTGACAGGCAGGAGGCAATGACTGGGAATAAAAGAAGCCTTTTCTGGTTGGCTGTGGGTGACTAGTGGTGTTCCTCAGAGGTCAGTACTGGGACTGCTACTTTTCACATTGTCAATGATTTGGATAATGGAATTGATGGCTTTGTGGCAAAGTTTGCAGATAAGTGGAGGGGTAGGTAGTGCTGAGGAAGCAATGCAATTGCAGCAGGACTCAGACAAATTGGAAGAATGGGCAAAGAGGTGGTAGATGGAATACTGTGTTGGGAAATGTATGATAATGCATTTTGGTAAAAGGAACAATAGTTCAGACTATTATCTAAATGGAGAGAAGGTTCAAACATCAGAGGGGCAGAGGGACTTTGGAGTCCTTGTACAAGACTCCCAGAAGGTTAATTTATAGATTGAGTCTGTGGTAAAGAAGACAAATGCAATGTTGGCATTTATTTCAAGGGGAGTAGAATATAAAAGCAAGGAGATAATGTTAAGGCACAGTCAGGCTGCACTTGGGAGTATTGTCAACAGTTTTGGACCCCATATCACAGAAAGGATGTGTTGTTATTGGAGAGAGTGCTGAGGTGGTTCATGAGGATGATTCTGGGAATGAAGAGGACAACATATGAGGAAGGTTTGACAACTTTGTGCCTGTACTCACTGGAATTTAGCAGAATGCCCAAGACCTCTCTCTGTAACTGGATCCTGATCTTCTTGACTGACAGAAGTTAGGGCAGCTGGTGGAATGGTGCGAGCACAACAACTGGAGTCTCGACACGGACAAGACTAAAAAGATGAAGTGCATTACGAAAGGTGTACGATGACCTCTCCCCACTGCGCGTAAAAGGCTGCTCTGTGGAGAGAGTTCAGAGCACCAAGTTTTTGGGAGTGCAGTTAACAGAGGATCTCACCTAGATCCTCAACACCGCCACTTTGATCAAGAAAGCACAGTACTGCCTTCACTTCCTAAGGCGAGTGAGACGACGCCGTCTCTCTCCCCCTTCCATTCTAACCAATTTTCCAGGAGCACCACTGAGAGTGCCCTGACCAGCTGCGTCACCGTCTAGTATGGGAAATGCAAGACATCTAACCACAAGTCCCAACGAAGAATTGTGAGGACTGCTGAGGGGATCATCGGAGTCTCTCTTCCACCCATCTGAGGTAATTATCAGGAGCGCTGGGTATGCAGGGCCCTTAACGTTGTCAGTGACCACTCCCATCCATCCAACAATCTCTCTGACCCCCTACCATCGGGCAGGAGGTAGCGCAGTATCAGGACAAGGTCTGTTAGGATAGGAAGCAGCCTCTTTCCCCCAGGCTGTGAGCCGAATGAGCTCCTGCCACCACCCAGATCTCACCATGTATGAAGCAGCAGTGGTGTTATACTGTTTGCTTTTAAACGTGCCACAAATGCAGCTTATTATTTGTTGATTTGTTTACGGTAATATTATGTGTTGTGTGTGAGTTATATGTGTAGTCTTATGCACCTTGATCCAGAGGAACATTTGACGGTTTACATGTGTATGGTTGAATGACAATAAACTTGAACTTGTCCTGTCCTCCTGTCCTAGGATGATGAACCACCCTCAAAATCTAAGCGGAAGAAGAAAAAGAAGAAGAAGGAGGAGGAGATTGAGATCGATGAGGATGACCCTGCCATTGGCCGGTTTGCCTTCCCCTACCACGAGCTGCTGGTGTGGGCAGTGCTGATGAAAAGGCAGCGTATGGCTCTCTTCTTCTGGCAGCAGGGTGAGGAGGCTCTGGCCAAAGCCCTAGTGGCCTGCAAGCTCTACAAGGCCATGTCCAATGAGTGTTCTGCTAGTGAGCTTGTGGATGACATCTCTCAGGATCTTGAAAACAACTCCAGGTTAGTTTCTTTCCTGTCCTACTATTCCCAATGTTCTCCTGTTCCCAATTCCTAACTCCTGCCCTTCCCAATATCAAGGTTATCTTCAATGAGTGATGCCTTCAAAATATGGCATCCATTGGTAAGGGTTGCCACCATCTAGGACATGCCCTATTCTCATTTCTACCATCAGGGACGAGGTACAGGAGCCTGAAGACACACAGTCAACATTTTAGCAACAGCTTTTTCCCTTCTGCCATCAGACATCTGAATGGTCCAGGAACCCATATACACTACCTCACTATTTTTGCTCTTTTTTTTGTACTACTTTTTATCTGTATTTCTAACTGTGATTTATAATGTCTTGCACTTTACTACTGCCACAAAACAGCAAATTTCAGGACATGTGTCAGTGATAATAAGCCTACTTCTGGTTCTGATCCAGTCACAGGGTGTGAGAATGGTGCTCACTTATTTTTGACTAATAACACATATAGTAGAACATGTGTAAGAGTTCTATGGCGATGCTGTAGATATTTCATTGTAGCAATTCTATAAAAGCAGCCTGTTCCTCTGGTAGACTGTCCTGGTTTCAGCTAAAAAATAAGGGGCTAGGATGTTCAGCTTAGGAATGCTATGTCAGCCAATCAGGATGGTAGAATTGGGAGAAGGTTCTAGAGAGAGCTGGGCGGAGTGAGATTTGTGACGGACATTGTAGTTTGAGGTTCCTTATGCGGAGAGGACAGGAAGGAGATGGCTGACGATGCCAGTGGGAAGGGGCATCCCCCTTGTATAAAGTGCTTTGTGTTGGTAAATGGCTCCAAGGAGGAAGGGCCAATACTCCCGAGAGAGCGCCTGTTTATTCGAGATGGATTTTGAGCGACGTTCCGAAGGTGGTGTGTGCTTTCACACAGACTGTGGGTCCAGCATGTGAGTAAAACACACAACTTCAAGATGATCTCCAACTTTATGTGCACATTTGGATTGCGTTAACTGTAATGGGCCCTTTTATTTTTTTCTCTCTTTTCTTTTTTCTACTAACTGTTCAACAAAGCTGAATTTTTAAATATACTTTCTCTATAATTTTATGCAGTATATGATCTGTTATTTCTTGCCAACCAACAATTGTGTATGAACAGTATTTACACAGCATTCACTCAAATCGAGGTTTTTAAAAATCAGAACATTACTTTGTTCCTGTTTGGTTGAACCCCAAATCATATCAACCCTAGACATATATAGTTTATGAAAGGTGGCCTCATTATGGAGTCTCAAGGCTGTTCACTGAGCCGGCTAAAGAGGAACATTTGCATAAGAGCCCGCTGAGAGGGTTACATAAGAAAAATAAATTTCTCACCCCCCCTTGCTCACTCAGACTCATAATGATCATAAATTCAATACAACATTCCTGAAATAATCCTATATCTCCTAATTCCCTTATTATATGAAGATCGTTAGATCTTTTTTTGAATATCCTCAGTAACTGTGCCTCTTTTGGATAGGGAATTGCAAACATTCACCACCCTGTGGTGAAGGAATTTCTTCCCATCTCCATGCTGGCTGGCCATCCTCTTATTGTGAGACTGTGACCCCGGGTTCCATCACTGCAACCAGCGGGTACTCCAACACTGTAAATATTTAGTACATTTCAACTACATAAATTCTCATTTTCCTGAACTCTGAAGAGTACAGTTCCAGCTGCTTCATGTGAGAAAGAGCCAGGACTCAAGGACCTGAGTTGTAGGAGAGGTTGGGCAGGTTAGGACTTTATTCCTTGGAATGGAGGAGACTGAGGGATCTTACAGAGGTTCATCGATAGGATGAATGCACGTCATCTTTTTTCCCAAGGAAAGGAAACAAAAAAACTAGAAGGCATGGATTGAAGATGAGAGGGGGACTTGAGGAGCAGAAGATGGTGTGAACGAGCTGCCAGAGGAGCTGAGGATGGCAGGAATGAGTTGATAGAGGAGCAGAGAACTGTGTGAATGGGCTGCCAGAGGAGCTGAGGATGGTGTGAATGAGTTGATAGAGGAGCAGAACCATGTGAATGAGTTGATAGAGGAGCAGAGAACTGTGTGAATGGGCTGCCAGGGGAGCTGAGGATGGTGTGAATGAGTTGATAGAGGAGCAGAGAACCGTGTGAATGGGCTGCCAGAGGAGCTGAGGATGGCGCGAATGAGCTGCCAGAGACAATGGTTAAGGCATTAACCACATTTAAAGGATATTTGGCACCTACATGGATCAGAACATTTTTGACAAATGGAACTAGTTTAGATGTGCACTCATGGGCGGGTTGGAATAAAGGATCGGTGTCCATGCAGTATGACTCCATAATATCTCCTCATAGCACATTTGCCTCATTCCAGGAATCCATCTTTTTCTGCCTTCCCTGCGTCGCGTATTACTTTGGTCAAAATTGTGCTCAATATTTCCTGAGTAGTCTCAGCATTTCTCGGATCTCAGTCCAATACGGGCCGGCAGCCGTGCCTGTACCGTTCAACACGGGCTGGTGTCGGTACCTGTACCGTTCAACACGGGCCGGTGTCGGTACCTGTACCGTGCGACTCGGGCTGGTGTCGGTACCTGTACCGTTCAACACGGGCCGGTGTCGGTACCTGTACCGTGCGACTCGGGCTGGTGTCGGTACCTGTACCATGCGACTTGGGCTGGTGTCGGTACCTGTACCGTTCAACACGGGCCGGTGTCGGTACCTGTACCGTGCGACTCGGGCTGGTGTCGGTACCTGTACCATGCGACTCGGGCTGGTGGCTGTGCCTGTGCCATTCGACATGGGCTGGTGTCGGTGCCTGTATCGTTCGACTCGGGCTGGTGGCTGTGCCTCTACCATTTCACTTTGTGATACCATGTGCTGTTGTGTTACAATTGGAAGGATTAGCTCACAGTGTTCATAAGACAAACAGGCTTGACAAAAGATGTGAAGATTCACTCAACTCTTGAGCGTACTATATGGATTCTCCCTATATGTTGTAGTTAAACGTTCTTTCATCAGATGCTGGAATCCTAACAGGAGTAACTCTGTGAGAATGATGCATGTACTTTAAATTGATCTTCATTTTAAACACACAGAAAAGAGAAAGTAATTATTAGTTGGTACTTCAATTTATTCCTATCACTTTGTGCTTCTAGCTCTCTACTGTCTCTCCCTGTCTCTACAGGGACTTTGGCCAGCTTGCTGTTGATCTGCTGGACCATTCCTACAAACATGATGAACAGGTTGCCATGAAATTGCTGACCTATGAGCTGAAGAACTGGAGTGACTCCACGTGCCTGAAGCTGGCAGTAACGGCCAAACATCGGGACTTCATTGCACACACCTGCAGCCAGATGCTGCTGACTGACATGTGGATGGGGCGACTCCACGTACGCAAAAACCCTGGCCTGAAGGTGAGCCGTTCGTGTTAATGGTTTATGTCAGTCTCAGTTTCAGCAGCACCTTTATTGGCCTCTGGATGTCTCTAAGTGTCTGACAGCTAGTGAGAGGCTTTTGAGGTGCGGTTTTTAATACAAAATGCAGCAGCAGATCTACACACAAGCTTTGCCCAAAAAGAAACCGGGCTGCATCATTGGTGTTATTTCTATTGAGGGTGTGGAAAATAATGGCCAGATATTGAGGAGAGATCCTCACCCCTTCGCAACAGTGTCACATCAGTGGAGCTTCCTCTTAAGAGCGCTTCTGAAAGGAAAGTCCTCAAAGAGTGCAGAGGTGGAAAGATGGGTTAGAGTCTGTTATTAAGGATCAGGTTTCAGGGTACTTGGAGGCACATGACAGAACAGGTCAAAGTCAGCTTGGTTGCCTTAAGGGGAAATCTTGCCTGACAAATCCATTGGAATTCTTTGAAGAAATAACAAGAAGATAAAACAAAGGAGAATTTGTGGATGTTGTGTACTTGGATTTTCAGAAGGACTTAAACAAGGTGCTGCACGACTCTGCTTAACAAGAAAAGTGCCCATGGTATTACAGGAAAGATATTAGCATGGATAAAAGATTGGCTGACTGGCAGGAGACAAAAAGTTGGAATAAATGAGGCCTTTTCTGGTTGGCAGGTGGTGTTCCACAGCAGTTGGTGTTGGGACCGCTGCTTTTCATGTTATACATCGACTTCTTGTTCCCCTGACTTAGAACACCTAACAATTAAATGTAGACCATTCTATTTGCCTAGGAGCTCTCATCCGTGATCCTGACTGCAGCTCACATACCAGCAGCAGCCAGTTATAAGCAAGCACTCGCAAAACCTCACGATGCTATCTGCAAGCAAGAAACAGTCCATCTGACACATTCCAAATTATAGTCAGCGACTTTAACCAGGACTGTTTGAAGACAACCCTTCCTAATCATCTCCAGTATGTAACCCATTGCACCATAAGAACATAAGACATAAGTTGGGCTGGCTGGTGGCACAATGGCATCAACGCCGGACCCTGGAGCGGAGGTTCCTGGGTTCGAACCCAGTCGGGCCCGCTCCCGAGCACACTTTCCATCCGTGCCAGGTTGAGTGTCGAGATCGCAACTCGACCTCGTAAAATAAAGGGAAAAATACTGTGAAAATGTCTGTGTGAGAAGTGGCACACCATACAGTCTCTCTCTCGCTCTGCGTCCTGTAAAAACCATGAAAAAGACATCATCACGGACGCACGCATATGCAGGTGCCTCTCCTCAGAGAGGATTCCTCTCCTCAGCCCCACACCCCGGTCTTCATCGGTAATTTTTGATACTGTGTCCAGTCAAGAACCTATCAATCTCTGCCTTAAGTACACCCAATGACCTGGCCTCCACAGCTGCCTGTGGTAACAAATTCCACAAATTCACCACCCTCTGACTAAAGAAATTTCTCTGCATCTCTGTTTTAAATGGATGCAACTCTATCATGAGGCTGTGCCCTCTTGTCCTAGACTTCTTCCATCATCGTTGTGAACCACCTCTGAAACCTCTCCAATGTCAGCATATCTTTTCTGAGTTGGGGAGCCCAAAATTGTTCACAGTACTCAAGGTGAGGCCTCACCAGTGCCTTATAAAGCCTCAGCATCACATCCTTGCTCTTGTACTCTAGACCACTTGAAATGAATGATAACATTGTATTTGCCTTCCTCACCACTGACTCTACCTACAAGTTAACCTTTAGGGTGTTCTGCATAAGGACTCCCAAGTCCCTTTGCATCTCAGATTTTTGGATTTTCTGCCCATTTAGAAAATAGTCTCCACATTTATTTCTACTACCAAAGTGCATGACCAGGCATTTTCTAACATTGTAATTCCTTTGCCATTTTCTTGCCCATTCTCCTAATCTGTCAAAGTCCTTCTGCAGCCTACCTGTTTCCTGCCCTTCCTGCCCTTCCTGCCCCTCCACCAATCTTTGTATCATCTGAAAACTTGGTAACAAAGCCATCTATTCTGTCATCTAAATCATTGATATACAGCATAAAAAGAAGTGGTCCCAACACCAGTCCCTGCGGAACACCATTAGTCACCGGCAACCAACCAGAAAAGGATCCTTTTATTCCCAGCCAATGCTCTAACCATGCCAGTAACTTTCCTGTAATACCATGGGCTCTTAACTTAGTAAGCCACCTCATGTGTAGCACTTTGTTAAAGGCCTGCTGAATGTCCAAATATACAACAACCACTGCATCACCCTTATCTGTCTTACTTGTAATCTCCTCAAAGAATTCCAACAGGTTTGTCAGGCAGGATTTTCCCTGAAGGAAATCATGCTGACTTTGTCTGATCCTGTCCTGTGTCACCAAGTACTCCATAACCTCATCCTTAACAATTAACTCACATCTTCCCAGCCACTGAGATCAGGCTAACTGGTCTATAGTTTCCTTTGTGCTGCCTTCCTCCTTTCTTAAAGAGTGGAGTGACATATACAATTTTCCAGTCCTCTGGCACTATGCCAGAGTCCAATAATTTTTGAAAGATCATTATTAATGCCTCCACAATCTTTACTGCTACCTCTTTCAGAACCCTAGGGTGCAGTTCATCTGGTCTGGGTGACTTATATACCCTTGAGTCGTTCAGCTTTTTAAGTACCTTCGCTCTTGTAATAGTAACTGCATCCACTTCTCTTCCCTCACACACTACAACATCTGGCACACTGCTAGTGTCTTCCACAGTGAAGATTGACGCAAAATACTCATTTAGTTTATCAGCCATCTCCTTGTCCCCCATTATTATTTCTCCAGCCTCCTTTTCTAGTGGTCCTATATCCACACTCATTCCTCTTTTATTTCTTACTTGAAAAAACTTTTTACTATCCACTTTGAGTTTGTTTGTTAGCTTCCTTATTAATAACGAGCTTCCAGCAGAAGTGGTTGAGGCAGGTTTGATGTTGTCATTTAAAGTTAAACTGGACAGCTATATGGACAGGAAAGGAATGGAGGGTTATGGGCTGAGTGCAGGTCGGTGGGACTAGGTGAGAGTAAGAGTTCGGCACGGACTAGAAGGGCCGAGATGGCCTGTTTCTGTGCTGTAACTGTTATATGGTTATTTCATCTTTTCCCTCCTAATGATTCTTTTAGTTGCTCTCTGTAGGTTTTTAAAAGTTTCCCAATTCTCTGCTTTCCTGCTTATTTTTGCTTTGTTGTATGCCCTTTCTTTTGTTTTTACATTGGCTTTGACTTCCCTTGTCAGCCATGGTTGTACAATTTTGCCATTTGAATATTTATTTGTTTTTGGAATTCATTTAACCTGTACCTTCCTCATTTTTCCCAAAAACTCACACCATTGCTGCTCTGCTGTCATCCCTGCCAGCAACTCCTTCCAATTTACTTCAGCCAACTCCTCTCTCGTACCACTGTAATTTCCTTTACTCCACTGAAATACTGCTACATCAGACTTTACTTTCTCCCTATCAAATTTCAAGTTGAACTCAATCATATTGTGATCACTGCCTCCTAAGGGTTCTTTTACTTTAAGCTCCCGAATCACTTTCACTTCATTACATAACACCCAATCCAGTGTAGTTAATCCCCTAGTAGACTCAACGATAAACTGCTCTAAAAAGCCATCTCTTGGGCATTCAACAAACTCACTCTCCTGAGATCCGTTACCAACCTGATTTTCCCAATCGACCTGCATGTTGAAATTTCCCATGACTATCATAACATTGCCCTTTTGACATGCCTTTTCTATTTCCCGTTGTAATCTGTGGTCCACCTCCCAGCCACTGTTGGGAGGCCTGTATATAACTGCCATCAGGGTCCTTTTACCCTTGCAGTTTCTTAACTCAACCCACAAGGATTCAACATCTTCCAATCCTATGTCACATCTTTCTACTGATTTGATGACATTCATTACCAGCAGGGCCACATCACTCCCTCTGCCTGCCTTCCTATCCCTCCAATACAACGTGTAACCTTGGACATTCAGCTCCCAATTATAACCATCCTTCAGCCACAATTCAGTGATGGCCACAACACCGTGCAATCTGTATAGTGCAAAAGATCATGCACCTTATTTCTTATGCTCCATGCATTGAGATATAACACTTTGAGTGCTGCATTTGCTACCCTTTTTGATTCCGCATCCCTAATGCACTGATACTCACCTTGCTGGCTGCAATTTTGTCCTATCACCTGCCTGCCCTTCCTGACAGTCAGACTGCACGCTATCTTTGCTTTTTACTATCCATCCTATCCCAAGACAAGGGTTCCCACCTCCCTGCCAAATTAGTTTTAACCCTCTCCAGCAGCTCTAACAAACCTGTCCAAGAGAATACTGGTCTCCCTCGGGTTCAGGTGCAACCTATCACTTTTGAACAGGTCATACCTGCCTCAGAAGAGATCCCAATGATCCAAGAACCTGAAGCCCTGCCCCTGCTCACCAGCTTCTCAGCCATGCATTAATCTGCCAAATTACCCTGTTTCTACCCTCACTAGTGTGTGGCACAGGCAGCAATCCAGAAATCACTACCCTGGAGGTCCTGCTTCTCAGCTTTGTGCCTAGCTCTCCAAATTCTCTTTTCAGGACCTCTTTGCTTTTCCTCCCTATATTATTGGTACTAATATGTACCAAGACATCTGGCTGCTCTCCCTTCCCCTCCAAAATGCTATGAACACGATCCAAGTTGTCCCTGACCCTGGTATTTGGGAGGCAACATACCATCCGGGTGTCCCGTTCACATCCACAGAATCTCCTCTCTGTTTCCCTGACTATCGAGTCCCCTATCACTATCGCTCCCCTCTTCCCCCTCTTTTCTTCTGTACCATGGACCATGTTGAGTGCCAGTAACCCAGTCACCGTGGCATTCCCTGGGAGGTCATCCCCTACAACAGTATCCAAAATGGTATACAGTATTTATTATTGAGTTCAACACATGAGACCACTACTACACTATGATAAGGAATGCCTATCGTTTCTTCCCAAGACCGCATTTTGGCAGATCAGACCATTTGACTGTACTCCTACTATGTGAATACAGACAGAGCGTCCAGCAATCCAGATCAGAGGCATTCAAGTCTGGAGATCAAGAATACTACAAGAGGTGCAGGTATGATCTCTGAAAGCCATTTCACAGGCAAAGTGGAGATTCTGGACTAGACTGGAATCACTGAGGGATGCTTGACAGCTGTGGCAGGGTTTGAATGCCATAACCTCCTACAAAGTTAAATCTTGCAGTATAGGGGACAGCAGAGCCTCACTTCCAGATGAGCTCATTGCCTTCCCTGCTCACTTTGACCACCAGAACAGGGGGGAACCATCATGGCCCTCACATCTCCTGAAGATCCTTTGGTCTCAGTATCTGAAGATGATGTGCAGGCTGCCTTCAAGAGAATGAATCCAAGGAAAGCATCTGATGTGGATGGAGTACCTGGCCGAGCACTGAAGACCTGTGGCGACCAACTGGCTGGCGTATTCATGGATTTCTTCAACTTCTTGCTTCGGGAGTGTGTTACCCACCTGCTTCAAGCAGGCTTCAATCATACCAGTGCCCAAGAAGAGTGTGATGACCTGTATCTGTGACTATTGCTCAGTGGCACTTACATCCACAGTGGTGAAGTGTTTTGAGAGGCCGGTATTGAAGCATATCAGCTCCTGACTGAGTGGCGACTTGTATCCACTCCAGCTCACATACTGAGGCAACGGGTCTACAGCAGATGCTCTCTCATTGGCTCTTCACACAACACTGGAACATCTGGACAGCAAAGATGCATAGAGCAGGATGCTCTTTATGGAATACAACTCAGCATTTAACACTATCATCCCCTCGAAACGAATCAGTAAACTTCAAGACTTGGGCCTCAATATCCCCCTTGTGCAATTGGATCCTGGATTTTCTCACCTGAAGACCCCAGTCAGTTACATAAGATATAGGAGCAGGAGTAGCCTGTTCCTCTAATCAATAAGATCCTGGCTGATCTGGTCATGGACTCATCTCCACCTACCTGCCTTTTCTCCTACTATGCAAAAATCTATCCAACCTCGTCTTAATTATATTTACCAAGGAAGCCTCCTCTACTTCATTGGGCAGAGAATTCCACAGATTCACCACTCCCTGGGAAAAGCAGTTCCTCCCCATCTCCATCCTAAATCTACTCCTCCGAATCTTGATAGTCCCATAGTTCTAGTCTCACCTACCACTGGAAACAACTTTCCTGCCTCTATCTTATCTATCTCTTTCATAATTTTGTGTGTTTCTGTAAGAGCTCCTCTCATTCTTCTGAATTCCAGCAAGTACAGTCCCAGGCAACTCAATCTCTCGTCATAGTCTAACCCCCTCATCTCTGGAATCAACCTGGTGAACCTCCTCTGCACTGCCTCCAAATCCAGTATCCTTCCTCAAGGTGTGGCCTCACCAGTACCCTGTATAGTTGCAGCATAATCTCCCTGTTCTTAAATTCAATCCTTCAAGTAATGAAGGCCAACATTCCATTTGCCTTCCTGATAGCCTGCTGCGCCTGCAAAGCAACCTTTTGTGATTCATGCACAAGCACTCCCAAGTCCCTCTGCACAGCAGCAGCCTGCAATCTTTCACCATTTAAATAATAATTTGCTCTTTCATTCCAAAGTGGATAACCTCACATTCACCAACATCGTACTCCATTTGCCAGACCCTTCACATATCTCCACATCTCTGTTTTAAATGAACACTCTGTATCCTGAGGCTGTGCCCTCTTGTCCTAGACCCCCCCACCATGGGAAACATCCTTTCCACATCTACTCTATCAAGGCCTTTCAACATTCAAAAGATTTCAATGAGATCCCCTCTCATCCTTCTAAAGTAAAGCGAGTACAGACCCAGAGCTATCAAATGTTCCTCCTATGATAACCCTTTCATTCTCGGAAACATCCTTGTGAACCTCCTCTGGACCCCCTCCAATGCCAGCATATCTTTTCTGAGATGAGGAACCCAAAACTGTTCACAATACTCATGGTGAGTCCTCACCAGTGCCTTATAAAGCCTCAGCATCACATCCCTGCTCTTGTATTCTAGACATCTTGAAATGAATATTAACATTGCATCTGCCTTCCTTACCACTGACTCTACCTGCCAGTTAACCTTCAGGATGTTCTGCACAAGGATTCCCAAGTTTCTCAGCATCTCGGGTTGTTGGATTTTCTGTCCGTTTAGAAAATAGTCTGCACATTTATTTCTACTTCCAAAGTGCATGCCCATGCATTTTCCAATATTGTATTTCATTTGCACTTTCTTGCCCATTCTCCTAATCTGTCTATGTCCTTCTGCAGCCTTCCTGTTTCCTCAACACTACCTGTCCCTCCACCAATCTTTGTATCATAGAAACATAGAAAATAGGTGCAGGAGTAGGCCATTCGGCCCTTCAGTATGATCATGGCTCATCATCCAACTCAGAACCCTGCACCAGCCTTCCCTCCATACCCGCTGATCCCTTTAGCCACAAGGGCCATATCTAACTCCCTCTTAAATATAGCCAATGAACTGGCCTCAACTGTTTCCTGTGGCAGAGAATTCCACAGATTCACCACTCTCTGTGTGAAGAAGTTTTTCCTCACCTTGGTCCTAAAAGGCTTCCCCTTTATCCTCAAACTGTGACCCCTCGTTCTGGACTTCCCCAACATCTGGAACAATCTTCCTGCATCTAGCCTGTCCAATCCCTTTAGGATTTTATATGTTTCAATCAGATCCCTGCTCAATCTTCTAAATTCCAATGAGTATAAGCCTAGTTCATCCAGTCTTTCATCATATGAAAGTCCTGCCATCCCAGGAATCAATCTGGTGAACCTTCTTTGTACTCCCTCTATGGCAAGGATGTCTTTCCTCAGATTAGGGGACCAAAACTGCACACAATACTCCAGGTGTGGTCTCACCAAGGCTTTGTACAACTGCAGTAGTACCTCCCTGCTCCTGTACTCGAATCCTCTCGCTATAAATGCCAGCATACCATTCGCCTTTTTCACCGCCTGCTGCACCTGCATGCCCACTTTCAATGGCTGGTGTATAATGACACCCAGGTCTCGTTGCACCTCCCCTTTTCCTAATCAGCCACCATTCAGATAATAATCTGTTTTTCTGTTTTTGCCACCAAAGTGGATAACTTCACATTTATCCACATTAAATTACATCTGCCATGAATTTGCCCACTCACCTAACCTATCCAAGTCACCCTGCATCCTCTTAGCATCCTCCTCACAGCTAACACTGCCACCCAGCTTCGTGTCATCCGCAAACTTGGAGATACTGCACTTAATTCCCTCATCCAAGTCATTAATATATATTGTAAACAACTGGGGTCCCAGCACTGAGCCATGCGGTACCCCACTAGTCACTGCCTGCCTTTCTGAAAAGGTCCCGTTTATTCCCACTCTTTGCTTCCGGTCTGCCAACCAACTCTCTATCCACATCAATACCTTACCCCCAATACTGTGTGCTTTAAGTTTGCACACTAATCTCCTGTGTGGGACCTTGTCAAAAGCCTTTTGAAAATCCAAATATACCACATCCACTGGTTTTCCCGTATCCACTCTACTAGTTACATCCTCAAAAAATTCTATGAGATTCGTCAGACATGATTTTCCTTTCACAAATCCATGCTGACTTTGTCCGATGATTTCACCGCATTCCAAATGTGCTGTTATCACATCTTTGATAACTGACTCTAGCAGTTTCCCCACCACCGATGTTAGGCTAACTAGTCTATAATTCCCTGGTTTCTCTCTCCCTCCTTTTTTAAGAAGTGGGGTTACATTAGCCACCCTCCAATCCTCAGGAACTAGTCCAGAATCTAAAAAGTTTTGAAAAATTATCACTAATGCATCCACTATTTCTTGAGCTACTTCCTTAAGCACTCTGGGATGCAGACCATCTGGCCCTGGGGATTTATCTGCCTTTAATCCCTTCAATTTACCTAACACCACTTCCCTGCTAACATATATTTTCCTCAGTTCCTCCATCTCACTGGACCCTCTGTCCCCTACTATTTCTGGAAGATTATTTATGTCCTCCTTAGTGAAGACAGAACCAAAGTAATTATTCAATTGGTCTGCCATGTCCTTGCTCCCCATAATCAATTCACCTGTTTCTGTCTGTAGGGGACCTACATTTGTCTTAACCAATCTTTTTCTTTTCACATATCTATAAAAGTTTTTACAGTCAGTTTTTATGTTCCCTGCCAATTTTCTCTCATAATCTTTTTTCCCCTTCCTAATTAAGCCCTTTGTCCTCCTCTGCTGAACTCTGAATTTCTCCCAGTCCTCAGGTGAGCCACTTTTTCTGACTAATTTGTATGCTTCTTCTTTGGAATTGATACTATCCCTAATTTCCCTTGTCAGCCACGGGTGCACTACCTTCCTTGATTTATTCTTTTGCCAAACTGGGATGAACAATTGTTGTAGTTCATCCATGTGATCTTTAAATGTTTGCCATTGCATATCCACCGTCAATCCTTTAAGTGTCATTTGCCAGTCTATCTTAGCTAATTCACGTCTTATACCTTCAAAGTTACCCTTCTTTAAGTTCAGAACCTTTGTTTCTGAATTAACTATGTCACTCTCCATCTCAATGAAGAATTCCACCATATTATGGTCACTCTTACCCAAGGGGCCTCTCACGACAAGATTACTAATTAACCCTTCCTCATTGCTCAAAACCCAGTCCAGAATAGCCTGCTCTGTAGTTGGTTCCTCGACATGTTGGTTCAAAAAACCATCCCGCATACATTCCAAGAAATCCTCTTCCTCAGCACCCTTACCAATTTGGTTCACCCAATCTACGTGTAGATTGAAGTCACCCATTATAACTGCTGTTCCTTTATTGCACACATTTCTAATTTCCTGTTTAATACCATCCCCAACCTCACTACTACTATTAGGTGGCCTGTACACAACTCCCACCAGTGTTTTCTGCCCCTTAGTGTTATGCAGCTCTACCCATATCGATTCCACATCTTCCCGGTTTATGTCCTTCCTTTCTATTGCGTTAATCTCCTCTCTAACCAGTAACACCACCCCACCTCCTTTTCTTTCATGTCTATCCCTCCTGAATATTGAATATCCCTGAATGTTGAGCTCCCATCCTTGGTCACCCTGGAGCCATGTCTCTGTGATCCCAACTATATCATATTCATTAATAACAATCTGCACTTTTAATTCATCCACCTTGTTACGAATGCTCCTTGCATTGACACACAAAGCCTCCAGGCGCGCTTTTACAACTCTCTTAGCCCTTATACAATTATGTTGAAAAGTGGCCCTTTTTGATGCTTGCCCTGGATTTGTCGGCCTGCCACTTTTACTCTTCACCTTACTACTTTTTGCTTCTACCCTCATTTTACACCCCTCTGTCTCTCTGCACTGGTTCCCATCCCCCTGTTGTGAACTAACCTCCTCTCGCCTAGCCTCTTTAATTTGATTCCCACCTCCCAACCATTCTAGTTTAAAGTCCCCTCAGTAGCCCTTGCTAATCTCCCTGCCAGGATATTGGTCCCCCTAGGATTCAAGTGTAACCAGTCCTTTTTGTACAGGTCACGCCTGCGCCAAAAGAGGTCCCAATGATCCAAAAACTTGACTCCCTGCCCCCTGCTCCAATCCCTCAGCCACGCATTTATCCTCCACCTCATCGCATTCCTACTCTCACTGTCGCGTGGCACAGGCAGTAATCCCGAGATTACTACCTTTGCAGTCCTTTTTCTCAACTCCCTTCCTAGCTCCCTATATTCTCCTTTCAGGGCCTCTTCCCTTTTCCTACCTATGTCATTGGTACCTATATGTACCACGACCTCTGGCTCTTCACCCTCCCACTTCAGGATATCTTGGACACGATCAGAAATATCCCGGACCCTGGCACCAGGGAGGCAAACTACCATCCGGGTCTCTGGACTGCGTCCACAGAATCACCTATCTGACCCCCTTACTATCGAGTCCCCTATCACAACTGCCCTCCTCTTCCTTTCCCTACCCTTCTGAGCTACAGGGCCGGACTGTGTGCCGGAGGCACGGCCACTGTCGCTTCCCCCAGGTAAGCTGTTCCCCCCAACAGTACTCAAACAGGAGTACCTATTGTCAAGGGGCACAGCCATCTGAAAACTTGATAGCAAAGCCATTTATGCCATCATCTAAATAATTGATATACAGCATAAAAAGAAGTTGTCCCAACACCAACCCCTGCGGAACACCACTAGTCACTGGCAGCCAACCAGAAAAGGATATTTTTTTCCCATTTACTGCCTCCTTCAAATCAGTCAGTGCTCTAACCATGCCAGTAACGTTTCCTATAATACCATGTACTCTTAATCTCTTAATCACTGGAGTAACTTTAAATTCCTGGGTGTCACTATCTCAGGCGACCTGTCTTGGACCCATCATATAAATGTAATTGCAAAGCATGACAGCACCTCTACTTCCTCAGGAGTGTGTGGCAAACTTGTATTGGGTTGTGGTGGAAAGTGTGCTGACTGGCCTGGTATGGAAACACCAATGCTTTTGAATGGAAAATTCCACCAAAGGTAGTGGTTTTGTCTCAGCACATCATGAAACATTGCCGTAGAAAAGCAATATCCATCATCAAAGATCCTTAGCACCTCTTTTCTCGCTGCTACCATCAGGTAGAAGATACAAGTACCTCAGGACTCCATCACGTTACTATCCCTCAGTCATCAGGGTCCTGAACAAAAGGGGATAGCTACACTCATTCTTTTCTGGTGTTCCCACTACCAATGGTCTCACTTTAAGGACTCTTTATCTTGTTGTTTCATGCACTCATTATTTACTGCTATTTATTTATATTTGCATTTGCATAGTTTGTTATCCACTGATCCTGTTTACAGTTACTGTTCTATAGATTTGCTAAGTATGCCCGCTGGAGAAAGAATCTCAGGGTTGTATGTGGTGACATTTATGTACTCTGATAATGAATTTTACTTTGAACTTTGAACTGATTATTTTGATATGAAATTGATGGCTTCGTGGGCAGGTTTGCAGAGGATACAAAGATAGGTGGAGCAGCGGGTAGTGTTGAGGAAGCAGGGTGTCTGCAGAAGGACTCAGGCAGATTGAGAGAATGAGCAAAGTGGCAGAAGGCATATAGTGTAGGGAAGTATATGGATGATAATGCACTTTGATAGAAGGAATAAAGGCGTGGACTTTTCTAAAGTGGAAAAAATTTAAAAATCTGTGGTGCAGAGGGACCTGGGAGCCCTTGTGCAAGGTTCCTGAAAGGTTAACTTGCAGATTGAGTTGGAGGTAAGCAAAGCAAATGCAATGTTGAATATTAGACACTAGAACTAGACACTAGAATACTACAGCACAGTACAGGCCCTTTGGCCCTCGATATTCTGCCGACCCATATATTCCTTAAACAAAAGTACTATACCCACACTACCCCGTAACCCTCTATTTTTCTTTCATCCATGTGCCTGTCCAAGAGGCTTTTAAATACCCCTAATGTTTTAGCCTCCACCACCATCCCTGGCAAGTCATTCCAGGCACCCACAACCCTCTGTGTAAAAAAACTTACCCCTGATGTCTCCTCTAAACTTCCCTCCCTTAATTTTGTACATATGCCCTCTGGTGTTTGCTGTTCGTGCCCTGGGAAACAAGTACTGGCTATCCACCCTATCTATGCCTATCACAATCTTGTAGACCTCTATCAAGTCTCCTCTCATCCTTCTACGCTCCAAAGAGAAGAGTCCCAGCTCTGCTAACCTTGCCTCATAAGACTTGTTTTCCAATCGAGGCAACATCCTGGTAAATCTCCTCTGCACCCTCTCCATAGCTTCCACATCCTTCCTATAATGAGGTGACCAGAACTGAACACAATGCTCGTGTGCTCACTAGAGATTTGTAGAGTTGCAACATGACCTCTCTACTCCTGAACTCAATCCCCCTATTAATGAAGCCTAGCATCCCATAGGCCTTCTTAACTATCCTATCAACCTGTGCAGCGACCTTGAGGGATGTATGGATTTGAACCCCAAGGTCCCTCTGTTCATCCACACTCTTAAGTAACCGACCATTAACTCAGCCTCCTGGTTTGTCCTTCCAAAATGCATCACCTTACACTTATCCGGATTGAGCTCCATCTGCCGCTTTTCTGCTCAACTCTGCATCCTGTCTACATCCTCTTGTAACCTTTGACAACCTACAGCTCCATCTGCAACTCCTCCAATCTTTGTTTCATCCACAAGCTTACTCACTCATCCTTCCGCCTCTTCATCCAGATCATTTATAAAAATCACAAAGAGCAGGGGTCCCAGGGCAGATCCTAGTGGCACTCCACTAGTCACCGACCTCCAGACAGAATACTTTCCTTCCACTACTACCTTCTGCTTTCTTCCTGTAAGCCAATTTTTTTATCCAAACAGCCAAGGTTCCACTGATCCCATGCCTCATGACTTTCTGGATGAGTCTCTCGTGGGGGACCTTGTCAAATGCCTTGCTAAAATCCATGTAGACCACATCTACTGCCCTACCCTCATCAATTTCTTTTGTTACCTCTTCAAAAAACTCAATTAGGCTTGTGAAGCACGACCTTCCCTTCACAAAGCCATGTTGACTATCCTTGAGTAGACTGTACTTCTCCAAGTGCTCGTAGATCCTATCCTTAAGAATCCTTTCCAATAGTTTGCAGACCACCGACGTAAGACTCACTGGTCTGTAGTTCCCAGGATTCTCCCTATTACCTTTTTTAAACAAGGGAACTACATTTGCCATTCTCCAATCCTCCGGCACCTCCCCTGCAGCCAAAGAGGATTCAAAGATCAGAGCTGCTGCTCCAGCGATCTCTTCTCTCACTTCCCACAGCAACCTGGAGTATATCACGTCCGGCCCTGGGGATTATCAATCTTGATGTTTTTAAGAAGATCCAACACTTCTTCTTCCTTAATCTCCACATTGTCCAACACACAAGCCTGTTCTATTTCGACCTCACCCTGATCAAGGTCCTTTTCGCTTGTGAATAATGAAGCAAGGTACTCATCCAGGACCTCCCCAACCTCCTCCACCTCCAGGCACATGTTGCCTTCTTTATCCTTTAGTGGCCCCACCTTCATTCCTGTCATCCTTCTGTTCTTCACATATGCATAGAACGCCTTGGGGTTCTCCTTAATCCTACATGCCAAGGCCTTCTCATGCCCCCTTCGAGCTCTCCTAAGTCCTTTCTTAAGCTCCTTCCTGGCTACCCTATATTTCTCATGAGCCCCTCCTGCTTCCTGCTTCTTATATCTAACATACGCTTCCTTCTTCTTCTTGACGAGTTGCCTCACGTGTTTTGTCAGCTACGGTTCCCTTTTCATACCATTTTTTTCTTGTTTCAGTGGGACAATCCTATCCTGAACCCAGCACAAGTGGTCCCTAAACTTCCTCCACATTACTTAGAACATAGAACATAGAATAGTACAGCACAGTACAGGCCCTTCGGCCCACAATGTTGTGCCGACCCTCAAACCTTGTCTACCATATAAGCCCCCACCTTAGATTCCTCCATATACCTATCTAGTAGTTTCTTAAACTTCACCAGTGTATCTGCCTCCACCACTGACTCAGGCACTGCATTCCACGCACCAACCACTCTCTGAGTAAAAAACCTTCCTCTAATATCCCCCTTGAACTTCCCACCCCTTACCTTAAAGCCATGTCCTCTTGTATTGACCAGTGGTGTCCTGGGGAAGAGGCGCTGGCTATCCGCTCTATTTATTCCTCTTATTATCTTGTACACCTCTATCATGTCTCCTCTCATCCTCCTTCTCTCCAAAGAGTAAAGTCCTAGCTCCCTTAATCTCTGATCATAATGCATACTTCCTAAACCAGGCAGCATCCTGGTAAATCTCCTCTGTACCTTTTCCAATGCTTCCACATCCTTCCTATAGTGAGGTGACCAGAACTGGACAAGTACTCCAAGTGTGGCCTAACCAGAGTTTTATAGAGCTGCATCATTACATCGCGACTCTTAAACTCTATCCCTCGACTTATGAAAGCTAACACCCCATAAGCTTTCTTAACTACCCTATCCACCTGTGAGGCAACTTTCAGGGATCTGTGGACATGTACCCCGAGATCCCTCTGCTCCCCCACACTACCAAGTATCCTGCTATTTACTTTGTACTCTGCCTTGGAGTTTGTCCTTCCAAAGTGTACCACCTCACACTTCTCCGGGTTGAACTCCATCTGCCACTTCTCAGCCCACTACTGCATCCTATCAATATCTCTCTGCAATCTTTGACAATCCTCTACACTATCTACAACACCACCAACCTTTGTGTCGTCTGCAAACTTGCCAACCCACCCTTCTACCCCCACATCCAGATCGTTAATAAAAATCATGAAAAGTAGAGGTCCCAGAACAGATCCTTGTGGGACACCACTAGTCACAATCTTCCAATCTGAATGTACTCCCTCCACCACCACCCTCTGCCTTCTGCAGGCAAGTCAATTCTGAATCCACCTGGCCAAACTTCCCTGGATCCCATGCCTTTTAACTTTCTGAATAAACCTACCGTGTGGAACCTTGTCAAATGCCTTACTAAAATCCATATAGATCACATCCACTGCACTACCGTCATCTATATGCCAGGTCACCTCATCAAAGAACTCTATCAGGCTTGTTAGACACGATCTGCCCTTCACAAAGCCATGCTGACTGTCCCTGATCAGACCATGATTCTCTAAATGCCTATAGATCCTATCTCTAAGAATCTTTTCCAACAGCTTTCCCACCACAGACATAAGGCTCACTGGTCTATAATTACCTGGACTATCCCTACTACCTTTTTTGAACAAGGGAATAACATTCGCCTCCCTCCAATCCTCCGGTACCATTCCCGTGGACAACGAGGACATAAAGGTCCTAGCCAGAGGCTCAGCAATCTCTCCTCTCGCCTCGTGGAGCAGCCTGGGGAATATTCCATCAGGCCCCAGGGACTTATCTGTCCTAATGTATTTTAACAACTCCAACACCTCCTCTCCCTTAATATCAACATGCTCCAGAACATCAACCTCACTCATATTGTCCTCACCATCATCAAGTTCCCTCTCATTGGTGAATACCGAAGAGAAGTATTCATTGAGGACCTCGCTCACTTCCACAGCCTCCAGGCATATCTTCCCACCTTTATCTCTAATCAGTCCTACCTTCACTCCTGTCATCCTTTTTTTCTTCACATAATTGAAGAATGCCTTGGGGTTTTCCTTTACCCTACTCGCCAAGGCCTTCTCATGCCCCCTTCTTGCTCTACTCAGCCCCTTCTTAAGCTCCTTTCTTGCTTCCCTATATTCCTCAATAGATCCATCTGATCCTTGCTTCCTAAACCTTATGTATGCTGCCTTCTTCCACCTGACTAGATTTTCCACCTCACTTGTCACCCATGGTTCCTTCACCTTTATCTTCCTCACCGGGACAAATTTATCCCTTACAAGAGATCTCTAAACATCGACCACATGTCCATAGTACATTTCCCTGCAAAAACATCATCCCAATTCACACCCGCAAGTTCTAGCTTATAGCCTCATAATTTGCCTTTCCCCAATTAAACATTTTCCTGTCCTCTCTGATTCTATCCTTTTCCATGCTAATGCTAAAGGCCAGGGAACGGTGGTCACTGTCCCCCAGATGCTCACCCACTGAGAGATCTGTGATCTGACCCGGTTCATTACCTAGTACTAGATCTAGTATGGCATTCCCCCTGGTCGGCCTGTCCACATACTGTGACAGGAATCCGTCCTGGACACACTTAACAAACTCTGCCCCATCTGAACCCTTGGAACTAATCAGGTGCCAATCAATATTAGGGAAGTTAAAGTCACCCATGATAACAACCCTGTTATTTTTGCACCTTTCCAAAATCTACCTCCCAATCTGCTCCTCTGTATCTCTACTGCTACCAGGGGCCCTATAGAATACTCCCAATAGAGTAACTGCTCCCTTCCTGTTCCTGACTTCCACCCATACTGACTCAAAAGAGGATCCTGCTACATTACCCACCCTTTCTGTAGCTGTAATAGTATCCCTGACCAGTAATGCCACCCCTCCTCCCCTTTTTCCGCCCTCTCTATCCCTTTTGAAGCACTGAAATCCAGGAATATTGAGAATCCATTCCTGCCCTGGTGCCAGCCAAGTCTCTGTAATGGCCACTACATCATAATTCCATGTATGTATCCAAGCGCTCAGTTCATCACCTTTGTTCCTGATGCTTCTTGCATTGAGGTACACACATTTCAGCCCTTCTACCTTACTGTCTTTACACTGTTTACTTCTGTGCTTTCACCCTTGAACATCTGTTTCCAATTTACTCTCGCTAGTTCCTGCTTCATCCTTTCATAGTTAGTCCTTCCCCAGTTAAGCACTTTCCCATTTTGTCTGTTTTTATTCTTTTCCATGGCTATGCTGAAGCTAAGGGAGTTGTGGTCATTCTCACCAAAATGCTCCCCCACCAAGAGATCTGCCACCTGACCAGGTTCATTATCCAGAACTAGATCCAGTATGGCCTCTCCTCTCGTCGGCCGGTTCACATACTGTGTCAGGAGTCCTTCTTGAACACACCTGACAAATTCAGCCCCATCTATCCCCCTTGCAGTCAGGAGGTGCCAGTCAATATGAGGGAAGTTGAAATCACCCCTAACTACAACCCTAGAAAAGCGAAGATATAATACTGAGGCTTTATAAAACATTGGTCAGACTGCACTTGAAGTATTGTGAGCAGTTTTAGGCCCCTTATCTAAGAAAAGATGTGTTGGCATTGGAGAGGGTCCTGAGGAGGTTCATGAGAATGATCCCAGGAATGAAAGGGTTAACATATGAGGAGCATTTGATGGCTCTGGACCTGGCTCGCTGAATTTTAGAAGAATGAGGGGGGAATCTCATTGAAACCTACTGAATATTAAGAGGCCTAGTTTGGATTTGGAAAGAATGTTTCCAATAGTGGGGGATTCTAGGATTAGAGGGCACAACCTCAGAAAAGAGGGATGTTCATTTAGAACAGAGGCGAGGTTGAGTTTCTTTTGCCAGAGGATGGTGAATCTGTGGAATTTATTTCCACAAATGGCTATGGAGGCCAAGTCATTGAGTATATCTAAAGTGGAGGTTGATAGGGTCTTGAGTTGTCAGGACGTCAAAGGTTATGTGGAGAAGGCGGGAGAATGGGGTTAAAGGGGATAATAAATCAGCCATGATAGAATGGCAGAGCAGACTCAATGGGTCAAATTGCCTAATTCTGCTCCTATCTCTTATGGCTTTATGCTCTTAACCCCACATCTACCCAATGTAACCCCTCATCCTCTGACATTTTCCAACGCACATCCGGACCTTCAAATCCATCCATTGCATACCTCACACACACAACTCACCAACACCACGTCTACCTACCAGACGATCCACCTTCATATCTATCCAATGTAACCCCTTGTCTCTGAACAACACACATCTCCATATTCCCGTTGAACTTGCTCATTAAATCATGTTGCTGTACCTTTAGTATCTTTTCTCAAGAAGTAATGTTTCAATGTGTCTGGGGTTTTGTTCTGCTGTCTTTTCTATTGCAGTGACTAATTGAAAAATGCGTCATTGCTTGGGAAGTACCATCTCACACTTTTCCTATGCTACATCGACGACTGCATTGGTGCTGCTTCCTGCACCCATGCTGAACTCACCGATTTCATCCTCTTTGCCTGCAACTTCCACCCTGCCATCAAATTCACCTGGTCCATTTCCGACATGTCCCTCCCCTTTCTCGATCTCCCTGTCTCCAGCTTCGGAGACAGCTTATCCACCGACGTCTATTACAAAGCCACGGACTCTCACAGCTATCTAGACTACACCTCATCCCACCCTAATACTTGTAAAAATGCCATCCCCTTTTCAGAATCAGAATCAGGTTTATTATCACCGACATGTGACGTAAAATTTGTTAACTTAGCAGCAGCAGTTCAATGCAATACATAATATAGAAAAAATTATAATAAATAAATAAGTAAATCAATTACATTATACGTATATTGAATAGATTAAAAATCATGCAAAAAACAGAAATACTATATAGCAAAAAAAAGTGAAGTAGTTTTCACAAGTTCAATGTTCATTTGGGAATCGAATGGCAGAGGGGAAGGAACTGTTCCTGAATCACTGAGTGTGTGCCTTCAGGCTTCTGTATCTCCTACCTGATGGTAACAGTGAAAAAAGGGAATGCCCTGGGTGCTGGAGGTCCTTAATAATGGACGCTGCCTTTCTGAGACACCGCTCCCTGAAGATGTCCTGGGTACTTTGTAAGCTAGTACCCAAGATGGAGCTGACTAGATTTACAATGCTCTGCAGCTTCTTTCGGTCCTGTGCAGTAGCCCCCCACCGCCCCCCATACCAGACAGTGATGCAGCCTGTCAGAATGCTCTCCACGGTACAACTAAAGAATTTTTTGAGTCTATTTGTTGACATACCAAATCTCTTCAAACTCCTAATGAAGTATAGCCACTCTCTTGCCTTCTTTATAACTGCATCGATATGTTGGGACCAGGTGAGATTCTCAGAGATCTTGACACCCAAGAACTTGAAACTGTTCACTCTCTTCACTTCTGATCCCTCTATGAGGATTGGTGTGTGTTCCTTCGTCTTAACCTTCGTGAGGTCCACAAACAGCTCTCTCGTCTTACTGACGTTGAGTGCCAGGCTGTTGCTCAATTCCTCCATCTACGCCGCATCTGCTCTCAGGTTGAGGCTTTTCATTCCAGAACAAAGAAGATGTCCTCCTTTTTCAAAGAAAGGGCTTCCCTTCCTCCACCATCAACGCTGCCCTCAACTGCATCTTTTCTGTTTCATGTACGTCTGGTCTTATCCCATCCACCCACCACCCTACCAGGGATAGGATTCCTCTTGTCCTCACCCACCACCCCACCAGGGATAGGATTCCTCTTGTCCTCACCCACCACCCCACCAGGGATAGGATTCCTCTTATCCCATCCACCCACCACCCCACCAGGGATAGGATTCCTCTTGTCCTCACCCACCACCCCACCAGGGATAGGATTCCTCTTATCCCATCCACCCACCACCCCACCAGGGATAGGATTCCTCTTATCCCATCCACCCACCACCCCACCAGGGATAGGATTCCTCTTGTCCTCACCCACCACCCCACCAGGGATAGGATTCCTCTTGTCCTCACCCACCACCCCACCAGGGATAGGATTCCTCTTGTCCTCACCCACCACCCCACCAGCCTCCGCATCCAGCACATAATTCTCTGAAACTTCCACCACCTCCAAGGGGATCCCACCACCAAGCACATCTTTCCTCCCCCCCCCCACTTTCTGCATTCCACAGGGATCACTCCCTACGTGACTCCCTTGTCCATTTGCCCCTCCCCACTGATCTCCCTTCTGGTAGTTATCCTTGCAAGCGGAACAGGTGCTACACCTTCCTCACTACCATCCAGGACCCTAAACTGTCCTTCCAGTGAGTCTGTTGGGATCATTTACTGTGTTCGGTGCTCCCAGTATGGCCTCCTGTACATTGGTGAGACCCGACGTAGATTGGGAGACCACTTCGCCAAGTATCTACGCTTCATCCACCAGAACGAGCGGGATCTCTAGTGGCCACTCATTTTAATTCCACATCCCATTCCCATTCCATTATGTCCATCCATGGCCTCTTCTACTGTCATGATGAGGCCACACTTAAGCTGTAGGAACAATACCTTATATTCCGTTTGGGTACTTCATACTTTATACTTTATTGTTGCCAAACAATTGATACTAGAACGCACAATCATCACAGTGATATTTGATTCTGCGCTTCACACTCCCTGGATTACAAATATTAAATATTAAAAATTGTAAAAATTAGTAAATATTAAAAATTTGAATTATAAATCATAAATAGAAAATAGAAAAATGGAAAGTAAGGTAGTGCAAAAAAAACAATAGGCAGGTCCGGATATTTGGAGGGTACGGCCTAGATCCGGGTCAGAATCCGTTCAGCAGTCTTATCACAGTTGGAAAGAAGCTGTTCCCAAATCTGGCCGTACGAGTCTTCAAGCTCTGAGCCTTCTCCCAGAGGGAAGAGGGACGAAAAGTGTGTTGGCTGGGTGGGTTGTGTCCTTGATTATCCTGGCAGCACTGCTCCGACAGCGTGCGGTGTAAAGTGAGTCCAAGGACAGAAGATTGGTTTGTGCGATGTGCTGCGCTGTGTTCACGATCTTCTGCTGCTTCTTTCGGTCTTGGACAGGACAACTTCCATACCAGGTTGTGATGCACCCTAGAAGAATGCTTTCTACGGTGCATCTATAAAAATTAGTGAGGGTTTTAGGGGACAGGCCAAATTTCTTTAGTTTTCTCAGGAGATAAAGGCGCTGGTGGGCCTTCTTTGCAGTGAACTCTGCTTGATTGGACCAAGTCAGGTCATTTGTGATATTGACCCCGAGGAACTTAAAGCTTTTGACCTGTTCCACTTGCGCACCACCAATGTAAATTGGGTCGTGCCGTCTGCTACTCCTTCTGAAGTCAACAACCAATTCCTTTGTCTTGCTGACGTCGAGGGATAGGTTATTGTCTTCGCACCATGCCACCAGGTTCTTAATTTCCCCTATGTACTCAAACTCATCATTACCGGAGATACGGCCTACAATTGTTGTGTCATCAGCAAACTTACATATTGAGTTTGATGGAATCTTGGCGACACAATCATGGGAGTACAGTGAGTACAGCAGGGGGCTGAGTACACAGCCTTGTGACAAGCTCTCCTCTCAGAGTGATTGTAGAGGAGAGCTTGTCCCCTATTTTTACAGCCTGGGTCCTGTCTGTGAGGAAGTTGAAGATCCAGCTGCAGCTCTGAGTGCTGAGGCCCAGGTTCCAGAGCTTAGGAATCAGTTTATTTGGAATGAAGGCAGAGCTGTAGTCAATGAAAAGGAGCCTTACGTATGCGTCTTTATTCTCCAGGTGTTCTAAGGAGGAATGTAGGGCCAGAGAGATGGCATCTGCCGTTGACCTGTTGTTCCGGTAGGCGAATTGCAAAGCATCGAGGTTGATCGATAGGCTGTACCATAACCAATCTCTTGAAGCACTTCATAACAATTGATGTCAGAGCCACAGGTCGATAGTCATTCAGGCATGCCACCTTGCTCTTCTTTGGCACTGGGGTTATCGTTGCCTTCTTAAGACATGAGGGGATCTTAGACTGAAGCAAGGAGCAGTTGAAGATGTCAGCAAACACTCCAGCTAGCTCGCTTGCACAGGCCCGTAGAACTCGTCCTGGGACGCCATCTGGGCCCATCACCTTCCTTGGATTTATCTTCAGGAAGGTCCTTCTAACGTCCTCCTCGGTGACGATGAATCTGGATGCCACCAGGTCCGGTTCATCTGGGGGGAGCGGGACGCTCCACTTCTGTTCGAATCTTGCGTAGAATACGTTAAGTTACATTGAGTCCTGATTAAGGGTTCCGGCCCGAAACTTTGATCATTTCCATGGATGCTGCCCGACCTTGCTGAGTTCCTCCAACATGTTGTGAGTGTTGCCATGAACATCAATTTCTCAAACATCCAGTAATGGCCCCCACCCCCCCTCCCCCACCATTTCCCATCCCCTTTTCCCTCTCTCACCTCATCTCACCAATTAACTTCCCAGCTCTTTACTTCATCCCTCTCCCTCCAGGTTTCACCGATCACCTGGTGTTTCTCTCTCCACTACCCCACCTTTTAAACCTATTCCTCAGCTTTTTTCTCCAGTCCTGCTGGGTTTCGGCCTGAAACGCCGACTGTACTTTTTTGCCATAGATGCTGCCCGGCCTGCTGAGTTCCTCCAGCATTTTGTGTGTTGCTCGGATTTCCAGCATCTGCAGATGCTCTCTTGTTATTGCTTGGGAATTGTTTACAATGATGTAAGAGGATTAAAAATGCTTTAGAAAGAGAATGAATTTGGGTTGTATAATGCCTTACACATGTAAATACAATTCACAAACATCTGCATATTCATTTCTGACTCCTGTGCACATATACAGTGGCTTTCAGTTAACTGGACCATCAGTTAATTGGGGCAATCAATTAATTGGGACAACTCTTAAAGAATAAAAACCGAATGGGAAAAATAGTCAGGATTCCCGTCGTTTATTTGGGACACTTTGCCATTTGTTACTGTTAAACGGTGTCTGACTAGTGTCAGTCCTGTGCTGCCATGTGCTGTTAGACACCACACTGTGCATCATACAGTTTTTAAATAGCATTAGTTACATGTGTTTATGTTCAAAAAGCAATGATTTTTGTCACTGTATTTAAAGTATGATAGTAGCTGGTAATTTGAATCTGAATCGGAATTGAATATCACCTTCTCCAGTATTAACTGGGGTTACTTTAGTGTGAAAAGTGTAGAGAATTTTTGAAGTGATTTCAGGGAGAGCTTTATGAACGAGAGTATGGATAGCCCTACTAAAGAAGGGCAGTGTTTAGGGAATGTAGCTGGGCCAAGTGCAGTGGATTTTGGAGATGGTGATGATGTTTGTGTTAATATGGTAGTTTTTAGAAATGTGCACAAATTAAGGTCCTGAATTGGGGGAGGTTCAATTTCTAAATCACAAGACAGAAATCACAAGAAAGCAAAAGGAGAAATAATAGGTCCAATATTCTCATTTAAGTATGAAAACTAAAGGTGTCAAGTCCACATAAGCCTAAATGTCAAGGGGTGAATTAGTGACATGGGAAGAATTGAAGAAAGTGAAGGGGGTACTTTGAAAAAGAAATTACGAGGGCAAAGAGGGACACAAAATATCACTGGCATATATTTCAGGAAGATTGCAAAGCATTCTACAAGTGTATAGAAATAAGCAGGAAAGTAGTGGGTCCATTCGATACCAGAACAGGAGAACACAGGAGAAGTTTTGAGTGGATAATTATCATCAGTATTCACTAAGAGGAAGGAACCATGGAATTCTAGAACGTGTTTTCTTAAAAATGAGGACTAGTTAGATTTATTACTGGTTTAAAGATAGATAAATTGATGAGATATATCCCAGGTTACCTTAGGATGCAAGGGAGGAGATTGCTGGGGCCTACCAAAGACATTTAAATCTTCACTGACTACAGAGGTGTCAGATGTCTGGAGGACAGGAAAACGGGCCTTTGTTTTCAGAAGAGCAGCAGGAATAAACTGGGAATTATAGGCCTGTGAGGATAGCACCAGTTATTGGAATAATTACTAAAACTAAATATACTGATGTGGGCAATATAGTTTACATGGAATTCAGAAAGAGCTTTGACAGGGTTCAAAGGGATAGAATCCAGGAATCTAGGGCAATTTGGGAACTGGGATTCAAAATCGGCTTGGCAGGAGAAGGCAGAGTTGATGGTGGAGGGTTGTTTAGCTACTGGACTCATAATAATGGTGTACCACAAAGAACTGTTTTAAAACTTTTCTTGTATAGATTAATAATCTGAATATGAATGTAGGACATCTGATTAGTAAATTTGCAGAATATTACTGAAACCTGCGGTTTTGCTATTGATCATTTGTTCAGATGGGAAGAGCAATGGTAGATGGGACTCAAACCTGATTTGAGTGAAATGCAAGGACATGGTAGCACCATTGGGAATATAGATGAATGGAGGGATTTTGGTATGCAAGTTGTAAACACAAAATAATCTGCAGATGCTGGGGTCAAAGCAACCCTCACAACACGCTGGAGGAACTCAGCAGGTCAGACAGCATCCGTGGAAAAGATCAGTCGACATTTCTGGCCAGAACCCTTCGTCAGGACTGTAGGGGGAAGGGGCAGAGGCCCTATAAAGAAGGTGGGGGGAGGGTGGGAAGGAGAAGGCAGGTAGGTTCCAAGTGAAAAACCATAAAGGGGTGGGGGAAAGGAGGCAGGGAGGTGATAGGCAGGAAAGGTGAAGAAGAGATAGGGGAAAACACAATGGGTAGTAGAAGGAGGCGGAACTATGAAGGAGGTGATAGGCAGCTGGGGGAGGGGGCAGAGTGACATAGGGATAGAGGAAAGGAGGGGGAGTGAATTACTGGAAGTTGGAGAATTCTATGTTCATACCAAGGGGCTAGAGACTACCTAGACGGTATATGAGGTGCTGCTCTTCCAACCTGAGCTTAGCCTCATCATGGCAGTAGAGGAGGCCATGTATGGACATATCTGAATGGGAGTGGGAAGCAGAGTTGAAGTGGGTGGCTACTGGGAGATCCTGTCTGTTGTGACGGACAGAGCGGAGGTGCTCAATGAAGCGGTCCCCCAGTCTGCGTCAGGTTTCACCGATGTAGGGGAGGCTGCACCGGGAGCACTGGATGCAATAGATGACCCCAACAGACTCACAAGTGAAGTGTTGCCTCACTTGGAAGGACTGTTTGGGGCCCTGAATGGTGGCAAGAGAGGAGATATAAGGACAGGTGTAGCACTTCTACAAGCCAACTGACTCTCATAACTACCTCAACTATACCTCTTCCCACCCCGCCACATGCAAAAATGCCATTCCCTATTCCCAGTTCCTCCGGCTCCGCCGCACCTGCTCCGAGGATGAGGTTTTCCGTTCCAGGACATCTGAAATGTCCTCTTTCTTTAAGGATCGTGGTTTCCCTTCTGCTGTTATCAATGATGCCCTCACCCGTATCTCCCCCATTTCCCGCAATTCGACTCTCACTCCATCCTCCCGCCACCACAACAGGGACAGAGTTCCCCTTGTATCACCTACCACCCCACCAGCCTCCGGATCCAGCGCATTATCCTCCACAACTTCCACCACCTTCAACAGGACCCCACCACTAAGAACATCTTTCCCTCACCACCCCTCTCTGCTTTCCGCAGGGATCGGTCCCTCCACGACTCCCCGGTCCACACGTCCCTCCCCACGGATCTCCCACCCGGCACTTATCCCTGTAAGCGCACGTACTACACCTGTCCTTATACCTCCTCGCTTGCCACCATTCAGGGCCCCAAACAGTCCTTCCAAGTGAGGCCACACTTCACTTGTGAGTCTGTTGGGGTCATCTATTGCATCCGGTGCTCCTGGTGCAGCCTCCTCTACATCGGTGAAACCCGATGCAGATTGGGGGACCGCCTCGTCGAGCACCTCCGCTCCGTCCACCGAAACAGACAGGATCCCCCAGTAGCCACCCACTTCAACTCTGCTTCCCACTCCCATTCAGATATGTCCATACATGACCTCCTCTACTGCCATGATGAGGCTAAACTCAGGTTGGAGGAGCAACACCTCATATACCGTCTAGGTAGTCTCTAGCCCCTTGGAATTCTCCAACTTCTGGTAATTCCCTCCCCTTCCCTTCCCCTATCCCTATGTCACTCTGCCCCCTCCCCCAGCTGCCTATCACCTCCCTCTTGGTTCCGTCTCCTTCTACTACCTATTGTGTTTTCCCCTATTCTTTCTTCACCTTTCCTGCCTATCCCCTCCCCCACCCCTTCCCCCACCCCTTTATCTTTCCCCTTACTGGTTTTTCACCTGGAACCTACCAGCCTTCTCCTTCCCACCCTCCCCCCCACCTTCTTTATAGGGCCTCTGCCCCTTCCCCTGCAGTCCTGACGAAGGGTTCCAGCCTGAAACATCGAGCGATCTTTTCCACGGATGCTGCCCAACCTGCCGAGTTCCTCCAGCGTGTTGGGAGTGTTGGTACGCAAGTTCAAGCATTGCTGAAGGTGGCAGTACCGGGGGAGAGGAAACAAGGCACTTGTGTTTTTTTTACGGTGGTATAAAATACAAGACCAAATTGATTATTCTACAACTGTAAAAATCAGTGGTTAGGCCACTACAGTGTAGTCATAGTCATAATCATAGTCATACTTTATTGATCCCGGGGGAAATTGGTTTTCATTACAGTTACACCATAAATAATAAATAGTAATAAAACCATAAATAGTTAAATAGTAATATGTAAATTATGCCAGTAAATTATGAAATAAATCCAGGACCAGCCTATTGGCTCAGGGTGTCTGACCCTCCAAGGGAGGAGTTGTAAAGTTTGATGGCTACAGGCAGGAATGACTTCCTATGACGCTCTGTGTTGCATCTCGGTGGAATGACTCTGGCTGAATGTACTCCTGTGCCCACCCAATACATTATGTAGTGGATGGGAGACATTGACCAAGATGGCATACAACTTAGACAGCATCCTCTTTTCAGACACCACCATCAGAGAGTCCAGTTCCATCCCTACAACATCACTGGCCTTACGAATGAGTTTGTTGATTCTGTTGGTATCTGCTACCCTCAGCCTGCTGCCCCAGCACACAACAGCAAACATGATAGCACTGGCCACCACAGACTCGTAGAACTTCCTCAGCATCGTCCGGCAGATGTTAAAGGACCTCCGTCTCCTCAGAAATAGAGATGGCTCTGACCCTTCTTGTAGACAGCCTCAGTGTTCTTTGACCAGTCCAGTTTATTGTCAATTCGTATCCCCAGGTATTTGTAATCCTCCACCATGTCCACCCTGACCCCCTGGATGGAAGCAGGGGTCACTGGTACCTTAGCTCTCCTCAGGTCTACCACTAGCTCCTTAATCTTTTTCACATTAAGCTGCAGATAATTCTGCTCACACCATGTGACAAAGTTTCCTACCATAGCCCTGTACTCAACCTCATCTCCCTTGCTGATGCATCCAACTATGGCAGAGTCATCTGAAAACTTCTGAAGATGACAAGACTCTGTGCAGTAGTTGAAGTCCGAGGTGTAAATGGTGAAGAGAAAGGGAGACAAGACAGTCCCCTGTGGAGCCCCAGTGCTGCAAGCACATGTACTGTGGTCTGCCAGTCAGGTAATCAAGAATCCATGACACCAGGAAAACATCCACCTGCATTGCTGTCAGCTTCTCCCCCAGCAGAGCAGGGCAGATGGTGTTGAATGCACTGGAGATGTCAAAAAACATGACCCTCACAGTGCTCGCTGGCTTGTCCAGGTGGGCGTAGACACGATTCAGCAGGTAGACGATGGCATCCTCAACTCCTAGTCGGGGCTGGTAGGCAAACTAGAGGGGATCTAAGTGTGGCCTGACCATAGGCTGGAGCAGCTGCAGAACAAGTCTCTCCAGGGTCTTCATGATGTGGGAGGTCAATGCCACCGGTCTGTAGTCATTGAGGCCGCTGGGGCGCAGCATCTTTGGCACAGGGACGAAGCAGGACGTCTTCCACAGCACAGGAAACCTCCAGAGCCTCAGGCTCAGGTTGAATACATGGCAAAGTACTCCACATAGCTGAGGGGCACAGGCTTTGAACACCCTGGTACTGACACCATCCGGTCCTGTAGCCTTGCTTGGATTGAGACGTTTCAGCTGTCTTCTCACCTGTTCAGTTGGGTTGGGATTGGAGAGGGTGAAAAGGAGATTCACCAGGATCCTTCCTTGGATCAGACAGTTCAGTTATGAAGAGAGACTGGATAGGTTTGAAGTGGAGGTGATAGAGGAGGCCTTGACAGAGGCTTGCAAAATTATGAGGGGCATAGAGGGGGTAAATAGTAGGTAATGTTTCCCAACAGCAGAAGTGACCAAAATTGGAAGACTTAAGCTCAGGGTAAAGGTTTGGAAGGGATCCAGCCAAGAACTGAGGAAGAAGGTGTTTAGAATCAGGAACGTTCTGCCCAAGTGGATGGTGGCAGTAGATATTGAGACAAGCATTGGAATTACCAAGGCATAGGATGCTTCGGACAATTGCTGGTAATTGAGGTTAGTGTTGGTGGTACTTAATTGTCAGCATAGATGTACGGGTTGAAGAGCCTGCTGTGTGACAGTGAGGATTGTTTATGTTGACAAGATCTTTATAAATTCAACACTTGATAAGCCACCATGGTCTGTACACATTATCCAACTGGTGTATACAAAATAATGTGACTCTGGTAACTTCACTTTCAATTGGAATCAAATTCCCCAAGACTTTCTTTGTGATTTCCTGTCAGATTATGCTGGGAATAATATTTCCGCCTACAATACTTCTACTGGATTTTAAAAGCAGTGATGATTTATCCTATGAAGCATCCGGTGACGGTGATCCGGGGAAGGAGAAGGAGGAGGACAATGTGAGTAATAGATGGAAAGGTAAGTGGGATCTGGAAAGAGAATGTGGTGGGGTGCAGAGTCATGGGATGTGTGGCTGGAGATTGAAGGTCAGAAGATTGGTGGTTGGTTGGGGGAGGAGTGGAAAACCGGATTAACCAGACTGGGAAATTCAAAGTAATCAATTTTAAATTAGAGAAGGTGAGATTGCAGAAGTGAGTGTGGGCCTGTGACTCACTCCTTGACCCACATCTTGTTTTAGGATGCCAACAACGAGGCTGTTTCCAAAAAAGGAGATGAAGAAGATGGAGTGGAAAATCACCAGAGTATCCCAATTGGAAGGAAGATTTATGAGTTCTACAATGCACCAATTGTTAAATTCTGGTTCCACACGGTAAGATCCTGAGGGGGTGAAATCTGCCCGTGCCTCCGTGACCATGTAATCACCCTCAAGCTCTCAAGTGCTTTCATTTACAGATGGCGTATCTCGCCTACTTGCTGCTCTACAACTATGTAATTCTGGTGAAGATGGAGAGTTTGCCTTCAATTCCAGAATGGATTCTCATCTCATATATTTTAATGCTGGCGATTGAGAAAATCCGAGAGGTAAGAAGCTCAGATAAATCAATAACTTTTACCTTTCACCAAGGCTGCAGTCAAATATCTGGCAACACATATCAAAGTTGCTGGTGAACACAGCAGGCCAGGCAGCATCTCTAGAAAGAGGTACAGTTGAGGTTTCGGGCCGAGACCCTTCGTCAGGACTAACTGAAAGAAGAGCTAGTAAGAGATTTGAAAGTGGGAGGGGGAGATCCAAAATGATAGGAGACAGGAGGGGAAGGGATAGAGTCAAGAGCTGGACAGTTGATTGGCAAAAGGGATATGAGAGAATATATATATATATATATATATATAAATAAATAACGGATGGGGTATGAGGGGGAGGTGGGGCATTAATGGAAGTTTGAGAAGTCGATGTTCATGCCATCAGGTTGGAGGATACCCAGACAGAATATAAGGCGTTGCTCCTCCAACCTGAGTGTGGCTTCATCTTTACAGTAGAGGAGGCCATGGATAGACATATCAGAATGGGAGTGGGACGTGGAATTAAAATGTGTGGCCACTGGGATCTGTAATGCCACGAGAGGGAGGGCTTTCATCCAAGTGCATTGAATAGAATGGTGCAGATAGAGATTTTGATAGTGTGAAGATAGTGGGCCGAAGGACCTATTTCTGTGCTGTGTGTCAATGACTACAAAATGGGGGAAGGTCACTAACCTTGAAGATGGGTCACTGGTTCCTTAAAAGGCTATAAGCTCCAAGAAAGGGCCAATTACTATAAAGGGTGAGGAGAGGGAAGGAGGAGTGGCAGGGTGGGAGGAAGGGAGGGAGGGAGGAGGAAGAGAGGGAGGGGTGGGAGAGAGAGAGACGGACAGCTAAACAGAGAGACAGACAGGCTGAGGCAGACAGAGATAGAAAGAGAGAGGGAAAGAGACAGACAGAGGGGGAGGGGGAGAGAGAGTGAGAGACAGGCAGACATAGAGAGAGAGGGAAAGACTGACACAGGGATGTGATTGGTCGGGTACCAGAGGGGATGACCCTGACTGTGGGCTGTGGACCAAGGTCACCACCCTACTAGACTTCACTGTTCACCAACAGTATGGCTCAGAAGCCATTGATCAATGTGGCTGATGCATTGCTGCTCCCTCTCCCTGCCACTGTGTATTGCCCAGTTCCTCCTCCAAACGTGGCTGTCTGTCACAGTAAACAGGAACCTGCACAGAGGTAATATATTTGTCACTAGTGGGAGGTGGTGAAGTCAAATATGAGCCTGCTGCACCATTCAATATGATTAAGTTCTTGCTTTCTCTTTAGCTTCTTCATTAACACTGCAGTCTGTTCTTGCTAATTTATTCATCTTTGATTTAGATCTTAATGTCAGAACCAAGTAAACTGAGGCAGAAAGTAAAGGTCTGGATGCAGGAATACTGGAATGTCACTGACATGGTGGCCATCACCATCTTTAGCTGTGGTGTGTTGCTGCGTTTCCAGAATGAGCCCTACATGAGCTATGGACGGGTCATCTACTGTGTGGATATCATCATCTGGTACATCCGTGTCCTTGACATCTTCGGTGTCAACAAATACCTGGGGCCTTACGTCATGATGATTGGCAAGATGGTGAGTGGGCTTGTGTACCAAGGTCCCAAGCTCTAGCACTGCTATGCATTCCATGGAAGTTAAAATCAAATAAAGGTCAGAGTTTTGATGTATAACATGTGAAGGAACAATGTGTTCTCACTCCTGTTGTGATCCAAGTCTTTCAGTGAGGCCTTCTTTCACATGGTAGGTTGATTCAGAAGATAAAGATGCATGGGATCCAGGGTAAATTGCAAGGATGGATTTGGAACTGTCTTGTCCATGAAAGACAGAGACTGGGGGGAAAGGTTGATAATTTGGCCGGAGGTGGTTACCAGTGGTGTTATACAGGAATCAGTGCTGGGATTGTGACCAGTGGTGTTCCATGAGGATCGGTGCTGGGATCGTGACCAGTGGTGTTCCACGACGATCGGCCTGGGATTGTGTCCAGTGATGTTATACAGGAATCAGTGTTGGGATCGTGACCAGTGCTGTCCACAAGGATCAGTGCCGGGATCGTGACCAGGGGTGTTCCATGAGGATCAGTGCTGGGATCGTGACCAGTGGTTTTCCACGGGCATCGGGCTGGGATTGTGACCAGTGGTGTTCCACGGGAATCAGTGCTGGGATCGTGACCAGTGGTGTTCCACGGGAATCAGTGCTGGGATCGTGACCAGTGGTGTTATATGGGAATCAGTGCTGGGATTGTGACCAGTGGTGTTATACGGGAATCAGTGCTGGGATCGTGACCAGTGGTGTTCCACGAGGATCGGTGCTGGGATTGTGACCAGTGGTGTTCCACGAGGATCGGTGCTGGGATCGTGACCAGTGGTGTTATACGGGAATCAGTGCTGGGATTGTGACCAGTGGTGTTCCACGGGCATCGGGCTGGGATTGTGACCAGTGGTGTTATACGGGAATCAGTGCTGGGATCGTGGCCAGTGGTGTTCCACGAGGATCGGGCTGGGATTGTGACTAGTGGTGTTATACGGGAATCAGTGCTGGGATCGTGACTAGTGGTGTTATATGGGAATCAGTGCTGGGATCGTGACCAGTGGTGTTATACGGGAATCAGTGCTGGGATCGTGACCAGTGGTGTTCCACGAGGATCGGGCTGGGATCGTGACCAGTGGTGTTCCACGAGGATCGGTGCTGGGATCGTGACCAGTGGTGTTATACGGGAATCAGTGCTGGGATCGTGACCAGTGGTGTTATACGGGAATCAGTGCTGGGATCGTGACCAGTGGTGTTCCACAAGGATCAGTACTGGGATCGTGACCAGTGGTGTTATACGGGAATCAGTGCTGGGATCGTGACTAGTGGTGTTATACGGGAATCAGTGCTGGGATCGTGACCAGTGGTGTTATACGGGAATCAGTGCTGGGATCGTGACCAGTGGTGTTCCACGAGGATCGGGCTGGGATCGTGACCAGTGGTGTTATACGGGAATCAGTGCCGGGATCGTGACCAGTGGTGTTATACGGGAATCAGTGCTGGGATCGTGACCAGTGGTGTTCCACAAGGATCAGTACTGGGATCGTGACCAGTGGTGTTATACGGGAATCAGTGCTGGGATCGTGACCAGTGGTGTTCCACAAGGATCAGTACTGGGATCGTGACCAGTGGTGTTATACGGGAATCAGTGCTGGGATCGTGACCAGTGGTGTTCCACAAGGATCAGTACTGGGATCGTGACCAGTGGTGTTATACGGGAATCAGTGCTGGGATCGTGGCCAGGGGTGTTCCACGAGGATCGGGCTGGGATCGTGACCAGTGATGTTCCACGAGGATCGGGCTGGGATCGTGACCAGTGGTGTTCCACGAGGATCGGGCTGGGATCGTGACCAGTGATGTTCCACGAGGATCGGTGCTGGGATTGTGACCAGTGGTGTTATACGGGAATCAGTGCCGGGATCGTGACCAGTGGTGTTCCATGAGGATCGGGCTGGGATCATGACCAGTGGTGTTCCACAGGCATCGGTGCCGGGATCGTGACCAGTGGTGTTCCACAGGCATCGGGCTGGGATCATGACCAGTGGTGTTCCACGGGAATCAGTGCTGGGATCGTGACCAGTGATGTTCCACGAGGATCGGGCTGGGATCATGACCAGTGGTGTTATAGGGGAATCAGTGCTGGGATCGTGACCAGTGGTTTTCCACAAAGACCTCTTGTTTGTTTGTGATATATTTTAGATGAAAACCAATTTTTTTTAAGAGAACTAGAACATAAAAGCAAGAATGTCATGCTAAGGCTTTTTAAGGCCTTATTGATGAGACCGCACTTGGAATGATTGTGAATAGTTTTGGGCCCTTATCTGAGATGTCCTGACACAGAAGAGGGTCCAGAGTAGGTTCATGAGAATGATCCCAGAAATGTAAGGGTTAACATATTACTATTTAATTATTTATGGGTTTATATTGCTATATTTATACTCTATTCTTTGTTGGTGCAACTGTAACAAAAACCAATTTCCCTCGGTATCAATAAAGTATGACTATGACTATATGAGAAGCGTTTTTTACCTCTGATCTTGTACTGACTCGAGTTTAGAAGAATGGGATGTGGATTTCATTGAACCTATAGAATATTGAAAGGTCTAGATAGAGCGGACGTGGAGAAGATGTTCCGTCTGGTGGGAGAGTCTAGGACCAGAGAGCATAGCCTCAGAATACAGGGATGTCCATTTAGAACTGAAGTGTGGAGCAATGTCTTCAGCCAGAGGGTGGCGAATCAGTGGAATTCATTACCACTGACAGCTGTGGAGGCCAAGTCACTGAGAATATTTAAAGCAGACGTTGATAGTTTCTTGATTAGTCAGTGTGTCAAAAATTACAGTGAGAAGGCAGGAGAATGGGATTGAGAGGGATAGTAAATCAGACAAGATGGAATGGCAAGCAGACTCAGTGGGCCAAATGGCGTAATTCTGCTTTTATGCCTATGGTCTGAAATGTGGATTAGTGGATTAGCCAATTGTGAATGACACCAAGATTGGTGCAGTTATGGATAATGTAAAGTACCATCAGAGAATACATTGGGATAGAGGTCAGGTACAGGTGTATAGGCAGAGAATTGGCAGGTGGATCTTAATCAGGGTAAGTTTGAGGAGTTGCACTTTGGGAGGTCAAATGGAAGGAGAAAGAGCCCATTCGAACATAAAGGTACAGGAGAATCTTGGGGTCCAGGTCCATAGAGGACACCTTCTGAGGTTGGGAGGGGAGTTTAAAGCTGATGTGAGGGACAAATGTTTTACGCAGAGAATGGTAGTGTCTAGAATAGGTTATCGAAGTTAGTAAAATGAGGTTGTTTTAGGTAAACAATTTAATAAGAAGAAATGGGTGATACAGGGAGGAGGATGTTTCAGATAAATCAGTACCAAGATCAACACAACATCATGGGCCAAATGGCCTGAATGGTATTGTGCTGTTCTGTGTCCTGTTTTCTTCGAGGAACAGACACTCTCGTCCGAGGGAATTGATAGAAAATAAGTCACAGTGAAAATCAGTGGAGCAGAGGATTGTTCTGGAGGCTAACGTAGAGACAATGGGCAGAAGATGCTACCCCCACCATCCCCTATCATTTCTCTGCCTTAAGACAATAGGGAAGGAGAACTGTTTTCTAATACCGTCAGCTCACCCATCATTCTCTCCTGCACTACCACCCACTTTCCTACTTCCTTAGATGAAGTCCCACATCCTCATTTTCAAATCCCTTTTGTGGTCTTGTTCTGCCTAATTTTTGTGCAGCCATGTCATACAGTCCCCAGTCCCTGGAATACTCCAAGTTCCCTTGTTTCTCTCCATTATTTGTCAGCTTTTTGCCTCAGCACCTCAGTGTTTGGGCTATATATACACTTAGTCGGTGTCTGTGTTGTGTGTCCTATTTGCTGCCTTGTCTTGGGAAGTATTTTTGAAGAGCGCCACACTATAACTGGAGTGTGAACCTCTGGATCTCTGTCCCTGAGGGATCAGCATCCCAGCAGGTTATCAGCAGTGATTTGGGTTTAGTTTTGGACAGATGGATCTTACAGCATTGAGTCTGGGGGGAGGGGTGTGGACATATATGAATTACATGTCTGGGCTGATATGGAATATTGGGGGAAAGTGAAGTGGCCAAGCAGTTAATGGTAGCTTTTTATTTCCTCATGTTCCAAGTAAACTCTGAAAGATTGACTGACCAAATAATGTGAGAAGTGACCCCTAATGGGAAGTCTCAGGGAGTGTGTAGTGTATTCCCTTTTCCACATTCCAATATCTACTGTCTCCAATCTTCACATGTACTTCTTGTTATTAATGACCCCCTGGTGACATTCCATGTGACATTCTCTGACAGTAGCATAGTCTTTGATTAAATATTCAATAGACAAGTAAAATACATAAGAAACTCAAGAAGTGCCTCTGAAAGTAACCAACCATCTGTTTAAACTGGGTTAGATGAGTAAATTCACTGTTCAATATTAAACAATGCAGAATTTCCCAAAGGCATTTTATGGATTTGATTTTAATTCAATTAATTCAAAACAAACTGTTGCTCCATCTGGCCTTGTTTTGCATTTCAGAAAAAAAAGCCCTTTGAAGGATTCATGTGCTGTTTTTCTTGGCTCGCTGGGCTTGGAAATAAATTCAGCAAAAATCTTCACTTGTACATTTCAAATAGAACTTAACTGTCTCTCATGTGACCAAGCTTCCCACTTGCTTTCAGAAATGCCGTAGGACCCATGGGACAAGTACCATGTGAATGTGTTTTCCATGTCTCTGAACTTACACTCCCCCATGAGGTCAGCGTTGATCATGGATGTTGTGCCCCAGCTGCCTACGTGACACACAGGCCAGGGCAGTACAATACTGGAGAGTGAGCTCATGCAGAGGGCTTCCCCTCTCCACACAGCTGATGAATCCAACGCAACGATAGAGACCAATACAGTTTGACTCCTGCAGCAGCTCAAGAGTTGTCTGTCAGTGTTGAACTCAACATAGGACTGCTTAGAGACTCCAGCTCTGTATTTTTCCCTTGGGGTTTACTCCTGAAGCCTTCCCCATGAAAGAGTATGGCTGCAAGGCAATAGAGGTTTTAGATCAGAATTTTCCTTCTCCTAGTTGAGCTGCCAAACTCCATCTGCTGAAGTGACTGATTTTAAGGCACCAGTAACCTGCTTTTGTCCCTTCTCCTGTTAGTAGAAACGGTTCCAGTGGCCTAAGTAGCTAAGCCACACATGACGGCCAGGAGCTGGACTTGGTTGACAGAGGCTATTTGAGATGCATTTGAGGAGCATTTAATAAGGAGTGCTTTTTACCACCCCCGGGCTATGACAACTTTAAGAAGCCTTACCCCATAACTTTATATAACACACCAGAAATGATCACACTCCCTTTCTCCGCTCTGTAATATACTGAATGTTATGTTCAGGATATAAACATGCAGGAGTGATCAAACATCATACACGATCATTAACTAGCTTGTGGTCAACATTCCAACAGGTAGCATGAGTGATCACCAGACTTGCAGTGCCTCTCCGTGGTTTGGTGTGAGGTGTTGGGCTGTGAATTCAGTATTGGATGGCAGATATACACTGACCATTCCCCCGAGTATTTCAAAGTTCAAAGTAAAATTTATTATCAGAGTACATGCATGTCACCATATACAACCCTGAGATTATTTTCTTGTGGGCATACTCAACAAATCTATAGAATAGTAACTGTAAACAGGATCAATGAAACAACAAGAGCATAGAAGACAACAACTGCAAATGCAAATATAAATAAATAACTATAAATAGAGCACAAAATAACAAGATAGAGTCCTTATAGTGAAATGTTGTGTGAACATCTCATTAGATGAGTGTAATTATCCCCTTTTGTTCAAGACCCTAATGGTTGAGGGGTAGTAACTGTTCTTGAACCTGGTAGTACAAGTCCTGACACTCTTGTGCCTTCTACCTGATGGCAGTGTGAGAAAAGAAGACAGTCTGGGAGTTGAGGAACTTTGATAATGGATGCTGCTTTCCTATGACAGCGTTTCACGTAGATGTGCTCAATCGTTAGGAGGGTTTTACCCATGATGTATTTGGTCGAATCCATTACTATTTGTAGGATTTTCTGCTCAAAGGTATTGGTGTTCCCATACTAGGCTGTAATGCAACCAGTCAATTCACTTCCTATCTTCCTACCACATATCTATAGAAGTTTGTTAAGGTTTTTGATGTCATGTCAAATCTCTGTAGCCTTCTAAGGAAGTAGAGGTGCTTTCTTTGCAATTACATTTATATGATGGGTCTAGCACAGGTCATCTGAGATAGTGACACCCAGGAATTTAAAGTTACTGACCCTTTGCACCTCTGATCCTTTGATGAGGACTGCCTCATGGACCCCTGGCTTCCCTCTCCTGGTCTACAATTAGCCCCTTGGTCTTGTTGACGTTGAGTGAGAGGTTGTAGTTATGACACCACTCAGCCAAATTTTCTCATGGGGAAGGCTTCGTGAGTAAATTTCCAGCACTGGTGGTGGCCCTTTGCCTCAATGCAGTGTAATTTGGTTTTTTATCCACAATAAGAGAGCTGTGAGACTCTCTGTTGCAGGTGGTGGACTTTGTTGTCATTATCAATGTAATGTAGTCCGTTATCCATGATAACAGAGCTGTGGAACTCTCTGTTGCAGATGGTGGACATGCTGTACTTTGTTGTCATTATGCTGGTAGTCCTGATGAGTTTTGGAGTATCAAGACAGGCAATTCTGCACCCTGACGAGGAGCCGTCCTGGAGGCTAGCACGCAACATCTTCTACATGCCGTATTGGATGATCTACGGAGAGGTGTTTGCAGATCAGATAGACCGTAAGACTAGAATTCATAGTAAGACTCTGCTTCTTGTCTCTCTGGTAGATGACTGGTTTTAAAACAGCCAGCAGCTGCCCGTCTCTCCTCTGCTCAGGTACTGACGGAGTTGAGGTTTAAAGCAGCCAGCAGCTGCCCGTCTCTCCTCTGCTGAGGTACTGAGGGAGTTGAGGTTTAAAGCAGCCAGCAGCTGCCCGTCTCTCCTCTGCTCAGGTACTGAGGGAGTTGAGGTTTAAAGCAGCCAGCAGCTGCCCTTCTCTCCTCTGCTCAGGTACTGAGGGAGTTGAGGTTTAAAGCAGCCAGCTGCTCAGGTACTGAGGGGAGGAGGTAGTGATTGCCTCCCAGCTGACATTCACATATGGATATTGAACATAGGGGACACCAAACAGAGACTGGGAACAGAAAGCATGTGAGCCTGTGATCAAAGCTGAACACACAGAACATCCATGATGTGGCTGGACTATGCTCTGCTAACTCAGAACAATTCATAAAATGACCATTCCTGCCGTTGCTGAGTTGTCAAAACTAATCAATGGGTGAATCTTCATTGCATGATTGATTATTTCATCATGATGTAAATTAAGGTGATTATCACCAGGAACAAGAAGTGAATAGCCCTTAAACAAGAAAAGAAAGGTAAAGATGAAGGAGTTTAAAATTTGTACATCTACACACACAAGCCATCTCTTCAAGAATTGGTGACTAAGACCAATCTTTGAAAAGTGATGAGAATGTGGTGTGTTAAACCACTGAAACTATCTGCAATATTGAGACTCACTGAAATAGTCTTTAACAAAATCATGATCTAGTCCTTGATACACATACTTCCCAAAAGGCTGCAGCCCTTGACACAGTTGGGTATTCCATGATGCTGCAGCACCTTTCCATGGCTGCCAGGCTGAGTGGGACTGCACATCCTCTGATCAGAGAGTCGCCTGCAATCACAGCACTTTCAACATTTGCAGCATTATCTCTGATATCCTTGGTTCCCAACTTTTCTCATCAGGGGCGGCATGGTTGTGTAGTGGATAGCACAATGCTTTACAGTACAATAGTCTTGGGAGATTTCAAAATGCAGATAGATTGGGAAAGTCAGGTTGGTGCTGAATTCCAGGAGGGGGAGTTTCTAAAGTGCCTACGAGATGCTTTTTAGAGCAGCTCATGGTTGAGCCCACTAGAGGATCAGCTATTCTGAACTGGGTGTTGTGCAATGAACCAGAATTGATTAGAGAGCTCACGGTTAAATAACCCTTAGGGGCAAGTGATCATAAAATGATGAAATTCATCCTGAAATTTGAGAAGGAGAAATTAAAGTCAGATATATCAGTATTGCAGTGGAGTAAAGGAAATTACAGAGGCATGAGAGAGGAGTTGGCCAGAATTGATTGGAAAAGAACACTGGCAGGGGTGATGGCAGAGTAGCAATGGCTGGAATTTCTGGAAGCAATTTGGAAGGCGCAGAATATATACATCGCAAAGAGGAAGAAGTATTACAACTGTGGCTAAGAAGAGAAGTCAGAGCCAAATTAAAAGCCAAAGAGAGGGCATATAGTAGAGCAAAAATTAGTGAGAATTTAGAGGATTGGGAAGCTTTTAAAAACCAACAGAAGGCAACTAATAAAGTCATTAAGAAATTAAAGATGGAATACGAAAATAGGCGAGCCGATAATATTAATGAGGATACCAAAATTTTCTTCAGATACATAAAGTGTCAAAGAGAGGCGACAGCTGGAAAACAATGAGCGAGAGGGACAACAAAATGGCAGGCAAACTGAAGAAATGTTTTGCATCATTCTTCACTGTGGAAGACATTAGCAGTATGGTGGAACATAGAACATAGAATAGTACAGCACAGTACAGGCCCTTCGGCCCACAATGTTGTGCCGACCCCTCAAACCCTGCCTCCCATATAAGCCCCCACCTTAGATTCCTCCATATACCTGCCTAGTAGTCTCTTAAACTTCACTAGTGTATCTGCCTCCACCACTGAGTCAGGCAGTGCATTCCACTCACCAACCACTCTCTGAGTAAAAAATCTTCCTCTAATATCCCCCTTGAACTTCCCACCCCTTACCTTAAAGCCATGTCCTCTTGTATTGAGCAGTGGTGTCCTGGGGAAGAGGCGCTGGCTATCCACTCTATCTATACCTCTTATTATCTTGTACACCTCTATCATGTCTCCTCTCATCCTCCTTCTCTCCAAAGAGTAAAGCCCTAGCTCCCTTAATCTCTGATCATAATGCATACTTTCTAAACCAGGCAGCATCCTGGTAAGTCTCCTCTGTACCCTTTCCAATGCTTCCACATCCTTCCTATAGTGAGGTGACCAGAACTGGACACAGTACTCCAAGTGTGGCCTAACCAGAGTTTTATAGAGCTGCATCATTACATCGCGACTCTTAAACTCTATCCCTCGACTTATGAAAGCTAACACCCCATAAGCTTTCTTAACTACCCTATCCACCTGTGAGGCAACTTTCGGGGATCTGTACACATGTACCCCGAGATCCCTCTGTTCCTCCACACTACCAAGTATCTTGCCATTTACTTTGTACTCTGCCTTGGAATTTGTCCTTCCAAAGTGTACCACCTCACACTTCTCCGGGTTGAACTCCATCTGCCACTTCTCAGCCCACTTCTGCATCCTATCAATGTCTCTCTGCAATCTTTGACAATCCTCTACACTATCTACAACACCACCAATCTTTGCAAACTTGCCAACCCACCCTTCCACCCCCACATCCAGATCGTTAATAAAAATCACGAAAAGTAGAGGTCCCAGAACAGATCCTTGTGGGACACCACTAGTCACAATCCTCCAATCTGAATGTACTCCCTCCACCACCACCCTCTGCCTTCTGCAGGCAAGCCAATTCTGAATCCACCTGGCCAAACTTCCCTGGATCCCATGCCTTCTAACTTTCTGAATAAGCCTACTGTGTGGAACCTTGTCAAATGCCTTACTAAAATCCATATAGATCACATCCACTGCACTACCCTCATCTATATGCCTGGTCACCTCCTCAAAGAACTCTATCAGGCTTGTTAGACACGATCTGCCCTTCACAAAGCCATGCTGACTGTCCCTGATCAGACCATGATTCTCTAACTGCCTATAGATCCTATCTCTAAGAATCTTTTCCAACAGCTTTCCCACCACAGACGAAAGGCTCACTGGTCTATAATTACCCGGACTATCCCTACTACCTTTTTTGAACAAGGGAACAACATTTGCCTCCCTCCAATCCTCCGGTACCATTCCCATGGACAACGAGGACATAAAGATCCTAGCCAGAGGCTCAGCAATCTCTTCTCTCACCTCGTGGAGCAGCCTGGGGAATATTCCGTCAGGCCCCGGGGACTTATCTGTCCTAATGTATTTTAACAACTCCAACACCTCCTCTCCCTTAATATCAACATGCTCCAGAACATCAACCTCACTCATATTGTCCTCACCATCATCAAGTTCCCTCTCATTGGTGAATACCGAAGAGAAGTATTCATTGAGGACCTCACTCACTTCCACAGCCTCCAGGCACATCTTCCCACCTTTATCTCTAATCGGTCCTACCTTCACTCCTGTCATCCTTTTTTTCTTCACATAATTGAAGAATGCCTTGGGGTTTTCCTTTACCCTACTCGCCAAGGCCTTCTCATGCCCCCTTCTTGCTCTTCTCAGCCCCTTCTTAAGCTCTTTTCTTGCTTCCCTATATTCCTCAATAGACCCATCTGATCCTTGCTTCCTAAACCTCATGTATGCTGCCTTCTTCCACCTGACTAGATTTTCCACCTCACTTGTCACCCATGGTTCCTTCACCCTACCATTCTTTATCTTCCTCACTGGGACAAATTTATCCCTTACATCTGGCAAGAGATCTCTAAACATCGACCACATGTCCATAGTACATTTCCCTGCAAAAACATCATCCCAATTTCTAGCCTTATAGCCTCATAATTTGCCTTTCCCCAATTAAAAATTTTCCTGTCCTCTTTGATTCTATCCTTTTCCATGATAATTATAAAGGCCAGGGAGTGGTGGTCACTGTCCCCCAGATGCTCACCCACTTTGAGATCTGTGACCTGACCCGGTTCATTACCTAGTACTAGATCTAGTGTGGCATTCCCCCTGGTCGGCCTGTCCACAGGAATCCATCCTGGACACACTTAACAAATTCTGCCCCATCTAAACCCTTGGAACTAATCAGGTGCCAATCAATATTAGGGAAGTTAAAGTCACCCACGATAACAACCCTGTTATTGCACCTTTCCAAAATCTGCCTCCCAATCTGCTCTTCTGTATCTCTGCTGCTACCAGGGGGCCTATAGAATACCCCCAGTAGAGTAACTGCTCCCTTCCTGTTCCTGACTTCCACCCATATTGACTCAAAAGAGGATCCTGCTACATTACTCACCCTTTCTGTAGCTGTAATAGTATCCCTGACCAGTAATGCCACTCCTCCTCCCCTTTTTCCGCCCTCTCTATCCCTTTTAAAGCACTGAAATCCAGGAATATTGAGAATCCATTCCTGCCCTGGTGCCAGCCAAGTCTCTGTAATGGCCACTACATCATAATTCCATGTATGTATCCAAGCTCTCAGTTCATCACCTTTGTTCCTGATGCTTCTTTCATTGAGATACACACACTTCAGCCTTTCTACCTTACTGTCTTTACACCGTTTATTCTGCTTCTCTTTCCTCAAAGCCTCTCTGTATGTTAGATCTGGCTTTACGCCATGCATTTCTTTCACTGCTCTATCGCTCTGGGTCCCATCCCCCTTGCAAATTAGTTTAAACCCTCCCGAACCATGCTAGCAAACCTACCTGCAAGGATATTGCTCCCCCTCGAGTTCAGGTGCAACCCATCCAATCTGTACAGGTCCCACCTTCCCCAGAAGAGATCCCAATGATCTAAAAATCTAAAACCCTGCTCCCTGCACCAACTCCTCAGCCATGCATTCAAGGAAGTTCCAGGTATCGAGTGTCTTAAAGAATGTAAAGTTACCATAAGTAGAGAGAAGGGAAACTGAAAGATCTGAAGGTAGATAAGTCATCTGGACCAGGTGGTGTACACCCAGCGTTCTGAAAGGGGGGGCTGAAGAGATTGTGGAGGCATTAGTAATGATCTTTCAAGAATCACTAGATTCTGGAATGGTTCTGGAAGACACAAAAATTGGAAATGTCACTCCACTCTTCAAGAAGGGAGAGAGGCAGAAGAAAGGAAAATATAGGCCAGTTAGTCTGGGCTGGGTGGTATCTATGGAAAAGAGGAAACAGTCGACGTTTCAGGCCGAAACGTCAACTGTACTTTTTTCCACAGATGCTGCCTGGCCTGCTGAGTACATAAATAAATACACTTTTCCTAATAATAACATCCGATGAAGAGGTGGTGTGAGTTTCCACCTTTCCGCTGACAGCAGCCGGCTCTCCGTCACCATCACTGGTATATATTTCTATATAATTCTGAAATTGTTCCTGACACTCATCACACTGATCGGCTGGACCAGGCTCCTGGGAAACATATTAAACTCTGAAATAAGCTTTGGATCACATTTCTGAGTCAGCGTATTTACCCTTGTAAGTTCACTAGCTCTGTCCCTTTCAGTGAACTTGCGGGAAAGCTCAGTCATGCTTTTGTTACTATTCCAACAATCTGCCCATTAGCTACCTGACTCCACTCTCTGTAAACCTGAGGCATCTACAACTGACACATAATCCATTCATGCCTCATCTCTGCACTTGCTGACTTACACTGGCTCCCCCTTGACAAACACCTCAGTTTAAAATTCTCCTCACTTCAGGCAGAAATGTGAACTGTACTTTTTTTTCCACAGATGCTGCCTGGCCTGCTGAGTTCCTCCAGCATTTTATGTGTGTTGCTCAGATTTCCAGCATCTGCAGATTTTCTCGTTTGTGAGATGCCACATGGTCTCCTTTCTCGCCATCCCTGTAATCTTCTCACTCCTACGACCCCAGATCTCCTCAAATTCTGGACTCTTTGTCGTGCCTAGATTTAATCACACCCTCATTGGCAGCCTAGCCTTCAGTAGCCAGTTCCCTAACTCTGAAATTCCATCATTACACTCTCCAGCTCTCTCCGTCTCTCTCCTCTGGTAAGGTATACTTCACATGCTCTCTCTTTGATACAGCTTCTGGTCATATTCTATATCTGTATTGGAAGTCAGCAGAGAAATGACCTGGTGAGAAGCCAGTATGCACACGATGACAGAATGGCCTGTGGACTTTCTCCCCAGCTGACGTTAGCTTTCCCAGCTGGAGGCTAGTTCTGTTTGAAAATTCTGAAAGGATGCATCTTGAGCTGTCCCCCACACGTAAGGTGCCATAAAAAGCTGTTTTTTTTTGTTTGAAAGTGGCGCTGTTTTGTATTATAAATACAAGAGATCCTGCAGATGCTGGAAATCCAAAGCAACACACACAAAATGCTGGAAGAACTCAGCAGGTCAGGCAGCATCAATGGAAAAGAATACAGTCAACATTTCAGGCTGACCCTTCATCGCTGTTTTATATTAGTTTCTGGAATTTTGCAGCATTTGATAGAGAAATACTTCATACATGAATCCTATGAAATCCCTGGAAGAATTTAAATGAACTGGAGAATTGTATAGAATATTCACCAGCCTCGCAAGGGCAACTGGAGGCTGTGTGTACCATTCTGTGCCAAAAGCAGCCAATGATCCAAGTGCATGTATTGGTAGGGCTGAGGGAAACCCAGGTTAGATTCAGCCAACATGGGCACAAATCTTTGCTGCATTCACTGGGGTGACATTGAATTACCAATGTTGGTAAGACTTTTTGCTTTGGATGTGTGGTGATTGGTTCTTAATGATCTCTTCCTTTCTTTCACTTCCACTGTGCCGTCAATGAACTGCATCAGTTTACGCCATGGAAATCAATCGTAAGTATGAAGAGATGCCCTCCCAGCTGGAAGTGCCAGGTGCTGCTTCTGTTATGTGTGGGATCTAACGCTGATTCTAGGCTACCTGGCTTTGTGCAAACTCAGACTCCAACCCAGCAGATGGATTTTTATATTCTTGTTCAGCTAAACCAACTATTTCTAATAACTTACAGTGAGCCTTAGCTTTCTGTGAAATTGGCACAGCGGATGCAGTCTGATACGTCATTAATTTGGTCTCCTCACCACTAAGTATCCGTGCAAAAGAGATCAGACGTGGGATGAAGTGTAAACTTTCAGCGAAGTCTGCAGCACAGTTACAGACACAGCAAAGTACAGGGCTATTCAGCCCATTCGCATTCACTGGCTCAGTGAAGAGCAATCTAGTCACCGGTCATTTAGTGCACATTTACACACAGACTGTGTGAAACACCCCATTTAATGTGCATTTTTACACAGGTCTTTGTCAAACACCCCCATTTAACCATATAACCATATAACAATTACAGCATGGAAACAGGCCATCTCGGCCCTTCTAGTCTGTGCCGAACTCTTACTCTCACCTAGGCCCACCGACCTGCACTCGGCCCATAACCCTCCATTCCTTTCCTGTCCATATATCTATCCAATTTAACTTTAAACGACAACATCGAGCCTGCCTCAACCACTTCTGCTGGAAGCTCGTTCCACACAGCTACCACTCTTTGAGTAAAGGAGTTCCCCTTCATGATACCCCTAAACTTTTGCCCTTTAACTCTCAACTCATGTCCTCTTGTTTGAATCTCCCCCATTCTCAATGGAAAAAGCCTATCCACGTCAACTCTATCAATCCCCCTCATAATTTTAAACACCTCTATCAAGTCCCCCCTCAACCTTCTACGCTCCAAAGAATAAAGACCTAACTTGTTCAACCTTTCTCTGTAACTTAGGAGATGAAACCCAGGTAACATTTTAGTAAACCTCCTCTGTACTCTCAATTTTATTGACATCTTTCCTATAATTCGGTGACCAGAACTGTACACAATACTCCAAATTTGGCCTTACCAATGCCTTATACAATTTCAACATTACATCCCAACTCCTATACTCAATGCTCTGATTAATAAAGGCCAGCATACCAAAAGCTTACTTCACCACCCTATCCACATGAGATTCCACCTTCAAGGAACTATGCATCATTATTCCTAGATCCCTCTGTTCTACAGCACTCTTCAGTGCCCTACATTCCATGTATGTCCTATTTTGATTATTCCTAACAAAATGTAGCACCTCACATTTTTCAGCATTAAACTCCATCTGCCATCTGCAAGCCCGCTCTTCTAACTGGCCTAAATCTCTCTGCAAGCTTTGAAAACCTACTTCATTATCCACAACGCCACCAATCTTAGTATCATCTGCATACTTACTAATCCAATTAACCACCTCATCATCCAGATCATTAATAAATATGACAAACAACACTGGACTCAGTACGGATCCCTGAGGCACACCGCTACACACCGTCCTCCAATCTGAGACAGTTATCCACCACTACTCTCTGGCGTCTCCCATCCAGCCAATGCTGAATCCATTTTACTACTTCGATATTAATGCCTAAGGATTGAACCTTCCTAACTAACCTTCCGTGTGGAATCTTGTCATTTAATGTGCATTTTTACACTGGTCTGTGTGAAACAACCCCATTTAGTGTACATTTACACACACAGTGTGAAACACCCCCACTTAATGTACATTTACACACATAGTGTTACACAGTCTGTGTGAAACACGCCCATTTAATATACATTCACACACAGTCTGTGTGACACACGCCCATTCAGTGTACATTCACACAGTCTGTGTGACACACGCCCATTTGGTGTACATTTACACACAGTCTGTGTGGAACATCCTCATTTAGTGTACATTTACAGACACAGTCTGATTGAAACATGCCCCAGTTAGTTGATTTATCAGCCTGTGCTGATCCTTCGGATATATATTAAACAAAAACTGGGTTATCCTCAAACTGGAAAGCTGCATTGCTCAGTGAAGTAGATTGGTAAGGCTACAATTGATGCACTGTGTAAAATTCTTCCCAGCCTGCTATTGGAAGGATGTAATTAAACTGGAGGGGTTGTATAAAAGGATGTCACCATGACTGGATTGTTGGCTTAAAGGCAGTGTCTTCATTGGCTGGAACCCTTTCCCTAGAGCATAGGAGACGGAGGGTTGAACAATCACGAGGATAATACACACGTTTTACTTGCCAAAATGATCTAATGGTAGAGAAGTCCAAAACTCAAGGACACTATTGAAAATGAGAGGTGAAAGATTTAAAAGGTCCCCAGAGTCTGATTTCACACAGGGGTGGGAAGTATGTGGAAGGAGCTGTCAATAGAAGCGGAGACATACGACTATGACATTAACAAGGTGTTTGGCCGGTTCAATGGACAGGAGAGTTCAGAGGAAAAGGCAGGAAAATTGGACTAGTTCAACTCGGCAACTTGGTACCATGGGGGTGTTTGCCAAAGGGCCTGTAATGTGCTCTATTCTCTGATTAATAAAGCAGGGACATTCTGTCCTGAAATAAAATTCTATGACACAGAGCGGTGGGCTTGGGATCAGAACATTAAAGCAGATGTACATTAAACCAAGTTGTTTGTCTCCTGCAGCTCCATGTGGGGAGAACCTGTTTGATGACGATGGGAAGCGACTCCCTCCCTGCATCCCCGGAGCCTGGATGATTCCAGCCATCATGGCTTGCTACCTGCTAGTTGCCAACATCCTGCTTGTCAATCTTCTGATAGCTGTCTTTAAGTAAGAATCTAATACTTGTTTATCAGTCATAGTGGATGGCTTAAATATTGAGATTTGAATGAGTCTTGTGGTGGGTGACATTTTCCCTGCTAAACAGAGTGAAAGAGTGTTGCTGTTTGCTGAGTAATGCACAGTGATAGGCATGTAATCTGATCAATAAAAGATGAGATCACAGCTGTGGTGATGAACAATATTGTCTGTGAAATTAAAGATGTGGAATTGCTTTGTGTGAGGATGAGAAAAGCAGATGTCTGAGGTTACAGTGGCAGTGATTTATAGGCCCATGACCACAATTATACTGTAATACAGGTAAAATGAATATGCAACCTGCCCATACACATCCTCCCTCACCATTCAGGGCCACACTTCACCTGCGAATCTGTTGGGGTTGTCTATTGTGACCAGTGCTCCCGATGTGGCTTCTTCTACGTTGGCGAGACTCGTTAATTGGGGGACTGCTTTGTTTGCACCTCCGCTCCATCCGCCAAAAGCAAAACTAAGCGTGGCCAAATACTTGAATTCCCATTCCCATTCCCGTTCCAACATGTCAATTCGTGGTCAAGGTGAGGCCACCCTCAGGGTGGAGGGGCAGCTCCCAATTTGATGGCATGAATATTGATTTCTCCTGGTGAAAAAAAATTCCCAAATAAAGGAAGTTTCTAATGTGGGTACTACAAAATCGTGAAGCCAGAGAGAAGACAATTATGGATCTTCTGTTCAAGATTGTTTAATGTAATTTCCAGTATACAACTCTATAGAGAACAAAATGATTGTTACTCCAGATTCAATGCAGCATTAAAAAACTCAATAAGATAAGGAACACAATAATAATTTTTAAAAAAAGACACAATAAATATAAATAAATAATATGACTTATAAACATGGATTGATTCGATGTCCATAAAGTGACACTAGGCACAGGAGTGTCTTACATAAGGTGACTCTGACAGGAAGCTCAAAAACCTTGGCCTGTTCCCCGCCTTCTGCAGCTGGATCCTAGACTTCCTACTGGATCGCCACCTGGTGGTAAGGATGGGATCCCTCACCCCTGCCACTCTGTCCCTCTGACAGGTGGCCCCAGGATTGTGTCCTGAGTCCCCTCCTCTACTCCCTTTTACACCCACAACTGTGCTGCCACACACAGCTCCAATCTGCTGACCAAATTTGCAGATGACACAACATTGATCATCCTTATTTCTAGCGGTGATGAGACAGCCGATAGAGGAGAGGTTAACACCCTGACACAGTGGTGCCAGGATAACAACCTCTCCCTCAATGCCCAAAAAACAAAAGAGCTGATTGTGGATTGCAGGAGGAACAGAGACAAAATCAATGGCACTGCCTCTGAGAGGGTGAGTAGTTTCAAGATCCTCGGTAGACACATCACCGAAGATCTCACTTGGACTGTACACACCAGCTTTGTGGCCAAAAAAAAAGCACAACAGCGTCTCTTCCTCCTCAGGCAACTGAAGAGGTTCGCCATGAGTCCCCAAATCCTCAAGACCTTCTACAGGGGCACCACTGAGAGCATGCTGACTGGCTGTATCACTGCCTGGTACAGGAACTGCACCAACCTTGATCACAGGGCACCGCAGAGAGTGGTACAGACAGCCCAGCACATCTGTGGATGTGAACTTCCCTCCAATGAGGACATTTATAGCAGCAGGTGCAGAAAGAAGGCCTGGAAGATCATCAGGGATACCAGTCACCCCAACCATGCTTCTGTCTGGCAAATGCTACTGCAGCATTAAAGCCAGGACCAACAGGCTACCTGACAGCTTCTTTCTGCAAACCATTAGACTTGTAAATTCACATGTCTGTAGATTGCAACGGAATCATAATACAAAGAGGTTTACTCCCTCACATTGTGGGATGGATGTAAGATTTAAATTAAAAATTCAAATGATAAAGTAGTGGTGGTTGAGGGTGTGGAGGGGTGGGTTAGTGAGTGGAGGTGTTGATCAGCCTTACTGCTTGGGGAAAGTATCTGTTTGTGAAACCTGACATAGATGCTGTGCAGCCTCGTCCCTGATGGGAGTAGAACAAACAGTCCATGAGCATGGTGGCTGAGATCTTTCATAATAACATAGAACATAGAATAGTACAGGCCCTTCGGCCCACAATGTTGTGCCGACCCTCAAACCCTGCCTCCCATATAAGCCCCCACCTTAAATGCCTCCATATACCTGTCTAGTAGTCTCTTAAACTTCACTAGTGTATTTGCCTCCACCACTGACTCGGGCAGTGCATTCCACGCACCAACCACTCTCTGAGTAAAAAACCTTCCTCTAATATCTCCCTTGAACTTCCCACCCCTTACCTTAAAGCCATGTCCTCTTGTATTGAGCAGTGGTGCCCTGGGGAAGAGGCGCTGGCTATCCACTCTATCTATTCCTTTTATTATCTTGTACACCTCTATCATGTCACCTCTCATCCTCCTTCTCTCCAAAGAGTAAAGCCCTAGCTCCCGGTGCTAAAGATGAGGTAGCTGGTTTACAAACAGAAGCAATGTGTAATGAAGAGAGACTGCTGAGTCAACAGGATGAGTTGCAACATAAAAGGCAGACAAAATTGAAAAAGGGTGAATATGAGATTGAGCAACACACATAAAAGTTGCTGGTGAACGCAGCAGGCCAGGCAGCATCTCTAGGAAGAGATGTACAGTCAATGTTTCGGGCCAAGGCCCTTCGTCAGGACTAACTGAAAGAAGAGCTAGTAAGAGATTTGAAAGTGGGAGGGGGAGGGGGAGATCCTAAATGATAGGAGAAGACAGGAGGGGGAGGGATGGAGCCAAGAGCTGGACAGGTGACTGGCAAAAGGGATATGAGAAGATCATGGGACAGGAGGCCCAGGGAGAAAGAAAAGGGGTGGGGAAGCCCAGAGGATAGGCAAGGGGTATAGTGAGAGGGACAGAGGGAGAAAAAGGAGAGAGAGAAAAAGAATGTGTGAAAATAAATAACGGATGGGGTACGAGGGGGAGGTGGGGCATTAGCGGAAGTTTGAGAAGTCAATGTTCATGCCATCAGGTTGGAAGCTACCCAGACGGAATACAAGGTGTTGTTCCTCCAACCTAAGTGTGGCTTCATCTTTAAAGTAGAGGAGGCCGTGGATAGACATATCAGAATGGGAATGGGACATGGAATTAAAATGTGTGGCCACTGGGAGATCCTGCTTTCTCTGGCGGACAGAGCGTAGTTTGACATCAGTGGTGGGTAAATTGATGGAAAGTATTCTTAGAAATGGTATATATAATTATCTGGATAGACAGGGTCTGATTAGGAACAGTCAACATGGATTTATGTGTGGAAGGTCATGTTTGACAAATCTTACTGAATTTTTTGATGAGGTTATGTGGACTTCAGTAAGGCCTTTGACGAGGTTCCACACGGAAGGTTAGTTAGGAAGGTTCAATTGTTAGGCATTAATATCGAAGTAGTAAGATGGATTCAGCAGTGGCTGGATGGGAGACGCCGGAGAGTAGTGGTGGATAACTGTGTGTCAGATTGGAGGACGGTGTCTAGTGGTGTGCCTCAGGGATCTGTACTGGGTCCAATGTTGTTTGTCATATATATTAATGATCTGGATGATGGGGTGGTAAATTGGATTAGTAAGTATGCAGATGATACTAAGATAGGTGGTGTTGTGGATAATGAAGTAGGTTTTCAAAGCCTGCAGAGAGACTTAGGCCAGTTAGAAGAGTGGGCTGAAAGATGGCAGATGGAGTTTAATGCTGAAAAATGTGAGGTGCTACATTTTGGTAGGACTAATCAATATAGGACATGCATGGTAAATGGTAGGGCATTGAAGAATGTAGTAGAACAGAGGGACCTAGAAATAATGGTGCATAGTTCCCTGAAGGTGGAATCTCATGTGGATAGGGTGGTGAAGAAAACTTTTGGTATGCTGACCTTTATAAATCAGAGCATTGAGTATAGGAGTTGGGATGTAATGTTGAAATTGTATAATGCCTGAGCCAATAGGCTGGTCCTGGACTTATTTCCTGGCTTAATTTACATATTACTATTTAACTATTTATGGTTTTATTACTATATATTATTTATGGTGCAACTGTAACAAAAACCAATTTCCCCCAGGATCAATAAAGTATGACTATGACTATGACTAAGGCCAGATTTGGAGTATTGTGTACAGTTCTAGTCACCGAATTATAGGAAAGATGTCAATAAAATTGAGAGAGTACAGAGGAGATTTACTAGAATGTTGCCTGGGTTTCATCTCCTAAGTTACAGAGAAAGGTTGAACAAGTTGGGTCTTTATTCTTTGGAGCGTAGAAGGTTGAGGGGGGACTTGATAGAGGTATTTAAAATTATGAGGGGGTTAGATAGAGTTGACGTGGATAGGCTTTTTCCATTGAGAGTGGGGGAGATTCAAACAAGAGGACATGAGTTAAGAGTTAAAGGGCAAAAGTTTAGGGGTAACATGAGGGGGAACTTCTTTACTCAGAGAGTGGTAGCTGTGTGGAACGAACTTCCAGCAGAAGTGGTTGAGGCAGGTTCGATGTTGTTGTTTAAAGTTAAATTGGATAGATATATGGACAGGAAAAGAATGGAGGGTTATGGGCTGAGTGCAGGTCGGTGGGACTAGGTGAGAGTAAGAGTTCGGCATGGACTAGGAGGGCCAAGATGGCCTGTTTCTGTGCTGTAACTGTTATATGGTTATAAATCAGGAGAGCCAGAAGGGGCCATGAGAAGGCCTTGGCGAGCAGGGTTAAAGAAAACCCCAAGGAATTCTACAAGTATGTGAAGAGCAAGCGGATAAGGCATGAGAAAATAGGACCAATCAAGTGTGACAGTGGAAAAGTGTGCATGGAACCGAAGGAGATAGCAGAGGTACTTAATGAATACTTTGCTTCGGTATTCACTATGGAAAAGGATCTTGGTGATTGTAGGGATGACTTACAGTGGATTGAAAATCTTGAGCATGTAGACATTGAGGAGGAGGATGTGCTGGAGCTTTTTTGGAAAGCATCAAGTTGGATAAGTCTCTGGAACTGGATGAGATGTTCCCCAGGCTACTGTGGGAGGTGAGGGAGGAGATTGCTGAGCCTCTGGCGATGATCTTTGCATCATCAATGAGGACAGGAGAGGTTCCAAAGGACTGGAGGGTTGCGGATGTTGTTTCCTTCTTCAAGAAAGGGAGTAGAGATAGCCCAGGAAATTATAGTCCAGTGAGTCTTACTCCAGTGGTTGGTAAGTTGATGGAAAAGATCCTGAGTGGCAGGATTTATGAACATTTGGAGAGGCATAATATAATTAGGAATAGTCACCACAGCTTTGTCAAAGGCAAGTCGTGCCTTACGAGCCTGATTGAATTTTTTGAGGATGTGACCAAACACATTGATGAAGGTAAAGCAGTAGATATAGTGTATATGGATTTCAGTAAGGCATTTGACAAGGTAGCCCATGCAAGGCTTATTGAGAAAGTAAGGAGGCATGGGATCTAAGGGGACATTGCTTTGTGGATCTCGAACTGGCTTGCCCACAGAAGAAAAGAGTGGTTGTAGACAGGTCATATTCTGCATGACGGTCAGTCACCAGTGGTGTGCCTCAGGGATCTGTTCTGGGACCCCAAGCTCACCAAAATAGAGGGCTATGGGTAACCCTAGGTAACTTCTAAAGTAAGTACATGTTCAGCACAGCAGTGTGGGCTGAGGGGCCTGTATTATGCTGTAGGTTTTCTATGTTTCTAAAAGTGGGTAAAACATCTGAGGCTGACTAAAGAAGTTAAGGAATTGTATTACATCAAAAAAAGGCATTCAGTTTGTGAAGATTCCTCTGGTTTGGGAAGTATTTAAAGTGTATAATGAAAGAGAAGATAAAATACCTGAGAAAACTCAGAATTAATGTAAACTTCTATAGTGAGTATGAGAGAGTCGCTGAAGGAAATGCTTGAGCCTTGGAGCATATGACTGGGGAATGGAGAAATGGCAGAGATTCAAAATAATTATTTTGTACTGGTCTTCTCAGTAAAAAATACTAAAACTATTTTAATATAATAGAAAAACAGGGAGTGATGGGATAGGGAAGTTTAAAACAATCCCTGTCACAAGAAAAGGGTATTAACTAAACTAATGGGTGTAAAGGCAGACAAGACTCATAAATGATGATCTGCATCCTGGATTCTTAAAGGAAGTGGCTTCGAAAAAGGTGCGTACATTGGTTGTAATTTATCAAATTTCCCTATGTGGAGGTCCCAGAAGATTGGAAATGTAATACCACCATTCCAGAAAGCAGCCAGATGGGAAATAGGAGTTAATCGCCAGTTAGCCCAGCATTAATAAATGGGTAATTGCTGGAATGTAGGATTAAGGAAATTACAGCAGGCCATTAAGAAAATTATAAAATAATCAGACTCAACATTGAGATTTTATGAAAGGGAAATCATGTTTGATAAATTTTCAATAGTTCTTTCACATTGATATTGATCAGTTGTACATCTAGGCATAGAAACGGCAGATGGAGTTTAACTCAGATAAATGTGACATGTTGCACCTTGGTGAGGAGACAGTACACTGTTAAGGGCACGATCCTCAACAGTGCTGCAGATCAGAGATCTTGGGATCCGCTCCTTGGAAGTGGCTGCTAAGGTCAATAAGGTGGTTCTGAAGGCTTACGGAATGCTTGCTTTTATTAGTCAAAGTACTGAGTTCAAAAGTCACGAGGTTCTGTTGCAACTTTATAAAAACTTTAGTTAGGCCACATCTGGGTAGTCCATATAGTTCTGGTCACTTCACTATAGGAAGGATGTTGAGGCTTTAGAGAGGGGCAGATGAGGTTCACAAGGATGTTGCCTGGTTTAGAGGGCATGTGCCATAACGAGAGATGGGACAAATCTGGGTTATTTTCTCTGGAGCACCAGAGGCTGAGGGGAGATCTGATAGAAGTTTATAAGATTATGAAAGGCTTAGATAGAGTAGAAGGGGAGTATCTCTTCCCAGGATTGAAATGTCTAATACCAGAGGGTGTGAATTGAAGGTGAGAGGGGATAGGTTCAAGGGGGATGTGAGGGGTAAATTGTTTTACTCAGAGAGAGAGGTGGATTCCTGGATTGCAAAGCCTGATATGGTGGTAGAGGCAAATAGAGGCTGTTGAGATACATTGAGATAATACATGGAGGGATATGGATGTAGTGTAGGTGCGAGGCATTAGTGTTTGGGTGTTTCTGATTTGCTTTTTAGTTGGTTTGGCTGAAGGGCCTGTTCCTGTGCTGTACAATTCAATGTAAGACAAGCCAGTAGATCTACAGTATTTGAAACAGCCCATTTCTGTGTTGTATGATTCTGTGATTTCTACCTACACTGGCTGTCAATACAAGGAAATGATTAATTTCAGGATGAAAAAAGTATAACACACTAATTGAAGGAATGTGCTGTCACCAAGTGGGCAGCTGTACCAGGATGCAGGGAAAATGGCTGAGACCTCTCACATTCTTCCAGCTAATCCAATGGGTCTGCAACACCCACTGCTGCCTGTCACCAGTGCTTTACCAGGAGAAACCCTTGCTTGACTACTATCGTTTGCTCCTTAAAGCAGCACTGTCGCAAACACTCTTGAGTTTTAAACAATGAAGGGGGATATTGAAAGGCCTAAATAGAGTGAGCATTGAAAGGATGTTGGGGGAGTCTAGGACCAGAGAGCACACCCTGAGAATGGAAGGATGAACAGAGATGAGGAAGAATTTTTTAATCAGAGTGGAATTCAAGTTTTTTGTCATTCAATCATATACGCGTACTATATGCAACCAAACAAAACAATGTTCCTCCGGACCCAAGGGGGACAACATAGTACATATGATTTGCACACAACACATAAAGTAACATTATCACAAATAAATTAACTGATAGTAAAATACATTCCAGAAGATTGACATTTAGCATAAGGTGCATTTACAACACAAGTTAAAAAGTAAACAGTATTATGCTACTTGCGCTTTCTATGTGATGAGACCCAGTGGTGGCAGGGAGCTCAGTTTTCTCAGGGCCTGGGGTAAGAAGCTTTTGCCACAGATGGCCATGGAGGTCAAGTCATTGGATATGTTTAGAGCAGAAATTGATAGGTCCTTGATTAGTAAAATATTAAAGGTTAGGGGAAGAAGTCAGGAGAATGCGATTGGGAAGGACAGTAAACCAGCCATGATTGAATGGTGGAGCACACTTTAATGGGTTGAATGGACCACCTGTTATGGTCTAAACTCATCTAGTATGCAGTGTCTGGTGCTCATGTGTCACTGTTTGCAAGTAAAAAGCTAACAGTAATACAATCTTAATAAAGGTGGTCACACTGAATCAACAATGCTCTCTGGTACAATAGTGTATTGATAGTCTTCTCACATGGAGAGCATTGTTTTAAAGATATATCAGTGTTTATGTATACTACAGTGCCTCCACCATTGTACTTCTGTAATAATGAAACACTGTATGTAAGCCTGCCTTTCTGCTATGTGTGTAATATGCATCAATGCGAAGAACTATTGAAACAGTCAGATTTAAATTCCCCTTGTGTGTCTTACCAACAAGTTTTCCCCATCTATCCTTCAATGCTCTTTATACCTTCACAGAAGTTCTCTATACAGTTTACTCTATCACAGATCCTTGCCTCTTCTTCTCACTATCCCCGTGTGCATTTCCCTCCCTCTCCCTGAGATTTCTCAGTGTAGGTTTCCAAACTGAGATCCACTGTTACCTCTTCCTGCAGCAACACTTTCCTGGAGGTGATTTCCATCTCTAACCAAGTGTGGAAGTTCCAACGCTATCAGCTGATCCTAACATTCCACGAGAGGCCAGTTTTCCCTCCGCCACTCATCGTCTTCAGTTACCTGGCCATGGGCATTCGTCACTGCTGCCACAGGAAGAACCAGAAGGTGGACGAGCGAGATCGGGGGCTAAGTGTGTGAACTTCTGGATTGCTAGTCATTGTGCCTTTCAACCTGTGGACTTCTGCCATATGCCTCTTCCACCATCACTCCACATTACCCTACTGTCCCCATACCCACCACAGCTTCCATGAGACATAGGCCACTCAGCCCATCATGTCTGTTCTGCCATTCCATCAGGGCTGATTTATTATCCCTCTCACCCGCATAACCTTTAATGTCCTAATCAAAAACCTACCAACCTCTGCTTTAAATATACTCGATTACTTGGCATCTGTTGTATTAATTCCACACATTCACCACCCCCTGACTAAAGAAATTCTTTCTCATTCCTGTCCTAAATGGACATCCCTCTATTCTGACACTGTGTCCTCTGGTCCCAGACTCACCCACTATAAGAACATTCTCTCCACATCCACTCTGTCTATGCCTTTCAATATTCAATAGGTTTCGGTGAGATCCTCCCTCGTTCTTCTAAACTCCGGTAAGTGCAGGTCCAAAGCCATTAAACTGTCTTCATATGTTAATACTTTCATTCCTGGAATCATTTTCGTGAACTTTTGTTGGACCCTTTCCAATGCTACTACTACTTTTCTTAGATAAAGGGCCCAAAACTGCTCAGAATACTCAAAGTGTGACCAATGCCTTATAAAGCCTCAAAATCACAGCCTTGCTCTTGTATTCTATTCCTCTCAAAATGAATGCTAATATTGCATTTGCCTTTCTTACCACTGACTCAACCTGCATGTTAACTTTTAGGGAATCCTGCACAAGAACTCCCAAATCCCTTTGCACCCCTGATTTTTTAATTTTCTCCCCATTTATTAAATAGTCTACACCAAGTGCATAACCATACACTTCCCTACATTATATTCCATCTGCCACCTCTTTGTCCATTCTACAAACCTGTCCAAGTCCTTCTGCATACAGTGCTTCCTCAACATTATCTGCCCTGTCTTTGTATTGTGGAAAAACTTGGCCACAAAACTATCAATTCTGTAATCCAGATAGTTGATGTATACTGTGGAAAAGAAACAGTCCCAATTCCAACCTCTGTAAGACACCAGAAGCCAACCAGAAAAGGACCCTTATTCCGACTCTTTGCCTCCTGGCAGTCAGACAATCTTCTATTCATGCTAGTACCTTTACTATAATACCATGGGCTATTATCTTGTTAAGTAGCTTCATGTGTGGTATGTTTTCAAAGGCCTTCTGAAAATACAAGTAAACAACATCTACTGACTCTCCTTTGTCTATCAAGCTTCAAACAATTCCAACAGATTTGTCAGACACCATGTGCCTCCAAGTACCCCGAAACCATCCTTACCAATGGATCCCATCATCTTCCCAACCACTGAAGTCAGCTAACTGGCCCATAATTTTATTTATTCTGCTTCCCTCCCCACTTAAAGAGTGGAGTGACATTTGCAGTTTTCCTGAACTGGGGAACCATTCCAGAATCTAGTGATTCTTGAAAGATCATTACTAATGCCTCTACAATCCCTTCAGCTACCTCTTAAAGAACCCTGGATGTCATCCATCTGGTTCAAGTGACTTACCTACCTTCAGTCCTTTCAGCTCCCCAAGCACGTTGTCCCAAGCAGCTACACTCACTTCTGCCCAGCCTCAAATTTTTGGCATATTGCTAGCACCCTCCACTGACATGAAATACTTATTAAGTTTGTCCGTCATTTCTTTGTACCCAATCACTACCTCTCCAGCATAATTTTCTAGCAGTCCAATACCCACTCTCACCTCTCTTTTATTCTCTATACATCTGAATAAACTTCTGGTATCCTTATTTTTTTGACTAGCTTACCTTCATATTTCATTTTCTCTCTCATTTTTTTTAGTTGTATTCTGTTGGTTTTTTAAAAGCTTCCCAATCCTCTAAACTCCCACTGTTATTTTTGCACAATTATATGCTCTGTCTTTTATTTCTATGCTCCCTTTGACTTCCCATCAGGCACAGTCCTCCCTTTAGAATACTTCATCATCTTTGTGATATATCTGTCTTGTGCCTTCCAAGTTGCTCCCAGAAACTCCAACCATTGCTGTTCTGCCGTCATCCCCGCTAGTGTTTCCTTTCAATAAACTTTGGCCAGCTCCTCACTCATGCCTCTGTAATCCACTTTACACTATTGTAATACTGATAGATCTGTCTTTATCTTCTCCCTCTCAAAGTGCTGGGTGAATTCTGTCATACTATCCCATCCCCCCTCCCCATCCAACCCCGCCTTCATCCATTTCTCACCATGATAGAAGCAGGGGTAGCCATTCAGCAAGGGATGCTATTCAGCCTCCACACTTGCTCTGTGTTATGTAGGAATGTGTCTAATCTTTTAGCTTAGCTTCACTTTGCTGCACTAACTTCATCTCTCTCGATTGTCTGAATTTTTAATATGCATGCAGTTCTGCCTCAAGTCCACTTGGTTACAAAATTATAAAGATCACTATCACCTGGGTTAAGAAATTACTTCTCATCTCAGTCCAGGATGGCTAAGCCTTTTATTTTCAGATTGTGATCTCTATTTCTAGATGCCCCATCCAAGGGGAACAACTCTACATCTACTCAATCAATTCCATCCTTCTCACCACATATATTGTCTTTACTCCTGCACCCCACTGTTGTCCCAGATTCTCTATGTACCTGATACTCCGCTCCCCACCACCTCCCTACTTCATCTCCAATGACATGAATTGTTATAAAGCTTTTGGATACATTACAGTTGTTTCGATGATTGAATTTAAATATGCACTTTAAATTGCCATGAATATTTGAATGATATTCATCCACTTTCCTTGTGACAGAACTAATCCTCAGTGAAGACGAACTGAAGAAACTGCATGAGTTTGAGGAGCAGTGTGTGGAACAGTACTTCAGCCAGAAGGAAAGCCTAGAGCAGTCATCAAATGATGAGCGGATTCGAATCACAGCTGAGAGGTGAGCTGACGTCTATGGTTTGCCCTGTCCCCATGGAGCGATGTTTAGCTCCAATTGCACAATCAAGGTGGCTCAAGATTTTCTGTCTGCTGGAAACAGTCATCAAACCCCACTCAACAGGCAGATCCTTAACTCCATCTGCCTGCTGATATAATATCAAGCTATTATTCTCCATTTTTCACTTTTTCAGTTGACCTCTAGTGTCAAGACAGTTCATATTCCCACTGACCTTCATTCAATATTTTTTTTTAAGTGTCAGGGCTCTCAGGAGAGAGAAAAACAGTTCATGTTTAAGAATGAAATCAGAAAAGAAATTTGAGGAAAAATTGCAAGTGGATGAGAAAACAAAAGGTAGAGTCTGCAATCAGCTTGGAGGGAATGATGAAATTAGAGATGAAATATGCAGGGAAACTTGAACTGTTGTCCCATGGGCACCCATTGTTTGGGCAGTTCTGGCACAACATGGCCTTAACTGCAGAGTATCAATATTACACACAAAATGCTGGAGGATCTCAGCAGCTCAGCCACCACCTATGGAGGCAAATAAACATTTCAAGTCAAGATGAAGGGATTTTATCAAGTGCCTGAGTGAGCTCTTCCAGCATTTTGTGTGATAGCACAAGTTTTCCAGCATTCAGAATCCCTTGTCTCTATGACAAATATTACTTAAGGGTAGAGAAGACTCAGTGGGTTGAACGCCCTAATTCTGCTCCAGTGTCTGATGGTCTTAACTTCATCTGAGCCTAATCACTGCCGCACTGTCACAGCCTGGTCACCGCCCCACAGTCCGGTCACCAACCCAATGCCTGGTTACTGCCCCACCACTCGGACCTCGCCTGGTCACCGCCCCACCACCTGATTTACCAAGGTGCTGCTGACTCTAAGTGTCAGTTCTTCCCCCCTCACATCTCCCCATCAATATCAGTTTCCTCTGAGTGCATTTCTCACTCCCAAGCCACCAAATTCTGGGCTCCCTTGCCCTGCAGTTTCCTCAATCACAGCACCATTCTTTGGCAACCAGCATCTATTACCGAGCATCAGTGACATTTTATAAATGAGTCACGGATTTCTGTATTCAGAACCCACAGGTTCCCATGCCCGGCGGCAGGGGTTTCCGTGCCCAGGTATCACGGGTTTCTGTGCCCAGGTCCTATGGGTTTCTGTGTTCTGCTGTCCCATTAGGTTGACTATTGTTCACAGGCTGCACAGGAAATGAGCTCTGTAGGATGAGAGCAGGCTGGAACAATAGATCTACAGGAGCACTCCATGAATAGTTATTGTGGGTGACATCTTCCCAATAAGAAATGAATATGACAATGTGATTTCTTTTGGGTCTTCACCAGAATTTTCATTTTCTGATGACACTTCCCTTGACCTTTCAGGGTGGAGAACATGGCAATGCGTTTGGAAGAGGTGAATGAGAGGGAGCACTTCATGAAAGCTTCACTCCAAACAGTGGATATTCGACTGGCTCAGCTGGAGGAATACACTGGGCGCATGGTCAGTGCAGTGGAGAAGCTGGCAGGTATTGATAAGGCAGAGTTGACCCATACCCGCTCGGGGTGCCCCTCAGAATGCGAGGCTTCTTATCTCATTAGACAAAACAGCACCGAGACAGCGAGCATGTACCGCTTCCACATGGATGGGGATGACTTCAACAATGAGGATACTGTAGGCCTGATGTCTCCTTCCATGGGATCTCACAGACGGGCATATTCCTCCACTGTTCCGAGACATGAGCAGGAACTTCTGGAGCAGAGAAAGAACATGACACCAAAACACCAATTTAGTCTTCACCAATCATGCAGCTCCCACAGGACAGAGGAAATCGGCCAAAGGCTGGGAATCAGTCGTGACCCCAGGAATTTCAGTTCCTGTGCAGATATCTTTGTAGCTTCAACTGATGGCCAGGGCAGTCCACTGAAGGCTAAAGGGAGAACTGGCTATCAAAAGTTCCTGCCTTCTCCACATGCTGAGCTTGGAAGAGCTGTAACCGAATCTGTGTCAGTGGCACGAACAAAGTTGGAAACGTGTTTCTCCTTTCCTTTGGAGAGATCCAAGGCAGTGAGCTGCTTTCTCCCACAGACTTATGACTCGTGCCATTCAGCAATGGTGAAGTGCAGAAGTGTTATATTTGGCCCAGAAGGTACGGTAGGGCAAGAGGAACGCTGGAGCACTGACTATGACTTTATTGTGGATCATGTCCCCCCTGCAAGCAATCCCCAATGGGGTCTGTATGAACGCAGATCTTGTAAGGATATGACCGAAGAATTAGTAATGGCAGAAGCGTCTCACCATCCGTTACTGTCCTCTCCAGTATCAATGCGTGCGCAAAGGAAGAGATGGTCAGGGGTTGAAGAGAATGTTGATAATGGAGGCTATGTGAACAAAACCTCCAAACTCAGAGCAGAGACACCGAGAACAGGCCTGAAGTCTGAAAACTTTCTAACAGTGGCACTAGATAAATTCAATTCCCCAAGGTCAAAAAGTCTTCATGGACACCACAGGAAGACCAGGCTCACGGTGGGAGAAAGCTTTGACAAACCCAAACAAGCCTTCAGTACAAAGGATTTGCGGCAAGCCTGGGGCGACTCGATCACTCAAACAACAGCTTTGGAGGATAAAAGTACTGAGACCCCTTGTTAACTGTATCTTCAAGCCTCAAACCCCAATGCCACTAAAGTGTAGTTCACCAACCTCTGTCGGTTTAAAGCATCTGTACCACCTTTTCTTTTTAATCAGTGTCTCTTCTCCTCCTCATAAGCTGACACATGAAGGATTCCTACAGACCTGAAAATTTCCCAGCTGTGACCCTGGAACAGTGAGTGTGGAAGGAATGTTCTCGTATGATGTGGACAGTGAGTGTGGAAGGAATGTTCTCGTGTGATGTGGACAGTGAGTGTGGAAGGAATGTTCTTGTATGATGTGCACAGTGAGTGTGGAAGGAATGTTCTCGTGTGATGTGGAAGGAATGTTCTCGTGTGATGTGAACAGTGGATGTTATACAGTAAAAGGAATTCTCTTGTGTGATGTGGGTGTTGCTGGCAAGGCCAACTTTTATTGCTCATCCTCATCTCTTTTGAGAAGGGAATGTTGCATCCCTTCTTAAATCATTGCATTCCCTCTGATGAAGGTGTTCCTCCAGAAATGTTGGGAGTTCCAGGGATGTTGAAGGAATGCCAGTATATTTATCCATAGTCCTGAAATAGTGCACCTGAGTGAAAAGATTGAGTGTTAGGAGGCCCAGATGAGGATATTTTCTGCAGCCATGATGGTGGAGAATGAGCTGCTGTGTCCTGTATGGTGTGGCAGAGTCTTTTCTGCACTCAATGCTTCAGTCACACATGATAATTTACCCAGATACTGTAACTTGTGTTCTAAGCAAATGACAAGGCTATGTTGTTCTCTGCAAATTCATATGTCTGCTCAGTCAGGTTCATGGGAACAGCGCTGAACGGAACTGAACCAAGGATTTTCTTCTCGTATGGCCCAACTACTGAACACTCAGCTTATTTCCGTTCAGTCTTCTGAAATGGAATATAATTGAAAGAAATGCAGAAAATATTAGTTTATTTCTCTTGGCAGCAAAGGGAATTATTCTACCTCGTTTACTTCCTTCAGGATGAAATTTAAATTGACAGTATTGATAATCATATTCACTCATTCTATCTCTGCATAACTTACTGAACTTTGTTCCAATGCAGCAGATAACAAGGTGCTGTAACGATGATCATCTCTAATAACCCAGCATCCTGAAATCCTTAACTCCTTCACACAATTAATTTGTTGTCAGATGCATGGACTGAGAATGCCCGAGCTATTTCCTACAATATGCTGAATTGCTCAAATTACTTTGTCAAGTTGGTGAGCCAGGCTTACAACACATATGATCTTGTTTTAGCAAGTGTGTGAAATTGAGTAATAATAAAATTGTCTGAATTTGACTCTTATTCTTTATCTTTTATTGAAACCCCTCCCAATGTAGAATTGGCATTAATCAGGACAGTTGTTGTTATTCTTGTTTGATATGCTGACCATTTTTGCAGTAAACTGTTCCCAGTGCTGCTCTGCTAACTGTCATATTAGAAAGCAGACTTGCATATTTGGAGCACGTTCGACTTCCTCCAGATGTTTTAAAGTGACCCACAGCCAGTAACAAGTGTTTGAAGTGTACTTACTGTTCTCGTGAAAGAAATCTAACAGATGATTTACACAGTTATTCCCAGAGATAATCTATGCTGGTGACATTGGTTAAAGTATTGACCAGGGATAACTACTTCTTTTCAGTGACTGAGGAGACACAGTGGCACCGCTAATACAGCAGCTGTCCCAGTGACAGAGATCTGGGTTCAATTCCTGACCCGAGTGCTGTCTGTGTGAAGTTTGCACCTTCTCCCAGTAATCATGTGTGTGTCCTCATGATGCATTGAGTTCCTCTCACACACAAAGTCCATTAACCATGAAGTTGCCCCTAGTAAGAATGAGATAGTAATGAGAATTTAACAAATGGGACTAATGTTGTTTAACAGTTAAAACAGACTCGGTGGCTGAAGAGTCTGTCCTCATATTGTGGATCTTTATCTTCACCCAAGTAAGCAGGTCCTCACTTCAGAGAAGTAGCATCAGTTTCAGGCATGGAGAGAGAGCTGAACAGAACTACTGCCGCTGAGGAACATGCACCAGATACACTTTTGATCATGTTATCCCTTTGTTGCCACTTCTGCAAAGTTCTCCCAATCTACACAATGTATCAGCTGCTGAAACTATCACTCATGCCTTGTTACCTCTGTAATTGACTATGCATTGCTTTGCTCCCACACCACAATTCTGCCCCCAAACAGCACCTTTAAGCCCTTGCACATCTTGCGACTTGTGACTCTATATCTGAGGACCGTGCATCTCCCCTTTGCTTATTCGGGAGTTTATTTCTATCACCCACACTCAGCCTACGACTGTTTCTCTTTTTCAGTATATTGGATGAACTCCCTACTAGGCTCTTTACCCAACCAAACTGCACCACCAGCAGTGCACTTCAGCAAAGCAATCCTATCCAGCCACTGTCACACTAACTCCCATTCTGCTCAAAAACAAGTGGCAACCATCCAACACTGAGATCGCACACTGCTGTTCTCTTTCAGAGCAACAGGCGCAAAATGCTAGAGGAATTTCCCCACCCCCTCTACCTTCTCCCTGCCTCCTCCCCACTGCCCTCCTCACACCTCCCCCACTCTTCCCCCTCTACTCTCTCCCCCTCCCTACCCCAACCCTCCCTTCACTCTCCTCTCCCAACTCTCCCCCTCCTCCCCCCCACTCTCTTCCCCCTTCTCACCCTTTCCTCTCTCCTCCCCACCCCTGCCCCTTCTTGCTCTCTCTCCTCCCCTTCACCCCTCATCTCCCCCCACACCCTCCTCTCCTTCACCCCCTCCCTCCCCGTCTCTCCCCTTCACCCTCTCCTCTCCCACCCCTCCCCCAACTCCTCCCCTCTCCCCTCCCCTACCTCTCTCCCTAACCCCCTCTCCCTAACACCCTCCCCTATGCCCTAACCCCCTCCCTACCCCACCCCCTCTCCCTAACCCCCTCCCTACCCCACTCCTCTCCCCCTCCCCTCCCTCTTCCCTCCCCCCCTCCCCCCTCTTCCCTCCCCCCCTCCCCCTCTTCCCTCCCCCCCTCCCCCTCTTCCTCCCCCCCCTCCCCCTCTTCCTCCTCCCCCTCCCCCTCTTCCCCCTCCCCCTCTCCTCCTCTCCCCCCTCCCCTCCCCTCTTTCCCCCTCCCCCTTTCCCCCTCTCCCCCTCCCCCTCCCCCTCTCCCTCTCCCCCCCTCCCCCCTCCCCCTTTCCTCTCCCCCCTCCCCCCCTCCCTCCTCCCCCCTTTCCCCCCTCCCTCCTCCCCCCTTTCCCCCTCCCCCCTTCCCCCCTCCCCCCTCCCCCCTCCCCCCTCCCCCCTTTCCCCCCCTCCCCCCTTCCCCCCCTCCCCCCCTCCCCCCTTCCCCCCCTTCCCCCCCTTCCCCCCCTTCCCCCCCTCCCCCCTTTCCCCCCCTTCCCCCCTCCCCCCCTTCCCCCCTCCCCCCTTCCCCCCCTTCCCCCCCTCCCCCCTTCCCCCCCTTCCCCCCTCCCCCCTCCCCCCTTCCCCCCTCCCCCCTCCCCCCTTTCCCCCCCTCCCCCCTTTCCCCCCTCCCCCTCCCCCCCTTTCCCCCCTCCCCCTCCCCCCTCCCCCCTTTCCCCCTTCCCCCCTCCCCCTCCCCCCCTTTCCCCCCTCCCCCTCCCCCCCTTTCCCCCCTCCCCCTCCCCCCCTTTCCCCCCTCCCCCTCCCCCCCTTTCCCCCCTCCCCCTCCCCCCCTTTCCCCCTCCCCCTCCCCCCCTTTCCCCCCCTCCCCTCCCCCTCCCCCTCCCCTCCCCCTCCCCCTCCCCCTCCCCTCCCCCTCCCCCTCCCCCTCCCCTCTTCCCCCCTCCCCTTCCCCTCTTCCCCTTCCCCTCTTCCCCCTCCCCTCCTCCACCATCTCCCCAGCACCTCCCTCGGTCCCCGCCCCGGCATTGGTCCCTCCCAGAGCCGCTCGGGAGGTTCCGAGCGACCGCGATGAAGAGCTCGAAGCCGAGCTTCAGGAGCTACCTGCCCGCGGAGGAGGTGAGGACTGTGCCGGAGTCTGCTGGAAAGCGGGGCCTGTGCTCCGACGCTGCGGCCTGTTCCGCCTCTAACTGCTGTTTCTTCCCGCAGAACTCCTGCCCGGGCCGGGCCCAGGAGAACCGGGCGAACGAGGCCGCGCTACTGCCGGGTAAGTCTGTACTCTGTGTCGGGGCCTTGGCGCGGGTCCCCGGGAGAGGCACCAATTCCAGCCCGCGGCTCGGACTGGATGCCAGGCCTGAAATAGTGAAGTGGAGATGAGTGAGGGGGAGGGGAGGGTCAGTGAGGTGGAGAGCTCACCTGTCGGAGGCACTTCCGCGCATACCTCACCCGCATCTCTCTACCCTGTCCCTCCCTCTTCTCCTGACACCCCCCTTGTCCTCGCCCCTCTCGTCCCCGCCTGCCCCTTCAGCTCCACCCCTCGCCCCCTCACTCGTTCGTCCGCTCCTCGTGCTCCCCCTCTCCCCGCCCTACTCCACTCGTCCCCCTCCCCTCCCCCCTCCCCTCCCCTCCCCCCTCCCCTCCCCCTCCCCTCCCCCTCCCCTCCCCTCCCCTCCCCCCTCCCCCCTCCCCCCTCCCCTCCCCCCCTCCCCCCTCCCCCTCCCCCTCCCCCTCCCCTCCTCCCTCCCCCTCCCCTCCTCCCCCTCCTCCCCCTCCTCCCCTCCTCCCCCCCTCCTCCCCCTCCCCCTCCTCCCCTCTCCCCTCCCCCCCTCTCCCCTCCCCCTCCTCCCCTCCCCCCTCCCCTCCCCTCCCCTCCCCCCTCCCCTCCCCCTCCCCCCTCCCCTCCCCCCTCCCCCCTCCCCTTCCCCCTCCCCCTCCTCCCCTCCCCCTCCTCCCCTCCTCCCCTCCCCCTCTCTGTCGTCCACTTCCCCCTCCCCGAATCCCCTGAACAGCCCCTCCCCGAATCCCCTGAACAGCCCCTCCCCGAAACCCCTGAACAGCCCCTCCCCAAACCCCCTGAACTGCCCCTCCCGGAATCCCCTGAACAGCCCCTCCCCAAACCACTGAACTAGCCCTCCCCAGTCTCCCTGAACAACCCCTCCCCCACACATCCCCAAAAGTCTCCCCACATCCCTTGAATGATGTCACCTTTCCTCATGGTCCTGAACAACCCCTCCCCATACCACTGATAAGCCATCAGAACCTGCTGAACAAACCCATCCCAGCCCCTGAACCTCTCCCCACACTCTGAACAACCTCGTCCCACACCCAGTGAATAACGTTGCCCCACCCCTGAACAACTTTGCCCCATCCCTTCCTGAACAACCCTCCCCATACCCCAAAAATTCCCTCTCCACACACTCCTGAACAACAACTCCCCATCCCACTGAACAACCCCTCCCCATGTCCCCATGAACAAACCCTCTGCATACCGCTGACAAGCCCTCAAAACCTGATCAAACCCTCGTCACCCCCTGAGCAACCGCTCCCCCAACTTCCCTGAACAACCCCTTTCCCATCCCCCAAACAGGCACCCCAACCCCTGAACAAGCCCCCCACCCTAGAACAAGCCTTCTCTACCCCCTGACCAAGCCCCCAACCCTCAAGCAACCGTTTCCCACCCCTCCCCAAACAAACCCTCCCCACGCCCTGAATAAGCCTCCCACCCCCTCGAACAACCCTTTACCACTCTCCCAAGCAAGCCACCCCCCACCCCCCTGAACAAGCTCTCCACCCTCCTTAACAACCCTTTCCCACCCGTCCCCACACCCGACCAAGCCCCCCACCCCCTGAACACCCCCGAACAGCCCCTCCCAACCCCTGAACAAGCCCACCCCAGTCCCCCTGAATAACCTCTCCCCACACACACCGCTGCACAACCACTCCCCCACACAGCCCCAAACAATGTCTCCCCACACCCCCTGAACGACATCTCCCCACACCCCCTGAATATTAGAGGAAGGTTTTTTACTCAGAGAGTGGTTGGTGCGTGGAATGCACTGCCTGAGTCAGTGGTGGAGGCAGATACACTAGTGAAGTTTAAGAGACTACTAGACAGGTATATGGAGGAATCTAAGGTGGGGGCTTATATGGGAGGCAGGGTTTGAGGGTCGGCACAACATTGTGGGCTGAAGGGCCTGTACTGTGCTGTATTATTCTATGTTCTATGAACAACATCTACCCACAACCCTTCCCCATCCTCCTGAACAACCCCTCCCTGTCCCACTGACAAGCCCTCGGAACCTGCTGAACAAACCCTTCCCTGCCTTTGATCAAACCCTTCTCACCCCCTGAACAACCTCACCCACCCCCACTGAACAACCTCTCCCCACACCCACTTGAACAACTCCTCCCCACACCCCAAAAAACCAATCCCCACACACCCCTGAACAACTCCTCCCCATCTCCCTGAACAACCTCTCCCCACCCCCAGAGCAACCCCTCCCCACATCCCCGTGAACAAACCCTCCGCATACCGCTGACAAGCCCTCAGAACCTGCTGATCAAACCCTGCACACCCCCTGAACAACCACTCCCCCACCTCCCCTGAACAACCGGTTCCCCATCCCCCGAACAAGCCCCCCATCCCCTGAACAAACCCTCCCCACACCCCCGAACAAGACCCCATCCCCCTGAACAAGCCCTCCACCCCCGAATAAGCTCCCCCATCCACTAAACAAACCCTCCCAAACCCTCCCCACCCTCTGAACAACCCTTTCCCACCCTTCCCCAAAATAGCCCTCCCCACCCCCGACCGAGCCCCCCCCAATCCTCGAACAACCCTTTCCCACCCCTCCCCAAATAAGCCCTCCCCACCCCCGACCGAGCCCCCCCCAATCCTCGAACAACCCTTTCCCACCCCTCCCCAAATAAGCCCTCCCCACCCCTGACCGAGCCCCCCCAATCCTCGAACAACCCTTTCCCACCCCTCCCCAAATAAGCCCTCCCCACCCCCGACCGAGCCCCCCCAATCCTCGAACAACCCTTTCCCACCCCTCCCCAAATAAGCCCTCCTTCCCCCTGACCAAGATGCTGTTGAACTGCATAGTTCCTCTTGCAGGTTGTTTATGTTACAAACTTCAGCATCTGCGGTCCAGTCTGCAATATCAACTTCCTACCATGTTTTTGGTGAAGACACAGGTCTCAACACCAACTTACAAATTCTTCTTTATGAAGCAGAAGTTTGTAGATTTGGTTTCATTTCTGTAGATGATATGATTGTACACAAACTCAAAGCAGGAAACAGACAAAGCTCAGGCAAAAGGTTCCCTATATAAAAGCCTTAATCCCAGAGGCTGGACTGTGACCTGTGTGAAACTGTGAACTATGAGACTTTGATCAACTCCACCAGCCATAATTCATAACCCTGTGTCTAAAGAAGGATCCACGGAACTCTGTGCAAACCAAAAGGCAGACAACTAAAGGAACAATACACAACAGGCAGTTCAAAATGGTGTGCTGTACCAGAAAGTCAGCAATTAAAAAATAACAACAGTCCCACTTCAATGAAATGAGTGAATTTACAACAGGGCAATAAACCAAATTAAAGTTACATCCTCTCCCAGGAAAATGTTTCTCTAAAACTGGTTGATAATGGCACAGGTCTCTTGTAGTAGTAGTGTGAGCACTCTAATTGAGTACAGTATTCTCCTAAGGCTTGTCTACTGCTGGGTCCTCAGGTGTCTGTAGAGGCTGATTGAGGATCGACATACTCTGGTGCAATGAGGCCAAGAAAAAATGGATTCACTTAATGGAGAACGCCTGTGAGCGACTTTGTTTAACATGGACAACCTGCCTGTGCATCAGTCCTTAACAAATTGGGGGGTGTGGGTATGTGAGTCCAGTGGTATGGAGCACAAAACGACTGTGGACCTTTCAGAGCTGCAAACTACTTCTGTTGTGATGTGTCGTCATCTCTCCACCAGCTCCACCGCTGAGGTCTTGGTTGAATTGCTCTGTCTTCCCCTTGACCTCACCAGCATGGATGACCCTATCAGGACCCCCAAAAGGCATAACTCTCTAGATCTCACCAACTTAGAAGCCTCCCCACAGTAACGATCAGCGGAGTGGCAAGTCTCTTGAACCCTCTGAAAAGATTAGTTTGGGACAGAAACCCACCGTCTGGTAAATCAAGTCACCCAGTCAATCCCACACAACTCCCCACCGTCTGACAAATCAGGTCACCCAGTCACTCCCCACTGTATGGCAAATCAGGTCATCCAGTCACTCCCCACAGTCTGGCAAATCAGGTCACCCATTCACTCCCACACAACACCCCACTGTCTGGCAAATCAGGTCACCCAGTCACTCCCCACCCTCTGCTAAATGAGGTCACCCAGTCACCCCCCACCATCTGGTAAATAAGGTCCCCAGTCACTCCCTACTGTCTGGTAAATTGGGTCACCCAGTCACTCCGCACCATCTGGTAAATCAGGTCATCCAGTCACTCCCACACTGGAAAATCAGTTCACCCAGTCATTCCCTCACACAAATCCCCACCATCTGGCAAATCAGGTCATCCAGTCACTCCCACACAACTCCCCACCGTCTGGCAAATCATGTCACCCAGTCACTCCCCACGGTCTGGTAATTCAGGTCACCCAGTCACTCCCACACAAGTCCCCACCATCTGGTACATCAGGTCACCCAGTCACTTCCCACTCTCTGGTAAATCAGGTCCCCTCGTCACTCCCCACCGTCTAGTAAATCAGGTCACCCAGTCACTCCCCACCGTCTAGCAAATCAGGTCACCCAATCACTCCCCACCATCTAGCAAATCAGGTCACCCAGTCACTCCCACACAACTCCCACCGTCTGGCCAATCAGGTCACCCAGTCACTCCCACACAAAAATAACCACCATCTGGTAAATCAGGTCACCCAGTCACTCCCGACCGTCTGGCAATTCAAGTCACCCAGTCATTCTCATTGTCTGGCAAATCAGGTCACCCAGTCACTACCACACAACTTCCCCACCATCTTGCAAATCAGGTCACCCTGTCACTGCCCACTGTCTGGTAAATCAGGTCACCCAGTCACTCCCCACCGTCTGGTAAATCAGGTCACCCATTTACTCCCCACTGTCTGGCAAATGAGGTCACCCTGTCAGTCCCAGACAACTCCCCACCGTCTAGTAAATCAGGTCACCGAGTCACTCCCACACAAAAGTCTCCACCGTCTGGCAAATCAGGTCACCCAGTCACTCCCCACCGTCTGGTAAATCAGGTCACCCAGTCTCTCCCACACAACTCCCCACCATCTGCTAAATGAGGTCACCCAGTCATTCCCGTACAAAAATCCCCACCCTCTGGTAAATCAGGTCACCCAGTCACTCCCCACCGTCTGCCAAATCAAGTCACCCTGTCACTCCCACACAAAAATCCTCACTGTCTGGTAAATCAGGTCACGCAGTCACTCCCCACTGTCTAGCAAATCAGGTCACCCAGTTACTGCCACACAGCTACACAGTTCTGCCTCGGCTGTGTTGACCCCACATGGTGTGATACAGCAAGCTGAGAGCAGCAGTAGTGTTATAAGTACATAGTCTGACCCCCCCCCCGCACCACCCATGTCCCCGTCTGCACCACCCATGTTCCCTCCCCCCACCGCACCACCCAACTCCTCCCCCCCGCTACCCATCCCATAAGACTCCACAAAGCTTGAGAGCTTTGATGAGGTTTGCAAGCTACATCAGGTGCGTACTAATGACAGCCCTGCCTCTAACATTTGCTGAAGTTAACAGTTCTGTTAAAACCTGCTCAGAGTAAGAGGCCTAGATCACAAGATACTGACAGCTGCCTGTGTAATGGTTCAGCAGTCATCTGCTCAATGAGCAAGGAAAACCAGGGAGATGCTAAAATTCACAGGATTAAAAGCACTCCCAAATGTTCCGCCACATTGCTGCACAGAATCTGGTTTCAAGGAAAAGCTTTGCAGAACAGTACATCCCTGTCCGTGGCAGGTTCACATGACACTCTACGCTGAAGTTTACTGAGCCCTCAACTGCTTCTACTTAACATATTAGATGTTTATAAATTGGTCTGTCACTTCAAAGAATTTGTGCATCTAAACATCCTCTCCGCCTCCTTGAACACTTTAGCAAACTTCTTATGTGTAAATGTCAGGAATGCTAATTGTGCATTCAATGGAGTGAGGCAGGCAGGCTCTCAGACGACATAGAAGCAAACAATGCCTTTGATTGCAGTCCAAGGACAGGTTACCTGTTCCTCACACTTAAAAAATGCTTTTCCTTTTCTCAGTTCTTCTGTTTCCACTGCATCTGTTCACAAGATGAGGCCTTCCATTCCAGAATATCTGAGATGTCCTTCTTCTTCTTTTCCTCCTCTGTCATCGATGCTGCCCACACCCACGTCTCCTCCATTTCCTGGACATCTGCCCTCACCCCATCTTCCTGCTGCCAATAAGGTTAAGGGTTTCCTTGTCCCTACCACCCCACAAGCCTCTGCATCATGCACATAATTCTCTGGAATTTCAATGGGATCCTACCATAAGCCACACATTTCTTCGCTGCTCTCAACTCCACTTTTCATAAGGATCACTCGCTATGTGACTCCCTTGTCCACTTGTCCTGCCTCACTGTTGTCTCTCCAGGCACATATCCCTGCAAGCAGGACAAATGCTGCACCTGCCCCTCCTCTTCCTCCTTCATCACCATTCAGCTGAAGTCACATTTCACCTGTAAGTCTGTTGGGGTTATCTATTGCATCGGGTGTTCGCGGTGCAGCCTCCTCTACATCAGTGAGATTCCATGTAGATTGGGGAACCGCTTCATCAAACACCTTCGCTCTGTGTTACATAAAGGGCAGCATTTCCCGATGGCCACCCATTTCAATTCTACATCCCATTCCCATACCCACATGCTGGTCCATGGCCTCCTCTTCTGACAAGATGAGGCTACTTTCAGGTTGGAGGAGAAATACCTTATATTCCATCTGGGTAAACTCAATCTTGACAGCATGAACTTCAATTTCACTAACTTCTGCCAATTTCTCCACCCTACTCCTTTTCTCTTTTTTTCATTTCCCATTTTGGCTTCCCGCTTACCCCTTCTCTTCTTCACACCTGTCCATCACCTCCCTCTGGTGTACTCCTCCTCCCTTTCTCCCATGGTCCACTGTCCTCTCCTATCAGATTCCTTCTTCTTTTGACTTTTACTTCTACCTATCATCTTCCAGCTTCTCATTTTGTCTCCTCCCTTGCCCACTCACTTTCCCCCCTCACCTGGTCTCACTTATCACCTGCCAGCTTTTACTCCTTCCCCTCCCTCCACCTTCTTGTTCTGACATCTTCCATTTCCTTTCCAGTCCTGATGAGGAGCCTCAGACTGAAACTTTGACTGTTTATTCCCCTCCATAGAATCTGCTCGACCTGCTGAGTTCTGACAGCGTATGAGGCTCTAGATTTCCAGCATCTAAATAATCTCTTGTGTTTGAAACTATATAAAGTTTGGTGCAATTAACAGTCTGCTGGAGGAACTCAGTGGGTCAAACTCAGCATTGGTGGGAAAAAGTATTACAACACAGAAAAGATAGATAGATAGATACTTTATTCATCCCAAAGGAAATTACAGTGCCACAGTAGCATTACAAGTGCACAGATAGAAATCTTAAAAGAGAGGTAGAAAGAATAAAAAATAGGTTACCACAAACAGTCCAACAGGACGGGGGGGTCATCACTTCCCCAGCTGAAGGTTGACTCATGGCCGAGACGTAGCGCTCTTTGGAGCAGTGCAGTTGTCTTAGTGGTCCACGATATTACGCCAACCTGTATAAACCTGCTTCACGATTAATCTAACCCTTTCCCCGTACTCAGCCTATAGCCCTCTATCCAGCCATGTGCCTGAGTCTCTTAAAAGTCCCTACTGTAAGGTAGCAACATGTTTGGAGGCAGTAACCATTCAGGGGCCAACCAAAATTGCTTTTTTCTTCATTAAATGACTTTTTTATGATCGCAAAACAATGCTGGACTCCAAGAACATCGGGTACTGCAGGTCTACCCCATTAGTGAACTGCTCATTATTGGAGTAGCTGGACTGGGTGCAGACCATGTTGCTGCCTGCTACAGGAAGACATCACAAGCATTGGAGCTGGTGCACGAAGGAGGCATGCAGTGTAACTGTGGGTGATTGTCTTGGATGTTTCTGTTGTGATCGCAAGATTCTGATAGACATTGATCATGTAAGATGCTGCTGGCTATTTCCCTTGTTTGATGATGTGACAGACAACGGGGATGCTGTGTGGCCTTGGTTGTAGCGAGGATTAGGCCTCAAGTCATGGGTTTGCCTGCTGCTGCAGCCCAGGAGAGGAGATGCCGGAGGCAGTGTGGTGTGGCGTCTGTGCTCGTTTGGAGGCTGGCCCCTCCCGTTGGTGCTGCCTTCCAATGTTCAATTGGTGGAATGACAAGCTGGATTGTATGCGTATGTTTGTGCACTGCCAGGAGCTGTACCATCAAATTGCAGGACATTTTGCTCAGTGACTTGGGCTATTTATATCTTTATTTTTTTGCAAGACTATGTGTTTTTGCTTGCTATTTTGAATGTGCTGTGTAGGTTTGCATCTTGGCCCCAGGGGGATGCTGTTTCATTCGGTGTATTCATGTATAGTTGAATTTGACTTGTATTAGCCTCCACCACTACCCTCTGCAGGGTAATTCAGGCATTCACCATTCTCTGTGTAAAAAAAACTACCTCCAACATCTCCCCTAAACTTTCTTCCACTCACCTTAAACAGATATCCTCTGGTATTGGCCATTGCCACTTAGGCAAAAGGTGCTGGCTGTCGTCTATCTATGCTAACCACAATGTTATACACCTCTATCACATCACCTCTCATCCTGCCTCTCTCCAAAGGAAAAAGCCCTGGCTCACTCAACCTTTAGTCATAGGACATGCTCTCTAATCAAGTCAGTGTCCTGGTAAATCTCCTCTGCAGCCTTTCTGAAGCCTCCACACTCTTTCCATAATGAGGTGAGGGAGGGGGCAAAGAGAAGGCAGTAGGGTGGGAGGGGGAATGAGAGGGTAAGGAGGAGGGAGGGAAAGGAGAGATGGAGGGGGAGAGGGGAGGGAAGGGGAGAGGGGGAGTGGTAGTTTGTGGTGGTGGGGAGTTGTTCAGGAGGGTGTGAAGGTGTTTGGTGGGAGTAGGGAGTAGTTGTTTGAGGTGGTAGGGAGCGATTGTTCAGAGGGGTGGAGAGGTGTTTGGTGAAGGTGGGGAGGAGTTTTTTGGGGTGGGGGTTGAGGAGATGTCAACATTGTAGTTTATGGCAAGTCCCAAATCTACCACCTACTGAGCCATAAGGAGGGGACCGACTGATGGGTGTTATCTACTAACTACACATTATTTAGTTACAGTCACACTTGCTAAATGATGCCTGAAAGGCCAAGTGGATAAAAGTGTTTCAAAAGAAACATTCACCTTATAGCCAGAATCCTGATGAAGGGTCTCAACTTTCCTTTCCATAGATGTGGCTGACTTATTGAGATTTCCAGAATCCACAGAATCTCTCACCTTCACCTGCCCCCCACCCTCTACTTAACACAGACTTTTCTTTGTCTATTTTCATGGCCCAGTCTGTACATAATTGTTCTTTACTGTGGGCATGTTGTCAGCATTTGTTTGGTTCACACAGAATTTATTTTCTGAAAAAAAATTAGTTCAGAAGTAAGTTGCAGAAGTGCTGTTGAGATATGTATCTGCTGATGAATTGTAGGATGAGAGATGGATTAGTGAGGGGAAGTTTGTCAGGACTCTGGCATGTAATAAACAGCCCTGAGTGGTATTGGTATGTCAGGTGCCAGTCAATAATGAGAGTGGGATCATCCTTCTCTTTCCCCACCTGTCCACTGCCCAGGTTACTCGTGCAGAAGGTCATTGTCCTCAGAAACTAAAATTTATTCTTTTAATTTACAGTTGTCTAAATTAACAGAATAATGAGAAGTATCTGAAGGATGATACTTTCTTGTTCACCTTCCTACAATGCCCAAAATAAATTTATTATCAAAGAATATGCTGTATATGTCATTTTATACACCATTTACAGGAAAATAAAGAAATGCAATAGAATCAATGAAAAACTGCACATGGATAAAGACTGACAAAAAATCAATGTGCAAAAATAAAACAATTCTGAGAAGATGACTTGCAAAGTCCTTCCTTTCCTCGTGCCATTTGTCCACCAGTCTGATAAAGCTCACTCTGGGGTCAGTTGGAATAGCAGGTTCTGAAATGTTGTCTTTCCTAGAGAATAGTTTGTGGCGGCCACTAGGCTGGACAGTAAGATAACTCTGATGTACATCTGGTTTATTTCAGGGGAACTTGTGGTGAGCGAGACCAGCAATGTCAGAAAATGCATTGCTACAGACACAAGTGCTCATGACCTCTATGGAACCCTACTCTGTACCAACTTCAAGATCTCTTTTATCACAAAGGATGTGGCACATTTTCGGGTTTGTAAACCTTCAGCATTTCACCAGAATATTTTAATCAGACTGGAATTGTTATTTCTTGAAACCTGGGCTGGAACTGCTGGCAGAAGTGTAAATAGGTAACCAGCACACAGAATACGGGGATTGATAACAGAACCAATGCAAAGCTGAAAATTATTTTGCTATGTGTGTGGTGACTTGGATTGAGTCTTATGGGATAAATCAGAAAGGGTTTCAGCAAATTAACCATTGAAAAGGAAACATTTTAACAGTTGTTAAAATAAAGAATGGGTGTAGGCCAACTTGGAGAGCTGGCCTGGGGTTGGTGACTGATTTCCTAATTTTTAGGCTCACCATTGCTTTTGTTGCATCATTGCTGGAGCTGGCCAATCATCAGTGTTTTTAATAGAGAGGTTGGACCATCAAATAAATGGTCCTAAATTAGGACAAAAGACAAGATTGACGGATTGGTCGGAGGAGGTGGCAGCATTAAGGGCCAGAGAGGAAGATGTGAAGTCCAGGGGAATTTTGGAGAAGGAAAGAGAGATGCAGTGGATGGCCTGAAATGAGAATCTTTTGCAAGGACAGTTATACCATATAATGCACAGCATGTGGATAAAGAGACGAATGTTACCCAAGTGAAGCACAGTGCATTAGACAGTAATGACGCGGTGTTATAAATTTATTATTGGAGGGGGGGCTACACATTTTATGGCTCTCTCCTGGAAGATGGTGAAGAGGCAGAGGAAATACTGCCTGCATCCTTTAGGTTGCTCTTTTGTTTTAAAAGAGTTTATTAATTAGAAGCAGGAGTTGGCCATTTGACCTCATGAGCAGTTCCATTATTTATTAAGATTGGGGCTGATCCCGAGCTGCATTTTCTTGCCTATCCGAATATCCCTCAAATCGCTAGTATCCAGAAACCAGTAATAATCTGTTTTGGATGACCCCAGTGACTGAACCTCTTCTTTTTTTAAAAAATGGATGACCAATTATCTTTAAACACTGGCCATAGTTTTATATTTTCCAACGAGAATAAATATCCTCTTCACATGGACCCTGTTATAACCCTCAGGATTTTGTGTTTAAGTCAGGGCGTCTCTCACTTTTCTTTTACTCCAGTAAGAAATCTTTACTACTATAGTCGAATACAAAGATCAGCAAACATTCTCCTTAACTGCTTGCTCCAATTTGGTGTTAGCTTTCAATGGTGTGTGCACAAGGAAAACAGTCTCATCAGCTAGAACAACAACCTTTGTCACCAGTTCAAAGTACCCTGCACATTTGGATGATCTCACATTTTTCCACATTATATTCTGCCTACTGTGTTCTTGCCACTCAGTTGCCCCTTGAAGCATAGCTACATCCATCTCCCAACTCACAATCCTGCCTAGTTTTGTGTCTTCAGCATATTTAGAAATGTGACATTTGCTGGTGTGAATATCTGATGTCCATCAATCCTTACTACCCACTGCCACAGTCTGCCAGCCTGAGAGCGACCTTTTCCTTCCCTGACAGGACGGTTATGAAATTAATATTAAGGATGCAAACAAAAAGGTTCATGATACATGGCGTAGCAAATGGAGTGGAAAATCTAGTTGTTGTCAGTTTATCTGTGTAACAATTTCTGGCCAACTGAGTGAGGATAGGAAACTGAATGATTTCCTCATGGTTGTTAGGAAACACTTCATGTGAACACAGTGTTAGCAAATTATGTTCCATGTTTGCTTGATTCAGATAGTTTAGCTAGATTAGTTAAAAAACAGATGGGTGCAAAGATTGTAGTGAAATCTGACAAGCTACCCCAATAAGTTTAGCACATTTGGGAAGTATCCTCAAACTCTTGCTGCCATACCTATATTTGGTGGAATGATTACAAGGTTTTTTTCCATTTTCTCACACTGCATTTAGGTACAAGGTACTTTGATTGCATAATTCTTTTCCAATTACTGATGGAAAGTACAAATTTGCTAAAAGACAGCAAGATAGTTGAATTAATAGCAGAATTTAACTCAATGGGTAAGATCTATTGCGTAGTAAGATGTGGTTACAAAGTGAAAAAACTTACAAATGAAAAATTCCAGGAGGTTTAATTTTGGTGAAGTCTGATAATAAAGGGTGGGGCCAAGGCAGTGGAGAGGAAGGACCTTGTGTCAGAAACCTAAATGGTGCGATCAGTTTGGATGGCGCCCAGAAATAGAAAAAGGAATAAACCTTTGGTTAGAAGTATCTTTGGGCTCCTAAACGTGTAGTAACATGGAAAATGAAATGCAAGGCACCCATAACTAGGATAATGCAGGACTTGAATCTATATATAGTCTGAGTAAGGTAAGGCACAGCATGGCCTTGTGGGCTACATGGTAGTGTAGTGGCTAGCAAATGATTGACAGCACCAGTGATCAGGGTTCAATTCTCACTGCAGGTTTGTACGTACTCCCCTTGACCAGGCAGATTTTCTCCGGGTTCTCTGATTACTTCCTACATTCCAAAGACAATGGGTTAGGATTAGCAAATTGTGGGGATGGTACGTTGGCACTAAAAGCATGTCGACATGTACGGGCTGCCCTCAGCACGCCCTCATGCTGTTGCTCGTTGATCCAAATGACACATTTCACTGTATGTTTCAATGTTTTGATGTACATGTGACAAATAATTATTAAATCAATTGGCAGTGAAGGTGTGGAGAATGATTCATTGGGGGTTATGGCTTTCTAGATGATTACATTGAAGATCTGATGGGAGATTAGCTTCATTAGTATAGTGTGGGTGAACAGGAAGGGCTCTCGATGTAGCTTCCTGGATGAAGGGAACATAGTGTTCACCTGCAGTTGTGGTGGTCAATGGAAGAAGGTCAGCAAGCAGACATGAGAGAACTAGGACACCACAGTACCAGTTCATTTTGGAGTTCGTGCAGAAATGAGGAGATGCAGGTACTAGACCAAGTCCCGTATTTGACCGAGACCTCGGTACAGTACGCAGCAGGCATTGCATTCTTGGAACTAGTGCCAATAAAGTGAAGGAATAGGAGACAGAGAGTAAAGATGTGGGTTCTCCTCAGGATTGATACTGGGACCCTTGTTTGTAATATCACTGAATGAATTGGATGTGGCAGTCATGGTCAGTACGTTCATGGATGACATAAAGGTTGGTGGTGGAGTTGTTGATAGTCTGGAAGGTAGTCATAGCTGCAGACAGATATCAATGTGTTGGTGAAATGGGCTGAGGAATGCCAGGTAGAGTTTAATCCAGACAGATGTGAGGTGATGCAGTTTTTGGAGTACCAATGAGGCAAGGATGTACACCATGAGTAGTCGGGTCTTCGGAAGTATTGAGGGACAGAGGGATTTCGGAATGCAAATAGATCCTTGAAGGTGGCAGTGCAGGTTGACAACATGGATAAGAAGACATATGGAATTCTGGCCTTCGTTAGTTTGGGATCAAATACAGAAGGTTATGCTTCAACTTTATAAAATCTCAGCTGAAGTATTGTGTGCAGTTCTGGTCACCACTGATAGCACTGCAGACGGTGCAGAGGAGACTCACCAGGGCTAGTTATGAGGAGATGGTGAAGAAGCTGAGTCTTTCTCTCTGAGGTGGAGGAATTAAGAGGGAACATGATAGAGGTATGAAAAATTATGAGGGATATGGATAGAGTCCAGGTGCTGGGGTGGAGATATGTCTCTACCAAAGGCGCTTCTTCTCTCCACTAGCCTGCAGGTCACCGTTGGGCAAGGTGCAGCACGTGTTTAGCCACCTGCCCCCCACCCCCCCCCCCCCCACCCCCGATCAGGGTCACATGAAGCCATGGGAGCAGATGGTGGATAGTTGTATGAGCAGTCGGTGCACATTACAAGTCCTGGTAATGCAACACAGACACCAGGCAGACAATCTCTGAAGAGTCTTGATAATGGCCAGGGTCACCCATCTCGTAAAGACACTGTCCAGAAGAAGTCTATGACAAAACCCCTTCTGTAGAAAACTTCGCCAAGAATAATCATGTTTATGGGACCATGATTGCCAACATCAGACAACGGACATAATGATGGGTAGAGCAGACTGCAGGAAAGGTTTCTGCATATCAGAGCTGAATGAAGCAAGAGGCTGTAGACGTAGAGCTCGAGGTAAGAGATTTAGAGACTATTTTTCACCCAGACCGATGAGAGTGGCGAAAGCAGGTCACTGATAGTCGTGAAGTATTGTCTTTGATACGGAAAGAGAAAGCAGAAGAGTTGTGTGATCTAGCAAGGAAAAATAGAGGGCTATGTGAGAAGGAAGGGTTGAATTGGCTATGAATAGAGGGTGACGTGAGAGGGAAGGGTTGGATTGATTGTGGAGTAGGTTGAAGTGTTGGTTGAGTAGGGCATGAGCCATCCAGCTCTCAGGATTCTGCCTCTTGTGCCTGTATAAGGAAGGAAGTTACTGAAGATGACTGTTACCAATGAGATGAGAAGGAACATAGTGAATTCAGGAACAGGCACAAGAAGTGGAGCAGTTTACCCCATCTTTTTTTACTTGTTTGTATGCATACATTCTCAATCCGCAATGCTTGATGTTTTCATTGTTATATTAAACCAAAATGCCAAATAAAGCTGTTACAGTTCTTAATGTCCCTCATTCAAATGTGAAAAGATACATTTTAATTCTAGCTTTTAACTGTTGAACCACAGAAACTTCAGTACAGAAACCTGCTGCTGGAGGAACATGACATTTCCCTTACCTGTGTGGAACAAGTTGTGGCAGGTATGGTGGCTTTATTTGTTTTATCACGGCTCAAAGACCAGCCTCCTTGCCCTCGACAGTGCTGGAAAATAGTAAATGAATGGATGAACCAGAGATTAATACTCAGCTGTAGATCTGTGTGACTGGTTGTTGGCTTGTGAATTTGTTAAGGGCCTCATTACTGCAGCTATTGACTGTAGAAGTTTCTTTAATGGATTTAGACACTGCCACCGTTGTGAGTTCTTTGTTCTCATCATCTTTGCATGAAAAACTTCATCAAACTTTGCTCTTTAGGTTAGATTCAACTTTATTGTCATTGTGCCGAGTACAGATACAAAGCCAATGAAATACACAGTTAGCATCTGGCCAGAAATGCAAAGAATAGTGTTATTTACGAAATAACTGTGAATAAAAAGTAAGTGCTATAGCACACAAATATAAAAGTACTGAGACAGTACAATATGGATGCAATACTGCTTAGCACTGTGATGTGAGGTTCAGCAGGGTCACAGCCTCAGGGAAGAAGCTCTATCTGTGCCTGCTGGTGCGAGAGCGGAGGCTCCTGTAGTGCCTAGCGGATGGGAGAAGAGTGAAAAGCCCATGGTTAGGGTGAGATGCATCCTTGATAATGCTTTTCGCCCTGCCTAGGCAGCGTTTATGGTAGATGATCTAAATGATGGGCAATTGGGTGCTGGGCAGATTTCACCACACGCTGGAGTGCTTTGCGGTCCAATATGGAACAATTGCCATAACACACTGAGATGCAGTTGGTGAGTATGCTCTCAATGGTATAGCAGTAAAATTCCGTCAGTATCCTGGGACAGAGGTGAGCTTTCTTGATGCGCTGCAGGAAATAAAGGCGCTGTTGTGCCTTTTTGATCAGGATGGAGGAGTTCAGGGACCAGGTGAGATCCTTGGAAATGCAGACACCAAGGAATTTGAAGCTTGATACATGCTCCACGACAGCTCTGTTGATGTAGATGGAGACGTGAGTGTGGCTGCTAGCATGCCTGAAGTCCACAATGATCTCCTTGGTCTTCTGGGTGTTAAGGGCCAGGTTGCTGTTGGCACACCACGCAGCCAGGTGCTGGACCTTGTCCCTGTAGGCCGTCTCATCATCCCCTCTGGTCAGGCTAGCCACCGTGGTGTCGTCTACAAACTTGATTATGGAGTTAGAACCATGTACAGAAACACAGTCATAGGTGAAAAGGGAGTACAGAAGAGGGCTCAGCACACAGCCTTGAGGCACGCCGGTGTTCAGGGTGAGAGTGGAGGAGGAGAGGTTGTCTAACTTAACTGATTGGAGTCTGTTAGTCAGAAAGTCCAAGGTCCAATTACAGAGGGATGAGCTGATACCAAGCTGGCGAAGTTTGGCGATTAGCTCGGAGGGGATCACAGTATTGAATGCCGAGCTAAAGTCAATGAACAGCATTCTGACGTAAGAGTTGGGGCTGTCCAGGTGGGTCAGGGCAGAGTGAAGTGCCGTGGAGATGGCGTCCTCTGTTGACCTGTTGGTGCGAAAGGCAAATTGATGGGGTTCCAGGGTAGTGGGCAGACAGGATTTCAGATGTGATAGAACCAGTCTCTCAAAGCACTTTGGGGGTCAGTGCAACTGGACGGAAGTCATTCAGGCCCGTGGCAGTGGAATGCTTTGGCACTGGCATGATAGTGGTGACCTTGAAGCTTGTGGGGATAACTTGTGTGGCCAGGGACAGATTAAAAATGTCCATGAAGACCCTGGCCAACTGCTCTGCACAGACTCTGAGCACAGGGCCAGGTATTCCATCCGGACCAGCTGCCAGTGCAGCTAATTACACTCTTCCTGAGTCTGAGTCTGAGGCCTCCATCGGTCAGAGTTGTCCACGTGTTGTGTTCTAGCTGTCCAGCTGATATGCAAGCCTGGGCAGTACGATATTGAACTGGATGTGGGATTGCATTAGTCATAGTCATACTTTATTGATCCCGGGGGAAATTGGTTTTCGTTACAGTTGCACCATAAATAATAAATAGTAATAGAAATAGTAATAGTAATATTACTATTAGTAAATAGTAACAGTCATAGAAATAATAAATGGTAATAGAAAATAGTAATAAATAGTTAAATAGTAATATGTAAATTATGCCAGTAAATTGTGAAATAAGTCCAGGGACCAGCCTATTGGCTCAGGGTGTCTGACCCTCCAAGGGAGGAGTTGTAAAGTTTGATGGCCACAGGCAGGAATGACTTCCTATGACGCTCTGTGTTGCATCTCGGTGGAATGACTCTGGCTGAATGTACTCCTGTGCCCAACCAGTACATTATGTAGTGGATGGGAGACATTGTCCAAGATGGCATGCAACTTAGACAGCATCCTCTTTTCAGACACCACCATCAGAGAGTCCAGTTCCATCCCCACAACATCACTGGCTTTACTAATGAGTTTGTTGATTCTGTTGGTGTCTGCTACCCTCAGCCTGCTGCCCCAGCACACAACAGCAAACATGATAGCACTGGCCACCACAGACTCGTAGAACATCCTCAGCATCGTCCGGCAGATGTTAAAGGACCTCAGTCTCCTCAGGAAATAGAGATGGCTCTGACCCTTCTTGTAGACAGCCTCAGTGTTCTTAGACCGGTCCAGTTTATTGTCAATTCGTATCCCCAGGTATTTGTAATCCTCCACCATGTCCACACTGACCCCCTGGATGGAAACAGGGGTCACTGGTACCTTAGCTCTCCTCAGGTCTACCACCAGCTCCTTAGACTTTTTCACATTAAGCTGCAGATAATTCTGCTCACACCATGTGACAAAGTTTCCTACTGTAGCCCTGTACTCAGCCTCATCTCCCTTTCTGATGCATCCAACTATGGCAGAGTCATCCGAAAACTTCTGAAGATGACAAGACTCTGTGCAGTAGTTGAAGTCTGAGGTGTAAATGGTGAAGAGAAAGGGAGATAAGACAGTCTCCTGTGGAGCCCCAGTGCTGCTGATCACTCTGTCGGACACACAATGTTGCAAACACACGTACTGTGGTCTGCCAGTCAGGTAATCAAGAATCCATGTTACCAGGGAAGCATCCACCTGCATCGCTGTCAACTTCTCCCCTGGCAGAGCAGGGCAGATGGTGTTGAACACACTGCAGAAGTCAAAAAGCATGACCCTCACAGTGCTCACTGGCTTGTCCAGGTGGGCGTAGACACGGTTCAGCAGGTAGACGATGGCATCCTCAACTCCTAGTTGGGGCTGGTAGACGAACTGGAGGGGATCTAAGTGTGGCCTGACCATAGGCCGGAGCAGCTCCAGAACAAGTCTCTCCAGTGTCTTCATGATGTGGGAGGTCAATGCCACTGGTCTGTAGTCATTGAGGCCGCTGGGGCACGGCGTCTTCGGCACAGGGAGGAGGCAGGACGTCTTCCACAGTGCAGGAACCCTCCGGCACCTCAGGCTCAGGTTGAATACATGGCGAAGTACTCCACATAGCTGAGGGGCACAGGCTTTGAGCACCCTGGTACTGACACCATCCGGTCCTGCAGCCTTGCTTGGGTTGAGACGTTTCAGCTGTTGTCTCACCTGTTCAGCCGTGAAGCCCACCGTGGTGGTTTCGTGTGGGGGAGGGGTATAGTCATGAGAGCAGGGTGGGGGACTGTGAGGAGGGGTAGGAGGGGAGAGTGGAATATGTGTTGGTTGGGGGCCAACAACAGATGGCTCATGTGGGGTTTGGGCAGGGGTCACAATGTCAAATCTGTTAAAGAACAGGTTAAGTTTGTTGGCCCTGTTCACACTGCCTTCAGCTCCTCTGTTGCTAGTTTGCCGAAACCCAGTGATGGCCCTCATCCCCCTCCAGACCTCTCTCATGTTGTTCTGCTGGAGTTTCCACTCAAGCTTCCTCCTGTACCTGTCTTTAGCCTCCCTGATCCTGGCTTTCAGGTCCTTCTGTATTGCCCTCAGCTCCTCCCTATTTCCATCTCTAAACACCCTCTTTTTAGCGTTGAGGATGTCCTTAATGTCCTTTGTCACCCATGGTTTGTTATTTGAATAACAACGGACAGTTCTTGTCGGAACATTGCAGTCCACACAGAAGTTAATGTAATCAGTGATGCATTCTGTGAGCCCATCAATATCCTCTCCATGTGGCTCACAGAGTGCCTGCTAGTCTGTCACCTTAAAACAACCCTGGAGCGCCTCATAAGCCTCCTCCGACCATTTCCTCACTGTTCTCGAGGTTGCAGATTTACTCTTCACCAGAGGCACGTAGCAGGGTTTTAGATGCACCAGGTTGTGATCTGACCTTCCCCGGTGGGGGGAGGGGAGAGGAGCTGTATGCATCCTTAACATTAGTGTACATCAAATCCAGAGTCCTCTCCCCTCTGGTTGTACAGCTGACATACTGCGTGAAGTTGGGCAGTGTTCTAGCCATGGTAAGCTGGTTGAAGTCACCCAAGATGGTAATGAGGGCACTCGGGTGCTGGGTTTGTAATCTGGCTATGACGGTGTCAATGATGTTACGTGCCGACGTCAGGTTGGCAGAGGGAGGGATGTACACAACAACCACAATTGCATGCGAGATTTCCCTTGGCAAATAATATGGCCGGAGTCCAACAGCAAAAAGTTCAATATCCGGGCTACAAACACGTTCCTTGATCGTAATATGCCCAGGATTGCACCATCTGTTATTTACCAGAACCGCCAGCCCCCCTCCTTTGCGCTTACCGGTCTCAGTGCAATTCCGGTCAGCTCAAACGGACTGGAAGCCCTCTGGGGACTCTGGCTGCAGAATTTTCCTTCAGGGTTTATTCCTGAAGTCTTTCCCTTGACTGGGTATAGCCATAAGGGAGTGAAGTTTTGAGATTTTCCTTCTCCTAAATGAATTGCCAAACACGGCTGACGAGCCCCATCTGTCCAAAGCAGCTGGCTTTAAGGTCCCAGTAACCCTCCTTTGCCCATTCTCCTGTCAGTAGAAACATTTTTGCCTGGCTTAGTAGCTAAACCACACATGACGACCTGGAACTGGGCTTGGTTGTCAGAGGCATTTAATAGGTAGTGGGAGCTTGCCCCCCATTACCACCCCCGGCTATAACAACCTTAAGGAAACGCTATTCTGTGCCCAAGGTAAAAGTGCAGCTTTATGACAGTTAAAGGGTCTGTTGCTAGTGTTACAGGCCGGGATGACACTTTGTCACAGTTAGAGGACCTGTTACCTCTGCTACAAGCCAGGGAGTCACTTTATGACAGTTATTATATCTGTTGCTGGTGTTGCAGGCTGGAGAATCACTTTGTGACCGTTGCAGAATCTGTTGCTGGTGTTATGAGCCGTGGAGTTACTTTATGACAATTAAAGATCTGTTGCTGGTGTTAGAGTCTGGGGTGTCACTTGATGAGAGATACAGGATCTGATGTTGGTGTTCCAGTGGGTCTGATCAATGCCTTATAAAGTCTCAGTATTACATCTTTGCTTTGATATTCTAGTCCTCTGAAAATGAATGTTAACATTTTATTTTCCTCCTTAGCACTGACTCAACCTGGAAGTTAAGCTGGGAATCCTGTACAAGGACTTTCAATCCCTTTGTACCCCTGATTTTTGAATTATCTTCCCATTTGCAAAATTGTCTGTGCTTTTATTCCTGCTACCAAAGTGCATGACCATACACTTCTCCACACTATATTCCATCTGCTATTTATTCGCTCATTCTCCCAATTTGGCCAAGTCCATCTGCAGCCTCCCTGCTTCCTCAGCACTAGCCGTCACTTCACCTATCTTAAAATCATCTGCAAACTTGGCCACAAAATTCCATCATCCAAATAGTTGACATATGACTTGAAAAGAAGTGGCCTAAAACCACTTATCACCAGCAATTACCCTTTATTCCCTTTATTCCCACTCTTTGCATCCTGCTGCCAGTCAGCCAGGTTTCTACCCATACTGATTCCTTTCCTGTAATACCGTATTAGCTTGTTAACTTGTCTATGCTGTCTGTTATTTCCTTAAAGAATCCCTACAGATTTGTCAGGCAAGACAACCCTGCTGACATTGGTCTATTTTATCACGTGCCTCCAAGTACTGTGAAACTTCATGCTTAATAATAGACTCCAACATCTTCCCATCTGCTGAAGTCATGTGAACTGGCCTATAATTTCCTTCCTTCTGCCTCCCTCCCTTCTTGAAGAGTGGGGTGACATTTGCAATATTCTAGTCTTCCGGAACTATTCCAGAAGCTAGTGATTTTTGAAAGATCATTACTAATGCCTCCACAATCTCTTCAGCCACCTCTTTCAGAACCCCTGAAGTGCAGTCCATCTGGTTCAGATGAGTTATCTACTTTCAGACCTTTAAGTACCTTCTCCTTAGTAATAGGAACTAAGCTTACTTTTGTCCCTGACACTCTTGAACTTCTGGCATACTCCTAATGCAGGGGTCCCCAAACTTTTTTGCACTGCAGACCGGTTTCATATTGACAATATTCTTGCGGACCGGCCGACGTGGGGGGGGGGGGGGTGGCAGGGTGGGATAGGGTTGCCAACGGACAAGAGTCGAGCCAAATACGTTGCTTACACCGTGAGACTACAATGACCATGAAGCCTTGTGCGGGCACCTGTGCGCATGCGTGCCTTGCACATGCGTGTGCATGCCAATTTTTTTCTACAAATCCTTTTTGGCGATTCTGTTGGGGGCGGGGGTGTTAATCACGACCGGAATATAGGTGAGAAGTGGCTAATACACTCAATTTCGTTTCTAAAAGGGTTTGTCTAACGAATTTAATATTAAACACACAGCACATATTTTCCTCGCATGAATATAGTGATAAGTCAATTATTGGGGAAGGACAGGGGAGCTTGAAGTAAGTGTTGAACGAACTTCCAGTAGAAGTGGTAGAGACAGGTTCGATATTATTTAAAGAAAAATTGGATAGGTATATGGACAGGAAAGGAATGGAGGGTTATGGGCTGAGTGCAGGTCGGTGGGACTAGGTGAGAGTAGCTTTCAGCACGGACTAGAAGGGCAGAGATGGCCTGTTTCCGTGCTGTAATTGTTATATGGTTATATAAGTAAATCAATAGCATCATAACATTTTAAGCAACATTTGGATATTAAACACGCAGCACATATTTTCCCCGTATGAACATATAAAATCATTGCAACATGCCAATATCGCTGAATCAGTGGGAGCCCCGGGCTTGTTTCCCTGCAACAAGATGGTCCCATTGAGGGGTGATGGGAGACAGCGATACTCGAACAAGGTTCCTTATGTCCAGTCTATTACGCAATTTGGTTTTCGTTGCATTCATTGCAGAGATATTTTGGAAATGGAAGCAACATTTTCAGTGTTTTCCTGGCTATCTCAGGATATTTAGCCTTGACTTTGAGATCCAGAATGCCAGCAGAGATGTTATGTCAAACATACTTTTCAGCCCGCCGTCATTTGCAAGCTCGAGGTGTGAATCTTCTTCCCGCGCTGACATGGATGACGCGCGGGTAATGACCTCACATGTGTAATGGCTTAACAGTGGACATGACAAGGAATGAGGAAAGGTGCAGCTGACTCCCATCGCCAAATCATATTGTTTCCTCGTGGCCCAGTAGCGCATGCTTTGCGGTTGGGGATCGCTGTGCTAATGTCTTCCACAGTGAAGAGTGACATAAAATATTCATTAATTTCATCTGCCCATTTGATTGTCCCCCATTACTACCTCTCTAGTGTCTTTTTCTAGTAGTCTGGTATCCACTCTCACCTCTCTTTTACTCTATTAACTATTCTGTAATTAATCCTATATATACTGTATCTGAAAACCTTTTGGTATCCTCTTTGATATTATTGCCTAATTTCCCTTCATATTTCATCTTTTCCCTCCTTCTGACTTTTTTAGTTGCTTTCTGTTGGTTTTTAAAAGCTTCCCAATCATCTAACTTCCCACTAATTTTGCTGTATTATTTGTCCTGTCTTTTGCATTTATGTTCTCTATGTTTCTATGTTGGCCATGAGTTCCCTTGTCAGCCACTGTTGCCTCATTATCCCTTTGGAATACTACTTCATCCCTGCTAGTGTATCCTTTCAATCAACCTTGCTCCTCTTTCATGCCTCTGTAATTCTCTTTACTCTGCTGTGATACTGACACATCTGACTTTATTTTCTCCCTCTGAAATTTGTAGGGCGAATTCTATCGTATGATCACCATCTCGTAAGGGTTCCTTTACCTGAAGCTCCCAGTTCAAATCTAGGTCATTGCATAACACCAATTCAGAGCTGCAGGTCTGCTAGTGAGCTCAACCACAGGCTGCTCTAAAAAGGCATTGTACAAATTTCCTCTCTTGAGATTGTCCCAATCCACCTGCATTTTGAAATCCCCCATGACTCTAGTAACTTTTCCATAGTGAATACTTTGCTTCAATATTCACTACGGAAAGAACCTTGGCAATTGTAGGGATGACTTACAGCAGATTGAAAAGCTTGAGCATATAGGTATTAAGAAAGAGGATGTGCTGGAGCTTTTGGAAAGCACCAAGTTGATAAGTCACCGGGGCGGAACGAGATATACCCCAGATTACTGTGGGAGGCAAGGGAGGAGGTTGCTGAGCCTCTGGCAATGATCTTTGCATCATCAATGGGGACCGGAGAGGTTCCAGAGGATTGGAGGGTTGCAGATGTTGTTCCTTCATTCAAGAAATGGAGTAGAGATAGCCCAGGAAATTATAGACCAGTGATTCTTACTTCAGTGGTTGGTAAATTGAAAGAAAAGATCTTGAGAGGCAGGATTTATGAACATTTGAAGAGGCATAATATGATTAGGAATAGTCAGCAAGGCTTTGTCAAAGGCAGGTCGTGCCTTATGAGCCTGATTGAATTTTTTGGGGATATGATGAAACACATTGATGAAGGTAGAGATGTAGATGTAGTGTATATGGATTTCAGCAAGGCTTATTGAGAAAGTAAGCAGGTATGGGATCCAAAGGGATCCAGAATTGGCTTGCTCACAGGAGACAGAGTTGTTGTAGACAGGTCATATTCTGCATGGAGGTCGGTCACCAGTGTTGTGCCTCAGGGATCTGTTCTGGAACCCCTTCTCTTCGTGATTTTTATAAATGACCTGGATGAGGAAATGGAGGAATGTGTTAGTAAATTTACTGATGACACAAAGGTTGGGTGTGTTGGGGACAGTGTGGAGGGCTGTCAGAGGTTACAGCGGGACATCAATAGGATGCAAAACTGGCTGAGAAGTGGCAGATGGAGGTCAACCCAGGTAAGTGTGAGGTGGTTCATTTGGGTAGGTCAAATATGATGGCAGAATATAGTATTAAAAGGTAAGACTCCTGGCAGTGTGGAGGATCAGAAGGATCTTGGGGTTCGAGTCCATAGGACACTCAAAGCTGCTGTGCAGGTTGACTCAAACATGAGGAAATCTGCAGATGCTGGAATTTCAAGCAACACACATAAAAGTTGCTGGTGAACACAGCAGGCCAGGCATCATCTCTAGGAAGAGGGAGAGTCGACATTTCGGGCCAAGACCCTTCGTCAGGACTGTCTAGGAAGAGGTAGAGTCGACTTTTCAGGCCATTAGGACGAAGGGCCTCGGCCCAAAACATCGACTCTACTTCTACCTAAAGATGCTGCCTGACCTGCTGCATTCACCAGAAACTTTTTTGACTGTGTGGTTAAGGCGGCATATGGTGCATTGGCCTTCATCAATCGTGGGATTGAGTTTAAGAGCCGAGAAGTAATGTTACAGCTATATAGGACCCTAGTCAGACCCCACTTGGAGTACTGTGCTCAGTTCTGGTCGCCTCACTATAGGAAGGACGTGGAAACCATAGAAAGGGTGCAGAGGGGATTTACAAGGATGTTGCCTGGCTTGGGGAGCATGCCTTATGAAAATAGGTTGAGTGAACTTGGTCTTTTATCCTTGGAGCGACACAGGATGAGAGGTGACGTGATAGAGATGTATAAGATGATGAGAGGCACTGATCGTGTGGATAGTCAGAGGCTTTTTACCAGGGCTGAAATGGCTAACACAAGAGGGCACAATTTTAAGGTGCTTGGAAGTAGTTACGAAGGAGATGTCAGGGGTAAGTACGCAGAAAGTGGTGAGTGCATGGAATGGGGTGGCGGTGGTGGAGGTGGATACAATAGGGTCTTTCAAAAGACTCTAGAATAGGTACATGGAGCTTAGGAAAATAAAGGGCTATGGGTAACTGTCGCGTACCCCGTGATGGGAATAAAGAACCAATGGAAATGGAAAACACTTTGGAGTCTAGTATTGCTATAAACTAATAATATTTATTAGTAACTATGCAATACAGTAATATAAATGTAGATAAATCAAACAGGTTAGCAATGATTATATAAATAAGTAAGTATATCAGTAAGTGTGGAAATAGGTGTATGAAAAACCAAGCTTCATAAGTCTCGGGGTAAAAAGATACAGCCTTACGATGATGAGTAAAGTTCAGTTCAGTTCAGTTCATGGTATTGAGTTGAGTAGTGATGGAGAGAGAGACAGAGAGGGAGTGATTTGGGTCTTCAGGTGAGCTGATGCCGTCGATCTCCTCGTTGTCCTTCGAAATCCTTTAAAAGTCATCGACTGTGACTTTAACAAAGGGGACCGGTTTTCTGTGGTGGAGCTATCCCCCAGGTGAGGGTGGACACATGGACAACTCCCCACTAGTCAACCCCTTTCCGTTTCCCCCTGCAAGAGCGACGGATCGATTTGCCTGATCGACCCTCCAACCCACTTTTCTTGTGGGCACGACAATGCTCATTCAGTGTCCAAACATGTGTCCGAGGTCTATCATCTGACCTATTTTATCTTCCCATGCTGAGCGTCAGCTGTCATTCAAAATAACTCCTCCTTCCTCTCTTTGTATAAGAAATACAAGCAGGCAAAAGTCCTTGAGAAGTATCAACAACCCGCCGAAAATCATAACATCAAGTGTCCATTAAGTAACGCTGCCTTCGGTCACCATAGCGACTTACGAGCTGCTCGGTGCCATCTCCAACTCAGCAGAAATCCAAAAGTTACTCAGTTCTTTCTCGTTCCTTGATGTGACAGTCCAACAGTTAGTCTTCGTCTCTCTCTCTCTCTCTCTTTTCAAAACAAGATATCGGTGGTAAATAACTCTCTCTCTCTCTCTCTCTCTTTTCAAAAGCACAGTTAATAGGGGTAATTGAGCACAGTTCATAGAGGTAATTCAGGATCCCGTCACAGTAACCCTAGGTAATTTCTAAAGTAAGTACATGTTCAGCACAGCATTGTGGGCCGAAGGGCCTGTAGGTTTACTATGTTTCTAACTTTGTCCTTTTTGTATATCTTTTCTATCTGGCATTGTAATTTGTATTCCACATTCTGGCTACTGTTCAGAGACCTGTATATAACTCCCATCAGGGTCTTTTTACCCTTGCAATTTCTTAGCTCCACCCACAAGCATTCTACATCTTCCGGTCCTGTGTCACCTCCATCTAAGGATTTGATTTCATTTTTTACCAAAAGAGATGTAACTAGTAGAGTGGATAGGGGAGGGGAGAACCAGTGGATGTGGTATATTTGGATTTTCAAAAGGCTTTTGACAAGGTCTCACACAGGAGATTAGTGTGCAAACTTAAGGCACATGGTATTGGGGGTAAGGTATTTGATGTGGATAGAGAATTGGTTGGCAGACAGGAAGCAAAGAGTGGGAATAAACGGGACCCTTTCAGAATGGCAGGCAGTGATTAGTGGGGTACCGCAAGGCTCAGTGCTGGGACCCCAGTTGTTTACAATATATATTAATGACTTAGATGAGGGAACTAAATGCAGCATCTCCAAGATTGTGGATGACACGAAGCTGGGCGGCAGTGTTAGCCGTGAGGAGGATGCAGGGTGACTTGGATAGGTTAGGTGAGTGGGCAAATTCATGGCAGATGCAATTTAATGTGGATAAATGTGAGGTTATCCACTTTGGTGGCAAAAACAGGAAAACAGATTATTATTTAAATAGTGGCCAATTAGGAAAAGGGGAGGTGCAACGAGACCTGGGTGTCATTATACACCAGTCATTGAAAGTGGGCATGCAGGTACAGCAGGCGGTGAAAAAGGCGAATGGTATGCTGGCATTCATAGCAAGAGGATTCGAGTACAGGAGCAAGGAGGTACTACTGCAGTTGTACAAGGCCTTGGTGAGACCACACCTGGAGTGTTGTGTGCAGGTTTGGTCCCCTAATCTGAGGAAAGACATCCTTGCCATCGAGGGAGTACAAAGAAGGTTCACCAGATTGATTCCTGGGATGGCAGGACTTTCATATGATGAAAGACTGGATCGACTAGGCTTATATTCATTGGAATTTAGAAGATTGAGGGGGGATCTTATTGAAGTGTATAAAATCCTAAAGGAATTGGACAGGCTAGATGCAGGAAGATTGTTCCCGATGTTGGGGAAGTCCAGAACGAGGGGTCACAGTTTGAGGATAAAGGGGAAGCCTTTTAGGACCGGGATTAGGAAAAACTTCTTCACACAGAGAGTGGTGAATCTGTGGAATTCTCTGCCACAGGGCAGAGGCCAGTTGAGGCCAGTTCATTGGCTATATTTAAGAGGGAGTTAGATATGGCCCTTGTGGCTGAAGGGATCAGGGGGTATGGAGGGAAGGCTGGTACAGGGTTTTGAGTTGGATGATCAGCCATGATCATACTGAATGGCGGTGCAGGCTCGAAGGGCCGAATGGCCTACTCCTGCACCTATTTTCTATGTTTCTATGTTTCATCCCATTCCCTCTGCCTCGCTGCCTGTCCTTTTGATACAGTGCGTATCTTTGAATGTTAAGCTCACAACTATAATCTTCTTTCAGCCATGACTCAGTGATGCCCACATCGTACCTGCCAATCTCTTAAGTGCCCAAGATCATCGACCTTATTCCATATTAGATTAGATTAGATTATGAGAACACTCAGTCCTCTTTTTATTGTCATTTAGAAGAGCATACATGCATTAAGAGACGATACAATGTTTCTCCAGAGTGATATCACAGAAAACAGGACAAACCAAAGACGAACACTGACAGAACCACATTATTATAACATATAGTTACAGCAGTGCAAAGCAATATCATAATTTGATGAAGAACAAACCATGGGCACGATAAATAAAGTCTCAAAAGTCCCCGAGTCGATCGACTCTCAAGTCCCCGATAGCAGGCGGCAAAAGGGAGAAACTCCCTTCCATAAACCTCCAGGCACCATCAACTTGCTGATGCCTTGGAAGCAGCCGACCACAGCCGACACTGTCCATCCATCCGAAAACTTCGAGCTTCCGACCAGCCTCTCCGATACAGCCTCCCGAGCGCCATCCTCTGCCAAGTGCCTTCGACCTTGCCCCGGCCGCTGAAACACACAAAGCCGAGGATTTTGGGGCCTTCTGCTCCGGAGATTCCGGTTACCACACAGTGGTATACTGCGTGTATTCAAATATAATTCCTGTATATATCACTGTTTTTGATCTTGTCTGCAGATTACACTTCATCTTATCCCAGTGTCTGCAGTTTTACCCTATCATCTGCTTGTCCATCCTCATAGTCTGACTACACACTGTGTCCAATTGTACAGTATGCCATCTATCTCATCTTCAGCCCTCTCTCTGGTTCCCGTCCTACTGCCCCATTATTTCTAAGTTAGCTCTGATCAAAGAACCTCCTCCATATTTACCATATCGTTCCTTATAGTGGGACCTGATGTGACTTTCCATTTCAAACTTTAGTCCAATGTTTACATTTGTTGTGTATGTGGCCTGGTTACACAACAAATAATAATAAATAATAATAATAAAAAAAATTAATAAAGATGCTGGAGACGGGAGCTAAGTTTCATGGTTCTTTATTTACTGGCATAATCTGAGCTGGACACACACATACAGATCAATACGCACCTAATAGCGCATTCAACGACGTGTTACTAAAACATAAAGTAGTCCCTTATTATAATGTAGGCTATACAGTACACTCCTCCCCTTTTATTTTAATAGTGTATCAACTTTTTTTTTACTGGGACACTATGCTAAACAAATATGTTTACCCTTAACATACAAACGCCTACCATTTGTTTACTTAGTAACTTAATAATGTCAAATTATAACGAGCCTTTTTTTTACTTTTGGTCTAAGACCCATTTATAACTCAAGTCTCTTGGTAGGGGGTCTTCTCTGCCTCTCTGGGTAACGTCTGTCGATAAACTTGTTTGTTTTAATACAGATTTCCATATAAAAGTCATGAAAAGTTGACCTCTGAGCATAAGGAGTTAAGAAGATGTGCACCTCCAACTTGCTAAGAGTTCTAGGCAGCAGATCGCCTCTGTATAATGAAGACTCCTCTGTGCAGCTGTCCTAGATATATACACATCTTTGTGTTATCACTTGTATTCCTTACCCATATCTCATTTGTTCCAGCTGAGCTAATTACACAGCCAATCTTCGTATTCTCCTTAGATTCCAAATCGATAGCCTGACCTTTATGATATCATCTCTTACCATAATATAACTTTCCATCTTCTATTCGTGCTTCATATCTTTGTGCTGGTGATTCAGTAGGAGTGCTGGGAAGATGTTCAGGAGAAGACGGAGATACTGGTCTTTTCGGAGATTTAAGTTTATTGAGAGTTCACAGATCTTCCATTACCTGTTCATCTGTTAACAAGTAATTTAACTGCACAGCTGCAGGTTTTCATCTTGTGTCTGTAATTGGAACAGGGTCATTCGGTCTCCTCCCTAGTTTCCTAGTCATTATTCGCCTTACCTCCATAGAATCTCCTGTGAGTTCCATTGTTAGCCTCTCATTCTCAATCATCTTTTTCTTTTCTTCTAACTCAATCCTTTTATCTTGATTCCTTCACCGCTGCTTTCTTCTCTTTAATATAATTCCTTTCCACTTGTTCTGTCTCCATTTGTAGAAAAAGCTCTGCATTTTGTATTCTTTCCTTGTATTGTTGATCTAGTTTCTTCATCCTTTTCTGATACTCCTGCAAAGTGCCTTCCTGTAACTGCTGTAGCTGTCTTTTGAGAGATGTCAATTTCTCCTGGTACATCTGCTCTTTTACTTCCAGGTAGTCTTTGTCATCCTGCTTTTTGGCAATATCTGTCTTCCTTGCATCCTCTGTATCTTCATCCGAGGCACAGCCACAGATACTGCATTTGTCCTCATCGTTGATGCTGTCTAGCTCCTTCTCATCATTGTAATGGTTGACAGTGGGTGAGAGGAGAGCTGCGAATATCTTCCCCACTGAGCTGCTCTCTTTTCTTGACACATCTAGTGCCTTGATGGTGTGCCAATCCAACTGGATTTTCCTGAGCCATTCACGTACCAGCAACGATGGTCCTCCATTTTTCAGTACATAGAGGTTCAGCTGCTGTGTTTTGTTTCCGTAGGTCACTGTCACTTTAATTTTACCTTTGGGACGCACTTTCTGTCCTGTGTAAGTCTTTAGCAGTAGTTTAGTTCGTTTCAGAGGTATATGAGAAAACAGTCATTTGTAGTCATGTACAGAGCTGTTAAAGCTGAGCCTGTGTCCAACTCCATTTTCAGTCTCACGCCTGCCACTTGTGGAGTGATCCTTATTACTCTTCGATCATCTGTCTCTTCCACACTGTGAAGTTGCAGACAAGAAATTCACTTTCGTCTGAGTCCTTTTCATCAGAACTACTTTCTTCCATTTTGTGTACATTGTTGTGTTTTCCTTTCTGGGGTTTCTTGTTTCTCTGTATTTTGTCCTTTCTCTGCTGTTTACTAGATTTGCATACTCTGCCAGTGTGGCCCTGTTTGCCACAGTTTCTGCATTCTTTGTCTTTAAACCAGCAGTCATCAGGGTCATGTGAGATGTTCCCACAATGGTAACATTTCTTTCCTTCATTTCTGTTCTGCTGTTGGAGAGTTTCTACTATTTGCTTGAACGTTTTGACAGCTGGCTTTTCAGGGGTTAACAGGCTCTGTAGCAGCCTGTATGTTTTTGCTCCCATAATATTGAGTAAGATGCTGGCTTTCTTTTCATCATTAACACCATTAGCCTCACAATATAACCACTCTCTCAATGTAAGTTGCCCAGTCTTCAATGTCACTATCAAATGGTTCCAACCATCGCCATCTTTGTTATGTTAATTTAGCCCCGTTTTCCCCTTGTTTTCTTTTTGACTCATGTGTCCTTTTTGCTAGCGCCACGAGTGCAGTCCATCTAGATGTGTGTGTCACTCCTTTTTATCTCCCTTCTGGGGCAGGCAGACCCTCAGTCCCTGGGGGTCAGCGCTGGCTGTGGTCTCGCCTGGACGTGCTGCGGCTCCGACTGTGTCTCTTGGTCTCCCGACGTTCCCGACCCCAGCTGTGCTCCCGCTTCCTTTCAGACTTGCAGCCTCGCTCTGCCTCCTTCTCCCGCTCCTTGGCTCATTCCTTGCGCTCTTCTTCCGAGTGTCGCTATCAATTAAAACATGGTATTCCGATACGACGTAGGTTCATTAACCTCGTCACCAATTTGTTGTGTATGGGGCCTGGTTACACAACAATGCTATTAACAAAAACGCTGGAGACGGGAGCTAAGTTTCATGGTTCTTTACTGGCATAATCCGAACTGGACACACAAGTACAGATCAATACGCGCCTAATAGTGCATGCTCAATATGTGCCTAATAGCGCATTCAACGACGTGTTACTAAAACATAAAGTAGTCCCTGATTGTACTGTAGGCTATACGGTACAACATTAATTATTGAATTTTATTGCAACTAAAGTGATTACACTTTAGCTTTCCATGAGCTATTGGAGACTTGCTCAGTGCATGGGAGGATCTGTCTTAGCGTACTTTAAGCACAGTATTTGCTCCTGTGTTTTGCCTAGACAGCCACTGACAATAATAAATAACCTATACGTTGAGCAGAAATTACCTTGGTGCTTTTAATCATGGTCCAGTTGTGAGGGCAGTAGAGAAACACTGGGGTATGACCAAGAACAGTATGGTGGAATGACGTCCTCTGGTGTGTGCTTTAGTGGTTAGGTATTGGTGAGCTATCTTGAGTAATGTCATTCAGTTGTGGATCTTCAGTCAGTCTCCCACAAGACCCAGTTTTTCAGTAATCCAAAACAGAAAATTCATCTGTGGCTGCATCACTGCCTGGTATGGGAACTGTACTTCCCTCAATCACAGGACTCTGCAGAGAGTGGTGTGGACAGCCCAGCGCATCTGTAGATGTGAACTTCCCATGATTCAGGACACTTACAGTGACAGGTGCGTAAAAAGGGCCTGAAGGATCATCGCGACCCGAGTCACCCCAACCACAAACTGTTCCAGCTGCTACCATCCCGGAAATGGTACTGCAGCATTAGAGCCAGGATCAGCAGGCTCCAGGACAGCTTCTTCCACCAGGCCATCAGACTGATTAATTCACGCTGACACAATTGTATTTCTAAGCTATATTGACTATGTTGTATATCTTACTGTACATACTATTGATTACAAATTACTAAAATTTGCACATTGTACATTCAGATGAAGACGTAACATAAAGATTTTTACTCCTCACGTATGTGAGGGATGTAAGAAATATAGTCAATTCAATTCAATCATGCCAACACTCTTCAGTCAGGGAAGCCCTCAGAGCAGCCTTATGCTTTAAGGAGCATAGACTACGGATGGTACGCCGTGGTGTGATGTAATCTAACACCGAAGTTCTGGGCCACTGCAGCCCAGAAATTAGATGTGAATAGCGGACCGCGGTCAGAGGAAATATCAGATGGAGTGCCAAACCGAGCAACCGAGGTACAAGTCAATGCCCAAGCCATGTTTGCGGCCATTGTTGATGCTGGAGGGATGACTTCTGGCCACGTGGTGGTATGGTTTACCATGGTAAGGAATTGCGTGAAACCATGGGAGGAGGTTGGGGGGGGGGAAGAAGATCAAAAACATTGACATCGTCAAACTTTTCAGGGATGTCAAATGTTGCCAATGGTCCCTGAACATGATGGTTAATTTTTGCCCCCTGGCACTCCAATTAGAGGACAATCCATGTCCTTACGAAGGCTGTACCACACAAACCTTAGTGCAGGGGTAGGCAACCTTAAGCACAAATGATTTTCTGGCATGCGTTATTCATTAATTTGAGGCACAACATAAGTAGATGTATTTAAATGGATAATTCCCATATTTCAAGTTTTTTATGGCATTTATCTGGCCCACTGTCCGTTCATTAATATGCGATCCGGCCCACAGAGGCAAAAAGGTTGCCGACCCCTGCTTTAGTGCAATCAGTGTCTGCGAGACCTTCCAGCCCAGATATGAGAGGCCATGAATGGAGTCAAAAACAATTCATCTCTAGTTTGGTGGCATGATGGGACAAGGTCAACCACTTGAGACATCACACAGAAGTTTCAGTCGAAGCAAGCAGCTGAGAAGAAGGGAGTGAAGAAATTGGGTACAAGAAGTCTTTTTTTTATATAAACACTGCTCGGGGAGAAGGGTCTGCACTGCGCAGGCGCGTGACGTAGCGCGCCAAGGTTTAATAACAGACCACCATATACAGCAGGCAGCGGATTGAGAGGGAGCAGAGTGGGACAGGTTTGGCTCAACAGGCTTCGGCGAGAACAGGCAGAGGCCAGGGTAGGTTCCGCTAAGTTTTTTTGTCCAGTTTGTTTAGAGTAGAGAGAATGCCAGGCAGGATGTTGGAATGCTCCTCTTGCAGGATGTGGGAAGTCAGGGAGCCCTCCGATGTCCCTGACAACGACACCTGCAAGAAGTGTATCCAGCTGCAGCTCCTAACCGTGTTAGGGAACTGGAGCAGGAGCTGGATGACCTCTGGATCATTCGGGAGAATGATGAGATTATGGATAGTAGCTACAGGGAGGTAGTTACGCCAAAGGAGCAGAGCACAGGAAATTGGGTCACTGTCAGGTGAGGGAAGGGGAAACGGCAGGCGGAGCTGTGGCCATTCCCCTCAACAACAAGTATACCGCATTGGATACCGTTGGGGGGGGGGGGGATGACTTACCTGGGACAAGCTGCAGCAGACAGATCTCTGGCACTGAGTCTGGTTCTGCAGTGCAGAAGGGAGGGTGGAGCAAGTGGAACAGGTCAAAAGCTCCTCTGGCTCAATATCACAAATGACCTGACTTGGTCCAACCAAGCAGAGTTCACTGCAAAGAAGGCCCACCAGTGCCTTTACTTTCTGAGAAAACTAAAGAAATTTGGCCTGTCCCCTAAAACCCTCACTAATTTTTATAGATGCACCGTAGAAAGCATTCTTCTAGGGTGCATCACAACCTGGTATGGAAGTTGTCCTGTCCAAGACCGAAAGAAGCAGCAGAAGATCGTGAACACGGCGCAGCACATCACACAAACCATCACACATCACACAATCCATGCTGTCGGAGCAGTGCTGCCAGGATAATCAAAGACACGACCCACCCAGCCAACACACTTTTCGTCCCTCTTCCCTCCAGGAGAAGATTCAGGAGCTTGAAGACTTGTACGGCCAGATTTGGGAACAGCTTCTTTCCAACTGTGATAAGACTGCTGAACGGATACTGACCCAGATCTAGGCCGTACCCTCCAAATATCCGGACCTGCCTCCTGGTTTTTTTTGCACTACCTTACTTCCCATTTTTCTATTTTCTATTTATGATTTATAATTTAAAATTTTAATATTTACTAATATTAACTATTTTTAATATCTTTAATATTTAATATTTGTAATCCAGGGAGTGTGAAGCACAGAATCAAATATTGCTGTGATGATTGTACATTCTAGTACCAATTGTTTGGCGACTATAAAGTATAAAAAGAGGAGAGCGGTAGTGATAGGGGACTCGATAATTAGAGGTGCAGATAGGAGGTTCTGTGGTCGTGACAGAGAATCCAGGATGGTTTGTTGCCTCCCAGGTGCCAGGGTCAAGGATGTCTTTGATCGATTGCATGACATTCTGAAGTGGGAGGGTGATCAGCCAGATGTCGTGGTGCACATCGGTACCAATGACATAGCAAGGAAGAGTGAGGAGGTCCTGGAGAGTGAGTATAGAGAGCTTGGTAGGAAGTTGAAAAGCGGGACCTCCAGGGTGGTAATCTCAGAATTGCTACCTGTGCCATGTGCCAGTGAGGGTAAGAATAGGATGCTCTGGAGGATGAACAAGTGGCTAAGGAACTGGTGTAGGGGGCAGGGTTTCAGATTTCAGGATCATTGGGACCTCTTCTGGGGCAGGTGGGACCTGTACAAGAGAGACGGGTTACACTTGAACTACAAGGGGACCAATATCCTTTCAGGGAGGTTTGTTAGTGCTGTTGGGGAGGCTTTTAACTAGATTTGCAGGGGGATGGGAACCAGAGTGCCAGAGCTGACAGTGGGGCTGGGGTGAAAATAAATGATGTTAAAAGTTCAAGCAAAGCCGCCAATAGAAAGGTTGTGAGTGGTGGTAAAAATCTTCTGAGGTGTATATATTTCAATGCTAGGAGTATTGTGGGGAAGGCAGACGAGTTGAGGGTGTGGATTGACACATGGAATTATGACGTTATAGCAGTTAGTGAAACTTGGCTACAGGAGGGGCAGGACTGGCAGCTTAATACTCCAGGGTTCCAATGTTTCCGATAGAGGCAGAGGAATGAAAGGTGGGGGCGGGGGGGTTAGCATTGCTTGTCAGGGAAAATGTTACAGCAGTGCTCAGGCAGGACAGATTAGAGGGCTTGTCTACTGAGTCCTTATGGGTGGAGCTGAGAAACAGGAAAGGTATGGCCACGTTAGTGGGGTTGTATTACAAACCACCCAATAGCGAGAATTGGAGGTGCAAATCTGCAGAGAGATAGCAGGCAACTGCAGGAAACATGAAGTTGTGGTGGTAGGGGATTTTAATTTTCCTCATATTGATTAGGACTCCCATACTGTTAGGGATCTAGATGGGTTAGAGTTTGTAAAATGTGTTCAGGAAAGTTTTCTAAATCAATATGTAGAGGATGCAATATTAGATCTCCTATTAGGAAACGAGTTAGGACAAGTGACGGAAGTGTGTGTAGGGGAGCACTTTGGTTCCAGTGATCATAACACCATTAGTTTCAACTTGATCATGGATAAAGATAGATCTGGTCCTAGAGTTGAGGTTCTAAACTGGAAGAAGGGCAAATTTGAAGAAATGAAAGGATTTAAAAAGCGTGGATTGGGACAGGTTGTTCTCTGGCAAGGATGTGATCAGTAAGTGGTAAGCCTTCAAGGGAGAAATTTTGAGAGTGCAGAGCTTTTATGTTCCTGTCAGGATTAAAGGCAAAGTGAATAGGAATAGGGAACCTTGGTTCTCAAGGGATATTGCAACTCTGATAAAGAAGAAGAGAGAGTTGTATGACATGTATAGGAAACAGGGAGTAAATAAGGTGCTTGAGGAGTATAAAAAGTGCAAGAAAATATGTAAGAAGGAAATCAGGAGGGCTAAAAGAAGACATGAGGTTGCCTTGGCAGTCAAAGTGAAGGATAATCCAAAGAGCTTTTACAGGTAAAAGGATTGTAAGGGATAAAATTGGTCCTCTTGAAGATCAAAGTGGTCGGCTGTGTGCAGAACCAAAAGAAATGGGGGAGATCTTAAATGGGTTTTTTGCGTCTGTATTTACTAAGGAAACTGGCATGAAGTCAATGGAATTAAGGAAACAAGTAGTGAGATCATGGAAACTGTACAGATTGAAAAGGAGGAGGTGCTTGCTGTCTTGAGGCAAATTAAAGTGGATAAATCCCCAGGACCCGACAGGGTGTTCCCTCGGACCTTGAAGGAGACTAGTGTTGAAATTGCGGGGGCCCTGGCAGAAATATTTAAAATGTCGGTGTCTACGGGTGAGGTGCCAGGGGATTGGAGAATGACTCATGTTGTTCCGTTGTTTTAAAAAAGGATCCGAAAGGCCGTTAAGTTTGTCATCAGTAGTGGGTAAGTTATTGGAGGGAGTACTAAGAGACAGAATCTACAAGCATTTGGATAGACAGGGACTTATTAGGGAGAGTCAACATGGCTTTGTGCGTGGTAGGTCATGTTTGACCAATCTATTGGAGTTTTTGGAGGTGGTTACCAGGAAAGTGGATGAAGGGAAGGCAGTGGATGTTGTCTACATGGACTTCAGTAAGGCCTTTGACAAGGTCCCGCATAGGAGGTTAGTTAGGAAAATTCAGTCACTAGATATACATGGAGAGGTGGTAAATTGGATTAGACATTGGCTCAATGGAAGAAGCCAGAGAGTGGTAGTAGAGGATTGCTTCTCAGAGTGGAGGCCTGTGACTTTTGGTGTGCCACAGGGATCAGTGCTGGGTTCATCTATATCAATGATCTGGATGATAATGTGGTAAATTGGATCAGCAAATTTGCTGATGATACAAACATTGGAGGTGTATTGGACAGTGAGGAAGGTTTTCAAAGCTTGCAGAGGGATTTGGACCAGCTGGAAAAATGGGCTGAAAAATGGCAGATGGAGTTTAACACAGACAAGTGTGAGGTATTGCACTTTGGAAGGACAAACCAAGGTAGAAAATACAGGGTAAATGGTAAGTGTCACGGACCCTGTGACGGGGATAAAGAACCAGTAGAGATGGAAAACACTTTGGAGTCTCGTATTGCTATAAACTACTAATATTTATTAGTAACTACACAATACAGTAATATAAATGTAAATAAATCAAACAGGTTAGCAATGATTATATATAAAAGTAAGTGTGGAATATATATTTGTATGAAAAAAACCAAGCTTCTTTAAGTCTAGGGGTAAAAAGATACAGCCTTACGATGTTGAGTAAAGTTCAGTTCAGTTCAGTTTGTGGTATTTAGTTGAGTAGTGATGGAGAGAGAGAGTGAGTTGAGTCTTCAGGTGAGCTGATACCGTCGATCTTCTCGTCGTCCTCGGAAATCCTTTACAAGTCACCGACTGTGACTTTAACCAGGGGGACCGGTCTTCTGTGGTGGAGCTATCACCCAGGCGAGGGTGGACACATAGACAACTCCCCACCAGTCAACCCCTTCTCCTCAAACTGGAATAGCAATTTGGATCGATTCACCTGATCGATCCTCCAAAAACCCACTTTCTCTGCGGGCACAGCAATGCTCATTCAGTGTCCAGATCATGTGTCCTGAGGTCTGTATCATCTGACTTCCCATTTATTTCATCAGGCTGAGCATCACCTGTCATTCAAAGAGTCCCTCCCTCCTTTGTCTGTAAAGGAGTACAAGCAGGCAACAAGTCCTTGAAAGTAACATCAACAATCTGCCTTTGGTCACCATAGCCACCTTTGAGCTGCTCAGTGCTGTCTCTAACTCCAAACTCAGTAAAAATCCAAAGTTACTTCCAATGCCTTAAAGTGACAGTCCGTTAATCTTCATCTCCCTCTCTCTCTTTTCAAAAGCAACATATCAGTGGTAAATAACTGTCTCTCTCCTTTCCAAACAAACCATCAATGATGAATGTCTCTCTCTGTCTCTCTTCAAACAGTTAGTAGAGGCACTCCTGGATCCCCTCACAGTAAGGAACTGAGGAATGCAGTAGAACAGAGGGATCTGGGAATACAGATAAAAAATTCCCTAAAAGTGGCATCACAGGTAGATAGGGTCGTAAAGAGAGCTTTTGGTACATTGGCCGTTATTAATCAAAGTATTGAGTATAAGAGCCGGAATGTTATGATGAGGTTGTATAAGGCATTGGTGAGGCCGAATCTGGAGTATTGTGTTCAGTTTTGGTCACCAAATTACAGGAAGGATATTAATAAGGTTGAAAGAGTGCAGAGAAGGTTTACAAGGATGTTGCCGGGACTTGAGAAACTTAGTTACAGAGAAAGGTTGAATAGGTTAGGACTTTATCCCCTGGAGCATAGAAGAATGAGGGGAGATTTGATCGAGGTATATAAAATTATGATGGGTATACATAGAGTGAATGCAAGCAGGCTTTTTCCACTGAGGCAAGGGGAGAAGAAATCCAGAGGACATGGGTTAAGGGTGAGGGGGGAAAAGTTTAAAGGGAACATTAGGGGGGGCTTCTTCACACAGAGAGTGGTGGGAGTGTGGAATGAGCTGCTAGACGAGGTGGTAAATGCGGGTTCTTTTTTAACATTTAAGAATAAATTGGACAGATAGATGGATGGGAGGTGTATGGAGGGATATGGTCTGTGTGCAGGTCAGTGGAAATAGGCAGAAAATGGTTCAGCACAGCCAAGAAGGGCCAAAAGGCCTGTTTCTGTGCTGTAGTTTTTTCTATGGTTTTTTTCTTTTCGAAGAGAAATCCCAGCTTCCATGAACTTAATGTCAGCGAACCGCAGGCTCATGACTGCTGTTCACTAAGCTAGACCTCTGGGTTGCTGCCATGCCGGCTTAGGCAACCCCTATGTGTATGGCCTCAATGGCTGGCCATGAAAGGCAATCAGCCATGGCATTATTTTTCCCCTTGATATGATCTGAATTCTGATATGTAGGCCAGGTGGTGTTGCTGCCTTGCTGATCAAGGGTTTGATATTTTGGCCATTGCATGCACGAGGGGTTTGTGGCCAATGAATGCTGTGAACTATCAACCCTCTAGAAGAAAACAAAAATGGCGGACAGCCAGATGGAGACCAGGGTGCTCACAGTCAAACATACTGTACTTCCTTTCAGGGCACAGAGCTGCCGGCTGAAGAAGGCAAGCAGCTGCCAGACACCTCCGACCAACTGTTCGTGCACAGCATAAATTGAAGCATCAGTAGTAATGGCTGTGGGAGTGTTGGGGAGTGGGTGCTCCAATAGAGTTGTGTTGGAAAGAGCTTGTTCAGTGACATCAAATGCCCTGGTCTTGTTCACTGACCAGGCAAGCACTTGATTAGGAGTATTGCCTTTAAGTGCACTATACAGGGAGAGCATAAACAAGGGAAATTCTGCAGATGCTGGAAATCCCAGCAACACAAACAAAATGCTGGAGGAACTCAGCAGGCCAGGCAGCATCTATGGAAAAGAGTACAGTTGACATTTCAGGCCAAGATCCTTCAGCAGGACTGAAGGACAAAAAAAAGGATGAGGAGTCAGAGTAGAAAGCGGGAAGAGAGGAGGGAGAAACACAAGGTGATAGGTGAAACCAGGAAGGGGGGTGGTGCAAGAGATACAGGGCTGGAGAAGGGGGAATCTAATAGGAGAGGACAGAAGGCCCTGGAAGAAAGAAAAGGGGGAGGAACACCAGAGAGTGCAGGCAAGGAGATAGGTGAGAGAGGGAAAAGGGGATGGAGAATGGTGGTGGGGGGGGGGGGGATGTCCATTACCAGAAGTTCGAGAAATCGATGTTCATGCCGTCAGGTTGGAGGCTACCCAGATGGAATATAAGTTGCATTGGGAGTGATTCCTGCGGAAAGCAGGAATGGGTGGTGGCAGAGAGCAAGATGGCCTTGGTGGTGGGATCCAACTGGAGGTGGTGGAAGTTACAGAGAATTATATGCTGGATGCAGAGGTTGCTGGGGTGATAGGTGAGGATGAGGAACCCTATCCCTGGTAGGATGGCCGGAGGGTGGGGTAAGAGCAGAACTGCCCAAAATGGAAGAGGTGCTGTTGAGGGCAGCGTTAATAGTGGAGGAAGGGAAGCCCCTTTCTTTGAAGAAAGAGGACATTTACTTCATTCTGGAATGAAAAGCCTCATCCTGAGAGCAGATGCGGCAGAGACAGAGAAATTGAGAGAAGGAGATGGTATTTTGACAAGTAACAGGGTGGGAAGGGGTATAGTCCAGGTAGTTGTGAGAGTCTGTGAGTTTGTAAGAGGCATCAGTAGATAAGCTGTCTCCAGAGACAGGGAGGTCGAGAAAGGGGAGGGAGGTGTTGGAAATGGACCAGGTATTTTTGAGGGCAGGGTGAAAGTTGGAGGCAAAGTTGATGAAGTCGACGAGCTCGGTGTGGGTGCAGGAAGCAGCACCAATGCAGTCATCGAAGCAGCGTAGGAAAAGTGGGGGAGTGACACCAGTGTCGGCTTGGAACATACACTGTTCCACGTAACTGACAAAAAGGCAGTCACAGCTGGGACCTATGGTTACACCTTTAGTTTGAAGGAAGTGGGAGGAACTGAAGGAGAAATTATTGAGAGTGAGGACAAGTTCCACCAGACGGAGGAGATTGGTGGTAGAGGGAAACTGGTTGGGTCTGGTGTCCAGAAAGAAACGGAGAGCTCTGAGGTCTTCCTGGTGGGGGATGGAGATGTATACGGACTGGACATCCATGGTGAAAATTAGATGCTCTGGGCCAGGGAACTTGAAATACTTGAAAAGATCCCCAGCGTGTGAAGTGTCACGGATGTAGGTGGGAATGGACTGAACTCGGGGGGTGGGGGGGGAATAAAACAGAGTCAAGGTATGCAGATATGAGTTCAGTGGGGCAGGAGCAAGCTGAAATAATGTGTCTACATGTACAAGTGGGTTTGTAGATCTTGGGTTGGAGGTTGAAATGTGGAGTGCGGGGTGTGGGAACTATGAGGTTGGTGGCGGTGGATGGGAGATCCCCAGAGCTAATAAATTCGGTGATGGTGTGGGAGACAATGGCCTGGTGTTCCTTAGTGGGGTCCTGTTCAAGGGGTAGGTAAGAGGAGGTGTCTGAGAGTTGTCGCCTGGCCTCAGCAAGGTAGAGGTCTGTCTGCTAGACTATTACAGTAACCCCCTCATCTGCGGGCTTGACGGAGAGGAAGCCCAAGTTCAGCAGCTTGCAAAATGAAGCAGTGGTAAAAATTCACCATACCTAAAAACTGCTGTAGTTCTTAGTAGTGTGGGGTGGTGGGAAATCCACCATAGTGGCTACTTTTGATGGGAGGAATTCCACCCCCTCTGCAGGGATGCGATGGCTGTGAAAGTCAATGGTTGACAACCTAAACTGGCATTTAGCAGGGTTAATAATCAACCCATGTTGGCTTAAGTGCTGGAAGTATGCGGAGATGGGGTAAGTGTTCAGACTTGGATGCACAGGGTACAAGTATGTCATCCAGGTACACAAAAACAAAATCTTAAGTCTTTTAATACAGAGTCCATCAGCCTTTGGAAAGTCTGTGCTGCATTTTTCAGCCCAAATGGCATGCACTCAGAGGCCAAATGGGGTTGTCACAGCTATTTTGTAATGTCCTCCAAGCACACAGGCACCTGATGGTAGCCCCTAACTAGATTGACTTCGGGAAAAACTTACTTTCCATTGAAACATTCTGAAAAGTCTTGGATGTGTGGGACCGGGAACTGATCGGAGGTGGTGACCTCATTAAGGTGTTGGTAATCACCAGATGGGTGACAATCACCATCGGATTTAGGAACCATGTGGAGGGGTGAAGCTTGGGCTATTTGACAGACGTACAATGCCAAGTTTGGCAAACTCAGTCTTTGCGGTTGCCAGCTTTTGTGGGTCCAATCAAACCCCACAGTGCTAAGAACTTCAGCAGTTCCCAGAGAATCAGGCCAGTTGTGGAAGTGTGGTACTCAACCCCATGTTTTCTGACTGTCACAGAGAATGTGGGCTTGGGAATTCACCCAGCAGTCAAGTAAACTCACATGTAGTGATGCATGCGCTAGAAAGAGTCGTTGTGGGGAACTTACTGGCAAAGCAGGGTAACAACCCAAAGTCCTTGACATCCACAAGCTGGCAGATTTTAAGATTAACCAACAGTCCTGGGGCACACAGGAAACCTGCATCGAGCAGAGGTCTAACCGCTCTAGCCAGGACGAAGTCCCATATGTAATGTCACCCATCGTGTTCTGTAAGTCTGGATCTTGCTGCCGTCGGTGGTCTCCAGTGAGGTTTCATTGCTCTTTGCCTTCTCATCAATAGGCAATGCTGCCTAGGTAATTTCTGAAATAAGTACATGTTCGGCACAGCATCAAGGGCTGAAGGGCCTGTGTTGTGCTGTAGGTTTTCTATATTTCTAAACAAGAGAAATTCTGCAGATGCTGGAAATTCAAGCAACACACACAAAACACTGGAGGAACTCAGCAGGCCAGGCAGCAACTATGGAAAAAAAAAGTACAGTTGACGTTTCAGGCCGAAACCCTTCAGCAGGACTGGAGAAAAAAAGCTGAGGAGTAGATTTGAAAGGTGGGGGGGAGGGGGAGGGGAGAGAGAAGCACCAGGTGATAGGTGAAACTCGGAGGGGGAGGGGATGAAGCAAAGAGCTGGGAAGCTGATTGGTGAAAGAGACAGAAGGCCATGGAAGAAAGAGGAAAGGGGGTGGGGAGAGGAGCACCAGAGGAGGCGATGGGTGGGCAAGGAGATAACATGAGTGAGGGACGTGGATGGCAAATGGTGAAGTGGGGTTGGGGTGTGGAAGCATTATTGGAAATTTGAGAAATCGATGTTCATGCCATCAGGTTGGAGGCTACCCAAGAGGCGTTGTTCCTCCAACCTGAGTGTGGCCTTATCCCGACAGTGGAAGAGGCCATGGATGGACATATTGGAATGGGAAGTGGAATTAAAATGGGTGGCCACTGGGAGTTCCCACTTGTTCTGGCAGATGGAGCGTAGATGCTCGGCCAGTGGCGGCCCCAGAGACTTTTCCTTGCTGGTGCTACAGTGGGGCTGAATTATTCAGTGATGGTGCTGAAGGATGTACCCTATGGTAATATGTATTCGCAAGGCCAGATGCCTGGCGTTCAAAAGTCAGTTTCAAGCATTATGTGCCTACTATAAATGCCTCTGTTGATTCACAAGCAACAGCAATTGATAAATATAATATAGAAGTGAACTGCGACAGTGTCAACAGCATTGGAGACAACACAGAGCATAAACAAACAAACCGACAGAGCATTCGACACACAGTGCACAACGTGAATCACGCAGCAATCCCGCAATCAGCGTCAATTGCGTGCTTTTCAACTGAAAAACACACTAACCCACAATGTCCACTGCTATTCGCATTACATAGACAGACAATGCCAAAAGATACACTGTTATTAAAGTCAAATAAGGCAAACAACAGATGCAAGGCTTTACCAGGAGTTGGACAAATCGTACTCTGACCATGCAATACCTCTATTAATTTGGCTACTGAATTTAAAACAAAAATCAACAGAATCACCACTTGGAAGTCTAAGCAAAACCAGCAGGCTTAATAGCAGTAAATGTAATAGTTTAGGATTTTCAGGAAACATAAGGACAATGGGGTATCCACCACAAAATAATAATAATAATAATCATCATTATTCTTGGTCCAAATTTAACAAAAATCAACTGCACTCACCATTGTTGTTTTCAGAGAAGCACAATCCGTCTGTTGTTGTGATTGGTGGTGAAAGCATTAATGATTTTCTGGATGTCAAGTGCTTTGGTCCTCTGGCTGTTTTTGGTCAACAGGGCCAAGTTGCTGTTCCGAGCATTGCCACTGCTATTCCTTAGGTAGCTTTTGAGGCGTCTGAGGCAAGAGAAACTGTGTTTGTATGAGGCAGATGTCACAGGTAGAGTCAGTGATATGCAGATTAGTTTGTATAAATCTATAAATGCATCGCAGTAGGGTCTCATTGGAGCTAGAAATTCCACTGTGTCATTCACTGTCTGTCCTTGCTAGATATTCAACCACAGCTCTCATATACTCACGATTTTCTTGGACAATCTTTGCATGTCCTTTGTCAGGCATATTTCCCAATCTTGAACCATCTTGTTTTCTCAATCTGAATTCGGCTCATGCCTCCATAGCAAACTTATGAGCTGCACTTACATGGTGGGTTTTGAAAGCTGTTGTAGCTTTCCGCCAGTTGTGGTAACTGGTGACAGTGAAGATAGACTCAGAATGGAACCCATGTCCTCCATGTCCTCCCCTTGTTCAATCCCTTCCTACCTATGTTCGTGACACTTTTCACGCTCTTAAACTTTTCGATGATTTTAAGTTCCTTGGCCCCCACCGCTTTATTTTCACCACGGATGTCCAGTCCCTATATACTTCCATCCCCCATCAGGAAGGTCTCAAAGCTCTCCGCTTCATTTTGGATTCCAGACCTAACCTGCTCACCTCTACCACCACTCTGCTCCGTCTAGCGGAATTAGTCCTTTCTCTTAATAATTTCTCCTTTGGCTCCTCCTACTTCCTCCAAACTAAAGGTGTAGCTATGGGCACCCGTATGGGTCCCAGCTATGCCTGCCTTTTTGTTGGCTTTGTGGAACAATCTATATTCCAAACCTATTCTGGTATCTGTCCCCCACTTTTCCTTCACTACATGGACAACTGCATTGGCGCTGCTTCCTGCACGCATGCTGAGCTTGTTGACTTCATTAACTTTGCCTCCAACTTTCACCCTGCCCTCAAGTTTACCTGGTCCATTTCTGACACCTCCCTCCCCTTTCTAGATCTTTTTGTCTTTATCTCTGGAGACAGCTTATCTACTGATGTCTACTATAAGCCTACTGACTCTCACAGCTATCTGGACTATTCCTCTTCTCACCCTGTCTCTTGCAAAAATGCCATCCCCTTCTCGCAATTACTCCGTCTCCGCTGCTTCTGCTCTCAGGATGAGGCTTTTCATTCCAGGACGAGGGAGATGTCCTCCTCTTTTAAAGAAAGGGGCTTCCCTTCCTCCACCATCAACTCTGCTCTCAAATGCATCTCCCCCATTTCACGCACAGCTGCTCTCACTCCATCCTCCCGCCACCCCACAAGGAATAAGGTTCCCCTTGTCCTCACCTACCACCCCACCAGCCTCCGGGTCCAACATATTATTCTCCGTAACTTCCGCCACCTCCAATGGGATCCCACCACTAAGCACATCTTTCCCTCCCCCCCGGCTTTCTGCAGGGATCACTCCCTATGCAACTCCCTTGTCCATTCGTCCCCCCATCCCTCCCCACCGATCTCCCTCCTGGCACTTATCCTTGTAAGCGGAACAAGTGCTACACATGCCCTTACACTTTCCTCCCTCACCATCATTCAGGGCCCCAGGACAGTCCTTCCAGGTGAGGCGACACTTCACCTGTGAGTCGCCTGGGGTGATATACTGCGTCCGGTGCTCCCGATGTGGCCTTCTATATATTGGCGAGACCCGACGCAGACTGTGAGAATCGTTTCGCTGAACACCTACGCTCTGTCCGCCAGAGAAAGCAGGATCTCCCAGTGGGCCACCCATTTTTAATTCCATGTCCCATTTCCATTCTGATATGTCTATCCATGGCCTCCTCTACTGTAAAGATGAAGCCACACTCAGGTTGGAGGAACAACACCTTTATATTCCGTCTGGGTAGCCTCCAACCTGATGGCATGAACTTTGACTTCTCAAACTTTCCACTAATGCCCCACCCCCCCCCCTTCGTACCCCATCCGTTATTTATTTATATACACACATTCTGTTTCTCACTCTCCTTTTTTCTCCCTCTGTCCCTTTCACTATACCCCTTGCCTATCCTCTGGATTTTTCCCCCCTCCCCCTTTTCTTTCTCCCTGGGCCTCCTGTCCCATGATCCTCTCATATCCCTTTTGCCAATCAACTGTCCCAGCTCTTGGCTCCATCCCTCCCCCTCCTGTCTTCTCCTATCATTTTGGATCTCCCCCTCCCCCTCCCACTTTCAAATCTCTTACTAGCTCTTCTTTTAGTTAGTCCTGACTGAGGGTCTCGGCCCGAAACGTAGACTGTACCTCTTCCTAGAGATGCTGCCTGGCCTGCTGCATTCACCAAGCAACTTTTGATATGTGTTCCTCCACACAGGAAAATGGCCTGCATGCGAAGCAGAACGTGGTAGCTTTCGTGATTGGATATTCCAGTCAGTCAAACCAGCCACTCCTTTGTTGATTGCCAAACTTGTTGCGAGCAGTTGAAGGGTACTTTTTCAATTGCTGGCCGACGGGTGCTTCCTCAGGCTGCTGGCTAACATCAGCATTCTCACTAGCACTAAGAGCAGCTTCGTCCACATTCTCTGCCAAATCCAGCTCCAATTTCTTGTTCCTCTACTTCGCCCTCACACTCCTTCGATGAATTGCTGTCGTCTTCATCCGCCTTACTTTCTTTCTGCATGTCACTTTCAATTAAGAACATGCTCAGGCTGAGACACCACTGATTCCTCTAGATTGAGGTCGTTTTCTCACTAAAAATTGAATCCATTTTTCACGCTGGCCAAAAATAATGCACGCTAGCTTGTAAAAAGCACAATGCGTGTGTGTTGGCATCCGTTAGTCTCGTGAGACCACCGATCTGCGCCTAGATGTATGCTATCAATCACTCGCGTGAGTGAGAAGTGAGTGACATCACCACCTTAAGTGATCTTAGATCAGCTTAACTGATCTGAGGACAGCAACGCCAAGGCATTGACAACGAACGAATAAGCAGAAGTTCTGACAGAGTTTATAACTGTAATTGCTGCGTGGGTGCTGTGGTAATTGGGGTCACTGTTTCACTAGATCAACTGGAGAAACAAGCTGTATACAAAACTATGCAGGGAAAGCAAAGCAGCTGCAATTTGTATGTGAAATTTCAGTTAATTTCTTGGTGGTGCTACGCTGGTGCTATTGCAATTTCTGCTGGGGCTATAGCACCAGCTAGCACCACCTTAGTGCCGCCCCTGTGCTTGGCGAAGCAGTCTCCCAATCTACGTCAGGTTTCACCAATATACAAGAGGCCACAGCGGGAGCACTGAACACAAATATAATGACCCCAATAGACTCACAGGTGAACGAAACAACGCCATTTTTGCTCCCAAAACTTTGGCAGTTTCAAAGAGACTGCATTGGCCGACATGTTCAATAATTTCCCAGAGTCACCATTATAAGTTTTTCACAAAATAAAACAGTAGAGGCAATTTTTATGTT